>NC_040097.1:22252455-23595398 GCF_003369695.1 Bos indicus x Bos taurus
TAAGTAAACTATTCATTACGGAACCTGGAACAACATGAATGCTCAATGGACATCAGCTGCTGTGATGATTCATTCTTATCTTAAGTCTTTGCCTACCATTCCCTCAAGAAAGCACGCCTATGGGAAAATTCATTATGTATCCACAAAATCCAGCCCCTGAACTACTTTCCCAGGAGGAATTTTCTACTTGTTCATATCTGTAGTCACAACTCTAAGTGTACATGCATTGGACTATGAAGTTGTTCTGAGCACCAGTCCTTAGAGGTGGGGTCAGGAGCCAGGAGTTGAAAATGTGGGCTTGGAGTCAGAGAGATGTGAGTACAAATACTAGTGATACCCTGTATTTCCAAAGTGGGTGACCTTGGGAAAGTTATTATCCCCAAGCCTTTGCTCTTCCTGTGTTGGACTAGCCAAAAAGTTCATTTGGGCTTTTCTGTGAGCTGTTATAAAACTGGAACAGATTTTTTGGCTAACCCAACATAACATGGGGATTACAAAACCAACTTCTTAAGGCTTCTCTGGAGAGATGAATAGGACCCGGGATGATGTAGCCAAGGATCTTAGCCCACTCTCCAGATCAAAAGAAGAGTCCAGTGACAAGGGGCAGACCACAGACCAAATGTCCATGGCCCTAAATAATGCGGCCTCTGTACACTCCCAGCTTCTGGTCCCACTGTGTTCTCCACTTACTCTGCTCTGGCCACACTGACCTCTTTTCTCCTTCTCAGTGCACCCTGACCTTTCTTTCCCAGAAGCCTTTGCACCTGCCATTCCCCCTGCCAGGGATACTCTTCCCCTTCCTCTCCCCAAGGTTGTCAACTTCTCACCCTGAAGACTCAGCCTACTTGGTATCTGCCAGGAAGGTCTTCTCAGCCCACCCCGCCTACCATGATGCTCCCCCAAACTGCTCTCTATCAAGTTGCCCTAGACCCTGTGCGTTTCCTCCACAACCATTACCACAGTCAGCATATATCTTTTCTAAGATAAATTTAACTGAATTATAACCTGCATGTAGAAAAATATACACCCTAAGCACAGAGCACGAGACATCTTCACACAGTGAAATTTTCTGTGGAAATAATTCTCTTTTCAAGATGACCTGGACCCCAGAAGCTCCTGTACTTTCCCAAAAGCATTGCCTCTCTCCAAAGGTTACCTGACTTCTATCATCAGAGACAGATTTTGTCTGTTTTTGAACCTGATGTCAGTGTAGTCAAGCATTATGAGATTCTGGCTCATGGTTGGGGGTAGCAATAGCTTGTTCATCCTCATTGCTGAGTAGTAAAGCATGGTATAACTTTGTTCTTTATCCATTCTCCTATTGATGGACATCTGGACCTTGTTTCTCTATTTTATGATTCTACTAACTTTTCACTGTTTATCTCCCCACAAGAGCATCTGTTTCACAGGTAATGAGAATCACATCTGTCTTGTTTACTGTTGTGCTTCTAGTGCCTGGCACAAAATGAGCTCTGATCAAATATGTGTTGAATCAATATGTAAGGTTACTGAGTAGTTAATAAATCCCAGGCACAGTGTTAAAATTGGAAGAAAAAAATGACCAAGGCACACTCTTAGTTCTCAGTTGTCTCATAGTATAGTCAGAGATCATATTCATCTTTGATTCCTTAGTATCCTTTCACTGAGTGTATGAGTGAATGAAAATCTCTCTTAGGAACTCCCATAAATAACCAGACTAAGAACCAATCTGTAGGATAGAATTTCTCTCTGGATAAAAGTAACTGACCTACATAGGATTGAATCCTGAAGGTGACCTTGCATGAACACACCAAGATAATTGGCCAAGAGTAGCTGACTGTACAACTCTAAATAGACAAACAGGCCTCTATGAGCTGCTTATGAACAGAATCCTCCTAAAATAGAAGCCCATCTCAAAGCACTCAATATGTATGGAATCCTCTTGTGCATCAGATCAGAATTCAGAATTGAAGTAATGAGTTCCAAGAGCAGAAAACCTGAATGATGAAAGGTAATTATTGCAGAGGAAAGTGCTGCAGTGGCGTTTGCTAGAACTATTCAAGCATTCTTGGTTCAATCCACCTCATTAAGCGAGGCCTGAAAATTTCCCCTGCATTTCAGGCAGTATGCAATCTACTGCAGCATTCTGGAGAAGTACCTAATGGGACCCACAGTGAAGAGAAAACCACACATTCTAAGGGCTGGTCTCAGGAGAGGCAATGTTGAAGTCAGAGTAAGCTCAGGTCAAATCTCGACCTGAATACAAGTCCTTGGGCATGCAGTAACTTGGGTTTTCCCGTCTGTAAGTAGCAAATGATCTTATCTACTTTGTAGGGTTTTTGTGAGAATGAGATGAAATATATATAAGATAGCATAGTACATGGTACAGAGTAAGGCTCAGCAAATAAACAAAAATAAGTATTATTGTTACCATTTAGTTTTTCCTTTTTCCTTTTCAATCTTTTAATCTTATTTCAATGCTCCTTTTTTTTTCCCTTGTTTATTCAATCACTTGAAATTACATTTACCCCTTCTTGTTCCTCCCAATTTAGAAGCTGAAAAGCCAGCTACTCTTTTCCCAGCATCCTTGCAACATAGGTAGCCATGTGACAGAGGCAGAAAACTACTGAGGGTCTTCTGGAAAAGCTTTTGAATGAAATTCTCATAAAAAGGAGTACATCTTGTAGTGTAACACTTTCCTTCTTTGCTGCCTCCTTCTTTTGCTGAGAATAGATATTTTGTCCAGACTTGTGCAGTTTATTGTGTGACCATGAAGGAAGGTTGATGTTGGTACTTTTGAGGAGCTGCATGAATGTCTGTAAACACCCATCTGTGGCCTTCTCATTATGTGAGAAGAAAAGGAATCACTATTGGTTTAACTCATTGTGTGTTTTCTCTTGCTGCTAAGTCACTTCAGTCGTGTCCGACTCTGTGCGACCCCATAGACGGCAGCCCACCAGGCTCCCCCGTCCCTGGGATTCTCCAGGCAAGAACACTGGAGTGGGTTGCCATTTCCTTCTCCAGTGCATGAAAGTGAAAAGTGAAAGTGAAGTCGCTCAGTCGTCTCCAACTCTTAGCGACCCCATGGACTGCAGCCCACCAGGCTCCTCCGTCCATGGGATTTTCCAGGCAAGAGTACTGGAGTGGGGTGCCATTGCCTTCTCTGGTGTTTTCTCTTACTTGCAGGCAAATGCTTTCCTAATGGATACATGTGGTTTTCTCTAGGCATGAAAGAAAGCATGCTTCCTAAAGTGCTTATTGGTTAAAATGCTTCCTATGACAGGAGCAATGTATTATGAAGGAGGGAAGAAGCAATGCTTACTAAAAGAATGAATCTAATATGGTAGCATTCTGACAACTGGGAAAAGGTAACAAAAATTGTTTTTGAGTGTAAAGAGAAGTTTCAATTACACACATACATGAAATCCTTCTCTAAAGTACAAGGTCAGCACTGTAGATTACAACATGAGCTATGACTTTTCTTTGTCAAAAAAGAAACTTGGGGGGACTTCCCTGGTGGTCCACTGGTCCAAACTCCCAGCACAGGGGGCCTGAATTCAACCCCTGGTTGGGGAACTGGACCCCACATACCATAACAGAAGATGCCACATGCCACAGCTGAGACCCAGTGCAGTCACATAAGAAATGATTTTTTCTTTCAAGAAATTTTTACTTCATCATAGAAAATAGGCAAAAATATCAACAAGTGCTTTAAAAACTATAAGTTTAATCCAGAGCAATGAGGGCAATGTTGATTTAATTTCTTTTCCTTGAAGGTTATCGAAGTTTATGTTGTTGGCTCATTAATTTTATTCGTAAATAAAATCTCCTCTTTCTACAACTAGACTAAAATATTTTGTACAATAAATGAACTCTCGCGTTCAGGAAAATTAAAAATCATTCTTATCAATTTCTACATCATGAACGTGTATACACCATATCCTGAAAAAAATATGTTAATGTGAGTTTCAAGCATTTTGCTTGAGAAGGAAAATTTGAAAGGCTTTATCACATAAAAAGATAATAATTCTGAAATGGAAGTTGAAGGCGCAAAATTATGGAAGATGGAAGTTACAATGCAGCTGTAACTCTGATTTTCTCTTTGTGACATGGTTTCCCAAATTCAACCATTCAGGTAATGCTTTCATGAGTATGCCCCCTCTATATACCAACTATTAGTGAAGTGAAGTCACTCAGTCGTGTCCGACTCTTTGCAACCCTGTGGACTGTAGCCCCCTAGGCTCCTCTGTCCATGGGATTCTCCAGGCTAGAATACTGGAGTGGGCTGCCATTTCCTTCTCCAATATACCAACTATACTACTATTTATTTTAAATTTTGTCCCAAATGTATTTCAAATAGCTTCATTTTTAACTGAAACTTTAAACAATAATAGCTGTGCAGGCACAGGCTTTATGTACTAGCTATAGCTAACATAGAGATCTACTCTAATCTTGTATACATCTCCCACATTTTTAAAAGTGCTTCTTTAGAAAAAATTTTTTAATCTGCTATATATAAATGTTCTTGCTCAATTGTTTAAATTTAGGGCAGCAGCTGAATGTCTTTACATTAATTACTACCTGTAAAAAAAATTAACTCTGAACTTTTAATTCGTTAAATAATAGAAAGACAAACCAACCGTTTTACTCCTAAAAAACTGTTGGGGCAGAAGAGAAAGAACAAAGTATTCTATGACCCAAGAAAAGTGACCTTCGTAGGAGAATTTAAACACTGATTAAACTGGAATTTTCTGAGAAAATATTTAGTAGAAGAGAAAAAAATTAGGAAAAGATGAATCTAGAGAATGAACCAGACTAATAGTGGGATTAAAGCTGGGATGAGAGGAGGTAAAGGATACAGTACAGGTAGCACCAAAGAACAGGAGGAGAAGGAGGAGATAACTTGTATACACACTGCAAAGCTCTTAAAAGTTGGATTAAACATCCTGCCCCTTCATGCAACACTCACAGTTTAAAGAAAAAAAAAAAAACAGATTACATTTTTTTCCAATTTGGAAGCACTCAGGCAGCATTCAACTCATATTTTCTGACAGGTGGTTAAAGATGCAGGCTTAGACCCAAGGCCTCATGGAGAGTTGTTCTAGTTGCCACAGGTCTCAAATATTTTGGTTTCAAGTCTCTTTACACTTTGATAATTTATTGAAGAATCCAGAGAAATTTTCATGATGCAGTTTACATCTGTTGATGTGTATTGTAATAGAAATGAAAACTGGATAGTTTTAAATATTTATGAATTCATGGAAAATAACAATGTATTTTCCATGTGTTAAATCTAAATAACACTTTAAGAAACTAACTGTATTTTTCCCTGGTGGCTCAGGTGGTAAAGAATCTGCCTGCAATGCCAGAGACTCAGGTTGGGAAGATCCCCTGGAAAAGAGAATGGCTACCCACTCCAGTATTCTTGCCTCGAGAATTCCATGGACAGCAGAGCCTGTAAGGCTACAGTTCATGGAGTCACAAAGAGTCAGACACGACTGAGCCACTTACACTTTCACTTTTCAAAAACAAAAATCAGTGAAATCAATGGCAACAGGATATAGTACTGAAAATCTCCTTAAAAAATTAACAGAAGACAGCCGGATTCTCGTATCTGTTTCTGCAGTCGGTCTGTTGTGATATGCTGTTTTGGTTGAAGCATGTGAAGAAAATCTGGCCTCCCACAGATATATGGTTGAAAAGGGAGGAATATTTTAATAGCTTTTTGAGAGAGATGTGGATTATCTTTGACAATATACCAAAGTTCAGCCAGAATATTTTCTTAAAAGTTAGTTGCGATGTAAAATTGGAAACCTCATCAACGCGACTGGGGAACAGCAAGCTTTTATGCTGTGTTTAGAGCATTGCTTCTATGGGCATATGTTAAAACACAACAGCATACAGGTTTTTAAAAAGCCATAGAAAGGTGGTTGTTTCTGTTTAGTTGTTAAGTTGTGTCCGACTCTTGCAATCAGAGCTGCATCTCCTGCATTGTGGGCAGATTCTTCACCACTGAGCCACTTGCTAAGTCCCTGGGGGAGGGATAAATTAGGAGTTGAGGATTGATATATACACACTACTGCTGCTGCTGCTAAGTCGCTTCAGTCGTGTCCGACTCTGTGCGACCCCATAGACGGCAGCCCACGAGGCTCCCCCGTCCCTGGGATTCTCCAGGCAAGAATACTGGAGTGGGTTGTCATTTCCTTCTCCAATGCATGAAAGTGAAAAGACAAAGTGAAGTCGCTCAGTCTTGTCCGACCTTCAGCAACCCCATGGACTACAACCTACCAGGCTCCTCTGCCCATGGGATTTTCCAGGCAAGAGTACTGCTATATATAAAATAGAGAAACAATAAGGACCTACTGTACAGCGGAGGGAACTCGACTTAATATTCTGTTATAACCTATATGGGAAAATAATCTAGAAAGGAATAGATACACTGTATATACATAGCTGAACCACTCTGCCGTACTCCTGAAACTAATACATTGTAAACCAACTGTGTGTGTGTGTGCATGCACGCACACATGGTTGTGTCCTACTCTTTTGTGACTCTACAAACTGCAGCCCATCAGGCTCCTCTGTCCATAGAATTTTCCAGGCAAAAATATGAAGTGGGTTGCCATTTTCTACTCCAGGGGACCTTTCTGACCCAGGGGTCAAACTTGCCATCTGCCCTCTACACCCGCAGGGCATGTCCTGGCCCCCAGGAGTAGTTTTCTCCCCACTCCTGTCTTTTGTGCCCTCTTAGCAGAATTTACCGTGCTGTTTCTAGCAGCCTTGTCCCACACTGCCCCTCTTTCTGTTTCTGCTTTAGGATTTTCGGCTCCCCACGCTGGGTGTCCAGTGTGCCATTTCCCGTTTATCCGAGGCCCATGAGGCTGACCCAACATTATCTGCTCTTTTCTGGGTTTCTATACCCAACTTGAAAGCTGCTTGTTCTTTGAAAGGAAGAGGATTGCGTAGGAATGACTTCTGTATTTCTTAATGGAAGTATGTCAATACATGCATGTCCTGACATACCCTCAAAGCGCTTCCTGCCTACAGATTCACTGCTCTTGTGCTTGGCAGCACCCAGCTCAGTTGCTGTGGGCCTTGTAGTTTTGTCTGCTGTGAGCTCTCGGGCAGTGAACAATGCTCAGGGAGACTGTGGTGTCTACCCTATCACAAGCCCCTTGTTACAGGTTATGTGAGTAAGTAAGCGTGTGTTCCTTCACCTGAGGTTACCTGTCTCCAATAGGTCTCATGCACATTAGCAGCCACTCATCCAGCTAAGCAAATGGAACCCTAATAAACATTAGTCCAACCTTTCCTCCTTGTAAATTAGAAACTGAGTCCTGGAGAAAGAGAGAACAGAACTAACATTTACTTGGTAGCACTTAACTGCCAAGTTCTGTGGTAAGTCTTTACCTATTGTCAAAGTATATTTTTCAAAAAATTAAAAACATGACTCACATATAAATACATAATGAGCATTTACCTAAGATTTATTGAACTATTTATTAAAAGGACCAGAAGAAAGGAAAACTAATTCAAAGTGTATTAGAGGAGAAGCGATTTATATATTCAGCCCGCAAAGGGATGCTAAAATGAGTTTTCTAAGTTCTGTTCAAAATTGGTCAGTGTCAATATTCTGTAACTTTGGAGATGATCTCTTTCTACCAGACAGAAATCATTTGCAACTTATCAATATTATGTAAGTTAAACTCTAGCTTCACAGAATCTGAGCTCTATTCAATAGAAACAAATAGGTCAAACAAACCTATGAGAATGTGGTGATGTCTGGGTAGGCTTGTTAGACACTGCTCTGCATGATTTTAAAAAAAAAGGTGAAAAAGTTATCTTGTAGCTTTATTTTCAAACTTTAGTTTGTTTTAATGAATTATCTAATATAATCTCCAAAATCTAGAGTGTACATAAGTATCCCCATGTCAACACAAGTTAGGTAAGCTGCCCACAGTCATAGAGCTCAATGGTGGTAGAGGAGGAAACATCACAGTCATCTTCATTCCCTACTTTGTGCTGTTTTATTTTTATTTTATTTTTTAAATTAAATTTTTCTATTAGGGTATAGACTTTGGGCTTCTCAAGTGGCCCAGTGATTAAGAATGTGCATGCAGTGTAGGAGATGCAAGTTCTATCCCTGGGTCAGAAAGGTCCCCTGGAGTAGGAAATGGCAACCCACTTCAGTATTTTTGTCTGCAAAATTCTATGGACAGAGGAGCTGTCCATAGAATTGAAAGAATTCTATGGACTATGAATGGACTATGGGCTGCAGTTCGTGAAGTCACAAAGAGTAGGACACAACCAAGTGTGCGTGTGTGCACACACTCACACAGACACAGTTGATTTACAATGTGTTAGTTTCAGGAGTACAGCAGAGTGGTTCAGCTATGTATATACAGTGTATCTATTCCTTTCTAGATTCTTTTCCCATATAGGTTATAACAGAGTATTAAGTCGAGTTCCCTCTGCTGTACAGTAGGTCCTTATTGTTTCTCTATTTTATATATAGTAGTATGTATATATTAATCCTCAACTCCTAATTTATCCCTCCCCCAGGGATTTACCAAGTGGCTCAGTGGTGAAGAATCTGCCTACAATGCAGGAGATGCAGCTCTGATTGCAAGAGAGTCGGACACAACTTAACGACTAAACAGAAACAACCACCTTTCTATGGCTTTTTAAAAACCTGTATGCTGTTGTGTTTCCACATATGCCCATAGAGGCAATGCTCTAAACACAGCATAAAAGCTTGCTGTTCCCCAGTCGCGTTGATGAGGTTTCCAATTTTACATCGCAACTAACTTTTAAGAAAATATTCTGGCTGAACTTTGGTATATTATCAAAGATAATCCACATCTCTCAAAAAGCTATTAAAATATTCCTCCCTTTTCAACCGTATATCTGTGGGAGGCCAGATTTTCTTCACATGCTTCAACCAAAACAGCATATCACAACAGACCGACTGCAGAAACAGATACGAGAATCCGGCTGTCTTCTGTTAATTTTTTAAGGAGATTTTCAGTACTATATCCTGTTGCCATTGATTTCACTGATTTTTGTTTTTGAAAAGTGAAAGTGTAAGTGGCTCAGTCGTGTCTGACTCTTTGTGACTCCATGGACTGTAGCCTTACAGGCTCTGCTATCCATGGAATTCTCGAGGCAAGAATACTGGAGTGGGTAGCCATTCTCTTTTCCAGGGGATCTTCCCAACCTGAGTCTCTGGCATTGCAGGCAGATTCTTTACCACCTGAGCCACCAGGGAAAAATACAGTTAGTTTCTTAAAGTGTTATTTAGATTTAACACATGGAAAATACATTGTTATTTTCCATGAATTCATAAATATTTAAAACTATCCAGTTTTAATTTCTATTACAATACACATCAACAGATGTAAACTGTATCATGAAAAGCAAGCAGACCACAGGAAGACAGAGGTGTTACAGAGGCCGGGCGTTCCAAGTCTTTGCATCTCAGAGATCATCTTCTGGAAGGAAACTCTTTTATTTTAGAAATGAATAAGAGACCAGAGTAGGCTTTTACATCCTCTACTACACTGAAATTTCTTCTTTCTTTTTGGTCCTCAGATTGATTGAATTTTGTTCATTTTGTTTTTGTTCTAAAGAAAACCTTCAATACCAAATTCTACTCATTCATACCCTAATATTGCTCACCTCCCTTGTCTCCCCCAATCCTCCACCAATATTATGCTGATGTCTACTCTGCTAAGAAGTCTAGATATTTGGTGTGGGTGGAAAAGAGGAGAAGCATCATTCTGGAACTTGTTGAAAAACTGAAAAAATACAGGATGTCCAAAAGCAGGAGACACACAAAGGTGAGAGGGAAAAAAGCATCTCCCCCTCTTGGCAGTTTTTGCACAATGCGGACTAATGGGGCATGCTTAGAGTTTAACATCAACACTGACCAAATTTCTGGAGCTCAAATTCATACATCTCTCTATCCATTCACTTATTCATTCATTCACATTCAACCAATTATTTATAGTGCATCACTACATGTCAAGCACTGTTCTAGGTACCGAGGATCCAATGATAATTTTAAAAAGCAAAAAAAAAAAAAAAAACTTTTCCTTTTGGAAGGACGAAAGAACAAGGAGGGTCAGCCACTCTGGTTGACCTTTGTGATACCTAATGGATGGTATGAGTTCATGACCAATGTTTTACTTAGTGTACAATAAGTGAAGTGAGTGAAGTCGCTCAGTTGTGTCTGACTCTTTGTGACCCCATGGACTGCAGCCCACCAGGCTCCTCCGTCCATGGGATTCTCCAGGCAAGAATACTGGATTGGGTTTCCATTTCCTTCAAAAGAAGAGGTAAATTCTGATTTATAAGTTACGCTATGGTCTCCAAAGGGGGAAATAAAATGTCCTCAAGGGTGAAATTTGGCTATGAAGGACAACCAACTTTCTTGCTCTGGAAGGACATACAGAGTTGTGCTATATAACTCTGGACAGGAGGAAAAATAGCCAAAGAAATTGTCCTTGGTGCTTAATCACTGCATTCTAGGAGTTTTGAGTACACTCTAGACTCTTACTTTTCTAACAGCACCATCTTCCATCCTTCCAGAATATTCTTGTGGTTCCAAAAATTGGCAATAGGATGCAGCGGTGGATTGTCACATTAAGATTTGGTTCTTTTACAAGAATACCTCAAAGGCAGTATTTGAATTTCTATCAGTAGTCACATAATGACTAGTTCTCTTCCTTTTGGAATCTTAATAGCCCTTGATGACAATTACCTAGGTTCATTATTTTGGGGGGTTGTGACAGGTGGTACTCTTTCTTTTTTCACATATTAGCTGGAAGAAGTCTATAAAGACAAAGTTTCTTTTATCAATTGTTGTTTACTCTGAGGTACAGATCACACAAGAAAGGCAAAAAAAAAAAAAAAAAGCTTGGTAGTTTATCCTATCAAAATAAAAGATTGGTTCCTTACCATCTGTGGAAGAGATGGTAAGAAGAGTATGGCTCTCCTTGAACAAAGGTGACCCAGTCTGAGATCTAGGGGAGCATCAGTAAAAGGCTGACTTTGTTTCAAGCACAACTGGGAATGGTGCACACTATGTTTTTCCATCATCAAGAACTTCTATTTTCCCCTCCATGGACCCAAGTCGTGAAAGTTGCCTCCTTTCTAAAACTTTGCATTTATCACCTAATAATGTTTTCTCCCTTATTTTTTACTAATTAAAGGCCAAGTAAACATTGAGCTAGGGCTTCCCAGGTAGCTCAGCAGTGAAGAATCCACCTGTGATGCAGGAGACGTGGGTTCGATCCCTAGGCAGAGATTGTCTGGAGAAAGAAATGGCAATCCACTCCAATATCCTTGCCTGGGAAATCCCATGGAGAGAAGTTCCTGGTGGGCTACAATCCATGGGGTTGCAGAAGAGTCGGACATGACTTAGTGATTAAACAACAACAAACTTTGAGCTTCTAGCAGCAGTACCTTCACAATGAATTGGTAGAATTCCAGGCCCAGTATTTTAGTTATCCTGGGATAATAAAGAAACAGCAAATGAAAATCCAGGTTTGGGAGCTAGACAATAAGGTGTGGTTGGAATCCCAGCTCATCACTTATTAGTTGTGTGATCTCAGGCAATGCACTAACCCATGAGTTATCATTATAAAGTTAGGTGAAAGTCACTCAGTCGTGTCTGACTCTGTGATCCCATGGACTGCAGCCCGCCAGGCTCCTGTCCATGGAATTCTCCAGGCAAGAATACTGGAGTGGGTAGCCATTCCCTTCTTCACGGGATCATCCTAACCCAGGGATCAAACCTGCATTGCAGGCAGATTCTTAACCATCTGAGCCAGTAGAGAAGCCCACAACAAGTTTTTAAAAAGCAATGCCATTCATTAAAGTATTACTTAAAAGAGCAAATGCCCACCTTTGAGGACTAATTGAAAATACTACTGTATCACATGCAATGGAGAAGTGTATAATTGTAAGAAAGGAATGGAGAATAGTTTAAGATACTGATATGGAATATCCTCCAGTATGTATTGTTAACAGGAAAAAAAAATAGGCAGAGAAATGTGTGTATAGTATGATACTATTTATCTAAGAGAAAAGGAGAGAAACACACACACATTTATAATTAAAAAATGGAAGATAAACCAAAGTTTAAAATGAAAATGGTTTCCAGATTGAAATCTCTGAATACCATTTCCCATGAAAACTTACCAGCATTCCTCTGCTAATTCCCTGTCTGAGGCATGTAATGTACATGATGACCCCTATCTTACTAGAAATTAAGGGAGCTATCAAAGACTGCTGGAATCTTGTTAAAAGGAATCAGGAACCAATTAGAGGAGGCTCTCACTAGCCAGAGATGATTTGAGAATCAATAAAAATAATAACTACCCAGAATGTCAAGTATGTTCAAATCATAATAGTACTCAAACAAAACAGAACAAGACCCATAACTGATTCTCTTCCACAGATGGTAAGGAATCAATCTTTTATTTTGATAAGATAAACTACCAAGCATTTTTTTTTTTGGCCTTTCTTGTGTGATCTGTACTTCAGAGTAAACAACAATTGATAAAAGAAACTTTGTCTTTATAGACTTCTTCCAGCTAATATGTGAAAAAAGAAAGAGTACCACCTGTCATAACCCCTCAAAATAATGAACCTAGGTAATTGTCATCAAGGGCTATTAAGATTCCAAAAGGAAGAGAACTAGTCATCACGTGACTACTGATAGAAATTCAAATACTGCCTTTGAGATATTCTTGTAAAAGAATCAAATCTTAATGTGACAATCCACCACTGCATCCTATTGCTAATTTATGGGAATTGCAGATGATCAAGTTAAAAAATTAAAAGGAGGTGCAATCTGTAAGTTCCAGACCATGGGAAACTGTTGAAGACAAATGACCTGATAAAATCAACAACAACAAAAAATCTGCAAGCAAAAATAATGATGAAACATTATTTTAACTTTAAAATAGAAAGAGAGGAAAATCTATAGATTAAAAAAAAACAGAAGTGTCATACCAACCAATGATAATATGGACCTCATCTGGAATCTGATTTGAGTGAACAAACTAAAAACATTTGTGACATCTCAGGGAAGTTTGAAAACTAGTTGGATTTTGATTAGGAAATTGGATTGATTAGGAAGTTGGATTTTTATTAGGAATATTGTTAACTTACCAAGTGTAATAATGGTACCATGGGTTAGGCTTAAAAAAACAGTTCCTTATATTTTGGAGAGTCATACTAAAATATTTACAGGTGTAATGATATTATGTCTGGGATTCACATCATCATAATTCAGTAAGGAGGCACGGGGAGTGTAGAGGAAACGACTGACCATGAAGTGAGGTTGAAGGGTGGATACATGGGGGCTCGTGACACTAACCTCTCTCCTTACTTATAAACATTTGATATTTTCCATACTTAACAAATAGTTTTTCTCAAAGTAAATGAGTGATTGAACTCTGATGGTAGCTGTGTAAGGGGCAGGCGCAGGGAATGTTAGTGACCAGGGCTCTTTAGAGCAATTTAACTTCCCCACCATAACAATGCTGAATCTCAATCTCCTAATACTATAAGTTTCACATGCTTGTACTGTATTTTGAATAATTTAAAAAACTGGAATAGCCTTTTTATAGAAATGCAGTGTTCACCCAATTCATGAATGGTAAGATTTCTAGCCATTCCCCAAACTGAAAGAATCCAGAAAAAGAACTCAATGTATTACCATTAAAGACCCATCAGCTTCCACCTCCCTTCCCTATCTAAGGTGGTTATGTTAATGAACACAGAATCATCACAAATAAGGAAATGGCCGAATCAAAATTTCCTTTCTTACTCTGCCTCAGCCTATTAAGAATTACACAGACGAGCTCTTCAAATCTATCAAGAGGTCAGCCCTCCCCAGTGCAAAGTTATGAGAAAAATATTTGATAGATGGATAATCATCATTAACAGTGAATTAACAGTGAACTATGTCCCATGCAGACTATCTTGAGATGTTAGCTAATGATGGCTTGAAGCCATCACAATTAGCAAGACACAAAAACACCAAGCATCTTAGACATAGAGACAAACTCTTTAAAAAAACAAAACAAATAAATCTGGTGTTATGGGAAGAGCAATTTGAAGCAAATAATGTTTTCAGAAATGATTTATTTATTGTGTGATGTTAAAACATATCCATATATTGATGTATCTTAAAAATCTCTTTAAAATAATGGAAAAAATTTTATAAGCCTGATTAATCAGCATTCAGAAGTTTTGAATTTAGAGTTTTAGTGAGTTTTAAACAAATTAAAAAATATATAAAAATGCACTTGCAGAACAACAACAGATTGACATAAGAAAAGACAGCTATGCACTAGGTGGATTTCAACAAAAATCTTTGCACAATTGGTGGGAAGAACTGAAATATGGTTAACTTGATCTCCCCATAGTTCATTCACTGTTGATGATGATTTTCCATCTATCAAATATTTGTCTCATAATTTTGCAATGCCCCCCCGAAAAAAAATGTGCAGCCAAAAAAAAAAAAAGTGACACCAAATTTCCATTTGGATCTAAGGATCTTCCTAATGCATCATTTCCAGTTTTGACCAACTAGTGAAAAAAACCTCAGAACTGAGCCTTTGAGCTACTTATTCAGAAAGTGTTAAACAAAAATTTCAAAACTACTGAAGAATATAAACAGGTAACTTTCACCAAAACATCAATTATAATTACCTTTTTATGATATCAAAAATATTTCTGTACTGTTGAAAAATATAACAAAATAAAATATTTCATCTTTTGTCCATCTTTCTCCATTTATACTTTATTTTATTATGTATATATTAGTATGGTATTACTTAATAATAAATAAATATAAAAGGGGCATTAGCAAAATGTTTTACTGATGGAGTGTGTGTTCAAAGGAGTTTGCAGATCATAGATATATAGTGATTAAAGATCTTCATTCTGGAATCAGACTGTTTGAATTCTAGACCCACTGCCCAGTAGCTATATGATCTTGAGAAAACAGATTGGCTTTTCAAAGCCTGAGTTTATTTGTAAAGTAGGCATACTCTTAGTATCTTCATTGTGATTGTTGTAAAGATTAAATGGAGCTACTATATGACATTGCAGCTTTGTCCCTGGCGCATGCAAAGTACTTGAAATGATAGGTACTAGTCTCCTCCTCCTCCTCTTCATTGCCATCCCTGTGGTCACGCATGCCAAGATCACCATTATCATGCAACACAGCAGGCTGGTCACTACCATCTATGTTATGCTCTAAATATTAGAATTTAAGTAACCTTCAGTGTGTCTTTGAGGGAATCTCACAGTTGTGTAAGAAATTCCATAACTTATTTTGGCAGTTTTATCTTAAAGGCACGGCTGCTCAACTAGGTCAGGTGTCCCTCAAGGCTCCTTTGAATAACATGGTACATAACACACACACAGTCAACTCTTAAATAACTGAAGGGCAGAGATCGCAATACCTTTCCTACGAGTTACCTCCCTTAATTTGTTTACAAAGCACAATATGTGAATGAAAACTAACAGGCTCTTGGAAAAAAACCAGCAAGGGCACAATGACAGCAATTTTCACCATACGCATCCTTTCTCTAGCTTCCTCTCAGGTTCTGCTTGTGTGACAGCATTATATGGTTTCTATAGCTCTGGGTTTCCTTAGATGAGAATAAACTGAGTTAAGATGGAATTGAGATAAGCATGCACTTTATTAGGGGGATACCCAGAAAGCTGGTGACTCCTAGAAAGTTACTCATTTCTCAATGTTCACTTAAATGTTTCATGCCAGAAACAAAAACTCAAACAACCCAATCTTATATCTAAAGGTCCAAGGTCACGGGCGGCGGCCGAGAGGAGCTACCCCACGTCCAAGGTAAGGAGCAGCAGCTGCGCTTTGCTGGAGCAGCTGTGAAGAGATACCCCACGTCCAAGGTAAGAGAAACCCAAGTAAGATGGGAGGTGCTGAGAGAGGGCATCAGAGGGCAGAGAGACTGAAAGTACAATCACAGACAACTAGCCAATCTGATCACACGGACCACAGCCTTGTCTAACTCAATAAAACTAAGCCATGCTGTGTGGGGCCACCCAAGAAGGATGAGTCATGGTGAAGAGGTCAGAGAAAATGTGGTCCACTGGAGAAGGGAATGGCAAACCAATTCAGTATTCTTGCCTTGAGAACCCCGTGAACAGCATGAAAAGGCAAAAAGATAGGACACTGAAAGATGAACTCCCCAGGTCAGTAGGTGCCCAATATGCTATTGGAGATCTGTGGAGAAATAACTCCAGAAAGAATGAATGGATGGAGCCAAAGCAAAAACAACACCCAGTTGTGGATGGGACTGGTGACAGAAGCAAGGTCTGATGCTGTAAAGAGCAATATTGCACAGGAACCTGGAATGTCAGGTTCATGAATCAAGGCAAATTGCAAGTGGTCAAACAGGAGATGGCAAGAGTGAACGTCGACATTCTAGGAATCAGCAAACTAAGATGGACTGGAATGGGTGAATTTAACTCAGATGACCATTATATCTACTACTGTGGGCAGGAATCCCTTAGAAGAAATGGAGTAGCCATAATGGTCAACAAAAGAGTCCGAAATGCAGTACTTGGATGCAGTCTCTAGAACGACAGAATGATCTCTGTTTGTTTCCAAGGCAAACCATTCAATATCACAGTAATCTAAGTCTATGCCCCGACCAGTTAGGCTGAAGAAGTTGAAGTTGAACAGTTCTATGAAGACCTACAAGACCTTCTAGAACTAACACGCTCAAAAATGTCCTTTTCATTATAGGGGACTGGAATGCAAAAGTAGGAAGTCAAGAAACACCTGGAGTAACAGGCAAATTTAGCCTTGGAGTACGGAATGTAGCAGGGCAAAGGCTAATAGAGTTCTGCCAAGAGAACTCACTGGTCATAGCAAACACCCTCTTCCAACAACACAAGAGAAGACTCTACACGTGGACATCACCAGATGGTCAACACCGATATCAGATTGATTATATTCTTTGCAGACAAAGATGGAGAAGCTCTATACAATCGGCAAAAATAACCCGGGAGCTGACTGTGGTTCACATCATGAACTCCTTATTGTCATATTCAGACTTAAATTGAAGAAAGTGGGGAAAACCACTAGACCATTCAGGGATGACCTAAAGCAAATCCCTTATGATTATATAGTGGAAGTGAGAAATAGATTTAAGGGACTAGATCTGATAGACAGAGTGCCCGATGAACTAGGGACGGAGGTTCGTGACATTGTACAGGAGACAGGGATCAAGACCATCCCCACGGGAAAGAAATGCAAAAAAGCAAAATGGCTGTCTGGGGAGGACTTACAAATAACTGTGAAAAGAAGAGAAGCGAAAAGCAAAGGAGAAAAGGAAAGATATAAGTATCTGAATGCAGAGTTTGAAGAATAGCAAGGAGTGATAAGAAAGCCTTCCTCAGCCATCAGTGCAAAGAAATAGAGGGAAAAAAATAAAACGGGAAAGACTAGAGATCTCTTTAAGAAAATTAGAGATACCAAGGAAACATTTCATACAAAGATAGGCTCAATAAAGGACAGAAATGGTATGGACCTAACAGAAGCAGAAGATATTAAGAAGAGGTGGCAAGAATACACAGAAGAACTGTACAGAAAACATCTTCACAACCCAGATAATCATGATGGTGTGATCACTCACAGTCACCTAGAGCCAGACATCCTGGAATGTGAAGTCAAGTGGGCCTTAGGAAGCATCACTACGAACAAAGCAGTGGAGGTGATGGAATGCCTGTTGAGCTATTTCAAATCCTGAAAGAAGATGCTGTGAAAGTGCTGCACTCAACATGCCAGCAAATTTGGAAAACTCAGCAGTGGCCACAGGACTGGAAAAGGTCCGTTTTCATTCCAATCCCAAAGAAAGGCAATGCCAAAAAGGCTCTAACTACTGCACAATTGCACTCATCTCCCATGCTAGTAAAGTAATGCTCAAAATTCTCCAAGCCAGGCTTCAGCAGGACGTGAACAGTGAACTTCCAGAAGTTCAAGCTGGTTTTAGAAAAGGCAGAGGAACCAGAGATCAAATTGCCAACATCTGCTGGATCATCAAAAAAGCAAGAGAGTTCCAGAAAAACATCTATTTCTGCTTTATTGACTATGCCAAAGCCTTTGACTATGGGGATCACAATAAACTGTGGACAATTCTGAAAGAGATGGGAATACCAGACCACCTGACCTGCCTCTTGAGAAACCTGTATGCAGGTCAGGAAGCAACAGTTAGAACTGGACATGGAACAACAGGCTGGTTCCAAAATAGGAAAAGGGGTACGTCAAGGTTGTATATTGTCACCCTGCTTATTTAACTTATATGCAGAGTACATCATGAGAAACGCTGGACTGGAAGAAACACAAGCTGGAATCAAGATTGCCGGGAGAAATATCAATAACCTCAGATATGCAGATGACACCACCCTTATGGCAGAAAGTGAAGAGGAACTCAAAAGCCTCTTGATGAAAGTGAAAAAGGAGAGTGAAAAAGTTGGCTTAAAGCTCAACATTCAGAAAATGAAGATCATGGTATCTGGTCCCATTGCTTCATGGGAAACAGTGGCTGACTTTATTTTTTGGGGCTCTAAAATCACTGCAGATGGTGATTGCAGCCATGAAATTAAAAGATGCTTATTCATTGGAAGGAAAGTTATTACCAACCTAGACAGCATATTAAAAAGCAGAGACATTACTTTGTCAACAAAGGTCCATCTAGTCAAGGCTATGGGTTTTTTTAGTAGTCATGTATGGATGTGAGAGTTGGATTATAAAGAAAGCTGAGTGTTAAAGAATTGATTCTTTTGAATTGTGGTGTTGGAGAAGACTCTTGAGAGTCCCTTGGACTGCAAGGAGATCCAACCAGTCCATCCTAAAGGAGATCAGTCCTGGGTGTTCATTGGTAGGACTGATGTTGAAGCTGAAACTCCAATACTTTAGCCACCTGATGCGAAGAGCTGATTCATTTGAAAAGACCCTAATGCTTGGAGGGATTGAGGGCAGGAGGAGAAGGGGACGACAGAGGATGAATGGTTGGATGGCATCACCGACTCAATGGACATGGGTTTGGGTAGACTCCAGCAGTTGGTGATGGATAGGAAGGCCTGGCGTGCTGTGGTTCATGGGGTCACAAAGAGTCAGACACGACTAAGCGACTAAACTGAACTGATACCTAAAGGAACTAGGAAAAGAAGAACAAACAAAAACCAAAGTTAGTAGAAGGAAATAAATCATAAAGATCAGTACAGAAATGAATGTTTGCTTCTTTGGAAAGACAAATGAAATTGATAAAACTTTAGACAGACTCATCAAAATAAATAAATAAATGACAGAGGGCCCAAGGAAATAAAATCAGAAATGAAAGAGAAGCTACAACCAACACTATAGAAATACAAAGGATCCTCAGAGATTACTATTAACAACTATACACCAATAAAATGAATGACCTAGAAGAAATGGAAAATTCTTAGAAACATATAATCTCCCAAGACTGGATCAGTAAGAAATAAAAAAAAATATGAACAGACTAATTACCAGTAATAAAACTGAGTTAATAATAATAATAAAATCCCAACACACAAAGCTGCAGGACCAGAACTTCACAGGTGAATTCTACCAAACATTTAAATACGAGTTAACACCCAGCCTTCTCAAACTACTTCAAAACTCTGAAGGGGAAGGAATCCTTCCAAACTTACTTTATTAGGCCAGCATCATGCTGATAACAAAACCAGACTAAGACACCACACAAAAAAAGAAAGTTAGAGACCAACATCACTGATGAACACAGATGTAAAAGTCTTCAACAAAATATTAGCACAGCAAATTCAACAATACACTGAAAAAGGCCATACACCATAATCAGATGGATTTATTCCAGGGATGCAAAGGTGATTCAATATCCTCAAATCAATCAATGTGATACATCACACTAACAAACTGAAATATAAAAATCATATGATCATCTCAATAGATGCAAAAACCTTTTGACAAAATTGAAAGGGACTCCTTGTGCACTGTTAGGGGGAATGCAAATTAGTACAAGCGCTATAGCAAATAGTATGAAGGTTCCTCGAAAATTAAAAATAGACCTACCATGTAATCTAGCAATTCTACTTCTGGGTATTTTTCCAACAAAAACAGAAACATTAGTTTGAAAAGATATATGCGTCCCCATGTTCATTATAGCATTATTTATGAAAGCCAAGTGTAAGTGTCCACTGGAGTGGATTGCCATGTCCTTCTCCAATGCATGAAAGTGAAAAGTGAAAGTGAAGTCGCTCAGTCTGACTCTTAGCGACCCCATGGACTGCAGCCCACCAGGCTCCTCCGTCCATGGGATTTTCCAGGCAACAATACTGGAGTGGGGTGCCATTGTCTTCAGAATATATGGTATCTATCTATCTAGTAGAGTATTACTCAGTCATAAAAAAGAAAGAAATCTTGCTATTTGCAACAACATGGAATGACCTAGAGGGTATTATGCTAAGTGAAGTAAGTCAGAGAAAGACAAATACCACATGATTTCACTTAGGTGAGGAATTGAGAAACAAAGCAAAGGAACAGATTGAAACAAATGAACAAATTTGAAACAGGCTTACAAACAAGTAGATGGCTGTCAGAAGGGAGGAGGATGCAAGGGATGAGTGAAGTAGGTGAGGGAGATTAAAAAGTACAAACTTCCACTTACAAAATGAGTATGTCACAGGAACGAAATGTATAGCATGGGGAATACAGCCAACAATATTGTAATAAATTTGTACGGTGACAGACAGTAACCAGAATTACTGTGTAAGGTACAGAAATATCAAATTCCTATGTTGTTCATCTGGAATTAATATGGTGTTATAAGTCAATTATATTTAAAAATAAAAAAGATGGATGCATTCAATCCATGCATTTTAAAGATCTATCAGGATGACCTGGTAGACCCACACAGCTGCACTTTTAAATTCTGCAAAGCCATTACACATGTCCTTTAGTCCCTGTTCTAGCTCCTGATTCAATGACATGACTTGTTGCCAAACAGACTTTCCAGCAGAGAGGGCTTCCCCACAGTAACAAGGTTATTAGTGTGTTTTCAATCAGATGACTGGCTTATTTGAATAATCCGCTGTCTTGTTTCTCTCTGTGTGCTCAACCAGAGAGCTAATGAATACAGGCAAAATAAATCTCTTCTTACAAAGGAAAGTGGGATTTCACTCAGGTATTTTTCCAAGAAGACTTAAAAAAAAACATTCCTGTGAATTTCCGATTTGAAAGGCTAGTGGCTTAGGGTGTTTTTCACTGATTTTAAATAGAATTGAAAACAGGAAACAAAAGTTAGTTTCTAAGATGAGTCTGGCTACTCGTTCAATCCTGGTGATTTGGCAGTATTTTCAATGATCAGAAAAAAAAAAAAAATGACCTCACTGACTTCTGCTGAGAGCAGGGACTACCTTCTGAACAGTTGGTTTTACAGAGCAGTTTGTGGTAGGAAAGAGCACAGATTTTCAATCTAGGTTAAACTGGTTTCTGGTCACAGCTCCATAGATCCCAGCTATGTGATCCTGGACAAATTAATAGATTCTCTCAGCTTCTGAGAATAAATAGCACTTACATCTGTGCTTGTTATAAGAATTAAATAAGATACTATGTATAAATGCACCCTTCCCAGCCAAAAATAAGCACTCATTCATCAGCATTGTGATGACCTTTGTTATCACCACCACCAGCCTGACACGTTGAATTAAGAATGGAGATGCTTTGGTTAGAGTTCCAGTTCCAACATTTTCCTGGATCTCTGGAGTGCCAGAAGCATTTGCTTGGCAACTTTGGGTCTTACTTTCATTTAGTCGAAAATGGCTCAATAAAAATCTGCTGCAAGATTTCCCAAATGGCAAGCTCAGCAAAATCTAATGCACTAATCTCAGAATTTGAAAGCCAGTGTCAAGTTCATAAAATAGAACCCAGGGAACATAAAACTGGACATATATTCAGAGTTCAATCACTCATGGCAATGAGGTTCTAGTATCAGTGCTCACTGTATACTGGGGTATTCTTTCTGATCTAGACTTGATGCTAACAGCTTTCTGTGCGCTGTCTTGGCGGCTCTTCTTGACAACTCAGAGATAGGCACTGCTATTGCAAGTGAGGAAAACAAGACTTATGGAGGCTGGGTAATTATTCTGTTATTGATTTTAATCTTTTTTACATTTTAATAAAATTTCAATTTTATTGGAGTATAGCTGATTTACAATGTTGTCTTTGTACAATCACAGAGCCTGGATGGCAGACCCAAGTTCTAAACTAAAGCCAGTATTTTGAATTGTGCCACATTCCCGGGAAAAAGGGAAGACGACACAGGTCCAACCAGTAGACATACAAAAAAGCACTAATGTTGCACATGGCACACTTCGATCATTTTTCTTTTGCTGGTTTTCATAAATTCAATATGGCAAATTTGCCCCCAGTGAGTTGTATTCTTTGAGTCTGAGTAGATGAGTCAACATCAAGAAACAGCATGAAGTTTAACAAGTAAGCTGGCAAAAAAACAAACAAACAAAAAAGGCAGAAACCAGTGCTACACTGAACATGTTCCAACGACAGTCAGCAAAGGAAATGACCCACAGGAGAATACAAAAGGGATTAGGTTGGAGTTTTCAAAGGTGTTATGTTTATTTTTAGACATTATTCCAAATAAACCTATAAAGATGTCATGCAGTGAGAATGTGTGAGCCATGAGAATAATAATAACTTCAAAGACAGTATACTGTAATTAACATTTATAAAACATCATTATGTGCCAGACTCTAGGCTAATAAATTTTTATTGAGGGCCTACTATCTGTTAAGTACTATTCTAGGTTCTCATACAGATAGTTTGAAATAAAATGAGTCCGTATTTTCAGGGAGCTTACTTTTGTATATTTTCTCTTAGGTCCAGGAATACAAACATTTTGGAGCGGACTTTGAAACTCTGCAACAGAGGGCTTACATTTAAAAAAAATATTTCACCAAGTAGTACCATTTTGGGGCAACTTATCATAAAGAAACTTATGTCAATTACTCCTACAACCACAGGGTGGTTTAACATAATAAAAGGAAGAAGTGATATAAATGCTTCTGTGAGTCAAAAGGATATGTTTTGATGTTAGCCTACAATAAAGTTATTACTTTGGCCACTAGAAATTATTTAGAATCTTATGAAATGATTTGACAAAATGTTAATGATATTACAAAGGAGTATGTGATATATATTTTTATAAGTTTCTTGCACAGAAAAATAAGGCTATATAATCACCAAATTCATAGTAATAGCTCTGAATAACTGCTATAGGTGATTTAAATTTTATTCTCTTTTCTTATTTGTAGTTTCTAAATTCCTGTAATGAGTAGGTACCACTGATACAAAAAGAAATTACTTTGTAAATGTTGTAGCCTTATTTGTTTCCATTATGAACAATTTGTTTCCAAATTCAATGTGGCCATGTGTATCTTCTGCATAGTGCAAGGAAATAAAAAGGGCAAGAGGAAATAAAACAAAATAATAGTGCAAGGGGGAATAAAAAGTGTTCTTCGGTGATCACTGCATCATTTAAAGGTTGATTATCCAGGGGGAGAGGGGAGGGGTGATTAGATTCACATCAGTTCTGCAAATATCACCTTGCACCTAACCCAGCTCTGCTGCTGCTGCTGCTGCTAAGTCGCTTCAGTCGTGTCCGACTCTGTGCGACCCCTCAGACAGCAGCCCACCAGGCTCCCCCGTCCCTGGGATTCTCCAGGCAAGAACACTGGAGTGGGCTGCCATTTCCTTCTCCAATGCATGAAAGTGAAAAGTGAAAGTGAAGTCGCTCAGTCATGTCTGACTTTTTGCGACCCCATGGACTGCAGCCAAACCAGCTCTAACTAGCACTTAATTGAAATTGCTTCTCTTTTTGAACCTTTGTTTACTTATCTGCAAAATGAGAGGATTGGACAAAATGACTTTTCAGTATATCCTCAATGAGCAAAAATGAGTTTCCTTGCTGTGCTGACAATGACCATGACCTCTAGATACCAAGGCATAAAAGTTGAGTCTTATACAAGATACCTATCTACAGATAGATCGATACAGTGAAAAGTTACAGCTGTGACTAAAGAGGACCAGAGAGCACTGGTTTTGCAGGTACCTCTTCATGTTTTCTGAGTTTAGTTCTGGGGCTTTTGGAGTCGTGACAATCCTGTTACTGGTTACTTTTTTTTTTAAGCATCTTTTTTTCCTCAAGCACATGTGTTGGATCCTAAACATAAAAACGAAAATTTATTTACCAGTATTCTTGGCACAATATTGACATTTCCTATCAAAGATTTGGGTATCTGATATATGGGTAAGATAACATAAGTGTTAATGAGAAAATGGACACTATTTCAAACCAATAAGATGAGATATGAATGTATTTGTGACTCTTAAAGCAGATTATATTTTTCTATTCTACCTGGACATTCTCTAACAGTGCAGAACCATAGGACTTTTTGTGATGACTGAAGTGTTTTCCATCTGCTTGTACAATATGGTAGATAACAGCCACATAAGGCTATTGAGCACTTGAAAGATGTAACAAGTGTGCGTGGGAAACTGAATTTTATTTAATTTTAACTATTCTAAATCTAAATAACCACACGGTAGCTACAGGCTTGCAATGCAAAATGTGGTCTATGGACCAGCAGTCCCAGGGTTACCTGGGAGTTTGTTAGAAATGAAGACCCTCATTCCCTACCTGAAACCTCTGGTACCTGATGCTGCATTTTAACAAGATCCTCCGGTGATTCATATGCAAAGTAACAGTCCAGAAGCATCCCTCTAGAGACAACTGTTCAACTTTCCATTTCATCAGTCAATCAAATAAGCAACGGATCTTTCCATCATCAGCAGGTTCCAGGATCTCTGTCCGGGGCACCAGACACTGGGCCAGGCAGAGCGGGGCAAATAGAGTGGCACCAGAATGCACACTGGGCAGCACAGCGTCCGGGATGAGGGCATGAGCTTGGGATCACAGTCTTCCTAATGTCGCTTTCTAAGCGTGTTATCCTGAGCAAGCTGTTTTACTTCCCTGAGACTGCTTCCCATCCTTTAAAAGGACACCATCTGTAAATATTAAATGACCATGCACATTAAGTGCTGAGCTCATATCTAACACAGAGCAAGCCCTCAATAAACGGCTCCTGTTGCTTTCATTATCAAGGCTCTTACCATGAAGCTGCAGGAGATTCACACTCTTACACCAGTGGTTTAGACAAACCTTAGAGGCTGATGAGAAGGTAAACTACAGTCCATGCTGAAAAGATGCTGACTCACAGCATTCTCAGGGAACGTCACTAATCCCAAGTTCAGGAGGTAGGAAGAGACAGATCCTCTGTAGAGACACATTTTTTATAAAGTAAAACACCATGAGATAGTCAGTGCATTTGGATAAAATGTGCACTGTATTAATTTTTAAAGCCCGCATCCTCTGTCATAGGCCCTGAGTAAGTCCTCACAACTACAGTGCACATAATTCACTTATGGAACAAATAATTATTGATAATCTCCTCTGGGGAGGCAGCAGAGCATAAAGATTTAGAGCATGGATTCTGGAGTCCAATTACCTGGACTGGAAGCCCAGCTCTGCCACTTATTAGAAGAGACTAAGTGTGCCTTAGGCTCTTCATCTATAAAATGAGAAGAGCAGTAACATTAACCACACAGGGAGGTACAAAGATTAAATGGGATGATACATTCCAAGTACTCACTGGAGTGTTGGGTACTCACCAGCTCAGTTAATAAACTAGAAAGACATGAGAGGCGAATAAAATAAAAACATATGTATACCTTTAAAAAACCTCAATAGTCAATTGACTAAAAAACAAAACAAGGCAACAGCAACAAAAACTGCCTAAAGGTTATCTGTTTGAGAAGTGTTTGGAAGCACTCTTCTTCACTGGTTTTGTCCCTACTTTGCTCTGTTTTCAAACCAAGGTTGCAAGAGGTTGGGAATGCCAAGTTCACAACATGCGTACCATGGGGAAATATAATGCACAACATTTAATATGGTGTAGAATATGGCATCATTCTTTATTTGATCTATTAGAACAGGTCTATTAATTGGAAGCTTTCTTCCATGCTCTCTTTGGGGTCAATGCTGCTGTTAAAGGCAAAACAGAAACTTATTTACACAAAGCATGGCCCTTTTGGTTTTCTCTGTGAGTCTTCTTGGAGAGAATCCAGCTCCGACCTGAATTATACAGAATCAGTTTCAGTGTTGCTGCTGATCAAATTTATCCATGAACTGAATTAAGAATTATGGAAGTGGCTGGAGCTAATATATGCAGCAGACCATCCCATTAAGCATCCTTTCTCATTTGCCAGCATGACTGTTAAACCAGAACACAGACCTTTTGACACAAACCACTGCTCAAAAATGACTGCACTAAATAACCAGGGGCCTGTCCCCTGACATATTGTGACCCTCCCTAAAGAAAACTTGGTTGCCTCACATGGATTAGGGACAGGGTTATTTTCTGAGGGCAGTTAAGATAGTTCTTAGAGAATTTTACTACACATGTTTATAGATTTCCAATTTTCGGAGAAAATGAAAGAAAAAAACTAAAACCATCAAAGGATGAGCTGGGTATGTATACACACATGTATGTTTGATGACTTTGTTTCTCAGAATCACTATTATAAACTGTATAAACTGTAAATAATACCATGGATAAGCTCTTGAAGAGCAGGAATTCCAATTCTATCTAATTACGCCCCCCTTCTCTTAATGCCCCCACAAAATCAAACAAAACCTACACTCAAAATTTGTCAAAATAACAGCATAAATAAATGGGCAAATTTCCAACCCAGATGACAACTCTGAATAAAACAAGTATGATAAGAGTGATGATTTAGAGCTTGGGCTCTGAAATCAGTCTGGGTTCAAATCCCAGCTATGCCACTAAAGAGCTCTGCGATTATTGTTCAGTCACTCAGTCATGCCTGACTCTTTGCAACCCCATAGACTGCAGCACACCAGGCTCCCTGTCCTTCACCATCTCCCAGAGCTTGCTCAAGCTCATGTCCATTGAGTCGGTGATGCCATCCAACCATCTCGTCCTCTGTTGATCCCTTCTCCTCCTGTCTTCAATCTTTCCCAGCATCAGGGTCTTTTCCAATGAGTCGGCTCTTTGCATCAGGTGGCTCAAGTATTGGAGCTTTAGCTTCAGCATGAGTCCTCCAGCACCACAGTTCAAAGGCATCAATTCTTTGGTTCTCAGCCTTTTTTATTGTCCAGCTTTCACATCCATACATGACTACTGGAAGAACCATAGCTCTGACTATATGGACCTTTGTAGGCAAAGTAATGTCTCTGCTTTTTAATATGCCATCTAGGTTTGTCATTGCTTTTCTTCCAAGGAGCAAGTGTCTTTTAATTTCATGGTTGCAGTCACCATCCACAGTGATTTTGGAGCTCAAGAAAATAAAGTCTGTCACTGTTTCCACACCTTGCCAAAAGACATAAAGCCTTTAAAGTTTTCCCATATGTAGAGTAGGGATAGCAACCTTACCCACCTGATAAGAGCAGTTAATAATACTTAAATCAGTGATGGAAGCTTGCTTTTACATCAGTTTGTATGAAGAGCTATTCTAAGCACTTTCCCTCTATTCCCTAAATATGCTTCATAAAACCCACAGGACGTACCTTATTATCTCCTCTTACACCCATTTTGCACGCTAAACCACTTCAGTCATGTCTGACTCTTTGCGAATCTATGGACCATAGCCTATCAGGCTTTTCTGTCCATGGGATTCTCCAAGAAAGAATACTGAAGTGGGCTGCTGAGTCCTCCTTCAGGGGATCTTCCCGACTCAGGGATTGAACCTGCATCTCCTATGTCTCTTGCATTGGCAGGCAATTTCTTTACCACTAGTGCCGCCTGGGAAGCCCATTTGACAGATGAGGAAATGAAGCCACACACTTGGTAATCTGCCAAAAGCCACAGAGCTGGTAAGTGCAAGATGCATTATTTGAACTCAAGGAGTCTAACATCAGAGTCCATGTGTTAACCCTTGTGCTGTGAGTTGTCTGACATAAATCAGCATTGATATGAGCTATTTTTATTCCACTGATGCTGGGTAGTAATAAAAAATAGAGCAGAAACCATTGCTAACCCTCCTATGTCACTGTCAGTCCCTCCCTAGGGATGGGAGGACCCTGCTGATACATTTGTGGGGGCTAGAAAATCTGTGGCTTGTGTTTACAAAGGAGGGACAAATAGTAAAGAATTCAAGAGTTCTTTCCAGTAAATGCTGGGGTCTCAGTAGTTTAGGTAAAGAATTGCCTCAAATCTAATTTCTCCTTTGTCCTTCCACATATCAGTTTACAGAACATGGGGACCAGTCTTTAGCCTGTGGGAGACTCTCCTTCAGACCCGTGTCTCATTGCCAGAGCCTCATGGACCCCACAGGGTCCATTCTCTGCAGGCTTCTGAGTCTTTGGTCTCTGAGTCACCCACAAGCCAACCTAAGTTTTACTAATCATCTTCCTTTTGAACTCAAGACCTCTAGATTCCCAACCTGACCTCTATATCATGATAGATTTTCTCTCCCTCAAAAATCTTGAATCTGTCCCACCTCAAGGCCTTTACATGCACTAGAATACTCTTCCAGCAGCTCTTGACAAGACTGGCTTCCAAGGCAGAATCAAAGATGGCAGACGAATAGGGGGAGGAGACCACCTTCTCCCCTACAAATACATCAAAAGACCATCTCCACATGGAACAATTCCTAAAACAACTTCTGAACACTGGCAGAGGATCCCAGACATTCAGAAAGGCAACTGATCTCCTGGAATGAGAAGTTTTGACTTGTGTGCTGTGTGGCCTGATGTCTTGATGTTACTGTAAGAGGTCAAGCCTGAATCCCAGAGACGGGAGACTCAACTCCAGGACTATGGAGCATTAGAGAATTCCCCCTGGAAAATCCCATGGACGGAGGAGCCTGGTAGGCTGCAGTCCATGGGGTCACTAAGAGTCGGGCAGGACTGAGCAACTTCATTTTCACTTTTCGCTTTCATGCATTGGAGACGGAAATGGCAACCCACTCCAATGTTCTTGCCTGGAGAATCCCAGGGACGGGGGAGCCTAATGGGCTTCCGTCTATGGGGTCGCACAGAGTTGGACACGACTGAAGCGACTTAGCAGCAGCAGTAGCAGCAACCCCATGGAACATTAATAGATGAGAGCCCACCCAGAGGTCTGCATACCTACACTGAGACCAAGCTCCATGAAAGAGCCGGCAAGCTACAGTGCAGGATGTCCCACTCCAATCCTTCAACGAAACAGGAACACCACTCTGTACATTAGCAGGCAGGCTGCCCAGACCCATACCAAAACCAAAGGCACCCCAAAACTCACTCCTGGACACTGCACTGCCCTCCAGAGAGATGAGATCCAGTCCCACCCACCAGAACACAGGCACAAGTTGCCCCAATCAAGAAACCTCCACAAGGCATTGGTCCAGCCCCATCCACAGAGAGCAGATTCCACAGTTAAGAGAAACGATGACTCTCCAGCCTGCAGAAAGACTGGTTTCCCACCCTACCAATTTTGGATATCATCTCCAAAATCTTTTTCTCAAAGGCTCTTGCTCTAACCATCCAGTCAAAAATCCCTTCCTTCTACCACCTGCATCTTATTTATTTCTTTAAAGCGCTTTTTTGTTTTTTTGGCAGTACTCTAAGCTTATGCCCTAGAAGTAAGCTCCATGCTGCTGCTGCTAAATCGCTTCAGTCATGTCCGACTCTGTGCGACCCCATAGATGGAAGCCCACAAGGCTCCCCTGTCCCTGGGATTCTCCAGGCAAGAACACTGGAGTGGGTTGCCATTTCCTTCTCCAATGCGTGAAAGTGAAAAGCGAAAGGGAAGTTGCTCAGTCGTATCCAACTCTTAGTGACCCCGTGGACTACAGCCTACCAGGCTCCTCCATCCATGAGATTTTTCAGGCAAGAGTACTGGAGTGGGGTGCCATTGCCTTCTCCAGTAAGCTCCATAAAGGTCCTTATTTATCTTGCCCATCACTCCACCTTATGTTAGCACATAGATGCTAACAGTAGACACTGGTTCAACAAATACATACATGTCGTCTTTTCTGCATTAGCTGCATGCCTCACACTGGTCTTCTCACCTTCCTGGAATTGTATTTTCAAAGTCTTCTCTGACTCACTGACTTCCCACCTCAAGTTCTTCCTCACGGGCTCATGTTCATTCATGTCTTCATCAACAAATGTATATTGAATAGCCAGAAAATGCCAGACATTGATGGACAAAGATGAATAAAACACATTCTGGTCCTTGTGGAACTTTCAGTCTATTGCACAGGGTAGATGTGCCCAGATGATTTCAACAGAAGCTTCTGTCTACCACTGGTATTAAGGAGTTCAGATGAGATTTTAGCTAAAACCAGTGCAGGGGTGGGCAGACTTTCACAGGGTGTGAAAGAGGAGCTGGTTTTTGAAAGACAAGTGGGAAGTAGTCAAATAAAGAAAACTGGAATAGGCATTCCAGATAGATGGAAGAGCGTGAACAAAGGTACAGAAATCATGATGGTGGAAAAACTCTAAGTGGTTAAATATTAGATGGTGAGGTGTAAGGAAGGCCCAGATCATGGATGGTTGTGAATCATGTGTTAAAAAGCTTGAACTTAGGACTTCCCTGGCAGTCCAGTGGTTAAGAATCTGTGCCCTACAGGGGGCATGGGTTCGATTCAGGATCAAGGAACTAAGATCCCACAAGCCACATGGTGCAGCCAAAAAGTTTAAAAAAAAAAAAATCTAAAAGCTTGAACTTTATCCTATAGGCAATGGGGAGCTATTGTGAGTTTTATTCAGGAGAGTAAAATCTCCAAGGGAAGCTTGGGTTTTTAAAAAACAACCTCAAAATTTCCTTTCCTTGAGCTCCTGAAGGACAGCAATTCATAGTTGGTCAACTGAAGAGAAAGAGGAAGGAATGAGTTATATAAGAATAAAAATGCTGTGTGAAAAGGACATTAAATTCTTTTTTTTTTCCCCCTGCAAAAGGCCTATAGCAGAGAGAGTGTCTAAGCTGGGCATAATTGCAAAAATTTTTTTTTTTTTACTGGCATCATTTGCTTAAGCTAAGAGATGATTTCACTCTGATTGGAAACCATTTCTGATGCAACTTAAATGACCTACATAAATATTTTATCACCACTCAGGATCAGCATACTTGAGAATAAGCTAGACTACTTCATAAACTTGTTCGCTTTAGTGCTGCAGAGGAAAAAACTAAAACTTAATAAATGAAGGGCATGTTGGAATCAAAAAGAAGTGCAACAGAAGTTCTTTGGATAAATATCCCACTGCTCTGAAACCACTGGTTTTCAATAATTTACTATCTAGTAATCATGATTTTATATAGCAACTTGTTCCCTCTATGGCAAATATTTAGATGTAGGTATATTTTGTAAAACAGCAAGATAACACCAGAATTCCATAATTCCACAGATTCTGGAGTTAAAGAGACCTGCATTCAAGAGTTGATGTTGCCACTCTCTGTGTATGTGACTCTGAGACAAAGTCACTAAACCTTTCTGAGTCTCTACTATGTACGTATGTGTGTGCTCAGTCATTCAGTCATATCCAACTCTTTGAGACCCTATGTACTATAGCCTGCCAGGCTCCTCTGTCCATGAGATTTTCCAGGCAAGAATACAGAGATCTACCTGACCTAGGGGTCAAACTTGAGTCTCTTGCATCTCCCACATTGGGAGGCGGATTCTTTACCACTGTGCCACCTGAGAAGCCCACGTTTATATACAAATGAGGATAATAAGCAGCTTACCTCTAGAGTTGTAATGAGTATTGGATGAGATTATGGGCTTGGCCCAATGTCTGGAACATGGGGAGCCAACAAAAGTAAGCTACCGCCACTGCCCCCACCATACCATGGTGGGGAAATAATCCACTGTGACATTGCTAAAAATTCTTGTGACAGCTTTTCTTCTTGACTATCCTTTCAAGTTTGTTTATATGCTAAACATTTTGGGAAGACAGAGACAGGGAGTCTCTACAGGACAGAGGGAAGACTTGTGTATAACCAGGATTATAACTGGGCAAAAACTGGGCAGGTTTACTAGCAGTACTCACATAAAACCGGAGTTCCCTAAGCTCAGTATTCCTCAGCTATGACACAGACCCACTGACTACACAGTGTCTTCCTGGGCTCCTCCCTGTGGCCCCATGCGAAGTGGGGAACCCAGGAAGCCACCATGAACAGGAAGGGAGCAGAGGCCCCAAGTCATGCCATATGCTGGAAAATCCTTGGTCCTTGCCATACTTCTGTGTCATCTGCCAGCATCCACGATTCTCTGGCAAGTTAACTTGTTAGCTTGAAAGTAGAGTAAAATTTCAGACCCTTCACAGTTCTTGAGAATCACCTTCCTCTTCATCATTCTTCTGAGAGAAGAAAATGTTGAAAACTGATATTGAGGTCTTTATCCAAAGTGAAACTCCTTATGTGATGCAGGCTTACCACTTCCTCTGAAGCCATTCATCATTTGAGTTTAATATTCCCTGGTGGCTCAGACAAGGAAGAATTTGCCTGCAATGCAGGAGACCTGGGTTTGATCCCTGTGTCAGGAAGACCCCCTGGAGGAGGGCATGGCAACCTACTTCAGTATTCTTGCCTGGAGAATCCCATGGACAGAGGACCCTGGCGGGCTACAGTCTATGGGGTCGCAGAGTTAGATACGACTGAGCGAGTAACACTTTTCAACTAATTTATTCTGTTTTCACTCAGAATCATGTAGATAAATGGAAATATAATTAACTGGATAAATATTTTAAATGCCAGTTAACTCTGAGTGTGTTTACTGGACATGAATTAACCTGATTAAATACAGAATTACATTTCAGTTACAAATTGTAGATTTGCATTTTCCTGGTTGATATAAACAGACGCATTGACTTCTTGTTTTGAATAGAGAGTTCAAAACAGAGCTATCCAGGCAACTGGGTACATATATTGTGCCGCCATGATCTTGCTGAATGTGTTTGTTAATATCCTTTTTAATCTGTGTCATTTTAGTTAAATGATTTGGAATAAACCAGAACAACAGCAATAAAAAGATTAAAACATCGCTCCCAGAAAATTCATTTATGAAACATTCTTCTTTGATGTCTTAGTAATAAATCAATTTTACACCTAGAGCTCCCAATTTAATTTTCTTTCTTTCTATTTTTATAAAAAGCCCTTTGTTCCTATGTTTTCTCCCCCTACTGGCCCCTTTCAGGGTAAACACGTAGCCTAGCTATCTTTGTTAAGGTACAGACTATGCAACAGGATTAGAATAGGATTGAATGAGTTATTAAATGGACCTTGGTTCAAGTCCTAGATCCCTCTCTATGAATACCCTTGGACTGTAAGCCCTAACTTCCTTAATCTATGCTATGGCATTATAACACATACCTCTAAGACTTACATAGAGTTTTAACTAAGGGCTAGTGTGATTCATGGGGTCGCAAAGAGTCGGACACGACTGAGCGACTGCACTGAACTGAAGTGCTTCATGAGGTGATGGAATTCCAGTTGAGCTATTTCAAATCCTGAAAGATGATGCTGTGAAAGTGCTGCACTCAATATGCCAGCAAATTTGGAAAACTCAGCAGTGGCCACAGGACTGGAAAAGGTCAGTTTTCATTCCAATCCCAAAGAAAGGCAATGCCAAAGGTAAATGCTCAAACTACCGCACAATTGCACTCATCTCACACGCTAGTAAAGTAATGCTCAAAATTCTCCAAGCCAGGCTTCAGCAATACGTGAACTGTGAACTTCCAGATGTTTAAGCTGGTTTTAGAAAAGGCAGAGGAACCAGAGATCAAATTGTCAACATCCATTAGATTGTTGAAAAAGCAAGAGAATTCCAGAAAAACATCTATTTCTGCTTTATTGATTATGCCAAAGTCTTGGATTGTGTGGATCACAATAAACTGTGGAAAATTCTGAAAGAGATGGGAATACCGGACCACCTGACCTGCCTCTTGAGAAACCTATATGCAGGTCAGGAAGCAACAGTTAGAACTGGACATGGAACAACAGACTGGTTCCAAATAGGAAAAGGAGTATGTCAAGGCTGTATATTGTCACCCTGCTTATTTAACTTATATGCAGAGTATATCATGACAAACACTGGGCTGGAAGAAGCACAAGCTGGAATCAAGACTGCTGGGAGAAATATCAATAACCTCAGATATGCAGATGACACCACCCTTATGGAAGAAAGTGAAGAGGAACTCAAAAGCCTCTTGATGAAAGTGAAAAAGGAGAGTGAAAAAGTTGGCTTAAAGCTCAACATTCAGAAAATGAAGATCATGGCATCTGGTCCCATCACTTCATGGGAAATAGATGAGGAAACAGTGGAAACAGTGTCAGACTTTATTTTGGGGGGCTCCAAAATCACTACAAATGGTGATTTCAGCCATAAAATTAAAAGACGCTTACTCCTTGGAAGGAAAGTTATGACCAACCTAGATAGCATATTGAAAAGCAGACACATTACTTTGCCAACAAAGGTCCATCTAGTCAAGGCTATGGTTTTTCCAGTAGTCATGTATGGATGTGAGAGTTGGACTGTGAAGAAAGCTGAGCCCCGAAGAACTGATGCTTTTGAACTGTGGTGTTGGAGAAGACTCTTGAGAGTCCCATGGACTGCAAGGAGATCCAACCAGTCCATTCTAGAGGAGATCAGTCCTGGGTGTTCTTTGGTAGGAATGATGCTAAAACTGAAACTCCAGTATTTTGGCTACCTCATGCTAAGAGTTGACTCATTGGAAAAGACTCTGATGCTGGGAGGGATTGGGGACAGGAGGAGAAGGGGACGACAGAGGATGAGATGGCTGGATGGCATCACCGACTCGATGGACATGAGTTTGAGTGAACTCTGGGAGCTGGCGATGGACAGGGAGGCCTGGCATGCTGCAATTCAGGGATCACAAAGAGTCAGACATGACTGAGCGACTGAACTGACCTGACTGCTTCATGAGTACTACTTGAGTATGGGCCTATAAAACACTAACAGATGATCTATCCAGTAAATGCCATCAATGCAAGAGTCTTTTGGCAGCTATAGGGCTGAATTAAAAATAATTCCTGCCAACAAATGATTAATTCACTTCTACTCCTTCATCATGTCTCTGAACAGCTTCTGCATCCACTGAGCAGTTTTCTATCTCAGTCCAAGACTAGGTCAAATTCTGTTGAAAAAGTGAAAGTGAAAGTGTTAGCCACTTAGTTGAGTTCAACTCTTTATGACCCTATGGATTGTAGCCCGCCAGGCTCCGCTGTCCATGGGATTCTCCAGGCTAGAATACTGGAATGGGCAGCCATTACTTTCTCCAGGGGAATTTTCCCAATCCAGGGGTCAAACCTGGGTCTCCTGCATTACAGGCAGATTCTTTACTATCTGAGCCACCAGGGTAGCCATCAAACCCTGCTAGTCCTCCTAACAGGTGTCAAGCACTTTCCTCTTCAAAGTGGTGGTCAGAGCTATTTGACGTTTATTCGTGTGATTCTTTGATGGCGTATTTTCTCCTCTGCTAAACCTTCAGCTCCATGAGGACAGACTCATTTCCCAGTCCATGAAAGACACACAACGTATTTTGACTGAATGAATCAAGTCTTTGACTTACTTTGATGGGGGCAGAGTTGGATACCTTGGGTGAAGAGAATGGTTTTAAAATGAAAAAGGGGTCAAGACACCCCTTTGAGAACTCTATTCAATAGTCTGTAATGGCCTATAAGGATAAAGAATCTAAGAAGAGTGGATATATGTATACTTTCAACTGATACATGTATATGTGTAACAGATTCACTGTATACGTGAAGATTACACAACACTGTAAATCAACCATACTCCAAAAAATTTTTTTAAAAAGACGTCCCTTTGACATCCCAGATGTTGAATAAATTGAATAAACAGGCAAATATTTATGGACACTTATTAAGGGACACATCAGAGAAGGCAATGGCACCCCACTCCAGTAGTCTTGCCTGGAAAATCCCATGGACGGAGGAGCCTGGTGGGCTGCAGTCCATGGGGTCACTAAGAGTTGGACACGACCGAGCAAATTCACTTTGACTTTTCACTTTCATGCATTGGAGAAGGAAATGGAAACCCACTCCAGTATCCTTGCCTGGAGAATCCCAGGGACGGGGGAGCCTGGTGGGCTGCCGTCTATGGGGTCACACAGAGTTGGACACGACTGAAGCGACTTAGCAGCAGCAGCAGCATTAAGGGACACATAATGTTAGATTTTCAGAGAAGGAAACGGCAACCCAATCCAGTATTCTTGCCTGGAGAATCCTCAAGGACAGAGAGGAGCCTGGCGGGTTACAGTCCATGGGATCACAGAGTTGGACATGACTGAGCGACAAACACTGAATGTTAGATTTTAACACTATTTAAGTCAAGAATCTGGAGTTAGCTCATCATGACATATCATTTTTTCAATTTTGTTTTCATTTTCCATCCTTCTGTATCTTACCATTCTCTGACCCAGCGAAAGGACGCACTCTTCTGTGCCACCAAACTAGGTCTTCACCAGGTGTACCCAGCATTGCTGGGAGACACTAGTTCTGAGTCAGTGGTGGCACTGCTCCAGGGTCACCCAGGAGTGCTGAGTGGGCTTCTGAGATAAGCAAGAACAACTTTCATCAGTGGAGAGGCCTTTGAGGCAGGCACTGGTGGCTTCCTCCAGCACATCTCATTATTTCACCTTCCAAATCTATTTCAATGTCCAGGAGAGCTAAACCACACAATTCCACATCACTATTCTTGCTGCATAGTTTATGAGCAGGTGGGCCCATGGGGATCGAGTACCCACTAGCTGGGGAAGGAGGGAACCATTGCTTGGAGGTGGCTGACCTGAAAGAAAGATGTCTTGAAGCAAATGAAGGGGAAGCTTAGAGAGGCGCCCAGAAGGCCGTGCCCTGGAGGTGTTTTAGGTTTTTTTTTTTTCTTTCTAATGTAAGAGTTATACCATAAAGAAGGCTGAGCGCTAAAGAACTGATGCTTTTGAACTGCGGTACTGGAGAAGACTCTTGAGAGACCCTTGGATTGCAAGGGTCAACCCTAAAGGAAATCAACCCTGAATATTCATTGGAAGGACTGATGCTGAAACTCCAATACTTTGGGCACCTAATGTGAAAAGTCAACTCTAGAAAAGATGCTGAGGCTGGGAATGATTGAAGACAAAAGGAGAAGGGGGGAGGTGGGCAGAGTATGAGATGGTTAGATAGCATCATCAACTCAGTGGACATCAATCTGAGCAAACTCCAGTAGATAGGGTAGCCTGGTGTGCTGCATGCAATCCATGGGGTCGCCAGGAGTTGGACACGACTTATTAAATGAACAACAACAAGGGACAACTGACAAAGTCTGGACATGCTTTTTGTTGTCACAACCAGGAGGAGAAGGGAGGTGACTACTAGCAGCTGATGGGGAGAAGGCAGGGTTAGGGTTAGACATCCTACATCAACACTCTAGCCCCAGCCCAAGGTGTCCACAGTGGTGAAGTCGAGAAACCGAGTATAGCTATATGATCTTCAGTTTCTCAAGCTCCCAGGCTTCTGTTTTCTCTTCTACAAAATGAGTATAATCATAGGTCTTATCTCACAAATTAGATGTATTAAATGAGTTATCATCTACATATAAAATGTTCTCAGCCCGCAGAAAATGCACACTACATGTTAACAAACATTAAGTTGCTGCCCAGTTTAAAATACTTCCATTTCCGCACTGCTTTTAGAATAATTTCAAGCTTCCCACACATCCTGTACCCTTCTCCAGCTGCTCTTGTCCCATAGCCTCTCATCAGAGAAACCTTACTCACCAATGTTTATTCCCTGAACATACCCAGCTCCTTCCTGCTTGGGGGGGCCTTTGCACATGCCAGGCCTTCCCTATAGGGCCTTCCCTTGTCTGGCAGTTGGAAAGCCCCTTCTCTTCCTTCCTCACTCAGCTTACATATCATCTCCTCAAAGAGGCCTTCCTTGATCAGACTGCTGAAGGAGGGCTCTGGTTTTGGTTCTGGTCATGGCCCCTGCTTCTTTTACAGCCCTGGTCACAATGGGTACTTATTATTTGCTTGCTGGTCTGAGTAATGCTTCCTTCCCACCACAAGCTGTATGCTTGTTACGTCTTAGCCAAGGACTTGCGTGAAAACTCAAGTTGAATGAAAGAACTGGAGGGCTGGGAAGACGGGTCTTCCTTTGAGACTGGAGGAAAGGAAACAAAGAGTGAAGCCCCAGAGCCATCTTAAGGTGGAGGGGTATCCTGCTTTAATAACCTCGACTTTCTCGAGACAAGTCTACTGTTGCCAGGGGCAACAACTCTGGATAGAATGACACTGAGCTCAAGGAACAAAAAAAGGGGAAAGAGAAAATACAATCAAACGAGGTTTAAGGGCGATCCTTCTCTAAGTGAATGCTTAATTCCCCTCATCTATTTCAAATTCATTATTTTTACAAGTTTGCAGCATTTGTTTCCTATAACAAAGAGCCTCACCAGAGATTACAGCTCAGAAATAACAGTGTGTTCCGACAGACTGCTCCCTGGTGATTTCAAATGCCCCTGGAAATAGCTCTGTATTGTTACCACCTTACAAGTCTACAACCTAAATCTGACATGAGTGATTTAATACTGGATAGTTGTAGCTTGGGTTATAACATATCACAGTGATTTCTATTTTTTCCTTATTTTCTTTATGTATCTATCTTTCCTTTGTTTTTGATTTTTTATTCATTCATTCATCTAATCATTTAGCATAATGAAGGACAATTTGAAGTTGAAGTATATATTGGGTTGGCCAAAATGTTTTTCCATTAGATATTATGGAAAAACTCAAACAAGCTTTTTGGCCAACCCAATACATACTATCACCTCATCTTTTTACGAAAGGAGGAGGACAGAAATCTCAAATTTACTGAGAGGGAACAAGAAAGTAGTGAGCATGGGTCTTAAGAACAAGTATCAAGTAACTCAGAGGCCCAAAGACAGATGTACAGGGATGAAAAGCTTCTCAGACAGGATTTGTGAACCCTGGGACTACTGACATTTGGAATGGATGGCTGTCCTGGGCAAAGCAAGAAGGTTTAGTAGGATCTTTGGCTTCTACCACTAGATGCCAATAGCACCTTTTCAGCAGTTAAAACTAAAAACATCTCTTGACATTGCAGAGGGATGTCTGAGGAGTCAAAACTGCCCATGGAACTGAGAATTCACTTGCTAACCTGCTTTCAGCACTTTTCTGTGCCAGGCATACTATATACATCATCTCATTTACTCCTCAAAAGCAGCTTATAGAGTAGATATTAAATTCATCCTTCTTTCTCAAAGGAAGAAAGTGAGGCTAAGTCATTTATTTATAGTAACTGCCCTCAATCCTACAGTTAGGAGGGGAGAAAGGCATAATTCAAGCTGAGGTTGATGGGATTCCAAACCTTAGCTCCCAACTACTGTATTAGGAGGAAAAGTCTTTCTCAATCTACATTAAAGATCAATTTTCAACATTTTATCAACCATACTCTATCAGGTTTCCTTTTCTTTCTTTCCAGATTTATTTTTTAATTAATTTATTTTAATTGGAGGCTAATTACTTTACAATATTGCAGTGGTTTTTGGCATACATTGACATGAGTTAGCCATGGGTGTACATGTGTCCCCCATCCTGAATCCCCCTCCCACCTCCCTCCCCATCCCATCCCTCAGGATTGCCCCAGTGCACCAGCCCTGAGCACCCTGTCTCATGCATCAAACCTGAACTGGCAATCTATTTCACATACGATAATATACATGTTTCAATGTTATTCTCTCAAATCATCCCACCCTCGCCTTCTCCCAGAGTCCAAAAGTCTGTTCTTTATATCTGTGTCTCTTTTGCTGCCTCGAATATAGGGTCACCATTACCATCTTTCTAAATTCCATATTTATGCGTTAATATACTACATTGGTATTTTTCTTTCTGACTTACTTCACTCTGTATAATAGGCTCCACTTTCATCTACCTCATTAGAACTGATTCAAATGCATTCTATTTAATAGCTGAGTAATATTCCATTGTGTATATGTACCACAGCTTTCTTATCCATTTGTCTTCTGATGGACATCTAGGTTGCTTCCATGTCCTAGCTATTGCAAACAGTGCTTTGATGAACACTGGGGTACCTGTCTCTTTCAATTCTGGTTTCCTAGGTGTGTATGCCCAACAGTGGGATTACTGGGTCATATGGCAGTTCTATTTCCAGTTTTTTAAGAAATCTCCACACTGTTCTCCATAGTGGCTGTACTAGTTTGCATCCCCACCAACAGTGTAAGAGGGTTGCCTTTTCTCCACACCTTCTCCAGCATTTATCGTTTGTAGACTTTTTGATAGCAGCCATTCTGACCAGCATGAGATGGTACCTCATTGTGATTTTGATTTGCATTTCTCTGACAATGAGTGATGTTGATCATCTTTTCATATGTTTGTTAGCCATCTGTATGTCTTCTTTGGAGAAATGTCTGTTTAGTTCTTTGGACCATTTTTTGATTGGGTCATTTATTTCTCTGGTATAGAGCTGCTTGTATATTTTTGAGATTAATTTTTTGTCCGTTGCTTCATTTGCTATTATTTTCTCCCATTTGAAGGCTGTCTTTTCACCTTGCTTATAGTTTCCTTCGTTGTGCAAAAGCTTTTCAGTTTAATTAGGTCCCATTAGTTTATTTTTGCTTTTATTTCCATTACTCTGGGAGGTGGGTCATAGAGGACTCTGCTGTGATTTATGTCAGAGAGTGTTTTGCCTATGTTTTCCTCTAGGAGTTTTACAGTTTCTGGTCTTACATTTAGATCTTTAATCCATTTTGAGTTTATTTTTGTGTATGGTGTTAGAAAGTGTTCTAGTTTCATTGTTTTACAAGTGTTTGACCAGTTTTCCCAGCACCACTTGTTAAAAAGATGATCTTTTCTCCATTGTATATTCTTGCCTCCTTTGTCAAAGATAAGGTGTCCATAGGTGTGTGGATTTATCTCTGGGCTTTCTGTTTTGGTCCATTGATCTATATTTCTGTCTTTGCGCCAGTACCACACTGTCTTGATGACTGTAGCTTTGTAGTATATTCTGAAGTCAGGCAGGTTGATTCTTCCAGTTTCATTCTTCTTTCTCAAGATTGCTTTGACTATTCGAGGTTTTTTGCATTTCCATACAAATTGTGAAATTATTTGTTCTAGTTCTCTGAAAAATAATGTTGGTAGTTTGTTAGGGATTGCATTGAATCTGTAGATTGCTTTGGGTAGTATACTCATTTTCACTATGTTGATTCTTCCAATCCATGAGCACAGTATATTATCTCCATCTGTTTGTGTCATTTTTTATTTCTTTCATCAGTGTTTCATAGTTTCCTATATATATGTCTTTTGTTTCTTTAGGTAGATTTATTCCTAAGTATTTTATTATTTTCAATGCAATGGTGAATGGAATTGCTTCCTTAATTTCTCTGTTTTCTCATTGCTAGTGTATAGGAATGCAAGGGATTTCTGTGTGTTAATTTTATATCCTGCAACTTTACCATATTCATTAATTAGCTCTAGTAATTTTCTGGTGGTGTCTTTAGGGTTTTCTATGTAGAGGATCATGTCATCTGCAAACAGTGAGAGTTTCTCTTCTTTGCCAATCTGGATTCCTTTTACTTCTTTTTCTTCTCACTTCCAAAACTATGTTGAATAGTAGAGGTGAGAGTGGGCACCCTTGTCTTGTTCCTGACTTTAGGGGAAATGTTTTCAATTTTTCACCATTGAGGATAATGTTTGCTGTGGGTTTATCATATATGTATTTTATTATGTTGAGGTATGTTCCTTTTATGCCTGCTTTCTGGAGGGGTTTTTATCATAAATGGATGTTGAATTTTGTCAAAGGCTTTCTCTGCATCTATTGAGATAATCATATGGTTTTTATCTTTCAATTTGTTAACGTGGTGTATCATATTGATTGCTTTGTGAATACTGAAGAATCCTTGCATCCCTAGGATAAAGCCCACTTGGTCATGATGTATGATCTTTTTAATATATTGTTGGATTCTGTTTGTTAGAATTTTGTTGAGGATTTTTGCATCTATGTTCATCAGTGATATTGGCCTGTAGTTTTCTTTTTTTGTGGCATCTTTGTCTGGTTTTGGTATTAGGGTGATGGTGGCCTCATAGAATGAGTTTGGCAGTTTACCTTCCTCTGCAATTTTCTGAAAGAGTTTGAGTAGGATAGGTGTTAGCTTTTCTCTAAATTTTTGGTAGAATTCACCTGTGAAGCCATCTAGTCCTGGACTTTTATTTGTTGGAAGATTTTTTATTACAGTTTCGATTTCCATGCTTGTGATGGGTCTGTTAAGATTTTCTATTTCTTCCTGGTTCCGTTTTGAAAGGTTATACTTTTCTAAGAATTCATCCATTTCTTCCAAGTTGTCCATTTTATTGTCATACAGTTGCTGATAGTAATCTCTCATGATCCTTTGTATTTCTGTGTTATCTGCTGTGATTTCTCCACTTTCATTTCTAATTTTGTTAATTTGATTCTTCTCCCTTTTTTTCTTGATGAGTCTGGCTAATGGTTTGTCTATTTTATTTATCTTCTCAAAGTACCAGCTTTAAGTTTTGCTGATTTTTGCTATAGTCTCCTTTGTTTCTTTTTCATTTATTTCTACTAATCCTGGGGTTCTTCATTTCTTCTTTTTCTAGTTGCTTTAGGTGTAAAGTTAGGTTATTTATTTGATTTTTCTCTTGTTTCTTGAGGTAAGCTTGTATTGCTGTGACCCTTCCCCTTAGCATTGCTTTTACTGAATCCCACAGGTTTTGGGTTGTTGTGTTTTCATTTTCATTTGTTTCTATGCATATTTTGATTTCTTTATTTCTTCTGTGATTTGCTGGTTATTCAGAAGCATGTTGTTTAGTCTCCATATGTTTGTATTTTTAATAGTTTTTTTCTTGTAGTTGACATCTAATCTTACTGCACTGTGATCAGAAAAGGTGCTTGAAATGATTTCAAAATACCCCACTCACACCTAAAGATAGATCAACTAAACAGAAAATTAGCAAGGAAACACAAACTTTAAATGATACAATGGACCAATTAGACCTAATTGATATCTATAGGACATTTCACCCCAAAACAATGAATTTCACCTTTTTCGCAAGTGCACACAGAACATTCTCCAGGATAGATCACATCCTGGGCCATAAATCTAGCCTTGGTAAATTCTTTCCACATTTATTGACACCCTTTGTATGTAAAGCAGCTGTATTAAATGATGGAGCCTGGAGAAGCAGTTTACTTCTCATATCTACTCATCTCCTTTCTCCTCCCTGCTTTGTGCTAGGGATGTCAGTTTCTACATGGTCTTAATCAGCTTCATTATCTTCTGGCTTTCTCTTGGGCTCAGCCAATGAGAAGCACCAGCAAGAGATCAGAGGGTGGGATGAGAGAGAAGAATGTGTTCTACTGATTCCCTTGGGGTCAGAAAGCAGTTTGGTACTTCTCTACCTAAAGCCGTTGCGGGGTGGCTCTCATCCCCTGCCTCGGCATGCTATGTGCACTCTGGTCTCCTTGCTCCTTCTTCCCTTATGTGCTTAGTTCCTCAGTTGTTTCCAACTCTTTGCAACTGCATGGACTTCAGCCCGCCAGGCTCCTCTATCCATGGGGATTCTCCAGGCAAGAATACTGCAGTGGGTTGCCATGCCCTCCTCCAGGGACCTTCCCAACCCAGGGACTGAATCGAGGTCTCCCACATTGAAGGTGGATTCTTTACTGTCTGAGCCACCAGGGAAACCCTTACGGGTTTCATTTATTCTGCCCACTCTTCTTTAAAGAATCCCTTCATTCAGCCCCCCTCAATTATCCAGTCTGAGTAAGCCACCATGCTTTTTGCTAGGATGCTAATGGCTGTTAAGGAAGAATAAAAATAACTAATAAAGGAAGAGAGTCTAACCCTTGTCTTGGAAAATGTTCATCCTAATTAGGGAATAAATCATGCAAACCAAAGAGCTTGAGTAATTACGTTGTGAGCATAGAAAATGTGATATACTAATGGTAGTGGACATAGCAAAGACTACAATTTAAGCATCTTCTTTAAACCAAAGCATTAGAGTCTTCCTCTCAATCTTCACTGTAATCCTATGGCATGAGTATTACTGGTCTCATTTATGGTTGAGGAAACGAAGATTAAGTAACTTGTTTAAGGCCATATAACGAGTAACTGGCAGAGCCTATTACTGAATTTAGTGATCAAAGTAGAGTCAAATTGGACTAATATTAACCCCAACTGCAACCAAATACACTTTAAAAAAAAATCATGAGAACACACACATTTTAGAGAGAACTGTTTCCAGTTCAAAAGGCACAATTCACATAACACTAATTCAGAAATTGTCCTTGCTCAGGCAAGCAATCAGCAATTCTTCCTGAATAAAATGCTGGAAGAATTATTTCCTCCTTAACATTTACAGTCTTAATTGAGAGAGCAAAGGCTACAGCCCCAAAGTGATCAGTTTTTCAAATCAAGGCCTATGAAAGTTAAGAATTATTTCAATGGGCGTTTAGTTTCTGAAACAGCAATTAATTCTTAAACTTTTGAGACAGTAGCATTCATTGTGTATTATTGGATAAAATGGGCCTATACAGTTAGTTCAGTCACTCAGTCATGTCCAACTCTTTGTGACCCCATGGACTGCAGCACGCCAGGCTTCCCTGTCCATCACCAACCCAGGGAGCTTGCTCAAACTCATGTCCATTGAGTCGGTGATGCCATCCAAAGACCTCATTCTCTGTCATCCCCTTCTCCTCCTGCCTTCAACCTTTCCCAGCATCAGGGTCTTTTCCAGTGAGTCAGTTCTTCACATCAGGTGACCAAAGCTATTGGAGCTTCAGCTTCAGCATCAGTCCTTCCAATGAATATTCAGGACTGATTTCCTTTAGGACTGACTGGTTTGATCTCCTAGCATCCAAGGGACTCTCAAGAGTCTTCTCCAACCACAGTTCAAAAGCATCAATTCTTTGGCACTCAGCTTTCAGCTGAGCTATTAGGGAAGCCCATAGCTTTGACTAGATGGACTTTTGTCAGCAAAGTAATATCTCTGCTTTTTAATATGCTGTCTAGGTTGGTCATGGGCTTCCCTCATGGCTCAGTTGGTAAATAATCTGTCTGCAATGCAGGAGACCAGGTTCGATCCCTGAGTCAGGAAGATCCCCTGGAGAAGGAAATGGCAACCCACTCCAGTATTCTTGCCTGGAGAACCCTGTGGACAGAGGAGCTTGGCAGGTTACAGTCCATGGGGTCGCAAGTCGGACACGACTTAGCAACTAAACCACCACCAGGTTGGTCATAGCTTTTCTTCCAAAGAGGAAGTGTCTTTTAATTTTATAGCTATAGTCATCATCTGCAGTGATTTTGGAGCCCAGGAAAATAAAGTCTCTCACTGTTTCCATTGTTTCCCCATCTATTTGCCATGAAGTGATGGAACTGGATGCCATGATCTTTATTTTTTGAATGTTGTTTTAAGCCATCTTTTCCACTCTCCTCTTTCACTTTCATCAAGAGGCTCTATAGTTCCTTTTCGCTTTCTGTCGTAAGAGTGGTGTCATCTGCATATCTGAGGTTACTGATATTTCTCCTGACAATCTTGATTCCAGCTTGTGCTTCATTCAGCCTAGCATTTCACAGGATATACTCTGCATACAATTTAAATAAACAGGGTGACAATATACAGCCTTGACGTACTTCTTTCCCAATTTGGAACCAGTCTGTTGTTCTATGTCTGGTTCTAACCGTTGCTTCTCGACCTACATGCAGATTTCTCAGGAGGCAGTTCAGGTGGTCTGGTATTTCCATCTCTTTCAGAATTTTCCACAGTTTGCTGTGACCCACACAGCCAAAGGCTTTGGTGTAGTCAATAAAGCAGAAGTAGATGTTTTTCTAGAACTCTCTTGCTTTGTCTATCAGGGCCTATCAGGGACCAAGACATTTTGACCCCAAAGTTTGACCTTGTCATTTCAACCACAAATGTTTTGATTATAAACACTAATCAGATCTAAATCAATACTGGAGAACTGCCATGAAGGCAATAGTTTCTCCAGTAAATGACATTAAGCCAACTTAATTCCTTAATCAAATTTCTGTCCAGCACATGTGAATCATCTCCAGTTTTTCTATTTTCATGTTTTTTAATCAAAGTGATCTTCACAGAGGTGAGCTCATTTCTTTTGAAACTTCATCAATATTTTCTAATTTTATCAGATTTTTTTTTTCACAATGACTTCAAAGTTTTTTGTTTTGTTTTGTTTTGTTTTGCCACAGTGAATTTTCTCGTTGTTACCAAGGCTAATTTTCCTGGGCCAACTTCTACAAAACCTACCTTTCATCAAGAAGATGTTATTTTCCATCCATTTTTAGACAATATAAAATTTTATCATGTGCAGTTTTAGGAATCCTTAATGTTACTCCATCTGAATTTCTAAATAGAATAAAAAATCATTCTCCATAACCAGGTATGAATTGGAGATGTCACCCATACAGGTCTTCTGGGAGGATTCAGGAGTCCAATGTGTGTTTCATGCCAGCCACAGAGCTGGGGTAGGGGAGGAGAGACTGCACAGTCAAGCCCAGCTCTCCCTTCTCCACTACTAATGAGCCTGATTCCAAAACCAAAGGAATTAGAAAGGGGAAGCCAAACTCACACTAGGGGAGTAGCTTTTCATGTTGGGGGTGGGGGTGTTGGTTCTTAGCTTTCATCAAACTTCCAAGGAGGTGGAAGGCCCAACAAAATTGAGTGTCAGAGATGTCAATTCTGTAAGGAGTTGGATGTAAAGCACCCTGAAATGAATCAAGTCAAACACTTCACAATATCTTTAATTTTTAACTGAGAGAGTTGCTTAAGATGTTGACCTAATAATTCTCTCCTCTAGTTTTTGTTTATCTCACCCACTCCTCCTACTGGCTAATCTTATGAAAATCTTTGAAAACAGCCTTTCCTGCACCCCTTCCTTCAGTGTCTTGTGTGTTGCATAATCATCACCAGACTTAGCTACTTGGCATTTAACTCTCTCACAGAAGTGCACACTTGTCCTCACTGCAAGCTCTGAGAAAATGCGCTTCATTTGGCACTATGAATTTACAAGTATTTGTATTAAAAGAATCATAAGAAACAGTGTTTGTAGATGAAGGGCTATGTCATATGACTATTAAAAGCCCTGCAGGATGAAGACTTATTTCAATCCTATTTCATCCTTCGAATCCCATCTATGACTCACCCAACTCTTCCTGAAATCTCTCACAGGTAAGCCACCTCATGTTTTTGTCCAAGCACTGTAATTCACAATTTTTTCATACAGAGCAAGGACTAGCAACTATTAAGTAGTCAGAACTGAGTCAATTTTTGTTAGAAAGTATCTTTCACACCCAAATGAGGACATTTATTATCTCTGTGTCACAGTTTAAGCAAATTTATCACCTCATCAAAAGGTACACTGTGTTGGAGTTTGAATTAACCTTTTAAAATACTATATTTATTTTGCCCTAAGGTTTTAAAATTGACTTTTATTTACTTAAATATCCCCCAAGGGCTTAAATGTTTCTGAATTACCTAAAAGTCCTCCAACATATTACATATGTTCACCCTATGAAAAATTATATATTAAATCAAAATTGTTAAATGTTTTCATTCTGAAAACATTTTTACACAATAATACTGTCATTCTAAAAATATTTACACATATTGACATATTTATATGTCAAATGAAAATGAAAAGGGCAGCATATGCACTTATATAAATATAGTATGACCTCAAAGACAAAAAAAATAGTATCTAAAAACAATTGGAAGAAAAGGCACAAAAAAATTAACCTATTTTTATTTGGTGGTGGGAATGGTGATTTTAAACTTATTTTTTATATATTTTTCTGCATGAGTATATTTTATACAATAAGCATATTTTTACTGGTATAATAAAAAAATGTCCCTTTTTTTTAAAGCCCTTTCCCCTTCATCGGTAAGTTGGCTTTTCAGTATGAGGTGGCATTGCCCACCCAGAAAGGCTAGCTAATATGCCCAAGGTTAATAAGTTAATTAGCATCCACACCCAAGTTTGAACCCAGAAACTGTCGTCCTTAAGAAATGATTCCTTCCCTGCTAGCAAATGAATAACAAATACTCATCTTCTATATTCAGAGTCAGAGTTAAGATGCAGCCACAGGAACCTCAGCTTCAGATATGCAAGTGACCTCATTTTAAAGGCAGCAAAGAAAACAACTGGCATTTGCTGCCTCAGGCCACACACGCTTTCTAGATGGTTCTTGGGCATTATGCAAATCACTCACAGGAGCAATTCAGTGGTTCAGAGTATATACTCTCCATCATCGGAAATAAGACACACATGCTCTTTTATGAAATTGATGCTGGACTCTTTTCTGAATTATAAGAGATTGAGTGGGTTCTACAGTACTCCATTTGAGACAACTCCCCAAAGCATTAGCCAAAGGGTCTGCCAGCAACTGATTTATGTCTGCATAAGAATCCCCTTCCAGAACACTCTTGGTTGGTGACCTTCTGATCCTTTGACTTCCTAATGGAAATTGAAAAGCATGTGACTGCGGGTGTAGGGGTGGGTGGGAGGAGGCATAGGAATAGAAGAACGCTAGTCAGAAGTGTCTAAAGCAGGTATTTTGATTCTAACAACCAATTCCAACACATGTGGGTGTTAAGTGGTGTTATCCCACACCAAGGGTTTCCCTGGTGGCTCAGACAGTAAAGAATCTGCCTCTTATACAGGATACTGGAGTTTGATCCCTGGGTTGGGAAGATCTCCTGGAGAAGGAAATGGCAACCCACTCCAGTATTCTTGCCTGGAGGATTCCGTGGATGAAGAGCCTGGCGGGTTACAGTTCATGGGGTCACAAAGAGTTGGATATGACTGAGTGACTAACACCCCACACCAAGCAATTCCCCACTATTTGATTCAGTTCCGACAGTATCTGGAGACAGTAACAAATGCCACAGGTTAAGGGCTCAGTCTTACTGGACAGTCCATTCCCCTAACACAGATTCCAATCACAAGTCCATTTTGTTACTCATGCTTCTGACTCATCAGCTATAAACCAGAGGTTTCCATGACCTCTACCTTGGGCTCTGTTAATTTGCTAGAACAGCTCACAGAACTCAGGCAAACACTCATGTTTTGTCACTTTCTCTTAAAAGGATATGATAAAACATATGGATAAGCATCCAGATGGAAGGGTCATGTAGGGTGTGATGTGTAGCCTCCACCCTTCTCTGGGTACCTGCACAACCACATGTTCGCCCTCCTGAAAACTCTTCTAACCCCGTATTTTGGGAATTTCTATGGAGGCTTCATCACACAGGCATAATCAACCATAAACTCCATTTTCAGCCCTTTTCCCTTCTCAAGAAAATGGTAGGTATGGCTGAAAATTCCAAGTTTCTAATTATGGTTAAGTCTTACTGGTGACCAGCCAACAGCCACGTAGGAGTCCACTCAAGGTCGATCCATTGAAAGAAATGACACTCTCATCACTTAGGAAATTGCAAGAGCTTTAGGAACTCTGTGCTGGGAACTGGAGGAGAGAGAAACCAGTATATATATTTTCTGTTATCTCACAGCACCTCATATTCCATAATGCCTCCCTACACCCCCAGATCTCTACTTTCCATATACCCACTTTGCTTTCTTATCTCTCTTTTCTATTTGACTCTAAGCTCTTTTGCAACAGAAGCGTGCTTGGTTTATCACTAAATTCCTCATTCTTTGCCTAGTTGCCAGCACACAATAGAAGCTCAGTAAATCCTTATTGAATGAATGGGGTTTTTCTCTTCAACAAGAAGCATGGCTGTATAAAACGTTTCTCTTAACTGCACACAGTTGGCACTTACTAAATGCTCTAATCATTTTATGATAAAAGCTATGAAACAAGATAAAAGGCAGTTGCAATCGAGCTAAGCCCATGTAAGACATGGAATCTGTGGGTAGATGTAGAAAGTAAGTAATTAGAAAGTAAGCACATCTAATAAACACAAGGTCATATTGTACAGCACAGGGAACTATATTCAATATCCTGGGATAAGCCATAATAGAAAAGAATATAAAAAAGAATGGATATACGTGTATAACTGAGTCACTTTGTTGTAAAGCAGAAATTAATACATTATAAATAGACTTTACTTCAATAAAAAATAAATTTAAAGAAAAGTACAAATATCTGAAAAATTTATTTTTCCAATCCTGCGAAGCTCTTTTTCTTTTTCTTTTCCTGGGCCAAAGCACCAGTCTTTGGAAGGTAATGGGAAGGTTTAAACATACCATAGTGAATGTATGTGAATGTGAATAGTGAATTACATAGTGAATGTAATTTTAAATTTTCTAGTAGCTGTCAATAAAATACATAGAAATAGATGAAATTAATTTTAACCTTATACCTAATCCAATATATAATATTATCATTTAAAATTTAGTCAATATAGAAAGTTTTATTTTTACTGTTTCTCTAAACCCATGTGTATTTCACATACAGCACAGATTTCTGTTTCCAAAATCTCAAATTAAATCTCAGGAAGAAATTACATCATGGGAAAACCTTACTGAGGTTGTTCACAAATTTACAATTCCTTCCAAACCGACAAGCCATATTCTGAGAATGCAGTCATACATTTGTTTTCTCAAGAACAGGTTTCAGATGAAGCCAGAGTGTATTTTGTGGGCTGTGCGATCATTAGGGTCTAACTCCAGGAAACTTAATTGTTGAGCACAGGGAGGGGAGTACCGACTCTCTTACTCCTTCAACTGTTTTCATTACTTTAGAGATCAAAGCAATTAGTTGATGATATGAATCACTAAATAAATTTTCCTATTTTAAAAGCAAACTCAATTCTGAGGGCTCTGCAGAGATACAAATCTCACACAACAGGTTTGCTTCACTTCTATCTTCTTTTTGGTCCTTCCCTTATCAGAGCTCATCAAACCCCTTTGAGAAGGTTCTGGCCTTCTCTTGAAGATGCACACAAGTGTTTTTTTTTTTTTTTTTTTTAACTTAAATTTCTGATGTTTAGATGTTTAGGAGACTACAGTTCTGAAGACAAATGGAGACAAAATATGTAAGCATATATTCACCAGGAGACGTTTACCAGCTTGATCATGGCAACACAGGTTGAAATAGTCTCAAACTGCAAAGAGCTAAAAGGTCTATTACCAGTAGAATGGGTGAAAAACGGCCTAGTCACTGAACTACACAGAAAATGAAAATGAATCCACGGCTCTACATGCAACAACATGAATGAAACACACCCACAAATTAGTGAGTGAAAGAAACCAGAAATTTCACACTATGATTCCATTCACATAAAGTTCAAACCAGGCAAAAATAATCCATGGTGTTAGCAATCAGAACAGTAGTGAATGTCCATGGGAGCAGTGATTGGTGAGGGGAGAGCTGGGGGACAGATAACATCTTTTTTCATGATCTGGGTACAAATTATACCTGTCAGATCTGTGTGACCTACTGTATGTCCTTGATACTTCAATACTTCACATAAAAATAAAGGGGCACATAGACAGTTGGAAGCTTGGTTGTCACACACTCCAATCTCGTGTGTTCCTATTAAAGATTGGTCACTTTATGCTGCCTCTTGCTTCCACCTTTTTGAGTTTCTAAGTATGCCAAAATAAAACAAACTGATATGGCTTTTATGTAAAATCCCTCCTTCTGTGCCCCTGCCTTTGTCGTCTCTCTTTTTGTCTGTCTCTATCTCTCCATCTCTCTTTCTGTCTCTAAGGCTTCTGTCTTCTTCAGGCTTGCAAATTTACTGAAAAAAAGGAGAGATTAGCAATACATAAACCTTTCTACTTGAATTAGAACAGCTGTGGACTGTCTTTGAGCCTTGAAGTTAATCTTTCCATGATGAAGTGGGGATCATGAAGAGTTAAAGTATTTTCTGTCAATTTCATATTTCATTTTTCAATTTGAGCTGGAAGAGAGATCAATTTTTCTCCACCCATCCCGGGCTCATGGAGATGATCACAGAAGATGGATATATTTTTATAAAGCTTTAAATTAACAACTGTGTGATAGACACTGTGACCTGGCCTTGCTATGCTATGCTGATGCTGAGAAAGATTGAGGGCAGGAGGACAAGGGGCCAACAGAGGATGAGATGGTCGGATGGCATCACCGACTCAATGGACATGAGTTTGATTAAACCCCGGGAGTTGGTGATGAACAGGGAGGCCTGGTGTACTATAGTCCATGGGGTTGCAAAGAATTGGATGTGACTGAGAGATTGAACTGAAGTAAACAGTACTATATATAAAATAGATAATCAACAAGAATTTACTATATAGTATAGGGAACCCTACTCAATATTTTGTAATAACCTATATGGGAAAAGAATCTGAAAACACAGATAGATAAAACTGAATCACTTTGTTGTACGCCTAAAACTAACACAACACTGTAAATCAACTATACTTCAAAAATTAATTAAAAAAAGAAAGCCTGAAGTTTTTTCACAGGTGAGTCTTAAAAATGCCATTTCTCCTGGAGTAATTCAAACAGCTGACATGTAGTCATCACTCCTTTCTCATTTCAGTCTTATACTAACATCCAGCTTTCAAATCTCCACATCCTGCAATGACAAGAAAATTTCTTAAATGATCCAGAAGCTTTGTTAAAGCCCAGGTTTCTTCCACTTTCTCCATATCAAGATGCTCCAACCACAGCTGCAGATGAAGTGAAGGATTTGGGTTAAACTTTTCCTGGCCTTTCTCAACCTTGACCTTGTAAGAATAATAATCAAATGTTCAAGGTCAGGAAATAAAGACAGATGCAGCCCTGGAGCAAAGATCATGGAGAGTCTCTGGCGGTTTGAACATCTTTCCTCCCTAGGATTTAAAATCTCTCTTCTCGCTTACATGTAGAACAAAAGTTGACTGAGGAGCCTTTCTAAACATCGGGGTAACAGACTATTTGATAGACACTGCATAATTTGTTTGCTTTTGTTCTCTGGCTAACTTCAGAACCTCATATCTTGAAAGGTCAAATACACAGTATTGAAAAAGGTACTTTCTTGCTCAGGGATGGTGGGGTTATCACAAGTCAATTGCATCTCACTTGCCTAAAGAATAGGGAAGAGCTTTGTGTGACCTTCAAGGGGACCACATTAATCAGCATTTTCATATGAGATGCAATCTATTTGCCATCTTTGTATTGAATATTAGCTGACTAAGGCTGTACGTGTGCCTAGTCGCTCAGTCGTGTCCAACTCTTTGTGACCCCATGAACCGTGTAGCCTGCCAGGCTCCTCTGTCCTTGAGGATTCTCCAGGCAAGAATACTGGAGTGGGTTGCCATACTCTCCTCCAGGGGATCTTCCCAAGCCAGGGATTGAACCCAGGTTTCCCACATTGCAGGCAGATTCTTTACTCCCTGAACCACCAGGGCTGTAGGGTTCCCTGAAAAAGAGAAAGCATCTGCTGGCACATTTTCACATGACTGAGCTTGTAGAAACCTTTTGATTCCTTGAATATTATGGTTCTTTAGCACTTTAGCTCTCTAGATCCATGAAGCAAGGCTCAAAACAACTTCCAAATCTGGAGTTTTCTTTAAAGAAAAAATGTCTAGAGTTTATTAAATAATTAGGTGGAATTCATTGTTTAATGTTTTCTTCTGAGTATAAATAGAGGTCCTTGAGTAAGTAGCTTGTTTAATGATACTATGTGAATCATTGTGAAGGTTCAAGGAATTATTGAGCAGAAGCCTAATATTCTGGGTCAAGAAGCTCATATGATAGACAGATTGGTATAATAGAAACATGAACACAAGGTTCAAATGGTTTCAAACCAGTTTTATTTAGAAAAGGATGCAAATTGCATATAGATTTCCACATTCAAATGTCTACATTACCACATTTTCCAGTGAGGGAGGAGAAACAGGATGTGTTTTAGAATGCTACTACCAATGGACTCAAGGGCCCTTTGACAATGATAGTAATACCTTCTGTACAACCCACACTTGGTTAAAGTGACTGTGCCCAAGCTAGGAATTTTCTAGCTGAAGTTTGACATTAAAATTCAATGCCAAGTCCACAGTGAGAAGAAAACAACACGCTGAGAATCATTTTTCAAATGTTTTTCTTGACAATTTAAAATAATCACCAAGCAAGCCTCTGGATGGGAAAAATCTCAACTTACGGTCATTGCAAATAGCCAAAGACTTAGCAAAGTCATATCTTACTCAAACTTGACTAGATTTCAGAGTCATATGGGGACACAGACTCCATATACTGCATCAAAATCTTAAGAAAGGCTAAGACAAGAAAGCATTCCTATACTCAGAAATAAAAAGCCAAACAACCCAACTTTTAAATAGGCAAAAGATCTCCTACTGTTGGCATGAATAGAAATTGGTTCAGCCACTATGGAAAAAAGTATGGAGCTTCCTCAAAAAACTAAAAAAAATAGAATTGCCATATAATCCAGCAATCCCACTCCTGGGCATATCCAGAGAAAACTATAATTTGAAAAGATATATGCACCACTTTATTCATAGCAGCCCTATTCACAACAGCCAACACATGGAAACAACCTAAATGTCCATCAACAGATGAACGGATAAAGAAGATGTGGTGCAGATACATGATGGAATACTACTCAGGCATAAAAAAGAATGAAACAATGCCATTTTCAGCAACGTGGATGGACCTAGAGATTATCATACTAAATGCAGTATGTCAGACAGAGAAAGACAAACACCACGGGATATCATTTATATGTGGAATCTAAAATACAACACAAATGCACTTATCTACAAAACAGAAATAGACTCACAGACAGAGATCAGACTTGTGGTTGCCAATGGGGATTTGGTGGTGAGGGAGGGATGAATTGGATATCCTGTCGTAAGTCATAATGTAAAAGAATATGAAAAAGAATGGTATATATGTATGTGTGTATATATATATAACTGGACCACTTTACTATATAGCAGAATTAACACAACATTGTGAATCAACTATATTTTAATAAAATAAATACTAAAAAAGGAAAAAATATACAAAAGGCTTGAACACACACTTCACAAATGAATATGCAAGAGTGGCTAATAAGTTCATGAAGAAATGCTTGACATCCTCAGCCATCAGGACAATGTAAACTACAATAAGCATTTCAGACAGGTAAGTATCTCAAGTAGATGAGTCAAACACACCTATTTGAATAGCTCAAATTAAAAAGACAGGCAACCAGTGTTGGAGACTGTTGCTACATTTTACACATCAACTAGCAAGGGACTCGGGGTTAGGATCTTGATATATTTTTATGGTAGAAAGGAGTCAACCCCTAGCAGTCTCCTAAGGCTGAATTCAAGCTGTCTGCAGAGCTAGAGTTTTATCTGGAAGCTATAGGGAAGAATTCATTTCTAAGCTCATTCAAGTCTTGGCAGAATCCAGTTCCTTGCAGCTGTAGGAACGATGTCTCTGTTTCCTTGCTGGCTGTCAGCCAGAGCTGCTCTCAGCTTCTAGAGGCCACTGATACTCCTCATCATGTGTCCATCCCCATCTGCAAGCCAGTAATGATGTATCTAATCCTTCTCAAGCGTGCCATCTCTCTGACTCCACCTTCTGTCCATGAGCCAGAGAAAATGCTTTGCTTTTAAAGAACTCATAATTAGATTAGACCCACTGGAATAATTTTGCTTTTGTCATATGAATTTGACATAATCAAAATACTGATATTATACTCACAGTTTCTACTTTCACGCAAAGCAGAAGAAATTACACAAGAGTGAGGGTCACTGGGGTCATTATTGTAATTCTTCCCACCAGATCTTCCTTGCCAGTCTATTTTGCAGCTATACTCAAATGTCTAATTACATACTCAAAATTTTGTCTTCCAAGTTGGATTGTAAGCTCCAAGGAAATGAGTGCTTACTGTTCATAGCTGGTGCCTTGAACACCAAGCCTAAGACTGAGAAGGCTCTGGTTGAATAAATGAATCAACAAATGGATGGATGGATGGGATGAAAGTTCAAAATACAGTAGTTGATGCATTAGCTTGTTCATTAGACTTAGGAACAATAGAGAACACAGTCTTGGCTGATGGGACTTTTGTTCTCAGGCAGAAAAATGGTGGGGAGAAACTGGGTTTGCTGCATAAAACCCAGATGTCAAGGTTGAGATAAGGAACCCAGAACCTTGAATGAAGACAGTCAGAAACCTGCTAATGCTTAATTTCCATTAACACATAAGGAATGACCTGTCATTTACTCTGCCATTTCTGTTGGGTTTCTCTAGGGATATCCATTACCTTTCCAAAAAAATTAATAGGTGCAGACAGCTTGATGACAGCTAATGAGAAAATAGAAGGTGCATTTTGCACCTTCTCAGCTGAAGGGCTTCCCTGATAGCTCAGTTGGTAAAGAATCCACCTGCAAAGCAGGAGACCCTGGTTCCATTCCTGGGTCAGAAAGATCCACCGGAGAAGGGATAGGCTACCCACTCTAGTATTCATGGGCTTCCCTTGTAGCTCAGCTGGTAAAGAATCCATCTGCAATGCAGGAGACCTGGGTTTGATCCCTGGGTTGGGAAGATCCCCTGGAGAAGGGAAGGGCTACCCTCTCCAGTATTCTAGCTTAGAGAATTCCATGGACTGTATAGTCCATGGGGTTGCAAAGAGTCGGACACGACTTTCACTTTCACTTTCACTTTTCAACTTAGCTGATGCAATTTAAACCAGCAGGTATATCTGTATTACTAAAATGAAAAACCTACACTCAGTCCTTAACTGAATTGCTACATGGAAAAACCACCTCCTTCAAAGGACAAAATCCAGAATGGCTGCAGAAAAAAAAATTCAAATACACAATACCATATTTCTGATGAAATAACCAGACTTGTATATTCTAAGTTGATAAAACTTTCAAGGTTTGTCCTCACTGAGGGTAATGCAAATGGTTAGCTTTAATTATAGCTCCTCTTTGGGTGATTCAATGAAACACTATTTTTAAGTGAGTTTAAAAAATATCTTTTTTTTTTTCTTTAGTCTAAGAAAGTGATGGGGGCAGAAAGCCTGTAGGTAACAAAAGAGTAGACTTCAAAGAGGAGCAATATCAATATGTATTCCCAGGACTAAACTACAAAGCTGTAGTTTGCAAATGTGAACACATTTTAAGGCCCTCCTCTCTCCACCCCTTAAAGGCTTAATCTTTTGACTGACAGTTATATTCCTATCAGAAAGCAGGACTACACTTATGCTGGTTCTCTGTAGGAGGTAAGTAAACCTTAATCTGTTTAATCGCTTCATCCATGATTTCTTTGACTGAAGAAAAGCAATTAGGATTTCAATTCCTGCCAGTTTCCTTTACTAGGAATGAACTGACTGGGATGGCGGGGTTTGGGGGGGGGTGGGGCTGGGGCTGTCAATCCCATCCTTGCTGAACCTTACGGGGTTGCAGGTTTACAAGTCATGTGACAGCCTAAGGGGCAGTGTCTGCGTTTTTCTGCCAGGGCTCTCACTTTTTTCTCCATCTGTCTTCTCTTTGCAGACATTACATAATGCAGAAGGGGGAAATGACCTCAAATAATCTCAGATTAGGAAGACTTGGACAAAGAACCAAACCTAAGCTGACATCACCATTATCATTCAAACTCCCAATTCTGAAACATTTTGCAGCTGGTGTTTTGGTACCTGTTGGTACCATCCTCAAAAAATAGGATGCATCATTCAAAGCTACATAGATTTCAAAACCTAGCCAGATATTTGACAGAGAGCTACTGATACCTGTTTTATGCATGAATTAAACAGTTACAATCTGCTAAACATGGAGTCAGTTATACCACATGTGGCAGCAGTGGGCCAACAGCACCTTGAATCTGGAAGTCAAGTCTGAGACTACAGCGATGAATCTGAGTTCTCTCAGAGGCTATGACAGTGTTCTCTCCAGTGCTGGAAGTCAGAGGCTGTACAGAGTCTGGAGGGTAAGCTAATAAAAAGAAATGAAGGGTTGAATGCAATGGCAGGAAATCCAGGCACAAACAGTTATTAACATAATTCCTCAGGTTCACACCTGGTGTTCCCTTTCTTAACAACAACAACAAAAAAATCTGTGGTGGGAAGGAAAATAACATTAAGAGTGATTTTCCTTACATTGCTCATAACACAGTGAAAGATATTAGTACTTTATTTAAAAAAAAAAAAAGGTAATCCTATAGACTACAGTGTATTCTATCAAGAACTGATATAATTTGGTGTACTTAAAAAGAATAGCCCGGGGAATGAATTATTTTAATTTTCTTCTCTAATGAGATGTTCTTTGTGTTTCTTCTAAGAACACTTGTTTTCTCTGTCTTCTGTCTCCCACATCCTCTCCCACATACACATGCCAAAAGAAGAAGAAAAAAAAAAAGGCACATAAGCTGGGCCCATCTAGTGAAAACATCATGTACTGGGAGTGAAGCTCGTACATAAAAAGCCAAGAAGTATGTGCACATATGTGCTTGCAAATACATACGTGTGCACATACATCCCACATGAAACCTCTAATTTTCAATTTGCTATTCAGGGGAAAAATCACTTTTATTTTTTGTATTTGTATATTTTAAAATTAATTTTTATTGGAATATAGTTGCTTTACACTACCATGTCAGTTTTTTTCTGAACATAGCAAAGTGAATCAGCTATACATATACGTACATACCCTCTTTTTTAGATTTTCTTCCCATTTGGGTCACCACAAAGCACTGAGTGGGGTTCCCTGAGCTATAAAATAGGTTCTCATTAGAAAATCACTTTTTAATTGGGAAACAGCAAAATTGTCTGGGTATCCTTTTCCAACTCTTTTATTAATTTCACAGCCTTTTGTTTTATATTGCTGTTAAGGTGCTGACCAGGGAGTCAGTCTCAAGAAAGTTAGAAAATTCAGATTTGTGGTTTCTTTTTCTCAATCCTTATTACTGCTAAGTCATTTCAGTCATGTCCGACTCTGTGCGACCCCATAGATGGCAGCCCACCAGGCTCCCCCGTCCCTGGGATTCTCCAGGCAAGAACACTGGAGTGGGTTGCCATTTCCTTCTCCAATGCATGAAAGTGAAAAGTGAAAGGGAAGTTGCTCAGTCGTGTCTGACTCTTCGCGACCCCATGGACTGCAGCCCACCAGGCTCTTCCATCCATGGGATTTTCCAGGCAAGAGTACTAGAGTGGGGTGCCATTGCCTTCTCCAATCCTTATTAGCTAAGGGGAAATTGCTACTACTGGGTAAATGCCAAGGGTCAGGAATGCTATTAGGCACTTTATATGCCTTATGTTAGGGGTTTGCACAGTGTGATCACACAGGAATCCAATGTGTGACCCCCAAACTGGCAGCAGCAATACCTGGGAACTTGTTCGAAATGCACACAATCAGGCTTCATCCAAGGCCTAGGGAATCTGAAACTCTGTGGTGGGTCCAGCAATCTGTTGGGACAAGCCTTCCGGGTGATTCCAGTGCATGTTCAAATGTGGGAACCATGACTTTGTATCATTTAAACCCCTTAACTGCTTTATGAAGTATGAATTTCTGTGTGCCTCTCCAGTTTCCCTCAAAGGAGCATAGTAAGGCTTAGGAGGCAAGGTGATCTGCCCCACAGCTGGTCAACAATGGGGCAAAGATTTAAACTCTAATAATTCATGCTTCTAATCTTAAACCTTTTCCATGCAGTCTTCAATATAGTCCCTGTTGGCTATAGAAAACAGCTTCAGACTTCACAAACAGCTCTGCCTTGCCTTGCCTGGAGAGGATACAACTTTCCAGGCATGGAGGTGCAGTGGTCCTTCCTTTATTACACCTGCAGCCACAGCTCTTCTTCTACCCTCAGCCCTCAGCCCAAAAGACATGGCATCGTACAGGTGAACTAGGAGGCATGAGTCGCATTTAAAGCATCACGAGAGTAGCCCAGGGTGATGACCAGATCTTCGTATTTCTGACCTCAAGAATTCAGACTTTAGCCTCCCAACTGTACACAGGCGGAGGCTTATAAGTAACTGAGACATGGGTCACCATGCCTGTTGTTAAATCTTACCATGTCCTTGAGACACAGCTCTTTACTTCTTTGCAAGAACTCTGATTCAGCTGATAGAAGAGACAGAGCAAGTAGAGGAGAGTCAGACAGATTCTACGGGGAGCTCCTGAGACATTCCCAAGACCGGTTTGTTTCAGAATTATCAAGAAAGATTTTTTAAAAGAGGGGTTTGCTGGACTTCCCCAGTGGTCCAATAGTTAAGACTCCTCATTTCACTGCAGGGGGCATGGGTTCCATCCCTAACTGGGGAACTAAGATCCACATGCGCTGTAGCACAGCCAATAAATAAGTAAATAAGAGGACTTGTGCTAGGTTTATATTTTCCTTAAAATTGGTGCCACCGTGCATGTAAAATTGGTGAGATTTGAATAAGGCTGATGGGGTGTACTAATTTCGTGGTTATGACATTGTTCCATGGCTGTGTGAAATGTTTACCCCTAGGAGGAACTGAGTGAAGGATATATAGTGCTGCTAAGTCACTTCAGTCATGTCCAACCCTGTGCGCCCTCATAGACGGCAGCCCACCAGGCTCCCCCATCCCTGGGATTCTATAGGCAAGAACACTGGAGTGGGTGAAGGGTATATAAGACCTCTCTGAATCATTTCTTATAACTATATGTGAATCTTCAACTGTCTCAAAAAGAAAACTTTAAAAAAAAATGGTGTCATGGGGGCATTGGGGAAACAAAGAGATGTTGGTCAAATAGTAAAAACTTGTTAGAAGATGAATAAAATCTGGAGATCAGATGCTGGCTATAACTAATAATACTGCATTTTATCCTTGAAATTTGCTGAGAGTAGATCTTAAGTGTTTTCAACATACACAAACAATAACTATGAGGCAACAGGTGTGTTAATTAACTTGACTATGGTAATCATGTCATAACATATAAATATATCAAATCATCAAATTGTACACCGTAAAAAAAAAAAAAAAACATGTAATGCAACCAAATTTATTTGCTAATCAGACTTCAATAAAGCTGAGGGAAAAATTGTGTCATGCAAGGACAGGAAGTGGTCTAAGGAAAGTAACCTAGGGCTATGTTACTTCAAATCTTTAAATGTCATCCCTTCCTGAGCCTTAGCATCCCAACAGCTTCCTGGCAGTGGAAAGGAAGGCTCTCACATCATCTTATTCTCTCACGGAAGTCACTGAAACCCAGATGCTTTTGCTCACTACCGAAGCCACACTCTGAGGGAGGGTCTCCCTGATCTGGTAATCAGTGGGCCTGTTTAGCACCCATCCTTAGGCATGGTTGCTAGGTAACAAGGCCACTCTCTGCTATTTTGGTACATCATCTCTCAACTTACTCCTTCCTCGAAAGGGGTGGACAGGTTGTGAAGAGGGAGTCTTTGTTGGAAAGAAATCTGTTGGTTGCTGCCTATTCAGTTCTTTTTTTTTCCCTAAGCTGTCAGACGAAGTATTTAAAAATACACCTAAGCTGTTTTGGGTGGCAGGAATGTCACATCAACTGACTGCCTGTTAATGGTTTTGATGGAAGGCTTCATGCCCGGCCTTCCAGTTGATTGCCCCCCACCAGGAAGTCTGAAAATAAGATGAACGCTTCCATTGGTGGTGAGGTGTGAAAACAGACAGGATACTCACTCTCCAAGCAAATGTTGGGGGCTGGACAAAACGAATATGTTTTTACTAGAAACACTCATTATGCCAAAGACATGTAATTTAACCCTCACAATACCTGTGAGGTAAGTATTTTAATCTCTTTTTTATGGATAATTGAAGACTAGAAAAGTGAATTAATTTACCAGGACCCAGTAGCCAGGGAAGATGTGGTGGGGGGGTCACAACTCAAATTGGACACTTTTGAACTCTAAATTCATAGGCACAACAGTTATGCTACATATGCCACGCTGCTGTTGTTTGGTTGCTAAATCGTGTCCGACTCTGTGACCCCATGGACTGTAGCCCACCAGGCTCCTCTGTTCATGAGATTTCCCAGGCAAGAGTACTGAAGTGGGTTGCCATTTCCTCCTCCAGGGGATCCTCCTGACCCAGGAATCAAACCGGTGTCTCCTGTATCTCCTGCACTGGCAGGCGGATTCTTTACCACTGAGCCATCACGGAAACCTATGTATTCTATGGAGACTTCTCTAATTGCAGATTTTTCATAATCAGGAAGCTATACTTTCTGCCATCACAGTTGATACTTTCAAGAATATATCTTATAAATGAGAGGGGAGAGTAGAGAGAGCCAGAAGGCCTTAAATGATCAAAACAAGCATTTTTGTGGTATAGATGAACCACAGATGAACCTATTTGCAAAGCAGAAATACAGCCCCAGAAGTAGAGAACAAATATATCGACAGCAAGGGAAGAAGGGAGAGCGGGATGAATTGGGATTGACATATGCACACTACTGTATACAAAATAAAAAACTAGTGAGAACCTACTGTGTAGCACAGGGAACTCTATTCAATGCTCTGTGGTGACCTAAATGGGAAGGAAATTAAAAAAAGAGGGGATATACGTATGACTGATTGGCTTTGCCATACCACAGAAAGTAACTCAGCATCGTAAAGCAACTATACTCTAACAAAAAAAATTTTTTTAAGGGGGAGTTAAATAATTTTCTAATTCACATTGAAAAAAAATAACCTTCATTTTGGCCCAGATGAAGCCATGTTTAAAAAACGTTGCGGGGGTGGGCAGGGGGGAGGCGGGAAAGGGAGATTATAGATCTGTATGGTTCACAATTTATTGTAAAACACTTTGCCTCTCTTTGGTACTTAGCATAATCATTATAATACCTCTCATGCATACAATGCCTTAGGGCTTACAAAGCACTTTCACATATATTATCTCATTTGATCTTCATAATAATCCTATAAGCTCAGTAGGACATTTCACAAATGAGGAAAATGAGGTTCAGAGGGTAAACAAATTGCCAGATCACTGTTTCTTAAAGGGGGAATACCTGAGTTTTAGCCAGGACACAGCTTCATCATGTGGGATGGTCTTGTGCACTGCAGGATATATAGCCATCCTGGGCTCCCATGCATTAAATGCCAAGGGCTCTGACTAGTCATGATCACAAGTAACGCCCCATCCAACCACATTTTCAAATGGGTACTATGGGAGATGAACATATCATGCCCTAAGGAGAGCCGCTGACACAAGGCAGGGGTCAGGGTGGGGGAGCACACTTTAGTTAGCCATGGAGCAGGGGCTCAAATCTGGTCTCCAGATGGCAGTTACAAGTGCTCTTTCTATGCTCTCACAGTGTCAGGCTGTCCATTGTGTAGTGACATAAGCAGGGTTGGGTGGTCTTCATTCCACAGGTCCCATCATGTCAAGGAAGAGTATGGTAAAGCAACTGTGCAGAAGGATAGGATGATCACCAACTAACTGACCAAATGGCCAGTTGGTCATTGAGATAATCCTACCTTTGCCATAAAAGTTCTTTTGGTTTTTCTTTTGACATAAATTACCAGAATCTGCACCAAAGAGCAAATGGATGCAGAAGAGCCTTGTGTAACACAAGGAGTAGATCTAGATTCATCTCTCCTATCAGTAACCTTCTAATACTCCATTTAATTTAACAATATGTTTATAGTCAGGGAACCGAATTAGATCTTTAAGTATACTTTAACATGTAAATACATATCAACAGAGTTTTAAAATTAGCTCTTCTACTTATTACACTGCTTAGAACAGAACATGTCTTATATTTCAAATTTTCTGTTGAGGTTACAAATTGGCCATTTAGGAACTCAATCCTGTAATTAAATGGGCATGTTTACTTTGGCTTCCTTGATTTTTTTTTATTAAGAATTTGATTTTGGTTTCCTTTAGTTGATATGCACATACTGCCTTTCATCACAGTCCCAACCACTCCCAACTGTATTCCATTTAGTTTATTTAATCCTTTACCTCATAGGTATGGTTCCTGTAGGCAACTGAATTTCATGGTCATATAAAAGTGCATAGCCTAGGGATTATTACATGAGAAAGAAAGGTTGAGGATTCATGAAAAAGATGGCATATCAAGACTTAGGGGCCTGATGCTAATGACTTAAAAGTGTGCAGGCTTTGATTTATAATAGCCAAGCCATGGAAACAAATCTAAATGCCCACCAACAGATGAACTGGCAAAGAAGACGTGGTATATAAATAAAGAGGATATTATTCAGCCACAAAAAGAATGAAATAACACCATTTGCAGCTACATGGATAGACCTGGAGATTATCATACTAAGCAAAGTCAGAAAGGGAAAGACAAATATCACATGATATTACTTCTATGTGGAATCTAAAGTATGATACAAATGACCTATTTACAAAGCAGAAACACACTCACAGACATAGAGATAAGACTTGTGGTTGCCAAGGAGAAGGGGGAGTGGGTGAGGGTTGAACTGGGAGTTTAAGATCAGCAGACGCAAACTATCATATATAGAATGGATAAACAACAAGGCCCTACTGTATAGCACAGCAAACTATATTCAATATCGTGTAATAAACAATGGAAAACAATATGTATATAGGTATAACTGCATCATTTTGCTGTACACTAGAAATTAACACAGTATTTTATATCAACTATACTTCAATAAAATAGTAAGTGAGTACAGGCTTTTCACTTTCAGAAACCTTGGTTTTGCTGCAAAAAAAAGAGACTAGCATTATAAGTTACCCCATGTCATATGTTACTGTGAATCCCAAACGAATGGATGATATGAAAACACTTTGATAAAGTTCAAAGTGCAGCATCCACCCATCCACTGACTATTTACCAAGGGTCTACAATTTACTTAACAGTCTTGGTTCTTGGGTTCTGGGCCAAGAATAAAGAGCAAGTCAAGGCTTCATGGAGCTAGTATTAGCTCTCTAGGCTTTATGTTCAATATTAATGAGTACTCCATTAATTTTTGACAGCCACCTCTTTAATAGAAGAACTATTTAAAAAATAGTTCACCTTGAGAACAATGCAAGATAAAGACTACAGAAGCTGGAGGAGATGCTACTTTAACTCTCCATTTGATTCAGGAGTTATCCCTGCCCAATGGCCAACCTCTTGTCAATAAACAGCAGTGTCTGCTCTGCTGAAATCTTACTCCTTTTTTCTTCTACCACCATCAGCTAGGTAAGTCATCCTTTCTTTGCTCTAATAACACCCTGTGCTCAGCTCTGTGAGGGCACCTATCCCACTGCATTGAAATCATTCCATTTAAGAAGACCATAAGCATCTTCATACAATCCTGACCCAGGTAAAGGTCTGTCACCTAGTAGGTTCTGTTGAATGACCCAACTCATGTTCATCATTGAAAATTATTCTCTCTCTCCTCTAGACCACAGCAAGTCACCAAAGTTACTTCTCTAGGTTATGATACAAATCAGGATCACCTTCAACATGAAAGAGAAAATTTACCCCCACTGAATGAGAAGTTCTCCCAGTCCACTGTAATCATAATCATCTACCAGCCATTCTTTTCCCCGCTGAATATGCTTGTCGGCCAGACTGGTACACCAGGGAGGGAAATGCTGAAAATGTCTCCCCCTCATTTTCCCTGGAAAAGTAAATACAGGGAAAACAAAGTAGAAGGAGAATGGCTATGCTGAGTGCTAGAAGCTAAATTAATCAGATACCCTACAACTCCAGTTGATCATAAACAATCTCCCTACAGGAAATTGGTTCTGTAACTGCACAGCCATGATTTAAGAAATCCTTCAATACATGGCCTTTTCATTAATATAAAAGCTATTATACTGACTGATGGGATATGCTGGACTTGGACATTTCTCTCCCAAGATAAGAGTCCACATGTTCTGTGGAAACCTTATTACATTATTTTTACATTAGGAAAATAAACCCACACAAGAGATCATCTGGTCAAAGCCCAGGCAAGAGATGCCATAGGATATTTCTATTATCCAGTCAGTCTTTTTATAAATGGATTTATAAATCTTCACATAGCCTCATGTAAATTGTGGACTTTACCAACTGCTGTCCATGAAACAATTCCAATTTTCTGGGGAGGATTTATTCCTTCATATGCACAAATCACTGCATTTCCTAGATGTTGTAGACAAGTATGTACATTTCAAAGATGATAACCAGGATAACTGCTTGATAACAAAATCCAGCCATTTTAAGAGTGGCAAGGCAGGGAGCCTCCCTAAAGTCCTGGGCAGCTTTTTCATAGAGCCTACTCATTTTTAACAAGCATCAAAATAGCCAACACCTATTGTGTGTTATATGCCATATAGTAGGCAGCACTTGGTACATACTGAATCCTTGCAAAAACTCACTAAGTAAATATTATTATCTTCATTTTCCAGATGAGGAAACTGAAAATCAAAGAGGCAAAGTAACTTTTCTAAGGTCACACAGCTCACAAGTCACAGAGTCACTGTTACACCTCGGTAATCTACCATCTCAGTGTACCCCTGCATGGGGCTACCTCTATGACAATGGTCCACTCTCACAGTCACTGAGGAGAGCATCAGGTTCTCTGGAATGAGCACTGGGTACAAGTCTTACAACTGGATCGCAGGCATGGCTCCACCACCAGATTACTGTGGGGGCGTCAGTAAACCACTTAATTTCTCTTAACCTCCAGGATCCATATGATTCAGACATAAGAAAACACAAGTGTTCATAAAAAATTTTAAAGGCCACAGATATGATTTTCTAGAATGTAAATTCTGTGAACACATTCTCCTAAATAACTAGAACTATAGTAGGAAGTACTCAAAAATTGTGGTTGAGTGAATGAGTAATACAACAAAGGAAAAATCACTACACAAAAGGCATTGAATTCAGCAAACACTTACAACACAGCTGATCTGAGCTGACTACTTACTATGTGCTATTATCCTAATATGAATAGAATCATCACGCCTCAAGACCATGGTGCAGCACAGGTATGAATCCTCATCCACAGGAAGCAAGGAGACAGATACATGAGAGCTAAGCATCTTGCCTGAAACTGCACAGCTAAGTCTTAGAATCTAGTTTAAAACCAGATTCCCTCTGGTCAAGATACAATGGGAATACAAAGATAAATTACTGAGACTGATAAATCATAGGTAAGCCATGGGCAGAAAAATAAGAAAGACCATTGGATTTAGTTCATTTCAGTTCAGTGGCTCAGTTACGTCCGATTCTTTGTGACCCCATGGACTGCAGCACGCCAGGCTTCCCTGTCCATCACCAACTCCCAGAGCTTGCTCAAACTCATGTCCATCAAGCCAGTGATGCCATCCAACCATCTCATCCTCTGTCGTCCCCTTCTCCTCCTAGGCTTCAATCTTTCCCAGCATCAAGGTCTTTTCTAATGAGTCAGTTCCTCGCATCAAGTGGCCAAAATATTGGAGCTTCATCTTCAGCATCAGTCCTTCCAATGAATATTCAGGACTGATTTCCTCTAGGATTCACTGTTTTGCTCTCCTTGCTGTCAAAGGGGCTCTTAAGAGTCTCCTCCAACACTACAGTTCAAAAGCATCAATTCTTCGGTGCTCAGCTTTCTTTAGGGTCCAACTCTCACATCCATACACTACTATTGGAAAAAAACAGCTTTGACTAGATGGAACTTTGTTGAATGACTAGTTTTAAGCCAGCTTTGTCACTCTCCTCTTTCACTTTCATTAAGAGGCTCTTCAAGTTAAGTTTTAAAAAGCAAAACAGAGAACAAACACAGGAAATTGAGGGTAATTCTGAATGGGTTTGTCAGGGCTACTGTTTCTAAATTTAGGCTACACTTTACAATCATCGGAGCTTGGAACTAGCAGTTTAAAAAAATACCCCAAGTGGTCCATATTTGCGAGTAGGGTTAAGAGCCACCAGTTCATGGAAATCTCTTAATGAAGTGCTTTATGCTAAGCTTTAGGGAAGGGAATCCGTGAGGTGACATTATGATCCTAGGAGAAGAGAGAGCATAAACAACTTTCCCGAGGCCACACCATAAAATATGCCAAAGTTAAAACAGAATCCAGAAACTCATATTAGGGAGCATTTTGAGACAAAGATGCTTCTATACTTGTTGCTGCTGCTGGTGCTATTCAGTTGCTAGAGTTGTGTCAGACTCTTGCTACCTCATGGACTACAGCACGCCAACTTGCTCTTTCACTAACTCCCAGAGTTTGCTCAAATTCATGTCCTTTGAGTTGGTGATGCTATCTAACGATTTCCTCCTCTGTCACCCCTTTCTCCTTTTGCCTTCAATCTTTCCATCATCAGGTTTTTTTCCAATGAGTTAGCACTTCACATTGGTGATCAAATATTGGAGCTTCAGCATCAGCATCAGTCCTTCCAATGAATATTCAAAAGTTGATCTCCTTTAGGATTGACTGGTTTGATCTCCTTGCTATCCAAAAGATTCTCAAGAGTCTTCTCCAACACCACAGTTCAAAAGCATCAATTCTTTGGCGCTCAGCTTTCTTTATGGTCCAACTCTCACATCCATACATGACTACTGGAAAAAACACAGCTCTGTATACAGACCTCTGTTGGCTAAATGATGTCTCTGCTTTTTAATATGCCGTCTAGGTTGGTCATAACTTTCCTTCCAAGGAGCAAGTATCTTTTAATTTCATGGCTGCAGTGATTTTGGAGCCCAAGGAAATAAAATGTGTCACTGCTTCCACTTCTTCCCCTTCTATTTGCCATGAAATGATGGGACTGGATGCCATGATGCTAGTTTTTTCAACAGCTGAATTTCAACAAGCTGAATTTCAAGTCAGCTTTTCATTCTTCTTTTTCACCCTCATCAAGAGGCTCTTTAGTTTCTTTCCACTTTCTACCATTAGAGTGGTACCAACTGCATACCTGCAGTCATTGATATTTCTCCCAGCAATCTTAATTCCAGCTTGTGATTCATCCAGCCCAGCATTTCTCATCATTTACTCTGCATAGAAGTTAAATAACGAGGGTGACAATGGACAGCCTTAACACACTCCTGTCTGACTTTTGAACCAGTCCACTGTTCCATGTCTGGTACTGTTGCTTCTTGACCCGCATACAGGTTTTTCAGGAGACAGGTAAGATGATCTGGTATTCCCATCTCTTTAAGAATTTCCTTAGTTTGTTGTGATCTACACAGTCAAAGGCTTTAGTGTAGTCAATGAAGCAGAAGTAGATGTTCTTCTGAAACTCTGCTGCTATTTCAGATAGCATTCAGGTGGTTTCATTTCACTGAAGGATATTGTAGAGGATAAACTTCAGAGCAGAATTTTCACCTAGCACTATCAATTTCAGCTTGACATGCACTTGTTACCAGCAGGATTAAGGAATGGAGAGAGGAGATGGCCCGGTTTAATTCTCTCTCTCCTCACAGAGCTCATCAAGAGCTTCTGATGTGAAAACACAAAGCTTATGTTAGTCTGTATCTATAGAACCTAAATGTAGAAAGACAAGCCGAGGCGTTGGCTGGTGTGATGGATGGAGCCAGCTACTGCAACTGCTGAAAAATCTCCCAGTCTTATAGTCATAAAACTAAAGGGCAGAGCAGAAGGGGCCATCTGCTTTCGCTGGCTATGGATCCATGCCTGCTTGGAAGGAAGGAAGAGACCCTCCGCTTCTTTCAAACAACAGCAACCAACAACTTCTTCTTGTTCATTTTTGGAGGAACTGCTTATTCTAGGTAGGAAGAATCTTAAATATGTTCCAATATCTAAAATTAGGAAAGAGTAGGAAAGCAACCAGGCACTGTCTTTTTGTTTCCAGGTCTCTTTTAGTGTTCTGGTCCCAGGGAGAGTCCAGGCTACTTTTCTAGCCTTGGGAGAAGAGAGCACAGATTTTTCAATGATTCTTACAGTTTTAACAGGTGATAGTTGCAACAACTAAGGTTACTGCTGCTGCTGCTGCTAAGTCGCTTCAGTCATGTCCGACTCTGTGCAACCCCATAGATGGCAGCCCACAAGGCTCCCCCGTCCCTGGGATTCTCCAGGCAAGAACACTGGAGTGGGTTGCCATTTCCTTCTCCAATGCATGAAAGTGAAAAGTGAAAGTGAAGTCACTCAGTCGTGTCCGACTCCTAGCGACCCCATGGAATGCAGCCCACCAGGCTCCTCCATCCATGGGATTTTCCAGGCAAGAGTACTGGAGTGGGGTGCCATTGCCTTCTCCCACTAAGGTTACCAGTACTTTTTAATACTATTTTTATCCTGGAAAAGGTATTCACTATCTAAGTTCTGGGCTCTGCCCTGGATTGCTTCAGGATTCCTTATGAGAACAGAAAGGAGACAGAAGCTGGAGCTGAGATAGGTTCACTTCCCTTGCTCTATACCCTTCCCGTAAAGAGAGCATCTCTATTTTTATCTGTTTATTAGAGTTCTACAAACTTTTGATAAAACTTTTCACTTGCTAAAATAAATTGATTTGGGAAAAATCAGATCATTAACCATGTACATGATATTATCTCAATTTGCAAATATATACATATATGCATTTATTTTATTTTACTTTTTAGCCATGCCTCACAGCATGTGGGATCTTAGTTCCCTGACCAGGGGTTGAACGCATGCCCCCTGCCTTGGAAGGGTGAAGTCTTAACCTCTAAACTACAAGGGAAGTCCCATATGTACATTTATACCGCACAGAAAAAAGAAACTTTTGATGAGTGATAACTCACATTTTTCAGAGAAGACAATAGTACCCCACTCCAGTACTCTTGCCTGGAAAACCCCACGGACGGAGGAGCCTGGTGGGCTGCAGTCCATGGTGTCGCTACGAGTCAGACACGACTGAGCGACTTCACTTTCACTTCTCACTTTCATGCATTGGAGAAGGAAATGGCAACCCACTCCAGTGTTCTTGTCTGGAGAATCCCAGGGACGGAGGAGCCTGGTGGGCTGCCGTCTCTGGGGTCACACAGAGTTGGACACGACTGAAGCGACTTAGCAACAGCAGCAGCAACTCACATTTTTACTGTTTTAATTGTATTTTCTAAGTTTCTATGTTCTCTGTCACAGGTTTTTGTAAGAAGAAAAAAGAATCATGAGTGTAAGTAAAAGCAGCCTTCATGTTTTCAACACTTTTGGGCCTTTGAGGATTCCTTGGCAATGTGAAGTTTGGTACAGCAAGAAGAGATGCTCTTCTAGACATGACTGAGGATGACATTCTGTTTCACATGTGGAAGCATTCACTTTGGGCATCTCTGAAGCTCAGGGCAAGTTGTTGGCTTTCAACTGGCACAGCCCAGCATCCCTAAGACACTTGCTATTTCCAACTGGATGGAGATGGGATATCCAATAACAAGCAATTCACACTTACAGAACAGTCTAATCCAATTGAGCAGATGCCCTCACTTTATAGACAACAAAGGAAGAGGAGAAGTGATTGCTGAGGCCTCTACACAGTGGTGATGGAAAAACCAGGTCTTCTGAGTTCTTCTAAATCAACTGGGCATAGTTAATCCTTCTTCAGTGACAAACTGAGCCAGAGCACAGTAGTTAAGGGTACCAACTCTGAGGTCAGACCACTCGCCAGCTACAACCACACAAGTCACCTGTCTTCTCCATGCTTCTGCTCCTTCATCTGAAACATCAGGACCAGGACCTTACTGTACAGGGTTATTGTGAGGCTTGGATCCAAAAATCTCATGTCTGGCAGCCAGCACATGGCTGGACCTAGTCTGGTCTCTTCAAATATTTTCAAGAATGATAAGTATTACTATCATATTTCCCTCCTCCCACCTATCCACTTTCCCAGGAAGCAGCAAATTGAATTTAACTGTACATCCAGTCAAGTTACAGAGGGTAAGCTAATGTGATAGGTAAGAAGCTTATCTGCTATGGAAAAATAGGGAAAATAAAGACTGCAATATTCTCCCTATGACAATTCTCTTATACAAATATACCCAGGTAGCGGTGAGCAGTATCATAATCCAGGCTGGCATCATTAACCAACAGGTGATAGAATGAGGAGTCTTGGAGATGCCTCTGAAACCTGCGGGTCTCCTGATTCCATAGAGGTGAGCTACACCAGTTAAAGTGTTATAAAGAGAAAGCATTTGGTTTTTAGAAGGTGAATTAAAAAGTCAAAGTCAGGAAGCAGGAGGGAGTAAGTACAAGCTATGTCATACTTTAAAGACTTAAAACTTTGAGATGCTGTAAAGGAAAAATCCAGTGTGGGGGTCATTTGGCTGGCATGCTTAAACAAGGGATTCTTATATGGTCTGTAGGGAATCTATGAAACTCCTAAAACTATGTGCAAAACAGTGTGTGGCTGAGTGTTTAGGGGGCAGAAAGTCTGCAATCTTCAGATTTTCCAAAGAGTTAAGTCCCTCTTCAAATCCTGATTCTGCCGATTTCTAACTCTGCAACTGTAATGAAAGTCACTTAACCTCTCTGGGAATAATAATAAAAATTTACCCCATACTGTTATTATGATAATTAACTGAGTTAAATTTAAAACACACTCCGGGCACAGTCAGTGTTCATTCACCATCATCCTCATCATCATCCTGAATGCAGAAGGAACCGCTTGCCTCTGGGTCCTGGACAAACCCTGCCCTATAATTAATGAGCAAGTCATTTGAGAGATATGGGCATCAAATGCCCAATAAATAAAATGGGATGTCTCCCAGCTCTAATACTGTGGAACACCTGTTTTGCTCCAGGCATTGGGCAGGCCTTCTAAATATCAAAGTAATATAATACCCCTTCCCAGGAGGAACTAACTCACGGTCTGGGATGGGCAAATGAGTACAACATAAACACAGATAATTGTAATTAACTGCCAAATTCAATAGCAGAGATACATTCAGAGGATGACAGGGACACAGATGGGAGATGCTAATTCAGTTGTGGGCAAAGAGGACCTTCAACACCGGTCCAGAAAAGCTTTGCTTACAAAGATGTTATTTCAGAGGGATGGAGGAAATGGTCAGGGTCCTTTAAGTAGAAATATTAGCAAAGACCAAGAGATGAGAAATAATACTGCAAGTGTGAGAGGCCACAGTGGATTCATGGCTCTGGAGTCCAAAATACGGGATAAGAAGTGGTAAGAAGGCTAGACTATGAAGGGCCTGCATGCCCTGGAGAGGAGCTAGGACTCACCTTGAAGGGAACCTTGTAAGATGTATGCAGAGCTGTGATGATGTGCTGGGGAGGCCAGGACTGGAGGGCACAGACTAACCAGACCAATTATAAGAGGTTCTGAAGTACATACACACAGAGAGAAACGAGGGTAGCAAGAACTAAGGCCACACCATGAACTGGGATTGTGGCTGTGGGGACACTGAGAGGAAGAAAAATACACAAGACACTGAGGAGATAAACAGGAAATGACGTGGTGATTGATTATACCCTGGGTGCAAGGGAGACATATTCTAGAAAACCACTGAGGTTTCAGCTTGGATGACTGGGTACATGGTGATTCCAGCATCTGAAATTAGAAGAATGAGCTGGGGCTAATGTTTAGGGAGACAGTATGGGATACAGCGAGTTGGAGCAAATTGAGGAGGACAGACGGAGTGAATCCAGACTAGGTCTCTAATAAGGATTAAATTAGACAATGCACATCGATTACTTCATGAAATACAAAAAACTAACTATCATCATTACTTCTGCCTTCAGCTTACAGCATAAGCCTCACAAGTTCTTTTTTAACCTCTTTCAGCCTTAAATGTTCCATACCCTTCAATGGGAATAATAACCACCCATCATCTCTAACTCATAAGACATTTGGGTATAAAGTGAAATTGTCTATGAATCATCAAGTTCTTTCTTAGAAAGACCCATCAATCTAACAATATTATTAAATGGCATTACATTCAAAGATATGAGACTGTGTACAACATGATTTCCACAGGATTTAGTAATGAGAAGACAGTCACAGCTCTGAAATGCATGGTTTAACATGACAGCCAGATTGCCATGATAATTTTAATCATGTAAGTGAGAACTTAGTTTTCCTATCAGTCATATGTCTATTTATGAGAATTCTTTCCTAGAAAATAAAATACTGTATATGTTTTGGTATACGTTGTGTGTGTGTGTGAGACTGAACGTATATACCCCCCCACATGTACACATGGGAAATAATTAATAATGAACAGCTTTGGGTCCCTGGGGGCTGGTTAATGAAAACTGAGGACGTCATATTTTTCATAAAAAGTTTTTATACTGTAATATAAACTTTTAACCAGCAGAACTGGCTCATAAGAAATAATCAATAGTCACAATTAAGGATTGGTAATTATCTAAGATATCTGGTGAATCCTGCATCCCAAATGAGGCAGACTCCTGTTTGCATATTTAATTTTCTGGGTTACTGCCAATCTTTTCTATTGACCAAATCAAGAAATCACAATAGAATGTCAGCTGAAATCCTGTTCTGTACACATCTTGGTGTCTCCAAGTACCAGACAGGCTTTGTATTCACTCATCTAACAGTCCATTGACTTTTGAGCGAAAGGAACTTGATTTACTCCATTTCCATCTCCAAACAGTAAATGAGATGCTAAATTCCTTCCTGTAACATATTCTATTCTTTAACAGCCCTTATTGCCAATAAATATCTCCTCTTAGTTTCATCTAAATCCATTATTAGGCACCAATCAGCAGGCACAAAGTAGAGAGGAAACCTTACCACTTAAATCCATAAGTAAGAGAAGAAAGAAAACCTTTTAATCCAAAACAAACGAAAGGAAAGCTACTAGCTAAGAGTCTCATCAGGCATTCCTTAGAGTGACACATATAGCTGATCCATTGCATTAGCAAAATACTGACCTCACTGCATGTATACTTTGAGTACAGATTCCAAACCTATGGCTGGGTTTCTTCTAGTATAATCAAGAATGTTTTCCTTTTCTTTAATATGCTCTGAATAAAACTGAACTGTGGGTTCTCTATAGAAAGTGCATTTGGGGCTTTCCCTCTTATAAAGTGATTTCTGCTTATAGTCCAATTAGCTATAGCTTAGTAATCTTTTTGGAGAAGGAAATGGCAACCCAGTCTGGTCTCTTGCCTGGAAAATAGCATGGACGGAGAAGCCTGGTAGGCTACAGTCCATGGGGTCGCAAAGAGTCAGACACGACTGAGCGACTTCACTTAGTAATCTTTTGTCAATGTAAATAAAGCAACTTGCAAAAGGCTTTCTGCAATAGAAACACAAAACAAAAAACGTGGTTTACTCTATGGGTTTGTCTCACAAGTATCTTCTTGGAGAGGGAGAACTCCTTATTTCCTGTACTCATTTTGGCACTTGGGCTTGAAAGCCATAAAATAATTTAGCAATTGCACTCCTGGGCATGTATCCAGAGAGAAACCTTGATTTAAAAAGATACATACACCCCAATGTTCACTGCAGCACTATTTACAATAGCCAAGACATGGAAACAACCAAAATGTCCATCAGCAGATGAATGGATAAAGAAGATGTGGTACATATATATAATTTATGACACAGCCATAAAAAGGAAAGAAATAATGACATTTGCATGAACCTAGAGATGATCCTACTAAGTGAAGGAAGTCAGGGAGAGAAGGATACATACCCTATGATATTACTTATGGGTATGATCTAGAAATCAATAACAAAGGACTCATTTTACAAAACAGAAACAGACTCACAGACTTACAAAACAAACTTCTGGCTACTAAAGGAGAAAGGTAGGGCAGAGGGAGGGATAAATAAGGAGGTTGGGATTAACATATACACAGTAGTATATGTATACAATAGATAATCAAAATTTCATTGCTGTATCAGTTCAGTTCAGTCGCTCAGTCGTGTCTGACTCTTTGCGACCCCATGAATCGCAGCATGCCAGGCCTCCCTGTCCATCACCGACTCCCAGAGTTCACTCAAACTCACGTCCATCGAGTCAGTGATGCCATACAGCCATCACATCCTCTGTCGTCCCCTTCTCCTCCTGTCCCCAATCCCTCCCAGCATCAGAGTCTTTTCCAATGAGTCAACTCTTTGCATGAGGTGGCCAAAATAATGGAGTTTCAGCTTCAGCATCATTCCTTCCAAAGAAATCCCAGGGCTGATCTCCTTCAGAATGGACTGCTTGGATCTCCTTGCAGTCCAAGGGACTCTCAAGAGTCTTCTCCAACACCACAGTTCAAAAGCATCAATTCTTTGGTGCTCAGCTTTCTTCACAGTCCAACTCTCACATCCATACATGGCCACTGGAAAAACCATAGCCTTGACTAGAAGGACCTTTGTTGGCAAAGTAATGTCTCTGCTTTTCAACAGGGAAATGTACTCAACACTCTGTAATCAAACAGTGATTAGGGGAAAAGAATCCCCAGGGGAATAGATCCATGTATAACTGAACCAGGTGACTATACACCAAAACAAACAAAACATTGTAAATCAATTGTATTCCAGTATACAATAAACATTAATTTTAAAAAGAAAAGAAATGGCAATGGCGTTGCCCTCAGGCCTTGGTGACCTGGGCTACTGTTACATCCCTGGAGCCTAAGCAGCCTTGGGTTCCAAGGCTGGACTGGGGTGCCCCTGAGGAAGATGGGGATGATGGATCAGCAAAAGTCCCCCTTGGAGCTGGAATGCCTGGTTTGCGGTGGATGGGATCCCAATCTCCAGATCCAGGCAGGCCCTCCTAAGCACTAAGCTCAACCAAGCTTAGGGCACCCAAAGGACGTTGGATCCTCTGGGCGGAAAGAGATTTGAAATGGCACCTGCTCTCCAAACCTTCTGATGGTGGGGTTCCAACCAGCAGCCTCCTTCTACAGAGTTGCCCCACCTAAGTACCACAGCACCCTCAGCAGCGTAGTTCCGGGAGGACTTGGGATTTCTCTGAGGAGTGCAGGGTAAGGGGGAAGAAGTCATGGGACATGGAGGCCAGCACATTCCACTCTTATCTACAACCCAGGTTGCCCAAGGAACCCCAGTGGGGCATGAAGTAGAGCTGCCACCTTGTGGACATTTCCCATAGAAACAACTTGAATACCAGCGCCTGCAGGCAATTCAAATTCATAAGGCCTGCTGGGCTGGAAAAGACACATGCCCTCAAGCGATGTCTTGGGGTGACAACAGAAAAGTAATTCAAAACAGGGAGGACCTTCAAGAAGCCAATCTTAAGAGGTCCTTTAATGCACACTGTTTTTTCTTTTTTTTTGAAAGCACATGAAAAGATGCTCCACGTAGCAAATTACTCAGTTCAGTTCAGTCGCTCAGTTGTGTCCAACTCTTTGCGACCCCATGGACTGCAGTACGCTAGGCCTCCCTGTCCATCATCAACTCCCAGAGCCTACTCAAACTCATGTCCATTGAGTCGGTGATGCCATCCAACCATCTCATCCTCTGTCATCCCCTTCTCCTCCCACCTTCAACCTTTCCCAGCATGGGGGTCTTTTCAAATGAGTCAGTTCTTCACATCAGGTAGCTAAAATATTAGAGAACTGCAAATCAAAACTGCAAGGAGGTATCACCTCACACCAGCCAGAATAGTCATTCTTAAAAAGACTACAGACAGTAAGTGTGGGAGAGGGTGTGGAGAAAAGGGAACCCTCCTCCACCGTTTTTGGGAATATAAATTGGTAACAATGGAGAACAGTACGGAGGTTCCTTAAAAAAACGAAAAACAGAGCTACCACATGATCCAGGCATCACAGTCCTAGGCCTCTATGTAGCAATAAACCATAATTTGAAAAGATGCATGCATGCCCCAACCTTCACTGTAGCACTGCTTACACTAGCTAAGACACAGAAACAAGCAAAATGTCCATCGACAGATGGATGGATAAAGAAGATGTGGTACATATATACACAATGGAATATGACTCCACCATAGCAAAGAAAGAAATAATCCCTTTTCCAGCAACATGGATGGATCTGGATGTAATCATACTAAGTGAAGGAAGTCCGACAGAGAAAAACAAGTATCTTTTGATATCACTTATATGTGAAACCTAAGGAAAAAAAGATATAAATCAACTTATTTACAGAAGATAAACAGACTCACAGACTTCTACAACAAACTTGTGACTACCAAATGGATAAAGGGGTGGGGGGATAAATTAGGAATTTGGGAATAACATATACACACTGCTACTGCTGCTAAGTCACTTCAGTCGTGTCCGACTCTGTGCGACCCCATAGACAGAAGCCCACCAGGCTCCCCTGTCCCTGGGATTCTCCAGGCAAGAACACTGGAGTGGGTTACCATTTCCTTCTCCAATGCATGAAAGTGAAAAATGAAAGGGAAGTCTCTCAGTCGTGTCCGACTCTTAGCGACCCCATAGACTACAGCTTACCAGGCTCCTCCATCCATGGGATTTTCCAGGCAAGAGTACTGGAGTAGGGTGCCATCGCCTTCTCCGATATACACACTACTATGTATAAAATAATCAACAGGGACCTACTGTATAGCACCAGTAACTACTCAATATTCCTTAATAACCTATATGGGAAAAGAAAATAATCTGAAAAAAAATGGATATATGTATGCATATATGATAACTGTCATTTAGCTGTACATCTGAAACAAAAACAACACTGTAAATTAACTACACTCTACTATAAAATTAAATTTTTAAAAAAGATAGAAAATTTTATAGTTCTTTGGCATTCTCTTGTAACACCAGGATTTCCCTCAAAAACCACTTTGAGACTATGTCTGCCAACTATAATGTTGTCTCCCAAATAAGTCAATATATTATTTCCCTCTGGCTCATGGTTCTTTCCCCTTACAAGTGAGGATTCAGAAACTGATTTATTTCCTGTAAGTAAAGACCATCATTCATTTACTAAAAAGGTATTCATTTAGATAACCTATATCCTCAGACAAAAACCAAACATAAAGAAATCATTTAAACCCACATCCAAGACAGATAATCCTCACTGAAACAATCAAAGACATCTGGGATAGTTTATAGAGAAGACAGGACCTACATGGACCTCATTCATCACAGGTCAAGAGGGCACAGTGTTCATTTATCAACCTGGCAATAAGAAGAGCTGACGCTAATACAGCACTAACCCATGCCATGCCATTGTTCTAAGAGCTTTACAAATATTATCTCAACTAATTTTCACAAAAACCCAGTGAGATAAGTACTATCATTCCTCTTTCTCAGATGAGGAAACTGGGGCACAGGAAGGTCAAGTAATTTTCCCAAAGAGATGGTAAGTAGTAAAGATGAGATTGGCACCCAGGTAGTCTGGTTCCAGAGTCCATATTCTTACCCACTATGGCATAAGGATTTTTTTCAGTAAATCTGTCCAGTATACATCTCAAACTAATACTGTTTTTAATTTTACAGCAAAACTACAAGTTTAATTTTCTGCTTGATTGCCTCAATTATTTAATCATCTTCATCATGATATTAACAATAACAATAAGTGTTATTTACTACAGGTTGATGATGAGCCTACCACTAGAATAAGTACACTGCTTAGATTACCTCATTTAATTGATTTCTTATAAAAATTCTACCAAGGCAGAAATTAGCCTTATTTTATAGGTAAGGAAAGTGATGTTCAGGGAAGTTAAGTGCCTTTCACAAGGTAAAAAAACAAACAAGCGGAGAGTCAGGAATCTAGACTTCGTGCCTTCCAACAGTGATACATGGCCTCCATCTCACTCTACCCTACAGACATGGCCTGTGTTTAGAATTATGATAATTTAAAACTTTAACACTCACCTTCATGATGCACAAGATGGTGTGTAGTGCAAACCATCCACACTTCTTGACCAAGGTTCTTAGAATGATACTCAATGAACCTGACTGCAAATTAATGGTTTTCCTAGCTACTGAAAGGTATGGCATTTCGTAAAGCACATGATAAACATGTTTAAAATAAGAATGATTGTTAATCATAAAGTTTAGCAACATTATCAGGCTCTGGTATGATGCTTTTCTTCTATATTCCAATAGATAATTATTTTCCTATTTCTTCCTGAATTACAAAAACATTTACAGGTAATTCTATCAAGGAAGATCTTTTCCATGAGAAAAGTGATGCAGTTTAAAGTAAATTACTCTTCCAAGTATTAAAATCAAATAATCATTTCAGTGATTATTAATAATCACTATTAAGGAGAAAACAATTAATTTCACATTATTTACTTAGTTCAGTTCAGTTCAGTTGCTCAGTCGTGTTTGACTCTTAGTGATCCCATGAATCACAGCATGTCAGGCCTCCCTGTCCATCACCAACTCCCGGAGTTCACCCAAACTCATGTCCATCGAGTCGGTGATGCCATCCAGCCATCTCATCCTTTGTTGTCTCCTTATCCTCCTGCCCCCAATCCCTCCCAGCATCAGAGTCTTTTCTAATGAGTCAGCTCTTCGCATCAGGTGGCCAAAGTATTGGAGTTTCAGCTTCAACATCAGTCCTTCCAATGAACACCCAGAACTGGTCTCCTTTAGGATGGACTGGTTGAATCTCCTTGCAGTCCAAGGGACTCTCAAGAGTCTTCTCCAACACCACAGTTCAAAAGCATCAATTCTTCAGCACTCAGCTTTCTTCACAGTCCAATTCTCACATCCATACATGACTACTGGAAAAACCATAGCCTGGACTAGACAGACCTTTGTTGGCAAAGTAATATCTCTGCTTTTTAATATGTTATCTAGGTTGGTCATAACTTTCCTTCCAAGGACTAAGCATCTTTTAATTTCATGACTGCAATCACCATCTGCAATGATTTTGGAGCCCCAAAAAACAAAGTGTGACACTATTTGCACTGTTTCCCTATCTATTTCCCATGAACCACATGTATCTTACATTATTCCTAATATGAATAAATAATGAAGACTCACAGCCAAGAAAGAGAAATATCCGAGCTTTCTATGTTAAAGACAGATGATATTTCACATTTGTATTTCAAAGAGAAACACAACAGACTTATAAAACATCCCCAAATAACAGTGATGTAAACTAGATAGCAGTTGGTCTGTATGTGTGTGCTGGCCCACATACATACCCAAGCAATAGACAGAGAAAAGTTGTAGAGACTTGGACTCAACCTTATCTGGGCCCCAGTAACTTCCACTTTGCTTCTCCATCATTTTCAAGACACAATTTCTGCCTCGTGGTGAGATATGGCTACCCAAGCTCCAGTCATCAAGTTTGTTTTCTAACCAGTAGGAAGAATAAAAAGGAGGAAGGAGAGGCTCCCTTTTTAAATGAAACTTCCTGGAAGTCACTCAGACACCACTGACCAGAACTTATTCCCAATACCATATTTAACTATAATAAGAGGGGTGGCAAATGTCTTTATTTTGTCTTCCAGCTAAAAAATAAGTCCCCATTATTAGGAAGAAGAGGAGAATGGATGTTAGAAGAAAATTAGAAGTTTCTACCAGAGCTTAAAACTATACAAAGATCAATACTTTTTTCCTGTAAATTAAGACATTCTCCTTGGGCTTCATAGGTATTCTCTTCCCAAAACCTTAATTCAATAAAATCTAAAACCTTAATTCAAATTGCATAATCCAGAGCTGAACATAGACATTTTATGTATTTGAGAGCAAATGGTATTGTTTTGCTCTTATAAAATGTCTTTCATTGAGCCTCTACCACCACTGTCTAGGAGAAGAAAGGGGGAAATAGTGCCAAACCCATCATGTTAAGATAAGACCTCTCCTGATAAAGTTAGCAATCACGCGTGTCACCCATTCGCATAGTCTTTCGTTCAGCAAGTTTAAAACACAGGGCTGATCAATAAGAGAAGTCTTAGACATGATAAAACCTAAAAGAAGGAAAAAAATAAGACTAAAACTATCTTGTTTAGAACAAGAATGCAGGCTGGAATGTGCAATGAAAGCAAAATTTGATTTGGGTTCAGGTGGATAATACCTTCCTTTTTGACATTAATTACCTGTTGGTACGGCTTCCCTAGTGGTTTAGACGGTAAAGAATCTGTCTGGAATGTGGGACACTTGGATTTGATCCCTGGGTCTGGGCGATCCCCTGGAGATGGCTACCCACTCCAGCATTCTTGCCTGGAGAATCCCATGGACTGAGAAGCCTAGCGAGCACAGTCCATTGGGTTGCAAAGAGTAAAAGGTATGACTGAGCAATTAACACTTTCACTGTTTATGGGTTATTTTAGCTTTTTAAAAAAAAATATTCAATTCATGAAAAAATTTCCCCATTCTTTCTGCCTTTTCCTTTTACACTAACCTACACTGAGGAGCACCTTGGCCCCCAGGGCAAGCCTGTCAAAGCCAAGGACACACAGCATCCAAGCTTGGAAGGGAACAGGAAACAATCTAAGTGTGAATACAAATTTAAGGAAGACACAAGGATCCATAGTTATCGTGGCCTCTGAACTATTCGTTAAAGACTTAAAGATCTCAAAGGGCGAGTTACTTAACACACGAATGCAAATAAGAAATGGATTCTTAATATAGTATATAAACTAGACAAACTGCTGACCATTCTCTGACTGTTAGTCTCACAGAATTATGTGGCAAAGTGACAGGCTGAGTTTCAGACAAACTCGTGGTCAAACTCTTGGTCAAGCTAATCAAGATTCTTGAATGGAAATGAAAGTCACTCAGTCATGTCTGACTCTTTGTGACCCTATGGATTGTAACCTGCCAGGCTCCTCTGTCCATGGAATTCTCCAGGCAAGAATACTGGAGTGGGTTGCCATTTCCTTCTTCAGGGGATCTTCCCAACCCAGGGATCGAACCCAGGTCTCTCACATTGCAGGCAGATTCTTTTCCATCTGAGCCACCAGGGAAGCCTTGAATGCAAATAAGAGAAGCTAATTTGGGTTAACTGAACAGCAAAAGGAAATTATTGGAAAAACACTGGGTAGGCCTCAGGGTTTTCCGAAAGGCAGAATGGGTTTGGAAAAATCGGCAGGAACCAAAGCTAAGCTACTGAGATAAGAGGCAGATCAGCTTGGATATAGCCATAGACACACACCATCACAGAGTGGGGCCTTTAATTCTGCTGTCTATATTACCGTTGGAGAAAGAATGCTATTACTATGAGTGGAATAAAGTTTAAAGGGTTCCCATTCCTTTGCTTCAACTATTCCACACTCAGATAGAATGCCCACTCAGAAGGAATGGTGTCTGATGTCAGATATCCAGGTCTTGCCAAATAGTATCTTGAGTTTCTATCAGAGGAAACTGGGCCCTATAGTTCAAGACTTACTGTTAACAATTTCTCCCAAACAGAAGCGTTCAGAGGTTGGCAGTCAAAAATGCAGCACTTCACAAGGAATCAGCAACTTACAGCAATCTGATTTGGAACAAGTTACTTTAGCTCCTAGTCTCAGATTCACTACCCCTAAAAAGGAGATACTGCGCATCTCATGGGGTTGTTTTAAAGATCAAACGAGATTATAAAAATTATAAGGCCCAGAATAAGCATTCAATCTCTTGGCTGAATGTCCAGTTTTGTGACAAAATACAGGGAGAATGCATGATTCCATCAACATTAATAGGATAATTCTTTTCATGGCTGTTATCATTATCATTGTAATTATCAAGAGTGGGTTTGAGAATTTAAATTTCCAAACTCCATTTAAGCCCTGCTTCCCTGAAGTATCTGATGTAACTAGTTGATATGTCTCTGAAATTTCTTATCACCTACCACTCTTTCTTCCTCTTCTTCCTCTCCCTTTCTATCATCTATCTTTTCCTGTGACTTTTATTGTTGTTGAAGAGATGTGGTGTTTTATTCTGAGGAGTTTCTGCTAGCCCACATTTTCCGGATTTCATCTGCATTTTCCTTGGGGCATGTTCCTCTCTCGGTTGTATTTCCTACACTGTGATAGTTGGATCTAGATGACTCATCAGATTCAAGTTCAGTTTTCTGGCAACATTACTCCATAGGCAGTATGCTTTCCCTTTAACTGATTTCCAAATATAATGGTTTTCTAGCACCCTCCAGAAATGGCCAATGAGATGAGTATCTCTCCTTAGTATTATTATAAACTTAGGGACTTAAATAAATATGATAGGTTTCAAACCATTTCAGTTATTATCCTTACTAATGATCAACGGCCCCCTCTTTGGTCCATCAGAACCTATTTTACTATCCTGAGTCCTTGTCATATGACCCTAGAAGTCTTTGGTAACTTTGTCAATAACTACTTGGCTTTTTGATATGACAAAGCATTCTTGCCCTACCACTTTCAGTTACAAAATGCCATCAGCACTACCTTTAAAATGACTTTTGCATTTATGCTTTCTTTTTCTTCTGCCAAGAGTCAGGTTGAATTCATTATGGCCAGTCAAGAGATTATTAACACATTATTTAACTTGACTCCCTTTCTCTAATCTTTTCTTACCCACACACCAGTGACTTATCCAAAAAACAAACAAACAAAACAAAAACTCATGAAAGCATCGTTTTCCCTTATTTAAAAATTTTAATAAGTCATCTCTCCTTATATGTAAAATAAGTCCAAATTTACTGACTTGGTTTTTGAAGTTCACCATGATCTGGCCCCAGTTAGCCCTCGTTTCACTATGAATTTCCTAAAGCACATTCTATTCTCCAGCCAAATGATTGCAGTTCAATTCTTTTAAAATGTCCTGAACTTCTCCCTTCTCATGACTTTGCTTAAACTGAGCCATAATTTCCACTTTTGAAATGACAGTAATAGTTCAAGACTTGGGTTAGAAACCACCTCCTTCTGGGAGCTTTCACAGGCCATGAACCATCTTTGTCTCGTCCTTCTGGCATTTTTCACTAAACATTTCACAGGCTAGTTACTCATCCACTTGTCTATGTGCACAGAATGAACACATAAATAACTATGACCTTAAAATAACTCAGGTCAGAGCTATGTTACTCAAATGTCAATATTTCAATTATTCTTTTACTTTAAAAACTGTTTAAAAGACACTGGACTGACAATATTTTCTGGCATCTTTTCCCCCCAATTCTCCAGTGATATGTACATAGACTGCAAGCCCTAGGAAACCTACCTAAGCAGTGATTCAAAGGCTTATCTCAAACTTGACAAATTAATTTTGCACAAAGAGAATCAGCTGAATTCATAAATGATAGCAGAACAAACAGGGGGAAACATCACTGTGATCATGCCACTTTCACCACCTCTTTCTGTTGGCAGACTTAAAGAAAAAAGAACCTTCAGAAAATGAGATACAATTCTACCAAGCCAGGTCAGAATGGATTCTATTATACCCAGTCACAGTTTTTCAGTATTTAGAGCGTAAGGTCAAGGACATAGTGATATTTTGTGAAGTAAAATAAAGAAGGAAAAGAAGTAAAAGGAAAGACTGAATTCTGTCTTCTTAGTTTCATTTTATGCTCAACCTACTGCTGCTTTACTGAATGCATTTCAGCATTTACATGGTTTATTTGGAATGACTAAAATACAGAAATCTCTGCTCAGAAAGCTATCAAAGTGACTTGCTTGTCAACAACTCCAACCCACAAGTTCAACACTTCTTAAATCATGTGAATTGAGAGATAGAATCTATGGGCTGGAACTGATAGAATAAAATTACTAATCTCGCTGTCAAAACAGTAAGTTTCTCTGCATGTGCCTTTCACAGTTTTGCCCTGTGAAGGTCACAGCAAGCAATCAATATATCTAGTGGCAGGAACATTCATCTGTTTTGGTGCTGGGAATCCTATTTCCAGAGTCTCTAAATTTGAAGAGTGTAATTTTAAGCCTGAAATCACACCTTTCTGAGGCAGGAGAGTCATTAATGCAAAGGGAATTCTGGGAAATGCCTTTCACATTGAGTGTTCTCTACTGTCTAAGAATATAGGGACCAGTAAGATTATTAATAGCTTTTCTTAGGAATTTTATATGTTGCTTACCTTCATGGATATGTGTGAAAAATATAACCAAGTTGAGAAAAGTCTAGTTTACAAAAGACTGCACATCTTTTTTGTTGGATGCACAGTCAGAAGAAAATGATGTTTCATTTTCCTTAACTTCTTCCCAATATGAAGCTCCTACCCTGAGCCTGAAAATACTTGCCCTTTGTACATGATAAATCCCTCATTAAAAAGACAAATAGTAGTGAAATTTAAATGGAGTGCGAGGTTGTTGTTTTTTTTTTTAACTCTTTCAAAGTTGACTGCCCCTTATATTTTATACATTTTTATTTCAAAGAATCAAACATAGAAATTCATTCAACCCATCTTAAAAATTTTAGTCTAGAATGAGGAATTTAGAATGCACCTGTTCAAAACAGACATAAAGAGCAGCATGCTATTGAGCTCTCTTCTCTTGGTGCACATTTAATTTTCACTAGACATTAAGTGCCAGTTATTTTCAAAGAAAAGTATAACTAAAATAAAATTAATTATTCTCATTTTAAAGTTTTCAAATTTTATATACCTGGAGTAGTCTCTTGCCATGTATAGTAGTAACAGAGAAGTTAATGTTAGCCAATGAAATTAGAAGAAAAAGTAAACATATTGGAAAAGAAGTAAATTATTTTAAATAATTCATTCTCAAGAAAACCAAAAAATAGCTTCAAACTATTTAGAATGACAAGGAATAAGTATTTTTAAAATTTGTATGATTTATTTATTCATGTCAACAAAAACACAAAAATACTATGGAATTCTTCTTGTCCAATGGAATCAAGATAGCATTTCATGGGTTAATGTTTGTTTTTAATTAGGTGAAGTAGAGGATCATAACACAAAAGGTAACCCAATTTTACTTAAAATTTATAACTATTTATTTGCTGACTTTTTCATGTAGGGTTACAATTTTGCCTTTATGTACAGGTTTCACATCCTCATTAATTTGCACAGTATATGGGTTATGATTTCCATTTTTATTTCTTTAAAGAGGAATAAAAATTAAGGAAATTGCAAAGCAATCTGACCAAAAAATCCTTTAGATACCTACGAATTTTCCACCAAAATTGTACTGTAATTTTGCCCAACTACAATTCAATGGCATTTTTTCAGATGTAATTCAAACTTCCCAGAGGAATCAACTTAGATAAAATAAACAGACTATCTTTTGTTTTTAAAATCATAGCTCATTAAGTTAAATAACATCTAATTGAATATGGGATTATAATAACTACTGAAACTAGCCTAAACAGGTTTGGGAAACACAATTACTCTTGATGAAAAAATCTCAGTTGATAGGGGCACAAGTGTATTAGCAGCCTAATAGACTTGAGCACCTTTGCTTTGCAGAGTGAATAGAGAGGTTAGGTTAATGCAAGGAGTCACCTAAGAGTGCTCAACTAATAAATGTTAGGGCTGAATTATAGATAAATTTTACAATAAATATTTAGGGCATATATGTTGAAAAAATATATTAAGAAGCTGAGGTACATCAAAATATTTGAATCAATGCAGAGAGTTTCTTAGTTCCTAGACAGGATTACTCCATGTCATAAAGATGTCAGCGTTCCCTACATTAATCTATAGATGCAATGGAATTTCAATTAAAATCCAAATGATCCTTTATTTTAAAACTGACAGAATCAGTAAATAATATTTTTCCAAAGGGGAAAAAAAATCCAGAAGACACAGGGATATTCTGAAAAGTGTAATAAAAGGAACTGCTTGTTAATATATCCTAAAATTTATCATAATGCTATGATAGTAGTGGTGATGGTACAGGATGGGAAAGATTAATGACTTTCTACCCACAAAACAAAAATAAAACCAAATATTCTTATGAATTTAGTGTTTTTTTTAAGAGGTAATTAACCGGTGAGCAAATAGATTATTTAATATATGATGTTGAGACAATTGGCTAGTTCTTTGTAAACAAAAGAAAGTGGGTTTCATATTTCATTTATTAAAGCATTATACATTTCAGATGAGTCAAAATTGTAAAGGCAAAAAGTGAAACCATGACAGTAGTAGAACACAGTATCAACAGTTTTATAATCTTTAGGTTAAAGAGGGTATTTCTTTTCATGAAACCCAGAAACCATAAAGGGGAAACTGGACAGATTCCACTACATTAAAAAACTTCTGTTTAGCTAAACATAAAGAGGTCAAAAACATAACAAGTAAACATAAAAAAAAGTCTAACAACAAATGACAAAACATAATCTGCACATATATGACAAAGTGTTAAGACTATTGAAATAGAGCTTTTTAAAACAAATAATAAATAGAAAAATGAATGGAATGTAAGAGAGAATTTTAAAAGACAAAATACAAACAGACAATAAACATGTAAAGAGGAAATGCAAATACAAAATTTTGAAAATCATCCATCTACTTGATAAAATTGAATGAAAAATAATATCTGATTTTAATATGGGGAATCAGACATGCTCTTGTACCCCTCATGGGGGTATAAATATTTACAGATGGTTTGGAAGCTAGTAACAAACTGGAAATAAACATACTCTTTGTATTAAGGGCATACACATTTGGAGAAGTGTGGAAAGATATATATACAAACATACTGAAGAATGATTATAGAAGCAAGAAACAGAAATCAACAGACAACCTGTTGAATAAATTATGGTTCATCCATAAACTGGATTGCTACAAGCCATTTAGAAGAACACTTATTTTGTATTTACTGACTTGGAAAGGTTTTCTTTCCATATTGTCCCTCAAAAAAGCAAGTTGCAGAACATTATAGAATTACTGCTTGTATATGAAATATATATATATATATTCTCCTTTTCTATGTCTCCATGTAGATAATATATTTTGTGTATAGAGTGGATGTTTTTGAGTGGTGGAATAAGGAGATTACGTTTAGTTCTAATTTATGTATTTTCTTATTTTATTTTTCTGTAATAAACATGTTTTAATTTTATTTACAGAAAAATATGTAAACTAGTTAAGTCAGACTGAAAGTGAAAGTGAATGTCTTAGTAGCTCAACTGTCTCTGACTCTTTGCAATCCATGCAACCCATGGACTGTACCAGGCTCCTCTGTCCATGGAATTTCCAGGGAAGAACACTGGAGTGGGTTGCCATTCCCTTCTCCAGGGGATCACCCCAACCCAGGGATTGAACCCAGGCCTCCCACAATGCAGGCAGATTCTTTACCATTTGGGCTACTGGGAAGCCCACTGAATTCACTTTATCATTTTAATTATAATACAAGTTAACCCTGTTGTAAGACATGATTTATATCTAATCAACAACCTTATTTTTGGCCCAAATATACCTGGAGTTAGAAGGAAGTAATTTTTATTTTACTTCTCACATGGCAAATAGGATTTCATTTCTACTTATGACTGAAGCAAAATAAATCTGAGAGTTAAGGGCTGAAAATTTGAGTCCTGAAATCCCTGTTTTGAAGAGAAATGTAGCATGGATACACTAGTTTTGGCCATAACTCAAAATTACTTACAGAATAAGAGAATTTACTACATTATTGGAAGTTCAGATGAAACACAGTCTCCAGGTCTAACCTAATGTTGTTGCCTATTAGAAGGCTGAGCACTGAAGAATTGATGCTTTTGAACTGTGGTATTGGAGAAGACTCTTTAGAGTCCCTTGGACTGCAAGGAGATCCAACCAGTCCATTCTGAAGGAGATCAGCCCTGGGATTTCTTTGGAAGGAATGATGCTAAAGCTGAAACTCCAGTACTTTGGCCACCTCATGTGAAGAGTTGACTCATTGGAAAAGACTCTGATGCTGGGAGGGATTCGAGGCAGGAGGAGAAGGGGACAACAGAGGATGAGATGGCTGGATGGCATCACTGACTCAATGGACGTGAGTCTCAGTGAACTCTGGGAGTTGGTGATGGACAGGGAGGCCTGGCGTGCTGCAATTCATGGGGTCACAAAGAGTCGGACACGACTGAGTGACTGATCTGATCTGATTACTATCATTAGAAACTCAACTTATTTCCATATCTCAATTATTTTACTCTTTTTAACTTTGGCTTTATACTAAAATGGGTCTTCTCATGTTTCTTTTTTGCAACTTTTTTTTAAACTGATGTATAGTTGATTTACGATGTGTTAGTTTCAGGTGTACAGCAAAGTGATTCCTGTGTGTATATCTATGTATACATGTAACATCTTCCAATCATCTGTTGATAGATGTTTAGGTTGACAGATGCTTTGGTTCTTTCCATGTCTTGGCTATTGTAAATGTATTGCAATGAACACTGGGGTGCATGTATGTTTTCAAATTACAGTTTTTTCCAGATGTATGTCCAGGAATGGGATTTCAGGATCATACGGAAACTATTTTTAGCTTTTTAAGGAACCTCCATACTGTTTTCCATAGTGGCTGTACCAATTTACATTCCCACCAATCTTTCACCAGACTCACCAAAAAAGAAAAAAAAGTGTGTGTGTGGGGGGTGTGGTGGAGAAGGGAGAGGCCACAAATCAATAAAATTGGAAATGAAAAAGAAGTTTCAACCAACACCACAGAAATACAAAGGATCAACAGACCACCACAAGTAACTGTACACCAATAAAATGGGCAATCTAGAAGAAATGGACACATTCTTAGAAAGTTAGAATCTACCAAGACTGAACCAGGAGTAAAATATTAATAGTTCAATTACAAGTACTGAAGCTGAATCTGTGATTTAAAAACTACCAAGAAGCAGGAGTCCAGAACTAGACGGCTTCACAGGAGGATTCTATCAAATACTGAGAGAAAAGTTAACACTTATCTTTCTGACACTATTCCAAGAAATTGCAGGGGAAGGAATACTTCGAACTTCTTTTATGAGGCCATGATCACCCTGATACCAAAATCAAAGATATCACAAAAAGAGAAAATTATAGGCCAATATCACTAATGAACACAGACACAAAAATCCTCAACAAAATACAAGCAAACCGATTCCAACAATATATTAAAAGGACCATACACCATGATCAAGTGGGATTTACCCCAAGGATGCAAGCATTTTTCAATATCCACAAATCAATCAGTGTGACACACCGTATTAATAAATTAAAGAATAAAAACCATATGATCAAAAAAAAATTATGACCATCTCAGTAGATGCAGAATGACTTTTTGATAAAATACAACATTCATTTATGATTAAAAATTCCAGAAAGTGGGCACAGAGGTAACATGACTTCAATATAATGAAGTCCACGTATGACAAACCCACAGTTAACATCATACTCAACAGTGAAAAGCTGAAAGCATTTCCTCTAAGGTCAGGAACAAGACAAAGATATGTACTCTCACCACTTCTAATCAACATAATTTTTGAAGTCTTAGCCACAGCAATCAAAGAAATGAAAGGAATCCAAATTAAAAAGAACAATATAAAAGTGCCACTGTTTGCAGATGATATGATAACTATACATAGAAAATCCTAAAGATGCTACCAGAGAACTACTAGAGCTCATCACGAATTCAGTAAAGTTTCAGGACATAAAATTAATACATAGAAATCTGTTGCATTTTTATACACTGGCAACAAAAGATCAGAAAGAAAAATTAAGAAAATAATTCCATTTCTCATGGTTCTAAGTTGGCTCCCAGTAGCAAGATGACCCGTGCTTCCTTGGTATGTCAATCAAAAGAAGAGGAGTAAAACTTTTCTCCCAAGCATGAGTGAGTGAGTGAAGTCGCTCAGTCGTGTCCGACTCTTTACAACCCCATGAACTGTAGCCTACCAGGCTCCTCCATCCATGGGATTTTCCAGGCAAGAATACTGGAGTGGGTTGCCATTTCCTTCTCCAGGAGATCTTCCCCACCCAGGGATTGAACCTGGGTCTCCCGCATTGTAGACAGACACTTTACCCTCTGAGCCACCAGTGAAGTGGAACGTAAGTCCTTACTTTAGTCTGATTGGATCAACTTAAGTCACATGGTCACTCTCACTCATGAGCCAACCACATTTCCAGTACAGTACCATGTGTCAATTGGCTTGTATCTACAAATCTGCATCTATTCCTGATGCTAGGAATGGGGAAAAATAATTACCTAAAAACCCTGTAATTCTGCTTGGCTTTGGGTCATGAACAACAAGTATGTAACCAATATTGCCCACTAAAAATGACAATTTGGCATATTGACAAGGTACAACTGAAAATTTCACTTGAATTATCTCTATGGGTTGATCACATTGATTAAATTTACTATATAATTTGAGGGATTATCACATCACTTTAATGATATGTTTTGCTTAAATGAGTTTGGGGTCATGAAACAAGTGTAAATTTTCACTCAAATTAACATAAATGTCTCACTTTGCTACTGTCCTCAAGAAATCTGGCATTTTAGGTAGGCAGGTAAATTTGGTGTAATTAAAATCAAAATAAATTACTGCATTCTCTAAATATCTCTGTTGCTATCGCATGTAAATCCTAGGGATGAACTGCTTTTGTTCCAAAATCATAGCTCAATGACAAAAGATAATATTTAGTACTAGATTTTGCTAGAACAAAGAATATGCCAGAGGATAGTGATTAAAGAAATCATTACACAAAAGCATTTGGATGAGTACACAAAACAGAAATACAGAGTTCTTACTGTGAGTGGAAAAGATGAAATATTCTAGATCATAAATCACCCTGAATTTTGGTGTATACAGTATGTAGCACGTTAAATTGGTTTTCTTTTCCATCAAGTCTTTTTGAACACGGTCATTTATTGCCAGGTCACAAGCAGTAAACTATGTAAACTAAGCTCATGGCATCCAGTCCCATCACTTCATGGCAAACAGACGGGGAAACAGTGACAGACTTTATTTTCTTGGGCTCCAAAATCACTGCAGATGGTGACTGCTGCCATGAAATTAAAAGACACTTGCTTCTTGGAAGAAAAGTTTTGACCAACCTAGACAGCGCATTAAAAAGCAAAGACATTACTTTGCCGACAAAGGTCTGTCTAGTCAAAGCTAAGGTTTTTCAGCAGTATTGCATGGATGTGAGAGTTGGACTATAAAGAAAGCTGAGCGCCCAAGAATTGATGCTTTTGAACTGTGGTGTTAGAGAAGACTCTTGAGAGTCCCTTGGACTGCAAGGAGATCCAACCAGTCCATCCTAAAGGAAATCAGTCCTGAATATTCACTGAAGGCCTGATACTGAAGCCGAAGCTCCAATACTTTGGCCACCGGATACGAAGAACTGACTCATTTGAAAAGACCCTGATGCTGGGAAAGATTGAAGGCAGGAGGAGAAGGGGATGACAGAGGATGAAATGGGTGGATGGCATCACCAACCCGATGGAGGTGAGTTTGAGCAAGCTCCAGGAGTTGGTGATGGACAGGGAGGCCTGGCGTGCTGCAGTCCATGGGGTTGCAAAGTCGGACACGACTGAGCAACTGAACTGAACTGAAGCAGTAAACAGATACTTCATTTAGCATAATATTTAACTTATGCTGCAGCATATCTACATTTATTTCTTTAATGAAAATGGATGGTCTTCTATACACAGATAAACAGAGGTGAGATTAGGTGACTATGTCTTGCCCCCCTGTAAAGAGTTCAACATAGCCTTATGACTCAAATCCTAATCGAATACTGACTAAAAGACAGCTTTGAGAAATGGAAGGAAAAATAGGAAAAACTCTTTGGATCCAGCAACAGATTGACAGTTGTTTAGAACTACTGCTTCAGTGGGGTGGGGGTGGGGTGGGGGAAGTGGGCCTCTTAATAAAATAAAACAAGTACAAATCATAACCAGTGTCTGTTTCCTCTGAAGGTCTATAATGCTGAATCATAATATACAGTGGTACTGTGTATACATAATATACAACAGTACTAGGCTGCCTGTGGCAAGTAGATAGTAGAAAGAAATCCTCCTCTTTTCTCCATTGCCAGGCAAACAGGAAAGCTGGCAAATGATGTGGGTCCACTGTCAAAGCTCATGGGAAGCTATTTCTAACCTGGCCATGGAAAAATGCTTGAGCAATCATGTCTTTTGCAAATAAGACATTCTGCTTGTGCTGACATTATTCCTCGGAACATCTGAATTTTCAACTGTCTTATAGGAAAATTTATCATGTTAAGAGAAGCCTAAGGCCAATCACCCTCCATTTGGCAACTGCTCAGATGTCTGCATTACCTGTAATGGGCTCTAGGCTGCCTATCAACTAAAGAACACACAAAGACTACTAGTGTTCAGAGTTTACCACCACATGGTCCCAGGCTACCTTTTCAACCTTACACCTTGTACGTACTGTCTGTTCTCGCTTTCTGAGGCTTATGTGTCTTAGCTCATGCTCCCTGCTAGAATATCTATTCTCATGTCTCCCCATATTCAAATACTACCTATTCCTCAGGTGCAGTGCAACCTCCTCCAGGAAGCCCACTCTGATTCTCTGGTAATTAATTAATTCTCTGGTAGTATTCCAAAGCCTAGATGATGTAAGAATCTGGTGACCCAGCAATACCTAAATCGTAACTTGGACCAAAGTCACCTATCTTGGAGGAGAGTTATCCACACAGATAATGACAAATGGAAAATACAATCCTTCTTTATTACCAGAACCTCTCAGTTGCTCAGTCGTGTCCAATTCTTTGCAGCCCCATAGACTGAGGCCCACCAGGTTCCTCCATCAGTGGAATTTTCCAGGCAAGAACATTAGAGCAGGTTGCCATTTTCTACTCCCAAGGATCTTCCTGAACTAGGGATCGAACCCTTTATCTTTTGAATCTCCTGCGTTGCCAGGTGAGTTCTTTACCACTAGTGTCACTTGGAAAGCCACTTCACCCCAGTATTTGAATATGGGGAGACATGAGAATAGACCTCAAAGGAAACGTATTGCCTCCAACGTAAAACCAAAATGGAAAATTTAAATTAATAAATGTTTAGTTAAATTTCCGCCTCCAAATGTCTGTCAACCTCATTCATGGTTAAATTTCAGTTAGGTTCAGTTGCTCAATCATGTCCGACTCTTTGCGACCCCATGAATCACAGCATACCAGGCCTCCTTGTCCATCACCAACTCCTGGAGTCCACTCAAACTCATGCTCATGGAGTCAGTGATACCATCCAACCGTCACATCCTCTGTCATCCCCTTCTCTTCCTGCCCTCAATCTTTCCCAGCATCAGGGTCTTTTCAAATGAGTCAGTTCTTCACATCAGGTGGCCAAAGTAGTGAAGTTTCAGCTTCAGCATCAGTCCTTCCAATGAATATTCAGGACTGATTTCTTTTAGGATGGACTGGTTGGATCTCCTTGCAGTCCAAGGGACTCACAAGAGTCTTTCCCAACACCACAGTTCAAAAGCAACAATTCTTCGGTGCTCAGCTTTCTTTATAGTCCAACTCTCACATCCATACATGATGACTGGAAAAACCACAGCCTTGACTAGATGGACCTTTGTTGAAAAAGTAATGTCTCTGCTTTTTAATATGCTTATCTAGGTTGGTTATAACTTTCCTTCCAAGGAGTAAGCGTCTTTCAATTTCATGGCTGCAGTCACCATCTGCAGTGATTTGGGAGCCCAAAAAAATAGCCTGTCACAGTTTCCACTGTTTCCCCATCTATTTGCCATGAAGTGATGAGACTGGATGCCATGATCTTAGTTTTCTGAATGTTGAGTTTTAAGCCAACTTTTTCACTCTCCTCTTTCATCAAGAGGCTCTTTAGTTCTTCCTCGCTTTCTGCCATAAGGGTGGTGTCATCTGCATATCTGAGGTTATTGATATTTCTACTGGCAATCTTGATTCCAGCTTGTGCTTCATCCAGTCCAGCTTTTCTCATGATGTACTCTGCATATAAGTTAAATAAGCAGGGTGACAATATACAGCCTTGACGAACTCCTTTTCCTATTTGGAACCAGTCTGTTGTTCCATGTCCAGTTCTAATTGTTGCTTCCTCACCTGCATACAGATTTCTCAAGAGGCAGGTCAGGTGGTCTGGTATTCCCATCACTTTCAGAATTTTCCAGTTTGTGGTGATCTACACAGTCAAAGCTTTTGGCATAGTCAATAAGGCAGAAATAGATGTTTTTCTGGTAATCCAGTGGATGTTGGCAATTTGCTCTCTGGTTCCTCTGCCTTTTCTAAAACCAGCTTGAACATCTGGAAGTTCATGGTTCACGTACTCTTGAAGCCTGGCTTGGAGAATTTTCAGCATTACTTTACTAGTGTGTAAGATGAGTGCAATTGCACAGTAGTTTGAGCATTCTTTGGCATTGCCTTTCTTTGGGATTGGAATGAAAACTGACCTTTTCCAGTCCTGTGACCACTGCTGAGTTGGCCAGAAATGGCCACAGGACTGGTTAAATTTAGAGCTCATAAAATACTGCTACAATGAAAAACAATTGGTAATTTTTTTTTTCAGTTTTCCAGAGTTCCTATGAAGATACTATGATTCCTGAGAAATCATAGTCATGTGTTAACCTCATACAAAGAGTTTCAAAAACTTAAAATAAAATTTTGTTATTTCATAATCAAAAAAGATGAGTGCATGCTGGATGTGAGGTACATTTAATGTATTTGCCATGAAACTTTCTGAAAGTATGAGTCAAAAATCACACTGATGCTCCAAAGTCTGTATTGGCCCAGTTTGTACTTGCTGCTGCTGCTAAGTCGCTTCAGTCGTGTCCGACTGCGTGCGACCCCAGAGACGGCAGCCCACCAGGCTCCCCTGTCCCTGGGATTCTCCAGGCAAGAACACTGGAGTGGGCTGCCATTTCCTTCTCCAATGCATGAAAGTGAAAAGTGAAAGTGAAGTCGCTCAGTCGTGTCCGACTCCTAGCGACCCCATGGACTGCAGCCTACCAGGCTCCTCCATCCATGGAATTTTCCAGGCAAGAGTATTGGAGTGGAGTGCCATTGCCTTCTCCAGTTTGTACTTAGGGTGACCCTAAGTTCGACTCTGTGGTGAAAGAACCCTAGATGCATTCAGGAGGCCCAGATTGGTGTTCTATGGTCCTGTCCAACCAGTAGGACATCTTTGGACCTCCCCTCCCACTCCAAAACAGGGTTATAGGATACATACTCCTCCTATGCAAAAAGGTTGTTTTAAAGAATAAACAGGATTACCTTAGCAAACTTGCTATAAATGGTAGAGAAAGTGTACTACTCTAAACACCCATGAATTCAACAATCATAAATTCATGTTTTAAGTATTTGCTGAGCATCTATTATGGGTATGCACATCTACCAGACACTGGGGGATACTAAATGAAATTTCTGTAGCATCAGGTGAGAGAAACAGGTACCCACTGAAGTAAGATGTGCCCAGTGCCATAATATGATTAAAATAGCACAAGGTTAAGAGCTCTGACCAGAGTCAGACCGTCTGGGCCCAATCCAGCTCTACCTCTTACTAAATGTGTGACCTAAGACAAGTTTCTCAACTACTCTGCCTCCCGGTTTCCTCATTGTAAGGTTAAGAGGAACAGTATCTATCTTATCAGGAATAAATGAGATACAACCTTATAAATTTATAGAACAGTGAGTATACAGGGTAAACATCCAATAAATAGTCACTATTTGTTCCTGTTTTTAATGCCTAGATGCCATCATCTACCTAGGAGTGTGATGGGCAAAATGGGAAGGGCCTTTTAAGCTAGAAGAAGAGCGTGTACAAAAGACACAGTATCACAAAAGAGCATGCAACAATGCAGGGATGTTAAGGGCTCAACACATTATTGACTGGAGACATTTTACAGCCATGGTGTTAGTTTCTGCAAATATCCCCTGTCAATAATTGTTAATATAGGCTGAAGCCAAGGGTGTACACAGAATTGCAGGAGTTGAGGCTGGATGGGAAGGGAGGATCCAGTTATGCCATGCAAGTGAGTTCAGAGTGGATCCTGTATAGGCAAAGGAAAGTTGCAGAAGCATTCTAAGCAGGAAAAGGACATGATTAGGTGTGCTTCAGAATGACCACTCTGAATGGAACGAGGACAAGCAAGCAAGCAGAAGGAATAAATGTTATTGTAAAAGTCCACGCAAATCATCATGAGGGTCCAAAGCACAGCACCAGTGATAAAGGTGAAGGAGAAAGAGATGAAAATTTATTAACTGGAACATCAATAGGATGAAGTTATGTGCTTCAGCCTTGAATAGTTTGGTTATGCAGCAGCAATAGAACTGTACACCAGAACTCTAAGAAAATTAATTTATCCTGAGTTAGAAAATAGAGCTGCAAAGAGTCTTGGTGAGACATTCAACTGTTGACTAGTCTGAGGATATCCTAGGGGAGGTGTGATGGAAGTCAGTGCTCTTCCAAGTGTAATGTGTAGGTCTGTGCCATTTGTGAACTGCTCATTATTGGTCTGCACCAAGATAAAGTGCTAGTACTGGAAACAATACATCAACTTCATCATGCATCAGTTCAGTTCAGCTGACAAATTTTTGCAGCAAGACTTTCTTGAAGAAAGCAGTGAGCTGATTTACATTCTAGTGCAAGTTCCTTATCTCCTCGTGGACCTGTGACAAAGCACTGACTAACTGCGCCAGTGTGAGACCACCCCTTCAGCAACATTGATGTATGGATTAGACATTTGGTGAGAGGTGTGTCCTGGAGCTCCAGATTTGAGAATGGAAGTGTAGAGATCATCAGTGGCAAGGTGGCTTAAATAACAGAAATTTACCATCTTATAGCTGTTGGCAGGGTCAGAGTCTTCTGAGCACTCAGTGAAGAACATACTTCATGCCTGTACCCTAGCTTCTGGCCATCCTTGGTGTTCCTTGCCTGTAGAAGAGTCACTCCGATCTCTGTCTTCCTCTTCACATGGTGTTCTCCCTGTGTACTTCCTCTATGTCCAAATTTCCCCATTCAATAAGGATACCAGTCATCATGGATTAGGGTCCACTCTAAGTTTTAAGTTTTAAGCTGGCTTAAAACTCAACATTCAAAAGACAAAGATCATGGCATTTGGTCTCATTATTTAATGGCAAATTGATGGGTAAAAAGTAACAGTGTCAGATTTCATTTTCTTGGGCTCCAAAATCACTGCGGATGGTGAGTGCTGCCACAAAATTAAAAGGCGCTTGCTCCTTAGAAGAAAAGCTATTACAAACTTTAGACAGTGTATTAAAAAGCAGAGACATCACTTTGCCGACAAAGGTCCGTACAGTCAAAGCTATCGTTTTCCCAGTAGTCATGTATGGATGTGAGAATTGGACCATGGAGAAGGCTGGGTGCTGAAGAATTGATGCTTTCAAACTGTGGTGTTGGAAAAGACTCTTGAGAGTCCCTTGGACAGCAAGGAGACCCAACCAGTCCATCCTAAAGGAAATCAACCCTGAATATTCAATGCTGAAGCTGAAACTCTAATACTTTGGCCACCTGATGCGAAGAGCTGATTGACTGGAAAGACCCTGATGCTTGGAAAGATTGAGGGCAGGAGGAGAAAGGGGCAACAGAGGACGAAATGGTTGGACGGCATCACTGACTCAATGGACATGAGTTTGAGCAAACTGAGGGAGATGGAAACTTAGGGAACTCTGGCCTTCTGCAGTTCATGGCATCACAGAGTCAGACACGACTTGGTGACTGAACAACAACAATGACTTCATCTTAACTAATTACATCTACAAAGACCTTATTTCCAAATAAGGTCCCACTATGAGATACTGCAGGTTAGGATTTCAACATATGGATTTTTGGGGAGACATAATCAAGCCATAAAGAGAGTCAAAGATGGAGATGTGAAAAACACTAATATTTAAGATTCAGATGCTCACCATATACTGCCTTACATTATGAGCTCTGTTCCTTGCTGATGTACTTCAACATCTCAAACAGATTGATAGGTTCTTAGAAACCAGGAAGGTTGTCTGAAATGTCTTTCCATATTTTGCCTGCAGGATTTAGTGAATTTCTTGTATGTAGAAGTGGTACAAAACAATGCCGTCTGATGATGTATAACAAACAAAAATTGAATATGGAAGAGCCCCCAAGAGCTGTTTTGAACACAGTATGTTGTGACATTCGCTGCCTTATAGACAACAGTTGCTGTACTTGTCAGAAAAATAACCAAAGGAGATGTTCAAGATATATTTTAACTCATTTGCTTAAACAACTCTATGCCTACCATCCACACCAAAAGGCTGTTCTGCATGGGCAACAGAAGGCATAATTATTTGCAAGATTTTTCAACGTTTTCCCTTTGCTTTCTTCAGTCACATAGTAGCTTCTCTGTAGCACTGAGCACATTTGCCAAAATCCCATTGTCTTTCTAAAAGCAGTATAGCCTCTAGAGGGTTTGAAACTTAGCCTATGCTCCCCCAAAACTTAGTGATTAAAAAAAGAAGTTAACTGCAAAGTTATCTGAGAACTTTCCTACTTCATGAAATGGTCGTGAAAAACACAGGCTGATATTTTCCTCCCATAGGCTACAGAGGACATCAATATATTATCAGTTTATTCAGTATCTCAATTCTAGGATAGCCAGAATCTTGAAACATTTGGAGGCCTGATGATTCAATTTATTTTTCAAGACTCTCAGATGCTTACTCTGCTTGTTTAAATGAAAGAAATGGCTTAGCAAAGATAATTTTCCCTTTGATTAGTGAAAAGCATCAGGAAAATCCACACCTAAGCAGTTTTACTTTACAGACATTTCACACCCATCTTATATTCTTTTACCTCATCCAATATGCAAAAACACTAGAGTCATTATTTATTTACATGCTAACTGTACTCAAAAAGGACTTTGGACAGCATACAATGACAGAGAAAGTAGAGCCAAAATCCCATAAAAGATGGAAAAGAAGCATATTTACTTACATCTAAATATGTAGAACTTGGATTCTATTATGTAATTCTGACAATATTGAGATTGAATATTTTCAACAGCCTAACTTTCTCTAGTACTGCTGACTACTCATTATTTTTTTTTCCCCCTCAGAAAGAATTAAGTCAAATAAGACATATGCCCAATATGTTAGTTCTCAACTTGGCTTACGATCTGGCCACTTAAACACACCCTATGGTGATTCAGCGTCTGTCTGCAATGTAGGAGACCCGGGTTCAATTCCTGGGTTGGGAAGATCCCCTGGAGAAGGAAATGGCAACCCACTCCAGTGCCCTTGCCTGGAAAATCCCATGGACGGAGAAGCCTGGTAGGCTACAGTCCATGGAATTGCAAAGAGTCAGACACGAATGAGCGATTTTCACTTCACACCTGGTGATTTAAGTTCAACTGAGATTCGGTCACTATGAGAAATTCCTAATTGATTATGGTCTTTGAAAGAAAACTTTCCTCTATAACAGATCTAGAAATTTGTCAGTTGTTGGTATAAATAAACCAGACTAGGGAGACAATTGATGGTATGTTTCTACAACATAAATTATTTTGAAAACATGGAATAATTGGCTTACCCTCCGTGCTTTCCAATAGCGATGTATTGTACTCTCAACCTCATCTACTCTATAGATGATGCTGTAATGGTAACCATTTATTCCTGGGTCTACTTATCACATCAATAAGGATAATGATCATGAGGATTATAGCAATACTGAATATAAGGCATACTATGGGCAGCACTTCACATACAGTCCTTTCACAGATTAAAGAAAAAAACAAAACACGAAATTGTACACATCAAATTAGCGATAAGAAGAACACTTATGTACTACTCACCACATGCCAGGCATTGTTCTAAGAGCTTTACTATATTAGCTCACTCACTTTTCACAAGAACTTAATGATGGAGACGCCATTACTATTCCTACTTTACTGATGAGTAAACTGAGCCACAGAGTGTTTAAGTAAGTTGCCCCAAATCACAGAGCCTGCTTGGGGTATATCCAGAAGAGCAAACATAGGCATTCAGCTTTCAGAATCTATGCTCTTTCCTGCCCTATACATCATATATCAAAAGCAACGGCCAGGCTTTAAATCACTGACTTCCATCACCTTTTCTTTGCCTGCTAACAACAGAGAAGTAATTCTTTCACATGCTTGGATGGACAAATGAAAAAATAATAAGGTAATTCTGACTGTCAGCCCTCCAATTCTGCAGAAACTATAAATCTGATCCCAACGGAGAAACACCTGCCAGAGACAGGTAACACAGAGCTCCAAATTCTAGGTCTTTTTCCTGGATGCATTACAGAGGCAAGGGTCAGACCATCAATATTAGAGCAGCAATGGCAAGAAGAGACAGTGTTGGAAAGAACCAGATTGCTGCTGTCCTACCAATCAAATGTCTATGATTTTCCTTTTAGCACAAGCATACTTTATTTATTTAAAGTGATTAACATTCCATTAGTTAAGTGAAGACTGATAGTCTTATTTCTGTTGCTTTTTGCAGATTCATTAAAAACTCAGCTCAGCTTTGCTATATTTTCCAGTTATAAGAGGAGCCAGAAACACAAATTTTTACATGTAATATCTTGACTGTTTTAAATGTTGAGAACAAATTCAAAATTTTGAAAAAATATACTGTAGACAAAAATAGCCTTTCAGTCCATTTCATCCCATAAACTGAATCTCTTGCATGGTCTGTAGCCTTGTAATCTTTTAAGATTTAATCTCCTCAACGAAAAACACAAAGTGAACTCTAACTTCTTCTCAAATTCTTTGAAGACAATGCCTTATTTTATAATGTCAAAACATACCAAATACAAATTTGAATGAAATTATGTCTTGATAATGAGTGACCTCATTGCCCAGAAAGAAATACCAACTATTATATATCAAATATTATATACAAAGGTGACAGTAGAGATTATTTGAGGGTTCCCTATCCTCTCTTCATAAGGCAGATGTAGAAATTATCCCAAAGACAGACAATGATTTTCCTGCAATCGGTGGTTTATTAGTGGTAGAGTTTAAGCTCAAACACAGGTTTCAATACATAACCTTTCTTCTCATCAACCAGCTTTCTTCATTGTTAAGGAAGTCATTTGAACTCCTAGATCCAGCCATGACTTCACCTTGCACTGGATTTTTAAATTACACGCACCAATAAACCTCTCCTGTCCCCTTATTTTCCTATTGATGTAGCCACTTCAGTTGGGTTTCTGTTATTTAGAACCAAAAGAATGGGATGATTAATCCCAGAAAGTCACTCTCTTCCACAATCCTCCTACATCATGCTTTTCTCCTAACTGGAATACCTGCCTTTCCTTATGGTTACACAAATCATGCAAAATTTTTAAGACCTGGTGAAACTGAGCAGGATCCCATGGGGTCCTGGACACAGAAGGCTTTCTGTGTCCAGCTCCCTGTCCCATGCAAAGTGCACCCCCTTTCTTGTTTGTACGAAACAGGCTTCAGCCTCCATGATCCTCCCTGAGTTCCAAGGGGTAAAGTTCTAATCAAGGAAGGGATGGGATGCAGATACAAAGGAGGACCAGTCAAGAAACAATAGTGTAGCCTTGGGACAGGAGCCTGCCTCAAAGGATATACAGAACAATATCTTTCAGCTCTTCTACAGAAACAGAGCCTCACAATAAATGGAAGATGTTAACTACTTGATGAAACAATCTTCATTCCAGAGAAAAGGTCAGGAGATCACCTGAGGCCAGATTAACACCCTGCACACACCCTGTTCTTTATCAGCAACCACATCCTTGAACCACTGCTATAAAACTCATCAAATTCCTCCAGGTTGGAATATGCAGTTTTGAAGGGGACAAGTCCACTGTGTCCCCTTGCTGGGAAAAGCAATAAATCGATTCCTTTCTACTTCACCCCGAACTCTGTCTCTGAGATTTGATTTGGCACCAGTGCACAGAGGCGGAGTTTTTGCTATCACTCACCCTAGTCTACTTCCCCCATGAAGATTTTTACTACTACTATATCGAATCCTGTATGTGTGCATGCGCGTGCACACACAGGTGCGTACTCTCTCTCCCCTTCTCCTACTTTAGTATCTGTAACCCAGTCCAGTTCCAGTTCAGTTGCTAAGTCATGTCCGACTCTTTGCAACCCCATGAACCGCAGCACGCCAGGCTTCCCTGTCCATCACCAACTCCCGGAGTCCACTCAAACCCATGTCCATTGAGTCGATGATGCCATCCAGCCATCTCATCCTCTGTCGTCCCCTTCTCCTCCTGCCCTCAATCTTTCCAGCATCAGGGTCTTTTCCAATCAGTCAGCTCTTCACATCAGGTGGCCAAAGTATTGGAGTTTCAGCTTCAGCATCAATCCTTCCAATGAACACCCAGGACTGACCTCCTTTAGGATGGACTGGTTGGATCTCCTTGCAGCCCAAGGGACTCTCAAGAGTCTTCTCCAACACCACAGTTCAAAAGCATCAATTCTTCGGCAGCATCTTACAATTAAACATTACCTTATTCTCAATTTATCTGACGTTTTCCAAACTAGAACAGAAACTCCCCAATCCAGAATCATACCTCACAACTATCTTCCAGTTCTTCACAAAGCCTGGGAAAATATTTGGTGCAATGAATAACTGGTCTTTCTTAGAACTTGGTCTAAGTAAGTAAAACACCCCTGATGATTCCAACTTAAGTTGTATAAACACTTGGCCCCAAATACTGGCTATATTTTAATGTAACAGCCTATGGTTATGTATTAAGTTTGCTTTTGAAGGAAAAAGACCTTGGAATTATTTGACTTTTACCACTTTTCACAGTATGGATTTTAAGGAATGAAAGATTTAATTTCCTTTGTTGTTCAGTCCAGTTTTAGAGAAGCAAAAGGCTATTCCAAGTGTGTAATGAGGCAAGAACTTCTCTTATTACTTTTTTGGTTTTCTGTATCTCCAAAATGTCTTTTCTAGTACCAGTGCATAACAGTTCCTGCCCATTGCACCAAGAAGATTGGGGACTGGGGGAAAATGCCAAAAAGCTGATTTAAAGAATTCAATTCTTTTCCTGAAGAAGAGAAAAACATAATTCTTTTTGAAGGAATCCTGTTTGAACAGTCATTTCAGTTCAGTTCAGTCGCTCAGTCATGTCCAACTCTTTGCAACCCCATGAATCGCAGCATGCCAGGCCTCCCTGTCCATCACCAACTCCCAGAGTTCACTCAGACTCACATCCATCGAGTCAGTGATGCCATCCAGCCATCTCATCCTCTGTCGTCCCCTTCTTCTCCTGCCCCCAACCCCTCCCAGCATCAGAGTCTTTTCCAGTTTTCTCAAAAGGTGAAAATATTTTAATTTTTAAAATGCAAATTGTATGTTGCATTAACAATGCAACCCTTCAGATATTTGAAGAGTAACCTAAGTGCCTCAAAGCATATCTGAATGAATGAATCACCACTATTGATTTAAAATACACACACACTCAGACATATTTAGTAACCTAGCACTTGGTCTTAAATTTTATGAAAGTTATGGGCTTTTGAGTCATAACTGAACAACAAAGTCAAAGAAGTTAATGAATAAAGATGGAATTTCTCTGGCTAACAGTGACTCAACTTTAGCCATAATTTTAGAGCAAAATATAAGCTGAATCACATGGAAATGAGTAACTTGATGACTAGACCAAATGTGTTGTAAGTTCAAGTCCTCTTGAATGAGGAATTCATATAGAAAAGATACAACTTTAGCATTGCCCATTTCTCTTATCATATATTGGGTTGGCCAAAAGTTCCTTTCAAGTTTTCTATAAGATGGTACAGAAAAACTTGAAAGAACTTTTGGCCAACCCAGTACATACAGGTGGTGGTGGTGTTTAGTTGCCCAGTTGTGTTCAAGTCTTTCAACCCCATGGATGGCAGCATGCCAGGCCTCCCTATCCCTCACCATCTCCCGAAGTTTGCCCAAGTTCATGTCCATTGCATTGGTGATGCCATGATGTGTATTTATGTGTATGTGATGTGCCTGTGCGTGTATGTGAACACAGGTGATGCAGTGGTAAAGAATCCACCTATCAACGCAGGAGACGAAAGAGAGATGAGTTCGATCCCTGGGTCAGAAAGACCTCCTGTAGTAGGAAATGGCAACCCACTCCAGTATTCTTGTCTGGAAACTTTCAAGGACAGAAGAGCCTGGCAGGCTACAGTTCATCAGGTTGCAGAGTTGGACATGACTGAGCACACACACAATACATACAGACATATGTATACACACCTACATATGCACTCATAATTCATTCTGGACATCTGTAATCCAGGCATTACAAACAGTTCCTAGCCAAGTTAAAACAAAAACAGGTCATGTCAACTTACACATTACACAGAATTGTTTACAGTGCCTGCTTTTACATTCCCTCAGGAACATCTATAAGTAGGTAGTTCACATGAGGCAGCCACTCATCACCATTACTACGTGATTTAGAAACATATGGTGTAACTCTGTCATGCCGGCTTCTAGGTATTCACTCTAGCATTCTGACAAAAAAGAGAAAAAAAAAAGCTCAGAACTGTTTTTCAAATTATCATTTATCAGCTGCTAAAACATACATTGTGACAGCCTGATGACTCGGTTTTTGTTGTGGTCATAAATTATCATTACCAACATGCTATATTTAGATTTACAGTAGTACAAGGAAAATATACCTACAAATGATAACATATTGAAATTTAGCTAGACCCTGTGCAGTTTCTGGGTATAAATCCTTTCTGTGTTCACCTATTTCTTTTTTGTAGGAAATAGACTTTATGTAACCTCCAGGACCTCCCCTGTGTTCCAAAGAGCAGGTTCAAACCCGTGCTAATCAGAAAAGGGAGGGGATGCAGAGACAAGGGAGCTGCAGTCAAGAAACAATGGAGCTTTGGATCACAGGTACTGGTTCCTCCTCAAAATATATTGATAGGATGGCTCAGTGGTAAAGAATCTGCTTGCCAATGAAGGAGCTGTGGGTTCGACTCCTCATCCAGGAAGATCCCCTGGAGAAGGAAATGGCAACCCACTCCAGTATTCTTGCCTGGGAAATCCAGTGAACAGAGGAGCTTGGCAAGCTACACTCTACAGGGTCTCAAAGAGTCAGACACGACTGAGCACACACGCAGGCAACACTATCTTTGAGTTCTTTTGGAGAACTAAAGCCCCCACCCAGGGGGGGAATGGCAACTTCAGGCTGAGGCAAGATTCCCAGAGCACCACCCTGTTAACTTGTCACCAACCAATCAGAGGAAAGTCACACAGTCTGCAGCCTTCACCCTAAATTCTGCCTATGAAAATCTTTTCCAAAGCCATTGGGGAGCTCAGGGGTTTTGAGCTTGAGCCACTGGTTCTCTTTGGCTGGTCCTGCAATAAACCTTTCTCTGCTCTAAACTCTGACATTTGGTTTATTTGACTTCACTGTACATCAGGCACATGACCTTATTCGCTGACAATATTTTCACATAGTTTGTTTCAAATCCCTTCTTTTAACTGGAAAGACTGTTTGAAAACCTAGGCATTCTCTTTCCCAGTAAAAGTGAAGCCTAAGTAATTAACTATCAGAATGATCCAGCAATGACATCTTTTCCCTCTGTTCCTTCCCAATTGTTCTTTTGAGCCAAAAAAAAAAATTTTTTTTTCCAGCTCAAAGTATATAGAAAGACTGACAACAGTCTGCTGTTCAGATTTACAAGCCACCGTCTCTCTCCTTCATGAGTGAGTGAGTGGAAGTCACTCAGTCATGCCCGACTCTTTGTGATCCCATGGACTGTAGCCTGCCAGACTCCTCTGTCCATGGGATTCTCCAGGCAAGAATACTGGAGTGGGTAGCCGTTCCCTTCTCCAAGTGATCTTCCCAACCCAGAGATCGAACCAGGGTCTCCTACATTGCAGATGGCTTTTTTTACCAGCTGAGCTACCAGGGAAGCCCTTTCTCTCCTTCGTACTCTTTATGAAATTAGTACTTAAAGGATTGTTTTCCCCATGTTGATTTTTTTTTGGATAGGTGTTCAAAGTGGAAGGGGCAGGTCTCTCTCAACTCAAATAGAAATAATCCTGAGTCAAGAAGTACACTAGACATGTTGTCAGGATGCTAGCCTTCTATTTTTCATTTAGAATACTTCTGGCCAGTGTTGCATATTAAGAAGATAGGATTTGAAATCAGAGAACCCCATGCCGAAATTCCCACTCTCTCATCTGTCTACATAGTGCTTTAGGCAAATTAGAAAACCTCACTGAGTCTCAGTTTTCTTTTCTAAAGATGGGGATGGTCACCCTTGCATTACTACTAACAAAATCTATGCTGTATTTAAATGTCCTTAGTTTCTACCTAACTTCCTATTTCTGTTCTTAGATCATTTTAAGTTCTCTTCATAATTCCTACATTGTTAATGATGAGAAGAACATAAAATGATCTAAGAATGGAAATAGGTAGTTAGGTAAAACAAAGGACATTTAAATAAATGACAGATTTTAGTAAACAAGGTATAGCTATTGGTTCTTTAATTGTACAACAAGTACCCACACTGCTAACTGCTACTGCTAAGTCACTTCAGTCGTGTCTGACTCTGTGCGACCCCATAGACGGCAGCCCACCAGGCTCCCCCATCCCTGGGCCTCTCCAGGCAAGAACACTGGAGTGGGTTGCCATTTCCTTCTCCAATGCATGAAAGTGAAAAGTGAAAGGGAAGTCGCTCAGTCGTGTCCGAGTCTTAGTGACCCCATGGACTGCAGCCCACCAGGCTCCTCCATCCATGGGATTTCTCAGGCAAGAGTACTGGAGTGGGGTGCCATTGCCTTCTCCGAGTACCCACACTACTAAAAGATAATTATAGAGGAAAACTGTCTGGGTTGTAAGGGAACTTTCTATACTATTTTCTCAACTTTTCAGTAAATCTAAGATTCTCCTTGAAAGAAGTCCATTTTTAAAAAGTGACTTAAAGTAAGTGCCCTGCCCTCGGCAAGTACTTAAAAAACAGGAGCCAATGTTACTATTATCAAGTAAACTAGTTGGTTTCCTAAAGTTTATTAAACTCTGTATAATATGGTCTTCCTCCACCCTAACTTTATTGGGATATAATTGACATAAAACACTGTGTAACTTTAAGGTATACAGCACAGTGATTTGACAATATGATCTTTCCTTTCCCCCAATTTAGCAATTGCTTTTCATAAGCAGTTCTCTCTGCCCCAGCCCTTATCACTCTATTCACTTTCTCTACATCATTTTTCCTCTTTTTCTAGTTCATCCATTTCTTTTCTACAAACTCATGTTTACTTTACACCTAGTTTTTATTTCTCCAAGACTAATTCAATCTTATTTCTCTGCTTTAAGTTTGGCCTCCATGATTATGCAAACTTTTACTTTCAATGATGGCTCCTTAAAAAAAAAAACAAAAACAACAACAAAGTTCATGCTTTCTACTTAGAGAAAAATAACAGAACACTTTTCTTTTTTTTTCGCAAAAAGGCACCAAACACAAAGATATAGTATTGGGGAAAGCTTGTTTTTTTTTGTAATAAAGAGAGAGATATTCAGCGTACGAATATAGACAACAGCCAGGAGGCAGCTTTGCCGGGATATGTATTTAGTCTGCTGCAACAACTAAAAATAGTTTGACCAAATGCCAGTGTTATCAATCTGTCCTGGAGTCCCTCTGATATTAAGGTCATGTGTAAAAACACACCTTACTTATCCCTCAACCACAGCTTTGAATGGATCTGGGTAAAACATACCAGATCAGATCAGAAAAACCAGTCTCCTGACGCTCTTTCTCAGGTGGCTGAAGCTTCTGTTTAGAAGACCTGGGTCTTTACGAGAATGGATTTCTTTTCCCATTCTGGTGCTGGATTTCAGCCTGTATTTGAAGGACAGAGCTAGAGAGCCTTTTGACTGATAAAGGGAAGTTTGTTTCTTAACTTTTCTTTAAGTGACAACAGCTTTTCATTGACAAAGGAACAGGACTTCTTTAGTGGGTGCCATTATTAATGGGAGAGATTTTGGAAATGGAATTTCCCCTGCTATAAAGACACAATTACCAAAATAATTTCAACCTGAAGCTTGAAGTACCAGGCCCTGTGAACCCAAGCCTCAACCTTAAAAGACTATCCAAAAACTTTTACGGTTCTGAAAATACTTTTGCTCTAGGATAGTTCAAAATACACATGGAAAAAGCAAGGAACCACTGATGAGGGGGTGGGGCAGGGGGGATTAAGCAAGGAGTGTGTAGCCCACCTGTTCTTTCTCAACCAGGAAATCAATTTTATCTTTAATAAAACTGATAACCAAGCTTGTGATAGCTGAAATAAATCATCACTTCTGGGTGGTTTGTGTACATACACATGCAAAACAAACAGAGAAATCTGTGCTAACTCAAGATAAGGCTGGATAAATATAGGAAAACCTAACACTCTACTCCAGGCAACATATAAATCAGTCTTAAATGGCAACAACCCAGAAATCCTCTATTTTAAGAAACTGGTCTCAGTAACCTCTGAGGGGGTTAGAGCTGGCTTTAACCGCCCCTCATACCGCCCCTCTGGGGGCTTCACTGACTTCTCTGTTAGTTCAGCTGTGGCAGACTCATCTAAAAAGACAGAATGGGATGCTAACTTGCTTCACAACTCACTCCAGATGAGTACCCGACTCCTCTTCTGGTCCACCGCCCTCGACCTGCATTAACTAATCCCTCCTTTCTCTGGCTGGAGAACAGCTGATAGAAATAGGCACTTTTTTCACATCAAAGGCAGCCCGGAACCGTCTTAGCCTTACCCCAACCTCAGACACAAAAAGCTTTTTGATGCTTATAATTGCAAGGCTTTTTCCAGCTGCACTTTATCAAGCTAGTAGTGGCAGGGCTTGGAGGGCCTAGGAGAGCCGGAAGGTGGCGGCGAAGTCACCTTGGGAAAAGAAGGGTGTCAAAGAGAGGAAGACAGAGGGGCTGACCCACGGAAAAGGAGCAGGTGTGACTGCCCCTGTTCTGGGGTGAGTGAGCAAGAGCAAGGGACATTGGAAGGAAGCCCAGCCAGAGTGAAGCGGTGTCCCGAGGACCCCCAAGTCGACCCTAATCTGTGATCATCTGACCCGGGTGGAGGGAGGAGGGTGCCCTTCGCAGTGTCACGGGAAGCTTCGCCTTCTGGGTTTGCTTTCTCCCGCCTGCCCCTGCGGTGGCTCTCTGCCGGGGTTAGCCTGAGCGCGGCTCGGAGGCGCTTCACTTGCTCCGTACCGGCGCCCCCACCTACAGGGCGCCCCTGCCCGCCCTGCGCACGCCCAGGAGGGCGGGCCGGGAGTTGAGCGCAGCCGCCGGCCGCTCGAGAGTGCTGAGAGCCCGGCAAGCGAGCCAGGCCTCTATGGGAGCCGCCGGCTGCGAGTCACTCTCCAAACCTCCCGGGCCACAAAGCAGAACTTGCCCGCCTCACTCCCCAGCAGGGAGGCCCAGGCACAGGGTGCTGCGCTCCAGGACCCTTGCTGGTCCTGGGCAGCTCCTGGTGCGCTCCGAGCTGGGCTAGGCGAGGCCTGGCCGCGGAGAGGGGGGCCTTGTAACCCCTTCCCCAGGGCGCGGTCTCCTCCTCCTCCAGCTCCTCCTCGCCAGCTGCGCCGCCAGCTCCCATTGTTCGCCCCGCCCGCCTGGCAACGTCCCGGCGCTACTCTCTGGGCCTCCCAGGCGCACCTACCTTCTGCTGCCGGCGAGCCATGTCGGTGGGTTGCTTGGCGTTGAAGGGGTAGGCGATGCAGCGCATCACGAACACATAGAGCTGCAGCCTCTTCTTCCTCTCCTCTTCTTCCTTCTGCAGCCGCTCCAACTCCTCCTTCTCTTTCTCGCTCACCACCGACGGGCTAGGGCTGGAGGGTCGGCCGCCACCGGCGCGGCTGCTAGGCTGCAGCCCCCCGGCCCCGCCGCCGCTGCTCGCGCCGCTGCCCCCGCCGCCGCCGGCGCCCATCCCGGCCCCGGCGCCGACCCCGCCGCCGCCCCCCAGCCCGGCGCCGCCGCCCGAGCCCTCGCTGGTGCGGCTGGGAGACAGGCGCGCGCCGGACGCGGCCGAGCCGAGCACCTCCTTGCCGCTCTCCTCCTCCACGATCTCATCCGATTCCTCTTCGCTGGATGAAGGGTCCAGCATGGTGGCGCTTGGGGACGGGGGGTCCCTGGAGCCCCTGGCTTGGGGTGCAAAAGGTGGGGGGCGCTGAAGGCAGCTGGGGGTCGGCTCTCCCGGATGGCCGCTTCTCCCCAAATCAGGGAGCAAGCGCGCTGCTGCTCAGCCTCAGCCTCGGCCGCGGAGACTGCTTCCTCCGCCCGGCGTTCGAGAGCTGGGCTCTGACCCAGGAGGAGGAGGGGAGGGGAGAGGTGCGTCCGTGGACCCAAAGTGGGCAAAGGAGGGAGTCAATTGAGAGCCCCGAGCCCACAGCAGGATGCCATCTGCAGCCGCTGAAGGAGGCGCCTCCAGAAAAGATGCCGAGTGTTGCAAGCTGTCGATGCAGCCTAGAGCCGAAGAGGCATCTTGCCGATTGGGGAGGGAGCGGCGCTTACGTGTTTATTGGCTTAACTCTCCCGTGTCCGCAGCATAAAGGGCGGCTGCAGCGGACTGGATCCGGAAGAGCGCGGAGCGTCCCCAAAGTCTCAGAGCTTCCGTAGTGATCCCAATGCTTTCCCGTCCTCCTCACTCCCACCCCGTTGTGGCTGATTTCCTCCTTGATGCCCAGCCCTCCTGGTTTCAATCTCTCTCCCCGTCCCGCGAACAAAAAGTTCTTGGGAGAGGAGGAAATAAATCAATCATTGATGACTTTTTGTCAGCGAATAGTTGACAAAAGCAGACTTTTTGTCAGCTGTTGGACACACTAACTTCAGAGATCTCACTGAGATGAAGTCGGCGAGATGTTATACACAAAAGAAAGGCTATTTCCTATAACCAGCTTTCCTCACATTTTCCTCACCAAACAGCCTGTTTGTCCCACCTGTGTAAACTCCAATGCCAGCAGTTTACTTTACATACACCCAACCGTAAAGAAAAGATTTTGAGCGGATTGATGTATCCACCATGCAGCTCAACTCTTTAAGTAGAACCCCCGCCCCTGCCTACTCTGCATTCTTCAGTTCCAAGAACTGGTAATACTTTATGCTGAGGTGAGCCTACCATGGAAATAGAAGGTTTTTTTGTTGCTCAGCCCTTCCTCCATTCTGGCTCGCTGAGTATCTGGGTGGAGGGTTGGGGACCCCAAAATCAGACAAGGATACTCTAATAACTGAGTGCAGCAACATCGAATGCGTTGACTCTGTAGCACCGTCTTCCTTCCTGCTCCTCCGTTATCTATTAATTCAAAGCAGCAGATGGTGCCTTCCTTCCCCCGGCTCCTTTCACTTAAGCCAATAAACCCAGCGCACGGGGGAGCTGGCCAGCGTGCTGAATCTAATCAGCGACCCACAGATGGATTGAAAACAAACCAACACTCTTCACCTTTTGATCTTAGACTATATAGAGACCTCTCTTGGCCTTCCCTCACCCCATGTATGTGTTTTCAATACTCCATTACTCGTGGATACTCGTGGGAGTTATTGTTGAAGTGTACTGTGAATTTAAAGTTTATATCACATCTGTCTTTATGTATTTTAAAATTTACCATGACTATCAGTACTGTAGGCTTTGATTGTCAAAGGAAGTTTTAGCACCTTTTCACAAAGTGAACACTGTTCTAGGAGCTTGGAGTAGGTGGAATTTTTAGAAGACATTCTCTTAAAGAGTCAATAATCCCCTTTTGGAGATACAACACAAACACATGAAAAAGATTGACAGTGCTTATTTCAAGGCAACATATAAACAAATCCAAGTTAGTAAACTGCTAAAAGCTTGCTTGAATGAAGCAACTAGGAATGGAAGAGAATCATATGTTTCTGTAAAAAGAGAGTTAAATCTTAAAGAAGGGAACCGTATGACTTAATGGTGAAAAGGGAAGATATTATATGTGGAAAGAGCGATTTGCAAAGCCATGGTGATAGGACAAAGGACTGAGTAAGGTACAGAGTGTAACTGAGGCAGTGTGTGGGTAGGAAATGGGAAGGGAGGAGGAAAAAAAGTTGAAATAATCATCCATCTGGCCAAATTGGGGGGAAGGGGTGGCAATGGTCATCTTTAGGACACAAAGAAATAAATGGCTAGCTAAGGACCATCTGACTTCTGCACAGAAGGCAAGACAAAGTCATTTACTAATTAAATATTTTTAAGCAAGATAAGGCATTTGAGTATTATCACATTATGCACCAGTAGAAGGGTGACCATGAACTCTGTCTTTAGAGCCATTTGGAATTTCTCAATCACTGTAATAAACTTTTGAAGTTTTGTATTTTTAACAATGTTTTTCATTAAAACATAAACTCAGTATTTACCTTTTGTTACTCATATAAGCCTATGATTTGGCTATTAAATATGACATTGCTCAGATAAATCTAACACTTTTCTCAACACACCCATGAGTGTTCAATCAAAGGAGGCAAACAGATTTTACAGGAAATACTTTTATAATTTTTTTTTTTCAAAATGTATGTATTGTTGACTTTTAAAATGTACATCTTGGGACTTTCCCGGTGGTTCAGTGGTTAAGACTGCACATCCACTGCAGGGGGCGTGCATTCAACCACTGGCTGGGGAACTTAAGATCCCATATGCCGTGTGACAAGGCCACACACACACACAAAAGTGCATCCTTTCAAAGATATTTTTTACCTTAGCTGAAAGTTAAATGTCCTTGGAGATATTATAACTTTTTTTTTCTGCTGAAGATAACATATCCCAATCTGAACTCCTTAGGCATCTAAACTAGGAATTGTGGCTTTCCTAGATGCAAATTTTGATGAAAAAGGAAGAAAATTATCCCAGAATACATCCAGAGATCTTAATTATTGTCTACCTTTTGTTAACATCCATACTCTTCTTTTTAAAAGTACAATTCTACCATAGATTCTTATACATATCAGTATTCATATCCTCAAACAAGCTATTTTAGGTGCTTGCATGCTTGCCCCCACCTCCAGTTCTGCTTTGTAGGAAACTTGAATAACCCTAAGGTGATGGAATAAATTTTAGTCAGCCATCTGGAGACCATATCATGAAAGTAGAAGTTATAACAGTGAATTTTTTTAATCCCAGCAAAATCTAGAGGAAATGGAAATGACTGAGACATTAAACTAGGGTTTTATCATCTGGACCTCGATTATTTCTAGACCTCATTCTCCACTGAAGTGTTCGTTATAATTACATAAAAAGCCACAAGTATGAAGGAATAGCTGACTCATTGGCAATCAACAGATACCTTGGTGAAAAACCATCACTTCTTTATGTCACTCATATAACATGTTTCAATCAAATAAACCTGAGTTCAATGCCCATCTTAATGATTTTCTGTGTTTGTTACTAGAGGATAATTTGGCCAAATTGAATATATATTTTTAAATCTCACGATAAATTTCAGATATAATCATGTCAACAGACTTTAGGTTTAAGCCTTCTTTTCTGCTAAAAGGAGATGAACTTTTTTCTGCTAAAAGGAAAAGGGCTTCATTTTACTTATAAATGAAATAAAATTGAACATGCATAACTGGAAGGAAAACAACACTAAAAAATCAAATAACCCAACTTTCTCACACAATATTAAAAAATAAACTAAAAATGAATTAAAGACTTAATATAAATTAAACTGTAAAACTCCTAGAAGAAAACATCGAGAGTGTTCACTTTGACACTGACCCTAGAATACTTTGGGGGCTATGTCTCCTCAGGTAAGGGAAACAAAAGCAAAAATAAATGAGAAAAATTGCATCAGACCAAAAGCTTTTGCACAGATAAGGAAACTATGAAGAAAATGAAAAGGCTACCTACTGAATGGGAAGAGATATTTGCAAATGATATGTCTGATAATGGGTTAATATCCAAAATATATAGAGAACTCATACAAATCAACATTAAAAAAAAAAGATTTAAAAAATGGGGAGAGGGGCTTTCTTGATGGCTCAGTGGTAAAGAATCTGCCTGTCAATGCAGGAGACGTGAGTTTGATGCCTGGGTCGGGAAGATCCCACATATCAGGGAGCAATGAAGCCTGTGCATCACAACATTTGAGCCTGTGCTCTAGAGCCAGAAAGCACAACTACTGAAGTCAGAGCGCCCTAGACCCAAGCTCTGTAACAAGAAACCACCACAATGCAAAGCCTGGACACAGCAATGAAGAGCAGCCCCTGCTTTCTGCAACTAGAGAAAAGCCTGTGCTGCAATGAAGACCCAGTACAGCCAAATAAATAAATATCATTAAAAAAAAATAGGCAGAGAAGCTGAAAAGATATTTTTCCAAAGAGGACATACAGGTGGCCAACAGGCACATGAAAAGATGCTCAACATCACTAATTTTCAGAGAAATGCAAATCAAAACCACAGTGTCAAACCTATCAGAATGGCTAGTATCAAAAAGGCAACAAATAATAAGGGTTGGCAAAGATGAGGAGAAAAAGGAACACCTGTGCACTGTTAGTGGAAATGTAAATTAATGCAGTCACTATGGAAAAACAGGGTGGAAATTCTTCAAAAAGTTAAAAATAGAACTACCATATCATCTAGTAATTTAACTCCTGGGCGTTTTTCTGAAGAAAACAAAAACTCTAATTCAAAAAGATATATGTACCCCTATGTTCATTGCAGCATTATTGACAGTAACCAAGATAAGGAAGCAACCTAAGTGTTCATTGATAGATGAATGGATAAAGGAGACTTGGTGTATATATACAGTGGAATATTACTCAGCTATATAAAAGAATGAAATATTGATATTTGCTACAATATGGAATGGGTGAAATTAACTCAGATGACCATTATATCTACTACTGTGGGGAAGAATCCTTTGGAAGAAATGGAGTAGCCATCATAGTCAACAAAAGAGCCCAAAATGCAGTACTTGGATGCAAATTCAAAAATGACAGAATGATCTCTATTCGTTTCCAAGGCAAACCATTCAATATCACAGTAATCCAAGTCTATGTCCTGACCAGTAATGCTAAAGAAGCTGAAGTTGAATGGTTCTATGAAGACCTACAAGACCTTATAGAACTAATAGCCCCAAAAGATGTCCTTTTCATTATAGGGGAATGACATGCAAAAGTAGGAAGTCAAGAAACACCTGGAGTAACAGGCAAATTTGGCCTTAGAGTACAGAATGAAGCAGGGCAAAGACTAATAGAATTTTGCCAACAGAACACACTGGTCATAGCAAACACCCTCTTCCAACAACACAAGAGAAGACTCTACACATGGACATCACCAGATGGTCAACAACAAAATCACACTGATTATTGAGTCGGTGATGCCATCCAACCATCTCATCCTCTGTCATCCCCTTCTCCTCCTGCCTTCAATCTTTCCCAGCATCAGGGTCTTTTCAAATGAGTTTGTTCTTCGCATCAGGTGGCCAAAGTATTGGAGTTTCAGCCTCAGAATCAGTCCTTCCAATGAATATTCAGGACTGATTTCCTTTACGATGGACTGGTTGGATCTCCTTGCAGTCCAAGGGACTCTCAAGGGTCTTCTCCAATACCACAGTTCAAAAGCATCAATTCTTCAGCACTCAGCTTTCTTTATAATCCAACTCACATCCATACATGACCACTGGAAAAACCATAGCTTTGACTAAATGGACCTTTGTTGGCAAAGTAATGTCTCTACTTTTTAATATGCTGTCTAGGTTGGTCACAACTTTTCTTCCAAGGAGCAAGTGTCTTTTAATTTCATGGCTGCAGTCACCATCTGCAGTGATTTTGGAGCTCAGAAAAATAAGGTCTGCCACTGTTTCCCCATCTATTTGCCATGAAGTGATGGGACCAGATGCCATGATCTTAGTTGTCTGAATGTTGAGGTTTAAGTCAACTTTTTCACTCTCCTCTTTTACTTTCATCAAGAGACTCTTTAGTTCTTCTTCTCTTTCTGCCATAAGGGTGGTGTCATCTGCATATCTGAGGTTATTGATATTTCTACTGGCAATCTTGATTCCAGCTTGTGCTTCATCCTGCCCAGTGTTTCTCATGATGTACTCTGCATATAAGTTAAATAAGCAGGGTGATGATATACAGCCTTGACGTACTCCTTTCCCTATTTGGAACCAGTTTGTTGTTCCATGTCCAGTTCTAACTGTTGCTTCCTGACCTGCATACAGATTTCTCAAGAGGCAGTATTGTAGGTCAATTATACTTCAGAAACAAATAAACTCATTTTAAAATGATCAGATTAGTAGTTACCAGAGGCAGGGGATGGGAAGAGGGGAAATTAGATGAAGGTAGTCAAAATGTCTCACAAACGTTCAGTTTTAAGATAAGTAATTACTAGGAATATAATGTACAAATGATAAATATAATTAACATTGTTGTATATTATATTTGAAAGTTGTTAGGAAGTAAATCCTAAGAGTTCTCATCATAAGGAAAATATTTTTTTAATTTTGTATCTACATGAGATGATAGATTTTCACTAAAATTTTTCTGGTAATCATTTCATGATGGGTGTAAGGTGAATTATCTTACTGTACACATTAAACTTATACAGTGCTACATGTCAGTTATACCTCAATAAAACTCAAAGAAAGAATCACATAACCCAGAAATAGATCCTTGAATAATAGGATATTTGCTTTTTATTTAATTGATCCCTGTCTTGCTTTAGATAATATTTTCAGAGACTTAGAAAATGGTTTATTTTGTTTGCAAAAGCTGCTCTTTATCATTACTCTTTATCATATAATAAATCTTGCTAAAGTGGGTTAGGATGGAATTAAAGGATAATCATAAGACGAAAATAATAGAATCGAGACACACAGAAACATCTTTTACTCTAGGCAACAAAACAAAATGTTTTAGAGTAATAAATAATACTACTTATATGAATTGGTCTTGGAAAACCACCTATTAAAAAGATGATAAAAAATGAAACAATGTATTTTACAGCAAATAATTAACTTGAATTCTGAAAACCAACGATTCACAAGAGTAATCACATTTCTTCTGTATAAAATTTCTCTTAATAATAGTAGGAGCTAGATATGGCATAGACTGAAATGCAGTTTATGCTGCTATTTACATGGATGAAGTGAAGGATTAAGACTTATGCCTTGACTCTGGGATGCAGTGATGTGACAGAAAATAAAGGGGGAAAATACCCACATACCAGTTACTGTATGAGATATTAGGTTGGTAATTCCTCTAATTAGCCCAGTTTTTCAATTTGGCTTATATTGGTATATGCTGCTACTTTAATCTCAAAATAATTTTTTGGGTTGATTGTCTGGTTATATTTAATAGGTTTCACAGACTGCATTGGATGTAGACTGGGAGGCTTTTAACAGATTTTAAACAGCAATGGCTATATAAAACATCATGATATTTTCAGGTTAATAAGTTTGTTTTTCATTTTAAACAATTGAAAATGGTAAATTCCTTCAGTGTAGGTTACCCTAGAACAAATGGGTCTTTTGAATAACTAATCTTCTGGAGGAAAATAATGAGGAAGGAACAGAGGTTGAGAGAGGCTTGATAAATGAAGGGAAAGTAAGCGAAAATGTAATGATGGGTCCTGATCAAGGGATAGATACTAACATTGGGATCATTGGTCAATAGAGGTTAACCTACTGAGGAAAAGGCTTGAAACCAGGTCTAGTCACCTACATGCCATTAGCAAAAGGGAAATTCATAGATTACAACCTGGACTCTGCTCATGAGAGTGTCCCCCTTCTTCTTCCTCTTCTTCTCAGGGCGACACTGACTCTTCCTACAGTTGAGTCTACTATTCCAGCCCATTGTTCTTAAGAATGCCATTACTCTTCTCTTGTTTCTTTCATCAGTAAGAACTTTCTGCCCAGTGATTCCAAAAGAACCTTTCAGTTGGAAGATGCTAATCTGCATCTTGTACCTAAGAGTTTACCATGAAGAGCAATGGACTTATATAAGGGTCTAGGGTTGCATTATGAAAAGGTTTAGTATACTCCAACTAGGTCCAACCAGGATATTCCAACAGTAAACTTCTGTTCTTTCATCATCCTACATTCATCCTGTGTGGTTCATAAGGAACGATGGTGGATAAAAATCACAATGCCATTATGATGATAACTAGGATATGGCTCAGTAATCCACCCCGCCCCCAGAACGTTGATAATACTTGAATAAAAGATACATTTTAGGCTTTGTTTCTAAGCAGAATCTCTACCCTGATCATCTAGAATTCCTATTTTTATGTTTTATCACTTTCTGACTGATTTTGAGGCATAGGAAATGAAAATAACAATTAAGTGCAATTGGGCATGCCTGCAGAGAGAGGTAGAGAGAAGGCACTGCCCCAAGACTGCAGGTCTTGAATCTACTCAGCCCAGTCACATGGAAGAAAAAAAACAGAAGATTCTGAGAGACTTGACTATCACAGCTCTTTGATGCACAGTGACCTGCCTACTCATGAACATGCTTCCGCTGTCATACATTATCTGATAAATCTGATTAATATGCCCTCTTCTTGAGGAGAAGAGAGAAGAGAGCCAGAAGCTTGCCTTTCTCCCTGCAAGATCATGACCCAAGCTACCACTTTTTACCAAGTGACTCTAGCTCTCAGATCCCTGGCTCTCCTGCAACCAAAAATCCAACTGAACCACTGTACCTGTTTCTTAAGAGTGGGTCTCTCTCTATCAGTGTCTCTATCAGTTTTACTTATTTGGAATTCTGACACTTTTCTTGGCAATGTCTTTGAAGGAGATAAGTGAACTAATGCATGTATGGGCTTAGAATAAAGTATAGTAAGCTTCTGTTAAATGCCAATGGAGATGCTGATGCTGTTGGTAGCTATCATGAAATTTTATTCCAAATGACAAAGCTAGGCTATATTTTTTGGAAATGGGAAGAGGGGCACAGTTTACTGAGATCAGTGAGAAACCTCTTGCCCCTTAAGAGACAGGCAAGTTAGCATTAGAAACCTGAGGCAGACTATGAGAGTCTGCATCAAAGCTACAACACTTGGAGGAGGTGAGTGTTGTTGTGTTGTCTGAGCAAAGATTTAATACATCCCCATCTTCACTCTTCCGATATCTTGATCTACTTTTATATTTTTAGAAGGTATATGAACATAAGAAGGAGAATTAAGTGAAGGACAAGGGCCAAGTTGTGAAGCTAGAAGAGTTGGCTAGAACTCTAAGGGGAACCCTTGGAGTATATTTAAACAGGCACATCAACTGTCATAGAGATGCCTTCATTAACTTTTCCTCGCAAGGCATGACTTTATTGCTATAAAAAGACCAGTATACAGACTTCCCTTGAATAGGTAAAGAGCTATCTCCACCTCATCCTCATCATAGGAAATGCAATAAATGTTTGAAGAATATTCTGCACTCAAAGTTAATTCACAGTGAAGAGACAGCAAAAAGTTAGACCTAGATCATAAGGCCTTATCTCTCCTCCCATTATTATTTAGACTGCACAACTTGGTGACTCCTGTGAGTCACCAAGCCATTTGTACTGTCAGCCATTAAAACAACACATTTACCATGCAGGGGCCATAACCTATTTGTTTACTTCAGAAAATGTGTAGAAAAGGAAAACCTTACGTGTGTGAGGATGATGCCTTCAGGCATAGGTTGAATAATCACAGAAAATTGAGTCATCTTTTTTCCCACACCCATACATATGCATGACCTCTGACAATTTCACAGGCAAGGGGAATGGCTTCATCATGGAGTAAGTCCATCATGGGGCTCAATTATGTGTTCAAGGTTACTGAGGGCAACTGAGTCTTCAGTTCTCTGATGAAAGTGATGAATGATCAAATTGTGCCCAAATTCCTGATATAAAATATAGGACTTTCAAATTTATTTCTCACAGGAATAACTAGTTTAAAAAATAAGAGAAATTGTAGCCTGCAAAGAGTTTGTTTTTACCCCCAAATTTGCCCAGGTTAACTGGCATTTAGGTGATAAAAGAAAACTTTTAAGATCTCCACATCAACCTTACATTCCATAATTATCAATATAGTTTCATGGTCAAATATTTGGTCTTTTTGACCTCATTATTACCTTTGCTGTTGCCATGGTTTGTATACTGTTTTTCTAATGCTTATAGACATGAATCACTGGGTAAAATATGTCTATATACCACCTGTTTTACTGAGTTGCTTCTAGAAAGAAAAAAGAAACTCAAACCGAGAATTATTAAAACACCAAATTTTGCATAAAGGGTATGATTTGTGCCTTTGGAGTTAGACAGATTTCAAATCCTGTTTCTAGTATCTGTGATCTGAAAAAGGTAGTTCTTTGAGTCTCAATTCTTCGACTTTAAAAGTGGCAATAAAATACCAATAATGCATAAAATCTTGTGAAGGCGAATCAAATTCACGTATCTGAAGTGCTTAGCACAAAGGCTGCCCCCTGTTCAGGAGGGGAAGTTACAGTCAACATTACACATCAATTTGTATCCAACTCCATATGGAAGAACTCATAGAAGAGAGGTGTCCAGCACTTGCCCACTGCAGAGAGGACAGGTCCTGTTGGAGAAGCTTCTATAAAAATTCTTTGTTATCAAGATCTTATCCTTCCATCTCTGAATAAAGAACTTCATTTGAGATAGCTTACAAAAACACATCAAGTTATCATTACATGCTTTATCAAAATTCATCTGAGGAAGAACTTACTTGCCAATTGACCAAAGAATAAGGATTTTATAACCAGACTTGTAATGAGGTTGACATTCCTGGAAGAAAAAAAAAGAGAAAAGAAAAGTCCATTCAAACATTGCTTTTTGAGGGCTCAGCTAAATAGCTTTCTGAGCGAGCTCCACTAGCTTGTATTTGCATAACAAAAAGATTCCCCCACCTTCCTATAGTCTTATTTGCAGATTCCCAAATAGAATATTTATTAAAGTCTAGATGCAATTAAACCTTTTGTGAAGTTTGTGTTTGATCATGAATAGGGGTGAGTCAGAAAGTCTGTGAACAAGACTGAAACATAAAGAGAAGTACACAAGAAAGCATTCTTATCCTATATTTAGCCATAACATTCAAAAAGAGAGAAGACTTTAGAGTAAGATGAAGTTTTCCATTGAGTGTGTTCATAGCTAACTTTGGTTTCTTTGTTTATTGCTCTCATTAATTCAACCAACATATGCTGGATGTTGAAAGATTTGCTTATAAAATGGTGATGGGAAAGGTAGTCTTGCCCTAACCTAATCTGTCTGGATTCTGAAAGTGCTTTTGTATGAAAGGAAAATTTAGTGAATCCTCAAATAGTAATGTGTTCCATTAACATAACAAAACCATGTTTCAGATTACTACAAAAAGATGCCACAAAAATCTAAGCTTTTATATTTCACTCTAGAAAATTAAAGGAAGTCTGTTCTTACCTCTATTATTGTTCTGAACTAGGAATTCTTTTAAAATAGTCTGCTTTACTAATTTCAAAGAGGTGGTTCCTAAAGAGTTTACACAATCTGGAGAGGTATTGGGGGAGGGGTCAAATAGGGTGATTTTTTTCCTAACATAAAAGGGTTTAATCTAATCAAATAATTGGTCCAAAATTCAAGGAAACCAGAGCAGACTTGTGCATTCGGATGATGTGATTGAGTAAGCGAGAACAAATTTCCTCTCACTATGATTTTGTAGATTTAAATTTCTCAAACTAATTTTCCTGCCACCTGACCTTATTTTCTCTTGCAAAAGCAAAACAAATCAGCTTGAGAGGAAAAGGAAAGGAAAACAATAATCTATGTTTTCATGTTCCTGGATTATTCGATTCCCTGGGTAGGCTTGTCTCACTTACTTATAATCATACCAAAATATTCATAATTTAGAAATTGGCAAGAAATGAAACTGCAATCCTTCTGTCCCTGTTGGAACATATCAGGGAATCAGGATTTTCTCTTACCCCAGAGATTCCTTTCAGCATGTGCCAATTTTCAAGCCTGGGGATGCTAAGTGAGAAGAATTACATGTGAAACCTTGCAGTGAGCCAATAGTTCTGGTGTATGTGCCCTGCAAGTGCATTCCAGGACCTCAAAGGCACTTCAATTCTGCTAATTGAAATGTGGTTATGTTTTTAACCATGGGGCCCAGCACCACTTGTCTCATTTAAGTTAGATTTTGTGAGCAGAGACTCTGATAATTCTTATCATTTATTTGTGTCAGGTATACATGGGCTTCCAATCAGTTAGTTCAATTCAGTCGCTCAGTCGTGTCCGACTCTCCGCGACCCCATGAATTGCAGCACGCCAGGCCTCCCTGTCCATCACCAACTCCCAGAGTTCACCCAGACTCACATCCATTGAGTCAGTGATGCCATCCAGCCATCTCATCCTCTGTCGTCCCCTTCTCCTCCTGCCTCTAATCCCTCCCAGCATCAGAGTCTTTTCCAATGAGTCAACTCTTCGCATGAAGTGGCCAAAGTACTGGAGTTGCAGCTTTAGCATCATTCCTTCCAAAGAAATCCCAGGGCTGATCTCCTTCAGAATGGACTGGTTGGATCTCTTTGCAGTCCAAGGGACTCTCAAGAGTCTTCTCCAAAAGCATCAATTCTTCGGCGCTCAGCCTTCTTCACTAATAACGCTCATCAAATAATTTTTGACTTTAGAGTTCAACTAATTTTCCACTGGTTTAATGAACATACCTATTTGTACCTTTTATTGAATTTCTGTTATGTACCAGACTGTGGGCAAGATCCCGAGAAGGCAAAGTCAAATGAGCCCAGTTTTTCACTTGCAAGGAGCTCACATTCTAGTTGAAAGTATAGGCAATAAAAAAATTGATAATGTCCTCTGGAAGGTTTGAGGTTAGAACTAGAAGCCTATGGTTACAGGTCTGGCTATGAGGAATACCTAGAGTTAGGATATGGAATAGTACAAGTAATGAGAAAAACAGAGTGACAATGGGCTACAGTCCAATGTGTCTGAAAGATGAAAAATGTACCAAAGACTACAAAATGGGGAGAGTCTTTATATTAACCCACGTCTCTATGATAGTGCCAAAAAGGTTTTAAGGTGATGTCTTTTTAAAAGAAGGAGGAGGACAGAATGGGTTTTCTGGGCAATGTGAATTATCTGAGCAGACTCCAGGCAGATTACAGAATGGCAATGGAAGGATCTATTTGGACACTGGAATCAGATGGACCTGGGCTCAAATCCTAACTCTGTCTCTGTAACTCTCATTCAAAAATGTAGAAATTGTTTAGAGCAGCTGAATCTACTCACAACCTGCTCTGTTATTGTATTTTTAATTAAGAGTTTTATTGTTAGATTTAAAGAAGTCTAAGTAACCTTTACAATTTGTCCTATTTGGGGAATAATAGTGATGATTATAATGGAAGATGTTATTGATGATAATAAAGATGATGAATACAATGTTCATTTATAGGGCACCTGCTTCATCCTTGCAGACACTAAGGACTTCATATATTTTCTTTCATTCTTTTTTCCAAACAAGTGCCTAATGGTCTTGATTTGAACTTGTGCTGTTAAACACCTTGATATACTACTGTAGAGCACATAAGGTTCTAAGACTGCCTCTTGCTTGTGGTTTGGATTCCAGTCATTAGAAAGGCCATCATTAAAAGATTTGAGTCAAATCCTTTACCAAGTACTCTGACAAAGACATGTGTCTTGGGCAACTTACTTAATGTTTCAGGTCCCCAATTTCCTTTGCTATGGTATCATTATTTACTGGGTTGGTCAAAAAGTTCATTTGGGTTTTTCCATAAGATGTCAGGGAAAAACTGAAAATGAACTTTTTGGTTAGTCTAATACTTCACAGGATCATTCCAAGGATTAAGAAGTAAGGCTTAAGAAATATATGGTTAACTATTAGATTTCAATAATCATCATCTATTTTTCCCCTCCCTATTCCTATGGGTACAGCTACTACCAACAAAAGCAGAGTTCAAGATTCCCCTTTCATTTTTTTTTTCCTTTTTTAATCTCACTTTAATGGAGGTTTCTCAGTAAAGATATTTGACCTTGCGGGGTCAGTCATCATTTTAGCCCATTCATTTTGCTTCCATGAGACACCATTCAAATACCATTAAGGACAACTCTCACTTCATCTTGTCCGCTCCCTAGAAAGCCCCTTGGGTTCAATTTGCAACCGATAATAATTTTGTACTCCACTTCCATTGATAACATCTGGTCCCTACTTCCCATCCTTTGCAAATTCCAGTTAAGAAACCTGGAAACAAGTTTTATTCATTTTCTTTTTGTCTCTCCCATGGGCTTTATTCAGTCTCAGAGCTCAGAAGGCATGGCTGTAAAATAACTACTGTCTGCATTACCAAAAATGCAGGTTACGGTCCGTAATAAAATACTTTTTACAGCACACTGCCATCGCTGGTGGCATGAGGGACAGTCAAACCTCCAAAGCACATAAAACAACATTAACTACAGATGTCACTGAAAGTGACTTTGAGTTGAATTTAGGAAGGAACCTGAAGCTTCTGGAATTTTCAAAGTTAAGTCTCTTGCCAGGAGCTAGAGAAACAGGACCTATTGCTTGACAATCAAGCAGGAAGCCTTACTTTATTTCTGGTCTTCTTTTTTTTCCCTGTCAATCAAGCTTGAACACCACTCCTTCAAGCGGGAACTTTCCCTGAAAATCAGAGGACACAGGTAATAGAAGGCCTTACTTTGCATTTGCTGGCAGCAACTTGAAACATCTGCTCTTACCAGGCTGTGGGTTTCAAATTTTAGTGTGCATAAAGGATGCCTGGACACAATCTTAAAAATGGAAATTTCTGGGCTCCACCCACCAAGTTTTTGATGTATTAAGTCTATAGTGGGTTTCTGGAATATGTGTTTTTGTCAGGTGCCCCATGGTGCAAATGGTCCATATCCTTCCTTTGATAAATACTACTTAGGGGATTCTCTTTCCTAAGATAAATGGATGGAGGGGATGGGACAGATCCTGGATTATTACTTGTACAGAAAGTGCTGGACAGAAATGGAAAAAAGAAAGGTATTTTCTTTCTTGGGGGAAAAAACAACCAGAATGGGGTCTTAATGATAGTGTCATTCTGAGGGAGTCAGAATGAGGAAATACCCAGGGCTAAGAAAATGGCACTGTCCATAGATCCCCTCCTGTCCTGAAGGGTTTGTTTTGTTCTGAAGATGGGTTTCTTCCCTCTCTTCTCTCCAATCTGCTCCAGGATAACTGAAGCAGCCACTCCGCCCAAGGACTTCCCTGCCCTCTTCCAAGCTGTCATTCTCAGCACTCCAGACTCTGCTTCTTACTCCCTGGTTCCAGGTTTTCATTTGATGGAAACAGGATGAGAACACCAGATGCACCCCTCTTGGCGAAGTGAAGTCTGGGCGCCTCCAAGGCCTGGCCCCCTTCCCCCACCTGAGGGAGGAGGAGCAGCTCACCAGGGAGAGCCGGGAAACCCGGACTGGAATTTGCACTCGGGAACGGAACCCCTGTGCACAGTATCCAGGTAGATACTATAACCATCTTATACGCCAAGGCTTCCATCTCACTGTGTTTCAATCCATAGAAAAATGAGTCAGGGCCTACATAAAAATTTCCTTCTGGATCCTGCTCAATAGGAAATATATTTTAAGAAGGGAAAGCTATTTTTAAGGATTGCTTTTATTAGTCTATTGATTCCAGACCCCAAAATGGGTCAGCTCTCCTCCTGTGCTGCTAAAGGTATTTTTGAGAAGTAGTTAAATAAATGCAAAGTCATGCCTTTGCCACTTGGAGTCCTGACCCACTCTTCGGCTCTGCCAAGGGTACGGGATGATTTTGTTCTTAGCCTATTTTGCTGTCAGCCTATTTTTCATTCACGGAGAATCTCTGACCCCTCCATCCCAGGTTAGGCAGTCTGGAGGCCCAGCGGGATTCTCAGACTCCATCTGCAGTTATTTTAAGAATTTCAATTACATAAGCAAGGCCCTTTTTAGAATCCCTTCTTGGGGTCATTCTCACACAGGACATCCTGAAAATTGCTGCCATGAGCATGTGAGTGGCTTTTGCCATTTGGTCTTTGACGATAAGAGCTCTGAGGCTGCTATCAAGGGAAGGAGAGGGCAGGTCGTCTGACCTCTACCCCTCTAGAGCTGCTGGGAGGAACCCTCTTACACTGAGGAAACAGCAGAGGGAACATCCTGCTTCGGTTATAATACACAGAAACTCAGCTCACACTGGTTGAAACACAGAGAGGGATGTATCGGCTCACACTCCTCAAGTCTAGCAGTAGTGCTGCCAGCTTGGTGGGGCCAGAGCTAGAGAGACATCATCAAGATTCAGTCCCTTTGTCTTTAGTTCTGCTTTGCTTTCTGTTGCTTTTACTCCATGGAGAAGGGGGTGGCAACCCACTCCAGTATTCTTGCTCCAGTATTCTTGCTCGGAGAATCCTGTGGAGGGAGGAGTCTGGTGGGCTGCCCTCTATGGGGTTGCATAGAGTCGGACACGACTGAAGCGACTTAGCATGTGTGCATGCATTGGAGAAGGAAATGGCAACCCACTCCAGTATTCTTGCCTGGAGAATCCCAGGGACAGAGGGGCCTGGTGGGCTGCTGTCTATGGGTTCGCAGAGAGTCAGACACGACTGAAGCAACTTAGCAGCAGCAGCAGATTTTACTCCAGGTCAGGCCTTCTCTGTGTAATGTCCTCTCCAAATCTAGATAATATCCTTTCAATTGAAGTCCTTTGAAAACAAATGTTCTTTCTTCCTAAGAGTCCTGCAAAATTTTCAACTTCAACCTCCTTGGATTGATTTGGGCCAAATGCCACTTATGTTCCATCACCACGGCTTAGGGCATGAGTGCTCTGATTGGCTAATCCATTATCACATGCCTTCTCTTAGAGTCAGAATCACCCACTAAAGGATGTGAACTGTGATGGGAAGACATGGCTCCCCCAGGAAAATAAGGGTTTGGTCCTTGGAAGAAAAATCAATGCATCTCAGTGAGGAGGAGAGAGTAAAACAACCCTAGTACATATTACTCAATTAGGCAAAACAAAGGATGACTGTGAGATCCCTAATGGACTTCTGGATTTGAGAGCCAGCCACAACCCCCAGGACCCTCACGATCCTATATGTCATGAAGCCTCTGAAATATGGCCAAAAGAAGACAAGTAAAAAGCAAGCCCTGTCATGGTACACCACCTGCTTGTACTGCTGGAGAGTTGAGTCCTGCAGTTTGGTCCATTTTAGCCCTTACATATCACAAGATCTTATTTAACAAGAGAAAAATTGCCACTATTGAGTGAGTGTCTACCACGTGCCAGGTGATACACACACACACACACACACACACACACACACACACAGAGCAAATATGCTGATGTGTACAACCTATCTATTCATACTACTGGTCTATGCATACGATTTTGACTGACTGGATTATGGGCAGTGGAATAAACTAAAGTCCTAAAGGCACAGAGGTGGTATAAAAGCTTCTTGAGGGTAGGGAATAGATATTGTTCATTTCTGTACCTTTATCATTTTACTCTATTCTGGGTACTATGTAAAAAGTACTTTTAAAACCTTAAATCATTTAATTCTCACAATAACCCTATGAAGCAGTTATGATTTGTAATCTCTCTTTTACAGATGAGGAAACTGAGGCATAGAGATGCGAGGGCTGGAATTCACCGTCAGGCAGTCTGACCTCACAGCCCCTTCTAGAAATGATGAGCTGGAATTCAAGCTCAGGCAGTCTGACTTCATAGCCCTTTCTAGGGTTCTATCTCCCTGACTCAGAATCTTGACAGAACCATGTTGGGCAGCAGAGAGATGGTCTACACCTGCACTGTCCATTGTGCTACTGGTCACATATGCCTATTTAAATTAGTTTATTGAAATGAAATGAGAATTGAATTAGTCAGCTCACTAGTTATAGTTCCGGTGTTCAATAGCCACATGAGGCTAGTATAGATGTATTATAGAACAACTCCATTCTTGACAGAAAATTCTCTTAGGTAGCAGCAGTAGATGAATTCTAAATACCATTCTTGGAGTGAAACTGACTGTTTTCCATGGAGCATTCCCACCCACTAAGGTGGCCATCCTTCTCTGCCCACCCCTTTTACACCCTTTTTCTCCTGGGCATCGCTACGGTCGTATCAGGCAGGAGTCAACAGCCAGTAAATGCACCCTTTCCCCAACATTCTGCTTTGAGCTTTTTTTTAAAATAAACTTTTATATTGGAGCATAGTCATTTAACAATACTGTGATGGTTTCAGGTGACAGCAGGGTGACTCAGCCATACTGCTAAGAGTTTTAAAGCAGGGAATCTGGCTGCATTGTTGGCAGGAGATCCTGGCAAAAGTGAGGATGCATATATAAAACTCTGGCTTGATATCCTACAAGATACTGCTTGTGTGTTAAAAAGCCCACTATTTGGAGATGCAAAGATCCTGATCTGAACCCCAGATCACCACATACCTATGGTAGGACCTCAGGTAAGTGGCTTGAGCCTCAGATCCTCACCTGTAAAGTGGAGGCAATACCACCTGCCTTCTATCAGCATTGATGTCCTTGACATAGCATCTGCTGATGGCTAAAATTGGCAGCTGCTGTGGTCACTCTTATGATGATTACATAACTTGGATGACCCTAGTTCTCCAGCCTTCAGGAGTCACCCTTCTGCTAAAAACACAACAAGATAGTATCCTGAGCCAGCTCGCAATAGACCACACAGTTCCCTCCCTAGATAGTTCTAGGGAGGCTTCAAACATTCCTCTATTCACATCGGGCCCTACCTGTTGCCCTTTAATCTTTGGGTTTGTTCTGGGATCCAGAGCAGTCAGGAGCTAATGTGGTTCACACTGGGGCCTGCAGAATGGCCCCAGGGTTCCTGACCACTTGTTTCCAATCAAACCACAAGCTGGATCTCATGTTCTCAACCCCTTTCTGCAGCCTTGATTCTAGTATTGAGGCCCCTATTTCTCTCTCAGAGACAGTGTCACTGTGTCTTGGTAAGAAGACAGCATCCTCACAAGAGGAAGAAAAGCAACTACTGAATGAAAGAAATGCTTAAGGAATCAGAAAAAAATATTTAGAGCTTCTTTGAAGGATTATCACATTTGAGTTCAGTTCAGTTCAGTCACTCCGTCGTGTCTGACTCTTTGGGACCCCATGAACCGCAGCACACCAGGCCTCCCTGTCCATCACCAAATCCCAGAGTCCACCCAAACCCATGTCTGTTGAGTCGATGGTGCCAGCCAACCATCTCATCCTCTGCTGCCCCTTCGCCTCCTGCCCTCAATCTTTCCCAGCATCAGGGTCTTTTCCAATGAGTCAGCTCTTCGCATCAGGTGGCCAAAGTATTGGAGTTTCAGCTTCAACATCAGTCCTTCCAATGAACACCCAGGACTGATCTCCTTTAGAATGGACTGGTTGGATCTCCTTGCAGTCCAAGGGACTCTCAAGAGTCTTCTCCAACACCACAGTTAAAAAGCATCAATTCTTCAGTGCTCAGCTTTCTTTATAGTTCAACTCTCACATCCACTGGAAAAGGGAATGGTAAACCACTTCAGTATTCTTGCTTTGAGAACCCCATGAACAGTATGAAAAGGTAGAAAGATAGGACACTGAAAGATGAACTGCCCAGGTCAGTAGGTGCCCAATATGCTACTGGAGATCACATTTGAGTAGCACTTTACAAATAATAGCTCCTATTACTGAGATCTCATTATGTGCCAGGCACTGTGCTTGTACTTTTGAGGCATGGTCCCATCTCATTCTTAAATCAGTGGCTATATTACATTCTTAAATCAAGGTAGGTATATTATCCCCTTTTTGGAAGCTGAAGCTCAGAGGGCAAGTAATGGGATCAAGATTACCCAGGAGGAACCAGGAAAGCCACAGAGGTTGGATAACTGCAGAGTCTGTGTTCTTAACATCTATCTTTGCCTTCGATGTTTTTTCAGGTGTGTTATTTCTTTGACTGCAGTGAGCTATTAGCTCAGGGGTCAGGGGGCAGTATTAGCCCCATTTTGCAGAAAAGAAATGGAAACTCAGAGAATTTCAATGAATTTCTCAATGTTACTGAGATCTCCTGAGTCCTACTCCAGAGAGTTTTCATTACACTGAGCAGAAGGGAAGACTTTCACAGTTCAAATTCTTCTCTGCTGGGTGTTTAAAGCCCTCAAGATACATTGTCATAGCCATCTCTGTGCTATGACTTCAGTTGAAGTGTAATATTAATGACCATAAAGGAACTGTTATTCATTATAAGACATCTAATATGTCAACTGGGTTCCAGTTTAAGAGAACGACCTTCTCCCCTTTACCAACAAGCCTTCTTGAGATCCAAGACTGCAGACGAAACTGGCTTTCCCTTTGTTATCTGTATTGCCCCTGACTTAAACTGCTTCTGTTTCCCAAGGCTGCGTGACCTCTGCTCCCCTCCAAAAAAAGGGTCCAGTCTCACTTTTTAAAAACATTTAGTTACCTTTGATTCTTCAAAATAGGAATTAACTAGTGATGGGTAAGGCAGGCAACGGCACCCCACTCCAGTACTCTTGCCTGGAAAATCCCATGGATGGAGGGCCTGGTAGGCTGCAGTCCATGGGATCACTAAGTCGGACACAACTGAGTGACTTCACTTTCACTTTCCACTTTCATGCACTGGAGAAGGAAATGGCAGCCCGCTCCAGGATTCTTGCCTGGAGAATCCCAGGGATGGGGGAGCCTGTTGGGCTGCTGTCTATCACGTCGCACAGGGTCGGACACGACTGAAGCGACTTAGCAGCAGCAGCAGCAGCAGTGATGGGTAAACTTAGCATTTTAAGGAGGAAACAGCACACACTGGCTGAAGTACTATTAGAAATCACTTTACCATACTTCTCTGGTGGTTGAGTGGTTAAGAATCCTGCCAACTACTGAAGCCCATGCACCTAAAGCCTGTGTTCCGCAAAAAGAGAAGCCACTGCAATGAGAAGCCCAAACACTGCAACTAGATAGTGGCCTCCACTTGCCACAGCTAGAGAAAAGCCTGCACAGCAACAGAGAATTGGCAAAGTACAAAATAAATGAAAATAAATAAAATTTTAAAAATCACTTTGCCTGTTCTCTTTACTAAGAAGTTGTCATGATGCTGAGGATGGGCCATGATGAAGGGCCTAGTGACATTAACCATCACACTTTCATACCTGAATTCTCTGTGAAAAGCTCTTTCCACAAGTCTCAGCTGGGGACCTTGCTTGGCCCTGTGATATGAAGCGTGTGTGTGTATGAGTGCTCAGTCGCTCAGTCGTGTCGGACTCTTTGCGACCCCGTGGACTGTAGCCCGCCAGGCTCCTCTGTCCAAGGGATTTCCCAGGCAAGAATACTGGAGTGGGTTGCCATTCCTTTCTCCAGGGGATCCTCCCAACCCAGGGATCAAACCTGTGTCTCCTGCATTGGCAGGTGGTTTCTTTACCACTGAGCCACCTGGGAAGCCCTATGTGAAGTGTATTTGTGTCAATAAATTCACTTGGAATTCTGCTGATCATTCTATTTTATGTTACTATATGACCCTCAAGGGGTCCTAAATATTAAGAGGAACAATTGTTACTTGTAGCTATAATAGCCTATACATCTGGATTGCAAAGTGGGTTGCTTCCTTGAAAAATTAATCTCTTTGGGGCTATGTTTCTTACAGAAATGAAGCATCTATGTATATAATTTATTAATACATAAAAATATAGACACCTAATATATAAATATATAGCAATAGATATTTACTGTAATATTACAGTGGAAAAGAAAGCAAGAAACCAAGTCCACTGATAGAAGATTAAATTATGACACATTTATTCTATCAAGTACAACATAGCTGTACATTTTTTTAAAAAGTGCATTAATCTCCGTGTATTAGCCTAAAGGAATCTTCATGATGTAACTGCCAAATGAAATTGTCAAATGAAAAAAAAAGAGCTTCAGAGTAGAATGAGGGATATGATCCCATTTTTGTAAAATACTATGTCCAAAACCTATTTGTGAGCATTTGTTTTCACATGTTTGAATGAGCACATGTTAGCATGTGTTGAATGTTAGTTAACAGGTTAGTAGATAGTTACTACCTACTAATCTATTAACATTGGCTTGGTTACCCAGAGGGTATGGGGAGGGAGCCTTGGAAGGAAGAGCGTATTATTAACTTTTGTGTGTCTTGTCATGATACGTACATATTGTACTTATTCTTTTTTTTAATCCAATAAAATAAAGTCAATAACAAAGGGGGAAGAAGGTGATTTAAGGAAACAACTGTCCACGCATGTCACTTTTAGCCAGCGTTACCTGCGAGTCTAGCCCAGGTCCGACTGATAATCTTCCAGTCTTCAGAACCAGCATCTTATGACTAAAAATAGAAACAACCTCCCCATAAAGGGTGAGGTTGGACTGCCACCTGCTAAAGTTCTCCTTCAGGAAGGCAATGCCAAAGACTAGTGGAAGGGTTCCTGGGACAAGGACCAAAGAGATACGTCTATTATTTTTCTTCCTTCTTATAAAGCATCTTAAAACTGTGGGAATGTTTCTTAAATTCAGTATTCCTGGAAAAGGAACACTGAAGCATTTTGAGTGGGAGAAGAAATGCTGGTGTACTAAATGAAGTCCCTGGCAGCCTTTGTTTTTAACAAATCTGTTCTACCCTCCCCTTCTCCCCTTGCCTCCTTTCTCCTCTTCTCCCTCTTCTTTTACTTGTTTCCTTTCCTTCTTTGTGTTTTGAAAACATATTTCATTTATTTAATATTTCTTTTTTTAATTTAAATTTATTTATTTTAATTGGAGGCTAATTACTTTACAATATTGTATTGGTTTTGCCATACATCCAAATGAATCGGCCACGGGTGTACACGTGTTCCCCATATTTCAAATGGAGGTAATATCAGATTCACTGACTTAATTCTTTGGCTAGCAGTAAAGAAGCGGTCTAAGCCTCCCATGCCACACACACAGAGATGGTCCCTGACTTGCGATGGTTCAACTTACAATGTTTCAACTTTACCATGATACTGATGGGATAAGCATTCAATAGAAACAGTACTTGGAATCTAGATCTTTTCCTAGGCTGGCCACGTGTGCTGCATGTTCCCTTGTGATGCAGCAGCAGCCACTGCAGTTCCCAGTCAGCCACGTAATTACCAGGTAAACAACTCATACGTGTACAACCATTCTATACCGAACCACTGTGCTTTCCATTCTCAGCAGAGTATTCTGTAAGTTACATGAGACAGTCACCACTGTATGATAGACTAGACTTTATGTTAAATGATTTTGCTCAATTGTAGGTTACTGTAAGTACTCTAAAGCATGTTTACAGTAGGCTGGGATAAACTACGATGTTTAGTAGGTTAAATATATTAAATGCATTTTCAACTTGTGATATTTTCAATTTAAGATGAAGAGTATACCAGGACATACCCTCACTGTAAGTAGAGGAAGATCTATATAAGTGTATATGTATATATGTATGTGTGTGTGTGTGTCTGTGGTATGTGTCTGTGTATATATATTTATATGTGTATATATACACAGAAGGGCTTCCCAGGTGGTGCAAGTGGTAAAGAATCTGCCTGCCCATGCAGGAGATGTAAGAGACATGGGTTTGATCCCTGGGTCAGAAAGATCCCCTGGAGGAGGGCATGGCAACCTGCTCCAGTATTCTTGCTTGGAGAATCCCATGGACAGAGGGGCCTGGCAGGCTACAGCCCATTGCGTTGCAAAGAGTTGGACACGACTGAAGCAACTCACCGCATGCATATACACATAGACATAAACAATATATGCAAACTGCTCTCCACATCCTGAGGTTTCAGTTCAGGCATACAGAGGACTGACTGTACCATGCCATTTTATATAAGCAATTTGAGCATTTTGGTATCCAAGAGGGCTCCTGGAACTCATCTACGTGGACACGTGGATGACTATAAGTATTAAAATGGAGTGCACCCTTTCTACTCCAAACATATCACAAAAGTGGTCACAATATTCTCTATTACATTACATTTAAAATAAAAAATAACTTGTCTATCAAATGTTAAAGTTCACATACTTCCTTCAGTTTATGCTGAATCCAGCTTGCATCATAGTTTTTGGTTTTATCTCCCATTTGGGGGAATCACATACATTTTAGCAAATAAGATAACTCTGTTGGGCAATTTATTAGAGACATTTTTTCCTAAAAACTTGAAGTGAAAAGACTCATGTATATGTTGTTGTTCAGTCACCCAGTCGTGTCCAACTCTTTACGACTCCATCCGGTCCCATCAATTCATGGCAAATAGATGGGGAAACAGTGGAAACAATAACAGACTTTAATTTTGGGGGGCTCCAAAATTACTGCAGATGGGGATGGCAGCCATGAAATTAAAAGACGCTCACTCCTTAGAAGAAAAACTATGACCAACCTAGACAGCATATTAAAAAGCAAGGACACTACTTTGCCAACAAAGGTCCATCTAGTCAAAGATACGGGTTTTCCAGTGGTCATGTATGGATGTGAGAGTTGGACTGTGAAGAAAGCTGAGTGCCGAAGAATTGATGCTTTTGAACTGTGGTGTTGGAGAGGACTCTTGAGAGTCCCTTGGACTGCAAGAAGATCAAACCAGTCAGTCCTAAAGGAAATTAGTCTTGAATATTCATTGGAAGGACTGATGCTGAAGCTGAAACTCCAATACTTTGGCCACCTGATGCGAAGAACTGATTCATCTGAAAAGACCCTGATGCTGGGATAGATGGAAGGCAGGAGGAGAAGGGAAGGACAGAGGATGAGGTTGGATGGCATCACTAACTCGATGGACATGATTTTGAGCAAGCTCTAGGAGTTGGTGATGGACAGGGAAGCCTGGTACAATGCAGTCCATAGGGTCACAAAGAGTTGGACACAACTGATTGATTGAACTTAACTGAACTGGATTGCAGCATGCCAGGCTTCTCTGAACTCCATTATCTCCCAGAGTCTGCCCAAACTCAAGTCCACTTTGTCAGTGGATGCCATCCAACCATCTCATCCTCTGTCACCCTCTTTTATTCCTGCCCTCAATCTTTCCCAACATCAGAGTCTTTTCCAATCATGTCTGTTGATCATATATATATATGAATCCAGTTAGCACACAGTGGGAATTTAGTAAATAACTAGTTGATGTTAAGTAATAGAATTATCAGAAGACAGCATCCAATGTCCTGAATACTTTCTGGATTTTTCCCAGTTGTGAGAGCTTTTTGCATCTTTTCTCCTGTCTCTGAAAGCATTAGAATTTAGCCAGTAATTTTTTATTTCTCTCTGATCTCTAAGTTGGACATTGTAATAGCTTTCTAACTTTTGAGATTTCCTATCTAAGGTTAGGATCTCCCCCATTGTGTTTTTCTTAGAAAGTTCAGCCCTTTTCCCTATGGGACTTGTACATTTATGTTATGTTAACATTTGTATATTGAAAAGCAGAGACATTACTTTGCCAACAAAGTCCGTCTAGTCAAGGCTATGGCTTTTCCAGTGGTCATGTATGGATGTGAGAGTTGGACTGTGAAGAAAGCTGAGTGCTGAAGAATTGATGCTTTTGAACTGTGATGTTGGAGAAGACTCTTGAGAGTCCCTTGGACTGCAAGGAGATCTCCAACCAGTCCATTCTGAAGGAGATCAGCCCTGGGATTTCTTTGGAAGGAATGATGCTAAAGCTGAAACTCCAGTACTTTGGCCACCTCATGTGAAGAGTTGACTCATTGGAAAAGACTCTGATGCTGGGAGGGATTGGAGGCAGGAGGAGAAGGGGACGACAGAGGATGAGATGGCTGGATGGCATCAGTGACTCAATGGACGTGAGTCTGAGTGAACTCCGGGAGTTGGTGATGGACAGGGAGGCCTGGCGCGCTGCAATTCATGGGGTCGCAAAGAGTCGGACACGACTGAGCGACTGAACTGAACTGAACATTTGTACAACTGTTGGTTCTTGAAATGAAGCACAGCACATATTACTAAGCAATATCCTTAAATGCCAAGACAATCAGGAGAGTAAACTGGAATATTTCCCATATTTGTGGGCAGATGTTAAATATCCCAAGATACCAAATATCAACAATAAAAAACAAACTTGCTGGAGGAATCCTCTGTAGGCAAAGTTCTTTGATTGGGAACCAAGGTCAACTTGCCTGCTTGCTTCTTCCTCCTCTCATGCAACCCCATCATTTGTCATGGGATGCAGGTTGCTATGGTGACAGGGGAAGAGAAATTGAATTGGGACACCATTGCAAAACATTGCAGTGGGTTCTAAAGGGTATTTTCGGTTAAATTTTCATTTTGCCAATAATTTTAGATTTACAGAAAAGTTGCAAAGATAGTTACAGGTAGTTTCCATGTACCTCTAACCTATTTTCCCCCACTGTATATTACCATGGTATAGCTGTCAAAACTGAGAAACTTTGTGACATTGATTCATTGTTAACCAAGCTCCAGACTTTATTTGGATTTCACCAGTTTTCCAATTAATGTCTTCTTTCTGTTCCAGGATCCAATATAGGACTTTCCATTGTATTTAGTTTTATTTTACTCCCCACATCTCTGGTTTTGCTCCTCAGTCCCCTGAATCCTGTGACAATTTCTCAAGTCTTCCTTTATTTTAGAAAGGATTTCAAAGTACTCAGAATTTTATCAATGTTGACTGCTTGAACTGGACTTGAATTGTGGCATTATTGCCTTTGTCTGTGGTTTTTTTATGGCTCCTATGAGGACAAAATATTTCTTAGGACTCATGCCTGCGTGTGTGCTAAGTCACTTTGCGTGTCCAACTCTGCGACCCCATAGACTGTAGCCTGCCAGCCTCTTCTGTCCATGGGATTCTCCAGGAAAGAATATTGGAGTGGGTTGCCATGCCCTCCTCCAGGGGATCTTTCCAACCCAGGGATCACACCCTCCTCTCTTAAGTCTCCTGAATTGGCAGGTGAATTCTTTACCACTGATACAACCAGGAAGCCCTCTTAGGACTTGTATGACTTGGCAAATAACATTCCTAGTTTTGTTCTTTTCATATTAATCCTTTGATTGCAGGAAGTCATGACCACTAAGAAGATGTTTCTGGCTGGTGACATTTTTCTTCTAATAGGTAAATAATCTTAGCTCTGGTTCTCTTTCTCCACCCATCACTCTCAAATACCTGGAGAACTAAAAGAAAAGGGTAGGAATGAGAGGGATGTATGACTATGAGCCAAGTGTTCACAAAAGATGGCTTCCTGTGGGCATCTGGAAAGGGGGCAGGACTGCCATGCTGGCAGGCAGGGAGGAGGAACATTTTGTCATTAATGTGAGGGATGGACTGGTCAGTAGATCTGCTCTATCTTGTAGAAGATTGCTTCATATTTGTATAGGTTGCCATGGGCTAGACAAGGTGTGAGAAGTCCAGTCCTAGTGTTTAAATTCTCTCCCTAGAGTGGGGCTCCCTCACCTCTCCATGTATATGGGACCACTCCAGTCATTTTCTTTGCACTCTGGAACACCTGTTTTGAAAAATAATCTGTAAAATTTGGCTGTGGACCGTCTTGCAGATCCCACACACTCTTTTAACTAACATATATCGGGCCATTATTTGAATTTGCCTGCCAGTGCAGGAGACACAAAAGAAATGGGTTCAATTCCTGGGTTGGGAAGATCCCCTGGAGGAGCAATGGCAACCTGTTCCAGCATTTTTGCCTGGAGAACCCCATGGACAGAGGAGCCAGGTGGGCTACAGTCCATGGCGTCACAAAAAGTCAAACACAACTGAGCAACTAAGCACACATACAGAGGTTAACCTAAGCTATACCTACAGTCTGAAAAAAAAAAAATTCACATTTTACATTATTGTTTTTCTAGCTAAACAGTAGATGTTCATGAAGGATACTTTAATAGCTCCCCTGATTCAGAAGTTCAGTCACTATAAATTTTGTGGAAAGGGACAGAGAATGACTATTGTGGTACCTCCTAATCTGTTACGTGATGCTCTCCACTTTGAAGTTTTAGCTTGGCTGTCTGGTTCCACATATATTTAGTGGACACTTGCTCCATGGCAGGTACTGTGTTAAGGGTAGTGCTTGTATGGTGGTTAAAAGAAATAATTGGAAAGCGCTTAGCACAGGCCCTGATACAAGTTTAATGCTAACATGTTAGCATTCATTCCCCATCTCCTTTGTCCACACTCACTGATCTATTGATCAGAGTGGTTAACAGGGCCCAGAACAGGGGCTCTCCATATTTATAGAAGGAATCAAAGGACAAATGTTGAAATATTCATGTCATTTCTCCTTCCAACCTCCTGCCATTTAGAGGAAATATATGAGGTCAATATGACCAGAGATTAAGAGAGCAGGTGGTCATGTCAAACAGATTCTTTTTGAATACTCCTGCTCCTTGCCATGTCATGACCTTGGGGCCAATTACTCAATGTTTCTGAGCTTCAGCTTCTCCATCTATGAAACTGGTATTACAACAATAACTACAATAAGCAGATAGATGTAGAACTTTAGCATAGTGGCTGACATATCAAATATGTATTTGATGATGGTAGATGTTATTATTATCATTGTTATAAAATTATATTCTGAGAAATGGATACTAATTATTTCACAAGGTCTTAACAATAGAACAAGCTAATCTAAAAGGGTTGTGGAAAAGCTTAGCTTTCTCAGAGAGTCAGATATCAGTCTAAATTTCTATTTTCACAGTAGTTGCATGTGTCTATTTTTTTGGACACCTGCTATAGGGAGATCTCAAATACTGGACGATGCTATTTGCTCCTGAGATCCTCCTAATTGTTTAAACAGCTTGCAGTAAAAAGATAGTGAAAGAGTAAATATATTGTTTGTAAGGAATATTTGTCATTCTGGTCAAACAGGACTTTTCTAAAACATTTCTACCTTGGGCATTACCTGCTCCTATTGAAATGGAAATATCAGCCTTAAATAGAATGTTATTACTGTCTAATTGAAATCTTTGATGAATGAGTTGAAGGAGTAGGAGAAAGAAATGATAGGTGGTATTAGGAATAAATTAATAAAAGATTAAATTCCAAGAAGATTAATTCAGAGACGATTTGTAGTATAGATTAGAAGGGGGAAAAAATCCCCAGAGGAAGACTGTTAAGGTAATTACAGTATTTGTAATATAATCTGATTTTCTTTTCTTGAGAGAGCCACTAGGCTGGCAAACTGGGGATTTTAGTAAATTAATTAATATCTTGCCTTGATCCTTAAAGGATTCAGAGTGGCTTAAGACCTGCACTATTGTTCTCATTAGAAACTTTGGGCTTTCCTGTAATACACTTCATCCAAGCATCCATCCCTCAGTACAACCGTCCATCCCACACATGTGCATTAGTGGTCAGCTATTTGCCAGGCATTGTGCTGTTGTTGCATATGAATTTCTTGGTAATATGATTGTGCCCCTTGGCCCTGTTGAGCATATAGTTCAATTCTAGCTGATCAGAAAGCCTGTGTATCATTTTGTTCTCTCCTAAATTTAAGCTAAACATGTTGCACATTGTAAAGTTTTAAAAAATCTTCTTTGGTTCGGAATACTGATGTAATTATTTGAAAGTGGCAATCTTTTGGAGAAAAACAGATTATCCCAAGAAGAGGTTGCTCATCTTAGGAGCTACAGGAAAGACTCAAGTCTCAGGAGGCAATCAATCATCATGACTAACCTTGCCAAATAGCTAAGGTTAGATTGGCGTTCAGAGCCCAATTCAATGTGATTACACCAGCCATGATGACTAACATAATATCACAAAAACTCATTTGATTTCTGCCATTCTTGACTAGTAAATCTTGACATTTCTGAATAGCACTGTAATCAAATAAGTGAAGGTTCTCTCGTGTAACTCACGAGGGTAGTCAAAATAAAAAGATAATGAGTTGCTTCGTGACTTTGACTTACTTCATTCAGACAAAGGTATCAGGGGAAGGTGGAAGCTGAATAAATTACTAAGATAAAAGAATACTATTAGTAGTGGCCGTTACAGCTGTAGCTAACATTTACTGAGTGCTTTACATACATTATCTTGTTTAATCCCCAAGAAAACTCTATGATATAGTATTTTATTGAACAGGTGATACATTTTAGGTTCAGAGAGCTTGAGTAACTTGTCCAAAGTCAAACAGCTTGGAAATGGGTGAGTAGGGATTTGACCTAACTTAATCTGATTGCTGAGACTTTGCCAAAGTATGATATATAGCTTCCTTATGGGAGCTTCCTTCTCTGATACCTTTTAGGGTTGGCCAGTGGATTTTTTAAAATTTCCTGGTTAGCATCTAACTTTTATTAACTCCAACAGTGACCTGCATGTATTAACCAGTGTTCAGGGTAGGGAAGCCTCCAGAGAAGTCTGGGATGGTTATAGGAAGGAAGTAAGACTTGAGCCCTATTCCTTCACTGGTTTATCCTAAGAGCACTGAAGAAATCGCTTGCAAATGAATCCTGTTCTTGGAGCCTCCTTTTGGTGTATCTGACTTAAGACAGTCAGTGCTCTTCGAGAGGTCAAAGGTTGTGACACTTTCATCATCTCATCTCTGGAAAGGAAGAGAATACCAGGCACATGGTAGGAAGCTTATAAAATCTTGAAGGAAGGAAGGAAATCCTGAAAGACTATGAAGGAAAATGCTACATGTAAATATCAATAGAATGTACTCAAGTTCCAAACACTCAGAGAGACTAGCAAGGATTTTGTGGAACATAATTTAGGCATGTGGAAACTTCTAGGGATAAGAAGAGAGAAAGGTTGAAGAAAGACAAATGTACATGTAAGGAAAGGTCATTCATTCCATTTGACAATAATTTATTGAACACCTACTATGTGCTAGGTCCTGCTACAGGAGCTTGGGACCACCAATGAATCAAATAAGGGTCCCTACATTCACTGCACTTACATTTTAGTGGAAGAAACAGACAAACAGTACATCTTAAAATAAGTAAACTATAAAGTCCGTAAGGAAATTATGTGTTTGGAAAAGAAAAAAAAAATGAGCTAGCTAAGGAGGTCAGGGTTAGTGGAGGATGACGAGGCAGTTTGTAGGAATGAACAGTTCAAAATAATTCCCAGGGGAAGATGAGATGTAAATAAAGACTCAAGATGAGAGTGTGAAGGAAGCAGACATCTAGGGGACAAAGGTTCCAGCTAGAGAACAGCTGGAGACATAGCCTTAGGCAAGGCTGGGCTTGGCATCTTCAGGGAATAATAAGGTGGCCAGTGGAGCTGGAATGGTGTGAGGGAGAGAGGGAGGAGGTCAGAGAGGAAAGTGGGCCAGAGCATCCAGGCCACAATAAGAATTCTGATTTACGGTCTTGGTTTCACCCAGATCTTGGGTTTTGGAGTTGGGCAGACCTCGCTCTGAATCTTGGCTTTATTCTTCTTGTGTTACTTCAGGCAAGTTACTTAGTTTCCTTAAGCCATTGTTTTCTTATCTTTGAAATGGGTACAGCCATAGGACCTATTTCAGAAGGTTGCTAAGAGAATTCAGTGGAGTGCTTAGCAGGTAACAAAGCTCAATGATTTTTTTTTTTTTTTTTAATGTTGAACTTTTTAAAAAAACTGAAGTATATCTGATTTACAATATTGTGTTAGTTTCAGGTGTACCAGCATAGTGAGTCAGTATTTTGGCGATTAAATTCCATTATAGGTTATTAGAAGATACTGGGTATATAATTCCCTGTGCTGTACAGTAAATCCTTGCTGCTTATTTATTTTATATACTGTGCTGTGCTTAGTTGCTCAGTCGTGTCTGACTCTTTGTGATCCCATGGACGGTAGCTGGTCAGGTTCCTCTGTCCATGGAATTCTCCAGGCAAGAATACTGGAGTAGGTTGCCATGGCCTCCTCCAGGGGGATCTTCCCGACCCAGGGATCAAACCCAGGTCTCCCATATTGCAGGCAGATTCTTTACCATCTGAGCCACCAGGGAAACCCATTTTATATACAGTAGCTGCTGCTGCTGCTAAGTCACTTCAGTCGTGTCCGACTTTGTGCGACCCCAGAGACAGCAGCCCATCAGACTTCCCCGCCCCTGGGATTCTCCAGTGGGTTGCCATTTCCTTCTCCAATGCATGAAAGTGAAAAGTGAAAGTGAAGTCATTCAGTCGTGCCCGACTCTTAGCGACCCCATGGACTGCAGCTTACCAGGCTCCTCCGTCCATGGATCCTCCAGGCAAGAGTACTGGAGTGGGGTGCCATTGCCCTGTCCGATACAGTAGCTTGTGTCTGTCAATTCCTAATTTGTCCCTCCCCCATTTCCTCTTCCCTTTGGTAACCACAAGCTTGTTTTCCATATCTATGAGTCTGTTTTGCAAATACATTCATTTGTATTACTTCAGATTCTATATATAAGTGCAGTATTTGTCTTTCCTGACTTCTTTCACTAAGCATAGTGAACTCTAGGTTTACTCACATTGCTGCAAATGGCATTATTTCATTTTTCACAGCTGAATAGTATTCCACTATATTATATTCCAATAATATTCCAATCTATATTTTTACATAAAGCAACATGGATCTGACAACACAGATTTCTGCTCAGTGTCAAGGCTTGATATCTCCCTCTCCCTACTCTGCAAGTGATTCTGTAGGAAGAGGCAAGAAGTAATGTTTGAACTCTCAACAGCTTTCCTATGTAAAGGAGGATTTAGGAAAGAAATCAGGGCAGGTGAGCCCTCTGTCTATGTACTGATAAATGGAGATTATTGGGCAAACACAGAGAAGAGCATTAAGCCAGCTAGCACAGGGAAGTGAAGCAGGAGTCTTCTTTTATTAAGGAGATGCAGATGGCTCATATGTCCCCCAATCTTTAATTCTTTCCAGTTTGGGGCTACTTTGAGTTGCTTCCTCTCATTCTGTCCCCCACAGCCTAATTTTAGGGAAATCTCTCAGCTCAGTAAACCTCAGACATTGGTTCTTGGAAGCTGAACTTCTGCTCCTCCCCATCTGCTAGTGTCTAGTCTATTGCACCCGATGATGGATAACTTTTTCAACGAATGATAACTGTACATGCAGTTCCCAGGAAAGGAAGAAAAGAGTCTTCTTAGTGGAAGATGTCAAGGCATAGAGGTTGGGTGCAAAATGTCAGAGTTTTTGTCTCAGCTTTACCAACAGTCTTTGTTGGGAGGTGGTCAAATATTTGGGTGGATGAGTTCTTCCCATAATGATAATCACAGCTAACATTCACATGGCTATTGGTAAATTCCAAGAACTGCCCTAAACACTTTATATTTGTTAAATGTTCATAATCTTCAAACAACATTACAGGTATATGCTATGATTATGTCTGTTACAGAAACTGTGAGACAAGAATCTTAAGCAACCCACACAATTGAAACAGCTGTAGGTAATGGAGTAGCAATTTGAGTCCAGAGAACTTGGTGGAAAAGTCAATGTGTTTAGCCACTATTCCATGGTTGCTCACAAGTTTTAATCTTGTTCATCTCTCATCTTATTTGTACTCTAACTGGGAAATGTTGCAGGTATTGCTCTGACTTCTGATTTATTATCCTTGAACACTAGATGATATTTAACTGTATCCTCTAATACTAATCTGCTAATAAACCAGTTTCATTGGTGCCGTGAACACTATGCAGGCTTCTGAAACCAGAACACTAACACATCTCAATGAGCCTAGCAATTACTTTCTAAACATATATTGCACAAGAACTACAAAACAATTCCATCAGGATCCAATGCAGGATTGCTTTTTGGCTCAAACTGCTTCAAATCTTATTCAGAGGGCAATCAATGGTCCTTCTAAAATATCACATCATTTGGTCCATTGGCACCTCGAAATATAGGTCCATCCAAATCTCACTGGGTTGAGCCACGGGCAATCAATTCTGTAATAATTGTTCTCTTGGTTTTCAGCTATTTCTATGAATATGGTGCACGCCCACAAACTTCTTAACACATAGCAATTTATAGTGCCGATATTTTGTTGGGAGAAGGGTTGCTACTTCCAGAAGCTCTCCAGGAGCTCCAAAATTGATCATTATCGCCAGACATTAACTCACACTGAGGTTTTTTAACTCTCAGACTTTCCCAGTAAATTCACCCAAAAGAGGCAGAATTTGGGGTGTGGAAAGAACATGAAACAGGAATGCCAGATTTAGTCTGAACTTTGCACCAATTTATTCTTCTCATTGGGTGTCAGTTTCATCTTCCATAAAACAAGGTTTACGACAAGTTACAGTCCTTACAAACTACCATTCTTTCATTCATGCCACAAAAAATGCATTCTGAGTTTCTAGGAATCAGTTTTCTTCTAGACAAGGGTACCACTTAGGGAATAAAACATCCATCATTTCTTGCCTTCATGGCACTTACATTCTATAAAGATTATATTTCCCTGAAATGGTCCAGTGATACTTCTAGTCTCATACATTCTTCCACAAAGAGAACTTTGTTACTCTTCTATCCATGATAGAGCCTATTTCTCCCTTTTTGTATTTGGGCAGGCACAGTTGACTTGTTCCAATCAACTGTGGCACAAGTGATGCTCTGTGACTTCCTTTCCAGGCCAGGTCACGTTGTCTGGCACTATCTCTCTCCCAAGGTGCTCACTCTGGGGACCTAGACACTTCCATAGTGAGGGTGTCCAAACTAACACATGGACATTGACCACGTGATGCAAAGACTCATATGACCTGGAATGTATTAAGTACTTCCTAATTATTGGCTCTTACTACCTCAGCATACAGTAGGCAAAACCAGAATCTTTTTAGCAAGAGAATTAAAATGTCAAACACAATATATAGTCCCTCTTATCTCATATCAATCTTGGACCTCTGAGAGAGATGAGGAACAAGAATCAGAGCGATCAATCAGAAAGGAACAAGTTCATACAAGTGACAAGAACAGAATTTTAGTTCAAACCTCAATCTTCTTTGTGCCAAGGGCCCTTCTTATAAAATCACAGAATTAAACGACCATGATTAGGCCTGCACTTTATCTTACGGATACATGATTTCTATGCCTTCCTTTCTAAGCTGACATTTTCTTTTCATACCTAAGAATCTGCTAAAAGTGATATTTCAAATATCCCGGTACAAATTCAGCCATGGAATAAATAAATGAGTTGTGTTAGTAAATAGGAAAGTTGAGCAGTGTGTTCCTCAGTAACTGAAGAAGAATAAATATTTAATATTCCTCAACTCAAATATGGCATTGAAATGATATACATGCATAGTGTTCCATGCACTTAAATGAAAATAAAGATTTTAGAGGCACTGCCAACCTTTCATCAGATTCTGGCTCTAATTAAAGACATTTTCCGTAGGTGTATCCCCATGCAGCTTGCAAGCAGGCACCCAGTCTGTTGGGACTGAGTAATTGGCATTTTAATTTTCTCCTTCTCTGCATACTTGGACTTCATTGATCATCATTTATCGTGATGGGCAATAGATCACAGGGGTAGACTAAGGATGGGGAGTGGGGCAGGGTTGGAAGAAGAGTCTGGATTGGAAGGGAGGATGCCTGGCTTCTAGATCTAGGTCTGTCTCACCTCACTGGGTAACCCTCGGCTCTTCAAGCCTCCACTTCCTTATTTTTAACATGAAACAAGGTAGCTTAGCATTGAGAGACAAAATATGTCTATGTTCCAACTCTAATTAATGACAAGTTGACCTGAAGGCTGTATTGATAAGTATTCTGAGGAATATACAGGCTAGGCAGAAAAGAGCTTCCTGTTTGATTAGCAATGTCACCCACAGGTGAGGAAAAATATATCCAGCCTTAAAATAGCAGAGTGATGAGACAAATGGAAAGAAGTTGGGGACTCTGGGCAGCTGAAAATCAGTCAGTAAACACATTTGAGTCAGTTCTAATGAGCTGGATGAACCTAGAGCCTATTACACAGTGAAGTAAGTCAGAAAGAAAAACAAATATCATATATTAACGCATATATATATATATACATATAATCTAGAAGGACGGTACTGATGAACTATTTGCAGGGAAGCAATGGAGACTCAGATATAGAGGACAGACTTGTGGGTGCAGTGGGGGAAGGAGAGGGAGGGATGAACAGAAACAGCAGCACTGAAACATCTACGTTAACATATGTAAAATAGATAGCCAGCGGAAATTTGCTGTATGATGCAGGGAGCTCAAACCTGGTGCTCTGTGACAACCTAGACGGGTGGGATGGGGTCGGAAGTCAGAGGGAGGTTCAAGAGGGAGGGGACATATGTATCACTATGACTGATTCATGTTGCTGTATGGCAGAAACTAACACAATATTGTAAAGCAATTATTCTCCAATTGAAAATACAATAACATTAAAAAAAAAAAATTGGCTGCTGGTCCCTGGGGGGGACCAGTTAACCTATTTGATGAGATTGATCCATTCTTTTCATACTTCCATCTTGATATTTCTATTTGCATTTAATTACATTTACACAGCTATTGTTTTTTTCCTTCTAGAGTACTTGTTTGTGGACAGGACTAAATAGATCTCATTCTGTATATACACTGGGAAACAACTGCTCAATATTCAGATTCTGGAGTTAGATAGATAGATCTGAGTTTGAATCTTGATTCTGCCATTTCCTAACTGTGTGGCCCTTAGGAGGGTCAGCAGTCTCTTTCACTTCCAGGTTCCTTGATTGCAACATAGATGATAATAGTACCCACCTCTTAAAATTGGTTACTGCGAATAAATGGCTTAGTCTAGTACCTGGCTGGAGAAGGCAATGGCACCCCACTCCAGCACTCTTGCCTGGAAAATCCCATGGACGGAGGAGCCTGGTGGGCTGCAGTCCATGGGGTCGCTAGAGTCGGACACGACTGAGCGACTTCACTTTCACTTTTCACTTTCATGCATTGGAGAAGGAAATGGCAACCCACTCCAGTGTTCTTGCCTGGAGAATCCCAGGGACAGGGGAGCCTGGTGGGCTGCCGTCTCTGGGGTTGCACAGAGTCAGACACGACTGAAGCGACTTAGCAGCAGCAGCAGCAGTACCTGGCCAGTGTTACCAGCTCACAAATATTAATTATCATACTCCTCAGTATTATTATTATTACTCTCAGAATGCCCACTGGCTACAATAGGAATGGCACAGAGTAGGAACACAATAAATGTTCTCTGCACACACACATTAATACATAGAGGCAAGGGTACGTGAATGGACTACTGAATGTAAGCTGGGAGGTCTCACATTTCAGGTCAGTTTTAGGTTCTGGAGGAACCTGAAGATTATATTAAAGAAATGGATTCTGTGCTGAAGGAGAAAGGGCCATTAGAGGTCTGGCGCAGGAGGACAACACACAGCAGCCCTGTATCCTCCTGTAATTGCCACCAGAAGGAGTGGGTGTAGACACAGTACCAATCAGACCCAGAGGATATGCGAGGGCTGAAGGGTTACACCACTATGCACCTGCTGCTGGTCTTACCGGGCCTTGCTATTCTTCCATGTGGACCTAGCGTAGCACTAAAACCAGTAATCAGAGAAGAGAAATCACTTCTAAAGGAGAACTTTTTTTTTTTCTGGTGAATCTTCACTGTGTGACTGTTGATCAAATTAACTATATAATAGTTGTTTCCACTTCATTTGGGATTGTATGGAAACCATCTCCTGCTGCATGATTGATTGACTACTGTTGAAATGTAATTTGAAAATGACATGAAAAGGGAAAGAGCAATACAGATAGAGTCTGAGCTACTTTCATGGTCCCTGGGGCTGGTGGGGCGGGCAGGGGGTGTTTCTGACCATCCTCGCTCTCTCTTTGCCCTTCACTGGCCACATCAAGTGAGGTCAAGCACTAAGAATGGAGGGTGATAAGCCTGGACAAGTCCCTTCTGTCACTTACAAGTGAGGTGACCGGGACTACTTCCCTCATCTCTTGGACACTCAGTACCTACATCTGCAAAAGTATAGAACTTAGAGAAGGGTGGCAGGGATTCATGTTGATGATGGTCACAACCAGTGGAGTATCTGTCCTGCAGTTTCTGAGCACATAGAGGTAGCAAATAAAGTTTAATAATTTATTATTATTATTATTCAGCTGTTAGGTCCTCTTAGTACACCTCCTTCCCTCTACTTCCACGATAAATACTTACCTATCAGCATTATTGTTGCCCAAATACTCTGCCTTAGTGACTGACCAGTTAGTAACAAAGAACTGGACCTGCTCAAGCTTGTCTAAGAAAAAGGGAAATTTATTGCAAATAAAACACACAGACAAAATACACAATCTCAGGACTTCTTGGAAGTCCAGTGGTTAAGACTCTGTGCCCCCAGTGCATGGGGCCCAGGTTCTATCCCTTGTCAGGGAACTAGATCCTGCATGCCATGACTAAAGATCCCCATGCTGCAATGAAGACTGAAGATCCTCCATGCCGCAACTAAGACCTGGAGTAGCCAAATAAATACATTATTTTTTTTTTTTTTTAAAGGTAATCTCACAGACATGTAAGGGTCAGAAATAACAGTTCGGGCACGTGAGGATCACAAAATTAGTCTCTGTTCATCAGTGACTTTGGTGAGTTTCAACTCTCTCTGCCTCTTAAGAACTGGGTTGTTCCTCTCACATTTGCTCATCTCCCTCTTGACCTGCGGTTTCAGTTGGCCAATGCCTAATGTGGCCACGATCTACCAGATTACAAGTATTTATGAATGCAGCCCACAGTTCAGTCTGAAGTCTATCCTAAAGGAAATCAATCCTGAATATTCATTGGAAAGACTGATGCTGAAGCTGAAGCTCTAATGCTTTGGCCACCTGATGCAACGAGCTGACTCATTAGAAAAGACCCTGATGCTGGGAAAGATTGAAAGAAAGAGGAGAAGCAGATGACAGAGGATGAGATGGTTGGATGGCATCACTGACTCAATGGACATGAGTTTGGGCAAGCTCTGGGAGATGGTGAAGGACAAGGAAGCCTGGTGTGCCACAATCCATGGGGTCGCAAAGAGTCCAACACAACTGAGTAACTGAACAGCATGGTTCAGACTACGTGTCCTCCTAGGAACGGGATGATTGGTTTAGCTCCAGTCTACTCAGTGGTTCCTCTTGGGTCAGATGTTTATCCTGGATTGAGCTAAGGATCACACAGAACATTGAATGGTCACTGCCAAAGTCAGTGGGAGAGAATGAGTTCTTCAGAAGATGGTGAACACAAGGCAAAGAAACCAACTGTCAAACCTGTGTGTAGAACACTGGCCTTCAAACAGTTTGGACAGTGACTCTATAAGAAGCGTATTTTCCATCATGATCCATCAGATACACACACATACACACCAAAAAAATATTTATTAACATGACACAAATATGATGATGGCTGATATATACTGAAATTTCTTAATTTTGTTTTTCTGGTTTATTCTTTAAAGGTGCTAGTCATGAGCAATTAAATTGATTTCACAACCCACTAAAAAGCTGTGACTCACAGAAAAAGCTGACACAGATCATTGGAAGAGACTTCTAATTGATCTTCTCTTTCTAGTCTATTCCATAGACCCTTATCAGATTAACCTTCTTTGATGTCCAGATCCTATGAAACCATCAGATTTCCCCTCACACCTATGAAGCTGAAAATCCTAAGTGCCTCTGCCTCTTCAGTCTGTCTGCATCAGTCCATTTTCCGCTTTATGTGCTTGATGCCAAATCTGTACTCTGGTGAAATAAATTTCCTCTATATTTTCCTGTCTCCTACTTTTCCCTCCTGCTTGGAGCACGCCCTATTCTTGCTTCTTCCAGATTGTGCTCATTTTTTAAGGCTCAGCTCCTATTCTACTCCTGCATCATTTTCCCTTAGTTTCTCAATCAGATGTGGTCTCTGTTTCCTTTGAAACCACTTCCGTTGTAGTTCTAAGAAATAACTTTCACTGTCTAATCAATATTGGAATTGTATTATATTTGCATGGATACTCATTTTCTTGTTATATGTGGGTGGGGAGCAGCAGGATATCTAATTAAATTTGCATTTTGGTTAAATAATAATCTTTTGGTGTCAGTGTTAGTTGCTCAGTCATGTCCAACTCTTTGCAACCCCATAGACTGTGGCCCATCAGGCTCCTCTGTCCATGGGATTCTCCAGGCAAGAATGCTGGAGTGGGTTGCTATTTCCTTCTCCAGGGGATCTTCCCAACCCAGGGATAGAACCCTGGTCTCCTGCATTGCAGGGAGATTCTTTACCATTTGAGCTACCAATGGAAAATAAATAACCTTTTAGTATAAGTCTAAGGATTGCCTGAGTATATTTTTATTGTTTTGTCACTAAGTCGTGTCTGACTCTTTTGGGACCCTATGGACTATAGCCCGCCAGTCTCCTCTGTCCATGAGATTTCCCAGGCAAGAATACTAGAATGGGTTGTCATTTGCTTCTCCAGGGGATCTTCCTAACCCAAGGATCAAATCCATGTCTCCTGCGTTGGCAGGAGGATTCTTTATCACTGAGTCACCTGGGAAGCCCAGGATATATTATACTTATCTGACATTAAAATTTAACTGGCCTTCTTGTATTTTATCTAGCAACCAAGTCCCACTGGACAGTAACTTCTTGAAATTAAGTATTATGTCTGGGGACTTCCCTGGTGGCCCAGTGGCTAAGACTCCATGTTCCCAATGCACAGGGCCTAGGTTCAATCTCTGGTCAGAGAACTAGATCCCACATGCTGCAACTAATAGTGTTCAAGCTACAACTAAAAGATTCCCTGTGCTGCAACAAAGACCTGGAGCAGCCAAATAAATAAATACATTTAAAAAAAGTATTATGTCTTATTTGCATTCTATCTGCTTTTCAGGAATGAAAGTGAAAGTTGCTCACTTGTGTCTAACTCTTTGTGACCCCCATGGACTATAAAGTCCATGGAATTCTCTCGGCCAGAATACTGGAATAGGTAGCCTTTCCCTTCTCCAGGGGATCTTCCCAACCCAGGGAGCGAACCCAGGTCTCCCATATTGGAGGATTATTTACCAGCTGAGCTACAGAATGAAGGTGGCTTACAAGGCCCTGATTAGGAGTAGATTATCCTTGGATGTCCTTGATGTTTTCCTAGATGCTACTTCGTCTTATTTATTGAGACAGAAAGCATTCAAGCTTGTCACCAAATTATCCCAACAGCAGAAAAGAAATCACTCTGACAGCAGAAAAGAAGGGTTGTATGACTGGGAGTGAGCCCACTGCAGGTGCGCATGCGCACGCAACCACACACACACACACACACACACACACACACACACACACACACACACTTATTGTCATGGTCTATAACAGCTCTGTTTTTAACGTCTTAAACTGCTCACCAAGGAATAAAACTTGATGTTTACACAAATTATAATGGCCCCCTTTACCTTGTAGCTTTGCATAACTCCCACACACTCTTGCTTATCTCTGGAGAGATCCCAGCTGAAAAAGTACCAAGTAGGTTGCTTGGTGTCACAGCTGAGTGATGGAACAGGCTGGGGGCGGCTCTGAAGGAAGATGGTTCTGGAGGAAGTCCCGGCCCCAGAGCATGTCTCTGAGTGGGAGGAGGGAAGTAAAGCCAGCGCAGTGTTTCCCAAACCTGATTCATCAGGAGATTCACCAAGTAGGTGACGGAAGGTCCTTCCACATCGAGGCATCAGCTTGCGCTAAACCCCATGCAGAGGGAAATGTGGCCGGAGTGGAGTGAAAACAGCAGGGAGTGTGTGCTTTAAGATCTGAATTCACAAGTAACCTGTGGCCAGAGCAGGTTAGCCCAAAAGGCCAAGTTCAGATGCTCTGCCTTCTCCTCAGGAGCACAGGGAAATGCTTTTGTTCGCCCGTAATAAAGTTCCTGTATTTAGTGCCTCTTGTGCAAAAGCTCTGTACCTTTATATTAAGTCAATGGTCCTCTCAATCAGGGGTTATTTTGTCCCCTTGGGAACATTTGCTCATGTCTGGAGATATTCTTTCAATTGTCACAAGTTGTTAGGGGGTTGGGGAGGAGTTGAACTGACCTCTAGCAGGTCGAGTCCTGGATGCTGTTAAATATTATACAGCACATAAGACCATCACTCAGAGAGTTATCCGGTCCAAAGCAGTAATGTGCTGAGGCTGAGAAACCCCGGATGAAACAAAGGAGAGATGTGTAAGTGTCTATTTTTTAAAAACCTAAAAAATGTTTTCCTGCAAAGAGAATACCACTGTGTTGTTAAAGCAAAACACAAACAAAAACACTGGCTCTCAGCAGTTCTTCTCTAAAATACAGAAATGTTCTGGCTCAAAAAGAGAATTCAGTCATAATAAAACACACACACACACATACTCACATATACACAGAATGGCTCCACACTGAAGTCTTCACATTTTTCAATTCTCTGATAGTCAAGTGTTCAACAGACATGATAAGGTATGTGACTTTGCTTCTACGGGGAATTTGTTCCTTGAAAACACAGGCACGCAAATACATTAAAAAAAAAAAACTCTGAAGCTTGAGAGAAAGAAAAAAAAGCCCCCCAGGCATCTCCCTGATAAAAGAATTGCAGTTGATGGAAATAGAGTAGTAACTATTTGCTGGCAGGCAAAGAGGATGGATTCTGAACGTAATTGCACATTTTGTTTAGTCAAGGCTTTAGTGCCGCCTGAAAGCCAGCAGCAGACTGTGTTTGAGAGGATGGGAGACACAGCCCATTCGCCACAGGAGGCATCTGCTGAGGCGTGAGAGGCAGGCTATCTCCTTTAACCCTTCCCTCTGTGGTAGGTACATTGCCAAACACACAGTGACCGAGACTGCAGCAGTCTTATGGTGCCCTTCTGTTTGGTTTCAGTTCGTTTGGCAGCTTGTTTCCTGGCTGTGTTTGTCTTCCCTTCCCTCTGATTGCTCAGTGGGCTCACCCAGACATAATGGTGTTTGACCAGGTCACGCAGATCTGCCGGTATCCTCAGAACCCAGGACTGGGCCCTCCAAAGAGAAAAGAGAGATGAGAGGACCGGGAGGAAGAGAACACAGCAGCTACTGCAGCAAGGACTAAAAAAAGCCCCAGACACATGTCTGCTTTTGGCTTAGGGCATCTGTCCAAACTGCTAATGCTAAGATGTCAGCAGCAGCTGCTGGGCTCCCCTGCTGCTGCCACAGCTGAAGCTGCTACCAGGTAGCTCAGATGTTGGGCCCACAATTATTTCTTCCTTTTCTATTTTGTGGGGGATATTACTGTGCAAGCCATAGAATAACTGCAATGAATGTTTCAAGGCAGGAGACATCCTGCAATAATCTGGGAAAGCTTCTTGGAGGAGGTGGAACTTGGCACATCTTGAGGGCAAGGGCAATCTGAATTGGCTTTTCCTGTTGTTCCTCTTTTATTATCAAGGATCCAGATTAGAAGAGGAGGATCTGAGTGTTCTTGTCAATGACACCTCCAATGATTTCCTGAGTCCATTTTCCCAACATCCTTTTGGAGGTTGACCCTCCTTTTGGAGAAGATCCTTCTCCATATGATCCCAAGGATCAGGTAGTTTATTTGGATCTTGAATAGCATGCTGAGGGCACCACTAGGCCAACTGGGGAACTCCCTCCATTTTTTGCTTTTTGATCATTTGTTTGTTTAGGGACTTAAAAATTCTTCAAGTCTTGTCAGGGATTAGAAATACCCCAAACAAGTGATCACGTTGCCCTGTTTCACTTTCTGAATGTCATCTCCCATAATAACTCCTAATCTGTGTACAAGCTAAGAGTGTAAACTATCCGTGTCTCAGTTTCTCTATCTTCTAAATGGGATGGTATTTCAAAACAGGGGCTGACTTCACAAAGTTTTGATTAGATGTTCAAAGGATTGTGTGCAGAAGGCATTTAGAAAAGTGCCAAGAACATAGAAGGGCTGACACGTATTACCTGTTGCTTTATTAATACACAGAGACTTCAGGCAAAGCCCAGATTAAGCACATCTGCCGCAGTAGCTGCCACAGCCTTTCCCATCATTGCCACTGACACGGCAGTAGCCTTAAACCAGGATGAATTTTGTACTGTGTCTTGTCTTCACCGTTTCCCCCTCCCCGCACCCCTCCTCACACATGCACACATGCACATACTACCCAGAGTTCTTCACATGAGGGATAAGCATAGCAGCCAATCCATAGCCTATGCAGCTCTGTATGAGAGGACCTGCAAAAGAGCCCATATGCAGACAAACAAAACTTCTGTCCAAGTAAAAATGAGCTCAGGCAGTCAGATTCTAGCTCCAGGACTTTGAAGAGGGAAGCATGGAGCCCACCAGGGTGTAACTGTCCTGGGCAAAGCTGAAAGGTACCAGCAGAGGAGCCCAGGTCATGATGAAACCAAGTATACAGGAAAAGTTGTAAGTAGGTAGAAATCACAAGCGAGCAAAAGCCATGAATAAGAGGTGAGAAAGGCAGAGAGAAACACAGAATAGTGAGCAAGGAAGCTAGTCAGCAGTGAGAAAAGCAAAAATACACAAAGCTGGGACCAAGAGTAGTCAAGTCCATCCACCTTCTGGATAGAGCACTGATGGGAAGATCTGCCCAAGTCTACTGCCAAGGTCTTTTGAGTTGCTATGGCTTCCCTTCTGGTCTTTCTGTTTCAGATCCCTAATACCTGACTGGCCATCAAATTTCTTTCCATAATTTGGTCTGACTGTTTCTTATGGGCAAACAGTTAATGTAAAGTAAGCACCAATATAACTGTGCAACTTCATATGTATTGTAGTTTTGCCTGTAGTTAAGGCTTCTTTTCTTTATTCTTTGTTCATTTCTTGTTCATTGCCTACATTTTTCAAAAGGATGCTCTTTGTTCTTGCTTTGTACAAGTTATGACAGTAACTGTGTAGGCTTTTATAATCCTTGGGTACAGAGGCTCATAAAGAAATAGGTACTTACTATTCAATGCTTTAGAGGGGGCAGTAGTATATTTTAGAAGCAAACAACTGCCATCATGTTTTACTTGTACCCTCATCGTTTACAAATGTTGAAGTTCAGCCTTTGAATAACATTTCTGAATTTCAAAAGAGTTTTTTTTTTTTCCTCTCTTAATTCTTAGGTAGGTTACAACATCATATAGGAGAAAGTGCCTGGGCTCTGGAGTTCAGGAACTCACAGACAAAATCTTGACCACTTTATATCACTTAAATGCTTTGAATTGACTACTCCCAAGTTTGTCATGAGAATTAAATTAGTAAAACTATGTTAACATCCTAGTGGGTAGGAAAGATTTGGTAAATACTGAACTCCTCCCATAATTCTTACTAGATCAGGACACTTGGGGTTGCAAACAACAGAAAGCAATTAACCATCTTAAAAAAAAAAACTGGGAAATGTATTGTATAGTTGTTTTGTAGTCACTCAGTCATGTCCAACTCTTTGCGACCCCATGGACTGCAGCATGCCACACTTCCCTGTCTTTCATCTACTTCTGGAGTTTGCTCAAACTCATGTCCATTGAATCAGTGAAGATTGGGGCACATTCTAGAACTCAAAGGAAGAGATGCAACTGGGCTCAAGAGGGATTTGCACTCCTGAAAAGCCAAAAAGAAAGTGGGTAGTATTTGGTTGGCATAATGCTTACAATATTTAAACATAATTTATAATGATTAAAAAGTCATTCAGACAATCTACAAGAAAGAAAAAGGCACACCAAGAGGGGGCTTCCCAGATAAAGAATCTGCCTGCAATGCAGGAGATGTGAGTTCAATCTCTGGGTTGGGAAGATCCCCTGGAGAAGGAAATGGCAACCTATTCCAGTATTCTTGTTGGGAAATCCCATGGACAGAGGAGCCTAGCAGGCTACAGTCCACGGGGCTGCAAAGAGTCAGATACGACTTAGCAACTAAACCACAAAAACCACCAACTAAGAGAAAACAATGAGTTAAGGACCAGTGTTTTACTCAGAATAATAAACTACACATAGCATGACATTGGGACTGCTAGCATGCGTTAAGGAAGTACTAAAAATGTCAATTACAAGCATAATAGTGAAGCAAATAACAGATACAGGTTTCAGCAGCATTGTCTTCTTTATCAGATTCTACAGATTTTAAGTGCTGAAATAATTGTATTTATTAAAACAATCTGGCAAGGGATGGCTCTAATATTGCTGTTACAATCAAGACTGCCATTAAATTCTTATTTTACCAAATGTTATTTCACCAAACTAAAAACTGGCTTCAGAAATATCAACATTTCTCTTGGCATATCTTCTTAATTCTTCTGTCCTCTGCCATCCAAGTTTTCCTGCTACTAAGCCCCATTTCATGTGGAGAATACATCCACCCAGTCCTTCCCAGATTGTGTCTCTTTCATTTTTTGAAGTTAACACAGACTAAACACCAGTTCCTTGATCTCAGCTCCAGATTTCCACAATTACCCAAGTTGGTCCTTCTCGGATGAGGCCTGTACCCTGAACAGTAGTAATCAAGATGGTGGGGTCACATCTACCACACATTGCTGCCATTGGGCCAGTCTGAATGAAAGATATGGGAGAAAATCAATCTGCAAGGCTATGGGGTGGTGGAACCTGGGTTCTAGAATCAAAACACTGGGTTTGACTTTCAGTTTCATTATTTACATTTGGGAAAGCCACTTGATGTTGCACGCCTTAATTTTCCCACATATAAAATAGAAACAATGAAGCCTACATCATAGGTTGTTGAGAGGGCTCAATGAACTGGTCTATGTAAGTATCTTAGGGTCTCCCTGGTGGCTCGGCAGTAAAGAATCTGCCTGTCAATGCAGCAGATATGGTTTGATCCCTGGGTCAGAAAAATCCCCTGGAGAAGGAAATGGCAACTCACTCCACTATTCTTGCCTGGGAAATCCCATGGACAGAGGAGTCTGGAGGGCTACAGCCCATGGGGTTGCAGAAAGTTGGACACCAGTTAGTGACTCAACAACAACAAATGTACGTATCCTAGTATGGTGCCCTGAACCCAACCACTAGTATGTAGGAGACAGCTGCAAGACGGTGTCTATTGCATTGCATTACAGCACATTTTGGGTCATGATGCCTGGCCCTTCTAGAAGGTGTTTGCTTTGGGTTTGTTTCCTAAGTCTGTTTCTGCAGCCTGCCTGGTCCTCTCATAAAGTCTTTTTTACTTAAGTCACCAAGGTTTTTGTTCCATTACAGACTGGAAGTCTGATTAAGAACAGATACCAAGAAGTAACAAAGTGTCAGGCACATTCTAAGTTCTTTACAGGCATTAATAAATTTTAATTCCTCAAAAACATGGCATTAAAATGCCAAGACTATTAACTCCCTTAAAATACAGACTCTTTTGTGGTGGTTGTCATAGTTGGAGATCCCAAGGGCTAATTTAGAATTTCACTGAAGAAAATAATGTAATTTTTCCTTTTGAGTACGTCAATTCTAACATAGAAATTGCAAATTAATTGAGGTTATTAGTTCCAGAAGAAAGCCTTAAACTCTGCTCAAAACATTAAATACATCTCAGGTAGAATAGAAGCTTGGTATTGATGGCGAGTCTAATCCAGTTCTGTAAAGAGAATTTTAAATAGAATTGATAAGCACTCTTTGACTTTAATGTGAATTTTGGCTCTGAATTTGAAAGTGACATTCTTGTTTTAGATTCATCCTGGACTTAAGATTTGACTGAGGCCATTTTGTCCTGCCATTATAGCAAATATCTCGCCTTATGAAACATAAGATTCCATTCACCCTGGGGCTAGAGTCACTCTTTTATACTATGTTAGGCATTTAGACAGGGGCCCTAATTCTTTCAAGTCAATTATTTTCAGTCGGCAATATTTTTCATCTACTGCTCAGAGAGACATAAGCCTTGGGGAGAATTAGGTCCATAAAAGTTTCTGCTGAAAGACTCATTTTTTACAGGCACTTGGATATAAAGAACGGGACTGAAATCTGAGGATGTGTGTTTGTCAAATATATACGTATCTATGTGTGGCTAGATGGATCCATGGCTGGCTGGCTGGCTGGGTTAAAGAATGGATGACTAGACGGGTAGTTGGGTGGGTGAACAAATGTCTGGATAGGTGGATGGCTGGGTGTTTGACTGGGTAGGTAGGTTAGTGGATGGATGATTAGATGGATGGATGGATGGAGAGATAAGTCATATAATACATACTTTATTTATTTGATTGGGCAGCATTCATCTTGGGAAGGTACTATAACTATTAAAATTTCTTCTCCTCTTAGAAATGTGTCATGGTGTGCATTCCTAGGAACTGGAATGCAAGTAGGACCAAATTCCCTTTACTTCCATTTTGGTGAGTTCACAAGCAGGTATTTGACTTCAGCTTAGCCAAACAGACAATCCTTGATAGCACCTGGAAAAAGCAAAATGGCTGTCTGGGGAGGCCTTACAAATAGCTGGGAAAGAAGAGAATTGAAAAACAAAGGAGAAAAGGAAAGATATAAGCATCTGAATGCAGAGTTCCAAAGAATAGCAAGAAGAGATAAGAAAGCCTTCCTCAGAGATCAATGCAAAGAAATAGAGGAAAACAACAGAATGGGAAAGACTAGAGATCTCTTCAAGAAAATTAGAGATACCAAGGGAACATTTCATGCAAAGATGGGCTTGATAAAGGACAGAAATGGTATGGACCTAACAGAAGCAGAAGATATTAAGAAGAGGTGGCAGGAACACACAGAAGAACTGTACAAAAAAGATCTTCATGACCCAGATAATCACGATGGTGTGGTCACTCACCTAGAGCTAGACATCCTGGAATGTGAAGTCAAGAGGGCCTTAGAAAGCATCACTATGAACAAAGCTAGTAGAGATGATGGAATTCCAGTTGAGCTATTTCAAATCCTGAAAGATGATGCTGTGAAAGTGCTGCACTCAATATGCCAGCAAATTTGGAAAACTCAGCAGTGGCCACAGGACTGGAAAAGGTCAGTTTTCATTCCAATCCCAAAGAAAGGCAATGCCAAATAATGCTCAAACTACCGCACAATTGCACTCATCTCACATGCTAGTAAAGTAATGCTCAAAATTCTCCAAGCCAGGCTTCAACAATACGTGAACCGTGAACTTCCTGATGTTCAAGCTGGTTTTAGAAAAGGCAGAGGAACCAGAGACCAAATTGCCAACATCCACTGGATCATCAAAAAAGCAAGAGAGTTTCAGAAAAACATCTATTTCTGCTTTATTGACTATGCCAAAGCCTTTGACTGTGTGGATCACAATAAACTGTGGAAAATTCTGAAAGAGATGGGAATACTAGACCACCTGACCTGCCTCTTGAGAAATCTGTATGCAGGTCAGGAAGCAACAGTAAGAACTGGACATGGAGCAACAGACTGGTTCCAAATAGGAAAAGGAGTACATCAAGGCTGTACATTGTCACCCTGCTTATTTAACTTATATGCAGAGTACATCATGAGAAACATTGGGCTAGAAGAAGCACAAGCTGGAATCAAGATTGCCCGGAGAAATATCAATCACCTCAGATATGCAGATGACACCACCCTTACGGCAGAAAGTGAAGAGGAACTCAAAAGCCTCTTGATGAAAGTGAATGTGGAGAGTGAAAAAGGTGGCTTAAAGCTCAACATTCAGAAAATGAAGATCATGGCATCTGGTCCCATCACTTCATGGACAATAGATGGGGAAAAGTGGAAACAGTGTCAGACTTTATATTTTTGGGCTCCAAAATCACTACAGATGGTGACTGCAGCCATGAAATTAAAAGACGCTTACTCCTTGGAAGGAAAGTTATGACCAACCTAGATAGCATATTCAAAAGCAGAGACATTACTTTGCCAACAAAGGTCCATCTAGTCAAGGCTATGGTTTTTCCTGTGGTCATGTATGGATGTTGAGAGTTGGACTGTGAAGAAGGCTGAGCGCCGAAGAATTGATGTTTTTGAACTGTGGTGTTGGAGAAGACTCTTGAGAGTCCCTTGGACTGCAAGGAGATCCAACCAGTCCATTCTGAAGGAGATAAACCCTGGGATTTCTTTGGAAGGAATGATGCTAAAGCTGAAACTCCAGTACTTTGGCCACCTGATGCGAAGAGTTGACTCATTGGAAAAGACTCTGATGCTGGGAGGGATTAGGGGCAGGAGGAGAAGGGGACGACAGAGGATGAGATAGCTGGATGGCATCAGTGACTCGATGGACGTGAGTCTGAGTGAACTCTGGGAGTTGGTGATGGACAGGGAGGCCTGGCGTGCTGCCATTCATGGGGTCACAAAGAGTCAGACACGACTGAGCGACTGAACTGAACTGAACTGAAGGTGTGGTGCTTTTAGACGAAATGATCTTCTTAGCAGCAGGGGTGGCCTGGAGATCTCTGAATGGACCTGTTCCTGCTGGGGGAACCACTCTGGTTCCAGATGCCTAGCCCTTCCAGAAGGTGTTTGCTTTGGGCTTGTTTCCTAAGTCTGTTTCTGCAGCCTACCTGGTCCTCTCATAAAGTCTTTTTTACTTAAGTCACCAAGATTTTTGTTCCATTACAAACTGGAAGTCTGATTAAGAACAGATACCGAGAAGTAACTAAGTGTCAGGCATATTCTAAGTTCTTTACAGGCATTAATTTATTTGATATTTGCAAGGATGCTATGAGTAAGTACTCTCATTTATTCCTGTTTTCCAGAAGAGTAAACACAGAAAGCCTACATAATTTCTCAAGATCACATAGCTACTGAAAGCAGAACTTGCATTTGAATTCTGGTAGTCTGACTGGAGGGCATATTTAACTCCGCATTTCTAACTGTTTTGCAATATTACTTCTGTGAAGATGATAGAGGGAGGGAGAGGGCAAGGAAGAAAATGAGGGAAGGAGTGTGGCAGAGACTATGCAGTGTTCACCAAAACCTTTCCCCTTTCCTCCTGGCTCACAGTGAGATTACACCTCCCTGCCGCCTTCTCACTTCAATGTAGACATATGAGTGAGTTCTGGCCAAGAGAATGTGTACAGAAGTAAGGTGTGTCATTTCTAAGTCAAAGTAATTAAGATGTGGTGTGTTTTCCTTTCCTTTCCCCACTGATTGCTGAATGAAGAGGACCCTGAGGTCCTAGAGGAGGGTCATGATGAAACGAGTAGAATGTTTCCTGAACAGGAACAAACAGATGGGATTGTGATGTGAATGAGAAACAAACTTGATTTTGTTATACTGATATAATTTTAGGGTTGTCTTGTAAAGCCTGTAATCCTCCCTAATATGGGTATAACGACAGATAGATGGTAGATTGATGATGACAGAGCAAAGCAAACTTGAATTCTAATGTAGAGAATCCAATGCCACTTTCACGTGTATGGAGTTTTCTACCTGGAGGTGAAATTCTAATCCCCTGGAGAATTGTTCCTGGAATCTCCATGGCTTCATTATCATTTCCGTCAGTGCTTTAAAAAGTCCTGGTTTTCAGAGTTTTCCTCCTGCAATGACTTCCTATCTTTTTCTACTGCACCCCAAAGCAGACAGGATATGGAGATTGAGTTGTATTTTAAATTCTGTTTTTTGGAACTCATCCAAAAACCTTTGATTAGCCTGAATCTTTACTCTCACCTCTGGAGCATTCTTTTGTTGTAAGTCATATCTTGCATTTTACAAGTGCACAGCTTCCCTCCATGCCCACAAATTTTGGTGCTAGGCAAGAATAAAATACGGTAATTTCATGACATTGAGTTTGTTAAATTATGCACTGGGTAGGCTTCATATTTCTCCTTCTAATTAGAGGGTAAGATTTGAGTAATAGCAAGTAAATTGATGCAACATGTCTAAACGTATTACTTTATTTTGAATGACACTTTAGTAATAAAAAGGACTAGTTTCACAACAAATCTCTCATCTCAAAAGGTCAAAATATTATATATTTTCAAAAGCTTTCTTACCTGTATAACATCTTATGGAAGGTAATACCCTGCCTTATGGGGAAAATAATTATCGGGGTATATGGATGCTATCTATCAAAGTATTATTAAACTATGTGGATTATATGAGGGCTTTTTCACTGCATTTGCTAAATTGTATGAGGAGAATTTCAGCAAGTACTTGTGAAACTAAAATGGATAACTGTCAGATTTACTCATCAAAAGGAGGGTGGGGGAACGTCCATGGTGGTCCAGTGCTTTAGAATCCACCTTCCAGTGCAGGGGACGTGGGTTTGATTCCTAGCCAGGGAACTAAGACCCCACATGCTGCAGGGCAATTAAGCCCAAGTGCCACAACTAGAGGGCCTGTGTGCCACAACTCCTGAGCCCTTGTGCTCTGGAACCTGTGCACCACAGTGAAAGACCCCCTGTGCCATGACTAAGACCTGACACAGCCAAATATATATATATATATATATATATATATATTTTTTTTTTTTAATGGGGGCAGGAATACTTAGGATCATGACACAGATTGTGAATGACATCTGTGATTAGGTTAAATCAGACATTTGCCCTTGAGCCCCATCAAAATGAAGATACCATGTACAAAACAATTTTTGTATATTTTCAATTTCTATCAGAGACTCAGAAGGACTAGCTGACTTCTCAAGGCTCCTACAATGATCACTACTGTATGAGTTACCCTTTTTTTAAAGAAATATATGAAGAAGGCAGAGATGGTCAGCACCGTTTATTCTGTCAATTGAAATTGGGTCTATTTAAGAGTTATATTCGCAGAAGGCAATGGCACCCCACTCCAGTACTCTTGCCTGGAAAATCCCATGGACGGAGGAGCCTGGAAGGCTGCAGTCCATGGAGTTGCTGAGGGTTGGACACGACTGAGTGAATTCACTTTCACTTTTCACTTTCATGCATTGGAGAAGGAAATGGCAACCCACTCCAGTGTTCTTGCCTGGAGAATCCCAGGGATGGGGGAGCCTGGTGGGCTGCCGTCTATGGGGTCTCACAGAGTCGGACATGACTGAAGCAACTTAGCAGCAGCAGCAGCAGCAGCAAGAATTATATTGAGATTTCCCTGATGGTGCAGTGGTTTACAATTTGCCTGCTAATGGAGGGAATATGGGTTCGATCCCTCATCAAGGAAGATTCCACATGCTGCCGGGCAACTAAGCCTGTGTGCCACAACTACCTACCCCATGCTCTAGAGCCCACGAGCCACAACCACTGAGCCCACATGCCCTGGAGCCTATGCTCCATAAGAAGAGAAGCCATTGCAATGAGAAGTCCACACACTACAACTACAGCATCCCCCGCTCATTCAAACTAGAGAAAGCCCGTGGGCAGCGACAAAGACCCAGTGCAGCCAAAAATAAATAAATGAAATTTAAGAAAAGAATTATATCCAAAAAGTCACTAATACATAGTCAACCACAGTATAAAAGATGGAAGATTCGAAAGAGATCTTAGGCAGTCATCTAGTCTAATGCCTTTGTTTTATTGATGAGGACAGTGAAGTCCAGAGAAACAAAGTGATTTGCTCACTTTCATCTATCAAGTTATTGTTTGATAAAACTGAGAAGTCTAGGTGTGAGAGTCCAACTGTTAACTACTCAGACTCTCACTCCTAGACTTCTTAGTTTTATCAAACAATAACTTGACAGATGAATGTCAGGGGCTCAAATGTCATCAGGAATCTATCTTCATCCATCACTTGGCTCTGCTTTTCTGTGTTGCTTTCTTCTCATGCAATGATAAGATAATTCCAGTCTTAGGTTCTTTCATCTCAGTGGCTCCAACCTGAAGCAAACTTCTTTATTCTACTGGTTCACATAAAAGTCATTAGCACAGTTTGGGTCATAGCCTAGTTCTGAACCACTCACTTGCCAGGGCCATTGTACATTCTGATTTTCTTGGTCTGGGTCAAGATGCCCATCAACAAAGCAGAAAGTCAGATCAGTGTCACCTAACCCATATGGGGCTGTGACTGGGAGATAGTAGTTCTCAAAGGAGATTCTGGGCAACACTATGAGATGAGGGGATGATGCTGAATGGGAAAAAAGCAACATATGTCTACCACTCATAGCAATTTGCTTTTTAAATCTCCTTGTCACGTTAATAAATAACTTCATTATTCATTTCATGGAATATCACAAAGAAGTAATTTTATTTTTAAATTTAGATCTGTATTGTATATGGTTTATAGTAAATTTTAAATGATCATCATTAACAGTCACTTTATATGTGAAAAGAAATGCAACTTTTCTCCTTTAAGAAAAGGACAGACACTAATCTACTTTGAATTAATTCTGGAACAAAAATACATTTTAAAAGAACATCGTATCTTATTTAGTTTGAGGACTGAAAAGTTATTAAAATAGAGATTGGGATTTAGCAGGTGTTACAGCATCAAAAATAGATTTGTAAAAATGACTTCATTTTGATTGTTTAGAAGGCTTGAATTTTTCACTTTAAAGTTAACTGGTTTATTTTGAATGCTTTTCTGTTTTGTTTCCAAGTGGCAAGTTAATAAATTTCAAGACTTCTATTTCCAATGTTTCTCTGTAAATAAATCATCATATGGGTAGTTATTATTGTTCTCAATAAATCAAAAGCCAAATTAACTCTAATAATCACTGAAATTCTTTTATTTTTTTCATTTTGAAAAAAAATTTTTATTTTTTTTAAATTTTATTTTATTTTTAAACTTTACATAATTGTATTAGTTTTGCCAAATATCAAAATGAATCCACCACCGGTATACATGTGTTCCCCATCCTAAACCCTCCTCCCTCCTCCCTCCCCATACCATCCCTCTGGGTCTTCCCAGTGCTCCAGCCCCAAGCATCCAGAATCGTGCATCGAACCTGGACTGGCATCTCGTTTCATACATGATATTTTACATGTTTCAATGCCATTCTCCCAAATCTTCCCACCCTCTCCCTCTCCCACAGAGTCCATAAGACTGTTCTATACATCAGTGTCTCTTTTGCTGTCTCGTACACAGGGTTATTGTTACCATCTTTCTAAATTCCATATGTATGCGTTAGTATACTGTATTGGTGTTTTTCCTTCTGGCTTACTTCACTCTGTATAATAGGCTCCAGTTTCATCCACCTCATTAGAACTGATTCAAATGAATTCTTTTTAATGGCTGAGTAATACTCCATTGTGTATATGTACCACAGCTTTCTTATCCATTCATCTGCTGATGGACATCTAGGTTGCTTCCATGTCCTGGCTATTATAAACAGTGCTGCGATGAACATTGGGGTACACGTGTCTCTTTCCCTTCTGGTTTCCTCAGTGTGTATGCCCAGCAGTGGGATTGCTGGATCATAAGGCAGTTCTATTTCCAGTTTTTTAAGAAATCTCCACACTGTTCTCCATAGTGGCTGTACTAGTTTGCATTCCCACCAACAGTGTAAGAGGGTTCCCTTTTCTCCACACCCTCTCCAGCATTTATTATTTGTAGACTTTTGGATCGCAGCCATTCTGACTGGTGTGAAATGGTACCTCATAGTGGTTTTGATTTGCATTTCTCTGATAATGAGTGATGTTGAGCATCTTTTCATGTGTTTGTTAGCCATCTGTATGTCTTCTTTGGAGAAATGTCTATTTAGTTCTTTGGCCCATTTTTTGATTGGGTCATTTATTTTTCTGTAGTTGAGCTGGAGGAGTTGCTTGTATATTTTTGAGATTAGTTGTTTGTCAGTTGCTTCACTTGCTATTATTTTCTCCCATTCTGAAGGCTGTCTTTTCACCTTGCTAATAGTTTCCTTTGATGTGCAGAAGCTTTTAAGGTTAATTAGGTCCCGTTTATTTTTGCTTTTATTTCCAATATTCTGGGAGATGGGTCATAGAGGATCCTGCTGTGATGTATGTCAGAGAGTGTTTTGCCTATGTTCTCCTCTAGGAGTTCTATAGTTTCTGGTCTTACATTGAGATCTTTAATCCATTTTGAGTTTATTTTTGTGTATGGTGTTAGAAAGTGTTCTAGTTTCATTCTTTTACAAGTGGTTGACCAGATTTCCCAGCACCACTTGTTAAAGAGATTGTCTTTAATCCATTGTATATTCTTGCCTCCTTTGTCAAAGATAAGGTGTCCATATGTGCGTGGATTTATCTCTGGGCTTTCTATTTTGTTCCATTGATCTATATTTCTGTCTTTGTGCCAGTACCATACTGTCTTGATGACTGTGGCTTTGTAGTAGAGCCTGAAGTCAGGTAGGTTGATTCCTCCAGTTCCATTCTTCTTTCTCAAGATCGCTTTGGCTATTCAAGGTTTTTTGTATTTCCATACAAATTGTGAAATTATTTGTTCTAGCTCTGTGAAGAATACTGTTGGTAGCTTGATAGGGATTGCATTGAATCTATAAATTGCTTTGGGTAGTATACTCATTTTCACTATATTGATTCTTCCAATCCATGAACATGGTATATTTTTCCATCTATTAGTGTCCTTTTTGATTTCTTTCACCAGTGTTTTATAGTTTTCTATATATAGGTCTTTAGTTTCTTTAGGTAGATATATTCCTAAGTATTTTATTCTTTCCGTTGCAATGGTGAATGGAATTGTTTCCTTAATTTCTCTTTCTGTTTTCTCATTATTAGTGTATAGGAATGCAAGGGATTTCTGTGTGTTGATTTTATATCCTGCAACTTTACTGTAGTCATTGATTAGCTCTAGTAATTTTCTGGTGGAGTCTTTAGGGTTTTCTATGTAGAGGATCATGTCATCTGCAAATAGTGAGAGTTTTACTTCTTCTTTTCCAATTTGGATTCCTTTTATTTCTTTTTCTTCTCTGATTGCTGTGGCCAAAACTTCCAAAACTATGTTGAATAGTAATGGTGAAAGTGGGCACCCTTGTCTTGTTCCTGACTTTAGAGGAAATGCTTTCAATTTTTCACCATTGAGGATAATGTTTGCTGTGGGTTTGTCATAAATAGCTTTTATTATGTTGAGGTATGTTCCTTCTATTCCTGCTTTCTGGAGAGTTTTTATCATAAATGGGTGTTGAATTTTGTCAAAGGCTTTCTCTGCATCTATTGAGATAATCATATGGTTTTTATTTTTCAATTTGTTAATGTGGTGTATTACATTGATTGATTTGCAGATATTGAAGAATCCTTGCATCCCTGGGATAAAGCCCACTTGGTCATGGTGTATGATCTTTTTAATGTGTTGGTGGATTCTGATTGCTAGAATTTTGTTAAGGATTTTTGCATCTATGTTCATCAGTGATATTGGCCTGTAGTTTTCTTTTTTTGTGGGATCTTTGTCAGGTTTTGGTATCAGGGTCATGGTGGCCTCATAGAATGAGTTTGGAAGTTTACCTTCCTCTGCAATGTTCTGGAAGAGTTTGAGCAGGTGTTAGCTCTTCTCTAAATTTTTGGTAGAATTCAGCTGTGAAGCCGTCTGGACCTGGGCTTTTGTTTGCTGGAAGATTTTTGTTTACAGTTTCAATTTCCGTGCTTGTGATGGGTCTGTTAAGATTTTCTATTTCTTCCTGGTCGAGTTTTGGAAAGTTGTACTTTTCTAAGAATTTGTTCATTTCTTCCTCGTTGTCCATTTTATTGGCATATAATTGTTGATAAATAAGCAAGGCATGTTAAGGCAACAGAGTTGTCCTGACATGTATGGTTTAAAAATTCTGATCAGATAAATCAAGGTATCTAGAGGGTATTAATACCAATTTGAGTGGAAATTGTAGATTTGTTATCATTTGTATGATCATTAATTTCTTGATTTTCTCTAGCTTCTCTCTTTATTATAAGAGTATAAATTCAGCAATGTGTGAATAAGCAATAATAATAAAAACCAAAGAAAGTTGTGTAACTGTAAAGCCCCTAAGTGGGTCAACAGCATTTAGCTGAGTGAAAAATGACCACATACCTTAAAACTGCCCATGATAAGAGTTGGAAGTCCTCAGAGTATTTTGCTTTATTTCTTTAATGGAAAAAAACCTTTACCTAATTCTTTGATTTCATGGCCTTAAAAAAATCAAAATGAATGCAGATACTCCAATACCTCTAACAATGTAAACCCTCAGAATATCTCAGTGACTCCTGGGAGTCTGCAGAATGCAGGTTGGCAAATGCCGGCCCACTCTTTGCTCTTTCCCGGTTTACTCTTCATTCCATGAAGACTGTTGCTTTCTAAGGATGGCTGCCCGCTAGCCTCAGGAAACAACTGGTTGAAAACTTCAATTGGTACTATTGGTGTCTTTCATTTCTCCACTTTGCTATCGTGAGGAAAAGTCCCAAGTGTTCACCTCTCCTGGGTTGCTATGTCATGGGTGCTCTTAAGGTGCCATGGGTGGAATGTGGCATTTGGAACCAGGCAGGACGGAGAACTGCTAGCCCTTTCTTTTGACATTGGTCCAGATTTTCATCTGATCTCAGACAATCTCTTCTCCTCTGAGGAAGCCATCAGCTTCACTCTAGTGCTGATTCTACATGGCTCAGGACTGGAACTGTCTAGACCCAGAACCCCATCTCCATCACATGCCAGCTGCCAATCTCTCTAGGGTCTAGTTGCCCCATGTGAAGTGGGATGACAGTAGTCCACATCCCTTGGTGCGGCTGCAAAGATTTATGTAAACATAATTCCTCTCAAAGCTTCCTTTCATCCTTTTCTACCCTGTTCTGTGCCTGGAAGTCTGACCAGTATAGACTACATCAATGGACTCCCTCACCCTATGGATTCTGTTCAACCAATGTGAGCACCAGCAGAAGATCTGAGGGTAAAAGGAGCATGAGGTCAGGACACTGATTTCTCCAGTCCCTACCCTTCTAGGTCGCCTCTCAGAAACAGCATGGCTCCTCTCAGTTGACTCTCTTCATAGTTTTCTCCACATTCTGGTGAACTCCTTCCCTTGGCTGCTTGAGGCTTACTTCCCTGTTTGTAAATAGCATCTGTATTAATGTCTCTTCAATTTTGAATGTGCCCTCTCGTTCCTATACGCGCACCATGTGTTTCCCGGCACACATACCATGAAAAATGCCTGGACTGGTACACAGCAAGCACTTGCATGGTTGTTAGGAGGATTAAATGAACTATGCACACAGCATGATTGGTGCAATACAGGAGTCAATTTATGGTAATGATAATATATTATTTATAATAGCTATTATTTTTAGACTAGCAATTGACATTCATGATTTCATGATGCTCTCCCAACCCCCAAATCTACCACTAGTCACTATATCCCCCAATTTGAGACTCAGAGAGAAGCAACTGGTCCCAGAACATACAGCAGGTTTGTTCTGACTCCAAAGCTTATTCTCCTAATTGCTTCACTGCCATCACAGGAGCTTCCAGTCATATTTCCTGATACAGACATTTGCTTTCAAATATCAAATGATTTTAATAAAGACTTCAGACTGAAATAGTATTTAGCTTACAGGTAATTTCTGGAGAGAATCAATTAACTTCCAATGTAGAACAGTCCTATCTGTTAACATGGAGGCAATCTTTTTAGCTTTATTCCCCAGGATCATAAAATGTTATAAATGAAGACTTTTAAAGTCAATTTCCTAAATCTCTGATGCAGGTGTATAGAGTTATTATGTACTGATTTAATATTCAATTAACTTTCTTAAACTCTCTACTTCATTCAAACAATGTGAAGATGATTTTGAACTTTTTGAGTTTTATCACTTGTGACTGACAGTTTCATTTCTTCCTTTCTAAGTCTTAACACTTGTGATTTATTTTTTCTTATCTTACTCCAAACTCCTGCAATCTCCAGGATATTGGAAGAATTTAAAGTGAATATGCAGGGGTTTTCTTTGATTTTAAGAGGAATGCATCACCATTATGTGTGGGGCTTGCTTTAGGCTTTAGAGGTAAACTTTTTCAGGTTAAAGATGTTCCTACTATTTCCAAAATATTTTTTCTTTGTTTTTAACTATTTAAAACAGTAGAACTATATTTGTTTCCTTAAACACATAGATATTCTGAGTGTTTAACTTTTGAAAGGTGAAAACATCACGGGCATTATTTATATGTCAAGAAATCCCTCCCCAACGCCCCCCTCTCACCCAAAGGCAGCATGGTTCAATGGAAAAAAGCTCTAGACTTAGAGTGAGAAGGTCAGTATTCTCAACCTGCTGCTGCTAAGTCGCTTCAGTCATGTCTGACTCTGTGCGACCCCATAGACGGCAGCCCACCAGGCTCCACCGTCCCTGGGATTCTCCAGGCAAGAGTACTGGAGTGGGGTGCCATTGCCTTCTCCATTCTCAACCTAACTGATGCCAATTTCTGTCAAAGGCCTTTTTGCAGAACACCTATTTTCTATGCTTTTGCCCCACCACTTGGGCATCTGTTTGAATGATTTAAAGTTGAGTTTGATGATAACAGGGCTTCCACTTTTGGTTTTTCTGAAACGTTATTGCATGGACATTCCAGGAGCCATAGTCGTTAGGTCTCTCTTTTCTCCTGTCTCTTGGCACGTGAAGGTAAACTAAAGCTTTAACTGGAGCAAGGATAAAGAGGTTATTCTGAAGGAAATGGGCTTTTCTCAGTCTGAGAGGAAACACAGTTCTTAGTATGTCAGACTTTCCATCTGAGTGAGAGACAACTGCACGGGGTGCTGGGATCAACTCACTATGAGCAGGAGAGAGAACCTTAGGTAGTCTTGGGAGAGGAGTCGGTAGCTGGGGGAAGACAATGCCACTTGATGTTAGCTGAGGTGTGATGCGAAAGAGACAGACGCAGCCCTTTTCCAGGGAGAAGAGGCCCTGGACATGCAGAAATGAGGTCTGAAGGACAGGATATAACACCTGTGCTCCCAGGGGAGGATAGGAGCGAATAACAGGCACTCCTTTTCCTGCTTTTCCCGTGGCTGCTGACACTACTAATAGCAGTCATGTTGTGTCTCTTACTGTGTAATAGTAGGCCTGTAGCTTCACAGAAAGCAGAGGAGCTGATTAAATCCACCCAGCACTTCAGAGTGGAGGATTTCATTTACTCCTCAGAGACATTTTGTGGGTGAACGCAACTCACTTGTATTATATATACTTTTGCACTCAAAAAGGCTTTTCCACTTCCACTTGAAAAGTATCTGTCCATTCACAGATTCTGTAGCATCCATCCATTCACCACTGAGTCAGCATTTATTATAATAATACAAATTATCATTACTAAAAGCTAACATTAGTTTAACTCTTACAAAATTTCAGTAATTTTACACATACTTTCTAACCTATCCTTCACACCACCTATGAAATACTGCTATTATTCTGTTATACAGATAATAAACGTGAGGCACGAGGAGGTGAAGTCGATTTGCTCAGTCTCAGAGCTAGTAGTTGAAGGAGTCAAGACTCAAACCCTAATCTGTTGGATCCAGAGCCTTTTCCAGTGGCAACTGAAGTCAAATAGTTCACAAGAGTCAACCATTAAATGTTCAGGAATTTTGAGCACTGGTTGTTAAATGCAACTGGCTGTTACGAAACATTCAAGTACACAAATTTTTGACTAAATAAACTGCAATAAAACAAAGTTAACAAGTACTGAAACTCATCACTTTCTAATTATTTTACTACAGTCTACTTTATCCTTGCTCTTGAAGTCATTTTTGTCTTTTGAATCTCTATGGTGGAATTACTATATAATGGTTTGTTACAGCATATCTTTTTGTGACTCTGCATTCAAAGACATCACATTGGTAGCTTGAATTTGGCCATGGTTGGCTATCTACATCATGGAAATAAACAAAAGCTACTTACTAGGGGGTACTTTTTTTCTCCTAAGGAACCAGTTATTAAACACCAGTCCACCAGTAGCCCTTTCTGTTAAGTTCAGTTCAGTTCAGTTCAGTCGCTCAGTCATGTCCGACTCTTTGCGACCCCACGAATTGCAGCACTGCAGGCCTCTCTGTCCATCACCAACTTCCAGAGTTCACTCAAACGTCCATCAAGTCAGTGATGCCATCCAGCCATCTCATCCTCTGTCATCCCCTTCTCCTCCTGCCCCTAATCCCTCCCAGCATCAGAGTCTTTTCCAATGAGTCAACTCTTCGCATCAGGTGGCCAAAGTACTGAAGTTTCAGCTTTAGCATCATTCCTTCCAAAGAACACCCAGGACTGATCTCCCTTAGAATGGACTTGTTGGAGATCTCCTTGCAGTCCAAGGGACTCTCAAGAATCTTCTCCAACACCACAGTTCAAAAGCATCAATTCTTGGGCGCTCAGCTTTCTTCACAGTCCAACTCTCACATCCATACATGACCACTGGAAAAACCATAGCCTTGACTAGATGGACCTTTGTTGGCAAAGTAATGTCTCTGCTTTTGAATATGCTATCTAGGTTGGTCATAACTTTCCTTCCAAGGAGTAAGCGTCTTTTAATTTCATGGCTGCAGTCACCATCTGCAGTGATTTTGGAGCCCAAAAAAATAAAGTCTGACACTGTTTCCACTGTTTCCCCATCTATTTCCCATGAAGTGATGGGACCGGATGCCATGATCTTTGTTTTCTGAATGTTGAGCTTTAAGTCACCTTTTTCACTCTCCTCTTTCACTTTCATCAAGAGGCTTTTGAGTTCCTCTTCACTTTCTGCCATAAGGGTGGTGTCATCTGCATATCTACTAGGGTATATAACCTCTGTTTAATACCATGATATAATGTACGAGGCATTATGCTGCATGTGGGGAGTACAAAATTGGATGAGTCATAGTAGAAAGAAGGAAGAGAAACATCTCATCCACTGGAAATTAAAAGACTATGGAGGCTGCTTCATTCCAGTTTGAAACATCACATCAAATAGACTATCCAGGTATAATTGTATGTATGGGAAATAAGACTTAAGACACCCAGGAAAAATATAATCTAGGCTTTGATATAGTAATTTCCTCAGCCTCTCTTCATTTTTATTGTGGAGAACACAAAAGGAATCAACTGTATGGCAAGGTGGACCCATTTCAGGTACAGTGTTCCTTGACCCTGAATGAGTCCCACCTTGTATCTTTAGAATATATAGCTTTTTGACCAAGGGAAACATCATTCCTTATCTGGGCCCCTTTTCTTTCAGAACCAGTTAACTAAGCATTAATCCAGACAGATGCTTTTTACAGTCAAGAAGATGAATCCTGTAAGGAACAGTTAAAACCCACTGATATGGTTATTTCCCCACCAGATATCTTTCTAACAGAATGTCACACCAGCTTGATCAGTCTGGTCGGCCAGATTCATTCTCAATGTCCAGTGGAAATATATGTACAGAAAGGTAGAAAGCAAGAGAAGAGTAAGGCAATCAAGACACATGGATTTAGACCCAACTCTGCCATTTACTGACAAGTCATTTCCCCTTTCTGCACTCAGTGGCCCTGTTTATAAAATGAAGGAGTTAGACTATCAACATTTTTTTTCAAGTATAGACTTCATAAGCATCACCAATTGAGTTAATCAATATTCAGGTTCTCAGATCCCACCTGCAGATATGCCGCTCATAGCTCTTGGTCATGCCCAATAATTTGCATTTTAAGCCACCATCTGGATTAATTCTCTTCCCAATGATCTGCTCTGTCACATCCATATCACTAGACTTAAGTGATCTTGATTCCTAAATCTGCTGCAGTCTTGAGGTTAAAGGCAATGTGTTAGTGAACAGTTTTTTGATTGTAAATAGCAATCTTAAATGTCACTTGAAATGTACATTTAAGAAAGACATATTTTGCCTTGTATTACCTGCTGGTTTACATCTTCTATTTGAGTCTTGCCTGTTATTTCCCCTAATTTGATAAAAGTCATTGGTAGCCTTTTATCTTTTTTATTTCTGATAGGCTTCAATGTGTATGTTTATGCTATCTGGGTGATGGAAAAATTTAACTGCTAGTTTAAGTGGCTAAGAAGCATTCCAATAATGCATTTCCCGAAAGGGGAAAAAAAAAAAAGATATCACCATGTGTTTGCTGGGAATGATTCTGAAAGCAATTGGAAAGTGACCAAAATCTGAATTATTGTATTATTGAATCCAAGTCAGTATTGCAGAAAACAGCAATACCGGACTGGCTTTTAGGCAGATAACTTATACTCCTTGTCCAACTGATGTTTATCTTGTAATAAGAAATGCAGTTTGAAAATACAAAACGATGGGGTCTTAGAAGGATACAGTCTCTCGATCTTTGATACAACTACTTTCTACAGCAAAGCAAAAGATATGTTACTCCTGTCTTTCTCCTAATTGGTTAAGTGCTGTACACCTCTGTGATCTCCATCTGCCTGCCCCCAGTTCATTCCTCTTCTGGTCATGGCAGCCTCATTTTCCTTCTGGCAGGGCAGCTTCCTTCATTCTCTGAGCACACGGAGCGGGGGTGGACTGGAGGGATCTGTGTGCTTCCAGGGTGAAAGGATATTCCTCTTGGCACAGTGATTGGTTCAGGGATGGGTATGAGGCAGTTTTGATGAGTAAGAATTAAGCTTCAGATTTTCCTTGAATAGCTGGAGAAGAACCTCTTTTGCGTTTAGCTAGATTTGAAGTTAGGCTGAATGTGAAGCTGGAGATATTGACCACTATTTTCTCACTCCAGAGAATCTAAAATTGGAAGCAACCAGTGGAGAACAGAACCCCAAAATGAGTGAGAGAATGAAGAGCCAAGAACTTCAAGCTGTGTTTGAAGCTGTTAGGTCTATCCCCTGGATATATTCCCATGAGCTGATAAGTTTCTATTTTTATTATGTGATATTGGTGTTTATATATATATATTAATTTTTATTTTATATTGGAGTATAGTTGATTAACAATATTGTGTTAGTTTCAGGTGTACAGCAAAGTGATTCAGTTATACACATATCTATTTTTTTTCAAATTTATTTTCCCATTTAGGTTGTTGTTATTCAGTCACCAAGTCGTGTCTGATTCTTTGCAACCCCATGGCAACATTCAAGGCTTCCCTGTCCCTCACCATCTCCCAGAGTTTGCCCAAGTTCGTGTCCATTGAATCAGTGATGCTATCCAACCATCTCATCCTCTGTCGCCCTCTTCTCCTTCTGCCTTCAATCTTCCTCAGCATCAGAGTCTTTGCTAGTGAGTTGGGTCTTCACATCATGTGGCCAAAGTATTGGAACTTGAGCTTCAGCATCAGTCCTTCCAATGAGTATTCAAAGTTGATGACTTTTAAAATTGACTGATTTGATCTTCCTGCTGTCCAAAGGATTCTCAAGAGTCTTCTCCAACACCACAGTTTGAGAGTATCAATTCTTTGGTGCTCTGCCTTCTTTATGATCCAGTCTCACAACCATACGTGACTACTGGAAAGACCATAGCCTGGATTATACGGACGTTTTTCAGCAAAGTGATGTTTTTGCCTTTTAACACACTGTCTAGGCTTGTCAGAGCTTTCATCTGCCAAGAAGCAATCATCTTCTAATTTCATGGCTGCAGTCACTATCCACAGTGATTTTAGAGCTCAAGAAGAGGAAATCTGTCACTGCTTCTACCTTTTCCTCTTCTATATGCTGTGAAGTGATGTGGCCGGAGGCCATGATCTTAGTTTAATACTTAGTTTTAAGCCAGATTTTCACTCTCCCCATTTAGGTTATTACAGAATATTGAGCAGAGTTCCCTGTGCTGTACACTAGGTCCTTGTTGGTTAACTATTTTAAATATAGTAGGTATATATATCAATCTCAAACTCCCAATTTATCCCTCCCCTCAACCTTTCCCCTTCGGTAACTATAAGCTTGTTTTCAAGTCTGTGAGTCTAAACCAGCTTTCTTTTGGTCATTTGAAACCAAACTAAACCAAACTGATTAACTAAACAATTGGCCAAAGTGTGATTTGCACATATAAGTTCTTTAAGATACATAGCTTTTAAGGTATACATTAAAAGAAAAAAAAACAAAACCTTAATTCTGTCAAACTGTAATATAGTTATTAGAACATATAAGTATATATAAGAAAAGAAAGGCTATATAAGAAACTAGTAACAGAGTTTCCCCTGAAGAAAGAATTAGAATTAGGAGGGACACTGGGTTTTCACTGTAGATCCTTTTGTACTATTTGTCTTTTTTAACTTTTATTTTGTATACATTGTACCTACTGAAAATCCCAATTACATGCTTCTGCAAAGTCAGTTTCTTTGATAAGCAGTAGCATGTGCATTGTTTATGTACCAAGTACATCTTTTCCATTTACTATGTGTAGCACTAAGATTGTAGGGCTTCCCAGGTGGCTGCTGCTGCTGCTGTTGCTAAGTCGCTTCAGTCGTGTCCGACTCTGTGCAACCCCAGAGATGACAGCCCACCAGGCTCCCTCGTCCCTGGGATTCTCCAAGCAAGAACACTGGAGTGGGTTGCCATTTCCTTCTCCAAAGCATGAAAGTGAAAAGAGAAAGTGAAGTCACTCAGTCGTGTCCGACTCCTAGCGACCCCATGGACTGCAGCCTACCAGGCTCCTCCGTCCATGGAATTTTCCAGGCAAGAGTACTGGAGTGGGGTGCCATTGCCTTGTTCTCCCAGGTGGAACTAGTGGTAAAAAGAAAAAAAAAAAAACCCTCTGTCAATGCAGGAGACTTAAGAGATGTGGGTTCAATCCCTGGATGAGAAGATCCTCTGGAGGAGGGTATGGCAACCCACTCCAGTAATTTTGCCTGGAGAATCCCATAGACAGAGGAGCCTGGCAGGTTACAGGCCATGGTGTTGCAAAGAGTTGGACACAACTGAACATATAGTGAATAAATGCTAAAATGTATTTTTCCATTTGTTAAGATTTAGTTCAGTTCAGTCTCTCAGTCGTGTCTGTCTGTGTTAAGATTCATTTCCCCCCAAATATGCTACAACACTGACGGTGACACAAGCATTTAAAAATCTTCAGATTCACCAAAGTGTAGAACATGCTTTCTTCATCTAGAAGTACTCTCTGAACCTTGTAGACAATGTGTCACCTCTCTCATTTCCATTAACTTAATTTATCAAGATGCCATCTGTTCACTTCCTTTAATCCTCAGCTTGCCCATTTTGAAGATGAGACATCTCAAAGTAAATGCATCATTAAAACTGTGGACTTAGGGGCAGCTTATATGATTCTATTTCATTACTTTGTTTACCCTCAGGGACGGGTTATGCCATTTGATTTTCCATTGTCCTTACATCATCTTATTATTTGGTTTTTGGTGAACAGAGCTTATTGAAATGACTGAAGTGAACCTTCTGCTCAGAGGAACAGAAAAACAATACTCAGAAATGAGACTGTGAAGATGAATATTAACTGGGTACATTTTGATCCTCCTGTATTTTATTTTCTTTATCTTCATGGAATTTTGTATCATGGTCAGAACCAAGTGGTCTTGAGAGGCTGCTTCTGTGGCCAAGCTATTAATTTTCTGTCCCCTTCTCCTTCAGGTACTGACTACAATATTATTTGCACTTTTGATCAGGACAATAGAGTTGTAAAGACCCTTTTTGGATTCAAGGATCTAGGGGTACTTTGGCAATTGATACCCAGTGTTATAAATTTATTCCAAGGTAGTATAAAGTAAACTAAATAACATTTAGGATAAGACTATAATTAATCATAGCTACTATTATTTAGTAGCCTATGTCAGATATTTTACAACAAGTTTAATACTCATTTCTCTCAATATTCCTTTTAAGTAAGTATTGATATAATTATTATTCCCATTGTTCAGATGAGGAAAAAAAAATGAGGCGCATTAGCCCAAGTTGTATAAGTTGTCCAAACTACCCAAGGTTCCCCATGTTAAAAATGAGAATCCTGGGATTTGAACTGTGGTGGCCTGATCCCAGGCTTCTGAGGCGGTACTGGTGGTAAAGAGCCTGTCCACCAATGCAGGAGAGATAAGAGACACAGGTTCTATCCCTGGATCGGGAAGGTACCCTGGAGGAGGGCTTGGCAACCCTCTCCAGTACTTTTGCCTGGAGAATCTCATAGACAGAGGAGCCTGGCAGGCTATAGTCCATAGGGTTGCAAAGAGACATGACTGAAGAGACTTAGCACGCACACCCGGTCTGATCCTAGAACCCGTGACCCTCAAAGGGCTCAGCTACTTTGAGAGGCAGCTCATAGCTCAAACCAGTAAATAAAGGTGAAAGTAGGCTCCAGGTAAAGGTAGATCAGAGGAGGGCATAATTAATTTTATCTGGAGAGACCAGAGAGGCTTCCTAGAAGAGGTAATAGAGTAGGTGGGTTTTGAAAGGTGAATAGGTGTTTTATCAGGCAACCACCACACACTGCATGTGCCAAAAGCAAAGAAGAATTTCACTCAGTGACTTCTAAAATTTAATTTCAAACTATCATAGCATATGTGTTCAAGTCAGGGGGTCAAATGCCAGAAGTAAAAGTAAATTTCAGCACTGAAACAACTTATATCTGCCTTCCTAAAAGAATGAAGCCTCTTCAGTCCTTAGGGATGTGTTTAGATACAAGAAAGTACTTTAAATGGTTTGTAAAACTCAATATCACAGAGAAATGCTAGTTCTTATCATGTAACTTTATATGGCATGTTGATTTTTCTACTGGCCTCAATTCTTTACCCTCTCTTGTAGCCTCAACTTTTGCCACGTGAATTTGCAATCCCTTTCACTAAAGAGACAGAGTCTACTTCCTCACCCTTGAACCTGGGCTGCCTTTGTTATTGCTTTAGCCATAAGGTTGTTAGCAGACACAACACAACTTTAAAAAGCACTTGGAAAAGTGCTTTAAAAAGTTTTAAAAAGCACTTGGAAAAAAACTGGTAAACATAAGACATGTTTTGAACAAAATGATGAGGGAAAAAAGAACTTGGGCATTTTGCTTGAGCTAGGTCTTCTCACATCAGAAGACTACATCTAGGATTGTCTGGAGGACAAAAACCATTTCGAGTGGAGCCCCTGGACCCTTTATTTCAAAGAAGGCTACCCTGAAGCAGACCACAGTAAGCAACCCTAGACATGTGAGTGAGAGCAAGACCAACTCAGAGTAGCCAAGCCCAGCCTAACCAAGCATACTGAGGAGCTAAATCAATGCTTATTACTGTAGGCTGCAGTTTTCCATTTAAATTTTCTGTATCTATAGATAGCTTGAAGTTTATAGTAGCTGACCTCAAAGTTACCCTAGGGGAAAACCACGATATATTCTACTACTCTCAAGGAAGTGATGTTGCTGTGTCAATTTCACCTGGCTATGAGCATCATTGTGACAGCTGACACTTGATAGAGTGTACAAGAACAAATCATAACAGCTTCAACATGGAAAACTCCTGGAAGTCAGAGCCTTCTATTTATTTTATGCTCCAAATAAAAGCAGAAGAAACAGGTACATGATACATACTTTTTAGGTAAAAAACTGATCAGCAATCTAGCTTCTTTGACAAAAGTAGAAAATTTCATATTTATCCCTGGAGAACTGCAGGGTGAGCTACTGTAACCTATCACTTGTCAGGTAAAATTACAAACTAATGTTACCCAGAAATAGCTAGCAGCTAATTTAAATGCTTTGGGGAACCAACAGGTAGAAGACATGTATATGTTATAACTCAGGGATTTGTCCATTAATCTTTAAGGAACTTTAAACCCAAAGTTATTGTTCAAAGAGCCTTTAAAGGGAGGAATTGAAACTATAATATTAGGAAAGTTTTTGAATGTCTTGTGGTCCAAATTTTTCAGACACCTTTGTATATAGGCAGAGATGAGCCAACATTAATTTTAAGTAAATAGTATTTCACTTGGTCCTAACTGTAGTGCTGCATATATGCTCAAAATAGAAATTGGGAAAAACAAAATTAAAAGCAAGCAAGTAAAAAATGTTTCCATTGTTGAAACACAATCATTGTCAATAGTTGGTATTTTAAATGTATTTTAATCTTATTTTATCTTTTAGTAATAGTAGCACACTTTCAGGCTCAGTGCTGGGAATTTTAAGTTCATTTCTCCCTTTGATTGTCATGACCTGGTGAGTTGACATTACCTCCATTTTTTTTAGGTAAGAAAGTTGAGAATATAATGACAGGAATGTTGCTGACATATTAGCCCCCCTCTCTGCCCGCTGATATAGAAATTGAGCACTCCTCTTCAGGAGTCCTCCAGTTAATTTTCCTTTATTAACCTTTAATTATGGAAAAGTCAAATACACACAAAAGTAGTGTGAGAAGTATCCATACACTCATCACCCAGCTTCAACAATTATCAATACTTATTAGTCTTGTTTCATTAACTGCAACCACTTTTTGCTTATGCCTTTGGGCTCCAGTTTTCCCTCTGGACTTCCCTATCTGTAGATCACTTGAGGTTAACTCAAGTTAATCTCAAGGTTAACTTCAAGGTTAATCTTAACCTCAAGGTTAATCTTCAAGGGCAATTCTGAGATAGTCCCATACTTTAAAAAAGAGAGGTAAGTTGACTCTGTGCATTTTGCCTAAAGAAAGAAAATGTGTTTGGTGCCTATTATCGTGGGCTCAGTGCTAGTTACAGTGAATCATGAGGTCCCAGGGAGCTACGGGATACTACAGAGTCTGCCACACATTGTCTTAAGTTTCATCATAAATGAGAAAACTGCTCGGCATAGGGCCATTGTTTCTCTAGCTTCCAGAGAAAGCCTTCCAACTGTTAAACTGGACTGTCCCCCCTTCAATCCTACCCACCCAAAATTGACCTGGAATGCTTGGCTGTGCCACCATTTTTCACCCTGCAGTGTATGAGTGGTTAATATTCATGAGGGCATCTACCAGTGGAGTCTGTAGAGGCATATGGAAACCACAGCCTCCATTCTCAGCAAGTTTGCACCAAAGTGTCTGAGTCTATTTACTCACAATTTCCTGATGTTTTGACATTTCCTTGCTGATTTGCCTCATGAATGAACGCCTCATGACACATTTGCAATCGGAAGCGATATCCCAACAAGCCAAAGATTGGCTTCTCCTGTTGCCAGGGGCCATCTCATCTCATTTTTGCACAGAATACATGTTGCAAAGTCAAAAAAAAAAAAAAAAAGGTGACAGTACTGAATGTCTCTTTCTGTCTCTTATGTCTTAGTCTCTGTAGATGAGAAAGTAAGGCAGAAGGGTCACACAGCTGTATAGTTGTTACTTTTGCATTATAACATGTGTTACTCCAGTCTCATGAAATAAGAAAGAAAACATTATCAACATCATAATTTTTTTGTGATTTGAAAAGTAAAATATATTCTCTGTCAAAACAATACAAAAAGAATAAAAAGTATAAAATCTGAAAAGCAAAACTACCACTCTCATCTCACTTCTAGTCCTATTTGCTTAATACTCCCTCTTAAAAGTGATTGCTGCTCATTTGGTATGCAAATTTCCAGGCATTTCTCAATATTTTGATATATACCTCTTAACATATACATATATATATATATATCCACATACATACATAAATTGAAAAATATATATATACACATAGTGTAAAAGAAACATATATGAACACATCCACTCACATATGTATGTGGTTCTTTTTGCATACTGCATTAAATCTAAGATGCCACTGATTATGCAGTCTGTCGTATAGTATATACCACCATCAAGACTGTTCCCTGGCCAATAACAACTATAAGACATTATCAATTATAAGACATCTTATAATCATGTCAAAATATAAAGAATGTACATTTTTAAATCAATGAAATATGTCAATTTTTTGCAATTAATTTTTTCAATTAATAGTACTACATGCAGGGCAGCAAAGAAGACACAGATGTAAAGAACAGACTTTTGGACTCAATGGGAGAAGGTGAGGGTGGGATGATTTGAGAGAACAGCATTGAAACATGCACATTACCACATGTTAAATAGATGACCAGTACAAGTTTGATGCATGAAGCAAAGCAGACAAAGGTGGTACTCTGGGACAAGCCAGAGAGATAGGTTGGGGAGGGAGATGGGAGGGGAGTTCAGGATGGGGGGACACATGTATACCTGTGGCCAATTCATGTTGATGTATGGCAAAAACCATCACAATATTGTAAAATAATTATCCTCCAATTAAAATAAATATATATGGTTAAAAAGTAGTACAGCACAGCTATAGTCTCATGTCTGGACAAATGGATCCACTTCTTTTTAAACTGTTGCATATCTCTTCCACAATTTATTGAACATTTAATGAACAGTTCTCACATAGTTTTAAATATTTAGACTGCTTCTAAGTTTACTATTAAAATAACACTGGATGGCTATATGTCAGCATAAACCTTTGTATACTTTTATGAAAATTTTATAGAATGTATTCCTAGTAACTGTTGGGTTAGAAGTTCTAAGCCAGTAAACTGTTTACAGTTACTAAATAGTATCTGGTGATCTGAATGCCCACTTTGCAGTGGAAAACACTGGTTCTGAGAAGCCAAGTGCCTCATTCAGATTCACATGTTACTAAGACATGGACCATTTTGCCAATTGCTTTTGGATTAGGACAGGACTCTTTTCTACTGTGGTTTCATCTTTGACAGAGTGTAAAATGATTAGTAAGTTTAATGAGAAGGCACTTCAGTCCTTGGAGAGAGGCATTCATTTTTTTCAAGGATCTAAGCATGACATTTATGGGAATAGCTGTGTACTTGGGGGGCATTTAATAACCTGTGATGGCAAAGACACCTAAATTATTTGTACACAGGTCTGAGCAAACAGATTTAGCATTGATTGGTCTGGTTTAGTAGAAACTGTTTCTATTTTGTGGAAACAAAGGAAATGAAGGAGTTGGGAGTTTCTTGCTTCTGTGGGGTGGCATGATGATTTTTAAGTTGCACAGAATTGGATTGTCCAGATTTTGTGATCTATTCCAATTTTGTAGACCTTAAAAGAGATCCTCCTCAGCTTTTCACACTCCTTTCTTCACCCATCAGGAAAAATAACCACTGCAAACCTGGTCACATCAAACTAAGCAAATTTCTGCTGTAACTACACTCAGACAATGTTGAATGGAAATAAAAGTTATTTTGAAATCCTGTATAATTATTCTGGTTGATAGGCTACATTATGCAAATCTCCTAAAGTGGTGCTTCTCAAATGTTACTGAACATATGAATCCTTAGGGCTTTTATTAATTTTAGAATTTAGATCCTAATTTAGCAGATCTAGGGAAGGACTTACACTGGGTTTCTGGCCCAGCCTATGCTGCTGGTCATAGACCTCACTTTTGAGGAACAAGTTCCTACATAAGTAGTCAGCAAACTACAGCCAGTGGGCCAAATCTGGCCTCCTATCAGTTTTGTAAATAAAGTTTTATTGGCACACAGCCATGCACATTTCCTTTTGTATTGTCTATGGCTGCATTCCCACTGCAGTGGTAGAGCCAAGTAGATAATGAAGACCTTACGACTTGCAAAGCCTGGAATATCTGTGCTCTGGTCCTTTACAGAAAACATTTGCTGCCCCTACTCTCTATGAGTTCTTGGATATTGAATACTTAGTCTTTAGGACAGAGTTTCAACATTCATCCAACATCCAATAAACATTTATCTAACAATAATTATGCACTAAACAATGTGCTGCTGCTGCTGCTGCTAAGTCGCTTTAGTCGTGTCCGACTCTGTGCGACCCCATAGACGGCAGCCCACCAGGCTCCCCCGTCCCTGGAATTCTCCAGGCAAGAACACTGGACTGGGTTGCCATTTCCTTCTCCAATACATGAAAGTGAAAAGTGAAAGTGAAGTCGCTCAGTTGTGTCCAACTCTTAGCGACCTCATGGACTGCAGCCCACCAGGCTCCTCCGTCCACGGGATTCTCCAGGCAAGAACACTGGAGTGGGGTGCCATTGCCTTCTCCGAAATAATGTGCTAAAAGGGTTCAATCATGAACAAGATACCATCCCTATTCCCCATGGAGCTTATATGTATTTTCTCTCTCAATAGTTAAGTGACTACATTCTCTAAGACTCAGTTTTCTCATCTGTAAAATGGGGTTAAAAATTCCTAATGCTTAGGGTTGCCATAAGGAGAGTAGTAGGTACAGTAAATAGTCAAAAAATGCAAATAGTCAAAAATATAGGTAAATAGTCAAAAAAAGGTTCTTATTGTATTGATTTGATTATTTTTCTTACTCTCCAGGTTTTTGGACAATGAACACCTTCGTTACACTGTGTGTGCGTGTGTGTGTGTGTGTGTGTGACTGTGTGTTTCCTTCCTGGCTATTCAGAAAAACAGGAGCTGAAAGTGACTTTTCCTTAAACTTTAGAAGAAAGGTTTATCAATTCCATCATAGCTTCTGACACTGAAACTTCTCTTTGATTCTGAAACCAAAGCAAGAACAGTGTTCTTGGCTCTCAGAAGGAGCCTTTCTGTGTTTCTCTAGCTGCTGAATCTGCCATCCATGAGGTGCTAATGGTGACATGACTCCTGGTGGGGAAGGGTAGAAAGGATGAGAGGAGAGCAGTGCTCTCTCAGCAAGAGTGACAGCCTTTGATGGGGTTAGCTAACAACCCCCTATGGGAGAAACAGACAGCCTTTACACTCAACAGCTAAGTTGGATTTTTAATTCATTATTAATTTGATTTCAGAGAAAGACTGGACAACCCCCCACATTCTCTCTGGGTCAGTGGAGACCTGCACACATGTTTATGCTATTTTGTGTCTATGTTGAATCTTTAATGGATTATAAATTCGACATAGATGGGAACAACGTATGCCTTAATTTTGTTTCCTAGGAAGCAGATCTCTAAACAAAGATTCCAGCGTTCATAGTTAATTTGGGAGGTGAGGTATATAAACCAGTAGAGCACCAAGGAAAGAAGACACGGGAGAGAAGGAAGAGACGTCTTATGTTATCATGAGATAGGTAGCATCTAGCTACCACTAGAGAGCTCCTGGAGTTGAATCCTGCTGCAGGACTCTGGAAAATGCTGTAGGAAATGTGCCTTAGAATTATCCCACTGACAGCTATGGGTGCCTGTGATTCCACCCACTATACACCAACTACTGTTACTTAGTCATTGGTTAAGGGCTCATGTAGGCATTAATTTTCTGGTATTTCAGACTAAATAGAAGCCACAGCTGTCTGCTGGAACCAAGCAGGGAGATGGTAAGATCCGAGGGTAGTCACAAGGGACTGAGAGCCTCTGGATGGCGTAGCAGTTTCTACTTCCTATGCCTGCAGTGTGCACACACTCTAGGTGCTTCTGAGCTGCTGACTTGTATTTTGCATGAATCTAGATGTATATAAACCAAACTGGGGGGCAGGAGGGGAGGAACAGGGCTCAAAGTGTTTGAGTGAATTGTGGGAAAGTTAATGACAAAGAATGCTTCATGCTATAAGAATTCTGAAGAGAAAGAATAAAGTTACCTTGATGTTGATGGGGTTCTGACATGCTGCCCCGTCAACATCAAGGCACCCCAAAGACGGTGCTTTGGCATATGGAACGTCATAAGATGAAGTAGTTTGAGAAAATGGCAGCAGTAGGAAGGCCCCTCTGACCTTTCCCCTCCTGAAGTAGGTCATAAAACACTTCATTGAGCTTCCGTATCTCCATAGACAAAGGGATGCTAAGAAGATTCATAACAGGCCTTGCTAAGTTTCTCCCAGCTTACTCCACTTAATTCATACTCTCTGACCTGTTCCATTTATCCACCACTGCTGTCTCTTAACCACACCTAGCATAAAAATTCTCAGGTTGACTGTTTCTTCAGGCCTCTTGATGAAAGTGAAAATGGAGAGTGAAAAAGTTGGCTTAAAGCTCAACATTCAGAAAACGAAGATCATGGCATCTGGTCCCATCACTTCATGGGAAATAGATGGGGAAACAGTGTCAGACTTTATTTTTCTGGGCTCCAAAATCACTACAGATGGTGACTACAGCCATGAAATCAAAAGACGCTTACTCCTTGGAAGGAAAGTCATGACCAACCTAGATAGCATATTCAAAAGCAGAGACATTACTTTGCCAACAAAGGTCCGTCTAGTCAAGGCTATGGTTTTTCCTGTGGTCATGTATGGATGTGAGAGTTGGACTGTGAAGAAGGCTGAGTGCTGAAGAATTGATGCCTTTGAACTGTGGTGTTGGAGAAGACTCTTGAGAGTCCCTTGGACTGCAAGGAGATCCAACCAGTGCATTCTGAAGGAGATCAGTCCTGGGATTTCTTTGGAAGGAATGATGCTAAAGCTGAAACTCCAGTACTTTGGCCACCTGATGCGAAGAGTTGACTCATTGGAAAAGACTCTGATGCTGGGAGGGATTGGGGGCAGGAGGAGAAGGGGACGACAGAGGATGAGATGGCTGGATGGCATCACTGACTCGATGGCCGTGACTCTGAGTGAACTCCGGGAGTTGGTGCTGGACAGGGAGGCCTGGCGTGCTGTGATTCATGGGGTCGCAAAGAGTCAAACACTACTGAGCGACTGATCTGATCTGATGTCCATGTAGTTCAGTTAGTTTAGTTGTTCATTTGTGTCCAACTCTTTGCAATACCATGGACTGCAGCACGCCAGGCTTCCCTGTCTATCAACTCCCAGAGCTTGCTCAAACTCAAGTCCACTGAGTCAGTGATGCCATCCAACCATCTCATCCTTTCTCATCTCCTTCTCCTCCTGTCTTCAATCTTTTTCCAGCACCAGAGTCTTTTCTAAGAGTCAGTTCTTCTCATCAGGTGGCCAAAATATTGGAGCTTCAGCTTCAGCATCAGTCTTTCCAACGAATATTCAGGATTGATTTCCTTTAGGATTAACTGGTTTGATCTCCTTGTAGTCCAAGGGACACTCAAGAGTCATATCCAGCACCACAGTTCAAAAGCATCAATTCTTCGGTGCTCAGCTTTCTTTATGGTCCAACTCTCACATCCATACATGACTACTGGAAAAACCATAGCTCTGACTAGATGGACCTTTGTCAGCAAAGTGATATCAGTGCTTTTTAATATGCTGCCTAGGTTTATAATAGATATTCTTCCAAGGAGTAAGCATCTTTTAATTTCATGGCTGCAGCCACCATCTGCAGTGATTTTGGAGCCCAAGAAATTAAAATCTTTCCCTTTTTCCACGTCTTCCCCATCTATATGCGATGAAGTGATGGGACCAGATGCCATGATCTTAGTTCTCTGACATTTGAGTTTTAAGCCAGCTTTTTCACTCTCCTCTTTCACCTTCATCAAGAGACTCTTTAGTTCCTCTTCAATTTCTGCCATAAGGATGTTATCATCGGCATATCTGAGGTTATTATTATCTCTCCTGTCAGTATTGATTCCAGCTTGTGATTCATCCAGCCTGGCATTTCACATGATGCACTCTGCATATAAGTAAAATAAACAGGGTGACAATATACAGCCTCGATGCACTCTTTTCCCAATTTGGAACCAGTCTGTTGTTCCATGTCCAGTTCTAACTGTTGCTTATTGACCTGCCTACAGGTTTCTCAGGAGGCAGGTAAGGTGGTCTGCTATTCCCATCTCTTGAAGAATTTTTCACAGCTTATTGTGATCCACAATCAAAGGCTCTAGCATAGTCAATGAAGCAGATGTTTTTCTATAATTCTCTTGCTTTTTCGATGATCCAACAAATGTTGGCAATTTGATCTCTGGTTCCTCTGCCTTTTCTAAAACCAGCTTGAACATCTGGGAGTTCTTGGTTTATGTATTGTTGAAGCCTAGCTTGGAGGCTTTTGAGCATGACTTTGTAGCATGTGAGATGACTGCAATTGTGCAGTAGTTTAAACATTCTTTGGCATTGCTCTTCTTTAGGATTGGAATGAAAACTGACCTTTTCCAGTCCTATGGCCATTGCTGAATTTTACAAATTTGTTGGAAAACATATTTGTTTTCCCTCTTATCCTGTTATGAAGTGTCTGAGTGAATGCTCTGTGTTGAAACACCATGTCTGTTCCAGATCATAAAAACCCACTTCAGTTTTCCTTTGCCTGAAGTTTGGAGTAGCTAGAAGACTGTATTAATAAATATTTTGGGTTCTTGTGTTCTGTGGAGTTGTGTATATAGTCTCATATCATAGGCTGTCCTGTTTTTGATGTGTTTCCTCATCTCCTATTTTTTGGAAGAGTTTGTGATGAATTATTTCCAATTCTTTAAAAGTTTAGAAGACTCCACCAGTAAAGCCATCTTGGCCTGAGCTTCTTTTTTGAGGAATTTTAAAAATTACTAGTTCAATCTCTTTACTTGTTATATGTCTGTTTAAATTTTCCATTTCTTTTTGAACCAGTCTTTTTCAGTAGTTTTTATCTTTCTAGGAATTTGTCCATTTCACCTACATTATCTGATTTGTTGGCAGATAGCTTTTTTTTTTTAAATACTAATTTGTTACAATTCTTTTTATTTCTGTAAATATATCTTCTCTTCCATTTTGGATTTTCATAATTTGAATTATTTTTCTTGGTCAATTCTCAGGGTTAGATTATAAAGAATAGGATATCTGGTGCTAAACTAATCTAGGTCCAGATTCTATTTCTATTCCTATGTGATCACCATATCCCAGCAAATCTCAGGTTTTAATCTATAAAATGGAAATAGTTCAAAACATTCATTCTTTTCATAAATACACATGGAACATTAATGTGCCAGGCACTGTTTATAGCTGTGGAGCACAGCAGTGTAAGAAACAAAAATCCTTTCCCACATGGAACTCACACTTCTTTTGTGAAGTTTAAATATGATAATATTGTAGAGCTACTGGCATATAGTACATGCCCAGTGAATGATGGCTATTGTAACTGTATTTCTTCCTCTTTGGTGTTGTCCAATACCCCATCAGGCTCTGTAGGGAAAGGCTGTAGATACTTTCTAGTATTCAAGAAAGTATGGCTTGTGATACTTTCTTGCATCCTTTCTCTCTCACACCTCATCATAATCAATGCTGCTCAAACACAAACACTGCAGCAGCAATTTCCTTTTATGTCTAACTTCTAATTATCTATAAACACACACTATTATGAAGCAGTTCTCTTCTTCTGATATATGATATCAAACATTTAGCTAGTCAAAACACTACTTGACTACCCTGTCTGTTACACTGAAACTCAAGTAGCTCAGAGCTGTGGTAGAATCTTCTACAGACACATTAATTTGCATAGTTTTCCCATACATTTTTCTTTTCCCTTCCCTCACTCAAGCAGGTAGCAAGGCTTGCTCTCTTGCCTCTGGGAAGGCTAGCAGCTAATAAGAAAGTGGACAGGGCAGTTATATTTATGAGGTTCTAATCTCAAAAGTTTTATCCACTGAAGAGATGATGCTAGACTTCTTTCTGGCAGGGAGAGAAGAGGGAGTGGAACCACTATTGGAAACAAGAATAGAAAGGAAGAAAACTTTTACTTTGGATTAAAAAAGTGATTTTTGAATACAGAGCTCTGTGTGTGTGTGTGTCTGCCCTAAGCAGTAGAGATTTGAGCTATCCCTGGAAGCAGCCTTGGAAGATGTCCAGACTGCCAGGAGGACTGAGTGCTTGGAATCACTGGAGACACCAGAATCCCGTTTTCTCAAAGACCCCAGGCCCCAAGCATGACTCTGAAGAAGACATGCCATCAGAACTGGAGGGATGGTGTGGGCTGGAGGCACTGTGGACTCTCAGTAGTAACTAGTACAGGTTCAAGTTCATAATTGAGCACGCTTCTTTAAGCTGTGATGCTTCATAGCCTCTGGGACATCCATCATCTTTAGGAAGAAGACTGTCTAATAGCTCATCCTCCATTGGTTAGCCAGGAGTTGTGGCCCCTGAATTAGAACCAAGCAGATTTAAGGAAGATAAAGAAACAGAAGGACTTTTTTTGTTTGTTTTGGTTTTGTTGTTTGTTTTGCTTTGTGGTTTCTCTTTCTCTTTTTGGGGCACAGCTATGCTTATGGACTGGAAACCATACTTGCTGTCTACATTAGCCACAGGACAGGAACTAGTGAAAACTAAGGACCTCTGTAGGCTTCCCTGGTGGTCCAGTGGCTAACACTCGGTGCTTCCAATGCAGAGGCCCAGGTTCGATCCCTGTTCAGGGAATTAGATCCCATGTGCTTCATGGATGGGATGTTGGATGATCTTCCATGCCACAACTGAGGATCTCTGGCTCATTCCTATTCTGAGAGTCCACATTCCTATTCTGAGAGTCCACATTCCTATTCTGAGAGTCCAGAGCTGGGAAGTATGGGAAATTCTCCAACTGTTTGATTCTTTGCTCCTGTTCTTTCCTGAGTCAGTTGGCTTTGATAAATACAGACTGACTCAAACTGAGAAAGGGACAGATAAACCTAGCACAAACCATGATTCACACACAACTCTGAACAAAATAGTAGCTGAGCTCATCAGAGAGTGACAAGGCAATGAGGGACACATTTACTGTAACACACATCTGGGACACTCAGAACTCAAGAGCATTTCAAGTCTACCTTCTGATTTGGTCCAGCACAGACTAGGGCTCATGGAGGGCAGGGACTGTCTTTTACTGACTCCCGCTGTGGCTCACACAGGGACTAGCATAGAGCAGGCACTTCATACATTTTAACTAATTAAAACATCTCACTGTTGAGAGTCTACTATGTTCCAGAAATTGCCCCCGGCATTGGGGAAAATATTATTGCATTTAATTCTCAATGCAACCCTGTGAGGTGAGTTGTGCTCAAAATCTCGATTTTAATAAGTGGCAAGATTCCCGTTCTGGTTGGAATCTTTTTAATTTTTACTGTATATTGGAGTATAGATGATTAACAATGATATGTTAGTTACAAGCATATAGCAAAGTGATTCAGTTATACCCATATAAGTATCCAAAATACGTAAAGAAAAATGGATACCTGATATTTGAGTTCCTTGATAAATGGTAGTTGTTGTCATAAATTAATCATTTGGGTTTTACTTTTCAGTATTAGGGAATCAACAAGGAAGAGCTTTCATTCTACCCTTAATTATCCTTTCAATCATCCATCCAGTGAAAAAATGTATCCTGAGTTTTACATGCCATATACTTGTCTGTTATAACTACTTTGCCAATCAGTAGGAAATTTATAGAAATCAGTAGAGTAAGAAAAACAATATTCAAGTTCTAAAAATCTCTGACTGTTTCATGAGTTGCTTGCTATGACTTCCTGGGTTGGTGAAAAGTTTTTAAGATTTAGAATTATAAAAGTAGGTTAAAATGTTGCATTAATCAAATCCTAGATTACTAGCAAGTTTTGCTTTGGGCAAATTAGTTATTCTCTCTGAGTCTCAATATTCTCATATGTACAATGGGAATAATATCCATGTGTTGAATTTATCAAGTAGTACATAGTATAGCAATTTGGAAACAAAACCTAAACATGTGTAACTATATAAACATTGTTGTTATCTACTAGAAGAGATTTAAATCTACATATTCACACATAGTAGACTTAATATGGGAAAAAATGGATTTGGTCAGGGGGAAGAATGTTGTTACTTTGGAATTTGATAAAATTTGATAAAGGTTGATAAACCTTAGAAATGTTTTGCTATATATGAGGATATACAGAAAGAGACTGGGGTAAGAAGGCCATATACAGTTGTGCACTTCTGGGCTGCACAAAATCACCTGTCTTGGGAGAAAGAGTGGGTGGGCTAAAATACAAGTTACATTTATGGTGTGGAGGGTCTATATTAGCCTAAAGGAAAAGGTGCCTTTTTCCTTTTTGTAACATTTCAACCAGAGAGGGCTCCCATTTGCATTCACACACCTCTGGGAGACTTTTTTTTTTTTTTTTTTTGTAATTTGCTCAACCTCTTCCCTGAAATCAAATCCTGTGATAAGGACTTAGAAACAAATAGTTTATTTGGGAAGAGATACCAAAAAGCACAGTAAAAAAGAAACAGTGACACAGGGAGGTAAAAAGCCAATAAAGTTTACCTAATTAAGTTGCTTTGCAGTGTTGGCACCTAGAGTTCAATTTCAGTGAGGACTCTAAGGAAGATCTGGACAAACTGTCAATCAAATAAAAGGAGACTGGAGGAGTTTGGACGTCTACCCTATTCTGGTTGAGGATTGCACCTCAGACACTAACTTCCCCACATATCGGGGCCATTTCTCCTTCTGGGGCAGGAAAGTGGATTGACTTCTCCAGAAGTGCCCTTAAGGTGAGATGTTGGCAATATACATGGAACTGTCCACACAGAGGTTCTGAAGTTAGGTGTAGTTAGGGGATGTGTGGCAGGGCACAGCTGTAGGCTGGAAGTTTTTCCCAAAGTTCTCTAGCAGAAGTGGGTTTGAGGAAGAAGCATGCTCAAGAGAGGTCCTCAAACTTTACCCAGACTGGCCAAGAGCTGATCTTGTTCAGCTCTAATTTTCATTCCATTTTCCTTCCCTCAGTCTCCTTATGCCCATGAATCACACAGAGCCTAGAGTCAAATCCTGCCCATCTTCCCTTAAATAGCTGTTTGGGCAGTCAGGCATATGACTGGATACAGAGGACATTTAAAATGATAACTTGGCTATTCACAGATGAATGTAATGTAGACTGGCTGATTCATCAAGTCACTTAAGTACCACAGCAAAACAAATCTACCAGCGATTATAGTCTCCAAGGGCTCTAAAGCATTTCTCTATTTCTCTCCTTTCCTATTTTATTTCATTAACATATATTAATGGGAGTGATTATTATCTAAACAAGCATAATCATTTCTAATTAATTGAGATGTTTGTTCATTCAAAAATATAGGCACTTATTGAGTGCCTACCGGAGAAGGCAATGGCACCCCACTCCAGTACTCTTGCCTGGAAAATCCCATGGATGGAGGAGCCTGGAAGGCTGCAGTCCATGGGGTCGCTGAGGGTCGGACACGACTGAGCGGCTTCCCTTTCACTTTTCACTTTCATGCATTGGAGAAGGAAATGGCAACCCACTCAAGTGTTCTTGCCTGGAGAATCCCACGGACGGGGGAGCCTGGTGGGCTGCCATCTATGGGGTCGCACAGAGTTGGACATGAGTGAAGTGACTTAGCAGTAGTAGCAGTGAGTGCCTACCCCATGCCAAGCTCTAGGCAAGGCGCTGAAAATATAGGAGTGAACGAATTTCATGATTTCTGCCTTCATGGAGTTTACATTCTAGTGGAATAAACACAGCATGAGAGGCATATATTGAAGGAAACAAACAGGATGATGGGATACAGAGCTCCTGGGAGGGTCCTACTTTAGATCAGTCGGTCAGGGCAGGCCACTTAAGAGTGGTTAACTGGCCTGAGACATGAAGGACAAGAACGATCTTCTTAATTAAGCATGCAGAAATACAAATTAAAAGGCCTTAAGTAGGAAGGAGGGTCTGAAAGGCGTCAATCTGGTTTTAGAGAGTTTAGAACAGTGGTTAATTGGGTGGGTTCTGGAGCCAGAATTAACCACTTATAGCTCTGTGACCTTGGGCACATCACTTAACCTTCTTGGTGCCTTAGTTTCTTCATCTATAAAATGGGATAATTTAACTACTACCTCATAATCATGTTATAAAGACTAAATAAAACATTGTATGTTAAGTGCTTATCACCATATCTGAACATAAGAGCTCTACAGATATCGTTGAGTTGATCATACTTCCCTTTCCCTCCAAAATTCAACTCTGACAATGGCTGAGCATTCTAAGACAAGTCAAACTTTTAGGTGTGGTTTGATCTATAAACTTAAAATGGACTCTGTTTCTTTTTCATTAATTCTCTTAGTTATACCCTCCAGGTGAATCTGCTTTTTCATCTGACTGGCTTCCAACAGGATGACAAAGCTGATAGCATCAGCCATAAGCCTTCTTCTGCACATCCCTGCAGGAGTTCTAGGACTCAAACAGACACTGTTCCATCTAGAGAAAAAAAGCACATTCAAGAACATTTTTTACTGAGATTCTGAGAGTCAATTTAATTGGGTTGGCATAGGTCATATGCCTATTCTGAACCAATCCACTGCAACTAAAAAGTGGGGTGCACTTGGCTTTACTTAGGTCATGTGCTACTAGAGGTGGGAAAGATTCAATACTAGAGGTATTGAAAGATCTTGTGGCTCTCCAATGAAAACTGAGAGCTAATGGAAAAGTGGAAAAGGAAATGATGCTGGGTAGATACAGCAGTATGTCCAGGCATGTTATCCTTTATTAAACTTATCCTAATTAGATAAAAGAACATTGGATTGGGGTAAGTTAAGAGATCTATGTCATAACTGTGATCTTCTCATCACATCATCTCATCTAAGACTAGCATAATCAACTGACCCATATAAATAATTTTCCTCTTAAATTTATTTGTTCAACAAATTTCCTAAACTTCTATTATGGGCAAGACATTGACACAGTGGAAATAAGCAGAACCATCCTTGTCCTCATCAGGCTAATTCTCTAGTCTAGTGGGATTTAAATATGAATTTATCACTTTATTGAACAGATGTTCTTAACATTCAGATCAGATCAGTCGCTCAGTCGTGTCCGACTCTTTGCGACCCCATGAATCACAGCACGCCAGGCCTCCCTGTCCATCACCAACTCCCGGAGTTCACTGAGATTCACATCCATCGAGTCAGTGATGCCATCCAGCCATCTCATTGTCTGTCATCCCCTTCTCCTTTTGTCTCCAATCCCTCCCAGCATCAGAGTCTTTTCCAATGAGTCAACTCTTCGCATGAGGTGGCCAAAGTACTGGAGTTTCAGCTTTAGCATCATTCCTTCCAAAGAAATCCCAGGGCTGATCTCCTTCAGAATGGACTGGTTGGATCTCCTTGCAGTCCAAGGGACTCTCAACAGTCTTCTCTAACACCACAGTTCAAAAGCATCAATTCTTCGGCGCTCAGCCTTCTTCACAGTCCAACTCTCACATCCATACATGACCACAGGAAAAACCATAGCCTTGACTAGACGGACCTTTGTTGGCAAAGTAATGTCTCTGCTTTTCAATATGCTATCTAGGTTGGTCATGACTTTCCTTCCAAGGAGTAAGCGTCTTTTAATTTCATGGCTGCAGTCACCATCTGTAGTGATTTTGGAGCCCAGAAAAATAAAGTCTGACACTGTTTCCCCATCTATTTCCCATGAAGTGATGGGACCGGATGCCATGAGCTTCGTTTTCTGAATGTTGAGCTTTAAGCCCACTTTTTCACTCTCCACTTTCACTTTCATCAAGAGGCTTTTGAGTTCCTCTTCACTTTCTGCCATAAGGATGGTGTCATCTGTATATCTGAGGTTATTGATATTTCTCCCAGCAATCTTGATTCCAGCTTGTGTTTCTTCCAGCCCAGTGTTTCTCATGATGTACTCTACATAGAAGTTAAATAAACAGGGTGACAATATACAGCCTTGACGTACTCCTTTTCCTATTTGGAACCAGTCTGTTGTTTCATGTCCAGTTCTAACTGTTGCTTCCTGACCTGCATACAGATTTCTCAAGAGGCAGATCAGGTGGTCTGGTATTCCCATCTCTTGAAGAATTTTCCACAGTTTATTGTGATCCACACAGTCAAAGGCTTTGGCATAGTCAATAAAGCAGAAATAGATGCTTTTCTGGAACTCTTTTGCTTTTTCCATGATCCAGTGGATGTTGACAATTTGATCTCTGCTTCCTCTGCCTTTTCTAAAACCAGCTTGAACATCAGGAAGTTCACAGTTCACATATTGCTGAAGCCTGGCTTGGAGAATTTTGAGCATTACTTTACTAGCGTGTGAGATGAGTGCAATTGTGCGGTAGTTTGAGCATTCTTTGGCATTGCTTTTCTTTGGGATTGGAATGAAAACTGACCTTTTCCAGTCCTGTGGCCACTGCTGCGTTTTCCAAATTTGCTGGCATACTGAGTGCAGCACTTTCACAGCATCATCTTTCAGGATTTGGAATAGCTCAACTGGAATTCCACCACCTCCACTAGCTTTGTTCTTAACATTAAGGTGTAATAAAATATGGTAGAATCTGTTTATTTTACCCTTGTATCTGATTCCTGTATTTTATCACAAGGGCAGAAACTAAACTATCGGGACTGTAAAAGTTAATAAAACAGCTTTGTTATAAAAGTTTTATTGTTTTCTTTTAAATTTCTCAATCCACGAGAATTTGGATCCTCTAGAAACTGTTCTGTCAAGATTTAATTTGAATCTGTTTTATTAACTACCAGTGTCTATAAGCATCTGCATCTGTTACAAAAAAAGTTAGGGCATAAAAGTAGAAATAATAACACAAGGAAATACAATTGATTTCTCGAGAAAGATTAAAAAGGACAGTAAAGATTTACCAAATCCCTTGGGGGAATTGTTTGATTTAATAAGGAGTCATTCTAATTAACCAGCAAAATTCAGTCCTAGAAAATAAAATATGTAATTCACAGTTTGAAACTCAAACTTTAATTTCTCTAGTTTTGTTTCAAAGCTAACTTTCATAGTTAGAGATATTTGCTGGTTTTGTTTTATAAAAATATTCTTTTTTCCTGTTGAAATGTATTGCTCCTTATAAGAGCTGAGAATGGTAGTTCATTTTGCCATGAGTTCTCAACACAGAGGTTGCTCCTGTCAGTAGAAAAGGGCCAACCAATTACAATGATGAAAAGGATGAAACATTTCCTTTGGCCATGGTTACAATTTTGAGGGGAGATTGATGAATTTCTTCTCCCGATTAGTACAAGTGACAAACCACATCCAACCGATTTTCCTTTTGGTTTGTGCCTCTTCTTCATTCCCTCTGCCATTTATTGGGCCATTGAATAACCAACCACAGTGTCACAGACTATTTCTGAAACTGATGAGCATAAAGCCATATGTAAGGTGGAAAGGAACCCACCTGGTAAAGTGAAAAGAGATAAAGAAGAGCAAGTGTTTAAAAGCAAAAGTTCTTATTAAAATTCTCATGTGTAGAGTGGATAAACAAGAAGGCCCTACTGTACAGCACAGAGAACTATATTCAATATCCTGTGATAAAACATAATGGGAAAGAATATGAAAAGCAATGTGTGTGTACACATACACATACATACACACACAAAACTGAATCAATTCACTGTATGCTAGAAACATAAATCAGTTTAGCTCAGTTCAGTCGCTCAGTCGTGTCTGACTCTTTGCGATCCCATGGACTGCAGCACACCAGGCTTCCCTATCTATCACCAACTCCCAGAGCTTACTCAAACTCATGTGCATCGAGTCAGTGATACCATCCAACCATCTCATCCTCTGTCGTCCCCTTCTCCTCCTGCCTTCAATCTTTCCCAGCATCAGGGTGCTTTCTAATGAGTCAGCTCTTCGCATCAGGCAGCCAAAGTATTGGAGCTTCAGCTTCATCATCAGTCCTTCCAATGAATATTCAGGACCAATTTCCTTTAGGATGGACTGGTTGGACCTCTTGCTGTCCAAGGGACTCTCAAGAGTCTTCTCTAACACCACAGTTCAAAAGCATCAATTCTTTGGTGCTGAGCTTTCTTTAGAGTCCAACTCTCAGATCCACACATGACTACTGGAAAAAACATAGCTTTGACTAGATGGACCTTTGTTGGCAAAGTAGTATCTCTGCTTTTTAATATTCTGTCTAGGTTGGTCATAGATTTTCTTCCAAGGAGCAAGCATCTTTTAATTTCATGGATGCAGTCACCATCTGCAATGATCTGGGAGCCCAAAAAAATAAAGTCTGCCACAGTTTGCATTGTTTCCCCATCTATTTGCTGTGAAGTGATGGGACTGGATGCCATGATCTTAGTTTTCTGAATGCTGTTTCAAGCCAACTTTTTCACTCTCCTCTTTCACTTTCATCAAGAGACTCTTTAATTCTTCACTTTCTCCCATAAGGGTGGTGTCATCTGCATATCAGAGGTTATTGATATTTCTCCCAGCAATCTTGATTCCAGCCTGTGCTTCTTCCAGCCCAGCATTTCTCATGATGTACTCTGCATATAACTTAAATAAGCAGGGTGACAGTATACAGCCTTGATGTACTCCTTTTCCTATTTGGAAACCATCTTTTGTTCCATGTCCAGTTTTAACTGTTGCTTCTTTACCTGCATACAGATTGCTCAGGAGGCAGGTCAGGTCGTCTGCTATTCCCATCTCTTGAAGAATTTTCCACAGTTTATTGTGATCCACATAGTCAAAGGCTTTAGCATAGTCAATAAAGCATAAGTATATGTTTTTCTGAAACTCTCTTGCTTTTTCAATGATCCAACAGATGTTGGAAATTTGATCTCTGGTTCCTCTGCCTTTTCTAAATCCAGTGTGAACATCTGGAAGTTCATGATTCACATACTGTTGAAGCCTGGCTTGGAGAATTTTCAGCATCACTTTGCTAGTGTGTGAGATGAGTGCAATTGTGCAGTAGTTTGAACATTCTTTAGCATTGCTTTTCTTTGGGATTGGAGTGAAAACTGACCTTTTCCAGTTCTGTGGCCACTGCTGAGTTTTCCAAATTTGCTGGCATATTGAGTGCAACACTTTATCAGCATCATCTTTTAGGATTTGAAATAACTCAACTGGAATTCTATCATCTCCACTAGCTTTGTTCATAGTGATGCTTCCTAAGGCCCACTTGACTTCGCATTCTAGGATGTCTGGCTCTAGGTGAGTGGTCACACCATCGTGATTATCTGGGTCATGTAGATCTTTTTTGTACAGTTCTTCTGTGTATTCTTGGCACCTCTTCTTAATATCTTCTGTTTCTGTTAGGTCCATACCATTTCTGTCCTTTATTGTGCCCATCATTGCATAAAATGTTCTCTTGGTATCTCTAATTTTCTTGAAGGGATCTCTAGTCTTTCCCATTCTATTATTTTCCTCTATTTCTTTGCATTGATCACTGAGGAAAGCTTTCTTATCTCGCCTTGCTATTCTTTGGAAGTCTGCATTCAAATGTGTATATCTTTCCTTTTCTTTTTTGCCTTTCACTTCTCTTCTTTTCACAGCTATTTTAAGGCCTCCTCAAACAACCATTTTGCCTTTTTGCATTTATTTTTCTTGGGGATGGTCTTGATCACTGCCTCCTATACAATGTCATGAACCTCCATCCATAGTTCTTCAGGCACTCTGTCTATCAGATCTAATCCCTTGAATCTATTTGTCACTTTCACTGTATAATTGTTTGATTTATGTCATACCTGAATGGTCTAGGGGTTTTCCCTACTTTCTGCAATTTCAGTCTGAATTTGGCAATAAGGAGTTCATGAACTGAGTCATAGTCAGCTCCCGGTCTTGTTTTTGCTTACTGTATAGAGTTTCTCCATCTTTGAAAGCAAAGAATATAATCAGTCTGATTTCGGTGTTGATCATCTGGTGATGTCCATGTGTAGAGTCTTCTCTTGTGTTGTTGCAAGAGGGTGTTTGCTATGACCAGTGCATTCTGTTGGCAAAGCTCTGTTAGCCTTTGACCTGCTTCGTTTTGTACTCCAAGGCCAAATTTACCTGTTACTCCAGGTATCTCTTGACTTCCTACTTTTGCATTCCTGTCCGCTATAATGAAAAAGACATCTTTTTTGAGTGCCTTTTTTGGTGCCTTTGGTCTCTCTTGACTTCCTACTTTTGCATTCCTGTCCGCTATAATGAAAAAGGCATCTTTTTTGGGTGCCTTTCTACAAGTTCTAGAAGATCTTGTAGGTCTTCCTAGAACTGTTCATCTTCAGCTTCTTCAGCATTCCTGTCAGGACATAGACTTGGATTAGTGTGATATAGAATGGTTTGCCTGAGAAATGGACAGAGATCCTTCTTTTTTGAAATTGCATCCAAGTACTGCATTTAAGACTCTTTTGTTTACTATGAGGGCTACTCCATTTCTTCTAAGGGATTCTTGCCCACAGTAGTAGATATAATGGTCATCTGAGTTAAATTCACCCATTCTAGTCTATTTTAGTTCACTGATTGCTAAAATTTCAATGTTTACTCTTGCCATCTCCTGTTTGACCACTTCCAATTTGCCTTGATTCACGGACCTAACATTTCAGGTTCCTGCACAATATTGCTCTTTACAGCATCGGACTTTACTTCTGTTACCAGTCACATCTACTGCTGGGTGTTGTTTTTGCTTTGGCTCCGTCTCATCATTCTTTCTGGAGTTATTTCTTCACCGATCTCCCGTAGCATATTATTCACCTACCTACCTGGGGAGTTCATCTTTCAGTGTCGTATCTTTTTGCCTTTTCATGCTATTCATGGTGTTCTCAAGGCAAGAATACTTAAGTGGTTTGCCATTCCCTTCACCACTGGACCACGTTTTGTCAGAACTCTCCACCATGACCCATCCATCTTGGGTGGACCTACACGGAATGGCTCATAGTTTCTTTGAGTTAGACAACGCTGTGGTCCATGTGATCAGTTTGGTTAATTTTCTGTGATTGTGGTTTTCATTCTGTCTGCCCTCTGATGGATAAGGATAAGAGGCTTATGGAAGCTTCCTGATGGGAGAGACTGACTGAGGGGGAAAACTAGGTCTTGTTCTGATGGGTGGGGCCATGCTCAGTAAATCTTTAATCCAATTCCCTGTTGATGGGCAGGGCTCAAGTATACTTCAAAAAAGTTTTTCCCATGAGGCTCTAAATTGAAGTGTTTTTCCAGATGAGTCCTGCCAAGGTTCACGGGCCAATCCCAAGGCCTAGTTGACTCAGCTGAGGAAAGCCCAGGAGGCATGAAGCAGGCCTGCATGAACTGGTGTAGGATTCAATCCCTGTTTTCTTGGATTCTGACAGTATATTAATATAGCATTAAAGGAGGCAGAGTGGAATGGTAATAGTTATTGAATCCATATGGATAATAATAGTGAATGTATAAATTCCTTACTATGAGCCAGGCACTGTTCCTTCCAACTTATACACATGAGTATTTGACACAAGCTTATGAGATAAGCTTTATTACAGAGTCTCCTTTCTAGTGAGGCATGCAGGCATGAACAAATTAGATGTGTAGAACGTGAACAAGGTCATGCTGCTAGTCCTGAATTCAAACCTAGACAGTCTGAGTCTAGATCTAACTTAACACTGTGCTCTGTGATAAGTGCTTGTGTTCCTGGAGAAAACATGACATGTGTTCCCTGCCCTCATAGAGCTTAGAGTATTTTTGTAGATTATACACTTTAAACACACTGAGAGCTACTGTTTGCTGTATGTTCATGTTGTGCAAGGCATTCTGGGAAGCACAGATAATCTCATGTTATTCCTTACAAACAAAGTGGGGAGGCAATCTATCACAAATGGTACAGATAAGACGTGAAGAATAATAGCATAAAACTAAGGACCTTGACCTACTTCAGGTACATGAAGAACATCCAGGAACTTCTTGTCTCAGAGAGAAAAATTGTAGCTGACACCTGAGGCTGCCTTAGAGTTAGACAGCAAAAGACTGTGTTTGTCTGCGTGTGTTTTTGGTGAATACTAGTGAGAATAATGGAGAATATTGTAGACAAACAGAACCTAGAGATGTTTCATTCCATTTTTATATATGTGGTTGGTAAATTTTCAAGGCTATTTTAATTAAGTTCCAGCATTCTGTTTTTGGGACTTCCCAAGTACTACAGTGGTAAAGAATCTGCCTGCCAATGCAGGAGATGCAAAAGATGTGGGTTCAATCCCTGGGTTGGGAAGATCTCCTGAAGAAAATGGCAAACTTTTCTAGTATTCTTGCCTAGGAAATCCCATGGACAGAGGAGCCTGGTAGGCTAGAGTCCAGGGGATTGCAACAGCTTCAAAAACAATGGAGCACAGCACAGCACACACACATTCTGTCTGAATTATCAGCTCCACCATCACTTCCTTAGGAAAACCATCTGTGACTCTCCCAATCAAGTCAGTCCACCCTTTTGATATACTCTCACAGCCTGCCTGCCTACTACACTCAGCCATTAACATTACATTTAAATTTATTTATGTGATTCTTTGATTAATATCTGTCTCTCATCAGATTATACGATCCAATAGGGGAAGGGTCAAGTTTGTATTTGATCAGCATTATATTACTTGCATTCAAAATGCATTGAATACATGAATCAAGATATTTCAGACATATTTTTGTTAGCTTAAATTGATCAATATGTTAGCTTAAAATGATCACATTTATTCCTGAAAGCATATACTCCCCAGATGAAATAAATATAAATTTTAGACTATGAATTAATTATAATTGAATAACAGGGCATAAAAGTTGGCCTCACCTGCCTTTTTAGTAATGCCTTTTACACACAATCTATATTCATGCTATTTTCTAAGAAACATACATTATGCAAAGGCACACTGACAGGTGGATGAATGAGTTAGTAAAATATGCAATCGAAAAGTTTCTCTATACTTTAAAGAAAGATGGATAACTGTATCTGAAGAAATAAATTGTTTCTCCAGTTTTTCTAGGTAGTGAATCAGATACATTATTTATAATTAGTGTCTTTTGCTTTCTTTCCTGCTTGGTTTTCCTTTTTCAGAACTTTTTTTAATCTAGAGGATATCATGAAGTAATATATTTTGTATTATATCAAATGAAAAAACCAGGAAAAGAGCATGTATTTATCAAAAACAGGGGAAATTAGTCCATTCTTTGATGGCAAGTGAGTTACTACCCTCTTGGGAGGGTAGAGCCTAGAAGAGACCCCAGAGGGGACCCTGGGGGCTGGGAATATTGTTTCTTGGTCTAGGTACATGTTGTGCGTGCGTTCTATTTGTGAAAATTGATCAGGACACACAATGATGATTTATATATTGTACTACCATGTCTCAGGTTCTTTTCTAGACTTGGGGAATATAGCAGGGAAAATACAGACAAAAACCCTGACCTCATGGAACTAACATTTTAGTCAGGACAACAAGACAATATATAAGTATACAACTAAATACAGACTGTACATGATCAGTGCTCTGGGAAAAACCAAAGCAGGGTGAGGGGATATGAGATGTTGAGCCTGGGTTGGGGGCATGCGAGCTGTTTCATTCAGGGTTGTCAGGACCGGCCTTTCTGATAAGGAGACATTTCAGAGAGACCCAAACAAATGTGGGGAAGAAGTTAAAGAGATATTTAGCAGGAAAGTCTTGAAGGCAAAGGGAACACAGTATGCCAGTGTTCTGGGCCCTAATCCAGGCAAGCAGGGGTGGCTGAATAGAGAGAGGAGGACCAGAGTGGTGGGAGAGGGAGACACCATCGCACGGAAGGCCATATCAGCAATCTGGGTTTATTCTCTGTGAGACAGGAAATCTTTGGAGTATGTTTTATATAAAAGCTCTATACTTGTGCCTTCTGTATATTCTTTCAGTATCTCAAAATATTTTTTAAGGTGGTTATCTGATATAGATATTGCAATGTGAATTATTTTATTCAATTCATCATCTCTATGGTAAGAGGGGCTCAGGGCAACTCGAGGGCCCCATGAAGGTAAATTTGTTGAATGTGAGGTAAAAGGACCCAAGAAGGGAATATGTGTGCACCCATGAGTGTGTGTGTGTATTTGTGTATAGGGAGTGGTCGCTGAAAACAAATTGTACTTTTTCTATTTTGATAGTCAGCAGTCTACAAAACACATGCAGGAGATTTCATCTCCAGGCAGCAGGTTGTACAACATTTAGGAAACCAGAGAGCATTCTCAGTGAAGGCAGAGAAGGGTAACAGCTCAGGTCAGCACATGACCAGGAGGATAAACTTCTGGGCCCACTTTTATAAAGCTTCCATTTTATTTTGGTTCAGCTACGGTTGTGGAAGAACTGTAAAGAAATACTGCCTTAGAATTTAAAATGAGTTGACTGTTCTTAGAAAAGACTCTAGTAGATTAACTTCTTCCAGCCTGATACTACCTTCAGTCCATTCGCTTGGGGGCCAACTTCCTGCTCTGAAAAATTTCAATGGTTTGTTCATAAGAAACGCATTGTCTTTCCTATTCTCCCAACACCTACTCAGGGGAGATGGCGGATTCTTAAAGACAAATGGTGAACTACTTATTTCTTTTAGAGATTTTCAGACAGCACACACAAGAGTATCGCTGCAGAGGGGGAAAAAACCATGAAGAAAGCCCTGCTGTCTCCTATCCAAAACCACTGTCTCTAATCTTTCTGAAAATAGGCTCAATGAAACTAGAAATGATTACCTCTTGAAATTTTACCATTTGTTCCCTTATGTTTCATCTTATTCAGTCAATCATAGATATGGGAAGTGAGAACCAAGGTACCAGAGTGTGAAGAATCCATTTAAAACCAATATATCTGTCTGTGCCTATGAGGAAGTAGAAAGGTCAATTAGTAATTTCATGTTAACATCAGCCCGCCGGTTCTGATAAAGCTGTATGTTTGTAGTCCACAAAGACATCTAGCTTTAGATGATCAATGTGAACTATTCAATCCTGGTTTTACAAATGATCAACCAAATTAAATGAGTCGGTGTTTACACTGAATGCTGTACATTAAAATGCTGTATATTGATCTTTGCAAAGGTGAAACAGTTCTAAGAAGATGAAAGACATGTACAATATGGTAAAGAAATGGACCTGACTATCTTTGGGGAGAGGACAAAGATTTTATTTGTATTTTTAAAATTTTCCATACAATAATAACAGCAAGTATTTATGAAGCATTTGCTGTGTGCCTGACATGTGTAAATGCCTAAGATCCGCTTTTCTCACACTTTAATGTGCGTGAGAGTCAGCTGGGGATCTTGCTAAGATGGAGTTTCTGATTCAGTATGTCGGCAGTTGGACTTAGGAGTCTGCATTCTAATAAGCTCTTAGGTGACATGGATGTGCTAACCTTCCCTCGATGATGTGTCTTATACAACATGCTATATAATTCAATCAGAGCACAGCCAGTGAGGCTGTTAATATTATCGCCTTTTTGTAGGTCAGAGAACTAAGAGTCAGCAAGGTTAGGCGGATTGAACCTTGGTCTCAGGTAGGACACGGCAGACCTCATTCTGACTTTAGAGCTCAAATACTCAACAAATATCTTCCAACTGCCTCCTATTATAATAGAATCAATCTTGATGAGTCTATATTTTTAATGTAGCAATAACGAATGAATGCATTTTAATAAGCAATTAATGAATACATTTTAATAAGCAATAATATGTCTAAGCCTTTTAGTTTAGTCAAGTTCGTCTGTCTTCATTTCAATAAAATTCTGCAGTCTGTATAAAGCTCAGTTTATTAAAGGGAGCTGTTTTCTTCATTTAGACCAGCTCGTGATCGCAAACCACACTGACATTTCCCAGACTGCTTCTGGCATACTAACTGTTTTAAATGTTAGTCTGGTTTCAGGGGAGTCATTATGGAGAACATCAGTCTCATCTCAGAAATGTGCCCTGCCTTAAAATGTAGGCTCAGTAAGAGTTTCTTTGAACGTTCCCAGAGTAATTATTATGGAAAAGCGCACTGTAAACATTCATATTTTGTATTACAGCAAGTGGTCTACATTCAGTTCAACTCCAGAAGTCTTTCTTGAGCACCTACTAGATTTTAGATGCTGTGACTCAGGCTCTAGTGGAGGTGGAGAGGAATAAAGGTTAGTCCCTTATCCTAGGAGCTTACAGTCTTATCCTCACCTCTCAACTGCATCTAAATTTTGTGTAATTAATTAACATCACAGCTAAAGTGTCAGAACCAACCCTGGACACATTTATGAATGAGGCAATGTCTGCCTGCATTAGACATAGATGATTTTAAAGAATCTTGAATATAAACAGGTTCACTGCTATTGATGTGATTCCTTGCCTTACCGTCAAATGAATCATTTGCTTTGTGTGAAAATGCTCAATCATCCCTGTCTTTTATTGACTCAAAATAATATCTACTTTAATTTTTTTTCAAAAGTCACATGTATGAATACCAAGGGGCAAAGGGGGGATGAATTGGGAGGTTAGGATTGACATATATACAGTGTTGATACTATGTATAAAATAGATAACTGATGAGAATCTACTGTATAACACAGGGAACTCTACTCAATGCTCTGTGGTGACCTAAATGGGAAGAAAATTTTAAAAAGCGGATATATGTATACATATGGCTGATTCATTTACCGTGGGCGGCTGCGAGGCAGCTACCCCAAGTCTGAGGTCAGGGGCAGAAGCCGGGAGGACCCCATGCCCTAGAGGAGGCGGCCAAGAGGAGTTACCCAACATCTGAGGTCAGGGGCAAGTGGCCGAGAGTGCCAGGCTGCGACGGCGCAGGAACGGCAGAGAGGGGCTACCCCACGTCTGAGATCAGGGGGCGGCGGCCAAGAGGGAGGAGCAGCCCCACCCCCAAGGAGGGGAAGCTGCGCTGGCGCAGGAAAGCCTAGAGGAGCTATTCCACGTTCAAGGTCAGAAGGGGAGGCGGTGAGGAGATACCCCTCGTCCAAGGTAAGGAGCAGTGGCTGCGCTTTGCTGGAGCAGCCGTGAAGAGATACCCCACGTCCAAGGTAACAGAAGCCCAAGTAAGACGGTAAGTGTTGCAAGAGGGCATCAGAGGGCAGACACACTGAAACCATACTCACAGAAAACTAGTCAATCTAATCACACTAGGACCACAGCCTTCTCTAACTTAATGAAACTAAGCCATGCCGATGGAGAGGTCTGACAGAATGTGGTCCACTGGAGAAGGGAACGGCAAACCACTTCAGTATTCTTGCCTTGAGAACCCCATGAACAGTATGAAAAGGCAAAATGATAGGATCCTGAAAGAGGAACTCCCCAGGTCAGTAGGTGCCCAATATGCTACTGGAAATCAGTGGAGAGATAATTCCAGAAAGAATGAAGGAGTGGAGCCAAAGCAAAAAGAATAACCAGCTGTGGATGTGACTGGTGATAGAAGCAAGGTCCGATGCTGTAAAGAGCAATATTGCATAGCAACCTGGAATGACAGGTCCACGAATCCAGGCAAATTGGAAGTGGTCAAACAAGAGATGGCAAGAGTGAATGTCGACATTCTAGTAATCAGCGAAGTGAAATGGACTGGAATGGGTGAATTTAATTCAGATGACCATTATATCTACTATTGCGGGCAGGAATCCCTCAGAAGAAATGGAGTAGCCATCATGGTCAACAAAAGAGTTCTAAATGCAGTACCTGGATGCAATCTCAAAAACGACAGAATGATCTCTGTTCGTTTCCAAGGCAAACCATTCAATATCACAGTAATCAAAGTCTATGCCCCAACCAGTAACGCTGAAGAAGCTGAAGTTGAACAGTTCTATGAAGACCTACAAGACCTTTTAGAACTAACACCCAAAAAAGATGTCCTTTTCATTATAGGGGACTGGAATGCAAAAGAAGGAAGTCAAGAAACACCTGGAGTAACAGGCAAATTTGGCCTTGGAATACGGAATGAAGCACGGCAAAGACTAATAGAGTTTTGCCAAGAAAATGCACTGGTCATAGCAAAAACCCTCTTCCAACAACACAAGAGAAGACTCTCCACATGGACATCATCAGATGGTCAACACCGAAATCAGATTGATTATATTCTTTGCAGCCAAAGATGGAGAAGCTCTATACAGTCAGCAAAAACAAGGACAGGAGCTGACTGTGGCTCAGATCATGAACTCCTTATTGCCAAATTCAGACTGAAATTGAAGAAAGTAGGGAAAACCACTAGACCATTCAGGTATGACCTAAATCAAATCCCTTATGATTATACAGTAGAAGTGAGAAATAGATTTAAGGGCCTAGATCTGATAGAGTGTCTGATGAACTATGGACTGAGGTTCGTGACATTGTACAGGAGACAGGGATCAAGACCATCCCCATGGAAAAGAAATGCAAAAAAGCAAAATGGCTGTCTGTGGAGGCCTTACAAATATCTGTGAAAAGAAGAGAAGCGAAAAGCAAAGGAGAAAAGGAAAGATATAAGCATCTGAATGCAGAGTTCCAAAGAATAGCAAGAAGAGATAAGAAAGCCTTCTTCAGCGATCACTGCAAAGAAATAGAGGAAAACAACAGATTGGGAAAGACTAGAGATCTCTTCAAGAAAATTAGAGATACCAAGGGAACATTTCATGCAAACATGGGCTCGATAAAGGACAGAAATGGTATGGACCTAATAGAAGCAGAAGATATTAAAAGAGTTGTCAAGAATACACAGAAGAACTGTACAAAAAAGATCTTCATGACCCAGATAATCACGATGGTGTGATCACTGACCTAGAGCCAGACATCCTGGAATGTGAAGTCAAGTGGGCCTTAGAAAGCATCACTATGAACAAAGCTAGTAGAGGTGATGGAATTCCAGTTGAGCTATTTCAAATCCTGAAAGATGATGCTGTGAAAGTGCTGCACTCAATATGCCAGCAAATTTGGAAAACTCAGCAGTGGCCACAGGACTGGAAAAGGTCAGTTTTTATTCCAATCCCAAAGAAAAGCAATGCCAAAGAATGCTCAAACTACTGCACAATTGCACTCATCTCACACGCTAGTAAAGTAATGCTCAAAATTCTCCAAGCCAGGCTTCAGCAATACATGAACTGTGAACTTCCAGATGTTCAGGCTGGTTTTAGAAAAGGCAGAGGAACCAGAGACCAAATTGCCAACATCTGCTGGATCATGGAAAAAGCAAGAGAGTTCCAGAAAAACATCTATTTCTGCTTTATTGACTATGCCAAAGCCTTTGACTGTGTGGATCACAATAAACTGTGGAAAATTCTGAAAGAGATGGGAATACCAGACCACCTGATCTGCCTCTTGAGAAATCTGTATGCAGGTCAGGAAGCAACAGTTAGAACTGGACATGGAACAACAGACTGGTTCCAAATAGGAAAAGGAGTACATCAAGGCTGTACATTGTCACCCTGCTTATTTAACTTCTATGCAGAGTACATCATGAGAAATGCTGGGCTGGAAGACGCACAAGCTGGAATCAAGATTGCTGGGAGAAATATCAATAACCTCAGATATGCAGATGACACCACCCTTATGGCAGAAAGTGAAGAGGAACTCAAAAGCCTCTTGATGAAAGTGAAAATGGAGAGTGAAAAAGTTGGCTTAAAGCTCAACGTTCAGAAAACGAAGATCATGGCATCTGGTCCCATCACTTCATGGCAAATAGACGGGGAAACAGTGGAAACAGTGTTAGACTTTATTTTTTGGGGCTCCAAAATCACTACAGATGGTGACTGCAGCCATGAAATTAAAAGACGCTTACTCCTTGGAAGGAAAGTTATGACCAACCTAGATAGCATATTCAAAAGCAGAGTTATTACTTTGCCAACAAAGGTCCGTCTAGTCAAGGCTATGGTTTTTCCTGTGGTCATGTATGGATGTGAGAGTTGGACTGTGAAGAAGGCTGAGCACCAAAAAATTGATGGTTTTGAACTGTGGTGTTGGAGAAGACTGTTGAGAGTCCCTTGGACTGCAAGGAGATCCAACCAGTCCATTCTAAAGGAGATCAGCCCTGGGATTTCTTTGGAAGGACTGATGCTAAAGCTGAAACTCCAGTACTTTGGCCACCTCATGTGAAGAGCTGACTCATTGGAAAAGACCCTGATGCTGGGAGGGATTGTGTGCAGGAGGAGAAGGGGACGACAGAGGATGAGATGGCTGGATGGCATCACTGACTCGATGGACGTGAGTCTGAGTGAACTCCAGGAGCTGGTAATGGTCAGGGAGGCCTGGCGTGCTGTGATTCATGGGGTCGCAAAGAGTCAGACACCACTGAGCGACTGAACTGAACTGAACTGAACTGATAGCTGATTCACTCTGCTGTACACTAGAAGGTAACACAACACTGTAAAGCTACTATACTCCAATAAAAAATTTTAAAAATCACATGAATATTGTGGGTAGGAACACTAGAGAGGGAATAAAAGGTATTAAGCTCAAGCATCAGAATTCATCCAGTCAGATAATGTGTATTGAATACCTACTGAGTGCAATATTGTGCCAAATGTTTTTGAAAATGCAGTACATATATTAGGCATTGTTCCTGCTGTTAAAGAAGTAATAATCGAGTTCAGTGATTCTTAAACTTTCATGTGCACAAACATCACCAAGAGTACATTCATCCCATGGAATTCTGCTTAGCAATGATAAGAAATGGACTGTTGATGCACTCAGCAACATGATGCATCCCAAAAACATTATGCTGAGGGAAAGAAGTCAGACATAAGAGAGGAATAAACTGGGTATATACATTATAGTTATAAAATCAACTGTTCAGTTCGGTTCAGTCCAGTCGCTCAGTCGTGTCCAACTCTTTGCGACCCCATGAATCACAGCACGCCAGGCCTCCCTGTCCAGCACCAACTCCCGGAGTTCACTCAGACTCACGGCCATCGAGTCAGTGATGCCATCCAGCTATCTCATCCTCTGTCGTCCCCTTCTCCTCCTGCACACAATCCCTCCCAGCATCAGAGTCTTTTCCAATGAGTCAACTCTTCTCATGAGGTGGCCAAAGTACTGGAGTTTCAGCTTTAGCATCATTCCTTCCAAAGAACACCCAGGACTGATCTCCTTTAGAATGGACTGGTTGGATCGCCTTGCAGTCCAAGGGACTCTCAAGAGTCTTCTCCAACACCACAGTTCAAAACTATCAATTCTTCGGTGCTCAGCCTTCTTCACAGTCCAACTCTCACATCCATACATGACCACAGGAAAAACCATAGCCTTGACTAAACGGACCTTTGTTGGCAAAGTAATGTCTCTGCTTTTGAATATGCTATCTAGGTTGGTCATAACTTTCCTTCCAAGCAGTAAGCGTCTTTTAGGAATATACATGACAACTCTCAAAAGACTCATGATTTTGAGGTTATTGTATGGAAACTATCCCCGACCACCCAATCTAAAGGAGACCCTCTCTGTTTATTTCTTCATAACATTTGCCATAATTTGTAATTGAATACTTATCAGTTGACATGTTTACCTCTGTACTAACCTATAAATTCCAAGAGGATAGTAGTTACATGTACACTGTTTGCGTCTATATACCTGCTGGCTTTTACAATGCTTGGTATCAATAAAATGTTCCATAGGTGTATGTTGCCATAAAGATCATCACCTCCTTGAGAACAACAGTGGCTCATTTTTTCTTTATGTCTCTCAGAAGTAACAATAAGGACACAAAGGGCACTCTCAGAAACAATTTTGAATGAAAAAATCACCAGAAACAATTGTACGGCTCATAATCTAGAAACAGTAAGCAATGTGAGATTTTTCATCCAAATTGGGATGGATGACTTTCTAAACAGGGAAAATTAATTCAGTGAGTAAATGATGCAAATGAGTCTTCATTTTAGCTACTCAAAGCTAATTAATGGAATAGATAATGGGAAAGATGCTGCTCTAGGTTAATCTTTATTTTACACATTATGGAAGAGTCTAGTTAAGTGGTTCTCAGTCCTGAGAGCACAGTAGATTTGTAAATTACAGGTGGCTGGGTTTTCCTTCCACCCCTCTGTGGCAGTGATTCAACTGTTTTGGGTGGGTCCTGTGTATTGATAGTTTTAAAGTCTCCCCAGGTCTGTCAGGGCTGAGAACCTCTGTCTTAAGATTTTTTTAAGTTTATATAATATAATGTGGGTTTTGCTCAGAAAAAAAATTGGATTCAAAATTCATCTCAGTAACTTTCTAGCTATGTGACCTGGTGTAGATTACTGAACCTGTCCCAGCTCCAGAGTTTACAGTTATAAAATAAAATAATAATATCTACCCTGTAAAGTGGTGAGGATTTGAAATTAAACAAAATTCCAATATCAAGTAGGTCTTCATAATTGATCATGTACTTTGTTTCTGTATTTAGGTAAGACAATTTGCTTTCTTCAGTTTGCTGCTGCTGCTAAGTCACTTCAGTCGTGTTCAACTCTGTGCGACCCCATAGATGGCAGCCCAACAGGCTCCTCCGTTGCTGGGATCCTCCAGGCAAGAATGCTGGAGTGGGTTGCCATTTCCTTCTCCGTTCTTCAGTTTAGTTCCAGACAACTCATGTATGTTTATATAAAGCCTAAGATGATAGCCTCTTGGCTGTGGAAATGGTCTCTGCCTCTCTAAGAGACTAAACTGGCAAATAAGGTGACAGCTTTATTATCAAAGCTAACGTTTGAATGGTTAGCCCCCTCTCAATTCACATTTTTCCAAATGAGATTTAAAGAAATAAAATACAATAATAACAGAATCCGTAATTATTAATCTTTCTGAAGAAATCACCATGGGCCATACATTGCATTTACAAGCCCTGAATGTATTATTTCATTCAATCCTCAGAGCATCCCTATGGGACTGGGTACTTTGGTACTGTCATTATTATCCACATTTACAATTAAGGAAAAGAAGGTACAAAGATATAAAATAACTTGCTCATGTTCCACATTTGGTAAAGTGGTAGTGCAAAGATTCAAAGACTAATTTCAGTTGTTGGGTTCTTAATTCTTCCAGCCCTATCACTTTCTTCTAGAAGATAGCCCTTTATGAATATATCTACAGGACTGGGTGAAGGAAATGACACTTAGTCTGACATAATATGTGTTTGGGAACTGAGTGGCTATGGTTTTGAAAACAAACAAAATGGACTGAGTATATAGAATTCATGAGAACTCCCACTTAGCATGAAATTATTTTTGAAATTTATATATTGAATAATCAACTTTACATTTCAGTATTTTTACTGGCAGTTTTCCTTGAGAAATAAGAGATTTTTTTAAACACATTTTCTTGTATTTTCAACTGCAATTCTTCCCTGTATCCCTTGATAGAATTATGTCTGAGACAGAGGCCAGGAATCTGTCCCCAGTGGGGTTGTGTCTCATTTAAATTCAAGCGTCTTGTCCAGGACAGTCCTGTAATTACCCTGAGTGCCTTTGGTCCACCTGCTGCCTAACATACATGTTAGGATGGGTGGAACATTGATGATAGTTTGGAAGGATTTTTTTTTTAGTGTTTATCAATTAATAATTTCTAAGACAGAAGCTTTTTAATTAAAATATACACACACTCCAAACCATTGTCACACCTAAAAATTAGCAATAATTCTAATGTCAATAACCTGTCAGTGTTTGCACTTTCACAGTTTTCTTATGCCTTATAATTGCTTTTACAATTTATTTCAATCAATAAACCACAACAAGAAAAGCTGGTAACTTGCCATTTATATTTCTCTTGAAATTCCCTTAACTTATAATTGTCCCAGCCTCTACATTGATCACTTCACATTTTTTAAAATTTAGTTTTTTTTTTAATTGAAGGATAATTGCTTTACAGAATTTTGTTGTTTCCTGTCAAACCTCAACATGAATCAGCCATTGGTACACATATATCCCCCTCTCTTTTGAACCTCCTCCCTATCCCACCCCTTATGTTGATACAGAGCCCCTGTTTGAATTTCCTGAGCCATACAGCAAATTCCCGTTGACTATCTATTTTACATATGGTAATGTAAGTTTCCATGTTACTCTTTCCATGCATCTCACCCTCTCCTTCCCTCTCCCATGTCCATAGTCTCTTCTCTATGTCTGTTTCTCCATTGCTGCCCTGTAAGTAAATTCTTCAGTACCATTTTTCTAGATTTCATATATATGCATTAGAATATGATATTTATCTTTCTCTTTCTGACTTACTTCACTCTGTATAATAGGTTCTCAAATGCATTCCTTTTTATGGCTGAGTAATATTCCATTGTGTAAATGTACCACAACTTCTTTATCCATTCATCTGTCAATGGACTTCTAGGTTGCTTCCATGTTCTAGCTATTGTAAATAGCGCTGCAGTAAACAATGGGATACATGTGTCTTTTTCAATTTCAGTTTCCTCAGGGTATATGCCTAGGAGTGGGATTGCTGGGTCATATGGGTTTTATTCCTAGTTTTTTAAGGAATCTCCATACTGTCTTCCATGGTGGCCATATCAGTTTACATTCCCACCAAGAGTGCAAGTGTTCCCTTTTCTCCACACCCTCTCCAGCATTTATTGTTTGTAGACTTTTTGATGATGGCCATTCTGACTGGTGTGAGGTGATATCTCATTGTAGTTTTGATTTGCATTTCTCTAATAAGGAGCGATGTCGAGCAGCCTTTCACGTGTTTGTTAGCCATCTGTATGTCTTTGGAGAAATGTCTGTTTAGGTCTTTTCCCACTTTTTGATTGGGTTGTTTGTTTTCTGTCCTTGAGTTGCATGAGCTGCTTGTATATTTTGGAAATTAATCCTTTGTCAGTTGTTTCGTTTGCTATTATTTTCTCTCATTCTGAGGTTTGTCTTTTCACCTTGCTTATAGTTTCCTTTGCTGTGCAAAAGCTTTTAAGTTTAATCAGGTCCCACTTGTTTACTTTTGTTTTTATTTCCATTACTCTAGGAGGTGAGTCATAGAGGATTTTGCTTTGACTTATGTCATTGAGTATTCTGCCTATGTTTTCCTCTAAGAGTTTTATAGTTTCTGGTCTTACATTTATGTCTTTAATCCATTTTGAGTTTATGTTTGTATATGGTGTTAGGAAGGATCACTTCACCTTTTTTTTTTAAAGAAACTGGGCCATTCATTTTGTTTTAGGATTTTGCTAAATATCTCCTGAAATAACTCCTCTTTTTAAGTGGATGCATGAATACTTTTGGAATCCAAGTTGTATCTGGGATGTTTATCACTAGAAGTTGGCTGTGTTGTTTGTCTGAAACTTGAAAGGCATCAAAGGGAACATGACTTTGGTTAAGTTCACTCATGCCCTTATTCAGAGAACTAACTGATCCATAACCAAAGGGCTGACTGTAGTAGGTGCTGGGTATGGCACCCCACTCCAGTACTCTTGCCTGGAATATCCCATGGATGGAGGAGCCTGGTAGGCTTCAGTCCATGGGTCGCGAAGAGTCAGACACGACTGAGCGACTTCACTTTCACTCTTTCACCTTTCACTTTCATGCATTGAGGAAGGAAATGGCAACCCACTCCAGTGTTCTTGTGTGGAGAATCCCAGAGACGGGGGAGCCTGGTGGGCTGCCGTCTATGGGGTCGCACAGAGTCGGACACGACTGAAGCGACTTAGCAGCAGCATACAACTGAAAGGAACATAGTATCTTTCCCCAGAAGCTCATAATCTGAGCTGGGTTGAAAGTAAAGGATGCATATTCTTGTCCTGTGACTTCTCATCCTTGTATGAGAAGTAAAGGGACTTGGAAGGGCTAGGTCCTCACTGTGGTGCACCACGCATCCTGGTTCTATCATCTGTCCTATCACATCCCCCTGTGTGGTTCAGCCCTGTGGTTGGAGAGCATATGAACTTGGCTTGAGTTTCTGCTGCTCCCCTTCTGAGTGGGGTCATCCTGGATGGAATACTTAGCCCACATAGGTTTCCCATATACAAAATGGGGGCAATTAAAGGTCTTTTCTCATAGGCTTGTTGTGAGAATTTAAGAGTTGATACGTAAAACTTTTATCAGTGTCTCACATGTAATAAATACTTGATAAAAGCTTAAGTTGATGATTTACCTTCTGAATGGTTGTTTTTTTGTTTTTTTTTTCACGTGTGTGTCTTTCTCCTCTGCAAAGGAGATATCCAAGGTCTCTTCCAGTTAAAACATCCTCAAATTCTAAAACATCAATAAGGAAACAAGTGCCAGCAAAGGACGGAAGGCATTTTAGCCCCTGCGGTGGTCATGTGCATGAAAAGGCCTTAAACTTTGACTGTGGTTTAGCTGGAAGCACTGCTGACCCAATAGAAGGAAATAAGGATGGTTATTTAACATTTTAAGAAAATAAGCCAATATCTCTATTAATGGTTAACAGTGAAGGGGTAACTCCTTCACTAATCAGGGTTTTATTTATCTGAGATATTTTCTAGTTTTTCCTCTCATAGAAGAATGTGTTGAAAGGTTGGCATGGCTTTCTTTTACCCAGTTGAAAACAGACTTCCCCAAGGTTTGGCCAACAGTCAGACTCGGTGTTTTTGTTTACGGCATTCTCTACTGCATGCCTGACTGATGCCAAACACAGGAGCCCCGACTGTCTTGTGCTTGCCTTGCAGAGTGATTTACAATAATTGAGGCTCTTCACATTTTCAAGAGTCATTTCTTTTCAAAATGAGTACACTTTGGGTCTGGACAGAGTAGAGCAATTTGAAAGTAATGGAGTGGCTTAAGTTTGTTAAGAGGGCTACATTTTGCAAACCTTTGGAGTCTGGGAATTGGCAAACATCAGTGGGTATCAATGATCTGAGTGCATGCTTAGACATTCAGTCATGTCTGATTCTTTTTGACTTCATGAACTATAGCCTGCCAGGCTCCTCCATCCATGGGATTTTACAGGCAGGATTACTGGTATGGGTTGCCGTTTCCTCCACCAGGGGATCTTCCTGACCCAAGGGTTGAACCTATGTCTCCTGCATTGGCAGGCAGATTCTTTACCACTGAGACACTTGTGAAGCTCATCAATGTCGGGCATACTGCAAAAACATGACTGCTGTACTTAATAGCTGGCATCTTGAGAATGTTATCTCTGTACTCCCACCCTCATTTTCCAATATTTTGGGTTGGACACATAACCGTTTGCTAAGGAATCAAGGGTAGTAATGGTGGAGTGTAAATCTGCTGCTAAAAATTCACCAGCTCATTTTTCTTGTCTTGGTATTATTTCAAGTGGCTCTTAAAGGTCCAGACAGACACATGCAAACAACCTTGCTTTATCCTTCTTGTTTATCCATCACCCCCCACCCCAACACCCCCCAACACACACCCTAGACACTTGAGACAGGGTCTGAGCTCTGTAGTGAGGGAGTGATCTTCCCCTATATCTGCAAATTTACAATCCCAAGGGGTGATTTATCTCCTGAGACTGACACACTGCAATGCTGAGATTCTGTTCTACTTTTGCAATTTGCTGACAAGGCAGAGTGGCGATGGAGAAAACACAAGCTAAGGAAAAATGTAAAACCACAGCAACGCTATCAGGTTTCTCAAAACAAACTCTTTCCCACACTTTGTATGCTTGCAAAGAAATCATGCTCCTCTATCTAAGATCTGCAACCTGACCTTCTTCAAGTAATCTTCTGCTTATCCTTCAAGATCCAGTGCAAATTCCATCTGTACCAGCAGATTCCCTGGGAGCTGTGTGGAGCAGTAATGTGCTTACAGGGTTATCTCGTGAACTGCCCCTCTCCCTCACCAGGTAATCCCCTTCAGGGCAGGGACGTGTCTTGTTCAATTTTCTAGCTCCAAACCTTTCACTGAAGAGAGAATATGAAATGACACTTGGCATATCACTGTTTCATGTCTGGCATAGAAATGGAGATACTCTTCCTCCCCCAAGGCAGGAAACTTAGGCATCTCAGGTGCTGGATACTAAGGATCTATTACTGCATCTCTTGCTTTGGTTATGCTTATTGTCACTTATAGGTATCGTTTGGATCCATCTTTTTCATATTGTAGTGATCAGAGCTGACTCACGCATGGGCCTGGGAAGAGAATCTGGGAGATGGAAAAATGGACACTTCTCATCTTCTGTTTGACTCCAAATGTTAAGATTTTTAAAGACAAAGCTGGAATTTGATGTGGTAAGACATTCAGGCACAAAAATTACAGTCATGAAGGAAGAAGTTTTAAAATTTCACAGATACCTAGAAGCAGGAAGCACACCATACCCACAAAGGGCTGCAGAGGGAAGCACCAAGGAGGCAGAAGGTGGAGTGGGGGGAATGTGGCGAGACCCTTTACTGTAGCTGCTGCAGGAAGAAACATATGAGGCAGGGTAAACAGGTTTAGGACTGGCTGGTTTGAATAATTTTAGTAGACTCTGTGACATAGGTACTGACCTTAGCTGTCTGTTACCTGGTCAGGTGGGTATTGGCCTAGAACAAGAAAGGTTGATAAAGGAGGTGGTTGGGGAGTCAGGGTGCTGGATGGTTGGTTTCCATATAAAAGGTACAGTCTTAGGGGCTTGTTTGCTTTCTCTAGGAATTAACTAACTCTGGGAGGGGCAGTCCTTTCCAGTGTCAGCAAAGTCCCAAAGATATGAAAGCATTAGAATAAAAAGACATGCTTTCTACATTAGGGCTAACTAGCTCACCAGATGACATCCTTATTTGTCCTTCTTAAAGGATAAGAGTTCTGCACTGAGGACTGAACTAACATCATAATGACACCTTGGATTGAAAAGAAAAAAAAAAAAATAAAGGAAAGAAAAAAGGAGGAAAGGAAGCAAGAAAGAAAAGACTTTTTGTTTTTAAAAGAAAAAAGGTAGAGGAAATAAAGGAGCTGAGCATATAGTAGGTGCTCAGAATACATTTGGTGAATAAAGAAACCTATGATAGATTGTATGTGTGCATGCTGAGTTGCTGCAATTGTGTCCAATTCTTTGAGACTCTATGGACTGTAGCCCACCAGGCTCCTTTGTCCATGAGATTCTCCAAACAAGAATGCTGGAGTGGGTTGCCATGTCCTCTGCTAGGGGATCTTCCTGACCCAGGGATTGAACCCATGTCTCTTAATTCCAGGTGGTTTCTTCACCACTAGTGCTCTCCAGGAAGCCCTAGATGATAGAATATCAGTATCTATCAAATTATCTTCTGATTTAATTGTATTATATCATTAATATGAATGCAAGACTCTGTTTTAGAGGCAACAAGGTATTTGCAATTTAAGCCTAAGATTGGTAAAAGAGCTTGTTCTGTCAATTTCAGCTATCACTGAGAAGACGGATGGATGTATTTTCCATAGGCCTGAAATTAGTTTGTAAGGAGGCTGTCTAGTAGTCTACTTGGAAGGTGGTTTCTGCACACTTACTTAGGGGGCCATTCAATCAGTCAATCACCAAGCAGTAGTTTGTTGGTTTAAGGATGACATTTTTATTTTAGGTGAAACCTCAGTGGAAACACTGTCCAGGCAGTTACTCTGGGATTTCTGAATCTACCAAGGAATATGTCTAGGGCTGCCTTCATTTAAAAAAAAAAATCCTATTTTTCCAAAATCTAGACAAGTGTCTTAAGAAAGCATTTGTCACCAAGTTGCTTTACAAATAAATACCTTCAATAAATAAATGGAAGTGTCTGTTTACAAATCATTTATAGATGAGCTTGTCAGAGGCCGGGATCAAAAAAATCTGTAGCTAAGTGAATAGCAGAGATAGCAGAGATTCAGATCCTGCCAAGATCAATGGAAATGATGAGAACAGTACAACAGGACTCCAGGGAAACAGGATCAATTTGCAACAGTGGGATCTGCATCTAACTTTTCAAGACTGCCTCTGCAGAGTGGAATTCTCTGAGATGGTGGTGAAGGTTGGACAGGGATCCTACCTGAAAGGAGCTGAAAACTCCACTTTTCTGTGACTAGGAAGGAAACAATTCTCAGGCTTGGCCGTAAGTCTGTCCTGTTTGTAGCAAGGTGACTCAGTTGAGCACAACTGAGACTGGGGTTATGGCCTGATGTCCTCTCCTTTCTGTGCAGGCATTTACTGGCACAAGTTGATGTGTAAATAACTGCAATTGATTGCAAAATGGCCTCAGTCCTTCATACCTCCTTGCCCCCATTTCCATGCCCCAGCAAGGCCAATCATTGTCAGTGACTGGCTGTGGCCAATAGAATGCGGTAGGAGACATGGTGGGCAAGCTCCTAGTCTAGGCCTCAAGAGTCCTGTGTGTTTCAGAAGATTCTGATCCCAATACTGTTGAGAGAGAAAGAGAATGGATACATGTTTATTTAGCACCTACTTAATTTCAGGCATCTAATTAAGCTTATTATTAAGGCTAACCACACACATAAGCATAATCATAATAAAATGGCAAAGACTTGAAGACTTTTTAGGTGCCAGGTCCTGAGTTAAAGGATTTACATGTTTTATTTCATATAAAAACCCTAAGAGGTTGGTGTTGTCAGTGGCCCAATGATACAAATAAGGCCAAGAGTACTTCCAGGTAAAGGAACTTGGCTTAGAGCAAACAGCAGGTAACTGGGAGAACCAATCCATATACAGCTGGCCTCTGTGTCAGCAGAAACGGAACTGCAGATACAGAGGGCTGAGCATCCAGGGATATTGGTTTGCAGCAGGGTTCTGGACTCAATGCGCCTGTGGATATCCAGGGCTAATGATATATACAGTTTCCTTTAATGATCTGTGTGAAAGCACCTGGTTCAAAAACAGCATTACTCCTTCTTTGACATGTGTAGGTACTAAGAATATGAGACCACAGGCCTCCCCAAGGAGAATATGCACACATTTGGGTAGAGAAAAAGATTACGTGGAAGGAAATGTTTTTTTCCCAGACACAGAGGGAAAGCTAGGCTGAATAGGTAAGCCTTGATTATTTTCTGCAGCTTAAAAAAATGTGGAGTAATTAAAGCAAAACTGGTAGCAAAACTCCTCAGATAGATATTCCATGTTCTATCAGTGGCCCCAACTTCCCTCTCAGACTGAATAGCTTTGTGTTATGCCAGGGAACCTGAAGACACAATTCTATTGCTCTATTTAGCTGCTCGATTAGCAGCAAAACTTCAGTACTTTGCAGTCACTATCGGCTCTCTACACTGGCACCTCTGAGCCTTATTTTCGACTCAGTTTATTACCCCAAAGTGAGAGTCCCAGGAGAGCAGATTTCCTTTTCTTGGAGGAGTAAGCTGGTTAGTGGGGGTGAACACATGATGACTGAAGTGCCGGGGAGCAGTCTGGTGATGGAGGTTCAAAAAAACCTTGGCTTCATCAGCAGACTCCACTTTTCCCTTGTACTCCACATGTAACCCATCAGCAAACCTTACTGGTTCCACATTCATGATACATCATGTGACCCTGATCACCTTTTCTGCTGCTATTTTCATCTATCCATTTTCATTTTGCCTGAGTGGCTGCAGTACCTGTAAATGGCTACCCAAAAGCACAGGCAGATGGATGCTGTTGCAATATGAGATCATGCCCTTTCTCTGCTCAAAACCCACCCATGGCTCCCAGCTCATACTCAGAAAAGCCAAAGTCCTTTCAGGGTCTACAAGACATTGCAAGGTTTGGTTGGCCTCTCTCTTCCCTGTACACCCCACTCCACCCACACTGACCCCCCCTGCTCTTTCTACAAAGCGCCCAGGCTGTTCACCCCTCAGCACCCTTTCAGGTGGTCTCCAGGCATCCTCAAGGGCCTCCTTGACTTCCTTTGTTCAGAGTCACCTTGGTTCAGTAATCTTCCCTGAGACCACCATATCTGAACACTGTAGCCCCCTCTACACTCCCTACTATTTACTCCTGTTTCCTCTTGCTCCATAGCACTTACCATCTTCCAAAATAACATGCAAGTTGCTTATTTGTTTATTGGCCTTCTTCCTCTAAAGACCAGAGCTTCGTGAGGCCAGAGATCTCTGTCTCTTGGGTTTACTGAAAGGGCCTGACATATACTATGCATTGAATGGATTTCTGTTCAATAAATGGATGGACTTTAACAGGGCAGAAGTCGGTGTACCGTTAAAGAAAAGTGACCATGGAGCCATTCTGCCCAGCACCAAATTCCTGCCCTACTGCTTAATAGTCTTGGGACATTCATTAATGGGAGCTTGGGACAAGACCCCACTTCCTCATCTGCAAAACGGGTGTGATAGCAGAACATAGCTCATGGAGAGAATGCAGATGGAATACTTAGTACAGTGTCTGGCATACACTGAATGCTCAATAGACCTTGAGTATAGTCAGACATTAAAAAAAAATTCCCCTTAACATCCCACCCCTTAACATCCCACCCCTTGACATCCTAACTATCTTTTCAGGCCCTACTCAAATGCCACCTCCTCCCTTTAGCCTTAGGATTGTCCTTGGACTTAACCCTTTCCCCTGCTCTGCTTCAGACATTCACTACCTTGTTTCTTGCGCCTTATTCTGCACCATTTCCCTCCTGCATCAAGTGGGATCTTCTTGAATTTGGGAACTGCATGAGGCTCATCTTTGTGTCTCCATGGTACCTAGCACAGTGGAGTCATAACATGGGCAGATCCAACTTGCAAGATCTCAACCATGCTAGTCTGCAATGCCACCATTACTCTTATTATTTTTAATAATCACTGTGAGTAAGCCAGTCACAGTCAATGTATGTTGGCAAAACCTCTGGGAAACCTATGGAAAAAGTGTATGGATGACTCTAAGGTGCTCCAGCTAGTGACCAAGAGAAACACATTAATCAAGGAGCCAGGCAAATAGGTGGTGATGCTATACCAATATACACAAGGAAAGAAATTCAAGTATTAATTGTTAGAGTAACAGTGAATAAAGAGAAATATATAAAAATTCACAGAAGTATGATCTGTGTTGGATGAATTAGGAGCAATTTTTCCTGTCTAAACAGAATAAACATTCAATAAATGTTTACAAGCAGTGGAGTTTATTTGAATTGAAATGGGCCATAAATGTCCCCTGCAGGAGTAAATAGCAACCCACTCCAGTATTCTTCCCTGGGAAAACCCATGGATGTAGGAGCCTGGCAGGCTACAGTCCAGGGGGTCGCAAAGAGTCAGACACGACTGAGTGACTGAGCATACATGCACGCAAGCCATAAATGTATGACTTTGAAATTCAGAGGATACCAAAAGGTCAGGAAAAGAAAATTCTAACCTAGTCCCAAAATAGTTTCCCACAATTTGGTATATAAATAGAAATATTTCTTGAATGCTAAAGATAGAACAAGTAATTGAAGAGGGACTAAAGGGTGACAAGTGATTTGATTGGAAAGGAAAATTCATCTTGTCACTTATTATCTGCAACCCAAATTTATGCAAGACCAGTCAGGAAGCAATTTTCATTTTATCCGAGATAAACCAGAGCTTAAGCCACCAAAGCTTGTCATCTTGAATGTTTCAGTCATTCAATGGTTGGTGCCCTCTTATTTAGAATTCTTGCTGTTATGGTAATTGTCAGGATGCCTTGATTTTTCTAAAATATTGCACAGTGCAGTCTCATTATAACAGGATTTGCTGTAGAATAACACTTCATGGGAAAGGCTTCAGTTGCTGAGTTACAAAGATTACTGTATCTTCTTGTAAGGCAGACAGTCTTGGTGGTCCTACAGCATGAAAATTTTGACTTCCCAGGACAGTTTTATGGTGGGCATTAGTTGTGCTTGTTTTCTTTCCTCTTCTGCTGGCTATTTCCTTTAATTGATGCTTCAACAATGTCAGATCGCAATCTAACAACATCCAACAGGCTCGTTCTACCTCATGATTATTTTCCATTGGTCCTCCATATATATTTCCATTCTTCTCCACTTGGCTTTGTGCTCTGGGAGGCTGATCTCCATGGACTGCAACACCTATGATGCCCTGCCCCTTTGACTTCTGGCTGGATTTCACTAATTATGGGACACGGGGGAAAGCTGAAAAAGAGGAGAGTGAGTTTGGAGTCTTTATATCTTCCTGGACATGATCCAGTTGTGGTTGTTTATTAAATATTAAAGCCATAACTTCTGTTGAGCATCTCTCTTACAACTATCACAACTCATTCTAAGTTCCAAGACCTGCTCCCTCTCCTTGTGCCTTCATACCTAGATGCGGTACAGGGAGCATCACTAACCCTCCTTGGTTTTCCTGAATCCCACTCACAACTCTGTGGTCTCTCCCCAATATCTCCATTTAACTGTATCATCTGTTTCCTGGTAACTGTTTGATGAGTGCCCAAATATCAGACTATGTCAATAACATAACAATAGACACTTACCTGTACAGTGTTAGCCTTTAAATTTGCTCCTCAAAACAACACATACTTTATTTATAGTAGGGGCTCTGCCAATATCTTCTATCAGGTCACCCTGTTTATTTTTGTCATAGCACTTATTGCAATCCAGAAGTCTTATTGTTGAATTATTATTTATTGCAGTCTTCCACTCCCACCAGAATGTAAGCTCTGTGAAGACAGGTATAGTGTTTGTCTTATAAATAGATCAATAGTAACTGACACATGGTAGAAATAAAAGTATGCATTTCTATCTGGGAAAACAATGGATATATAATAGAAACAGTCACCAATCAGAGCCAGGAATGAAGTGCTTGGTCCTGAGTTGCACTCTTTAGGAGCCGTGCAGGTCCTGATCTCAAGCTTGGTAGGCAGAAGAGGACAGAACATTGTAGGGCTCTCTGAATTCTAGGTTCTGTTTGAGGTTTGCATCGGTCTATCTGTTGTTAGATGTTACAAGTGAAAAGAAGGTAGGAGATTCTTCCAGCCTAGAATAGCAGTATCTGGCTTTGGCACTTGGAATTGAATGTCAGGCTAGTGGCTTTTAAACTACACTTGACTTTGAAAAGAGGCAAACTACACTTGGCTTAGAAAAGAGGTTTTAAGAGAAGTCCTACCGCCAGTAACAACAAACTTGATAGGTACGTGAGATTTCAAAGAAAGAATCAGTTACAGTATCTGTGACCAACTTGAGAGCTTTGGGAACTTACTACCATGTCATACCTTCATGGGTAGATTAAAAAATGACTGAACATACGTTATAAAAAAGATCGCTATGATTCTAAGGGGTTTGGCCAAGTGTTATATAAAGGTTTTACACAGGAAGAAATGGCATCTGTATTCCTGTCTGATATGAGATACCTTTTCCACTGTGACAATGGTGGAATTTTCTTTCCTACCAAATAATGAAGCAAAAAAATCATGTGAGGTGATAGTCCAGAAGCAGAATAAAGAAGCAGAGTACGGAGAGGACCCAGAGAGATCTCCCAAACTGCAAAGCCATGCAAAAGGAAAGGGAAACCTTACTAGTTAATAGGCAAAAGGCAATTTGCAGGATGTATGAGAAGGAAGCAACCACTATTTAATTTAGTTGATCATGACTTTATTGTACTTCAAGTGAATGTACCACACAGAGATCCATAATATCAACAGAAAAGCATATTGTGAAGGTCAGAAAAAAGCAGTTGAGGACTTGAGTCCACAAGAGTTTCTCAGAAACAAGATAATTCAAATTCTTCCTTCAGGGATCCCTTGAGAATCAGCCTAATCAGACTGAAGGCTTTAGAGATATTGCTCATTGTGCTTAGGCTCCTTTCTGTGGGACTTTCACTGCTGAACCATATCTTCTGTAATAAAAATGATTAGCACTTAACAGCATCTAGCAGGAGGCCTTCTGTCTCCTGCAGGACCTTCAGTATCACTGTAGATGGAAATATGTACTAAGCCTCTGAGAAATGCTAGGCAAACTCTGAATCTAGTACATTAGCCATAATGGAAGTGTAACGGGTTCCTAGGGAGGGGTTGGGTGCAGGGATGTGACTGAAAATTGTGAATGAAGACAGAAATTGGGATAACGCTATTACTGGGATTCACTTCCCTAATACGTGTTTAAAAGACTTTTTTCCTTCTTGAATCACAGTTGCCAGGCGTTCTCATTTCTTTTCAAAAGACATTTTTGCAAGGATTAGCTTTTAAATTATGGCAAAGTACAGTAGATGCTAAATTGTTATGAGAAATAGGTTCTCTATGTCACTGAGTCTATTTTGAAAATGACTCACCTACCACTTTCTATCTTTCTATCATGGAGGAGAGAAGAGAAATCTTACAAATTGCCAGTAAATCAAGATGAATTGACAATCTACCCATCACATTACATCAACTTGTGCTTTTCCAAGAATGGAGACTGTTTCAATTCTTATCCTTCCCTCTGGTTTGTTGATCTTAAAAGCTTATCCATTTTCTTGCTCTGCATGAAATTTCATCACTTCCAACTTCAGAAAAGCTTCATACAAGAATATGCAAAGACTGAGAATTCTTCAATCCCCAAACTCCCTCAAATTAAATAATTCCCTCAAATCAAATTATTAAGTTTTATACTATCAAGAAACTTGGCTGTGAGCACATCAGCAGCAAGGATTGAACTCCATTCATCGTAACAGGTTGCTACTTAATTAGATTTAGTAAGTGGGTCGGTTAAATGAAATATAAATCTCTATTGTGAAGAAGGCTGAGCACCGAAGAATTGAAGAATTGATGCTTTTGAACTGTGGTGTTGGAGAAAACTCTTGAGAGTCCCTTGGACTGCAAAGAGATCCAACAAGTCCGTTCTGAACGAGATCAGCCCTGGGATTTCTTTGGAAGGAATGATGCTAAAGCTAAACTCCAGTACTTGGCCATCTCATGCGAAGAGTTGACTCATTGGAAAAGACTCTGATGCTGGGAGGGATTGGGGGCAGGAGGAGAAAGGGAAGACAGAGGATGAGATGGCTGGATGGCATCACTGACTCGATGGACGTGAGTCTGAGTGAACTCCGGGAGTTGGTGATGGACAGGGAGGCCTGGTGTGTTGCGAGTAATTCTCCCATTCTTTTTCTCCCTTTCAAGCTTGATTTTAAACAGCATGAAATGATATAAAATTTAAGAATTATCTGGTCATAGTTAACAGATATGGTTACTGTAAGTGCAAACACCCAGGACACTGATATACAGCTGGAATGCTGTGCATATGATCAAATCAAAGTCAGTCCCGTCCATACAAAGATTGTACAGGAATGTTCATAGTAGATTTTACTAGTAGCCCCAAACTGGAAACAAAGCAAATGTCCATCAAGAGGAAGGAGAATAAACAAATTTTGTCTATCCGTATAATGAAATACTATTCGCTAAAACACAGAGATAAGTACTGATACACACAACTACTTAGATAAATCTCAAAAACGTTTTGCCACACAAAAGAACACACTCTGTACGGTTCCATTTATATGAAGCTCAAGAATGGGAAAGATAGTCTATAGTGATAATGATCAGAAATAGGCTCCCTGCTTGGGTTGTTGAAAGCACCTGGCAGAGGAATTTGAGTAGCCTACTTCCACCATGCCAGTCAAGGGAAGGCAAAACAGCCTCCTACTTGTCCTTACCTTCCCTACTGGGGTGGGGCAATCAGATGCCCCTTGCTTGGGCCCTGGGATGGGTTGGGCTTGGGGAGGGTGGATTTGTTCAATTGGATTTTGGTTGGTGTAACGTGGGCATTACCAAAATAGTTTTCTGTTGTTAGTCTACTCTTTCTCTCATCCTTTGGTTGGGGACCATGGGCTTCTCTTGAAGCTTTTTTGTCTATACCAGTTGGTGGTGCAGAGATGAAGACTTCTGAAAAGCCCTGAAGCCTAGGGAACTGAGTGCTCTGTCATTCCTCTATTGTCAAGATTCCTAAGCAGTCTGCCTTCTTCTTTCCACTTTTCAGAGTCTTTTATGCTCTTTATTATGTATATCAGGGATTTTTAGTTGCAGGGAGAGCCTGGATGGAGTGGGGCTACTCTCTCTTCCCCATAACAGGAAGTCCTCTCCCCCATTTTGCTTTAATACCAACATTGAGTAGTACAACCCAACTGAGGCTGGCACACACAGTAGGTACTCAACAAATGCTGGTTGATTTGGAATCCAAGCCTTCTTTGATGTGATCCACCTGCATATTTTCGAAGAGTGGTGACTAGATTACCTGCTTTGCATACTTTTACTTAGTCAATTGTTGTGGTAGCCTTACTATGTAAGGATCCCTCTCATGACCACAATTGTGCAGGAGTCCAGACCACCTATGGAATTCTAGCACTCACAAGGACATGGCACCTCAGTTGTGTCTAGGGTTGGCCAGATATCTGAAATTCTGCTCCTAGAATTTGCTTCTGCCTGTCCTTTTCTCTGATGACTTACTATCATTATTTGCTAGCCTTGTTGCTGTTTCCCTCATGTCTTGGTAGGTCATATGCTTTTTAACCACAGAGGTATGATAAAGCTTGTTTGGGTTTCCAAAACCCTTTGAAGTATTTGAGTTAGAGGTCCCAGGAAGCTATAAATTACCAGGATTATCATTATGGTTTCGTCACTAACCAAGTTAAAGCAGCACTCTGGGTCACCAAAAAAATCACTTCCTTTGTGATTTTTTCCTTGTGTAGGAAGCTTTATTTTCAATGGGTTCATCACAATTTTCCAGAGACTTCTGGTTCCAACATTGGTAATACATGTTTACCCCTGTGTGTTTGGGACAAGCTATAAAAGCAAAAGTCACTTAGTTGTGTCTGAATCTTTGCGATCCCATGGACTATAGCCTGCCAGGCTCCTCTGTCTATGGAACTCTCCAGGCTAGAATACTGGAGTGGGTTACCTTCACCAAGGGATCTTCCCAACTGAGGAATCAAACCCAGGTCTCCTGCACTGCAGGCAGATTCTTTACCATCTGAGCCACTGTAAGATGAAATACATTCTGCCTCATTTTAGCAAGTGTAGTGAGAAGAATAATTCAGCTTCTCCAGGGAAACACCAAACGGGAGCTCTTGAGAGAATAATGCACCCTCACTCCATGTTGAAAGTATCAGTATATCCAACATTAAAGGGAAAAAAACTAACCAGTGAGTTCATAGATCCACTCTGGATTATGTATTTTCTCATTTTGTTCTGTCTTATTTGAAAAAAAGCTTATTGTAAGACTATAAAAATGCAAACCTATTATTGAATTCCAACCTATACGCATTACATTAGACATAACAGATTCAATGAAAAGCGATAGAAATATTTAAATGAGTGTCCACATTCTCCAGAGACGGCTCTTCCAATGGCTTTGACAAGTTCACGAGTGTCCCTAAAGAGGAGAGCCATGCCATAAGGGCTCCTTGTTTATGCTCACCTCACCAGCACATGGTTGTAATCTGACTTGGAGACCACTAAAATAATCCTGTGGTGCCCTTCATCTGAGGCTGGCAAACTACTGTCCATGGGCCAAATGTGGCCCAACAGCTGCTCTTGTAAATAAAGTTTTATTGGCACACAAACATCTTCATTCATTTACATACTAAGACTGCTCTCATGCTACACCAGCAGAATTCATAAGGGTAACAAGTCTTCAACAAAGCCAAAAAAAACACACACACACACAAAAAAACAAAACTTTGCTATCTCTTTACAAATAATTTAGCTTTCTGACCTCTGCTCTATATTTCACTTGGTGTTTGGCTCCTGTGCTGTGTCCCTTCTCATGTTCTTGATTTATGAAGTTCAGAGTCCTTCCAGGCTTAGTTCCTATGCATCCCTTCCTCTCTTCATTGGCTCTGTGGGTCAGTGGTTCTCAGCCTCAGCTGGTTTTTAGAATCACTTGGGAAGCTTTTTAAAAATATTGATGCCTTGGCGTCACCCTGAGAGGTTTTGATTTAATTAGTCTGGGACAGGACTCAGTCCGCATACTTTCTGAAAGCTCCCCAGGTGACTGCAATGCACAGCCAGCATTGGGAACAATTACTCTAGTTGATTTTGTCTAGTCTCCAGACTTTATATTAACTATATGACAGCAACTCTAAACTTGTATCTTCAGTTCCAATATTCACATTTCCAACTGCTTATTTAACACTGGCACTTGAACTTCTAACAGGCATCTCAAAATCACTACATCTGAATCAGGACTTCTGACTTCCTTCAGACATCTCAGTAAATAAAGCTTCATATTTTTGAGTTGCTCAAGAGAAAAACCTTATAGTCATGCTTGGCTCCTCCCTGTCTCTTACGTTCGATCTCTAACACATTAGCAAATCCTACTGTTCCCTTCAAATGTTTGAGAATTCAACCATTCATGATCTCTTGTGGTCCTAGCCATGGACATCTCTCATAGGTATTGTTTCAATGGTCTGCTATTGTTATGGTCTCTTGGTTTCTGCTCTGGTACCTCTGCAGTCTTTGCTAGAGGAGAAGCCAGAATAATTCTGACAGTACATGAATCAGATCAAATCATGCCTCTGTTCAAAGGTTGCTAATTGCTTTCCATCATTTTCAGAAAAGAACACAAAGTCTTTCCATTGGCCTCACAAAGTCTTCCCCTTGGCCCCAGCTTCCTGTACAACTCCATCTTTGCCTCCTACCTTGATCCTCCTCACTGACTTTGTTTGAGCCACACCAGGTTCCTGGACATTCCTGGAACAAACCTTTTTGCCTTGAAAATCTGTGCCTTCTCCCTAGAGTACTTGCCCCCACCCCCAGACATCCTAGTGGCTCCTCCCAAATACCATCTTATCAGAGATGCTTGCTCTGATCACAAAATCTGAAATAGCTCCTAAATCTTTTTATCTCTCTTGTCTTGCTTTATTTTTTCCCCATAGCACTTCCATGTGATATTGTTTGTTTGTGCTTTGTCTTCCTCTCACTAGCATATTTGCTTCAGTTAGATCAGAACTGCTGGGGTTCACAACCCTAGGGAGCGCACATCATGGTCTATGTGGATGTGCCCCTGAAAATTGTGCACTCCACAGCCTGAGCAGCTGTGCACAGTAATCTGCACTAAAGCAAAGGGCTCAGTTTTGTTTATGGCTGTGTTTCCAGGGCCTTGGACAGTGCCTGATACAAAATAGGCCCTTAGTAATTTTGTTAAATGAACTGTTGAACATACACTACTTATAATTTTGCTTGAATCCACATTCATGAAAAAGATGCTCTGGAGGTACTTTTCCATACCATCTACAATGCAATATTTTCCTTCATTTTGACATTTTTATACAGTTGAGAAAGGTGTTTTCTTTCCCTCATCTTTTTACATTTCCTGGTATCAATCTCTATTTTCCCTTTTTATGACCAATAAGAAATCTTTCATAAGTTATCTGACTAACAACTCCTCTCATTATTTTTATCATTAAGCTTCATTAAAAAAAAATCAAACATCTTACGAGGCATCATATAAGTATTTATGTATTTTAAGTCTCTCTCTCCACTGGACTGAGTTTCATGAATGTAAGGGCTTTGTTTTGTTCACATCCTAGCTCACAGTAGGTGCTCAATAAATATTGGTAGGAAGGAAGCCAGGTAGACAGATAGAGTACAATTCACAGGGATCTGAAAGCTTGGTAGGTACTAAAGAAGCTGGAAGCTTGCCTTTAGTGAGTGTATCTGATCCGCACTGATACCCAGAATAGAGACCATTCTCAGTTACATGCAGTCACTGTCTTCATCAATCAAATTCCAAAGATTATTTCATAATATCTATCTATAGAGAAGAAAATATAAATAAAATATGTACCCATTAAAATCAGAAAGCTTTACAAATGACTGGATAAAGATTATATATATGTATATACATATATATATTATATATTTATAAAATTCAACTGTGAGAAGGAAGGAAATCTTGCCATTTGTGACAACATGGACAAAGCTTGAGGGTATTATGCCAAGTTAAATAAGCCAGACGGAGAAAGACAAATGCTGCCTGGTATCACTCATCTGTGGAATCTTTAGAAAAGTCAAACTCATAAAAACACAGAGTAGAAAAGAGGTTGCCAGGGGCTGGGTGTAGGGGAGATAGAGGTTGGTAAAAGGGTACAAACTGTCAGCTATAAGATAAATAAGGTGTGAGGATCTAATGCAAAGCATGGTGACTATAGTTGATAGCACTGAACTGTGTAATTGAAATTAGCTAAGATAGTGGAACTTAAATGTTCTCACACACACACACAAAGATAAATATGTAGGGAGATGGGTGTGTTAATCAACTTGATATGTATATCAAGTCACCAATATGTACACTTCAAATGTCTTACAATTTGTATACCTTGATAAAGCTGAAATTTAAAAAAAGAAACAACTTGACAAAACAGCTCGAGAGTCACTGAAATTAAGTAGTTAAAAGAATGTATTTTGCAGTCATACCGATCTTGCATCAATACCAGCACTGCCACATTCAAATAAATAAATAAATAAATAAATAAATGTTTGATGGTTTTGGAAACAGAATCGATAGGAATTGTCAGAATTTAACTTAAAAACATGACTTTAACAAATATTCACTTATAATATCTAGCTTGTTGAATAATACAGTGAAAAAGCTAGTACCATTAATTAACTAGACAGAATATTATATAAAAATTAGGTCTAAACATAGGTCCTTTGTACCAAATAAAACTCTCAATACTTAATATGTTGGAAATCATATTGATTCTATGTATTTATTTACTTTTCTTATACATTATATTTTTATCAATTATCTTGATGATTTGGGGGGCTTTTGGTACTTTTTTTTTTTCAGTTTTACTTTGAAAGAAAAAAGTATCCTTTGAATTTAAATACCAGAATGGTCAGAAATGAAGGCCTGAGAACATTCCCCGCCCCTCCCCCATGGCCAGTACATCTTGATTTGTTCAGAAATTTTTCTTCATGATGGTGAAGGGAAGAGCAAACAAAATGTTAAAGAGAGGAAAAGCAGGATTGCTCAGTAAAAGTTGAATAGAAATAGTCATATTTTCCAGAATTCTTTTCAATGTCCTCATATGCTTGAATTTATGCATCATACACTTTTTCATGAGATGTCACCAATGTCTTTTCTCCAGTCAGCTTGAGTCTCCTATGTGTGTGAAATTATTTGTCTTCTGCTGCTGCTGCTGCTACTGCTGCATCGCTTCAGTCGTGTCCGACTCTGTGCAACCCCATAGACGGCAGCCCACCAGGCTTCCCATCCCTGGGATTCTCCAGGCAAGAACACTGGAGTGGGTTGCCATTTCCTTCTCCAATGCATGAAAGTGAAAAGTGAAAGTGAAGTCGCTCAGTCGTGTCCGACTCTAGCGACCCCATGGACTGAAGCCTACCAGGCTCCTCCGTCCATGGGATTTTCTAGGCAAAAGTACTGGAGTGGGGTGCCATTCATTGCCTTCTCCATTTTTTATTTGTCTAGAGCCATATGATTGTGTATTGTGAGCAACTCATCTTTCAGATGCTAGAGGAAAAAAAAAATCTCAAAATTATACCTTTCTTATCTACAGATAAGGGAAAAAAGTCTTACATGTACTGTCACTTTTCCTTAGAAAAACTGCCGTCTCTTTAAAAAACATTGTTTGAAAGCAGTAAATGATGCAGAACAACAAGCTGTCAGAGGAAAGACCAAGGATATTTTAAGACCTTACATAATATTTGTAGAAATTCTCAACATCAGAGTGGAAATCATAATCTTGAGAAAGATTACACTGAATTCAAATGACTGATCTACACATGGATAATGGGGTTTTCTTGCCTTATTTTTTTCCCCCTTGGATAGAAAGAAACTCTGGACTATTTGTGCCTTCCCTATGTCCGTTCTTTATCAAACAAATTGTTACAACAACAAAAAAGTCAGTCTGCTAACTGATAATCTTTTAATCTTAATCTGTTTAGTGGACTCAAAGACAGGTAAGACTAAACATCACTGGGACATTGGGTACAGTGGTGGAGAATAAGGTGAGAAATACTTTTTTTTTTAATTGAGAGAGGTCAAAAAATACATAAGAAGAATAAAGTGTAATTAATGATTGTCTGTTTAATTCAAACAATGAAGAAAAATGTCCAGAAGGAAGCAAATTCCAATGTGAAGAAAGTGATTTCTTCTCCTAAACACACTCTATATCTTTAATGGTTGGTGGTGGTTTAGTTGCTAAGTTGTGTCTATCTGCTGTGACCCCATGGACTGTAGCCCGCCAGGTTCCTCTGCCCATGGGATTTCACAGGCAAGAATACTGAAGTAGGTTGCTATTCCCTCCTCCAGGGGATCTTCCCAACCCAGGGATCAAACATGGGCTCCTGCATTGCCTACAGTCTCCTGTATTGCAGGCAGACTTTTTACCAACTGAGCCATCAGGGAAATGCATATGAACACTTAATTAACTACTTTATTTTCCACTGAGAAAAAAAAAAGATAAAAGTCCAAAAGAAAACAAATACTAAGTTACGTTGACACCAACCAGTAGTGAAATACTTAATAAAAACTATAAAGAACATGGCTTGCACTTAAAAAACAACAAAAAAGAATTGTCGAACTAAAATGAGATGAGAACATTTTCTTTGTTTCCTTCTTTAATTAACTACTAACCTGAGCTGGTAGCAAGATAATCTGTTTGAAGTATTTAAGGAGATTGAAAATGATCACTGTAGCTATGTGATCATTGTAACAAAGGCAGACATTAAAGAAAACAATTTCAAACAATGGGAAGTCTACCATTTCTCAAAATCAAGTTGTCTACCTTTATAGTGTGGGTTTTATCTGAAAATATCTGTATATGTATTGTGGTTATTGGATTGGATGAAACAAAGCAGAAACATCTATAAAGCTAAGCTGATGAGTAATTTAAATGATAACTAAGTTCTGAATGGCATTTTCATTTCTGTTCTGTTGATTCAAAGATGTTAAGTCCAAAACGTTAATTACTTTTTAGGTGGAGATAAAACCTATCTGTGCTTTCCCCCTCTAGTTCTTTTCTTATTTCAGACTTAGTTGTAAATCCCATATGAAAATATATGCCCTTCCTCCTCACTCCCACACACTCACACACACACAAACTCACGTATCCATTTACGGTTTAGTATAGGGTTTGCCATGGAGAAGGCAAGGGCACCCCACTCCAGTACTCTTGCCTGGAAAATCCCATGGACGGAGGAGCCTGGAAGGCTGCAGTCCATGGGGTCGCTAAGAGTCGGACATGACTGAGAGACTTCACTTTCACTTTTCACTTTCATGCATTGGAGAAGGAAATGGCAACCCACTCCAGTGTTCTTGCCTGGAGAATCCCAGGGACGGGGGAGCCTGGTGGGCTGCCGTCTACGGGGGTTGCACAGAGTCGGACACGACTGAAGAGACTTAGCAGCAGTAGCAGCAGCATAGGGTTTGCCAGACTCATTGCCTTAAAGACAAGGTACGTAACAAGAGAGGAACAAAAGCTCTGTGTAAGAATATAGAGTAGTGAGGACTACAGCAAACTTGCCCAAATAGATCACTTGAAGGGGTCATTGCTGATTATCTCCTGATAATTACTGACACATGGGAATGTAACTCAGTGTTTCTAGATTCTTATTTTGCATGAGAAGCCATGAATCCATGTTTTATTAAATATCCCATATTTACATACTATCAATGCAACTAAACAAACAAGCCAGCAAGATAACCTTCCACATCAATAACTTAGGTCTGTGGCTGTATTTAACCAGCTCCCTATCAAGATGTTGCCTCTGGCTTGGTAAGTAATGTCAGGAGGCTTACTTTTCAGTCTCACCTTTCCACTCCCTAGCTGGGAAGATTTGGAGAAGTCCTATATAAGATTAGCACTAGAAATATAAATGGATTTGAAATCTTGGAGTGTAAGAGATTTTTGAGACTTTCTTATCCCACCTACTTATTTCAGAGATGGAAATGCTGAAGTCTAGATGAGTGCATTGATTTATCTAAGGTCTTAGGGAAGAGCAATAACAGATCTGACACTACAAACATGGCTTCAGACTCCCAGCCCACAGGACCACTCAATGACTAAAACAATGATAATAGGTCCAGAAGGAATAAAATCATGAGTACAGTGTTTAATTTTAAACTGTTTAATTCACTTTTTAAGAACTGTTGGAAGGTAGGGTCTAGTCTATGCCTCTCCAGCCCACAGCATACTCCCTTATCATTTTGTCCTCAAATCTTTACTGAATGAATGAATGGGTAATTGAAAAAAGAAAGAACTCAATCATTATATTTAGGACAAAAGAGTAGTCATTAAGAAGCCAGTGACCAAAATAATAGAGGAAAGCTATAGTTCAGAGATAAATAAATTAAAGTCAGGTAAAACTCATTATTGTTCACTGGAAACATTAAAACAAACAAAATAAAACAAAAAGCTTCCTTCTGCTGAATCTCTGACATGGAGCTGAATAGGAAAACATTCTTTCCTAGATCTAATTTCTCCTTACCAGTGCTGGAAATCCAATTTATTGATTCCATCAAAGTGCCCTGCAGAGAAGAGTATAAGCCCTGCTTGAATGTCTGAATGTAGACGATAAAAAGAAACTTGATATTAAAGATAGTTTACATGATAGCCAACAGAAAATACAGCTAAGTCAAGTGTGCCTTTGCTGGTGGCTTATTAAAAAACATTTTTTGTTGTTGTTGTGGGAAGATGTATATACTTTCTGGAGCTGTGGCTTACAATTTAATGCATTGTTATTTCATATTCTCCTAGAATGTCTGCTGCTGTCAAGCTCAAAAACTTGCCTACTGCTTTCTTTTCCAGTTAGTCTATTGATTAATTTTTCTCTTTAATGAAAAACTGAAGTGCCAGATTGAGTAAGACAAGTATTGTCCAACTCTTACAAAAGTTAAGGATTTATTTGTATAAAGTATCGAGCAGGATGTATAAATAATATACATGACAGTCAATGAATATGATGAATTCTGCTGTCAATATTCTGCTTTTGCTATAATTAGGCACATTTTCCCTCTATAAAATATTCCTTGTTGCATCAAATTTAACAATCGCTTTTCCATTTTGTCTGCTAAAATTCTCATAAAATACGGTATGAAGAGAACATGGAAGGGCATATTGTGAATTTTGTTTATGATTATTTCATTATAGATTTCTAGGTAGCTGGTTGAAAAGGTCAGGTGGAAATTGATAGGATATGACCCAGAGCCAAGGTCAATGCCCATGCATACAACATACATTTAATTGTGGCTACATCCTATTGGGATGTTTGCAGGATTTCTATCAGTTGTGTTAGAATCACAGAAACAATGATTTTGATAAATAAATTTTGAGTAATAACCCGTCAATTCAAAGAGACCCTTCTACTGAGGTGAGAAATGCATTACCATTGGGTCATTCAGGTTCTTTCCTTTGTTTGTTTTCCAAATCTCCATTTCTTTCCCTAGGCAAGTCTAAGGAGATATTTCAACTCAATTAACACATTAATTGGATGTGTTAAATGCCCATACTCAATGGCTGTATTCATTGGTCTATGTTGGTCAAATTCTGAGACACAAATAACTATTACCAACCATAAAACATTCTTTGTGAAAGCAACAACTGACATTTATTGAAAACTTACTACATGCTAGGCACTAGACCTTAATTTCTGTGTATTATCTCCTTTAGGTCTTATAATAACTACCAGTTTGGGTCCTCTTTAACCTAAGACTTAGATAGATCTATGTTTAATTTTGGGGGAACCTTCATACTGTTTTCCATAGTGTCTATACTAATTTACATTCCCACCAACACTGTTCTAAGGTTCCCTTTTTTCCCACATCCTTGCCATTCTTGTTATTTCTTGTTTCTTTTTTTTCCACAATAACTATCCTGACAGGTATGAGATGATGTCACATTATGGTTTTGATTTGCTTCCCCTGATGATTCATGAGGTTGAGCGTCTTTTCATGTGGCTGCACATGCATGGTTCTCTGCACGTCTTCTTTGGAAAAATACTCTTCAGGTCCTCTGCCCACTTTTTAAATTGGATACAATCCTGCAATTCCACTCCTAGCTGCCAAAGAAAACACTAATTAGAAAAGATGTATTCACCCCAATGTTCACAGCAGCATTATTTATGATAGCCAAGATATGGGTGCAACCTAAGGGCTTCCAATCAACAGATGAATGGGTTAAAAAATGGATGAAAAATATATTTACATATATACACACATTGGAACATTCATCAGGAAAAAAAATAAATCTTGCCATTTGTGACAACACAGATGGACCTTTAGGGTATTATGCTTAGAGAAATAAACCGGACAGAGAGAGACAAATACTGTATGCTTTCACTTATATGTGGAATCTAAAAACCAAGACAAGTTGACACACACCAAAACAGAAACAGACTCACAGAGAACAAACTAGAAGTTACCAGAGAGGAGGAGTGGCAGGCTGAGTGGAACAAGTGAAGGGGATTAAGAGGTATAAGCTACCAGTTACAAAATAAGTCACACGACTGTAATATACAGTCCAGGAGATATAGACAATATATTATAATAACTTTTTATGGTGTATAATCTATAAAACTGCCGAATCACTACGTTGCACACCTGAAACTATTGTGATATTGTAAGTCAACTATAGTTCAGTTAAAAAAACCCCTAAGACTGAGGTTAAATTTGTTGGCCAATTCAGATCTGACTATATATTAACTTCTTGAAAGGTTTCAACTTTATTCTTTAGCCTCATAATCCCAGAAAGAATGGGAGCTCAGTGATGGTCAGAGCATTAAGATGATTTAGTTCAGCCATAAAAATCATCTCTGAAGAAACCTGAGTCAACGATGAGTTGGACAAGAGCCTCAAGTATGCTTTCTGTTCTAGGTTCCTAAACTCTTTTGATTTTGTTTCTATGGGGATTTATGCTGTTTTTTTCACCCACAGGTCACTGTTGATTCAGATCAGCTATTAAAATCCCCTATCCTTTTTTAATGCATTCTACTGAGTTATTGTTGCTGTTGTTCAGTCGCTCAGTTGTGTCTGACTCTTTGCAGCCCCAGGGAGTGCAGTATGCCAGAGTTCCCCGTCCTTCACCATCTCCCAGAGCTTGCTCAAACTCATGTCTATTGAGTCGGTGATGCCATCCAACCATCTCGTCCTCTGTCGTCCTTTTCTCCTGCCTTCAATCTTTCCCAGAATCAGGGCCTTTTCTAATGAGTTGGCTCTTCACATCGGATGGCCCAAGTATTGGAGCTTCAGCTTCAGCATCAGTCCTTCCAATGAATGTTCAGGATGAATTTCATTTAGGATTGACTGGTTTGACCTCCTTGCAGTCCAAGGGACTCGCAAAAGTCTTCTCCAATACCACAGTTCAAAAGGATTAGTTCTTCAGTGTTTAGCCTTCTTTATGGTCCAACTCTCACATCCATAGATGACTCCTGGAAATACTATACCTTTGACTAGAAGGACCTTTGTTGGCAAAGTACTGTCTCTGCTTTTTAATACGCTGTCTAGGTTGGTCATAGCTTTTCTTCCAAGGAGCAAGCGTCTTTTAATTTCATGGTTGCAGTCACCATTGGCAGTGATTTTGGAGCCCGAGAAAATAGTCTGTCACTGTTTCCACTGTTTCCCCATCTATTTACCATGAGGTGATGGGGCTGGATGCCATGATCTTAGTATTTTGAATATTGAGTTTTAAGCCAACTTTTTCACTCTCCTCTTTCACTTTCATCAAGAGATTCTTTAGTTCCTCTTCACTTTCTGCCATAAGCGTAGTGTCATCTGCTTATCTAAGCTTATTAATATTTCTCCTGGCAATCTTAATTCCAGCTCGTGCTTCATCCATCCTGGCATTTCCCATGATGTAAGCTGAATATAAGTTAAATAAGCAGGGTGACAATATACAGCCTTAACATACTCCTTTCCCAATTTGGAACCAGTCCGTTGTTCCATTTCCTGTTCTAACTGTTGCTTCTTGGTCTGCATACCAGACCAAGAAGCAAGGTTTCTTGGGAGGCAGGTCAGATGGTCTGGTATTCCCAACTCTTTAAGAATTTTCCCTAGTTTGTTGTGATCCACATAAAAGCTTTAGCATAGTAAATAAAGCAAAAGTAATTGTTTTTCTGGAACTCTCTTGCTTTTTCGATGATCCAGTGGTGTTGGCAATTTGATCTCTGGTTCCTCTGCCTTTTCTAAATCCAACTTGAACATCTGCAAGTTCTTGGTTCACATACTGTTGAAACCTGGCTTGCAGAATTTTCAGCATTACTTTGCTAGTGTGTGAGATGAGTGCAATTGTGTAGTAGTTTGAACCTTCTTTGGCATTGCCCTCCTTTGGGATCAGAATGAAAACTGCCCTTTTCCAGTCCTGTGGCAACTGCTGAGCTCTCCATATTTGCTAGCATACTGAGTGAAGCACTTTAACAGCACAATCTTTTAGGATTTGAAATATCTCAACTGGAATTCCATCACCTCCACTAGCTTTGTTCGTAGTGATGCTTCCTAAGTTCTACCTGACTTAGCACTCCAAGATGTCTGGCTCTATGTGAGTGATTACACATCATTGTGATTATCCAGGTCATTAAGATCTTTTTTGTATAGTTCTTCTATGTATTCTTGTCACCTCTTCTTAATGTCTTCTGCTTCTGTTAGGTCCATACTATTTCTGTCCTTTATTGTGCCCATCTTTCCATGTAATGTTCCCTTGGCATCTCTAATTTTCTTGAAAAGGTCTCCAGTCTTTCCCATTCTATTGTTTTCCTCTATTTCTTTGCATTGTTCATTGAGGAAGGCTTTCTTATCTCTCCTTGATATTCTTTGGAACTCTGCTTTCAGATGGATATATTTTTTCTTTTCTCCTTTGCCTTTCACTTGTCTTCTTTTCTCAGCTATTTGTAAGGCCTCTTAACACAGCCATTTTGCCTTTTTGCATTTCCTTATCTTGAGGATGGTCTTGGTCACAGCCTCCTATACAATGTCACGAACTTCAGTCCATAGCTCTTCAGGCACTCTATCAGATCTAATCCCTTGAATCTATTTTTCACTTCCACTGTATAATCGTAAGGTGGTTGATTTAGGTCATACCTGAATGGTCTAGTGGTTTTCTCTACTTTCTTTAAACTTAAGTCTGAATTTGGCAATAAGGAGTTCATGATCTGAGCCATAGTCAGCTTCTGGTCTTGTTTTTGATGACTGTATACAGCTTCTCCATCTTTGCAAAGAATATAATCAATCTGATTTTGGTATTAACCATCTGGTGATGTCCATGTGTAGAGCTGTCTCTTGTGTTGTTGGAAGAGGGTGCTTACTCTGACCACTGCATTCTCTTGACAAAACTCTGCTAGCCCTTTCCCTGCTTCATTTTGTACTCCAAGGTCAAACATGCCTGTTACTCCAGGTATCTCTTGACTTTCTACTTTTGCATTCGAGTTCCCTATGATGAAAAGGACATCTTTTTTTTGCTGTTAGTTCTAGGAGGTCTTGTAGGTCTTCACAGAACTGTTCAACTTCAGCTTCTTTGCCATTAATGGTTGGGGCATAGACTTGGATTACTGTGATATTGAATGGTTTGCCTTGAAAACAGAGATCCTTCTGTCGTTTTTGAGATTGCACCCAAGTATTGCACTTTGGACCCTTTCATTGACTATGATGGCTACTTCTAAGAGATTCCTGCCCATAGTAGTAGATACAATGGTCCTCTGAATTAAATTTTCCCATTCCACTCCATTTTAGTTCACTGATTTCCTAAAATGTTGATGTTCACACTTGCCATCTCCTGTTTGAGTACATCCAGTTTACCTTGATTCATAGACCTAACATTCCAGGTTCCTATGCAATATTGTTCTTTACAGAATTGGACTTTACTTTCACCACCAGACACATCCACAACTTGGCATTTTTTCCTCTTTGGCTCAGCCTCTTCATTGCTTCTTGAGCTATTTCTCTGCTCATCTCCAGTAGCATATTGGGCACCTACCGGCCTGGGGATGTCATCTTTTGGTGTCATATCTTTTTGCCTTTTCATATTGTTCATGGGGTTGTCAAGGCAAGAACGCTGATGTGGTTTGCCATTCCCTTCTCCAGTGGATCACATTTTTTCAGAACTCTCTACCATGACCTGTCCATCTATGAGCATGTCTCATAGTTTCACTGAATTAGACAAGGTTATGATCCATGTGGTCAGTTTGGTTAGTTTTCTGTGATTGTGATTTTCATTCTGTCTGTCCTCTGATGGATGAGGATAATAGGCTTGTGGAAGCTTCCTGGTGGAGGGGACTGGCTGTGGGTAAAACTAGGTCTTGCTCTGCTCTGGCAGGCAGGGCCATGGTAGGGTCATTCTACTGAGCAGTCTTATTTTCTCCCTGATCTATTCACATTTTTTCCCTGTAGTTGCAGCGAGCAGGGGTACTCTACAGTTGTGGTATGTGGGCTTGTCATTGTGGTGGCTTCTCTTGTTGTGGAGCACAGGCTCTCGGGTGCTCGGGCTTCGTGGTAGAAGTGGGTACTGGTAGTAGTGGGTAGTAGTGGCTCCAGGGCTCTACAGCAGAGGCTCAGTAGTTGTGGCACAGGAGCTTAGCTGCTCTGGTGCCCTGTGGGATCCTCCCAGACCAGGGATGGAACTAGCATCCCCTGCATTGGCAGGCAGGGATTCTTTACCACTGAGCCACCTCAGGCATATTTTAGATTCTAGGTTTCCACACGCGTATCTGGTGAGAGAGGCCAAGATCAAGAGGCCTGGGAGCTGGGGAGTCCTCAGCCATAGTTCTGGCTCTGCCATCAAAAGTTCTAGGGCCTTTGATGAGCATCTCAACTTTGCTGGGACTGTTTCCTCCCCTCAAAATGACTGGCTGCTCGCTCAGTGGTATCTGACTCTGCAACTCCATGGACTGTAGCCCACCAGGCTCCTCCAGTTCACATAGGTGACACTTTGGGACATAAATCCTAATGTTTAGCTTTATTAAAAATATCCATCTCATTGTTATGGTCTTTGTTCTTTGATAAACTCTACACAGTTGCAAGAAGCATGATGTGTTGGTCACTTTTCTGTCTTGAAAAACAATCATTGGATTGTTTTGGATTGTTTGGATTGTAGTGGATATTGGCCATTTTTGGAACTACTCAGTTTGGACTCAATTCCTTTAGGGTAAATCATGAGCCTGAATCATGGTGGGAAGCAGAGCCCCCAGCCTCTTTCTGCAGAACCCAAAGGTGGCAAACAATTCTGCTCCCTTCTCCTGGAAGCCCAGGTGCAGCCCTGTGACTGAGCTGGCCACACAGATGATCCTGCCGGGGCCTTACAATCTTAAGAAAACTACATAGAGATGCGGGGAAAGTGCAAACATATACAAAGTGAGATGATGACATGGAGAATGCAGCTTTGAAGGGCAAAGGCGAGCTGCTGGCACCTGTGCTGTTTTCATGGCATGGCTTTGGCTGGTTCTTGCTGCCTTTATTTCTTTAGTTCCTAAGTATCTATAGAGTTTATTTCTTTAGCCTTCATATATATACCCCCTCCTCTCAACCCCTGCCAAAATTCCCTTTGGTCCTCAAGGTCCTAGAGTCAGTTTCTAGAACTTACAACTATAACCCCTGACAGATGCAAGTCACTTCTCTTCCCCACTTCCCTCCCCCTTGGACTGAGGACTCACCATCTCACAACTGGACCAGGTATAGTAGCCTCTCCCCGGCTCTGTGCCTCTGTGTTCCCACTTGATCTATCCTCCTTCATCATTTAAAATTGCAAGTCACATTAGGCCATTCACCCTTTAAAGTCCTTCAGTGGCTTTCCATCATGTTAACACTAAGACCCCAGCCTCTCACCTTGATTACATCCATTTTTCAACCTCATATCCCATCACTCTCCTCCTCCCCTCTAACTCTAGCCATACTAGCCTTGCTGATTATATCATGCTTAGTCCTGCCTCTGAGCCTTTGTCCTTTTAGAGTTGCTACATTTAAAAAGCTCCTTTGTTAACAGAAGTATGACAAGTTTTTTATCCAAAAATCATATTTAACTGGGTGTCCTAGATTTTAGTTGGCTAAATCTGGACTCTTAACACTGTGCTATTCCTCAGCCTGGCCCCCTCCTCTCTCACTTGCTCAGGGAGGCATCACCTAATCACCTTTCTAAAGACGCCACCCCCGCTAGTCATTATATCTTTATACTCTATTTATCAAAGCACTAACATTTTCTGAAGTTACCTTTTACTTTCATTTGTGATTATTTGTAGGGCTTTCCTGTTTCAGATGTGTCTCCACCTAGAAAATGAATTCCATGTGGACAGTGGTCTTGACTGTATTGGCCTCTGCTGTACCCCAGCACCTGGAACTGTGCTTGGCATGTGATAAATGCTCAACAGGTAAATACATATTGAATGAAAAAGTGAAATCAATGCCTGACATCAAGCCAAAGAAGAAAATTCAATAATTTTCTTAGTAAAACCTTTCTGTTTTTAAGTTTTTAACTGTGTGCCAATCACCCCAGAACTTAAAAAATAATCTATAAAGATAAGTAATGGCATTGGTCTTCTATAAAAGTCACAATGCTGCATACTACCCAGCAGCTGTGGTCATTCATTAGGAATGCTCAACGGGACACAGACTTCCAGGAAGCTATGTGCAGTTTCTTCTCTCCTTGATCATGTTTCAAATCTAAGTTAGTTTGTGTTCTCCATCTGAAAGGCAAGATGGAGAACATGAAGATGGGGTTTCTTGTTTTCCTACTTCAGCTTGAACAGTGAACTGATTTGAAAAGGACCCCACGTTGTTCCCCTCACTTCTCTAACACCCTCTTGTTCTTGGCCTTGCCTCTGAAATGATGAATGGGACTCAAGGGTCCCACGAGTTTATTGCATAGGGAGGCATTCGTTTTCCCCCTTTTCAGTGTAGCTTCATAAAAGCCAGCAGCATTTTAATAGAGTCGGGTTTTATAAACCTGGGAAAATGAGTTTGTGTTCCGCAATGAAGTCATGGATATTTTTTTTTATTAATGTGAAGAACTGATTTCCCCAGGAAAATGAAATTCTGCCTCAGCTATTGGTTGGCCTTTCAATCATTCTGATGTCTTGTGCTTGGATTTTTTGAGTAGAGCTGCAGAGTCCACAGAGAGATGCAGCCTTTCTATAATCTTGGGAAAGCTGGAGCCAGACAGGAGGTGAAACTGAGAACACACACCACTGGGACAAGAATCCCTGTCACAACCAAGAAAGAGAGGGAGAGGAATAGAGGGAGAAAGGCCAAGAGAGAAAGAAAAAGCAGAAGAGAACACACTAATTTTGTAACCTAGAAGTCCAGAGTTAGGTCTGGTTCAGGTGTGGTTTGATTCAGAGGTTCAAATGAAGACATCTCATTTTCTCTAAGTTATACCTTCTTCATGCTTGGCTTCATTTTCAATGAGGTTGTCCCCAGACTGGTAGCACAATGGCTACCCATCTCTCCAACTTCCTGTTTCATCCAGCTAGTGACCTCAGCAGAAAGAAGAACGTCTCTTTGCTAATTCTATCAAAAAGTGTTCTAGAGTTGTTGCTTCTCAGTGTCCTACCCTGGCTCAAGTGCGTACCCCAGACCATTCTTGGTCACCAGGGGGACGGAATATACTGAGTGATCAGTCTTGCATCAATTCCTGCCCATTAGTTAAGGAAGAAGTCTTGAGTAATGTTAACTTCCCCCAACCATACTGACTGTGGGAGGGTGATTATTTGTTGAAGAAATTTGGGGTGCTGTTTCTAAATAAAGAGGAGATGACTGTATAGATTGTATAGCCTTCTCCCCCTTTCTCTCCCCCACATTTTCTCATAATGTCCTACTGTGCTTATACTACAAACGGTTCTCTAACAGCTCAGTGCATTAGGGAAACCATTCTCAGTGCATTCAGCTGCCATCTCTTTATTGCACAGAGAGGGACATCGCAAGTGTGTTAACATAGCCAGATAAGATATAAACCTGGCTTTGAAAACAGTGGATGTCAAGCAGTAGAGGACAAGTTTGAAGTGGTTTTCTTTCTGACATCAGAGCAGAGAGCAGATGAAAGACCCCTTCCCACTTCCATCTCGGCAAGACCTTCACACACTTTGTTCCTCCTCATACCATTTCTCTCCATTATCTCAGCTTCAAGTGCTTTTGGAAAAAACAACAGGGCTTCAAGTAACAATAGGGACTGCTTACACTGCTGATCTAAACTTGACATATATGAAATAATGATGGTGCTCCCTTCCTAAATGTATAAATCCTTCAAAATGAATACTAATGATACTCATATTGTTGTTTTATTTCCTATCCCTGCCCCCCAGTCACTGAATGTATAATATTATAAACAATCCTATGAGGCAGATACTATTTGGAGATAAGGAAACTGAGGCACAGAGATGTTAAGTAACTTATGCAAGGTTTGCACAGATACTAAACTGTAGAATCAGGATTCAAACCCAGGCAGTGTGATTTGGCGCTTATGCTTTAACAATTACATTTTGTGTATCTTATTGAGTTTTTATATGTATGACCATCCTATGGAAGTAGTGTAGCTGGGCATGATCGGTCATGCTTTACCAATGAAATAATTAAGGTTTAGCAAAGGGAAGATGATGGGTCCCAGATTTTCTGACTTCCATGTCAGAATTCTCAGGAAGTCCTGACTCATGCCTAAGCAGTAACGCCTATGTTGTACTGTTCCATCTACCTACCAGCCCTTTGAGGCAGCCCTGGTACACGAAAACAACCATCAGACCAACCCATATTGCTGCTAAGAGTAAAGTCATTGGAGCCAGATTGCTTTTGCTTCAATATCAACTCTAATCTTTTACTTACAGGTTACACCAACATTCTGGGTTTCAGAACCTGCTCTAAATAGTTAACTGTAAGGGTGAAATCAGTTACTACCTAGAAGACTGTGTAGAATACTGCCTGATACATAATATGTACTCAAGGACCCGTGTGTTCAGGGTCTTTCAGTATTACTTGCCAGCACTTTATATTGTAAAACACAGAAATCCTCCAATGACACCCAGTCATGAATACACTTGTATTCTGTTTAGCTCTTTCTTTCAATGCCTATAACTATACTCAATCTCTTTATTAGTGCTACTTCTTCAATAGTCTGCTTCTCAAGACTGAACACTCTATATAAAGTTAAATGGCTAGTTTACAATAAGGAGTGTGAGGATGGTGTAGAAGCAGCCTGGGAATGGTGCTGTCAGGGGAAGTGAAACTGATCTTGGGGAAGTTACTAAACTTCTCTGAGCTCCATTCCCTTATCTGAAAAATGAGAATAGTTACACTTCCCTCACTGAGTGATGTGAGCATGATGACTACATGTGTGGCCATGGGAGCAAGTGACAGCCCTATTAGTGTAATAGGAAAGAACAAATCTGACTCCATACTAGATCTATTCCTCTTTACTTTAAACTGTGCTCTGGGGTCTGTGCTTAGTCATGCTGGCTCTGCACCTTTTGTAAAAGAACGTTGCCTATGGCCTGAAATATAAGGATAGCCTATTCTCAAGGCTCTAACCTTTAAGAGTCCATTCATACAGAGATAAAAAGTTGTAGAAAAGAGAAAAAAAACATTTATCAGAGGTTTACAGGAATGTTGTGACCTGACCTATGTGGACAGATACAAGAACAAGGGATCTGACACCAAGAAGCTGGCAACTAACCATGCCCCTCCCTCACCTTGCCTTTAAAAGTGCTTTGCCAAAACCTGCAAGGAGTTTGGGGCTGTGGCGCACAAGCCATCCATCTCCTTGCATGGTTCTGCAGTAAAACTTGCTATGCTCTAAATTCTGATGTTTTGGTTTGTTTGGCCTCACTGTGTATTGGGCATGTGCACTTGTGTGTAACGATCTAACATTAGTAATGTTAGGAATGATTCAGTAACATTAGTAGGTTTTTGTTACATCACTGTTTTCTGACTACGTGCTCTACCTGCGAGAAGAAGGCAATGGCATCCTACTCCACTACTCTTGCCTGGAAAATCCCATGGACGGAGGAGCCTGGTAGGCTGCAGTCCATGGGGTCTCGAAGAGTCAGACACGACTGAGCGACTTCCCTTTCACTTTTCACTTTCATGCATTGGAGAAGGAAATGGCAACCCACTCCAGAGTCGGACACGACTGAAATGACTTAGCAGCAGCAGCAGCTCTGCCTGCGAAGGCAGAGTCTTTTGATCATCTTTCAGTTTTTTTTCTGCTTTGTGATGGTCTTTGAGGGGCAGACTCTTCATGACAACATCACTACTTAATGGCCAACTCTTTAGTCTGCAGACATAAACATTTATAAATTTACTTTTTATGAATAGAGCAGATACATGAGGTTTCCTAATGGTCAGAATGCTAAATATGACCCAGTGATAATGGCTCAGCAGGTTGAACTTCCATTTACTGACTCCCTGCAGGCAGGCATTTTACTGCTGTCTACGTACTGAGAATCAAAGAGGAAATGTAACTTCCCCAGGATCACAGATTCCACAGTGCAGAACCAGTCCTCAAACTCACTAACTCCCTCCCTTCTTTCTTTCCTTCTCTCCTCACTCTCTCCCTTCTTTCTCTTTCCTTCATTCCTTCTTCTTTCCCTCCCTCTCTCCCTTCCCTCCTTTCCCATTCAATTAAGGTCATCTGAGAACCTACAGGGATGCCAATGTCTTATAAATCTCTGGGAGAAAGAGGTGAGGGGAACATTTTCAGCTGCAGATGACTTATGAGTTTTGAAAGTAATTTTCTCAACTAGCCTTGGGGTTCTCCCAAATGGACTATTTACCGGATCTCAGATCATGGACAATCCACTGGTATCCATTCATCCCAATTGACTGAAATTCTTAGGTTTCTTCTGAAACTTTGATACACAGGCTCTTGCTGGGAAATTTGAAATTAGAGTGTAAGTTTTACTAATGAAACAAACAATAATACAAATATAAAAATAGGGAAATCTCTGAGAGCTAAAATTAAGCCATGAAACTATCAGTACTATTGTTGCTTAAAAATATTATCACAGTGATATCATGTCTTGTACCTATTCAACTTACTTAAATTCATCTGTAAAAGTTTAGCAAAAAAGAGAAAAGGGTGGTGAGTGGGAAAGAGGTGATAGAAAAAGTGAACAACTTAAATAATGCAGGAAATTCAGGCCATATTCCATCAGTGTGCCTCCCCTGAATTGATCGTGAGCTGTGATGGGAATCTACTGTTTCTGTGTTTATCTCAGAAGGTGGGCACCTTGCCATGCTGAATGTGATTCCAATGTTTAAAAATAATCTTTTTTCATTTAACATGTCTTGTAAATGCAAATACATTGTTGCTCAAGAGAAAAGGGTAGTCTGTGTGGGCAGGCAGCCCTGATGGACTCCCGAGTGTTGATTTCCCACGCAGTGCCACTGAATGGCTTGTCAAGGGGCTTGACTACACACATTTTTCATCTTACATTCTGACTTTGGAGCTCATGTCCTCCTGGTTAGAAACACCTCTGCTTGATGTTTAAAATGTCTGTTAAGGTCCCTACATAATAAATAACGGATCTGCATCTGCAAATGGCAATAACCTCTAGAAGGAGATAATTTGCAAGGACATTAACTTGATAGGCAAGCCACCATTAATTAGAAATCTTAGCATGTTGGCTTGTAAATGGAGAATTAAGTCTCTATTGAGATCAACTGCAGGTAAGAGGAAACAAGGAACAACCTAGGAATGTGAAAGCAATGTTTGCCTTTGAGTCTGACTCTGCTCAAAAGAAAGGAAGGTCCAGGTGGAATTCTAGTTAAGAAAAAAAGTTTTCACCAGTGAATTAAAAATGGAAGGAAGGGGGAAAATAAGAACAGCTAAAATTTAAAATAGACTGCATTACCTGTGTAAACACTGTATTACCACATGATCTGAAAATATTCTGAAGATTGCTTTTTTAAAAAAAAAAAACAAGTGTGTAAAATGTCTTAAAATTCCCCAGAGACACATCAACCATTTTACTAGGGTTAAACATTTCTAACTACATGTTATATAATTTAACATTCCGTTTTTTACCCCACACATCACAGGAGGGTAAAATGACACCATTTCAACTGTCAAGAAATACAGAAGTATCACAATTATATTTAAGGCCTGCCATTTTGTCACTTTCTCTCTCTCTCTTTTTTTTTTCTTCAAATTTACTGCACACAAATCAGGAAGCTCCTTTCCTTAGTCCTCAATCTACCCATCCTAACCCAGATTTGGATCTTTCTGAGTAAAAGTTTCCTAGAGGTAAGTTTTGATCTCTTTAGCAACCCACTCCAGTGTTCTTGCCTGGAGAATCCCAGGGACGGGGAAGCCTGGTGGGCTGCCGTCTCTGGGGTCGCACAGAGTCGGACACGACTGAAGCGATGCAGCAGCAGCAGCAGCTTTGATCACTGGCTTCAGTTTCCTGGGTGCAGTTTGAACTGAAAGGGGCAAGCCAGTCAGAAACCACCAAGAAGGTGGGTGGAGGGTGACTGCTTGAGTGAAGGACACCCAATGGTCTTCTCATGCTCTTCACTGACCACACTGCAGAGTAACATTTGTCAGTAAATAGACAAGCTCCTCTTTTCCTCTGACTCATACTACCCCAAGAAGCATGACAGGGAAGCCCATAAAATGAAAGCATCTCATCATTTGGAAATCAGCAAAAAGTCAGGTTACCATTTCACACAGATTTGACCATGTTTCCTGGTTTTAAGCAAAAGAAACCAAATCTAGGCATCCTATCTTAAGCAAAAGGGAATGTACTGGAAGGTCACCAGAAGTTGGGGAACCTGTGAAGGCTGCAGGGACATGATCTGGGCTCAGGAAAGCTCTGTGGCAACTACAGAGAGCAGGGACCCAGGACATGATTGCTGGGGCAGAGAGAATCCGTCACAGGACACTTGTTGAGGTAAGTCCTCATCAGTCATTTGTTCTGCTTTTCTACTACTGACTCAAGATTCACATACCTGGAAGAGAGAGCCTAAATGCCTGAGTTTAGGTAATATGAAGCCAACTTTAGCCCAATCCAGCTTTCTAATGGGTTCTTTTCTTTATAAGGACTCGATTTTAAGTCTCTTTTTAAGGAATAGAAAACAGCTAAAGTTTCTGTCTTTAATTTCAGTTAGCTGAATCCCCTTTGCCATTGATATTCTTAAATATTTTGTTGGGTCAATATATTGGTAGATAATGGATTGGAAAAGTTTTCAATTTTATTAAATGAAATAAACCATTACTAATTAATTCTTCTGATTTGGAATTCATTAATTGATCTATGAATTAAAACATGAGTTTTATCTAGAGAGTCACTAAAGATAAATTTGTTTTATAAAAGAAGGGAATAAAAATTTGTCACACAATTTGTTCAAGCATTCAAAAAATGTTCATGGAAAATGAAGATTCTTATTTTACTGGTTTCTCATAATGTCCTGATAATAGGGCTGGCTTGAAAAGACAAAAAAAAAAAAAGAGAGAGAGAGAGAACGAGAGAGAAAACCTGAAGACATTTTATCGTGTGGCATTTCAAACGTCTTTTTAGCACCACTCATACTTCAAGCAATGTGAGCTGGGGACATGCCTTAGCTCCAAGCACACGGAAGCCATCCAACAAATAGTGAACTGAGCACTAAATTAAATTGACTCAGTATGCTAGTCCAAGAGAAAAGCACTGGTCTCTCCATGATTCCCAAAAGTGGTTCTGAAAGAAACATTTGTCTGAGAGTAAGCACATCCTCGTACTTTATCTTCCAGAAGCCAGGCTCTCAAAGTAAAAGTCCCAGCATCTATTCTTTCTGATTCCACCTCAACAGTACTAGATCTAATTATTTCCATGTAATTTGTTGAAATGTCAGTGTTCAATTTTTTAAAGCAAGTGATTATCAGTGCTTTAATAAATAATGTTTAATATCAACAGGGATGTAAAATGTGTAAACCATTTAATCTCCTGTTTTTCTCACAAATAAAAGTTTTAAAATGCTAGCTATTTCCCATCATCTCATCAAAATCCTCTCCTTTACTGTATCTTTACTGTTGAAACTGGCATGAGCTTGGCTGGAGCCAATATTCACCAAGTTTTGCTGAGATTAAATGTCACTATAGGATGTTCAAAGCTCTTCTTTGTGAAGAAGTGAAAGTGTTGGTTGCTCAGTTATGTCTGACTCTGTGACAACATGGACTGCAGCTCACCAGGCTCCTCTGTCTATGGAATTCTCCAGGCAAGAATACTAGAATGCATAGCCATTCTCTTCTCCAAGGAATCTTCCTGACCCAGGGATCATCTGGATTTGTCTCCCAAATTGCAGGCAGATTCTTTACAGTCTGAACCACCAGGGAAGAGTTCTATGTGAAGAATCTCACCCCAAGTCCCCCCTACATTTGTCTGCCCAGGGAAAGAGCATGCCACATGGGAGAAGCATGCCACAGTAGAGTTTCCAGTTAATTACAGACTACTACAGTCTAATAAATACCAACTCTGCCACTGTCTATCCATTCTCCTTTCTGACTTTCAGAACTTCCTAAATGGTGTGGAGAAAAAAAAAAAAAAAAACCAATCACATCAGACCCAGGAGAAGTGGGGTGAAAATTTATTCATTAAATAAGGGCATATTAAAATGTGCTGACATAAAATTTCATGTTTAAATCCAATAATGTTTATTAGCATATAGCTTGTGAATTTGACATGTCTGTTAAAGATGAGATTCCTAGAAGTTTAATCCACATGTGTCCTTCTAAGAAAGATTCTAATGTGTTCCTTCATAGGAGAACTTCTATCATCATATTGTTTTTGGACCCACCACAGAGAGCTGCCATTGGAACATTACATTTTCATGATGGGATTTTAAAAATGGCTCTGTCCTCCCCTCATCGTAGGCTTCTCCGTTTCCTCTCCCTCTTCCTTCTGGTTTTCTCTTCTCTTTTGCCACCTCTCCTTAGAGACACAGTTCTACTTCTCATTTCTGTAAGACCTTGGACAGCATCAGCTAAACATTCTCTACAGTGCCTGGAGCTCTTTGGGAAAGAGATGCTATATAAATCTAATGAATAAATAAAAGACTAACTATATCCTCAGGCCCTTGTATTGCCTAGTGCTGATGAAGTTAGACATTTTCTAGACATTTGAATGTTACTGAAACAAAGACTAAGCGAAATAGTGAACTTCATTTAAATGAAAAGAGGGTACTCTTGGGTAATTCCAACTACACTAAGGATCTACTCGTATCCTGTCTGCATATTCTTTGTTTGTGTGTGTGTGTGTGTGTGTGTGTGTTTTGCTAAGGTATGTGTATGTAACATGCAACTTTAATTCTAATACTGCTCTTCGTAAGACACTAAAATGCATTTTATAAGCCTTTATTTTTCCTGCATTGCTCTTAAGATATATTTTTCTGTTGGCATAACATGTGCATAGTTAAGAAGCCTGTGTGTTTATGTAATTATATTTGGGTTTCTGGTGAAATCCTCTGGAGACACTTTATTGATTTAAAATAAATGAAATATCATTTGTAAGTTTAAGGGAGGTTTGGAGAGTTGAATTCAGTCCATGCTGAGCACAGGTTCTGGTATCATTACAAAAGGACCACACTGCATAATTTCAGCTTTGCTGCTCCCTTAATTGTCACAAATTCATCACTTAAGACACATATATCAGTATTTAAAATTAGAAAAATTCATTGTTTTCAAGTTTGCCCCAACATTAGGCCTTTTTATTATCCAAAGGGCAATGACACCTTTGGAACTGACAATTTATTTCATGCCTGGTTCTCTCCACTGGTGCCAGTGGCCAGAGCAACAGGGAAAATGGTATAAGTTGTGCTTTCAGAAATAAGCCAATAAAGTTCTCTTCAGATGGGGGTGATTATATTTACATTTGGAGGTACTTTCACTATGTGAAAATACCATAATTCACTAATGTAGACACAGTGCAGAGTGGCTAGTGGAGGAACAGAAAAGGATTTTATAGGTGTTCCCACTGGGCCAGTTTTCTTGGAATGAGTCAGGCTTAGTCTCCTAAGCTATATGGATGATGTATTTTCTTGGCTTCTCTGTCATTCTAATAAGATCATTTTGGTCTCAGATGTATCTGTCTTTTTAAAATATATTGGCCAACATGGCAATGAGCTACTGCTGCTAAAAACTGGTATGCCATTGAGTGGACTCATCTTGGAAGCTTTATGTTTCTCTTTGGAAAATGTTCATAAAGTAAGTATCTTGTAAACTGCCTAATAAATCTAACCACATCTGATTGCCCTAACGGTGAGCATCTGACACAAATTTAGTCAAGCCATTAATGACTAATGACCGGTGACATGGTAGGATTTTAAAAAAAAGAGAGAGAGAGAGAGAAAATGAGCCAATGTAATTTTCTCTTGGGAGTTTAAACTGGGAGACAGAGAAGGTAGGAGTAATTAGTAGGAGTTAAGGCTGTAGGTTAAGCAGGGCTAGATTGGAGTGAGCTGCAGCTAAATCTAAAACCAGAACAAACTATTAGCTAGAAGATGAGGATAATAGCAACAGAGCAGACAGCCAGGAAGTCACAGTTGAGCAAGGCCTATAGCTCAGTCATGAGTATCTTACATAATCCTCTCCTTTTCCCCTTTCTTTTCTTCCTTCCATTTTTACTTTCTTGCTCATCTCTTCTTTTCACAAGGAACACTTGCTGCTGAACACTGACTATATCCCAGGAGGCAGATATGATGATAAACAAGACAGACACAGTTGCTGCCATCATTATGGAGGTTTAAGTCAAATGAAGGTGATGGAAAAGTCCCAGGGCCGTGCTCTAACCTTGGTCTCCGGAGCGCTTGGGTAATACAAATTAAGGCGTTTGCTTCAATGTCAGGATCTTAATGGCTACACAAGGACAGTGACACAGACCAAATCTGAACACCTGGGTAATGATTGATAAGCTCCAAATCAATAGCCTTCTCTGGTCCACTCTCAGAATTCACACACTACTCTTCCTCCTCTTGATGCAATACTGTGAGTGTGTAATTTTCTAGAAGAAACAGAACATGTCTGTCATGTTAGGGCTGTATCTTGAGAGATCATGTCATATATTAGCCTAAAGAGGCCATGATCCATTCCTTGGGATTCTGTGACAGAGTTCAAAACTTCTAGAAAAATCTTTATTTGAAAACACTGACGAGTTACTGGAAGTGTGCTCAGTGTCTAAAAGATTGCATGGCACAAAGTATATCAGCCTTGTTGCTCCAGAATAGGTACTGAACGAATGCACAAAAAACACGGCTAGAGAAGCAAGCAGACACCAGGTCCTGTATCTTAGAAGGAAACTGCAGCTTCTTCAGCTATAGAAATCCTCTGGGCTATGGTGATCAGGGTATGCCTTCTTTGAGGTTCTGTGTATAAACCATGCAAGCTTAGGAGCCAATATCTCTACAAATTTGATTCTGATTTCCACTGTCAAAATTTTAAGGGATAAAAATGATTGTTTTAAGCATAATAAGCTTCTTACACTAAGAAATCTACTATATTAACCATCTTTCTAACAGTTCTGGGTGAATCTGAAACTGCCCATTAGAGAGTAAAGGGTATTGAATGAATCTCAAATCCTGCCTTTTTCTATTTGGATGTCATTAAGTTGGCAACTGAACATTGATCTGGATCACACGATCAAGGTAGAGAATAAGGTCTGGGTACTTCAAGCCCATTTTATCCATTTTAAGTTTTTTGGGTTTTAATTTCCCAGTTAACTATTCTCACTCTTCTTTTTGAAATATACACCTGGTGGCTCAGACAGTAGAGAATCTGCCTGCAGTGCAGGAGACCTGGGTTTGATCCCTGGGTCGATCCCTTGGAGAAGGGAATGGCAATCCACTCCAGTATTCTTGTCTGGAGAATTCCATGGACAGAGGAGCCTGGTGGGCTACACTTCATGGAATCACAAAGACTCAGACACGACTGAGTGACTGACACTTTTTCACTTTCGAATACACACACACACACACACACAGCTTCCCTGGTGGCTCAGACGGTAAAGAGTCTGCCAACAGTGCAGGAGACCCAGGTTTGATACCTGAGTCCGGAAGACCCCCGGAGAAGGAAATGGCAACCCACTCCAGTATTCTTGCCTGGAGAATCCCAGGGACAGAGGAGCCTAATGGGCTTCCGTCTATGGGGTTGCACAGAGTCGGACATGACTGAAGCGATTTAGCAGCAGCAGCAGCAGCAGGCTACAGTCCATGGGGTCACAAAGAGTCGGAAACAACTGAGCGACTTCACTTTCACTTTTCACACATATATATGTATATGGTCACATTTAATCCTCTGAACAACACTAGATTATCACGTTGAGTACCATGTTCAATAGTCACACACTGAGGAAGTGGTGGCAGCAGGTTTTGAGCCAAGAAAAGGCACAGAAAAACACACAGAGTAAAAGGTCATATGGACATAGAGGCAGAGACTGGAATTCTACTTTCTCAAGCCCAGGAATGCCTGGAGCCATCAGAAATTACAAGAGGCAAAAAGGATTCTCCTTTAGAGCACTGGAGGAAGTGTAGTCCCATCAAAACCTTGATTCAGGACTGCTGGTCTCCAAAATTATGCGAAAGTAAATTCCTACTGTTTTAAGCCACCCAATTTGTGGTAGTGTGTTATGGCAGTTCTAAGAAGTGAATACATTCCCCATAAAAGCAGAGAACCGCTAAACATGGCATGCATGAACAGATAAATAAATGACCTGAGGACTCTGTTGGGTAACCAATTTTCTACACCAAACCACAGAGTTTTAGAAATTTAACATGTAGCTAGATCTCACTAGGTGAATGCACTGAGATATATAGAGGTGAAAACATCTGCTTGATGCCCCAAAGTAAATTAAGAACCTACATCTCTTGATGCCCACTCCGTCCCACCCACCATCAGGTTTTAATGGAACTGTATTGTCAGAGTCTAAAGCAAAGTAGTGGTAATTAAATTGAGTTGCATGAGAGCTTCATCATGAAGGCAGAACAGAAGTAGGCTAGGCAAGGCAATAGATGAGCTAAGAAATAAAAAGGTACAATTAAGAATCTCTAAACTCTTAAGTGTCAGTTGCAAAAACTCTCCCACAAGCTTGAAGGCTATAGAGTAGGAGGCTGTCGCATCAGCCTCTTTCTCTTCCTTGCTTATCTCAGCCTATTTGATATTTTGTTCTTGGCGGGGAAAATGCTAGTGGTAAACCTCTCTATGTCTCTGCTTTTGCCCATGCTGTTCCCTCATCTTAGATGGTCCCACACTCAATGACTTCGCTTCAAAATCCTACTCTCTTAAGACTTAAATACCAACTTTCTGCTGATCCTTTGAACTCTGTGTTTCCTAGCACTTCCAGATCTCAGGGCCTTAGCTTGCTGGTCCCGGCTTTACCCTGTACTGGCCAAGAAACCACAGATTAAGTGCCACTTAATTTCTCTAAGCCTTAGTTTCTCCATTCATTTATTCTTTCATTCATACAATCTTTGGTATTTTGTGAGAAACTAATGTTTTCCAGGTAGTGTTATTAGTGTTGGAAAATGGTTGCGGCGGGGCGGGGGGGTGGGGTCGTGGTGGTGGTGTGGAGACAGACTAGGACCCACTGTCATAGAAATTAAACTTGAAATTGGGAGGGGCAGATAAGAAATATGTAATAATGGCACACTATCAGTAGTGATAAGTTTTATGAGGAAACAAAAACAAGGTGTCTAGGAGGATGGGGACCATGAGACTGGAGGTCCAAAGAAGAATTCATGAAGGAAATGATGTTTTAACTGGAATCTGAGTGACAAACAAGAGCCTGTCTGACAAAGATGTGGCGGAAAAGCACACTTAGCAGAGGGAGGAACAGTAGCTCCAGTATGGAACCCATTTTGGCACTGCCAAGGAACAGAAGGATGACTGTAACTGGATTAAAGGGAATTAGGATGAGTTATTGGAGATGAATATGAAGTAGACAGAGCAGATGCTGAAGGACCTGGCAAACTGGAAAATAGTACTCTTATTCTATGAGTAATGGAAAGCTATTGGAGAATTCTAAACAGAGTACTGTCATAATATGCTTTACTTAAAAAAAAATTATTGCTCTGGCAGGATGAATAGGAAGTTGAGTGTGAAAGCATGGAGACGACTTAGTAGTCTAGGACAATGGCTTCAGGGGTCCAGGACAACACAGCGGAGCTGGAGACTGATAGTCAGATTTGGGATACTCTTTGCAGGTAGAACTGACAAGATGGACTGGAAACTGCAGCGAGTAAAAGATAGAATAGAGTCATTCAGGGATTGCTCCTAGATTTTGACTTGGGCTACATGCATGAGGTGTCATTTACCAGGGAGAGACTAAACCCCCACCCTGTCCTGTCACAATCTAAGCAGAGGCAACCCTGAAAGTTGTGAAAGTGAAAGTTGCTCAGTTGTGTCAACTCTTTGTGACCCCATGGGTATAGTCCATGAAATTCTCTAGGCCAGAGTACTGCATTGGGTAGTCTGTCTTCTCCAGATCTTGCCAATCCTCGGATTTGTGAAATCTGTATTTGTGAGGGATTTGAATGTGGTGAATAAGAATTTGAACTCTGGAGGCACACTTAGGTTTGCATCCTGGCTCTGCCACTTCTCAATGTGTGTACTTTGGCAAGTTTATTGATCTCTCTAAGGCCCAGTTTTCTCACCTGAAAACCAAGCAGTAGAGAATGCCTGTTAATTTGAGGATTTAGTGAGATGATGAGCGGAAAAGGCTGAGTACAATCTTGGGGCATTAGGTATTCAAAAATGCCGGTAGTACCAGTCGTTGGTGTCATCATTCCTTGGGCAGCATTCTTTCCTTGAAGGAGCATCCCCCTTCTTAGGCCTTTCCATGCTACTGCTGCCTCTCTGGTTCTCCTATAGTCCCTAGTGGTGTCACCCCTAGACTTCTCTCCCCCTCACAATGCTTTGTTACTCCTTATCAGAGTTTGCTTGTCCCATGCAAACCCACTCCAGTATCCTTGCCTGGAGAAGCCCCATGGAAAGAGGAGCCTGGCAGACTGCAGTCCTTGAAGGTGCAAAGAGTTGGACATGACTGAGTGACTAAGCACAGCACATTTTGTGTAAGGGAAAATGCACTGAACTTGAAGGCAAACATCTCGTTCACTCACACATGAGCTGGGACTTCAAATTTTGATAAGCAAAACTAAAAAAATTTAATAAATCCTTCCGAATTTGGAAAGCTGAAATATTAAGAATTTAGGAGAAATTTTGTTTGGATAAGGGAAGAGCTATTATTTACCATTTTGAAGTGAAGTCAAAGTCGCTCAGTCATGTCTGACTCTTTGCGATCCCATGGACTATACAGTCCATGGAATTTTCTAGGCCAGAATACTGGATTGGATAGCCTTTCCCTTCTCCAGGGGATCTTCCCAATCCAGGGATCAAACCCAGGTCTCCCGCATTGCAGGAGGATTCTTTACCAACTGAGCCACACGGGAAGCCCATTTACCACTCTTACCACTCTAGACAATGGACAGGCAGCATAACCTTGAATACCAGTGAGACCAAAATGGCCCTATAAGCTAGAGCTTAATTGCAAGGCTTTATGCACAGCAGACACTGAGCAAATACCTCATCATCTGGTTTAAAGTACATTTCTGTGAATGTTTTAGTGTCTCTTTGCACTGCACAATTGAATAATGATTGTCAAGCAGCTAAGACTAGAGATATTCAAACAAGAAAGGTGACTTCCTCTGTATTGTTAGGGCAAATTTTATCCTCTTGCTCTATAATTTTAATTTTCTCAAAGCCTTGAGTCAACATTATTTAACATCACAGGCTTAGATTGTTTTGGCACATTCCCATAATGAATTACTTATCTGCATAATTTATAATAATTTTTACTGTCTTGAAAGAACAAATGGTAATTAAATGAGGTTCTATCATTTATCATGCTTTTGAGATTTGGTCAGCATGAGTGACAGTTAAGTCTTGTTATTGTAGCTACATCTCTGCTTACCAAAAATCCCACTTTAGTTCCACCCTGATCTAGTGACTACATCACAGCTAAAATAATTAGGCACATTTCTTGGAAGTCAAATGGGGCTTGGAACAAAACTGAAAACTCTTGGAGTTTCCATTTGAATGTAAAATTCAAAATATAAATGATTTCCTTAGAGTAACTACCAAGAGTGGAGAATGACAGGAGAATTCCTTACCTAATTAGGAAATACTTTTTACAGCTATAAATTCTCTAGTTTTAAAATTAGACTGGTTGTTAACCTATGGGAACTGGTTGAGTCATGTGAAATTCTAATACAATAGAATCTGGATCTTTTCTTCTATATTTAGCCACACTCAAATACATTCTTTTTTATTTTTACAAGCATACAACCCAGCTTAGCAACCAGTAATTACTGGGTAGGATAAGAGACATAACAGGGTTTTTCTTAGATTGCAAGAAGGGCTTTGTCTATACAATTTTGATTTTCAGCTAATGCGTTCTAAATGAAGTCAAAACTTGATACTTTACATAGCTGATAAGGTTCACAGTGCAAAAAGACTGAGCCTTTATGATCATTCACTTCCCCCTTAACCTTGATCCACCATCTTGAAATTCACGCTGTTTCTCATGGTAGTTCACATTCTTTTTAGAGGGAATAAAATACCTTAGTGGGAATTTAAAAATATTTTTGTGACCTATAATTACTAGTGGGAGAAAATTTAATGCGTGTGTCTTGATGAACCAATGGGTCTTTAGCTTTGCCTTTATATAAGAAAGATCTGAAACATGTATAGTATCATATAAGAAATGAATCGCCAGTCCAGGTTCGATGCAGGATACAGGATGCTTGGGGCTGGTGCACTGGGATGACCCAGAGGGATGGTATGGGGAGGGAGGTGGGAGGGGAGTTCAGGATTGGGATCATGTGTACACCCGTGGCGGATTCATGTTGATGTATGGCAAAACCAATACAATATTGTAAAGTAATTAGCCTCTAATTAAAATAAACAAATTTAAATTAAACAAAAGAAAGATCATGTATTTTAGGTAAAACTGAGATGGTCTTAACTTCTATCAATTACAGAATAGATGGCAAATATACTCAGACATGGACATATACAATAAGATCTTTTTGAAAGAACAAAGCATTTCCTACTACAGTAAGAGTATAATTTAGAATTATTTAAACTGCTTTATGAAATGACTGCATATTTATTCAACTCATTTATACTTCATGGTAAGGTAAGTTAACATTTAAGGACAAAATATGATTAATGGTCAAATAAAGGAAATGGGACATGATAATATTGCCAGAATATAACAAAGTCTTCATGAAAGCTCTAAATGGAAAAATATATACTTTTGTATTCCAATCCCAAGTATTTTAAAATAAATCAATCTTGATCACATGGGCAAACTGTATTAAAATTTCATAAATGCTTTTTTTCCAACAAGGACAGTTGCTCCCTTGTTGATTCTCATCTAATTATTTTACTCAGTATTGACAGTGATTATTTCCCACCATAAACAGAGGCTCACATGTCTGTGACTAAATCTCAAATTTGGTAGCATTATGGAGAGCAAAATGGAAATGATCCTAAAATTGGGTGGCATGGAGAGTAATTCCATAAAACCATCTTTCAGCTTCAGATGGCCCAGAGAACAGATAGACTTCAGTGTGAGACATCAGACTTTCATTCTTCAGTCAAATGAATATGCAGTTTGCTCATCAAAGATATTTCTATTACCTAGTCATTTAAAAAAGTGGGACTAGCATTGCTTGACACAAACTTGGGAACAAAAGCTACCTTACTGAACAAGTAATGGTAATTAATTAAACCTTTTTAACCTGAGACACGACTGAGTGACTGAACTGAACTGAACTGAACCTGAGACATGGAGCCAGGGTAAACAGCAAGAAAAGGTTTTAAGAAGGATTGGAAACAAAATCAATTCCGTATTAAATCACAAGATAATTCCTTCAATGGAAAACATATTCTTTTTTGTTTTTTTCTAGCTGGGAAGTATTATAGACCTTAGTTTATAAGTTATAGCTTATAGTACATTTCATCTAAAAGTGACTAATCTCTCGTTGACAAAGATGTTTTCTGTTTTTATTATCAATCTGTTCTTCTTTATAGGTGTGTATGCCCTTAAAATTCTCAGCCTGTAAAAAACTTTCTCAGGTTACTCAACCAGCCAGAAGGAAAAGACATTTCCAATAAGTTTCTTTCCCACGGCCCCTCCCCACCTCAGCCCAGCTCTCAGTTCCTGGTACCCCTTATGCTGTCTTCGCTACCTGGGTTTTCTCACATTAGTGGTGCTCTCAACAGATCCACTAGCTTTCTGGCAGACCAGGAAGATTTCCAGGCCTGCTGCCTTGGAAGTTAGATTAATCTGGTTTCAGATATTGGTCCTGCCACATTTCAGCTCAGAGGCTCTGAATAAGCTACTTTTAATCTCTGTGCTTCAATTTCTTCCTCAGTTTAAGTTTACCTCACTGTAAACACTTTAAAGACTAAAAATATCTGACTGATAAATTTCAGCCATTTTAAGATAAGTTTTATTATTTTGAGGCATTTACCTGCTCCACCTAAAATAGCACCATATAGGGGAATAAATAATAATAATGATAATAACATTCATTGAGCTTTTACTATGTATTAAGCTGTTCTAAGTGTGTTATGTGTTATTAACTTATCTAATTTTTATGATTCTTAAGTTCTATTATTACTACACTTATAGATCAGGAAAGTGAACCTCAAAAAAGTTAAAAACTTGCCCATGTTCACATGGGTAGTAAATGGTAAAGAATTAAGTCCAGGCAACCTATAAACTGCTGACATACAGAGTTGTGAAGTTTCAGACTAGAAGTCAGCAGGCTTAGGGTCAAGCCCCGGGCTGGTTAGCTGTAAGCTATCTTCAACATTCCTGCATGTCTCTGCATTTCAGAATCCTCATCTCTAAAATGAGCATGTGTTCCTTACCTAAAGATTAAAAAAGGGCAGTTTGAAGTACCTGATTAGTTCTCACAAGTGTAGATTGTAATTATTACTTTCAAGTAATGTTTGTGAAAGTGTTTCAGAAACTCTGTGAGAGCCATTTAAATGTAGATATGCTGCTGATGATCACGATGATTTCCAAAAGGCCTGATGACTGCAAGAAATTGAGAAACAAATTCAGGCTAAGGTCATCTTAGCTCCTGGGAGCTTCAGATGCTGTCTTCTTTGTTAATGATGTGGTAATTGGGGATATTCCTCACCACTCAACTCAGTAGCAAAGAACTAAGGTTCCTGAGATCATTCCACTTAAGCCAAGATCTCTGTCTACTGGGGGGGAAAAAAAAAAAGTTGTCTGAGACATGGCTTGGTGTGTCAAGACATGATGATGAGTAAGGTCTTTCTATGGGGAACTGTTTTATACATCACTATAACTAGAGTAATCTTGGCACAATGCAAATCTGGGTACACCATCCCCCGGATTATTATCCTTCAGTGTGTTCCTTGTTTTGAAGATAAAATCCAAAGTCCACATTCTGATCTCCATGTTCAGCAAGGCTGTCTGGCTCTCCTTCACAGCACACTCACCTCCTCATTTTCTGTGGTAGCCACTCTGGGCTTCTTTTAAACCCTTTTCCCCACAGGGCCCTTACATGAGCAATTCTCTCTGCCTAGCACATTCTTGCCCCTAGATTTCCTTCTTTTAGTTAACTTAGCTCAAGTCTCTCTACCTCAGAAAGCTTCTCTGATCTTGCTGATGAGGTCAACTCCCCTGTTTTAAGTTTTTACTGGACCTTGAAACTCTCCTTTACATTCTCAAAGCAACTGTCAATTTATCAATTTATATAACTTATGTCTCTGTCCTTCAACAGACCAAATGTTCCAATAAACCTATCAAAGGACCAAGCCCTTTGTAATAAGTATTAATATGTGTCAAATGCACAAGTGAGTGGGAATATTCCTCCGCCTTTAGTGGTTTTCTCATTCTCACTTGAAAAACAAATAATTGGAGCCAAGCTCCCCTGCTTTCCATCCTCTTGAATACATGACTTTCTTCCTGGAAATGGTGGAATTTGGAAAAGCAAAGAAATATATACAAAGCTGTCCAGGATTAAAAAAAAAAGAAGAAAGCAGAAAAAGCAAAAGAAAACGGATATTTTTTTCCTTTTGTATAGAAACAGTTGAGAGAGGAAACAAAGCAAAATGATTAAAGAGAAGGTAAGTAGATTAAATTATAGTGACTTCTAAGAAGTTGTCAATCAAAACTTTGTTGTAAGAAGAAACTGGAACAAAGGGAGCCATACACATAATGGGACTGTGGATTTTGATAAGAAAATGTAAGAGGAAAGAACCAGAGCTTAATTCTATTTTTTTTTTTTCTTTGCATGGCTTTTTAAATTGGATTTAATATTCTGTCGTGGTTGCTGTGTTCCAGAAGAATGTCTTTCAGGAAGTTGTGTTTGTGTTTCCTTTGCTTTAACAGTGGCATCATCAGGAGGTTGTATGGCACAGTGGAGTGGGGGAATCAGGTCTATGGGTAGCCTGCCTGGCTCTGCCACTCACTAGCTACGTGACTCCTGGTAAGCTACTTCCACCTCAGGAAGCCACTTCTTCCATCCACTAAATGGGGATAATTAATGTACCCATCTCATGCAGTTATTGAGATGCACCAGGGAGATGATGCTGCAGGGTCTTGGCACATTGTTTGGCACACAGTAGAAGCTTAATAAACATTAGATGCCACTATTATTGCTGGCAGTTCAAGACTGTCTTTTAGTATTCTCATCTGGAAGCCTTGGCATGGTCTGGAGCGCATTGTGCTGCATGGTGGCCCTGGCTCCTATTTCAGCAAGTGAAGTGCAGAGCAATCAGCAAAGCAACATACTGTCTCACTCAGAAGAACTGAGTGAAATTTCTCACCACAACAAACCAAGCAGTTTGGATACAATGGAAGATGCACTGGTTTGAAAGGCGATAATAAAATTAAGAGCTACCATTTATCAAGCACCTACAACAGGCAGATATCATCCAAACCACCTGATATCTGTAATCACTAAGATTCACAGAAGGTGTGAATTTTCAGTCCATTTTTATAGATGATAAAAGTAAGGCTCAGAAGTTAATAGATTTATTTTCCTAAGATAACATGACCAACTAGTTAGCGAAAGCACTTGAGTGCTGCCCCAGATGTGCAAAATCTTGAGCTCTTTTTTGTAATTTTCTCACTTTAAATGGACTTTGATATGCTCTCTGTGCCTGGATTGGACCATCACCAAGACCAGCAATGACTCCCTCTTAAAGGTAAAGTTGACAATTTTCCCTTCAAAGTAGACTCATGAGCAGCGTGAAAATGTATTATTTTGACTTCCTTCTAGGAAAGTAAAATAGCCTAATATTTTATAAAGTTATGAGTTTAAAAACAGAAAAAACCCCAAAATATCATTTTTGCCCAGTTACTTGGAAATCAGGCAATTATCACATCATTGCTCAGGCTGGTAATGAAATTAAGATAAAGTTTCATCAAAATAGCATATGCAATTTTACAGCAGCAGCAGAATGGATATAAATATGAGCAGATGTGTCTGAGTCTCTGGGATTTATAAATACAGAAACATTGTTCCATTTTGGGGTAAAAAATCATTCTTCACTCTGAATATGAGAACAGTGCAGCTCAGGGCCCTGGCAGGGACAGAGCAGGTAGGGAGACATAGCTAAGAGACCTGTTCATTCCCTGCAGCTTCCAATGACAGACACTCTTACTTGCGAGAACCTCTTTATTTATGGTGGCAATGATATACACTGGAGAACTGAGGTCAAATGGTGAACCAAGTATCAAGCGAAACAGAGGGATTTTCTAGGTGATATTATACTTTGTTTTTTCTTTTTTAGGCAAACAAACAATGTCATGCTACCAATGTTTTGAGTTCAAAACTCAGGTAGGTTTTGGGGATCTAAGTCTGTTCTATATCACAGAAAGTGTTGCAAATGATTTATCCAGAAATGATTTATCTAGAAGTGTGCTTTGCACCTCCACCCCCATCCTACCCTGCAACTTGTTTCCCTAGAAAAGAGTTATCTGCTGAGCCATTAGTAAAAAGCTTGGTTATGCTCTGAGAAGGAAGGTAAAGAGAAAGAGGTCTGAGTTACTTATATCAGGACCCTTGAGGGAAGGTGCCAGCGGACCAGGAGATATCGGTTATGCTCAGAAAGGCCAAAAGCACAGAGGTCCAGAGCACAGGCTCAGAAGGACCGTGGATGGCTCAGCTGACAACTTCTCCAAGCCATCTTTTCTCACCTCTAAGATGGCATTTTGTGTATCTGGCCCCAGTGTGCACTGGAGAAACAGGAGTAGTGTTTACACGGATGCCCAGGGATACGGGGTGTGTGTAAAAGGTAGACTTCCTTACCAGAGAACTTTCCCGCTGCAGGCAGTCTACCTTCCCTGTCTGGAGCCTCCTTCAACTCTCTTGAATAGGACTTTGGCAGAAGATCAGAACAGCTGAGTCATCTTCAAGGAGGAGTTTTATCACCACATACACTCTAAGCCTTCCTCCAGTGGAAAAATACCCAGTGCTTTCTGCAGCAGTCCTGAGTGCAGGGGTGGGAGAGCGGGGGCTTGAGTGATGGTGGTGGCTTCCTTCTTGTCCCCAAGCCCCAAATAAATAAGTCCCTTTCCCTTTGCTATACCTGAAGTGAAGGGGAGCCAGGTCTGCGGTGGCTTGGCTCCAGGCTACAGGGCACCAACACAGGAGCCTCCAAATTTGTCTCAGTCTTGCCTGAGAAGCATCATTCACCAGCCAGGCTTCCTATCCAGTCCTCTCCTGGCCCCTGCAGAGAAATGGGAGCTCTGGGAAGAACATGCTCTGCTAAGAATATAAGCCCTTGTAGGTCATGAAGAAGATGTGAGTGAGGTTCTCATCTCCCTCATGAAGACTCGAAGCCCCAGTGCTCAGGCCCTCATCTTCAAATTGAAATCTCTTGCCTGGCCCTCTTGCCTGAAATCCAGACTCCTAACAGCCGTCTCCTTGAATCCTCCACTGGATCGTCTAAAAGGCGTTTCAAACTTAACAAGACCACCACCTCCTAATTCCTCGGCCCACCTCATGGAAACCTTCCTCTCATCATGCTTAGGTATGTTGCTTGCTTTGTCTAGTTGCTCTGACAGAAAACTTCCTTCTATCCCTTTTTCTCTTCTCATCTCAGCACGTCTTGTTGGTTCTACCTTTAAAACTTTTCTAGAATTTCATTACTTTTTTTCAACTCCACTTTTCCCATTGTGATCAAAACCAACAGCATATCTCACTTGGATTCTGCCCTCACCCCCTATCCCATTTCTTCCTCCCTCTATCCTGCATCTCCTAATCTACTCCCAACCCAGCAACCACAGTGGTCCTTTAAAACACATATCAGACCATGCCATTTTCATGTCCTAATCCTCCTATTTTGATTGGACCAGGAGCTAGTCTTCACCATGACCTATAAGTTCTTCACAGTCTGGCCCAGCCTTCCATCTACGGCCTCTTCTATTACCCTCAGCTGCTTACTTCCCTCAGTCACATGGACCTCCTTGCTCTTCCTGGAACACAACAGTAGCACAGCTTAGCTTTGGCTCTAGGACCTCTCCATTTGCTTCTGCCTCTCTCAGAAACACCCTTGATCTTTTAACCCTTTCCAGCCTTTACTCATATGTCTTCCCAGATCATTCTTCTCAAATCACCATATTTCAAATTGCAGCCCCCACCCTCAACACCCCTTACTTTCTTTTCCTGCTTCGGTTTCCAACATAGCACTAACCATCATCTGTTGGATAATGAATTTATTTCCTAATTTATTTATAGCCTCTCTATTTACAAATGAGAATTTATTCCCTTATTTATTTATAGCCTCTCTACATGTCCACTGAGATTTAAGCTGAATGAGGGTAGGGCGTTTTGTCTTATTTTGTCTACTGCCATATTCTTGGCACCTGGAACAGTGCCTGGCACGTAGCAGGTGTAGCAGACATGCAATGATTATCCCTGGAATAAACTTTTTAAACTCTATGAAGATACATTGCAAAGTGTAAAGTGCTATTACACGTGCAAAAGACTTGAATTCAGATGATTCCAGATCTATACAACTTATCTGCCCATTAACCTATCATCTATCTTTGCTTTCCAGCTTTAGATACATTTATAATAAAAACAGTGTGAGTGAAAGTCGCTCAGTCATGTCTGATTCTTTGTGACCCCATGGACTATACAGTCCATAGACTTCTCCAGGCCAGAATACTTGAATAGGTTGCTGTTCCCTTTGTGGCTCAGTTGGTAAAGAATCTGCCTGCAATGCGGGAGACCTGGATTTGATCCCTGGGTTGGGATGATCTCCTGGAGAAGGGAAAGGCTACCCACTCCAGTATTCTGGCCTTGAGAATCCCATGGACTGTATACTCGATGGAGTTGGAAAGAGTCAGACATGACTGAGCAACTTCCACTTTATATTTTATAATAAAAATAAATACTCACTTATCACCTTGAGAGAGTTCCTCAAAGAGTCAGAAAGAGAGTGTCAGTGTTACTGGTGAAAGAAGCACCAATTTCCAGGTCCTAATATACAGCCCCAGTACTTTTTCTGGTGATGCTGTTGCTGTCTGTGACTCTGGAGATGATAAAACATTCTAAGAGGTTTGATTGTTGGCATGGTTGCTCTTCCATGAGAAAGTACGTACACAGGACAAAGAGCTTAGGAATTCAGAGTCACATACACCAGGCATCAAATTCTGCCTCAACTGTGCTGATCTCAGGCATTTTACTGTCATTTTACCTCAGTGAAAATATAAGTATGTGAATATATACACAATCCCTGTGTCATGCATGGTACTATGTCAAAGTTTTCACACTGAGGAAACTGAGGCTCAGACTTCAAACTGCAAGCTCAGTGTGCTTATTATGTATAGACAGAAGAGCTGGGATTCAAACTCAGATGACATTTACTTCAGCACTCATTCCTTCTTCCTCTAAACATGCCACCCAGTGTCCTAGAGAACTGACCAGCTGTGGAATCTTCAAGCAATTTTTACTGTTCTGGGTCTGTTTTCTTGACTATATAATCAGGGGTGATTTAACCCAATTAAGAACACCTCATTTCTTAGGGCAAGTTTATAACTAGTATTCATTATCAGGACTAAGAAGGGAGAGAAACTTGTCAAAAGGATTGACTATGTCTCTGTTTCCCAGCAAATCTAGTGCTTGGCAATATCCAGAGAATTTCCAGGACTGCTCTTTGTGAATTCTTTATTTTCCCAGTTGGTCTTGGACACCAGATCAAGCCAAGCTGTCTCACTGTTTGGGGCAGACAGCAGAGGGGTTGCCTGCAACTCTGCAGTTGTGACTGTGGACGTGACCAGGCAAACGCAACCTTCTGCCTTGTTCCCTGCATGGCTTAAACTGTGGGCCTAGGCCTTATAAAATAATAGTCTTTAATGTCATCTGCAACCTTGAAGGATGACTTTGTGAGTCTGAACTTCCTTTGTAAAGTCATAAAAATCAAGTAAGTAAATTTTGTAAACCAAAAAGAGATGTGAATAAGAGATTTGTAAAAAGAACATGTATGTCCTTTGTTACTTGAGCTTGTTTCAAGTAAATCTCATTATGTCTTGCTTAAACTTAACAGCTTGTAAGTCTATCCCATTGGCATCTCAAGAGGAACTGTGAACAGAGGCTCCTGGGTCCTCTGTGGAGACATGTACCACAGGTCCTGTAGTGTGAGACTTAAAATGAACATAATGCCCTTCCTTCAAATCTGATGAAATAAGGAGAGTCTCTAATGGCCTCACTTTGCTACAGGGAAAAGGTCCTCTTCAACTTCCGAAAGTGGATTAAATGGACCAAATGCAGTTCCTGCTTCTCCTGAATGGTAGGTTTCAGTTTCCTGCCAGCCCATGGAATTACTCCAACTGGCCAATTACATCTTCTCATAGGAACCAGGGTCACTCCATCTTCTTGACACTACAAACCCTGCCTCCCCCAAGCACAGCCCCCACGTGGCCTGTTTGGCATATGGTATCCTCCACCCCAAGACTATGAACATAGGAGCCTAAACTGCGGTCAGTCTCATCTGTCCAGTGTAGGGTGTCACGTCTTTGGTTACCACCATAACTTTTCTTTCACCAATGGAATCAAAAGAAGGTACACAAAACAGGTATATTTCATGATAAAATAACTTGTCTTACTAACTGCCTTTAAGGACAAGGTAGGTTGTTCAAGTGTGAAATGAAGAAGTGTTACATGATGGTTTTGCCCTGAGTTAAGAAACAAATTCCTAGGCTCTCAAATTTATGACTTTCTAAACTATATTCACGAAATTAAAAGATGCTTGCTCCTTAGAAGGAAAGCTATGACAAATCTGCTGCTGCTGCTGCTGCTAATCATTTCCGTCAATGTCTGGCTCTGTGCGACCCCACAGACGGCAGCCCACCAGGCTCCCCCATCCCTGGGATTTTCCAGGCAAGAATACTGGAGTGGGTTGCCATTTCCTTCTCCAATGCATGAAAGTGAAAGTGAAAGTGAAGTTGCTCGGTTGTGTCCGGCTCTTCGAGACCCCATGGACTGCAGCCTACCAGGCTCCCCCGTCCATGGGATTTTCCAGGCAAGAGTACTGGAGTGGGGTGCCATTGCCTTCTCCTCTAGATAGCATATTAAAAAGCAGAGACATCACTTTGCCGAGATGGTGAAGGACAGGGAAGCCTGGCGTGCTGCAGTTCATGGTGTTGCAAAAAGTCAGACATGACTTAGTGACTGAACAACAACAAAACTGTATTTCAATATTGTATATACCCTGACTTTATGTCATTTAAAGGCTCTTTTCCTAGCTTCAGTTTTTCACGAATAATAGTAGAAGGGCTCAGGGTATCACTCAATAGCTTTGACAAACACACACTAAATGTAAGTCAGGAATCACTTGTGTAAAGTTAATTGAGTCTTGTTTGACTGTAACACTAATACATTTGCTCGGTTTATAACTGCAGTTTTTGTGTCCAATAAATGAGTCATTGTTCTAGATGGTAAGTCAGGCCCAATTAAATCAATTTAAAAAATACAAAAAGCTGGGTAAGTATTCCACTGATGTACTTAAATTCTTTCTTTGAAAGTCTTTCAAAAGCTATAGTAGTGCAGCACTTTTCTTTAAAGTGCAGCACTATGAGTTACAGGTATAACAAACAATCCCGGAATTTGTCAGCTAAAACCAACAAATATTTATTATCTCACAGTTTCTGTAGGTCAGAAATCAGGGTGTGACTGAATTGTGTGCCTCTGGTCCAAGGTCCCTCCCTCCCAGTTTGTAGTCAAGCTGCCAATCTGGGCTATGGTTGTCTTAAGACTGGATCCACATCTATGCTCACTCCCACTGTTGTCAGCAGGCTTCATCCCTTGAGGGCAATTGGTCTGAAGGCTGGTCACATGGGCCTCCCCCTGGGATGGCTCACAGCAAGGCTGTTCACTTTTCCCGTGACAGTGAGACAGAGTGAGCAAGACAATTTTTTTTTTTTTAATAACTTCACCCCATATATAGCCTCCTGTCACTTAGCCATATTCTATTCCTTAAACGTGAGCCGTTAGGTCTAGTCCACACTCAAGGGAAGAGGGTTACACAAGAGTATGAATACCAGGAAGGGCAGCAGTACAGGGAGTCATTTTGGAGGCTACTGGCTGCGAATATATTGCAGGTACAATTGCATGCACATTTCTAGCATATGTGATGGCAAACAACCTCAAGAACTTTAACCACTCCAAGGTCCTTCTCTGGCCACAGGAGCAAGCCTGGCTCACAGATGGGACAGACCAGAGTGCTGGGGAGATAATGCCTCCAGGAACAGACTGCAACCAGTAAAGGATGGGAGTCATTGAATAAATATCCCAGGAAACTGGTTACACGGCTTCTTCGATGCCCTGGAAGCACCGAGCTCTAATTCCCCAGGGTGGTAACCTGTTTGTGAAAGCACCCTTTACTAGCTTCCAGCCATCGTCTCACCCCTCATCACCCACAGACCTATTTAACTATCTCTCCTTCCTGGTACCTCTGCAGTCACCTCTCGAGTTACTTAATTCTAGTCCTTGTGTCTCGAACTACTGCTAATAGCATTAAGAAAATCTTAAACGTTAAACTTTTCTTACACATTTCAGAAATACCAGAAGAAATCACTAAAACAGGAATCACACAGCTATTTAAGCTGTTCTTTCTTCCATTTAGTATTTATTTGTTGAGCAACTACCACACACACACAACACATACAATTGAGCACCCCCAATTTTAAAAAGTCAGTTCCTGCACTTCATGGCCTGCTTCAAAATGACAAAAAAAGGGAAATTATAATTTATTTTTAGTTCTTGTGTTAATTATAGGCTTGAGAGAAAAATCTATAGCCTGATAGTGTTTATATTCACTAACTTGGTGGACTATCTATGTATCTGATAGGTATGTGTATATATCTTTGTGCCACCTAACACACACGTTGCAGGAAATACATGTAGCATTTTTTCAAACAGTTATTTGTTAATCTCAGCTTTCATGTGTGTACTCCCCAAGGTCCAATCCATTTCACTTCTGAAGAGTTTTTAGAAAAAAGTAATTAAGGTAACCATTAGGGTCACCATGCTCAGCAACCTTTCTGCCACATCTGTCACCAGCGGAGAGCTGGTTATGTATAGTCGTGCCACTGGGAGCGCTAGAAATAAAGAGAATAAAGAAATGGATGGCCTGAATGGGAGTGGAGTTTAGGTATATTCTCCCCTAAATATACATAATCTGTATATATGATACAGATACATGCATAAGTATGGCCGAGTCCCTTTTCTGTCCACCAGAAACTATCACAACACTGTTAATCAGCTATACTCCAATACAAAACAAAAAGTTTAAAAAAAAGAGATGGATGGATGGTGCCTGGTCTCAGCCTCACAGGATGAGTGACACATGCTAGAATGCTCTTCAGTTCTTCTGTAGGCAGGAAATCTGGCTTTAAAGCTTCCTACATCTTAATGGAGAATGTCAATGAGGTATTAAGTGGCAGGGATCTTCCTGAGTAACGGATAATGATCTGAGTCACATATCAAGGAAAGCAGTTGTCTCAGATAAACTATCATCACCAACAAACAATCTCCTCAATCAGGAATTCCTCATTTGTAAAATCTCCCAGAAACATCCTACCCCTATTCATCAACGCAAGAGGTGCCTGTGACCATTGTGCTTGTCCACTCAAAAGATGATAAATAAAACTGAAATCCTTCAACAACTACTCAAAACAATTCTTAAAGCGAGATGTATTTCCTTTCAGCTCAATGTATGCCTATGTCAAGCTAGTTGTTTTGAGAGTTGGAATTTCCACCGTAACAGGCTCTTTGTGTAATGGAGAATGTCTGCTCTCTTCCACTTGCCTGACTCAACATGGCTGAAAGGATTTTCCTGCCAGGTTTAAAGAGCATCCATCCTTGAGCTGAGATGGAGAATGAGACATTCCAGTTTGAAGAGGGTAGCTGTCTTTTTTCAGAAGTGGCAGAGCCTCAGCTATCATGAAAAGGCTTTTTCACCTATGTTTGGTGTCAATACACAAAGATTGCTTGTGTGTGGAGAGTCTCAGATTCATTTGAGTTTATGCCATCCCTTTTACAAAGCATTTCAAGTATGGAACAAGAAGCCAAAAAGGGAAGGATGTATTCATGGTGGCTGCCAAGGAGTGTGTTGCCTAATTATTGTACAGAAAATATAAACTTTGTCATCTGATGAATTTGAACTTGAAGAACAACCGGGCCATATTTACATCTGCATTGCTTTGGCAATTCTCTCAAAGATGCCAAATGTCAATTTCCTCATCTGTAAAATGCTGATAACGATACCTACTTAGTGATACAGGCTATAACCTTTCTGTCCACGAGGGAAGCTGTCTCCAGATTTTTATATATTTATGAGAGATTTTATTAATAACTGGTCTGAACATGCCATTCTGTATGTGGCCAGTCATATTACAGCAGCCTTGAAAAGAATTGATTAAAGACAGTTTATCTGATCTAGTACGTTAAAAAAGGATTCAAAATGGAGAATGGCTTATGGAGAAGAAAAGATTCCTCTCATCATCCTATAGAAAAGTTCTCTGATTTCTACATGATGAGTCACAAGAAATTTGCCTGACTTGACTTTACATCTCAAGCCTGTTTTAACTCCTGGGGACCTGAGTGACCATCTGCTACTTTTGCCTTTCTGGCCCCATGCCTCCTGCAATCTGGTGAAGGCATCTCAATTGTATTTTGGAGACTCATCACTCTCAGACCTTAAAGGGCTTTAATTCATTTAAGCTTGGTTTCTCTTTCTTACACAGAGATTACTGTCTAACATCTGGATGATAATAAAGATACTATGAAATACCTGTCGAGCACTTTTTATGTGATATAGTTCTAAACACTTCCCAAGTTTTATATTTCATTTATTCTTTACAAAAGACCTATGAACTAGAAACTATTATTAAGTCCCATATCCCAGGTGAGAGAGAATCAAGGTGAGGTGTCTTTAGGAAAACCACTCATGTCTATATGGTATGTAGTAGAGGCAGAATTTGAACCCAGGTCTGTCTGATTTCAGAATCATGATATTTACCTCAACATTATGATTAGTAAAAGGAACAAATGTGCAAATACCTTCACATAATGGATAATTTATCCAGGATGTAAAGAATTACTCCAAACCACATTCTTTTGATTTGAGGGGAAATTCCTAATTCTAATCTTCTGAGTTTTTTAACCTGGGGTGGTCTTGTGGCTAATACGATGAGAATGCTGGCAATTCTAGACTTTGGTCATCATGTGAGCAGAGAAAAACTGATGCTAGTTAAAGGCCATGCTTAAACTTCAGCATTCTCTTGTGTCTGTGAAAAAGGAAGCACGGGGAGAGAAGAGGTGGAGTATTTATGGGAAGATGTGGGCAGCTTGTTGAATTCTAGTGGTTTAAAAGCATTTGCTTTACATTATTGGGACTAATTGAAATAAAAAGTTCAAGGCTCCTGAGAGTTGACTCATTCTCATCATCCTAATATTAGATGAATTGAGTTCCATGTGGTTGACGGTCTGTACCAAATTTCTCAGTGTTGGCTGACAGCCTCAGAAAGATCTGTTCTTCTTCTTCTTCTTTTTTTTTTTTTTTTTTTACAACGTTTCAGTGAGTCATTCCACACACACTGTCAGTACTGATTCCTGAGGGGAGGTGGAGAAGGAAGGTTTCCAAGCTAGAGTGAAGGGCTTGGAAATTCACTGGGGAACAGAAAACCACCAGCTGCACTCTTATCCAGAACAAACTTGGGGCACAGGGTCCTGCCTTTCAATACTGATCACCATGTTTATTAGTCTGGACATTGTACTCTTGGAACAATCATACAAATCATACAGTCTCCAAAAGTGAAAGGAAGTGGGTTTCTTTTGTTAAAAATCCAGCTGATTCATCTTAACAAACCACACACACACACATTGGAAAAGACCTTGATACTGGGAAAGATTGAAGCCAAAATGAGAAGAGGGCAGCAAAGGAAGAGATGGTTGAATGGCATCACTGAGTCAATGGACATGAACTTGGGCAAACTCCGGGAGATAGTAAGGGACAGGGAGGACTGGTGTGCTGGAGTCTGTGGGGTTGCAAAGATTGAACATGACTAGTGAATGAAAAGAGAAGGCAATGGCACCCCACTCCAGTACTCTTGCCTGGAAAATCCCACGGACGAGCCTGGTAGGCTCCAGTCCATGGGGTCGCTAAGAGTCGGACACGACTGAGCGCCTTCACTTTCACTTTTCACTTTCATGCATTGGAGAAGGAAATGGCAACCCACTCCAGTGTTCTTGCCTGGAGAATCCCAGGGACAGGGGAGCCTGGTGGGCTGCCGTCTATGGGGTCACACAGAGTCGGACACAACTGAAGTGACTTAGCAGCAGCAGCAGAGAATGAAAAATGTGTGTGTGTGTGTGTGTGTGTGTGTGTCTGGATCTCCCATCCCCAAAACAGAAAGGCAGTTTGGCATACTGAAAAAAGTAAGTGCTTTAGAATCAGACACTTCTGAATTTAAATCACAGCTCTGTCATGTATTATCTGGATTTAGACTGCTTAAACTCTTGGAGGCTCAGCTCCCCTTTTCTTTAAAATGGGGATGATCTTTACGTGTCATGTACTTTTGTGGACATTAGAAATAGTATACTTTAAGTACCCAGTACATAGTAGAATCTTAAGAAAGCAGCAGCTCATGGCATTTAGCTTCTCAGAGACCTGTGAGTATTTCTAACTCAGTCACTTATCAGTAGGTTAGATTTGGACAAGTTCTTTCACCTTCTCTCAGTCTCAGTTTCCTAGTCTACAAAATGAGGTAATAACACTCTGTAAGATTATTAGTGGATTGAGTGATGCATTATTAACTACTGTAATTACTGCCAGTAACTATAAATCTCTTTAATTGTGTTAAGCCCTTTCATATAATGCATATAAAGCACTTGATATATTTCCTACCACATAGTAAGCAATGAATAAACATTAGTTATTATTAGGTTAAATAATATAAATTGCTATTATTCAACCATTTTGACCTACAAAGATGGCAATTTCACATGGCTCCACTGAATATTATTCCTAAAGGGTAGCTGTAATTTCCAAGATTCTGTGTCTAGTAACCTGGTAGCCAAAATCACTGCAGATGGTAACCGCAGCCATGAAATTAAAAGACGCTTGCCCCTTGGAAGAAAAGCTATGACCAACTGAAACAGCATATTAAAAAGCAGAGACATTACTTTGCCAACAAAGGTCTGTCTAGTCAAAGCTATGGTTTTTTTCCAGTAGTCATGTATGGATGTGAGAGTTTGACTATAAAGAAAGCTGAGCGCTGAAGAATTGATGTTTTTGAACTGTGGTGTTGGAGAAGACTCTTGAGAGTCCCTTGGACTGCAAGGAGATCCAACCAGTCAGTCCTGAAGGAAATCAGTCCTGAATATTCACTGAAAGGACTGATGCTAAAACTGAAGCTACACTACTTTGGCCACCTGATGCGTAGAACTGACTCATTGGAAAGGACCCTGATGCTGGGAAAGATTGAAGGCAGGAGGAGAAGGGGATGACAGAGGATGAGATGGTTGGAGGGTATCACCGACATGATGGACATGAGTTTGAGCAAGCTCCAGGAGTTGGTGATGAATAGGGAAGCCTGGTGTGCTGCACTTCATGGGGTCACAAAGAATAGGACAGGACTGAATGACCGAAATGAACCTGGTAGCTTATATGCTCTTGTGTTTCAGCAGTAGAAACCTGGGGTTAATTACTACATTTGTTTTCAATACTTTGGGAAGCAACTGATTGAACTTCACGAGAGTCTAATTAATTCACCAGGTTCTGGTGAACTTCTCAAGAGCTTAAGAAGCCAGGTCTCCCTCCTAGTGTTACGGGAGTGGGAAAAAAAACCCTAGAAAGAATGGCTAAGCTGGAAAGAATATATGTGACCTGGCACCAGTTTATGTCAACTCAAGTTTCTTCAGCATGACACTCAGGTTCCTGATTCTCAAGAATTCCCAAACTTTGTCCTACATGAGAAAAAATTATTACACAATGCTTTGACCTATAGCTTGCAGTGAATAATCCTTGGTTGAGTATGATCTTCAAGGTGTCCAAAGAAAACTGTTGTGATGTTGGAAGTCACTCTGTCCTTATCAGAACTGTCACATGATAATCAATGTAGGTCAACTTGGAGCTCACTTATAAGACTAGTTGGGGTGCTAGAAGACCAGGCAAGAGGTGATGGTGATTTGAACTAGGGTGATAGCATTGACAATAATGGAATAAGGTGTCATCATTATGTATCTAGGAGGTAGGACCAGTAAGACTTGCTGCTCATTTGAATATGGGGGATGAAGAGAAGAGCCAACTCAGTTGGGCATGGAGTAAATGGTGGTGCCATTTTCTCAGCTGGGGAAGACTGAGGGAAGGCAAATCTTGGAACCGGAAGTAAATCTAGAGTCCTATTATGGCTGTATTAAATTTGAGGTGGCCTACTGGAGATCTGGAGAAGAAAATGGCAACCCACTCCAGTGTTCTTGCCTGGAGAATCCCAGGGGTGGGGGAGCCTGGTGGGCTGATGTCTATGGAGTCACACAGAGTCAGACACGACTGAAGTGACTTAGCTACTGGAGATCTAGGGCTTCCCTAGTGGCTCAGATGGTAAAGCGTCTTTCTGCAATGCAGGAGACCCGAGTTCAATCCCTGGGTTGGGAAGATCCCCTGGAGAAGGAAATGGCAGCCCACTCCAGTATTCTTGCCTGGAAAATCCCATGGATCACGGAGCCTGGTAGGCTACTGTCCATGGGGTTGCAAAGACTCAGACATGACTGAGCGACTTCACTTTCACTGGAGATCTAAGTGGAGACACATCAAGGATGTAGTTGAAGATAGAACATGTTTGCTCAAGGCATGTGTTGGGGCAGGGGTTTATGGAACACCACTCTGTTCTCCATTATGCTCTATTCTGGGAGAGAAACAAAGAAATATGGTCACAGAAAGTTTGATCAAGAGAGAAATAACAGGAAGAGAAAGCCAAGAGATTTAGAGTCTGAGGACAAAAAAGATTTAGAGTCTGAGGACAAAAAAGAAATAATGGAGAGAAAAAGATTGATTTGATTTGAGCTCAGACAATGTACAAGGCATTATGTTGCGTGTTTTTACACACAATAGCTTATATAATGCTCACCAAAATCTATATTACTGCTGAGAAGACCAAGACTCATAGAATTTATTTAACTTACCTAAGAATCATAGCTAGTTATGGGGCAGAGCTGAGACTTTGAACAAAATCTCCGTGACCCTAATGCCTAGATTCAGTATGACTAAGACTCCTTGTCAATGCAATACTTTGTTAACAACCAGTAAAGCATCAGAAAGACAAAGATTTCCCAAGGCCTGCAGAATGCCTGTCCACAGATCATCATCCACTGGAGATCATACTCTTTTTGTCTGCAGAATACAAACCACATTCAGAGGGAGTGGGGAAAAAAGTAAAAAGAAGACAACAATTCAAGATAGAGTTGTTTGTTAAGAATAGGGAGCTGAGATTTATTATTATTATTATTATCATATGTCATCTCTATGTATTGTGTAACTACTTTTTGTTTTTGTTCCTAGCAATGCTCCCTGTCCTTCCACTGAGAATTCTCTGATAGGCATCTGGACTAAAATTTTCCTTCCACCCATCCTAGGCAGTCAAATATAGTTCACATGTAATTGCAGCATCATCTCAGCACATGGCTACTTCTTGCTCTGATTCTTTAGCAATATCTCTCTGGGAATTCATTGACTTACCTAAATGGAATGTTCAGTCTTTAAGGCACCATTGGGTTTGGGGATTACATGGTGTTGTCATGGACTGGAAGACAACTGGCCATGTCCAGATCATGTGCTTTCCCTTGCAAGTGTAAGGTAGGAAAGCTTCTGAGATTTACATTTCCATTGGTACCATATGGGGCAGGGGAGGGCAGTTTCCCAACATGAAAACAACAGAGATCTATTTCAGCACTTAGATTGGATGGAGGCCATTGCAGTTACTGTTGTGGTTACTAGTACCACTGCTATTTTTATTCCAGCTCCAGGGCAATATTCAAAGCCACACAATAAACCTGAGATTAGCAGTCAGTCCTGGTTTGATTACTGACACAAAGAGGGTTTTATTTTCTTCCTCTTTTGACAAGTTACATGAAGCCTGAGCTCCAAGCAGCTCTGCAATCAGTTTCTGAAATCTTATCAAAAGGATGACAAATCAATCTGGAAAACAGACCCACTGAAATGTCTGAACAGATTCAGTCTTCTCTATGACCTAATAATTCAACTTTCTTTTCAAATCCAAGACTAGAATTGTGGGGAGAAGTTGCTGCTTTTCCACTTCAGTCTAGGAAGGCAAAACAGATTTCTTTTATCTGGAGGATTTAGTGTTCACATAATAATTGCCTTTTGATACTTCTTATCTGGGTTTCTTACAAAACTAGCCTGAAAAACTAGGTAGTTAATTTAAGACAGTGTTTATAACTTTGATACCCACAGTGCTCAAGAACTGCAGAATTGTAGCTCTTAGACCTGGCTTTGAAGGTATATTTTGTTTGGAATGCAAAATGTTTTATTAATTTGATGTAGTTGCCAATATTTTAAAAGTAGATGATTTCACAGTTTTTAAAAATCCAGATTTCTACTTAATAGAAGATGTGGCAACAGCAGGTCCACATTCCCGTAATCAGTAGTCAGCAGAAGCCGAATGGCAGCTGCCTCTATAGTTGGGACATAGAGCACTTAGGGATGCATCCTGCTGCAAGTAATTGAAGCTTAAACCACAGGGACATCTATTGTTTGCTTAAGGCATCTGAAGAGCTTTGGGGGTTTTATTCAAGAGCTTTAACAATGCTATCTTTCTGGTATCTTTCCACTTCCTTAACTGTTTAAATAGGAGAATCATTCCTATCCCACCAGATTGTTTAAGAATTTAAAAAAAAATCATGAATGTTAAGTCCTTAGTTCAATGCCTGGCACAGTGGGAGAGCTCAATTGGTATTAGCTGTTGCTAAAAGAAAGGCAACGCCAAAGAATGCTCAAACTACCATACAGTTGCACTCATCTCACACACGCTACTAAAGTAATGCTCAAAATTCTCCAAGCCAGGCTTCAGCAATACATGAACCGTGAACTTCCAGATGTTCAAGCTGGTTTTAGAAAAGGCAGAGGAACCAGAGATCAAATTGCCAACATCCGATGGATCATTGAAAAAGCAAGAGAGTTCCAGAAAAACATCTATTTCTGCTTTCTTGACTATGCCAAAGCCTTTGACTGTGTGGATCACAATAAACTGTGGAAAATTCTGAAAGAGATGGGAATACCAGACCACCTGACCTGCCTCTTGAGAAACCTATATGCAAGTCAGGAAGCAACAGTTAGAACTGGACATGGAACAACAGACTGGTTCCAAATAGGAAAAGGAGTACGTCAAGGCTGTATATTGTCACCCTGCTTATTTAACTTCTATGCAGAGTACATCATGAGAAACGCTGGGCTGGAAGAAGCACAAGCTGGAATCAAGATTTCCGGGAGAAATATCAATAACCTCAGATATGCAGATGACACCACCGTTATGGCAGACAGTGAAGAGGAACTAAAAAGCCTCTTGATGAAGGTGAAAGAGGAGAGTGAAAAAGTTGGCTTAAAGCTCAACATTCAGAAAATGAAGATCATGGCATCTGGTCCCATCACTGCATGGGAAATAGATGGGGAAACAGTGGAAACAGTGTCAGACTTTATGTTTTTGGGCTCCAAAATCATTGCAAGATGGTGATTGTAGCCATGAAATTAAAAGACGCTTACTCCTTGGAAGGAAAGTTATGACCAACCTAGATAGCATATTAAAAAGCAGAGACATTGCCAACAAAGGTCCATCTAGTCAAGGCTATGGTTTTTCCTGTGGTCATGTATGGATGTGAGAGTTGGACTGTGAAGAAAGCTGAGTGCCGAAGAATTGATGCTTTTGAACTGTGGTGTTGGAGAAGACTCTTGAGAGTCCCTTGGACTGCAAGGAGATCCAACCAGTCCACTCTGAAGGAGATCAGCCCTGGGATTTCTTTGGAAGGACTGATGCTAAAGCTGAAACTCCAGTACTTTGGCCGCCTCATACGAAGAGTTGACTCATTGGAAAAGACTCTGATGCTGGGAGGGATTGGGGGCAGGAGGAGAAGGGGACGACAGAGGATGAGATGGCTGGATGGCATCACCAACTCGATGGACATGAGTTTGAGTAAACTTTGGAAGTTGGTGATGCATAGGGAGGCCTGGCATGCTGCGATTCATGGGGCTGCAAAGAGTCGGACAGACTGAGTGACTGAACTAACTAACTAATAGTCTATCAACTATTGTGCAATAATGCTGCATAAAAAGTCACCCAACTCAATGGCTTATAATACTAAGCATTTCTTTTACTGGCTCACAGGCCTTAGGGTTAGTTAGAATGGTTCTGTGTTATGCTGTCGGTTGACTGGGCTTGGGACCCTCAAGGTGATGGTTTGTGTTCAGTTCTGCTTATCCTCACTGGATCAGTGCCTACCTGGAGATGTTTCTTCTTATGATGAATTACAGGAGTGTAAGAAAGCAAACCAAAGCATGATATCATATAAGATACTAACTGTATATCCACTTTCTATTGGATAAAATGAGTCGCATGGCCAGGTCAAAGTCAGTGGGGGATGAAGTGTTCCACTCAAAGCAGGGAAGTAATATTTGCTGAAAATAATCCCACCAATTATAATTTGGAAATCTGGCATCCAAGTAAAACAGCACTTTCTTTAAGTGTCCACCTAACTATCTTTGCTGTATCCTTGTTTGCTTCACAATGGCACCACTATCCCTTCTATAGCACAAACAGACATTTTATGCCTTTTCTGAATGTGTTAATGGGATTTGGTTACTTTGAATTAATTCACACTAGGGGCTTCCTGGTGGCTCAGCAGTAAAGAATCTGCCTGCCAGTGCAGGAGATGTGAATTCGATCCTGGGTCAGGAAGATCCCCTGGAGAAGGAAATGGCAACCTACTCTAGTATTCTTGCCTGGGGAGTCCCACGGACAGAGGAGCATGGCGGGCTACAGTCTATGGGGTTGCAAAAGAGTCAGGCATGACTTAGCAACTGAACAACAGACAATAAAGGCAATAGTAATAATGTGTTACCTCCTCCCAGGAGTATTTGCGTTTTAAGTAAGATCTAGTGCAAGGAAAAGGCAATGGCACCCCACTCCAGTACTCTTGCCTGGAAAATCCCATGGATGGAGGAGCCTGGTGGGCTGCAGTCCGTGGGGTCGCTAAGAGTTGGACACGACTGAGCGACTTCATTTTCACTTTTCACTTTGATGCATTGGAGAGGGAAATGGCAACCCACTCCAGTGTTCTTGCCTGGAGAATCCCAGGGACGGTGAGCTGCTGTCTATGGGGTCACACAGAGTCGGACACGACTGAAGCGACTTAGCAGCAGCAGCAGCAGCAGTGCAAGGAGAAGGGGTAATCCCAAGGAGTGAAGGGGTGATGCTGGTAAGTTTTGTTGCTATAACACCTGGATGTAGGAGCAGAGATATCTGTGGATAAGTGAGACCCAAGGCAGTGTGGCAAGGCCCAGCAATAGATCATACAAAGCTCCACTGCTGGAAAGCTATTCCTCTGTAGTGTTGCCAAAGAGGTAAACTGCTTACTAAGATAAATCTCCTGGGCTTCTTGGGCTGAGAGGAGTCCTTGAGAAGAATATTTATTTGTCATCTTTTGGTTTCTTATTTAATTGGAGTCACATATCTTCTCTAAAGCCATTTATAAACTGTACCACATTCTACTGATGCAAATTCTGTACAGAGACAAGTTCTGTGTTTGAGTTCACATTTATACTTTTCTATTATAAATTCAGGAGAATACTTTCCATGGAAATTAATGGGAAATTCTTGCCAAATAGCTGTCACCCGTTAGTGCTTTTACTGTGGAATTAGTAGTAATGTACGCTTTACAATGAATATGGTTCATATGATATTTTAAAATCACATGATGAAAAAAATCATGGAACTTTGACTTATTTTTATGCTCTGACTCTGTTTTGGCATCTCTGATGTGTTTTCTGGGGAACACTACATTATCATTATGAGATGCTTGCTTCAGTGAGCTGAACCATCTACTTGGTCTGATATTAATCCTGAAGTTCTCATAAGTCACTCAGAGGATTATACAGTTTCACAGCACCGTATTCTGTAGCTCAGGTATGTTTTAAATTATTTGGTCACAGGCATGAATATTTTTTTGTCTTTGTTACAAAGCCAGACAGTATTTCAGGGGCTTTCCTCCTAAACGTTTACTATTTTACTCCCCAGATATTTGTCAACTCTGCATTAGACCCTGGGTGCATATGGATTTAGGAGTTCAGTTATTTGTAAGTGACCCTGAAGAATGATACTATAAAGGAATTTTTAATTTTCCTAGGACAACAAATATGAGTTGAATATGGAATGAGTTACCTAGCTGGTAAATGAACCTCATTGAAAACCCAGCATATACAATTTAAGGGGCTTTGCTATTCTCTATTTGGTGTTGCAGAAAGCAATTGCTTTCCTAAGATAATTTTTAAAGCCTTTTTAAAAGGTAGTAGCTAATGTATATTGAGCATTTACAAAGTGCCAGACACTTAATCTAGGTACTCAAAATGAATTGTCATGACATAATTTCCCAGGTGGGGGAAACAAGACTTACTCAAGAGAGGTCTTGTCAAGTTCACACATACTAAGTGGTGGAGCCTGGATTTGAACCTGGGAAGTCAAACTCTGGAGCCCTCCTCCTTCTAGCATTTGTGGTAGGAAGGAAGAGGTTTACACAATTCAGAGTTCTACTCTGGAAATTCCATGTATTGAAGATATTTAAGAGGAGGTGTTATATTTGGCAGTGAGGCAGATCTCTCCACTATTAGGAAAGCAAAATCGAGTGATTTGTGAAATTGTTTCAGTGAGTGCTCCAGCCAGTATTTATTTTAATGGCTGTGCAAATGACTTTAGTCCCATATTTATAGAATCATTAAAGACTGTGGGGATTATTTATAGTTTCTGTGCTATGCTTTATTGCATTTTGTGGGCAAAAATATAATTCATAGAGATATGCTTGAGAATTTGGTGGTTTTCAAAGGCCTCAGAATATATCCCACTGGACTTTCAAGGGCTGTTGTATTAGCATCATTATTTTTTGTTTGTTTGTTTTACACTATAGAGTTTTCCCACACAATGGTAAATATAAATGTAAAATTTGTATTTGTATTTTACTTAGCACAGGGAATATAATGTCAAATTTCTAGCACATAGCAGTTGGTCATGTATTTGAACTCAGAGATTCACAGTTTGTGCCTCAAATGTGAATCTTTAAGACCACAGCATGCAGAAGTTGAGCAGACAGGCAGGGCTACCCCGTGTTTAGAATTTGGAGGGATAAATGAAAAAGAACAGTGACGATTCAGAGCTTGAGGGTTAAAGACAGCTAGTGATAAAAAAGGGAGTGTTTCCAAAAGTGATGCCTCTCCAAAAACTCTAGTGTTGCTGTGATAATTGTTAGGGCTATAAAGGAAGTATTGGACAAGGCAGAAAAATAGCAAGACCATGAAATAGTCAGACAAAACTCTAATACTGATCTTTGTTCTTTCTTTATACAAACTTGTTATCTCATTGAACATTTATCGATACCTCTAGCTCTTGCTCTACAGCCCCCTTCTTCTGATTCCAATACCTAATTTTCTTCTGGGGAATGAGTTTTCTTCCACTGCATGCCAGTTGGCGCAACTGTCATTGCAGGTACACCACTCTCTCCTTGTCAGGAGGCAGACCTGTAGCCCAAATGTTCTAAATCTTTAATGGCATGACAGAAAGGCTACAAAAGCAGCTGGAGATGGTTCATTCCAGCTTCTTCAACTGATGAGTTTGTCCATTTGTTCCTGCTGCCAGGATTCTCAGAGCATCACTAGTTCCTGACAGCCTTTTCTCTGTCTGGTTCCTCAGCCTTTCCCTTAAGTCTGAATATTTTCCTCAGAACTCTCAATGGCTTACTTTGTGCTCAAGTTAGACAGATCCGTCAATTTCTGTTGCTTGCAAACGAAGACTCCTAACTGAAATTGTTGGTTTTACTATAATTTAGATGTAGAAGAAGGGATTTAATGATATGCTTTCTTAAAATAGCTAATCAATGGTTTCAGAAGAATAGCATTAGCAAATTCTCAGGGGAAAAAAATGCAGCACAATTGTTTTCAGGAGCTTTTCAACTGTATACGTTCCTCTGCAATCCAATGGATGCCTAGATTCTAGAACTGAAAATACATTTCTAAATTGATCTCTCCCTGGTGGAGTTCTAGCAAGAATAGAATCAGATACTCTGAATGTTTAAGAAGAGCACTCTGAACCCCTCCCCTGTTATATATGTGTATATATTTGTTATACATTAATATATCCTCCAAACCTAAGGTTTTGTGTTCTTACTATATGTTCATTATTCAACAAGTAGTTTTCTTTTTTCTCTTTATGTCAGGGAACAAATTATGATGCTACTGTTTATCTTGGATTCTTCTAAAAGTCCATGGATCAGTTTGGGGGGTGGTAATGAATAGAACACAGAATGGGATCATCTCTATTGGGCCATCAGATTGCCAAAAATAGACACATTCTGCAATTATCATCAGAATGACTTGTTACCATTTGAAAGTAGATGAAGAACAGAGATGCCAGTTATTCATCACATTCAAATCCCAAGAAACAGTTTTCTATGCAAGTAAATCATTGGGTCTGGGTGGTTTTTTCTCATTTTTTTTCTACTTCTTCCTCATTTCTTCTCTGCCAAACATCTAATCATGCTGAGATGCATCCTGCATAATAAACATACTCTTTGCACTTTCAACGACTATTTTAGTACAATAACATTTTAATATCAGTCTGTTCCTTCTCCACATCCTTCTTTGGAATAACCATATAGCATAATTTGGGCTAAATGCTGTTTTCAAAGTTAATGGTAAAAGTAGTAATAAGAGTAATAAGGTCTCCATCCTCTGCTGTATAGATGAGTGCATGTGTAATCATTCCCATGTCACATGTTGAGGAATCCATTGTAATTTAAGGCTTTGCTTGATTCCTTCAGACACTTGACTGGAACCCCTTCCTTGATGTAATCTGAAGGCAACTACTAGAAATTAGTATCTCTAACAACAATGAAAGGACAACACAGGAATTTTAGAATTAGACATACTTAAGTGTTTGCTTAGGGTTTCCCAGGAGGATGACTCTGATATAAGGATTAGAGTTCTGCCCATTTATAAGGAAAGTGATCACAGGAAACAGAGGAATGGGAAAGAAAGCCACTGGAGGAAACTTTCAAAAGCCAGTTACCTTGGTGGACAACTGGAATTTTGATACTTTGGGAAGGATCCTGAGAGATGGTGTAGAACAATGAAGAAGAAGGAAGCTGGGGTATGTATTTACAATTCCCCAACTTACACTGGTTGAGGGCAGTCTTAGGAGCATTCATTCTCCAGTCTCGTACCTGGACAAACCTGAGTGAAGTATGTTCCCATGGCCAGGCAAAACCCCTTAGACATCCAGAAAACACTATAATTCAAATAGATACATGCACCCCTACGTTCATAGCAGCACTATTCATAATAGCCAAGATATAGGAACAACCTAGATGTCCATCAACAGATGAATGGATAAAGAAGATACAGTATGCATATAGAATGGAATACTACTCAGTCATAAAATGAATGAAATAAGGCCATCTGCAGCAACGTGGGTGCAACTAGAGATTTCCATAGTAAGTGAAGTAAGTCAGAAAGTAAAAGACAAATGCCATATGATATCATTTATACATGGAATTTAAAATATGGCACAAATAAACCTATCTATGACAGACTCAGAGTTATATAGAACAGACTAGTGGTTGCCAAAGAGGAGGAGCTGTGCAGGAGGGATGAACTGGAGTTTGGGGTTAGTACATGCAGACTACTGTATATAGAATGGATAAGCGACAAGGTACTACTGTATGGCACAGGAAACTAAAATCCTGGGGTTAAACCATAATGGAAAAGAATACAAAATATGTATATATGTGCATAACTGAGTCACCTGCTGTACAGCAGAAACCAACACAACAATGAGAGAGTCTCATGCATCACGTGGAGAAGGAAATGGCAAGCCACTCCAGTACTCTTGTACTCTTACTCCAGTACTCCGTCCCTGGAGAATCCCATGGACGGAGGAGCCTAGTGGGATACAGTCTATGGGGTCACAAAGAGTCAAACACAACTGAGCGACTTCACTTTCACTTTTCACTTTCATGCACTGGAGAAGGAAGTGGCAACCCACTACAGTGTTCTTGCCTGGAGAATCCCAGAGATGGAGGAGCCTGGTGGGCTGCCATCTATGGGGTCACACAGAATTGGACATGACTGAAGTGACTTAGCAGCAGCAGCAGCATGCATCACAGTGAGCAGCCTTCACTGTGAAGAGATAGGTACTATGGGCAGGGCCTTGATAGCATCATTTACCCACCTTGCAAAGCTCAATGCAAAGGAGGTCAGGGTGGATGCTTTATGAAAAGACTGGATTTCATACTGCTTATGCAGTATGCTTTGAAGGGAAAGGCATTCATTCTTGCTCCAAAATTTCTGTTTCTCCAGATAAATTCAGAGGTTTCAATATTCTAGACCTACAGCCATTAGAGAATAATTCTTTCAGGTTAAGCCAGTGGGACTCAAAGTAAGTTCCCTGAACCATCTTCAAATTTTCCTGGGAATGCTTTATAGAAATCCAGATTCCTGGTTCTTAACTTCCAGACTGAATCACATCTCTGGGTGTTGGAGAATAGAAAGCAGCTCCAAGCGAGATTTATGAACTCCTCCAGTTTGAAAATACCTGAGCATTTCCCCTTTGCCTAATGACCTTAGCATTGAAAAAATGAAAATACAGTTTATTTTTTCCCTTAAAATATTAATACATACTCAAACCATATATATATGTCAGACCTGTCTTATTTCACTTCTGCATCTGCAATCCTTACCTAGCACAAGCTTGTCACATAGTGAATACGCTACAGATACTAGTCAAATAAGTGAATTCCTATAATAGAAACTAGAATGCAAGCATTCTTGGTGATTGAGTGACTCACACCTCAATGTGTATAAATTTGTCAACTCTTTTCCTCTAAGGAAGGAGGAACAGATGCTATAATAGAACACTGAGAGCCAGAGGGAAGGAATTGATAAAAACAGAATAAGGATTAGTTTTCTAGCTATAAGATTATCCATCTGCAAAATGAGGATATTGTCAGCATCTGATATTCTTGTCTGTCTGATGTCCATTCCTTTGCTACTTGATCCTTTACCCTGATATTCCTTTGGGAAACTACTCCTCTTCCATATATAGTCCATGGTGATTATGAAGGTCTGTCTTCATTATGGTCAACCACCTTTATTCATCTCCCAGATCACAAATGATTGATTCAGGAACTGATTTGTGATTCAACTGAGATCAGTTAGATTTTAATCCAAATTGCCCCTTTAATTTCAAAGAGGCTTTCTTAATTTATAGAGAAGGGAAATTAAATACCTGTTGGCTTTGCTCAAATGGTAGGATGTAGGCCTATAACTGGTGTTGGCCATGTTTACCATCACCTGGGAGATGCTACTTCAGAATGAAACCAAAAGCAAAGGAAAGAGAACCAAGAGTTGGAGAGAGTCAGACTCACAAGTATATAGCTGGAGCTCCTGGATCCAGCCACGCCTGAAGCTCTTGCAATTAGTGTGACTTGCCACTCACATGAGCCAATGGTGGTTATGTTCTTGACACCTGAAACAAACCAAAATTCCTTACTGAAAAGAGTTTGAGATGAACTGATATCCAAAGGAGTATCACCAGATTGTCACTGAATGTCTACAGTTGTCTGAAAGAGTTAGGTCTGAACCCATGCCCTACTACTTCTTATCTGGGTGAAATCTGAACTGTTACTTAAGGTCTTCAATCCTCAATTTCATCTTATTATAGAGAACTTGGGGTATTATTTCCCTCATTGGGTTGTGAGGATTATACACACATTAACAGTAGCCATGAAAGTGCAAATGAATGGTAGAGTTACTAAAGTTCTTTTATAGGAATTTTTATCACTTTTGGACATTCTTGACCACCTTCAGTTACCTAAGACCTCCTGATAATTCCAAAAGCCTCCATTAAATAGTATTAATCATGAATCAAGTCATGTTCCATAGGGAGGGAAATTTTTTTCTGAGAGTATTCAAGAGACTGGCTAAGCTCTTTTTCTCCTCATTGCCAGATCATTTGAGGCTGGCAGGGAATCTACTGGACTCCTACAAGGTGTCTGATGTTCAATATGATGAAATGAGGAAAGTGTAAATGTGAAGATTGTAGCAGACTGTACTTTCCAAAGATTGACACAGCAATATCTCTCATTATACGTGTTCTTCAGCCTTGTGAACTTGCTTGCCTCCATCAAGATGTATAATCTAATTCCTCTCCCCTTCAATCTGGGCATTTCTTAGGGATCTACTTTTACCACAGAATACAAAAGAAGTGACACTGAAGCTGAATCTGAAGTCTCAAGTGAGCACTTGTTTTCCAGATGCTCCCACTTGGGACAGTATCTTACAGAACTGAGCTGACATGCTGGGAGAAGCCCATGCCACATGGAAAGCCTACCATGTAGGTGCAGTGCATGGTCCCAGCCTTTGAATCATTCTGGTCCAAGTGCTAGGCACATGAGTGAAGATAGTTCTAGATGCCTTCAGTCTCTAGACAATGCAGTCATCTCCTAGCCCCAAAGTACTTTCAACTATGGCTGCAAATGTTGTAAGCACAAAAGAGCTGTCCCTGTTATCCCCTTTCCAAATTCTAGACTCGTAATCTGCCGTTTGTTTACACCACTAAAATGTGAGATGACTGCTATTCCTTAGCAGTAGATAACTAGAACATTAGGGACAGCATAGCCGTCAAGGAGCACCCTTTACCTTGAAGATATGATGATGTTCATGATGATGCTCACTGGACCAAAGCTCTGTCAAATAGGGCATATATCTATAGTGGAAAACATTAAACGAATGATAAATAAACTAACAAAATCCATCAGAATAGAACTCAGAACATTAGGTTGTTAGAACTGTTTGTACTTCTGATGATCAACCACCAGAACTCTTTCATTTATGAGAGACTCTCCCCAAGAACTGGTGTTGTGATGGAAGTATTTCCTGTTCAGGAGCAAGACATGCAAGTCTATGCTTAAATGAATGACTTAACTAGCAGATGGTAGAGTATTGCCAGAGCCCTGAGCTCAGTCAAACCTGGGTTCAAATATTTATTCCCACCCTAGTAGCTGAGTGATCTGTTAGAAACCTTTTCATTATACTAATTCATTCACTATACCTTTTCATTATACTCCAGTTTCCCCTATGTGCAAAGTGGAAGTGAAAGTCACTCAGTCATGTCCAACTCTGCAACCCCATGGACTATACAGTCCATGGAATTCTCTAGGCTAGAAGTGGGTAGCCTTTTCCTTCTCCAGGGGATCTTCCCAAACCAGGGATTTAACTCAGGTCTCCCGCATTGCAGGTGGATTCTTTACCAGCTGAGTCACCAGGGAAGCCCAAGAATACTGGAGTGGGTAGCCTATCCCTTCTCCAGAGGATCTGCCTGACCCAGGAACTGAACCGGGGTCTCCTGTACTGCAGGCAGATTCTTTACTAACTGAGCTATCAGGGAAGCAGAAAACCATATATACTTCATAGACTTATTTTCAGCATTAAATGAGAAAAAGAAGCACTTAATATATTGCTATGTACATAGTAAACATACCAAGTCTTAACTATTAATGTTATACCCACTGTGTTGAATGTTGTATTCAAAGCCACTTGCAAATTTTTTTAATACATTCAACATGCAGAATTCTGTAAATGTTAGGTGTACACCATGTTACTTTGATGTATTTATATATTGCAATATGGTTGCTGTAATAATGATATTTATCCATTACATACTTATAGAGCAACATTACTGTCTATATTCAATATACTGCGCATTAGATCTCTATCCCTTATTTAGTGTTTGCTGCAAGTCTGTACCCTTAAATACCATCAGTCTTATCCTCTAACCCTTAGTAACCACCATTTTACTCTGCTTTTGACTTTTTAGATTCCACATATAAGTGATATCATACAGTGCATCCATGTTATTGCATGCGGCAAGATGTCCTCCTTTCTCACAGCTGAATGATTTTCCATTGTGTGTATATAGCTCATCTTTTTTATCCATTAGTCTGTTGATGGGCATTTTAAGTTGTTTTCATTTCTAGAATATTGTGAATAATGCTGTGATAAACATGAGAATGTACATATCTAGTCAAACTCCTGTTTTTATTTCCCTTTGATATTTACCTAGAATTGGAATTGTTGGATTCTAAAACATAACTTAGAGTAAATATATTAACAACATTTTACGGAGGACCAGAATAAGAACTCTAGCTAACATTCATTGATATGCACACATGCCATGAACTATGCCAAGTTTCTTTACAAGAACTGCCTCCCTTAATTATCACAACAATGCTATCACTCAGGGACAATTACATCCCATTTAAGAGCAAGAAATTGAGGCATTAAAAGTGTAGGTACCCTGCTCCAGGTTACACAGGGATTAAATGGTAATCACACTGCAGACGAATAGCTCTTAATCACTCTGTCATATTACGTTCCCCTATTGGACACATGTCATTTTACTTTTGAGGTGAGGAGTTTTCTTTTATGTCAAAACACCACCATATTACACTACCAGTATTTCCATGCTTCTACAGAAACTTGAGGTCTCTGTACTTTGCACTTTGCAGAAACACTGAGGTGTTGAGCAGGTAACTCCCTAAGCCATGCAACAGAATGGTCCGAAGAAAGGTAGAGATAACTGAACAGGGAAGGAAGATAGATTCATTTGGATTCCTCATGGGTGATTCAGCATTTTCAAGGTGAATTTAATATGGGAAATGTTGCCAGTTCCCATTCACTGAAGACTTGATGCCTGATGCCAAAACCACTTAAGTGACTCAGGAAAATCTATCCTTATCATTTTGCATTGGATGTGCCTTTTAAGGATGGGATTGGTCTTTTACTTTGATCTTTGGCATGCTAGCAAACATCTTTAATACTTTTTCAAGGATCTTCAGCTTAAATTCCATTTCCTGCCCTATAGGTGAAACAGTTAAAAATATTCACCAGACTCTCCCTGCTCAAAGAGTGGTCCATAGACCATCAGGATCAGCATCTTCTTGAAGCTCTCAGCATGCAGAAATTTAAGATATCCCCCCCTAGACCTACTAACTCAGAATCTGCATTTTAATAAGATACTCAGGGGGAGAATTCCATGGACTGTATAGTCCATGGGGTCGCAAAGACTGAACGACTTGCACTGGGCACTTTGCAAGACACTCAGGTGATTCATATACACATTTAAGTTTCAAAAACACTGTTCTACACACATATTTATTGAAAACTCTTTTTAATAAATAAATTTTAAAAACTCTTATTGTTTTAGGCTTTAAAGAAGCTAATAAACTTTCTGGATTCATGGGAGGGAATTTATAAGAATTAAGTAAAAAAAAAAATAACTCCAGTTCTTAAAAAGTTTTAGTAAGAAAATAAGACAAGAGTAGCTGAGCCTCCTGTGAAACTTTATTTAGCATGACTGGGAAGGGCTACTCCAAAGATCTGAGATCCAAATGAATGGAAGAAGTAGATGTGTAAAGATAAGGGGGAAGAATACTAAGGCAGAAGATAAAAGCAAGTGCAAAAGCCAGGAGGGAAGAATGAGCCTAGAGTGTCCTGAAAACTGAAGGAAAGTCAGAGTTCTGTGTGACCGCAAAGGCAGTAGGAGATGAGGTCACTTACTCACAAATAGTCACCGAACAACAGGCAGTGGTAGGAACTGTCCGAGGTGCTGGAGATGTGGCTGTCCACAAAACAAAGGCCCCATTCTAAAATGAAGATCACATTCTAGAGACTGAGCCAGACAAGTAACAAACAAATGTGAAAATACGTGACAAAAACTAAAGACGGGTATGGGGATAGGGAGTTAAAGAAGGAGTCTTATTTTAGAGAAGGGGTTGACAAATTATATAACATGGGCCAAATCCAGATGTCTACCTGTTATTGTAAATAAATTTTTTTGGAACACAAGCATATTCATCATTTTATACATGTTCTATACATGCTCTCATACAACAATGAAAGAGTTGAGTAGTTGTCACAGAGATGATATGGTCCCCAAAGTCTAACATATTTACTGTCCAGAAAAAAGTCTGTTTTAAATGACAGAGTGTCTGGGTGGTGGGGTGAGGAGATGGCTCTCTGAGAAAATGATAGTTGAGTAAAGAGATAGTCAGGACCCAGGTGACATAGGGCCTTTTAGACCATGGCCAAGAGTTTAGGTTTCAAGTATTACAGAATGTCATCAGGCAGTTTTAATGGGGGGTGGGGGGGGGGAGGTAAATAATCTAATTTATCTTTTAGAAAGCTTACTAGAAGTCCACAGGTTCAAAGCCATAGCTGGGATTCTGCCAAGTTTTCTCAACCAAGGCACCTGGAGATGAGAGCCAAGGTACTTTCCCTCTGATAGGTACTTTGGCTCTGTCTAGATGATGTGGATTTTTGACCAGAATAAAAATCAAAAGATGATTAATGCAGAGATGTCCCATTTCCCACCCTTGTGTTTTGTGACAGCATTATGATTAATAGGGCTTTGTACAGTTCCTCATGAATGACTGATTTGGAACAATTCTATGAAAGGGATGTGGTAATTTAGCACCATTGCATGTCTACAGAGGAACAAAGCTACCCTTATTTTTAGCTTAATGCCACGATTACTTTTGAATATCTTGGCTGCCTTTATTCATTCATCTATTCAACAAATATTTATCAAGTGCCTATTATGGACAAGGCCCTGCATTTGGCAGGATAGATGAAAGGCCTACCTTTGAAAGGTCTTATTTAGTGTTTCCAGAAAGAGAGACGAGGCAGCCACAGGAAAAACTGCCAAGCGACTATTCCATTCAAAGGAATGAAAGAAATGTGGACTCTCTAAAAGGATTAGGGCTTTTCTATTAAAAAGAAGAGGTTGAAAGGGGATATAATTGAAACCACTCCAATCCTGAAGAGCACGGACTTCAACAAATCCAGAGACATTAAAATGATGGTCACACAACAGGATAAGATGTTAAGAGTTCATATATCTGACATTTAGGTTGCACTTAGTGATTTTCAGGTACTGGAAAATGCATTCACTGAAAATGCATTAAATCTCACAATAATTATTGGTAAGTATGATGCAACAAAGAAACAGAGAGCATAAGTAATTTACTCAAGATCATATGATCTTAGAAGCTCACTAGAAATCCACAGGTTCAAAACTATAGCTGGGATTCTGCCAAGTTTTACTCAACCAAGCCCCCTGGAGATGAGAGCCAAGGTGTTTTCCCTTTGATCTTGGCTCTGTCTGTGGTGAAGTGAGGTGGTGGTGAAGCTTGTAGTGGTGAAGTGAGGACTAGAAACCAGGGATGTTTGACCCCCAAGCTGATATGGAATGTTCCTCATTCAGTTGTTCATATCGTAGGGAATACTGCTAGATTCAAGAAGTTTGGAGGACGAGGAGACGGGAACTGGAAGTTTTCTATTTTTACTTTTTAAAGCTGATTTTCAGGAAGATAGCTCTCTCTTCTACAGCTTTCTTCTTGGTACCTTTAACAGGGAATGAATGTTGACCCCATGTGGGAATCTTTATCCTGAGTGGCAAAGAGAATTTATCTGCGTACAAACCACTCCATTCTCTGGCTCAGCATTGAAAATCCTGAAATTCCTCCTACAGATCCAGTCTAAATGTAATTGAAAGGTACATGTTGATTCTAAGCTTGATGAAGAAAATTTGAGAAGGTGATGAATAATAATGCTAGCTAAAATGTGTTGAATGTTAAAATGAGGTCGATTTTGTGCTAAACTTCACATTATGCACATTATGTGCAACAATCCTATGAGTTAATTATTACAGTTATGCCTGTTTTATAAAGAATCAAGGATTAGAGGTGTTGACTGTAATTCTTAGGTGACAGAATCAGGACTATGTACTTCTGTCTGGATATAAACAAAGTGCACTGAAGCACTCTCTAGTGGATTAATGTAATTTTCTCTGTTGCTGACTGCATACATCATCCACAGACACATGTCAATGTGAGTTTTTAACCTTTAATTCAACTGACTTTCTGGTTCTCGGCAAGACAGCCAAGAAAGAACACAAATGAGAGCTGGTAATCTCTCTGATGTGCAACTCCTGATCAATAGCTCCTGATATGCCTTCTGCTGTGAACTGGAGCCACGCTTACCTTTCCATCAGTGACTTGGGAAATGTGTTAACCTGAATTATACTCCAGAGGAGGCAATGCCCATTGCAACTCCAGATAGAGCAAGACATAAATAGGTGGAAAACAGCTTAATAAATTCCAGTCCTACCATTTTTATTAGTGTTGAGTCACACAGAGAGAGAAGGGGCAGAGCCTTTCATGGCTTTTCTGTAAAGAAGCCACTGTAAAAGTCATTTCTGTAGACTCCTTTTTATCAGGATTTTATGCTATTGATGTAGTGATAGATTTGTCCTGATTGGCTGATTGACCCATTCATTCATTTATCCATCCAACTATTTTTTAAGCCTAACTGTGTTCTAACTTAATATTCCATTTATCAGGTCAGTGACCCTAAAATGTGGTCCCCAGATCAGTGGCCTCAGAATCACCTGGAAACTTGTTAAAAATGCAGAATCCCAGGCCTACCCTGGACTATCAGAAGCTGAAGGTAGGGTCCAGTGATTGTTTTAACAACCCTCAGTCTATGATGACATATGCCATTCATCCCTACTTCGGACAGGGCAATTTGGGATGTACTTTATCTAAAGCAAGAGAAAATGTTAGAGAATAACAACTCCCAACAATGAAAAAAGTAGCGTTAATTCTTCATAAGGCTCACCTTTATTCATTTGTTCAATCATTTACTCAACAATATTTACTGAGCATTTACTATGAGACAGGTGTTGTACAAGGTGCTGGAAATACATCAGTGAATGAGACAAACAATCAGAAAAATAGATTAGTTGCAACTGAATTAAGTTCTGTGAAGGAAAGTTATACAGATTTTGTGACAGTTTTTAATCTGGGGACCTAAACTGTTCCAGAAGGTTCAGGAGTGCTGCCCTAGAAGGTAACTATAGTCTGGGATCTGGAGGGTGAACAAGAATCAGTGAAATAACAAGCATTCCCATCTGGAAAACAATTTAAGTGTTCTTGTCAGGATGCTTTATCTAGGTTACAAAGGAGGCATAGACGGAAAGGGATTTGTGCCCAAAGCAGAAGCCATTGGTAACTTCTCGGAGCCTTTTGCCACCTAAGTATTTAGATTCTGGTTACATCTATCAAGGGAGTAAGAACTCAAGGCAGGATTCAGGCCAAGGTTAGATCATCTTTTGTTTGTTTTTAAAGGCAAACCTTGGAATAATGACCATGGTCAAGTAATCAATAGCTAGGTTCTTAAAAGACAGAGTGTGCTGTGAAGATAAAGATGATTTGCTTTGACTTTCTGTGTCATCCGGTTCCTTGGTTATTGGAAGTGCCTGAGGACAAAGACAGGAGCTTGGAGACGTGATCTGGAAACACAAAGTCTAGATGATGCAGAGACATCGCTAGCTTTATTTATTTCAGAGCAAGAGTGTTGAGAGAGGAAGAAGAAAAATAAGTGGAAGAAACCCTAACTTTTATATACTGCTTGCAAAAGAGAGACCAAGAGAATGAGGATTATCATAATTTGTGTTCAGGAAAATACATGGTATTGACTAGGAATAAAATTGTCCCATTGGAAGTAGAATGATCCTTATGTCAGATACAATTGAAACATCAAGGCGTTCTAAATCTTTGTGCAAACTCAGCCCATTATTCTGCTAATTCTGTTACACCTGGGGTCAAATGATTCCCAGTGCAATCGTAGGTGATTAACATCTGTTGCAACTGAACCTGACAATGTGGTCATAACTAGCACTGTAATTATTCAGGATGGTCATGGGGCTTTTTCTTGCAGCTGGAATCATACTAACTTCATCTCAGTACCTTCACTACTAACAATTGTCGTGTAGACAGGTGAATCTTATTGTCAAGTGGCAGGCTGACATTACAGACATTTAGTTTCTTAAAGGCAAGTAAAATGGCATCTTTCTCTCTGTATCTTTGTGCCTAGAACAGGGCTTGACACTTTGCAGCCAGAGAAATTAGGGAGACGACCACTTGTGGGGATGAATCTGGGGAGATAAGAAATTAAGGGAGGGAAGAAACCGGATCTGAGCTCTAGATAGATGGATTTTCAACTGGCTATTTATTAGACTCACCAGGAGTGTTTTTGGTGCATTTTAATTTTTTGCTGAATAAAACTAGCATAAAGAGAACTGTCCACATCCTTAGCGTACACACGTTAAGAAACAGAACATCATCAGTATCTCAGAAGCTCCTCCTATGCCCCTATTCAGTAATTACCAATGACAAAGGGGAAACATTCTCTGGACTTTCAAATGAGTTTTGGCTGTTTAGGAAATTTACATATTGGCATTTTCAGAAAATACTCTGCTGTCTGGTTTCTTTCACTCAACATTAGGTTTGAGATACTGGTTGGTATACTCATATGTTCATGTTTATTATGTTCCTTTGTATGACTGCAAAATTTATCTAATCTTATTGGGCAACTGGTTTCTCGTTTGTTTTTGGCTATTTTGAATAGTACTGTTGTGAACACTTTTGAGGATATATTTTGGCGTATACAGGGATATTTCCATTGAGATATACTTCTTTTAGGAGTGAAATTTCTAGGGCATATGGCATGTGCAAGTTCAGCTTTAGTAGCTATTGCCAAGCAGCTTTCCAAAGGAAGTATATCACTGTTGTCCACATTCACCTGCAGTCTAGAAGAGTCTGGTTGTTCCATATCCTCCTCTACCCTTAGTTTTGAGCATCTCTGTCATTTTCACCTTTTTGGCGAGTATGTAGTCATATTGCTTTGCAGTTTTAAGGTGCACTTCCCTGATGAATAACAAAGTAGAGTCCTTTTTCCTGTGTTTACTGATCCTTTATAAAACCACTGTTTCAAATTTACTGCTCTAGTCCTTTGCCTAATTTTCTATTGGGTTTTCTGTCTTTCTCCTTCTGATTTGTGGGAGTTCTTAATACATTCTGGGTATGAGTCACTGATAGATTTATGTATTATAAGTATGTCCTTCCACTCTAGGGCTTACTTTTAAACTTTCTTATTGCTCTGTTTTGATGAACCGAGTTCTTAATTTTAATAGTGTGATTTATTATATTTTTCTTTATGATTACTGCCATTTTATAGTGTCAATTTACAAATTTTTATCTACTCTATGGTCATAAATACTTGTTTCACTTTTTCTTCTAAAACTTTTATTACTGTACTTTCTTCATTTAGTCATGAAATCCATTTGGAATCAGCATTTGTATACAGTGTGAAGTAGGGGCTAAAATATATGTTTTTTGTTTTTTTTTTTTTCATTAGGATATCTGGTTGATCCAGTTTCCTCTAACTTTCCCAACTCACTAGTCTTCCTTTGTTATAAATCAAATGACCACACATGTGTTAGTCATTCAGTCGTGTTCAACTTTTTGCAACCCCATGGACTATAGCCCACCAGGCTCTCTGTCCATGGAATTCTCCAGACAAGAACACTGGAGTGGGTAGCCATTCCCTTCTCTAGGAGATCTTTGCAGACAGATTTTTTACCATCTGAGCCACAAGGCTCCCCAGATGGCACTTACAGTAACAACAACAACAAAAAAAACAACCCTGTTTGCCAATGCTGGAGACACAAGAGACCCTGGGTTTGATCTCTGGGCTGGGAAGATACCCTGGAGGAGGCCATGGCAACCCACTCCAGTACTCTCACCTGGAGAATCCCACGGACAAAGGAGCCTGGCAGGGGACAGTCTATAGAGGGTTGCAAAGAGTCTGACATGACTGAAGCAACTTAGCACGTACTCAGCACACATACGTGTGTACGTCTCTTTCTGGACTCTATTTTGTTCTTTCTATTTGTCTGTCCATGTGCCAATACCACTCTAGCTTAATTTTGATAGAAAACAAGATTTATTATGAGCCTGAGCGTAAGTCCTACATATTTTTTTCTTCAAAATAGTCTTAGTTACACTTGGCTCTTTGCATTTCATTATAATTTTAGCATCAACTTTCCTATTTCTACACACACACACACACACACACAACCTGTTGCAATTCAGATTGGGACTACATTAAAATGTTGATCATTTTGGGGAAATTAACTTTAGAATGTTGTCTTTTTTTCTACTCATGTACAACGTATATTTACTTCAGTTTTCTTGTATAGTGTTTAATAGTTTTTTTTAATAGTTTTCAGTAATAAATAGTCTTGCAATCTTTTGTTAGATTTATTCTTTGGTATTTGTTACAGTTTGATGCTATTGAACATGGAACCTGGGCTATTTTTAAACAATGCTGAGGGTAGGCCTCTATGTCTAGAGATGCTGATATAAAAAATTTGAGATGAGATCCCATCCTTGGTGTTTTAATATACAGCCAAGTTTGAACACCTATGCTCTAGATCCAGCCCTCTGCCTGCTCTCAGCAAGCTGGTTAACCTTTGGGTCATTATTTCATTACTTGAAAACATGGAATAAGAATATCTGCCTCACCAAATCAAGAGTGTTCTGTATTTATAATTTAGTGCTCCATGTAAAACTGAGAAGCATAATAATTTGACCTAGATATTTTTAAAGGATGAATGACAAGATAAATTTTATTTACAAAATACAGTAAAAGCAAACGAATCTGAGGTTGATTTGATCACATTCTCCTGAGACTGACTGAAGTCTCAAGAATGAAAATTTTCATCATCAAGGCAATGTAATTCTTTCGTTACTCACAGGAGAGCCCTTCACTATTTCATTTAGAACTTGTTCACTATTATGTTCAGAACACTTCTAACACACTAAGTGACTTGATTTCCAGACTTTAATAGATGAGCAGAGAGAGGCAAGAAGAATAGATCAAAAGGCAAGACCACCAGAAATAAACTCACAGGCATCAAGGGAAATGACATAAACAGCAAAGAAAGGTGAGCTCAAAGGACAGCAGGCTGAAGCCACTTAGTATAAGTTTAAGGGAAGCATGAGTCAGGAATACTGGTGAGTATTATTTTGTTATGCACAATCCTATAACAAATTATCATTATTTAAGCTCCAACTCAGCACAAAAATGCTGTGGGCTTTTTTATTTTTATTTTTTTTTAGGATGGTAGGAAAATGCATAACACATTTTAGAGGTTTTGAAAAAGAATGCTTAAAGTGAAAGTTTGGCACTTTTGCTATCCGAAAATACAATGTATTTTAAATGTTAAATATTTATCTAATATTTAATCTCTTTGAAATAGTAAATAAATGGTATTTTCATTGACTACTCCTCTATGGGCTTCCCTGGTGGCTCAGCTGGTAAAGAATCAGCCTTCAATGCAGGAGGCCTGGGTTTGATCCCTGGGTTGGGAAGATCCCTGGAGAAGAAAACAGCTACCCACTCCAGTATTCTGGCCTGGAGAATACCATGGACTGTATAGCCCATGGGGTTGCAAAGAGTTGAACACGATTGTCCCTTGGGGAGATTCAAATTTAGCTATTCTGTTCAGCTATGGGTAAAGGTAAGCACTTTTCAACCCTTTTCATTTTATTCCCCAGGGTATGGGGAAATGATATGAATTATCATCCACACAGCTCTGTCATGGAGGAGGGGAGGGGAGAGGAGGGGCATCTCTGAAGTCACTCCTTGATGAGTAAGTTTCCCAGATTTAACCTTTGGCTTTAAGACCTTGTTTGCCATTTGGTTAGTTTACAGCTTATGGTTACAACCCTGCCTGACCCACACATTTGATTTCCCTATGTTGTCTTCAGGAGCAAATTTAGAAGCAAAATATTTCCAAGGGGATTTGAATTATTCCTTTCTGCAGTTACATTGTACCAATTTCTGCTCCAAAACCTCTGTGCCCAACCCTAAAATAGAATGATCGATACTGCTTTTTATCTGTGAAAATAGACGATCAGTTCAGTTCAGTCGCTCAGTCGTGTCCGACTCTTTGAGGCCCCATGAATCACAGCATGCCAGGCCTCCCTGTCCATCACCAACTCCCGGAGTTCACCCACACTCATGTCCATCGAGTCAGTGATGCCATCCAGCCATCTCATCCTCTGTCATCCCCTTCTCCTCCTGCCACAATCCCTCCCAGCATCAGGGTCTTTTCTAATGAGTCAACTCTTCGCATGAGGTGGCCAAAGTACTGGAGTTTCAGCCTCAGCATCAGTCCTTCCAATGAACACCCAGGACTAGTCTCCTTGGATGGACTGGTTGGATCTCCTTGCAGTCCAAGGGACTCTCAAGAGTCTTTTCCAGCACCACAGTTCAAAAGCATCAATTCTTCAGCACTCAGCTTTCTTCACAGTCCAACTCTCACATCCATACATGACCACAGGAAAAACCATAGCCTTGACTAGACGGACCTTTGTTGGCAAAGTAATGTCTCTGCTTTTGAATATGCTATCTAGGTTGGTCATAACTTTCCTTCCAAGGAGTAAGCATCTTTTAATTTCATGGCTGCAGTCACCATCTGCAGTGATTTTGGAGCACCCAAAATAAAGTCTGCCACTGTTTCCACTGTTTCCCCATCTATTTCCCACGAAGTGATGGGACTAGATGCCATGATCTTCGTTTTCTGAATGTTGAGCTTTAAGCCCACTTTTTCACTCTCCTCTTTCACTTTCATCAAGAGGCTCTTTAGCTCCTCTTCACTTTCTGCCATAAGGATGGTGTCATCTGCATATCTGAGGTTATTGATATTTCTCCTGGCAATCTTGATTCCAGCTTGTGCTTCTTCCAGCCCAGCATTTCTCATGATGTACTCTGCATATAAGTTAAATAAGCAGGGTGACAATATACAGCCTTGACGTACTCCTTTTCCTATTTGGAATCAGTCTGTTGTTCCACGTCCAGTTCTAACTGTTGCTTCCTGACCTGCACATAGGTTTCTCAAGAGGCAGGTCAGGTGGTCTGGTATTCCCACCTCTTTCAGAATTTTCCACAGTTTATTGTAATTCACACAGTCAAAGGCTTTGGCATAGTCAATAAAGCAGAAATAGGTGTTTTTCTGGAACTCTCTTGCTTTTTCCATGATCCAGCGGATGTTGGAATTTGATCTCTGGTTCCTCTGCCTTTCCTAAAACCAGCTTTAACATCTGGAAGTTCATGGTTCACGTATTGTTGAAGCCTGGCTTGGAGAATTTTGAGCATTACTTTACTAGCGTGTGAGATGAGTGCAATTGTGCGGTAGTTTGAGCATTCTTTAGCGTTGCCTTTCTTTGGGATTGGAATGAAAAATGACTTTTTCCAGTCCTGTGGCCACTGCTGAGTTTTCCAAATTTGCTGGCATATTGAGTGCAGCACTTTCACAGCATCATCTTTCAGGATTTGGAATAGCTCAACTGGAATTCTATCACCTCCACTAGCTTTGTTTGTAGTGATGCTTTCTAAGGCCCACTTGACTTCACATTCCAGGATATCTGGCTCTAGGTCAGTGATCACACCATCGTGATTATCTGGGTCATGAAGATCTTTTTTGTACAGTGCTTCTGTGTATTCTTGCCACCTCTTCTTAATATCTTCTGCTTCTGTTAGGTCCATACCATTTCTGTCTTTTATCGAGCCCATCTTTGCAAGAAATATTCCCTTGGTGTCTCTAATTTTCTTGAAGAGATCTCTAGTCTTTCCCATTCTGTTGTTTTCCTCTATTTCTTTGCATTGATTGCTGAGGAAGGCTTTCTTATCTCTCCTTGCTACTCTTTGGAACTCTGCATTCAAATGGAATATCTTCCCTTTTTTCCTTTGCTTTTCACTTCTCTTCTTTTCACAAGTATTTGTAAGGCCTCCTCAGACAGCCATTTTGCTTTTTTGCATTTCTTTTCCATGGGGATGGTCTTGATCCCGGTCTCCTGTACAATGTCACAAACCTCCATCCATATTTCATCAGGTACCCTGTCTATCAAATCTAGTCCCTTAAATTTATTTCTCACTTCCACTGTATAATCATAAGGCATTTGATTTAGGTCATACGTGAATGGTCTAGTGGTTTTCCCTACTTTCTTCAATTTAAGTCTGAATTTGTCAATAAGGAGTTCATGATGTGAGCCACAGTCAGCTCCCGGGTCTTGTTTTTGCTGACTGTATAGAGCTTCTCCATCTTTGGCTGCAAAGAATATAATCAATCTGATGGTCAATAATCAATTGACCATCTGGTGATGTCCATGTGTAGAGTGTTCTCTTGTGTTGTTGGAAGAGGGTGTTTGCTATGACCACTGCGTTCTCTTGCCAAAACTCTATCAGCTTTTGCCCTGCTTCATTCCATACTCCAAGGCCAAATTTGCCTGTTACTCCAGGTGTTTCTTGACTTCCTACTTTTGCATTCCAGTCCCCTATAATGAAAAGGACATCGTTTTTGGGTGTTAGTTCTAAAAGGTCTTGTAGGTCTTCATAGAACCTTTCAACTTCAGCCTTTTCAGTGAAAATAGGTCATATGAGACCATTATTCAGCACAGAAGAATTCAGAGCACATGTTACTCACTGAAATAAACCAGCCCCAGACAAGCGTCCTCCAAACATTTGGGGAAAACGCAGGGATCCAGGTGGCAGATGTTGCTATTTGCCTACAGGCAAGTGAAAACATCTGTGAGAGCCAGTTCTTTGAGCATTTTTCAACCTGAGCTCAGCAAACATTTATTCTGTCAACAAACCTTCATTCAGACACTTGCTCTGTGTCTGCTGCTGCAGATAGTTGGTCAACGGAAAGGCTCTGACCTGCAGGCTTGTTATGCTGGAAATCTGATAACTTGTATTATTACTCTTTCCTAATATTAATATTATAGGGAAATTTAGTCAACATTGAAGTCGCTCTATTTTCTGACAGAAAGATGCTTAATGTATTAGGGGAACTGAGATATGGTTCCTCAAAAGATTTACCTAGCTGTAATTTGAGGTGGCCAGTGGTGTATAACTAAGGCCATCTGGGTTTTTGATGATGAGCCTAGACCTTGGGGCTTGACTTCTGAGTTTAGGGAAAAAAAGTGTGTTGACTTTTCAGAGACTAGGGGTTCCAGTTTTGGATAATACTCTTACCTATCCAGACTGAAGTTACCTCATCTTTAAAATAAAGGTACTAGGTCAGATGCTTCTTCCATTTCCTGGCTCACATTCTCAGGTATTAAACTCCCTGTATTAATTCATTGGTACTTTAAATGATTTATCACTTTCATCTATAGTGACCCTGGATAAATTTCTTCCCCTTTTTGTGACTTCACTTTTTCATTTATAAACCAGACAAAAATACTGGTGTTGCTAAAAGAGTGTATGACTTAGAAAGACAGAATTCTGACCAAGAAAGTTCAAGGAAGGTAAGCCTTCTTGTTCCGTGGCTTGCATCCTGTACTGACTGAATCATGGAGCCTGTGGCCTGGTGCATTCATCTCTGCCTGCAATGACTGGGTTTGGCCACAATTACAGCTACAGCTGTGCTACCCAGGAAGTTCAAAGGTGGTTAAGGGGGAAAAAACAAAACACAAATCTCTTCTGTCGGCAGTCTGGCTAGACTTAGTCTGTTCTTGACCAACAGAGGGCTGAGCAATAAGTAAAACTCTGGATAAGCACTCCTAAAGGGAGCTGAGAAGGGAACTTTCAGCAAAGATGCCACCCCTCCCTCTCTAAAAGGCTGAGATGTTTTTCTAAACAACCTGGTTAAGGTTTCTTCTTTCTGTCTTCTGCTTGCTGTTCTTTCTCAGGATGTACTTGGAGCAAAAAAATGGTACTGAGGCAATTCAAAAACTAAGGGATCAAAGAAAGCCATTTTTCTGTAGAATTTTTGAAAAAGACTAGAGAAGACTCTTGAGAGTCCCTTGGACTGCAAGGAGAACAAACCAGTCAATCCTAAATGAAACCAACCTTGAAAAGGACTGATGCTGAAGCTGAAGCTCCAATATTTTGACTACCTGATGAGAAGGGCCCACTCATTAGAAAAGACTCTGATGCTAGGAGAGATTGAAGGCAGGAGGAGAAGGGGATGACAGAGGATAAGATGGTTAGGTGGCATCACTGACTCAGTGGATGTGAGTTTGAGCAAGCTATGGGAGATGGTGAAGGACAGGGAAGCCTGGCATGCTGCAGTCTATGGGGTCGCAAAGAGTAGGACATGACTGAGTGAGGAAACAACAAGAGAAAGAAAAAAAACAAACCGAAACACCCCACAAAACGGAGGACCAGAAGGACTTTTGAGATTCTCCATTCATTGAGGTCACAAAGTCCCTGGTTCACAAAGTCCATGGTGTTGGAAAGAGTCGGATATGACTGAGCAACTGAGCAGACACAAAGAAATTAATAAAAAGAAACCTCAATTAAAACAGAGTCAAAAAGACAGAAAGGGAAGCTCTCATGCACCACAGCAAGCAGGAAGACTTCCTCTTCTTGCCTGGCAAGAGCTTACCCCATGACAGACTGCCGCAACTTAGCCACTGAGAAGCCATTCTACTTCAAACTCTTCATTCCTCCAATGAACACTTTGCTTTCTGTCCCCTTCCTAACTGCCTTTCCAATTTTTAAAAAAGAGTTCTCTCCTGGGTGGGTTTGGAAGAGGTCGGGGTGGAGTTCCATATGGCTCATGATTACAGACCTCAGACTGCAATTTTGTGTTTATCTCAAATAAAGACATTTTTGCTGGTGAAATAATGGGCAGTCTATTTGTTCTAGAAATATTGAAATGACATTCTTGAAATGAAAAAATTATAGAGATGGAGAACATACTAGTGATTGCCAGGGATTAGGAAGAGGAGAAGGGAAGGAGGTGGTTATGGTTATAAAAACAGCATGAGGGAACTTTATGATGGCACTGTTCTGTATCTTGACTGTGGTACTAATCTTATGAATCTACACTTATGAAAGGATTGCATAAAAGTAACTATACACACACCCAAATTTGTTGTTTAGTCGCTAATTCACGTCTGACTCTTTTGTGACCCCCATGGACTGGAGCCCGCCAGGCTCCTCTGTTTATGGGACTTCCCAGGCATGAATACTGGACTGGGTTGCCATTTCCTTCTCCAGGGGATCTTTTTGACCCAGGGATTGAACCGGTGTCTCCTGCTTGGCAGGTGGATTCTTTACCACTGTGCCACCTGGGAAGCCCCACACACACTCAAATAAGTATATGTAAAACTGGCAGATCAAACCTATAGATTGTACTAATATCAATTTCATGGTTGTGGTATGTACATAAGATGTAACTATTGGGGGAAACTTGGGGAAAGACTATATGGGATCTCTGTATTATTTTATGCAACAATATGAATTATCTCAAAATTACCTCAAAATTAAAGGTTTTTCAAAGTATATTTATATTGTGTGGATGTATTTCTCTCCCTCTCTTTCTCTCTCTCCATATATATATATACCCTTCTATTTACACATCTACCTTAAGAAAGCAGGACATTATCATTCCTTTGATGGCCCTGCAGCTTTCTTTCTAATGCCAGTTTCCCTTTCTCACTTCTAAGAAGAAACACTGTACTTTAAAAAAAAAATCATTTTCTTGCTTTCCTTTATAATTTGAACCCATGGGTATATACAATAGTGACTATACCAGTACTGGTTATAATAACCAAAAACTGGGTATCAACCCAAATATTCATCGAAAAGAAAATAAGTTTCAGTCAATTCATACAAATAGAAAATAAACATGATTGAAATAAATTAGTCACATAAATCAGCAAGATGATTCTCAAAAAAATAATTTAGGCCAAAAAAAATGTAGCATTTAGTATGAAACTATTTATATAAAGTATAAGACCTATTTGAAGCCAAACTATATTGTTTAGGATAAACTAAATTACTATTTTACTTTGTAAACTGAACTATCAAAAAGCCCTAAAGCTTTGGGGGAATACAGGAGAATTTCAATTGTCTCTAGGATCATCACAGCAGTGCCATATCAGTGGCCTTTAGAATTTCTTTGGTGACCCTAGTTCCCTTCTAGAATCTGCTTCCATTGCCTGGTGAATGATCTGAAGTGAAAATAGTTTCACTTCCTCCATTTCTGAGACATCATTTGAAAGATGGTGTTGGCTGCCATCTGACTGGTTCTGGAATAATAAAAGATCGCCTGAAGTTCATCTCATGAAGATCTTAAGAGAATCACCTTATTTTGCAGAGTTGCTGAGAACCTATGTAACCTGTCATGTGGTTTATGTAAATAATCACAGTTATTATTAAGTGGGCAAGGGCTAGGGAGTGCCCATGCTGATGCATGCAGATTGGTGCCATTTTTAAAAAATCAGTTGATTGATTTTTCCTTTCCTCTGAGAATATGCATCTATGCAGCCACATTCCCCCGATGACTGATGATCTAACAGGAATACTAACAAAGCCCTCATTCCTTTCCAGGTACTGTTCTAAGACTTCAGATATGCTGAGTTGCTTAATTCTCACAATGACCCTGTAAAGGAAACTGAGGCATGAGGAGTTAGAGAATCTACTCACGATCACAGGACTGGTTGGGGCAGAGTTAGGATTCCACCCCACGCAGTCCACATTCACAAGAACCATAGGCAACTATTGCTACAAAGCTGAAGATGTACATATTTGCATTTTTCATGTGTAGACATATTTCAGAATAGAAAATGGAAAAAGTCAACCTAAAAGGTGAAAAATCTGAAATACATTTAAGGAGCATGGCTTTATAATTCTCTAGCTCAATAAACTCATTCTTTAAGTAGTATTTATACTTACAGAGATAAAACAGGAAGAATTGCTAACCAGGGCTATTTTCTTATGGGTTAGACTCTGGCTATATGTTAGGCTTTAGATTTCACCAAGGAGCAAAGCACCACACACACAAACACAAAACTGATCCTTAATAAGCTCAGGGAAAATAGTTTTCAATGAGTGTGTATGAGCAGAAGCAATAGTGGCCAGTGTCTCTATTTTTAATACCCTCCCTCCCCCTTTTCTCCTCCTTTCTTTCTTCTCCTCCCTCTCCCTTCTTTCCACCCCTCCACTCTCCCCACTTCTGCCCCCTCTTCTCCCAGTTAATGCTTAAGTGCAGCCAGAGTTAAGAACACTGCACCATCAGTTAACTGTGCTTCTCGAAAAAGAGATCCCTGAGTTACCACAATCAGAGTCATCTAAGATACTTGTTAAAAAAAATACAGTCATGGGCCTCCTGGGTCAGAATCTCTTACATTTGAGCATCTCTCTTTCAAAATAAGCACTATTTTGAAGTGAGAAATAGTCCCCAGCTACGGGCAGGCTATATGCTGCTGCTGCTGCTGCTGCTGCTGCTAAGTCGCTTCAGTCGTGACTGACCCCGTGCGACCCCATAGACGGCAGCCCACCAGGCTTCCCTGTCCCTGGGATTCTCCAGGCAAGAACACTGGAGTGGGTTGCCATTTCCTTCTCCAATGCATGAAAGAGAAAAGCAAAAGTGAAGTCGCTCAGTCGTGTCTGACTCTAGCGACCCCATGGACTGGAGCCTACCAGGGTCCTCCGTCCATGGGATTTTCTAGGCAAGAGTACTGGAATGGGGTGCCATTGCCTTATCTGGGGCAGGCTATATAGTAATGTAATAAAAACATTTCCTTAATTCTAGCTAAGGTTGATTATCTTGTCCTATGTTAACAGCCTTATGAATTTATTCACCTGAAATGACTGATAGTTTCCTAAACCAGATTCTAGTCATTGATTTGTCTTTTTCACATTAATTGGCAACTACTATATATTCTCTACTTATTTAGCTTCTGGTAGATAATTATTGAACACCGTACCGTAGCAACTGGCTGTTTCAGGCGCTGGGGATACAATCCAGTGAAACACATCAAGGCTGCATCCCTTGTGGAGATCTGTTCTATAGATGTTTGGGAAACAGACAATAAAGCGAAAAAGAAATGCTGGAATATTAGATTTTACTAAGTATATAATGAGAATTCTCCATATAATGAGAAAGTTACTAGTGCAAGAGGGAATAGTCACTGTTCTGGAATTGGCCTGCACTTGCTTCTGCGAGCTGATTGTTAAATTTCGAGGAGCTTTTTAAGCTGGTTGTTAAACACAGCCTTTATTAAAATTTTAATTATACAAACTTTAAATTGAACTAAAAACAAAAGCAGTAAGTACTCAAAAACTTTGTTTCCTAATTACCGCATGACCTCAGTAGACCCTATGGGTTATGTAAGGTGTTCCGTCTTACTGACTCCACCTTCAGGACGCCATGTTGGTAGCTTGAAAGAGGACAAGGTGAGAGAGAGTATGTAGCCCACAGAGACTGGCAGAGGCCATAAATCAGGGCTTGCTTTATTGTTTTGCTGATTATCTAAAACTTAAGTTATAGAGAGAACATTAATAATGCAAATTCAGCTGAAAATGTCTTGAATCAGTAGCTGTTTCATTGGGTTAGCACCCAAAAATGGAACAAAATATTCTTTTCGTACAAGAGAACTGTTCTCCAATTCCACACTTTCTGTTGGACCAGGCCATTGGTATTTTATTCCCAACTCCCAAACAAACTCCTCCAAGTTCTGAATTCTTTGAATTATCAAGAAACAAAACTGAAACCCCTGGGGAGAAATGCTGATCAGCTAGGAACTGGCCTCTCCTCATTTCTCTCTGCAGTCTCTCCCTTGGCTGGGGCTTCAGTCTCCATTATAGCTTAATAGGCTGGATCTGACAGAGCTCAGTGCTGACATCAACAAGACTTGGATTGTTTCCTGTTCCTGCCATCATCAACCCTCTATATTGGAGATCCCACTAGTCCTATCCAGTGCCTCCTGCAGATGGATTTCATTGACCACACCTGAAAACTATCCCCTAGGAATGCTACATCTTGGAAGCTGATACATGTAGAATGGATAGACAAGGTCCCACTGTGGGAGTACTGTCCTACCCCACAGAGAACTATACTAAATATCCTATGATAAACCATAACGGAAAAGAATATTTTAAAGTTATATGCATATAACTGAATCTCTTTGCTGAATAGCAGTAATTAACACAGCATTGTAAATCAACTACACTTCAATTAAAAAAAAAGAAGAAGAAAAGAATGTTCCATCTTGGCCAAATACATTGAGCTGCCACATGGCTTCCTCTCATGTTGTATCAGTTTTTTCCAAACTGTTCTCAATTGTATCTTTCAGGGAAGGTTTTTTTTTTTTCTTTTTTTTTTTTAAATCTCTGCACCCAGGAGTGCTAGAACACAGGAAATCAAGACATAGAAACCAAGGTCTCTAATGTCAGGGGTTTTCTTTTGGGTTGTTAGACAAGCTGTGTTTGTGTATAAGTTTAAGATTATTCCAATGGTAGGATTTAGTAGGACCTATTAGAATTGTGGTTCAGAAAAGTGCCACTCTGAACTAAAACAATCAGAAACAGTTTAAATATGGATTTGATGAAAATCAGAGCTTCAATCGGAATTCGCCTCCCTATACGTCTAGGAAAAATAGTCAAGCAAGAGAAACAAGACGTAACAAGCAGAGAGGTCATGAGCATGGTGTTGCGAATACCTGCAGCCCTGCATATGATGGAGGGGCCGTGGGAAAAGGGAATCAGGAATGGCTCCTGTTCTCTGATCTTTTTCTTTGCCCCTCCATCCTGCACTTGTTTCTCATCTTGCATTTCTGCTTCCTCAAGGCATCAAACAGGGGGAATTATTGTTGGAATTTACCTCTCAAAAATGATGAAAACAAAATAAATTTCCCTGAAGCATTGACATCATCTTCTTCCACTTCACCGCACCTCTCATGCCAAGAGCATAGAATTTAGAGACAGATTCCAATCCAGGCCCCTCCATTTCCAGGCCATGCGACCTTATGGGTGTTTTGTCTTCTTTTATCTTTCATTCTCTTTGTATCTCATATAACTTGCCTATAAACAGGGATTCAGAACATCTTCCTTGCAGAACTGGAAGGACTGAATGAATCCAAGTTATGACATCTATCATGTTACTATGTCTGTTATGGCTAACAGACAGTGGCTGCAAATGTCAGCTTTTCTACCATGATTTTTTCTATGACATTTATCTTTGAATTTATTGTTAGAGGCTATTTCCCTCCTGCAACCCCTCTGAGTCAGCTTTGTTCTTCCGAGTCTTACTTGATTCTTTTGGTGTGGAATCTGTTAGATAATTGACAGATGGTCAGTTGACACTTGGTGAAGAAATGAGTGAATGGGTGGATGGAATAAGGACCATCCTGAGCTCTTGTTTCTGTAGAAAAGGTCTGAGGGAAAGTTGTGTGTTACTGTACTTCGTTCTTGGGTCCAGTTACCCCTTTGTCTTTTTTAAACTGTAAGATCACAGCAGGCCTTGATCACTATTCCTGCTCTAATATTGCAAGAATGGCTTCTGGAACACTGGCTGGGAGGAAATAGCGGAACTTGGCTTTGAGCTCTATGAATAAAGGAGTTCTGAGCACTGTTCTAACAGTATTCGATGACGTTATTCTCCTGCATCCTCGGCACTATGTATCGACTGGAAGAACCTAAAAAGGGCATTGAAAAGAGAAAAATAAAATCATCGTAGGCTGGGTCTCCTATAGAGCATAAGCACAGTGTAGGGAGGGCGGGCTATGTGGGGAAAGGAAGCAGATATGGAAGAAGGCAATTTGGACAAGGGAAAATAAGAATGAAAAGAAAAAGAACATTATGGTAGTGGGGATAAAGGAGAAATATGTGGAAAACGTTCTTTTGTCAATTCTTAGACTTTCAGACCCCTAAGGGAAGTTCTGAAAGAACTCTTTTATCTGAATGTTAGGAGAAGACCTAACTTTACTCTGGACACAGAAAGGCCAGATGACAGAATTCTCAGGGTTGTAAGGAACTGTATGTTCTAATGGTGTGACCACCAACAGTGTGACAGAGTCTTCTCCTCTGAATCATTGCCTAATAGGAATCTGAGCTGAACTTGCTTGCCACCAAAGGTGCAGAGCTCACTACATACAGTAGAGGCCCATTTCCTACTTCCTATGACTACTTGTCCTTCCCTCTGCTTAAGTGAAATTGACCTCTCTGCCATTTCCACATGCTTGCCTTGTAAGCAAGCTCCAACTTCCTTTTGTTGAGGGACCTTTGGAAAGTTACAAGTTATGAGTTTTAGTTTCTCTATCTGTAAGATCAGTATAATGGTTTTTAGTTTATCCAGTTATGGTAAATAAAAATAAATAAATAAATAAAATAATAGATTTAAACCAATGAGCATCCTCAGGTCCTTCCATGGTTTATCTGCTGTGTTTTCCAGGTTTCTCCCCATGCTTAAACTCTTTCAGCTGAACCATTATCCTTCAAGATCCTTCTCAGTTCTCAGACTCCATTTCAATTATCTGTGACCATTTTCCCTTCTCCTCTAATGTTTGCATCTCCTATACAGATAACTCAGAATTTTAAGAATGTGAAAGGATGCAGTTAACCTGCTCTATGAATTCAGATTCCCTCCTATTAAGTTAAAGATCTCAGAGCTACTTTTGCACCCTCTGATAGAGATCCCAAAATCCACAGAAATCCTAAGATCCTTTGTGATACCCAAGACAAGCCTCGTAAGTAAGTTTCTTGTCTGCTAAGACCTGCCACCTACCAACCTAGAGTGGCCTGCCTCATTCCTCAGTCTCTCATCACCCTTAATGAGAGGATTCAGTTTATGAACCAACAAGATCTAATGAATTCATAGTAAAAAACTGACACCAGTAAAGAAGGTCCAGTTGGCCTTTCCTATCTGTGAGTTCTGCATCCAGGGATGCAACCAACCACAGATGATAAATACATATACATACATATATATATATATATTTTTTTTTTTTCTAATTATAGAAGTTTCCAAAAAGTCAAATTTGAATTTGTGATGTCCCAGGAGCTATACACATAGTGTTTACATTGTATTGAGTATTATAAGTAATATAGGGATGACTTACATTATAGGAAAGGATGTGCATAGGTTTTATGCAAATAGTACACCATTTTATATAAGGGACTTGAGCATCCATGGATTTTGGTGTCCTTGGGGGTCCTGGAAACAATCCCTCCATGGATAACAAGGAACAATTGTGTGTGTGTGTGTGTGTGTGTGTGTTCAGTCATTTCCAACTCTTTGTGACCCCATGGACTGTAGCCTGCTAGAGACTGCTCTGTCCATGGGACTTCCCAGGCAAGAATACTGGAGTGGGTTGCCATTTCCTTCTCCATGGATCTTCCTGACTCAGGGATCAACCTTGCCTCTCCAGTGTCTCCTGCTTTGTATCAGGATTCTTTACCACTGAGACACCAGGAAAGTCCAACAAGGGACGATTATATCTACATAAATGTGTTTTATGTGGATATAATATATAACCTGTATAAATGGGCTTATTTCCTCACCTAGTCTAAGATTATTAAATAGAAAGAACAATGCCCAGCTCAATAGATGTTAGCTACTGGGCTCATGGTCACTATCATGTGATTACTGTTGTTTTCTTGACATTGTCATCATTTTATTGTTTTTCCCAGTGGGTATCTGTGATGTAATTAAAATGGACGACTTGCTTTTTTCCTAACAGTATCCCACACCTCAAACCTCTATCTTGCTCGTGTTTGTTCTGTTTGTAATATTTTTCTCTTTCATCATCACCTGTCAAGATCTTTCCCAACCTCCAGGGTCTGTGTCATATAAACGCACCCAATTAAGTTGTTTTTTAAGTCCTCAACTGCATAATCTATCTCCTTATCCTTTGAATCCCTAATAGCCTTCAGGACATCTCTGTCTGAATACAGTCATTTGTGTTCTTGATTTTGGATGTAACCCTTGAACAAATCCAAGGCTTGGGGTGTTGATCCTTCTTGCAGTCAAAAATTCACATATGACTTTATAGTCAGCCTTCCATGTGGCAATTGTACATCCTCAGGTTCAACTAACCATGGGTCATGTAGTACTATTGTACATATTTACTGAAAAAAATTCACATACAAGTGTATCCACACAGTTCAACCCCATGTTGTTCAAGGGTAAATTGTGTTAGAACATAGTTTATTTAACTTTGAGGAATGTGTCTTTTTAATAATTACATTCCTAGCAGTGCCTAGCATTCTGACAGCGACACCTTGGGTGTTAAATAAACAAGTGTAAAATTGAAGAGGTTAGATGCTAACAAGGTACCATCATCTTAAGCCCCTTTACATACAACTGATTATTTATCACAAATAAACTAATTAGTAGGCAAATCATCATGTGGTTTACATCCCTTTTAGCAGAGTATTTTGCCTTTAGGGACTCTTGTAAGGCATAGGCTCACTTAACAATCGTATTTGAGGTTGCCTTTATGGATATGTATATTCAAGAAGATAGATTTCTGCTTCATTGGCTTCCCCAGGGCTCAAAAATCATACTGCCTTCCTCCTCTCTTTTGGTCATGGGACATTTTCACTGAAAGATCCAAGATGATTTGCCACACAGAAGTGAATTAAAACTGTTTTTGATAATAATAAGGAGTCCTTGCTTGGGTAGGGGGAAGTTGAATTTATAAAGTGATTTCATAGATGTTATTGTACACTATCAAATGCCAACTGAACAAACTGAAAATTGTAGTTTAAAAAAGAGATTAACTAAGTTTACCATTTCTATTGATGTATCAGATAGCACTGAGTAAAATGTTTTTAGTGGGTTATCAGTAAACTATCACTCTCCAGACCTAAAGACCATAGAGCCCAGTGGTATCTTGACTATAACTACAGCTTTATCCATTTAAGTACTCGTACTTATTTCTTACGCTTTGGCTGAGATGAAAGCCCGAGTGTGACTAAAGAATTGTCAGACAACTTCAATACCTAAAGACTGATATTCATTCCTGAAAGCCAGAGGTAGGGATCATGTCTAATCCAGCCCTAAAATATGCTTTTTCACATTAATCTCCTAGGTCAAAGTGGTTTCTGTAGAAGTAGCTGACACACTGTGCTTTTTGAAAAGTCCAAAGGGAACATAGGGTGTTTATGGCTAGAAGCTCGGACCTGAATGGTACCTAAATTCTAAGTTCAGTTCTATTGGTGGATGATTTGTCATTTTCAGCCAGGTCCCACCAGGATCTGCTGTAGCTGGAGAAATTGCCATCAGATCAATACTCACGCTGCAGGGTTTCAGGCTGAAGTTTCCATAATCCAGGGAGAAGGAGGCTCAGAGAGTTTCTTAAGTCTCATTGAAGAGAGGGAGATCTGGAAAAGAGGGGTATAGCTTGTAGAGCCAGGAAGCCTTCTGCCTCAAAAGTGGTAGACAAAATCCTTTCTGCCTTCATATTAAGAGGTACTCTCTATGGATTATGTTATTATAAGGAAATGGATGAAATTCCCACCATAATATGCCTTCTGTTCCTCTGTAATTCAAGTAGACCCACTTTTAAAAGTGATATGAACAGAGCCTTCAAGTACATTAGTAATGTTTTATTTGAAGTGACTTAGCATGCATGCACTGGGGAATAAGTACATAATTTTCTTTGTACTGTGTTTTCTGTCTTGTGGTATATATTAAATGTCACAAAGCATATTTTAAAAGAAAAGGGGAAAAACTGAGGTATGGCAATCTGTGTCTGTGTGTGCTCAGCTGCTCAGCCATGTCTGACTCTTTGAAATCCCATAGACTATAGCCCACCAGGTTCCTCTGTCCATGGAATGCTCCCGGCAGGAATATTAGAGTATTGCCATTTTCTACTCCAGGGGACCTTCCTGACCCAGGAATTGAACCCATGTCTCTTGCACCTCCTGTTTTAGCAGGTGGATTCTTTACCACTTAACCACCTGGGAAATCCAGTGCATTCAGCTAGTAAGTGGTTGATTCGTGATATTGCAATATTTTTTCCTTTATACATCAATTCCATTTCTGGTGATATGGACCCAGCATGGGATAGGAGAAGTGAAGCCTGCGGGTCACTTAAAATTACATGACAATAAGGTTACCACATAGTTAGAGCGGTATAGCAACAAAATGCAGAGAAGACAATGGCACCCCACTCTAGTACTCTTGCCTGAAAAATCCCATGGACAGAGGAGCCTGGTGGGCTGCAGTCCATGGGGTCACTACGAGTCAGACAGGACTGAGCGACTTCACTTTCACTTTTCACTTTCATGCATTGGAGAAGGAAATAGCAACCCTCTCCAGTATTCTTGCCTGGAGAATCCCAGGGACGGCAGAGTCTGGTGGGCTGCCCTCTATGGGGTCACACAGAGTCAGACATGACTGAAGCTACTTAGCAGCAGTAGCAGCAGCAGCAGCTACAAAATGAAAAGAGGCTTATCTGTCAGCCTTGCGTGACTGGACCACATTGCCTGAAGTAAACCGAATTGTTAAAGTGAAGAATCATATATACTCATAGGTACACCACCATTGTTTAGAATCATGTGTTGGTATTTCATACACTGAGAGCCTTCCACTACTGGAGGAGTCTAGCCTTTCCCTGGCTATAAAGGAGTTCCTGCTGGTGATCTACTCCAGTGCAGAGAAACAGAGTGAACTCAGAATGGAGAAAAGGGTTTTAGTTTCACACCCAATGGGCCATGGCAGTCAGTTCTTAGAGCCCTCCTGTCTCTTCTAAAAGGTTCAAATGCAGTGAAATATAGGACTCTGATGAATGGGGGCTCCTTCAAGGTTTTAAGCATAATTTGTATATTTCAATGATGGCTAAAGCTAATTAAACCTTTTTTTCCTTCTGTTCCTAAGCTCTTTACCTATATTATGTCATTTAATTTTCCCAACAGCCATATGTGATAGGCCCTATGATTATACTTATTTTACTGAAGAGGACATCAAGGCTTAAAGTGAAGATGGCTGCAAGTAAGTTCAGTCTTATATCCATTTCAAGTTTGGGACTTGAATGCCTTCTTTCTTTTTTTTTTTTTAAAGCAAAGTACAGGGGTGAGATTTTACTGAAGATATTGATTTGGCCTAGGTTATTTCCAGGCTAGGTTATTTCTAGGCCTATGTTATTTCTAGGACCCATTTCTCTAGCTATCACTTTGTTTAAAAGAATAGGTTACTCTAGAGCTAGGTCTTTGCCCAGCTCCCCCACAAATCATGTCAGGTCAGTATAGGGGTGAGTGATTTCCTCAAAACAGTCTGAATATTTAACTAAAAATGGGGATTGATGAATTATGGGCAGACAAAACAGTAAGATACTACACATATACCTTTTCTTTAGAAAGATCTGTGCACTGCTGGGTACAAATAGGACTCATTCTCTCCCTGAGGCAGAATATACATTCTTCCAGAAGGGAGGCTTGCCAGCCATCTGATGGATAGGTCTGCTGCTTTCCAGGCTGTTTGGAGGTCTGCAGTAGCTGCTGATTAGAAAAGTCCCCTCTTACATAATAGTGACACCTGGTGCACTCACGTAAGAGCACGAGGGGGAATTTTCTTCCCCCTTTCTTCTTCATCCTTTCTTAAGGATGCAATTGTTTCTGACAGGCAGTGTCATCTGCGGTGAGAGATGTAACTTGTGACTCTCAGTCCCAGCAGACAGCTGCACTCAAGGAGACTGCTAGCCTTTGATGATGCTACTGACTCTTACCTAGAAAAGCCAGAGCACTGAAATGTTAGGGTTCAAGAGATTTTCTGAGTGAAATATGTAAGTAAGGCAAGGGCTCCCAGTGCAATCACACACAACCCACATACTTTCCCAGTCACCAGGCATTACATGGTGTTCAACTCATTTGTTCAAATATATCTCAAAGTAAACTCCAAGAGGAGAAACTTCGGGTCTTGTTGTTTGCTCTGTCCTTCTAGCACAGTGCTGGGCAGGCAGTAGAAGTTTATAAAGTATCTGTTGAATGGTTGGGTGAATGACTGAACACAGGAATTTTAAAAGAAATTTTGCATTTGTGTGAGTACATTGTGTGTGTGTGTGTGTCTGTGTGTGTGTGTGCGAGACTGCAGTCTGTCATTTTCATCTGTTACTCATATAGGAAACTGAGGCATAGCTGTTAGGGAATTTGTATAAAGCCCAACAAGAAATTAATACCATGGCTAAAATACAGGTTATTTAGCACTATTTTTGAAGTTTTTTATGGAAACTACCCAGCTAGTTCATATATCTTCCCTTTGTATAGTGCTTTCCAATCTATTTGTGTCTTAGGTCATTCAATATATACTCACTGCAGAGTTACTATCTTCCAGACATGATTACCTTATCATTTTGTTGCAGAAACTCACAACTAGTAGGTATTATCCTTCAACCTACAAAGGAGGGATATCCTACAAAAGAAGGATATATATTACCTTCACAGGTAATATGGCTTGTCCATCAGCAAGAAGAGCCAAGGGCAGCCAAGCAGCACATGAGTTCTCCCGATCCCAGGTCTGACGCTCATCTCCACTGGGAAATGGTACTTTGTGATCTTCTGAGTATGGGGTATTGTTTGGTCTCATGAAGTATCAGTAACTCTGTCTAGTGAACTTGGTGTCTGACATGCCCATTACTGGGCTTTGATGATGCATGGTTATAAAACAAGAGCAGTCAGGCACATTATTTTCCACAATTATGACAGATGCTGGAACTCAGTCTAGACTTGGTGCTGATTTCTCATTCATCCTTTTCAGACATAAGTTAATGAAATGGAATAGAAAACTAAAGGTCACAATAGGCACAATTCTCTTTGGATCTTGAGATCTGAGTCACAGTTTTTCAATGATTGATTTTCTGGCAGAAATACAATTTCTGATTTTGATCAGCTCATCAAAAATTAGGACAGGAGAATAACAATTTTCTAGTACAAAAAGGATGAGATTTCTCTATTAATACCTTCTCTATTAATACCTCATCTGAGCTTTTTTTTTTTTTTTTTTCCTGATGTCTCAACCCTTGGGGGTCTGCCTTCTTAATCAAGAATATTAAGAAAAGTATTTTTGGACTCTGAGCTTCTGTTATTATACTTCACAAATTTTCTTAAATGTGTATGCTTTAGGGACTTCCCAGTTGGCACAGTGGTAAAGAATCCACTTAGAGTTTTAAATCATGAATGGTAGAAATAATACTGACAGCAACATGGATAAATAACTATAATTTCTTGAGTCTAACTAGTATCTTTCTTCCAATGAGGTCAAAAAAATCCCTATGACTTATTTTTCACGTACTTTGCTTATTTTCCATGTGAGTTAATTAGGAGATGGAGCATTTGAAAAAATTTCAAAAGGACTCATTTTAGAAACAGAGGCACATCCCTAGATTCCCATCATCTCTATTCTACCAGGCTGCTAGTTTTTGTTACACGTTTTTGGATATAAGGAATAGAGTCTTAAAGAAAACAACTCAGATAAGGCGAGTGGTAAACTACTACAAGGGCATTTTTGGAGGATAATTAATACAACAAGAAAGATAACATGTAACCTCCATGGCTTAGATGCTTTGCTTTGTTTTATTTTCCATGGAGCAGGGGTCTTGTTTTCAATCACTATATCCCTAGTATGTAGAGGACTATCAAAATTAGAGACACAACATATATTGGAATGAATAATAAAAAAATAATAACTTGAGTGAAGAAAGGCTCCCATTGATTACTTCAGTTCAGTTCAGTTCAGTTCAGTTGCTCAGTCATGTCTGACTCTTTGCGACCCCATGAATTGCAGCACGCCAGGCCTCCCTGTCCATCACCATCTCCTGGAGTTCACTCAAACTCACGTCCATAGAGTTGGTGATGCCATCCAGCCATCTCATCCTCTGTCGTCCCCTTCTCCTCCTGCCCCCAATCCCTCCCAGCATCAGAGTCTTTTCCAATGAGTCAACTCTTCGCATCAGGTGGCCAAAGTACTGGAGTTTCAGCTTTAGCATCAGTCCTTCCAAAGAAATCCCAGGGCTGATCTCCTTCAGAATGGACTCGTTGGATCTCCTTGCAGTCCAAGGGACTGTCAAGAGTCTTCTCCAACACCACAGTTCAAAAGCATCAATTCTTCGGCGCTCAGCTTTCTTCACAGTCCAACTCTCGCATCCATACATGACCACTGGAAAAACCATAACCTTGACTAGACGGACCTTTGTTGGCAAAGTAATGTCTCTGCTTTTGAATATGCTATCTAGGTTGGTCATAACTTTTTTTCCAAGGAGTAAGCGTCTTTTAATTTCATGGCTGCAGTCATCATCTGCAGTGATTTTGGAGCCCACAAAAATTACTAACTATGTGCCAATTACTATGCTAATATCCTTTCATGAATTAGTTTATCTTTATTACAATCCAGTGAAGCTAGAACTATCCTTATCCTGCTTTAAAGGCAAGGAAGTGGTGTCATAGTAAATTTTAAAAAGATAGCTCAAGACTGAAAAGTTGAGGACACAGGCACTGAGCTGAGAATATAGTACCACAGAAATTCAGACTCCCTATGACTAGTAGAATCCAAAACCAAGAACTGCTGAAGTTCGGTCTGGTGAGAAATGGAATTTGAAAGACACTTAGTATTATCTCAGAGCTTATCTTTCTCTTCATTTTTCTCTCTCCCATGGACCACATGGTCTTGTTATTTTTGCTAATTTTCTGTTTGCCTTGCACTCTTTTTTAAATTTAGTTGCTTTATTGGAGTATAATTGCTTTACAGTGTTGTGATAGTTTCTGCTGTACAATAAAGTGAATGAGTCTGCCATATGTATACATATATCCCCTCCCTCTTGGACCTCCCTCGCACCTGTTCCAACTCATCCCCCTAGGCCATCATAGAGCCCTGAGCAGAATTTCCTGTGCTTTACAGCAGCTTCCCACTCGCTATCTATTTTATAGTAAAGTGTCTTGCACTCTTGACTTGCTATTCCTTCCCTCCTCTCTGAATTTGTTTTCTGTATTTCATGACTTCTGCTTCCTTACGGATCCTGAAGCTTCATCACTTGTAATTACCATGACTCTTGCGTCCTAATTCTTCCTTAGAGAACTAAATCTTCCTTATACCTTCATCTTTAGGAGGAAAAAAAACTATTTAATACTATAAGCTATAGTTCCCATTGCCAACAATATTTGTCAATTCAGGCTGCTACCAAAAGTTTAAAAACAGGACCACAGATTGAATAGCTTATAAACATTGATTTCTCACAGTTTAGGAAGTTGAAGCCAGGATAGCTGAGTTTTGGTGAGAGCTCTCTTCCAATATGGTGATAGCTGAATGCTTGTGGTATCCTCCCACGGTGGAAAGAAAGTAGTGAAGCTAACTGTCTTGTGATTCTTGTAAGGGCACTGCTCACTCAAGGAAGTCCTGCCCTCATAATCTCATCTAATCCTACTTACTTCCCAAAGCCTCATCTTATAATACCATCACACTGAGGGATAGAGCTAAATTTGACATATTGTGAGGGGACACACACATTCAGTCCAGAACACCAACCATCTCTTGTTCAGTTTTATAATTAAAGTTGGTGACAGCAAGAATCTAGTTAATCCAGCTCACTGGCTACCTTTACATTCAGTGTATAACCCAGGCCCTCTGGCTGGGGCTTGGGCAGGCCACTCATTTTCCTTAGAACACAGCTGGTGCCAGGCCTCTAGAGAGTTTGGGTGCTGTCTAGAAATTTACATGTCTCCAAGACAGTGCCTTTTGGGGGTTTTTTCATCAGTTGGGACTCTTTTAGCTGAATAGCACTTTAAAAAAATGCAACTTAAAAAGCCAGTTTAAAAATAAAAGCAAATATTTATGCTTGATTCAGAGTACTAGCAGTGTTATCCAGTGCCAGCATTTTTCTCTCTTTTGCTCTCAGCTCAGCTTTCCTGTTAGTGTCACTCACTCTCATGTATATAATCCATGGAAGCTGAAAGCTTACATTTTACCATTTCTAAGTTCAGCTAAAAGACAAACTATGCCTCTATCCTTCAACAATGCAAAAGCCCTAGCAAAAGGAACCCAGATTGTATCTTCATGGCTCAGGGTTATGGGTTATGCACACATTCCTGATCCAATCTCAGTGGTCAGTATGAGCATGGAGGTGATGAAATTCTCCAATAGGTCAAAATGAGTAATTTGCTAGAGATGAGTTATAACCATACCACATCGATAGGATGGACTCTAAGTGGATTGGGGGATTTTTCAGAGGGAAATCAGGGGGCTACCCTCAGGAGAAGAGTGAACAAGTGCTGGGCCCACAGATTTCCCAATTACAGCTTACAATGCTGTGCTGGGTTTTAAAGCTGAAAGGGAAGTAGTAAAAAATCCATGCTTTCTATTCTAGGTCACTAGTAGCCTCATCATGATTGAAATCAGGAGAAATAAAGAAATTTCCTCACTTCCCAAAGATGGTTGAATGGATTCTGCTGCCTGTTACAGGAAGAAAACAGGGTCCTTTAAGGGCAGAATTGTAAATCTCAAGGAAGGAAAGATAGAAGAACAGAAGGCTGAGGTATGAGAAGAGCCAGATCATCTGTAGGAAATGGATTTTTTAAAGTTCTGGTTTCATTCTTGATTAGTTGTGTGACCTCATGTGAATAACTTAACTTTCAGCATCAGTTTCTTCATCTGAAAGATGATGGAATTGGATTAGTTGAGCCTTCTACTTATCTTTGAATTTAATCTGTCCTTCTTACTACTAGTTAATTGTAGAGCTTTCTTGTTTACTAATATAGGCACTGGAAACCTACATCTCCTACTCTAAGCATTGCTGCATTGTTGCTGCATTGCACAAATTTTAGTTTATGGTGCTGTGTTTTAATTTTACTTTATGTCAAAATATGCTTTAATTTCCCTTGAGATTTACATTTTGATTCATATATTACTTATAAAGGTGGTGTTTAATTTCCAGATAGCTGAGTTTTTTCTAGATATCTTGTTAATAATTTCTAATAATATTGTTGTTGTAAGAGAATTTCAATCTTACCACTGGGTCATAAAAAAGTCTCGATATATGTTACAATGAATGTGCCATGTGCATTTGGAAATCATATATTCTGTAGTTGTTGGATACAGTATTTTATAGTATTTTTTAAAAGATTTTTAAAGTCTTTATTGAATTTGTTGCAATATTGCTTTTCTTGTTGAGGTTCCGGTTTTATGGCTGTGGGGCATGTGGGATCTTAGCTATCCAACCAGGGATCAAATCCTCACCAGCTGCACTGGAAGGTGAGCTCTAAACCACTGGACCGCCAGGGAAGTCCCTATAAATATTTATTAGATATAGTTGGTTGATAGAATTGTTCAAATTTTCTCCATGCTTGTTGGTTTTTTTTTTTTTTTTTTTTTGGTCTTTGTGTTCTGGTAATTCATGAGACAGGAGTTGTCCATCTCTTTCCTTAGTTCTGTCAGATTTTGCTTTGTATATCTTAAAGTTTGGAATTGGATGCATTCAAATTTAGGATGTTTGACTTCTTGATGAGCTGATCTTTTTTAATTAGCTAATTTGCCTTTATGTCTGGTAATACTCTTTCTTGAAGTCGACCTTGTCTGATACTAATGTAGTCCTTACAGCTTTCTTATGCTAAATGTTTGCATAATCTATCTTTTTTAACTCTCCCAATTGGCAGTATTTCTTTTTCTCACTTTGCTTCTTTAAAAAAAATTTTATTTACCTTTGTTTTTTTAGCAGTTTAACCTCTCTGTGTCTTGTAACAAGTACCTTTTATCTTGCTGACTACATTTGTGGGTTGATGTTTATCAATCTTCAAATATTTTTTTCTGTCTTATTCGCTCTGCTTTTCCTGGGACGCCAGTTACAAATATGGTGGATAATCATTGATAGCAATTCACAGATTGCTCTCATTTTTTAATATGTTTTACATTCTTTTCCTCTTTAGGTCGATGTGGGTAACTTTTCGTGACCTATTTCAAGCTTGCCAATCCCCGCCTTTGTTATATTTGGTCTTCTGTTAAACCCAAATGAATTTTCTACTTCTGACATCTTTTTTTTTTTAACTTTCTAACATTTCAGTTTGGCTCTTCTTATAGTTTCTGCTAAAATTCCCCATCTGTTCACTTACATTGTCCACCATATCTTCTAGATCTTTAATCTATTTTCATCATTATTTTAAATTTTCTGTCTTATAATACCAACACTTGGGTCATCTCTTTGTCTTATCTGACCATCAATCAGATGCTCTTGCTTCTTCAAAACTCCCACATTTTCTACTATGTCTTACACACTCTATGTAGAAGACCAGCAGAGATATAAGTAAATGTTTTTCTCCTGAAAATGTATGTTCTTTATTCTATGGGGCTAATCATGTTGAAGAGTTGACTCATTGGAAAAGACTCTGATGCTGGGAGGGACTGGGGGCAGGAGGAAAAGGGGACAACAGAGGATGAAATGGCTGGATGGCATCACCAACTCAATGGACGTGAGTTTGAGTGAACTCCGGGAGATGGTGATGGACAGGGAAGCCTGGCATGCTGCGATTCATGGGGTCGCAGAGTCAGACTCGACTGAGCGACTGAACTGAACTGAACTGAATCATGTTGGAAGCTGAGTCAATCCCATCTATTTAGCTTTGGCGTAACTTTAATTAACTACCTCATAATTGCACTCATCTCACATGCTAGTAAAGTAATGCTCAAAATTCTCCAAGCCAGGCTTCAGCAATATGTGAACCGTAAACTTCCTGATGTTCAAGCTGGTTTTAGAAAAGGCAGAGGAACCAGAGATCAAATTGCCAACATCTGCTGGATCATAGAAAAAGCAAGAGAGTTCCAGAAAAGCATCTATTTCTGCTTTATTGACTATGCCAAAGCCTTTGACTGTGTGGATCACAATAAACTGTGGAAAATTCTGAAAGAGATGGGAATACCAGACCATCTGATCTGCCTCTTGAGGAAATTTGTATGCAGGTCAGGAAGCAACAGTCAGAACTGGACATGGAACAACAGACTGGTTCCAAATAGGAAAAGGAGTTCGTCAAGGCTGTATATTGTCACCCTGTTTATTTAACTTCTATGCAGAGTACATCATGAGAAATGCTGGACTGGAAGAAACACAAACTGGAATCAAGATTGCTGGGAGAAATATCAATAACCTCAGATATGCAGATGACACCACCCTTATGGCAAAAAGTGAAGAGGAACTCAAAAGCCTCTTGATGAAAGTGAAAGTGGAGAGTGAAAAAGTTGGCTTAAAGCTCAACATTCAGAAAATGAAGATCATGGCATCCAGTCCCGTCACTTCATGGGAAACAGATGGGGAAACAGTGGAAACAGTGTCAGACTTTATTTTTTTGGGTTCCAAAATCACTGCAGATGGTGACTGCAGCCATGAAATTTAAAGACGCTTACTCCTTGGAAGGAAAGTTATGACCAACCTAGATAGCATATTGAAAAGCAGAGACATTACTTTGCCAACCAAGTTTCGTCTAGTCAAGGCTATGCTTTTTCCTGTGGTCATGTATGGATGTGAGAGTTGGACTGTGAAGAAGGCTGAGCACCAAAGAATTGATGCTTTTGAACTGTGGTGTTGGAGAAGACTCTTGAGAGTCCCTTGAACTGCCAAGGAAATCAAAGCAGTTAATCCTAAAGAAAATCAACCCTAAATATTCACTGGAAGGACTGATGCTGAGGCTGAAGCTCCAATACTTTGGCCACCTGATGCAAAGAACCAACTCCTATTGAAGATTGAAGACTGAAGGCAGGAAGAAAAGGGGATGACAGAGGATGAGATGGTTAGATGGCATCATCAACTGAATGGCCATGAGTTTGAGCAAGCCCTGAGAGATGATAAAGGACAGGGAAGCCTGGCGTACTGCAGTCCATGGGGTCTCAAAGAGTCAGACACTGAACAATAACAAGTTCACCTGAAGGAATTTCCCTTCAGAAGAACTTGAGATCTGAGTACTGCCAGTCATCTTGAACCTCTGTTTTACAGTCTCTCTGAGCATTTTGATCTCAAGTAAGTTCTCTCTGTTCTCAGCACTGCGTACTTGGGGGATTTCTCTTGTCCCTCCTGCCCTACTCCCAGTCTTTGGAGGACCAACTTGTTCAAAGTCTGGGATCCTTTGAGTGATTTTCTGTCAGCTCTCCTGCACGACTCCCAATCCTCAGCATCACCCCCTCCAGCATTTAGTGAAAGCCTATGGGAAAGAACTGATGGATGGGTGTAGAACTTCTCCATGGTTGAGGCCTCTTAGGATTCTCATCTCTCCTAGTAGCTCGCATGCAGCCACAGGCAGTCATTAAAATTTGTTAGATGTTTGGCTGGTTTATCTTAATCCATGTTTTCACAGATTCCTCTCTCCTTCTCCTACAGTTCTACCAGAGATAAAATAACTATTTGTTTTCTTCTCTCTTAGGATAGTCTTATCACTTTCTTGAATTTTAGTTCATTAAATTTCCTTGCACCCTCAGCTCTGTGTAGCTAATCTAAGAAGTCCCTTTAGGGTCATTTTAATGATAGCTTTTCAATTCTGAAGACACAGGAGATCTGAATAAACGGTTGAAGACCAGATGAGCACTATCTATTTGTATCATCAGAACCTGTCTCATAACTCCCCTTTGGTGCATTTTTTTTAATAGTTGAATAAAAGACTCAATTACCAACACAGCAGCCAATGGCAAAAAAAGAAAAAGAAAAAATGGTGATGGAAGGTGGCATACCAATAGTCACTGAAGACAGTCCCAAGCTGGGGTTCAGCAATGCTGAAGCATATTGTGTGTTTATGCTACTTTATTTTTGTTGCTATTGTTGTTTTCTGCAATAAATACTATTGTATTTGACTAAAACAATGTCTTCCTGAAGTAACAGATGCTGAGATGGTTACTTTTGCTTTTTTAGAAAATGCATAGAAGGAAAATCTAAGCTACAGTCTGTGGAGAGGATGCAATTCACCACATATCAAGTAGTCAGGTCATCAGTGGAGACAGTGTCCCTGCTGGGCTTCTTCACTCTGAGTCTAGCTGTTTTGGATCTGCTGTGATACTGATGTACAGGGAAGAAAGGGAAAAAACACTTTGTATCCCAATGAAGTGAAAGACAGAGGCTGGACTGAGATTTCACTCTTAGTGAAGCAGTCTCTTGCTTACTCCAGAGCTTGTGCCACTCAGTATCCTAGGTCTAACTGAAGTTCCTAATACTATGCCCTGTCAAGTCCCCCAGTTTACACAGACATAAGGAGATTCCACTTACTTTCAAAAAGTCTCAGCTTTCTAGCACATTCTTACATCTCTCAATATTGGCCTTATATCATATGAACACTTAGGTCCCTAAAAAGTCTATCCAATCATCTACAAGGGCAAATGGATGATAGGAAGTACAAGGTGAGTTTGCAGTGGAATTGATTATTTCTTCATCTGATATCAGTGGAAATCTACTGAGTCTCTACTGCACTCATGAAAAACAGATCATGTTTGACAAATGTGACTAGATTATTTTTATACATTTCGTCTACTGCCTGATAAGTAGGAGTGAGGGAGGTGGAATATTTGTAAAGTGCATGACACTGAACCCACCCAATGGAATGATTCCTAAACCTAGCAACGCTTCCTTTCTTGGAAAAGTGGAAGTCACGAGCACAGGGCTTAGGAATAGAGGCTTTGAAATTAGATTTTCTTGAGTTTGAATCTTGACTGTAGCATTTATTGGGGAAAATGTTTGTGCCTCACTTTCCCAGAGTAATAGAAGCACTTATTATCCACCTACCTCCTGTTATTCTCTTAAACACAATGGTATTCATATACAGTTCTCCACACTGCTTGGCATAGAGTTGGTGTTTATGAAGTGGCAATAACTATAATATATGAAGAAAATTAGATCCATGACTTTGTTGTTGCTGTTGTTCAGTCACTAAGTCATGTCCAACTCTTTGAGATCCCATGGACTGCAGCACACCAGGCTTCCCTGTCCTTCACTATCTCCCAGAGTTTGCTCAAATTCATGTCCATTGAGTCGGTGATGCTATTTAACCATCTCATCCTCTGCCACCCTCTTCTCTTTTTGCCTTCAATCCTTCCCAGTACCTGGACTTTTTCCATTAAGTCCACTCTTTCATCAGCTGGCCAAACTACTGGAGCTTTAGTTTCAGCAACGGTCCTTCCAATGAATATTCAGGGTTGATTTCCTTTAGAACTGACTGGCTTGATCTCCTTGTAGCCCAAGATACTCTCAAGAGTTTTCTCCAGCACCATAATTCCAAAGCATCACTTCTTTGACAGTTGTCTTTAAGGTCCAACTCTCACATCCATACACGACTACTGGAAAAATCAGTAGTCGTGTTTGCCATCTATACAGACGTTTGCCAGCAAAGTGATGCCTTTGCTTTTTGATACACTCTCTAGGTTGTCATAGCTTTCCTTCTAAGGAGTAAATGTCTTTTACATGGCTGCAGTCACCATCCAGTGATTTTGGAGCCCAAGATCCATAATAGAAGGCCTCAAGAAAACCCAACAGGAAGTATGGTAATAATTCTGAAGGACTTTCTCCAGCTGTACTTGTATATTCATATTATCCTAACCTGAAGGTCTGAATGATTATTTTTTCTGCCAGTACAATTGACTAGTAGTGATTCAGTTGCTCACAATCTTATTGTTCAACTCTGAAATTCATGGTAGGATTTAGCAGGAGTACATTGTTTGCTATTCTATCTAGTTTTTTTTTTTACAATTCAGTATTAAATAGAATTTATACCGAGAGGGAAATGAGGATGAGAGAAATTCATCTCTAAAGTTCCCTGAGTGTTGCTGTGAAACTATCTGGAATTCAAAGTGTTACTGTGGATAACTGACAGCTGAATGTCTAAAGTTACAGAAATGGGAGACAAAGTCAAGTGACTTTTATTTCTCGGGAGGGACTTCCCAAGATCTCAGCTTCTCAGTCTAATATTTATGCTTAAACTCAGGTAGGAATGTTTCTAGTGTTTATTAGTAATGGATCTTACATAATCATGCCAAATAGAGCATACAAGTACAGTTATTAATCTTATCTCTGGTTATTTAGCTTATTTATTTCCTTACCTCTCCTTCCCGTTACCAAAAACAAGAGGTAAAAGGCAGAAAAATAGAGTGATTAAGATAAGCTAAGAAGTTGAAGTCAGACAGTTTGGATTCAAATCTTGGCTCTGCCTCTTGATAAACACTATGTCTCAGATTGCCGAACTGAAAAATCAGGGTAATGCTTATTTCACAGGGTTCCTATGAGTTTAAATGAGATAAAATATGTACAATATGGTGGTTCATATGTTTTCACTTATCCTATTAACTCAGAATTGAAAGCTTTAGTGTATAGATTCTCCCTCTTGAGTCTAAAGATGTGTGAAGGTCTAAAAGTGAGGTGGGGTGATTGTGTGCCATAAACCACATTTTTAAAGGAGCCTCTATCTATCTTGTTACTTCCACCCATATATTCAGGGTGGATGTCACTTGCTGCTGCTGCTGCTAAGTCGCTTCAGTCGTATCCGACTCTGTGCGACCCCATAGACGGCAGCCCACCAGGCTCCCCCGTCCCTGGGATTCTCCAAGCAAGAACACTGGAGTGGGTTGCCATTTCCTTCTCCAATGCATAAAAGTGAAAAGTGAAAGTGAAGTCGCTCAGTCGTGTCCAACTCCTAGCGACCCCATGGACTGCAGCCTACCAGGCCCCTCCGTCCATGGGATTTTCCAGGCAAGAGTACTGGAGTGGGTTGCCATTGCCTTCTCCAGCGGATGTCACTTAGGGCTTGCTAAACAAAAATAAAAATGACCAATTTGGAGGCAAGAGACAAGAGAGCACTTCCTACTGTTTTTTGTTTCTTAAGTTCAGATTGAGTACAAGCCATGTATAAGAGCCTCAACACCTGCAAGATATCATGAATGTAAATGCTAGGATTAAATAGTGCCAACTCACTAGCAGCTGCCCTGGTTGAGCCAAATACTGATCAGTGAAGGTTCAAGGCTGTGAGAGGCATGACAGGAGTTGCTCCAGGGTAAGAAAGTCATTGGCTCCAGAGCATCAAGTCAGCAACAATGTGCCTATCCTTCCATCAGTGGTGCCAGGAAGAGTCAAGGGACCAAGAGACTACTTGTGGCAAATATCTACAATCAAGATATTTCACTCTGTGAGCCCTTTTGTGGTTCTTTATCATTTCCATACAATAAAATCCCTTACTTCAATAACTGAAATTTGGAAATACTGGCTCTATTGTGGTAGTGACATGAAAAGTTAGATGCCCAGAATGAAAGAGTGGAGTCTTAATACTCAGGTGTGTCTCAGTTATCATTGTAGCCCTCTGAATTTAGCTCAAAGCTTAAAATAGGGGTGGATCTTTAAAAAATTTTTTTTCCATCATCTCTTGCATACTCCCTTATCTGTTCATGTATACAGACTATCCAATGCAATTTATAATGCCCATTATATAGATGGGGATATTGAGGCCCAGAGAGGGGAAGGGAATTGCTCAGGATCATATCCCTATTCAGTAGTTGAGCAAGACTGGAGTCCCTTGAGTGCAAGCAACAGCAATCCAGTGTACTGACTTAAGCAACAGACACATAAATAGTCAGACAAGTAAGAGAGTTACTGGACAACTAATGAGCTGAAGGAAGAGGTGAAGATCCGGCTTTGGGAGAGACAGGAACAAGTATCTTCAGTGGGCTTGGGGGCAGGAACTCAAAAGTAGTCTCTCCAGGATTCTTCCATTGGGTCCTTCAGTCTTAGCCACCTCATTATATGTGGTTGTCCACAGTTCAAATTATTTGAGGGACAGACTTGATTTGTCATCAGTTATTGGGACTTCCACCTAAGTTGTAGTCAGGACTCTGGACCCCATGATTGATTTCACACTAGAATGACCAGGGTCAAAGGCAGTGGAAAATTCCCAAAGGATACTGATAAACAAGAATGAAAAACATAATATGCATGAAACAAGTGTAAATTACACATTTAAGATAAGAAACTTTTTCTGAGGTGAAAAATGCAAAAATATATAATTCTTAACTTTCTAGAAAGTTTAAAACAGTTCCTTTCTTGGTATGAAATGGTTTCTTTAGTGTAGCTGCAGTTTGATGGATGATGATCAAGGCTCTTGGGCCACCTCCAGCTTTTCTTCCTGGGACATGGCCTGTTTCTGTATTGGAAGTAAGGAAACTTACTGTTCCAGGACTTAACCTACATCTATAGAGAATGACTCAGATGTGGTGGAAAAGGCACTCAATGTATAATATCCTACCTCTCAATGAGCTTTACAATCACTTGAAAAATTGCATTTGCAGGATTTTTAAATCATATATTGGACAGAGCAAGGATCAGCCTGAAGTAGAACTGTGATGCAAGGAAAAGGCACCACTGCCTGAGAATAAGGAAGACAGGGTTAGGATTCTGTCTCTGACATTTGCTAGCTTAGATGCTGCTGGTTGACCTTCCTTGGCCTCTGCTTTTTTTCAAACCTATGTAATGAGGATGTTGAAGTAGATACTTTCTAAAGAACTGGTAGAACAAGTGAATGAGAAATTGAAGAAATGTATTAGAACTTAATAAGACTGAACTCCAGGATGAGCCTTACTTTGATTCTTTCAAACACAATCACCAGATATGTAAAAATAAACAAGTTAGACATTAATCAAGTATTTTTAAACTTTTCTTCATTGCATTTTTTTCTGTCTCCAAGTTGTCTTTTGTATGAAAATCATCACTGTGATATTACAGCCACTGTTGCCTACCCTGTGACGAAGGTGTGATTGTTTTGAATGCCCAGGTCATCCTGGATGTCCCTTCTTTCCATGAGTCCTTCCTAAGTTGGAAGGCATTTGGACAATCTGGTGGATTTGGACACCAGATGAATAGCAGACTGCCCCACCTCTGACCCCCATTTTAAAAATTACTTAATCAAGAGAAGAAATTTTAGGCATTAATGGTTTTGGTGAAATTCTACTCAGAAAACCAATCTTAATGGAAACATTGAACAACAAGTAAGCATATTTTCTGAACAAGAGTTTTTTAGAAGGATTCTGCAAATATTACACATTTCATTCCTTTTTTTATGTCTAATTTAATTTCTTTGCTGGAGCCCCAGATAGTTTAATAGCCGTATTTTGTTAATTTTATTCATACCCCCTGTAAGGCAAAGAGAAAGATAACCACATCATATGTCATCAGCTCCATGGAGAGTCTCCTTGAATAATCCAGGCACGCTACTGGACTCTAAATATAGAGTCTGGATCCTTCCTCTCAAGGAGACCACAGATGGTAGGGTTGGGAGAAGAGCTTCTTTTCATTTTCCATTCAATGAATAGTTTATAGGAGTCATCAACACCTACCTGTGAAGTTGGCTAGAACCCAACTTCACCTCTGCATAATCATGTCCAAGTGGGAGGCGAAGTGCTGTTGTGTCAGCTGTCAATCAGGTTAGGGCAGAGGTAAATCAGATATAGGAGACAGATTTGTTGCAAGTATTTGTTATGTCTCTAAATCATCTGCAACTCTAAGAAAAGGATTCCCATTGGCCCTGGTACTAGCAAAAGAAAGTCACTCAAAATAACCTAATGATCAGGCTTATCTGCCAATTTGATATGATTAGACTCCAGAGGATAAATGTCTGTAACTATTGTAAGAGAGAATTATGGACCCTTTCTCTGTGAACCACAGTCTTATCTTCATCTTCATTCTTCCAGGCAGTTCTGTTGAACATGTAAATATTCCCCCTGCTGTGATTATTATTGCAACTGAACAGAGATGCTCTATTTTCAAGATGCTGATACAAGAGGATCAGAGAATCAGGAGCAATGCAACCAGGTAAGACCTCCCCATTGGCAGGTGCTTGTTCAGGAAGTAGCAGCAGTGGGTCTTGTTTTGGGGACAAAATTGAAATTGTACTTTCTTGTAGTCAAGGTTTATTTTCTGTTACAAAGAACATACGCAACCCCCACCCCCTAAAATTAGCTGAAACATGAAGGGCATTATAGCACAAAGGTTCAGGAGCATTTTACGAAACACTGTGGTTTTAATTATAATCTAACCTCTAGAGACTGGGCTCCTGTTGAAGCTGATGTTGTCAGCCAAGAGTCACATCCTAAGTAGCACTGCCGCTGTAACCCATCATTAAACAAACAGGTCTCATCAATAGACAAATCTGAGCTGTGATCATACCCTGGAAGCATCTAGAATAAAGGATGTTCTTCAGAATTCATTAATTTTCTCTACCTAATCCCAATGTTCTATACATTCTGTGATTTACACATCTTTCTAAGAAAGAAAACTATCTCTGACTTAGGGACTCTTAGAGTCTTGGAAATACACATAATACATAGTCTTTGGAGATGATCATGAAAGTTACCTTCCATGTTTAGGGGCTTCCCTCGTGGCTCAGACAGTAAAGAATCTGCCTGCAATGCAGGAGACTGGGTTTGGTTGCTGGGTTGGGAAGATCTCCTGGAGAAGGAAATAGCAACCCACTCCAGTGTTCTTACCTGGAGAATCCCATGGACAAAGGAGATTTGTAGGCTACAGTCCATGGGGTTGCAAAGAGTCAGGAACGACTAAGAGACTGACAAGCTATACTTTGTTTAGCCCTCCACGCAAATAAAATATCACTCTGGATCACCTCAAAGAAATAATTCTGAGTAACAGAGGATCACTGGAAGATGGCAGAGATCAGTTTCCTGAACTAGGATAAACAACTTCACTCTTCCCACCCATATATCTTCTAAAAATTCTTTATATACAGTAACGCAAATGAACTAAGAGCTATTACATATCCTGAGTAAGTCTCACACGTAAATTGTTGAGCAAAAAATGCCAAACATGATAAAGTACATCCTGCATGGTTTCATTTACATAAAATTGTAAAATAGGCCAAACTCATCAATGGAGATGGAAATCAGGATCCTGCCTGCTCCTGGAGCAGGGTACCAACTGCAGGGGATGGGATTGGGCTGGGAATGGGAGCATAGGAATGACCTTCTGTTTCTTGGCCTGGATGCTGGTTACATGGGCAAGTTGAGTTTGTGGAAATGCATCAGCTTGTACACGTATGAACTGAGCATTTTTCTGTACATATGTTCAATTCAGTTCAGTCGCTCAGTCAAGTCTGACTCTTTGTGACCCCATGGACTGCAGCATGACAGGCTTCCCTGCCCATCACCAACTTCTGGGGCCTTCTCAAACTCATGTCCGTCGCGTCGGTGATGCCATACAACCATCTCATCCTCTGTCATCCCCTTCTCCTCCACCTTCAATTTTCCCAGCATCAGAGTCTTTTCCAATGAGTTGGTTCTTCACATCACGTAGCCAAAGTATTGGAGTTTGTATGTATCTATGTATGTTTGTATGTATGTATGAAATATGTATGTTATATTCCATATAAAGTTTCAGAGGAGGTAAAATTCCTTTGTAGAAAAGCAGAAACTAAAATTTTACTGAGACCTTTATCATAGCCATTCTAAACTTCTACACCTAGAAAGAAAAAGTCTGAGAGGAAACATCCCAAAACGTTAACTGTGATTGGCTGACTCTGAGTAGTGAAAATGTGGATGGATTTTTTTTTTTTTATAGTTTTCTATACTGTAGGTTTTTGGTAATATGTGTGTGCTGCATTTATAAAGACATTGTCATCAAAGTTTTAAAGCTGATTAAAACTAAGTTTTTATACAGACACTTTTATATAAAAACAAATCAATTTTATTAAGGTAGAAGTAAGAGAACTCAGTCCCAGCAAATATAGGAAAAGAAGCCCTGTGCCTACAAATGTCCATTTTAATACATATGTCAAAGCAAAAAGTGGTCATGAGAATTGAGGGACCTTGACATTCACTTTATGCCCCATAAAAACTATTTTCCAAGGGCAGCTTTCAGCTTCTATTGATATCTTGAGCAAGATTCATGAGGGAGAGAGACTCAGTAAGCGTGGAAATGATCATTTCGTGAGCTTTGCAAACCAGGATACAAGTGTCCAAGGACCAAGTGATAAATTGAGTGATGAATGAGATTTTAGACCAAAGCTCAGAGATCCTCAACTCCAGGAAACCCATCTCATGTTCTTTAGTACTTTTAACATTTCTGACAGTAATAAAATTGAACAAAACTATTGATGTGTCTGTGATTGGAATTTTAAAAGACATTCTTTCATTTCTCCTTGAAGTTCTAGAAAAGTGAAATTTTTCAAAACGGTTCAACATCTCAACATTTTTGACCAAAGGAGCAATAAAAGCTTCTCGAGAGTTGAAGAGAAAAAAAGGAATGGTGATCTGAGCCTCTATTCTGGTCTCTAACTATTTCCTGGGGTGTTGCCAGCCATGGACAACATCAAACACATGAAGAAAGAGGAGAAGCCACTGGGAAAGAGGGGCCAGTGCCAAGTTGGCTAGCCAGGTGCATATACTTTGCTGCATTTTGGAGACAATTTTTAAGGGCTTCATGGGTACATCCACCTCCCTTAAAAAAAAGAGGTAACTCTTCAATCAACAATGAGCTAACCAATAATACTTATATTCTGTACACACACACACACAAAGCAGTTCACGTGAATGTATATAGGAGCAGTTGCACAGAGTACCTGTGAGAACACAGGCTCTGGAATCATTCTCCTTGGATTTGAATCTTTATACATGTGTGATTCTGGAAAAAATATTTATCTGAATCTCAGCTTCAGCTATAAAATCTGAGTAACTTTTGTTCCTTCCTTATTGGGGGATGATGAAGATTATTAAAAAACTACACATGTGCCAGTTATCTATATACTGCCTCTCAGCTTGCAATTCACCCTTCAGTACCCACTTTGTGATAATGGATGAAATTTAAGCATTTCTCCTTTACAGTGAGCACAAAATTAGGCTTTCTTAGTAGAGAGCTCTGGAGAGACTTCCAGGAGGAAACAGGCTCTCCTGATGGTTCTAACTGGCACTCACCGGTATGGATGGGCTGATACCTGGTGAGGTTCTGCCTCTGTGGTGAGCCTAGAATGTGCATTCCTCAAGGACCTAGCAGCCCTAGTTAGCGTCACCTTCCCTGATCCTTGCCACAGGACACTGACTCTATAGTTTCTGCCCTCACCTCCCCAACTCCTTCTGCAAGCTTGCATGCCCAGTTACTAGCTACACCCGACCTTGCCCCAAGAGTTGCTTCCTGCTTGCCCAACATCTATGGACCAGCGCTGGCCCAACAAACCAGGGAAGCTTCCTACCACCTGGTGAGCTGCAACCTAGACCTTCTCCAGTGAGGTCTGAACCTCAGCCTTGGGAAGGGGGCCAAGTCTGTCTTTGGACAGGTATTTTCCCTCAGCTCTCCTACCATATTCAGTTATTTTATATCTTATAGTTACTCTTTTGTCATAGGAATCAGCAAACTTTTCCTGTAAACCACATAGTGATTTAAAACAAGGAAGCTTAGGGTCAACAAAATACAACCCCAGAGTCCAGTGTCGGAACAGGCCTCTTTTTATACAGCCTGTGACCTATGGTTTGATATTTTTGAAGATTTTGGTAAAGAAGAGGAAGAAGAAGAAGAAAGGGTAGAGGAAGAATAAGGGGAAGAAGAAGGTCCCATGACAAAATTTCCTGCTCTCAATGGCTGTTTAACCTTCCCCGGATGTGTGTGTCTCTCTCTGTTCTGTGTGACCCACATATGAAACAGTTCTCTTTCCCTGATTTCCATGAAATCACTTTTGGGGTTTCAGTGGGCATGGAGGACATACTCAGACTATGTACCCTACAAGGGCAGCCAGAAAAAGCAGGCACAGTTATGTGTGCTCACATGTATTCAGTCTATGTTGGGTTTAAACCTTTGATCAGTTGGCTCAGGTGAGCTTATCACATTGATCAATGTCCCCTGGACTCAAACACTGGGAGGGATGGTAAAAACAGAGCCTTGTCAAATCTGGTAATAGCCAGGTTCAGTTGGGGCAGCTCCAGTTCTGTTAACCTGATTAGATTCATTTTCATAGACTGACTCTGTTGGTTGGATATCTTCTCTATGTTTTCTGGCTATATCTCCTACTTTCTTAACTTTAATATATTGCAAGTTTTCTTAAGCTAAAATATGTAAAGCTTGACCATCTGAATGTACTTCAATGGGTTAAACAGATACTTGTAGTTAGGAAGCATACTTTTTAATAAAGGAACAGAGTAAGTCACTGAAGGTGGGAAGTGATGCAGCAGATAATTTAAAATTGAATTTATGTTTCAGGACTGAAATTCTTCAAACATTTCTGCTAATTCAAACAACAAGCATCAGTCTTCAGCCCAATTTCTTGACTTTCTGTTTCTATTCATTCTTTTACTCATTGAAATGGAAACTGAAGTCATTCAGTTGTACCTGACTCTTTACAACCCCATAGACTGTAGCCTGCCAGGCTCCTCCATCCATGGGATTTCCCAGGCAAGAGTACTGGAGTGGGTTGCCATTTCCTTCTCCAGGGGATCTTCCTGACCCCAGGGATCTTTCTGACCTTTACTCATTAACCTCCAGCAAATAGGAAAAAAAAAGTCTCCTACTTTATTACAAAGTAAAGTTCATCTTTCTCTGAGTCAACCTCCAAATTCACTTTGGGATCTCTCTTACACATCTGGAGATTCATTATTGCTCTCTTTGCTCATCTAGAGATAAATTAATGTGTTCAGCCAACAGAGAGACTTCTTACCCAGAGAGAAAACAGAGACTGTAGAATACATGAAGATGCACCACCCAGCTACTCTTTCAAGGAAGGATTTGCTGTCTAGCTGTGAGAGAACAGGATCAGCAGACAGCCCCTATATTTTGGCTCTTTCAAGGTTCCCCTCAGTTGCAGAGATCTTTCCTACCTGAGGTCATGTCCTTCCTGGGGAAGCCTGCTGAGAGTGATTCAGCAAGTTGGTGATATAAAGGGCTCCCATCTTGGTGATCAAGACACTCTGAAAGGCAAAACGTGCACCAAAACCTGCCAAGGCAAAACCTGCCAAGTTGGCAAGTCTTGTGAGACCTGCAACACAAGCTGACTTCTTTCTCTACCCAACCTGGACCTCTTCCTCCCTTGCGGTAGTGTTGATACCCAATAAAGATCTTGTACCCCAAATTCTGACTCAACACCTATTTCTAGAGAACACAACCTATGACAGAAACTTATATTCCCATTAACACAAAATAATCCATATTTTACCAACACATTCTTGATTGCCTATTATATGCCAGGCATTGTACTAGGTAGGGGGTTCACAATAGTAAAACAATACACTGTGGTTCTACCCCACGGAGCTTGAGGGCTTATGGAGGAAACAGACACAACACAAATGAATGAATGTGCATGGGGTGGGTGAACTAGAAATGTTTCAATTTATGTTGCAGTTCACTGGTTCATATTTTATTTACCTTCAGTAAATTGACCCAATCCAAATTACTTTGGATCTTTCAATAGAACTTGCTTATAGAATATTACACAGCCAGTTGTCACTGGGTTTTCTTTCAGTTTGGTGAGTTCTCTCTCTGCCTCCTTATTCTTTATTAAGAAAATCATTCAGACTGCAGCTTTCTGGTTTTAGACATCCCTATTGGCAATTGGAGCATCTATTTTGGAGACATAATTGAAAAGACTGAAGAATGCACTGAGGACCTTTTATTTGATAGATGCTAAAAAATAAGCCAAGAGAGCTTGGTCAAGATTTCTGGAATGCCAGAGTTTCTAATTACAAGGGATGGTATTTATTTCCTGCCTTAAACAACAGCAAGGTTTTAGTCAAGGTGATTTAGAGGAGATTAGACAAGGAGGTAGATGCTTGGAGAATACTGAAAGAGAAAATTGGTTATTCTGCCATTAGCTTTTACGCTGCAAGGCTTTTAGCTTCTAAAACACTTTAATATTGACTTGGACTTTTTGTCCCTTGGGAACTGGGCAGGCCCTAGTACGAACACATGCAGATTGGTTATACGTTTTCTCATTAAGTGCTATCTTTCTTAAGCTCCCTATTGGCAAATTAGTTAGGTTTGAAGAGTTATTGTATTCAAGCCATCATGGATGCTTTGGGATTATGATGTAACCCAGAAGTATTAACCCCCTCATTTGGGTACCTAGAGTCTTGGCAAAGCTTCTTAGCTAGCCAATGTTTGAAGTTAGTGTATAAAAACATTAATAGCTAATTGTTGAATGTTCATTATATGCTAAGCACTGGCCAGGGACACAATATACACATTTTGCCATTCCATCCTCACAAGTATCCTACAAGATAGGTATTATTATCATCTCCATTTTATAGATGATTAAAATGAGGCTTGGATGTGTTAAATAATTTGCCTAGAGACAAAGCTAGTACATGGTAAAGTCAATCTAAACTGCAGTGTCCCTGAATTCAAAATCACAATTATATTCCTAATAAAGTAAGGTCCAATTCATTAAGAAGCCTCTAAATCAAAATTTATAAGGTAATTGTTTCATAATCAAAATTCACAATACTCTGTTTACACACTACTTTCAATACTGTTCTAATCAGACCCTGTGTCTTGAATAAAAATGGCTTGGTCCAGTCCATTTTAATTCAGCTCACCAAAAGATTCATGAAAAAAAATAAAAACACTGAAAGTGTTAGTCACTCAGTCATGCCTGACTCTTTGCGCCCCCGTGGACTGTAATTTGCCAGGCTCCTCTGTCCATGGGATTTTCCGGGCAATGATACTGGAGTGGGTAGTCATTACTTTCTGCAGGGGATCTTCCTAACTCAGGGATTGAACCCAGGTCTCCTGCATCAGATGGATTCTTTACCATCTGAGTCACCAGGGAAGCCCCAGAAGATTCATATGGCCCATGAAGTGTTTTAGCTCCTAGGAAGGGAAAGGATGACAAAGATTAAATAAGATACATTTCCTGCCCTCAGTGAAGTCAGAGTCCATCTGGGGTTTTAGTCTTTATCTTCTTGGGGTCTGTTACTCCTCACTCGTCATTCCTTCTCTATAGTTTGTGGAAGCTGGACCAGGAAGGGAATAAGGGAGACTCTTAAGCATTTTTGAGACAACAATTCAAGACTCAATGTGATATCTGGCAAACAGCCAAGAAAATCTCCCTTGCTCATGTGGGGATGGAACCTATGATCCTGGCTTCCTTAGTACTTAGTACTAAGCAGGCAAAGACAGTGTGTTACATAATTATACTATAATGAACACCATTTCTTTGGGGTATGATTCCATCTTTCAGGGGACACTGCAATGCACATATCCACAGAAATAAGCCACTAGCAGTCATTTTTGAACTGTATAGCCTTATCTGAAGATATGGCTGGTTAGTCAATTGATTGACATTAACCCAAGCTGGGCCAATCAGATTATCTTCTTTGGAAATTTTGTATATCCTATGTCTGTCCTTGTGAGTGGCTGAACCAGTAATATCTAAACTTGGGGACTATGGGGTGGCTGTAAATTTGTATGTAACAAGGAACAAATAAAATCTGTCTGCATCTAGAATACAAATAATACTAGCATACAAAGGAAAATAGCCATGAGAAATAAAAAGAAAGTCATGAAAGATTTTAAATTTTTGGCTCCAGGCCAGTTTCATAAATCCTGGTTATATTTCCCAAGTCATTTCTTTATTCTCAGAATAAGTTCCCATTCTTGGTAAAAACCAGCCAAGAAACCAGAGTAGTTTCTGTCACTTGTCACTGACACTTGACTAGTACAGAGACCAAGCTTCATCTTGACCAGAGCTGCCATATAATGGTGGTTTGCGGCACAACACAAGGGGGTAAGAGTCAACCAAAGATTGCAGCATATAACCACATGCAGTGGACCCTGATTCTCAAAGTCGCTGAGTCCTTTTGAGCAACTTATTTCCTATGTTCAACCCAATTCATCAAGTATTGATTGAGTCACATTTCTATGCCAGAGACTGCACTGGGCAGAGGATACAAAGATTCAAAATAAATTTGCCACAACTTAGGAAAGCAAACAGATAACAATCATATCATGTTGTGATGATACAGAATAATGTCTAAGGGGAAAGTCACTAACTCCCTCAGGGAGATTAGGGGGACTACGTGGAGGAGGAATACTCGGACAAGTTCCAGGTTGTGGGAACAGCAAGTGTGGAAGTACAAGTAAGTGGAAAGCAGAGTACATTTGCAGAGCTGTGGATGGTTTGCAGTTGCTGAAGGTAGAAGGAACGTTAGGCAAGGTACAGAGCTAGAGGGAGGAGCAGGGGCCAAATCACAAGGAGCAAAGCTTGTACCTTATGCTGTAGACTAAGGCTTCTCACATTGTAACAACATACAAATCACCTGGGAATCTTGCTAGAAGGAAGGTACATTCTGGTCCAATACCTCTGGGGAGTCTGCATTTCTAACAAGCTCTGCGGTGATACTCATGCTTCTGGGCCACAGACTACACTTTGAGTAGAAGCAATGAGCACTGAAGGCAATGAAGTAGGGAATACTTGGGGATTCCAGAAAGACCACTCTGCAGTACCAGGATGGGCCTATTAGGTGGGGAAGACTTAAAGAAGAGACCAGCTAGAGCGGTATGTCAAGATTCACATGAGAAATGGTGAAAACAGGAATTAGATTTACTGTGTCATGTGCTAGGAAGCAATAAAAACAGTTATTCATTTTCCTGATTATTCTGAATCAATGCCACAGAATGAAGAATTTTAGATTTACATCCTTAAATAGCACAATATGTCTGCTGAGTGTTTACTTCTGTATCCACTGCATTCTTAAACCAATTTCACAATAATTTTCATTTTAACCTGCAAAATCAATTCTACTCGATCAAATAATTTGCTATCAAGAGATCCTTTCAAGTGGGCTGGATCTGGTGCTAAAATATGCAAAGAAGATATGCTAAGATTTGTAAGGAGATGCATTTTTCACAAGGAATTGGAGGGCATTGCCATTTTAACCAGGCTCTGTGCAAAAGTGACCTGGCACCTTGTTTTGCTTAAGAATTATCTGCAGCACTTATTAAAAACACAGACTCTTCTCCTGTCCTTCACCTTCCCTCATCCTTATTTTAAACAGTTTATGTGGATTCAGGTACCCACATTTTAAACCAGTACCTCCAAGAGAATCTGATGCAGGTGAAATACTCAAGAGAAATTAAGAAATACCAATCTAGTTCATTTTAGGAAAAACTAATTGCCTTCCTATAAAATTGCTGTCATTACCTATTACTAATACCACCAAACACCCAAGATGATTGCTACCTCCAAGAAGTAAATATTCTCTATGAGTTAAGTGACCAGGAAATTGTATATTTCTCTACCCACCATCCTTATTCCCATGCCATGCTTATATAGGCACTTGTATCTGGCAAGATCCACACAGCATCACCATTATTAGTAACCCCAAAAGTAATTTCAAAGGTGTTATAATACTCATCACTTCCTTTGATTCAATGAAATAGGTAATACAACTCCAACTCTCCAAGTCTATGTAGAAAACCTCAGAGATAGTATGGGTCTTGTTCAGCATCACATTTTTGGTTAGGGGAGTAAACACTGCAGCAGAATTCTGTCCTATCTTCAAAACAAGTAAATTCAGGAATCAGAACTTCTTATGGTCACCTGCCCCCCAAGCACCCAAGAAGAATTGTGGCTCTCAACCCTGGCTAATATCAGAATCATCCTTTGAGCTTTCATTCACCTTGATGCCAAAGACACACTCTAGACCCAGGTGGGAAACAGGCACCAGTATTTTTAAAGATCCCCAGTGATTCTAATGTGCAGCCACATTCGAGAAGCTTTGATCTGGAACCTCTGCCAGAGGAGGCTTTGCTCTGGTGCTAATGAAGCTTAAGTCTCAAGGATCTCCACCTCCATAAAGACTGTTTACAAAAGATGTGTATTTAAATTTGTATTCATGACTTATTTTTTTCTCAAAGAAGGCCCCTTGAGTCAGCTTGGGTTCCCTGAGATATGGACAGCAAGAGAGTTTACTGAGGAATGATAAAGGGGAGAGACTGTTGGCAACCCTGATCCCTGACCTCACGAAGGTAAATGTGAATGGAGTGTCTCTATGGACACATGGACACCACACCCCTCATCTATAAAGGTTTCACACCTCAAGACCTAGACCTGCCCCTTCCTTCCTCTGGATTCCTGGCTGAGTTGGGAAAGGAGGGAACTAATCCAATAGCACCAGGGTTAACACTGAGAATTTCCAGCAGCAATTCACAAGCCACATGCACAACCTCAATTTTTCTTTTAATTTGCTGAGAAAGCTTGGCTGTCATGTGCAAGTGTTTTCTCTTAAGTGAATAAACATTGAGTGAATAAACACCACCAAACGGTGATCAGTCTGCCAGTCTGTTGTCTTCAGGGACCTACCATGAAGAAAAACAGGTGATACTTGGATTTATTCATTGTTAGTCACATAACAGTTTTCATCAAGTGTTTTTCTATATTCTAAACACCATGTGACATATAGTGTTCTGGATTCAAGAGCTGGTTCCTGTTTTCATGAAGCTTATATTCAGTAAGGGGAGCTGAACCAAAAGCCAGTGACTACGTAAATAAGTAAAATGATGACAGTTTGTAACAAGTGTTTAAGACAGACGCAAAGTGCCTTGATAGAAAGTGAGGGACTAGGAGCTGTCTTAGATAAGCTTGTTCGAGAAGGCCTCTCTGAGGAGGGGATATTTAAATAGAGACTTGAATTTTGGGGATCAGGGTAGGATGAACACAGGGCAGGGGAATGCTCCAGGTAGAGATAAATTCTTGGTTTGTTCTAAGTGTTATTCTAAATCTGGGTTGTCTAGAGCACACTGAGCAATGTGATCCTTGGCAAAGAATGAGTTTGCAGAAGTTTGAAAGCTAGACAGACCTTATGAACTATGGCAGGGAATCTGGACTGTATTTTAAATGTAAGGAGAAGTCATAGAAGGATTTTAGGCAATATGGCAGTGCTGTTGGGAATGAGGTGACTGGATCTAATTGCTGTCTTAAGGGGATGGTTTTGGCTGTTATGTGGGAATGGATAAGGGGGGCAAGGGGGAGCATAGAGACTATTTTGACTGCATCTTGAGGTTTGGCATTGGGTAGATGACCTGGGGGAGTGGGGGGCATATTAAATGCTTCCTGTATCATTTTTCTGCCAAGTAGATTAAAGAACAACATCAAGGGTTTAAATCTATTAAGACATCGATTTCAGAGTGTATTTGAGGGCAACTTTAACAAATGGTATCTATGAGTTCGGCCACAGGACTGGAAAAGGTCAGTTTTCATTCCAATCCCAAAGAAAGGCAATGCCAAAGAATGCTCAAACTATCGCACAATTGCACTCATCTCACACGCTAGTAAAGTAATGCTCAAAATTCTCCAAGCCAGGCTTCAGCAATATGTGAACCGTGAACTTCCTGATGTTCAAGCTGGTTTTAGAAAAGGCAGAGGAACCAGAGATCAAATTGCCAACATCTGCTGGATCATAGAAAAAGCAAGAGAGTTCCAGAAAAACATCTATTTCTGCTTTATTGACTATGCCAAAGCCTTTGACTGTGTGGATCACAATAAACAAAACTGTGGAAAATTCTGAAAGAGATGGGAATACCAGACCACCTGAACTGCCTCTTGAGAAATTTGTATGCAGGTCAGGAAGCAACAGTCAGAACTGGACATGGAACAACAGACTGGTTCCAAATAGGAAAAGGAGTATGTCAAGGCTGTATATTGTCACCCTGCTTATTTAACTTCTATGCAGAGTACATCATGAGAAATGCTGGACTGGAAGAAGCACAAGCTGGAATCAAGATTGCCGGGAGAAATATCAATAACCTCAGATATGCAGATGACACCACCCTTATGGCAGAAAGTGAAGAGGAACTCAAAAGCCTCTTGATGAAAGTGAAAGTGGAGAGTGAAAAAGTTGGCTTAAAACTCAACATTCAGAAAACGAAGATCATGGCATCTGGTCCCATCACTTCATGGGAAATAGATGGAGAAACAGTGGAAACAGTGTCAGACTTTATTTTTTTGGGTTCCAAAATCACTGCAGATGGTGACTGCAGCCATGAAATTAAAAGACGCTTACTCCTTGGAAGGAAAGTTATGACCAACCTAGATAGCATATTCAAAAGCAGAGACATTACTTTGCCAACAAAGATTCGTCTACTCTAGGCTATGGTTTTTCCTGTGGTCATGTATGGATGTGAGAGTTGGATTGTGAAGAAGGCTGAGCACCAAAGAATTGATGCTTTTGAACTGTGGTGTTGGAGAAGACTCTTGAGAGTCCCTTGGACTGCAAGGAGATCCAACCAGTCCATTCTGAAGGAGATCAGCCCTGGGATTTCTTTGGAAGGAATGATGCTAAAGCTGAAACTCCAGTACTTTGGTCACCTCATGTGAAGAGTTGACTCATTGGAAAAGACTCTGATGCTGGGAGGGATTGAGGGCAAGAGGAGAAGGGGACGACAGAGGATGAGATGGCTGGATGGCGTCACTGACTCGATGGACGTGAGTCTGAGTGAACTCCGGGAGTTGGTGATGGACAGGGAGGCCTGGCGTGCTGCAATTCATGGGGTCGCAAAGAGTCGGACACGACTGAGCGACTGATCTGACCTGATCTGATCTGATCTATGAGTTCCTATTACAAATTAAAAATGTTTTCATCATTGTATTAAAACTCATTTTTTGTTCTTGACTCTTTCCTTGTAGAACTTAAGTTAGACATTTGTAGTAAATATCAATTTACATTGCAGTATTTATAATTGCATGAGATATTTCCTTAGTTCTGCCTCAAACCAAAGAAAACAACTTTAATTTATTGAGCTCCTACTATATGCCAAAGCACTGTATGAAGATAGATATAGACAGACATAGAGAGATATATAGTTACCTTTTTGGATGAGGAAAACTAGGCTTAATGACAACATGGCCAAGACCATACAACTTACATGACACAGAGCTAGGACTGGAACCACTGTCTATCTGATTTCAAAAGCTGGCTTTGAACCACTAAATATACTGCCCAAATATCATGTTGTATCCATTTTTTCCTTGACCTATAGAAAGGAGGGCTTTTCATGTCAACATGGAAATAAAGTAACTCTTTAAAGGATTTCTCAGTCCAAAATCTGATTCTGTGTGTGTTAGGAAAAGTCACACTTCTGGGGGTGAGATGTCTGCCTCCATAAACTGGAATTCACCGTCAGAGAATCTTACTTGCTAATCTTATCACACACTGGCTGCCTTCTGAAACCAAATCAACAGCCCTAGAAATATCCCTCAATATCCCACTTGTGAAAATGTGAGCTGTTTAAAGTTTACATTAAATCCTTCCCAGAGCTACATTCAATTAAAACATGATGGTTCACTTAAAACATGTTTCTTATTATTCCCTAAGTAAAATCATCTCCCTAAACATACCTTATATTTGTATGGTACATCAGCTTGCTTTATATCATTTGATCTTTTATGGACAACTAACACAGGGGTTGGGCTTACCCAGTGGCTCAGTGGTAAAGAATCTACCTGCAATGCTGGGTTCAACCATTGGGTCAGGAAGATCCCCTGGAAAAGGGAATGGCTACCTATTCCAGTATTCTTGCCTGGAGAATCTCATGGACAGAGGACCCTGGCAGCTACAGTCCATAGCATCGAAAAGAGTTGGACGCAACAGGAGTGACTGAGCATGCATGCAACACAGGGGCTATCATCCTCTTTTTAACCGATGAGGAAACTAACTCTCAGAGTTGAAATGGTTCTTTAAAGCAAGATTCTAGATCTAAAGAAGGGTAAGAGACAGGAGGAGGACCCAGGCACTATGACTGACTTCATCACTTTTACAAATATTAAAAGTAAAGAAGTTTCAAAAGGCTCTAAGCCATTACTATTTAATAATGTCAGTTTTACATACAGACTCACCCCGTATCAAGAGGAACTTTAGACCTCCTGGGGAAAGGGCTGGCTGGAAAATGTCTTTTGGTATTTGCAAGAAGGGTATAAATATCATAAATGTGAGGCTTTTCTATACTTAGCCGCTTCTGGCAATATTACTATATTGATTTCCTGTCATTGTTTCCATCCCTTGCTCCTTTCATTCACAGCTGGCCCTCTGTCAAGGATTCTTTTCTTCCCATGCTTTAAATTCTGTTCTGTTCAAAACCAGCTTGAATCAAATAGAACTATGAAAGGTGCCTTATGGACAATAGAGGCCATGCTGATGCTTTGATCTTCAGTGGAACACAGAAGGAGCTGAGGATGTTCAGACTGCAAAAAAGTCAGACAGGGTACAAACCTGTTATTCAAATAATGGAAGGGATCTCAAAAAGAAGTGGAACCAGGTCTATTTAGTGAAGCCCCAAAGATGGTATCAGAAACCACACGGAAACCATTTCATTCACTGACCCGTCTAATAAACTGAGAGGAAAGAGTCACAGGATGCAGTATTTTAATATAATTTCAGGATTTACAAAAGATTTTCCTGAGGAAGTGACATTTAAATTGAGACCTGAAAGATGCCTTCATCACAGCCCTATGAACCGAAGGAATATGCATGTCAAGCAAAGTGAACAGTAAAGGTGGAAAGAATTTGGTACATTCAAGGACCTAAAAGGAAGTTAGTAGCCTAATTAGAAAGACAGACACTTGGAGGAGAGACTGGAAGGAAGTGGGAGTCACACTCTGGAGATAGGCTGTGAGAGAGCAAATTGATTTTAGCTGAGAGTAAATAATAAAATTCTGTCACTCAGATCTGTCTGAAAATGAACAGGGCTACTGATGAACAAGGGTTGCAAGAAGCTGGGTGACCCTCAAGGACAACATTAGTTAAAGATGTGAAGCAGGAGACAGGGTAGAAGGCTGCCTATCTTTCTACAGTTTAACATGCAACAAACTTGGGGGTTTTCGATGCTGTAAACAACAACAAATAAATAGTGAGTGGGTAGAGATCCATGGTGGGAGGTGAAGAGGTCAAAATGAAATGGTGGTGGTGAGGATTAGGGAATCGAGGTCAATGCTCTTAACATGGGAGGCAAATTTCAGTTGTGAGATACGGGCCCTGTAATATCATAGTCTGTGGCTAGGAAGATGGACAGCTGTCTGCTTCCTGCTGTAGCTGTATGCTTAGCGCAGCATATTTGCTAAATGAATAAATGAATGAAAGTCCCTGCAATGCTGGTATGCTTACTGCTGTCCCTTAGTTGTTACAATAGGACAATCACACCAATTCTACGTATAAATTCCGGGCAATGCCTGAGAAAGGCAGAGGGAAGGGGGAGTTAATCAGCTCCTAAGTGTAGTCTGTCCATAAACCCTTCACTGCCAGGCAAGAAAAATCAGCCGTCCTCCCTTTTCACATTTCCCTGAGGCTCAGCTCTGGTCATTTCTTTTCCTTCAAGGCTGCCTGTGATATTCATTTGACCTGATTTCTTCTGTACAGCGTGGCGGTTGAGGATTAGTAGGCTTGTCCTTGCCTGAATTGGAGGAGCTGGCTGAGCCTTCCCTGATGGAGAACGCTACCTCCACCATGAACAGCTGCCTGCTTTATTGGCTCGGGCTGTAGACCATCACTGACAGGTCAGCTGCAGCTAGCAGACAGCTCTGTGCTAACCGAAGACCAAGAAAGAAACCCTGGGGAAGGAAACAGTGCCTGGCAGCACACACGTCAGTCTTCCTCTTTTGCGCCAGACCCCAGGCATTCCGGAGAGACCCCTGCATGATCCAGAGCTCCTAGAAATGGTCTGTTAAGAACAAGACCCACCGCCCAGTAAACATTAGGACATTGATCTGATGGTTTCCTGAGGTTCACCCTGTGTCTACTAGTTTCAGTTTGGGGCTCTCTGAAGCTGGAGGCTGCAGGGGATGAAGCTCCCTCATGGTTACAGGGAGAGAGATCACAGCCATGCTGTAGAGTGGCCTGGAGCCAGAGCCAGCTAGTGGCTCTTAGTTATTAATTGCCTATGAGGTGCCAGGCACATATATCATGATTGCAGTGAGCACCGTGATGAGCCACCCATGTCCCTCTGCAAGCTGTTGCTGCAGCTGCTGAAAGTGCCCTTAGCAGACAGATTTCTCTCACCAATTCCTTTAGGACTTGCCTCAGCTTCAGAGAGCTGACTTCTCTAAGGTCATGAGCTTCCCTCAGTGATGGATCAAGGTGACTATGTAAAGGCTGGACCAAGTCAGCCCAATGCAGGACAGCTTTGATGGGTCATTTTGTTTCCAGAGTTTCCTGTGGGGTTGGTCCAGGCTGGCACTGGACCTGCATGGCAGCTCCACATCTCCCTCTGCCCAATTCTGCTTCCTTCTCCCCAACAGGGGTTTGTCCCAAGCACCCTCCTTAAAAATATCTCACGTGTTCAACTTTGTCTCAGAGCCTACCTACTTCAAGGAGAAGCCAACCCATGAGAGTTATAAAGGGTAAAAATGATTGATGAGTGATTTTTCTCCACCTTGCATTCCCCCTTTGCTTCTCTGTGACCTTCACTATTCATTTAACTTTCTTGGATCCTGTGACTGAAAGGCAAATCTTAAATGCCCAAAATCCAAAAGAATGAACTACACATTCCCTTACAATTGTAAGATCCCCAATTTTTTACACAGTTAATAATTTAAAAGTTTTCTCCCATACTGTGATATGATACAATTGCAGTTTGTTTGACTATCTTACGTGATGCCTACATTATATAGTTGGATCATCACTAGTTCTTGTAAAATATGCAGGAATGTACTGTTTCCCAGTTCACATTTGGAGAAACTAAAGCTCAGAGAAATTAAGTCATTAGTGCAAAAATACTGACGCTTAATTTGCCCAAAATACAAACTTATATCTCCTGAAAGTTCTCCTAATACTTATCTCATGCTGTTACTCCAATTTTCTTTACTCTGGTGTCCTTATATCTATCTCTGTGTAACAAGTTACCTTAACCATTAGTGGTTTACAGAAACACACATTTGTGATTTCCCACAGTTTCTGAGGGTCAGGGAGAGGCCCGGATTGGTGGTTCTTGCTCAGAGTCTCTCCTGTGGTTACAGTCAGGATGTGGGTTGATGCCACAGGCATAAAGGCTGGACTGGAACTGGAGGACCTGCTTCTAACATAGTGGTTGTTGACTGGAGGCCTTCATTTCTCACTGGTTGTTGATAGGAGGCTTCCATTCTCCACCACATGGAACCTTGCCTAGGATGACTTGAGTGTCTTCATAGCATAGCAGCTGACCTCCCCAAAAAAATTTTTTTAAGAAGGAGAGCAAAGAGGAAGTTGCAGTGTCTTTTCTGACCTAACCCAGAAGTCAGTATCAAGGCTTCCCTGACAGTTCAGTTGGTAAATCATCCACCTGCAATGCAGGAGACCCGGGTTTGATTCCTGGAGTCAGGAAGACCTGCTGGAGAACAGATAGGCTACCCACTCCATATTCTTGGGCTTCCCTTATGGCTCAGCTGGTAAAGAATCCACCTGCAATGCAGGAGACCTGGGTTCAGTCCCCGGGTTGGGAAGATCCCCTGGAGAAGGGAAAGGCCTGTATTCTCCAGTATTTTGGCTTGGAGAATTCCATGGACTGTATAGTCCATGGGGTGGCAAAGAGTCAGACACAAGTGAGTGACTTTCACTTCAGAAGTCACACATGATCATTCCTCCCATATTCTGTTCATCTGCAGGATTCATTCAGTCCAGTGAATCCTTTTGTTCAAGGGGAGTGGAATTAAGCTCCAACTCTTGAGAGGAGAAATGTCAAGGAACTGATGGACACATGTTAAAACTGCCAGACCTGCTGTTTGGTTGGTTTAAACATTACCCACTAACAGGGAAATTTAAGCCACCACAAAGAACCAGATTGTCAAAATTGTACTGCATGAGAAGTTTTCTCAGGTTTCACATTAGGTGGCAATTTGATGACCTTTTATTCCTTGGCTAGAGTTGGATTTTTTAAAAAATTAAAATAATGTGATAATAATGCAATGATGAAGAATAACTACTGTTTTGCCTGTGCAGGATCAATTCTTTTTTCTAAATTTACTTGGGAACCCCCATTCACCTCTCCTGATCCAGGCAGAACTGGCAATTGGAATTCACTTCCTTTAGGTCCAGAGATAGTCATTGTGACCCAGGCCTGGCCAATCAGCATTTTTATTACCCTAGTCACACACTGGTTCTGGGACAGACACAAAAATCATGTGGGCTCAGTGATAGCCAATGTACAAATTTTGTTGGAAATATTGGAAGCAGGTTTCTTTCTATAGGGTTTGGTAGGCTCCTGCCATCATATACAATGCTTGTTTGAGAGTGAAGTTGGTACCAAGGCAAAATGGTGCCAAGAAACAGAGAGAGAGAGAGAGCAAGCTTCTTAATAATATCATTATTGGCATCTAGAAAGTCCAGCATTAACTCAAGCCTGCTCTATGCTTGGATTTTTAAAGCCATAAGCCAATAAAATACCTACTTTTTTTTTTTAAGTTACAACCAAGAAGTTCTAAGAGAATATCATAATAACATTCATCTCTTAGAACCTTATATGGGACAACTGACTGGTTCAAAATTGAGAAAGGAGTATGACAAGGCTGTTTACTGTCACCCTGTTTATTTAACTTATTTGCAGAGCACATCATGACAAATGCTGGGCTGGATAAGTTATAAGCTGGAAATAAGACTGCCAGGAGAAATATCAACAATCTCAGATACGCAGATGATACCACTCTAATGGCAGAAAGCAAAGAGTACCTAAAGACCCTCTTGATGAGAGTGAAAGAGGACTATGAAAAAGCTGGCTTAAAAGTCATTAAAAAAATCTAAGATCATGGCATCCGGTCCCATCACTTCATGGCAAACAGAGGGGAAAGGTTGGAAACAATGACAGATTTCCTTTTCTTGGGGTCTAAAATCACTGCAGATGGTGCCTACAGCCATCAAACTAGAAGATGATTGCTTCTTGAAAGGAAAGCTATGGCAAACCTAGATAGTGTATTAAAAAGCAAAGGCATCACTTTGCTGACAAAGGTCTGTGTAGTCATGGCTACGGTCTTTCCAGTAGTCATGTACAGATGTGAGAGCTGGACCATAAAAAAAGCAGAGCATCAGAGAATTCATGCTTTTGAACTGTGGTGCTGGAGAAGACTCTTCAGAATCCCTTGGATAGGAGATCAAACCAGTCAATCCTAAAAGAAATCAGTCCTGAATATTCATTGGAAGGACTGATGCTGAAGCTGAAGCTCTCATACTTTGGCCGCCTGTTGAGAAGAGCTGACTCATTGGAAAAGACCCTGATGCTGGGAAATATTGAAGGCAGAAGTAGAAGAGGGCAACAGAGGATGAGATAGATGGATGGCATCACTGACTCAACGGACATGAACTTCAGCAAACTCCAGGAGATGGTGAAGGAAAGGGAGGATTGGCGTGCTGCAGTCCATGGGGTTGCAAAGAGTTGGACACAACTTGGTGACTGAACAATGACAGCAACATCTCTTGTTGAGTATTTATAATATGCTAGGACATATGCTAAGACCTAAATATCATTTCATTTATCTAAAGTGATAACATTTTGAAGGAGATACTATCATTTTCCCTTGAGAAGAGGCTCAGTGAAGGTAAAATGTGTCAATCATCCTTCAAGGAATAAAGAAGTTGGAATTTAAGCAAAGACTTGTGTAACTAGGCAGCCACAATCCCATCTCTGTGCTGTCCTGACCAATTTAACATTGGGGGATTTTTAAACATTTACTGAACCAATTAGTTCAGTAAGGGTAGTAATTACCACTGATCACTCAGAGCTCAGTCTGTGCTAAACTTGCATGTATTGTGTCATTGAATCTTCACATTGATTTTAGGATGAAAATACTGCCATGTTCATTTCATAGATAAGGAAAGTGAGGTCCAGAACAGTTTAGCATCTTGTCCAATGTTACACAGCTTGTAATCAGTAGAGATGGATTCTGACCCAGATATATTTGAGGAGAAGCCACACATACTCACTTTAATATCAGTAAAGATTTAACAATTAAGAGTCTATGGGTACTTTGGAAAGAACACTGGGGTCCAATTTAGGATTTTTTGAAAGACATTTTTCTCATTCTATTAGGGTGACCAACACATCATGGATTCTCCATGATGTTCTCATTTTAAAAACTGTGAGTTACACTGGTTTCACTATCTTGCAGAGGAGTGGCAAATGGGAAGACCAGGATGTTTGTTTTCGGCTGGCAAATAGAAAAAGGGAATTGGGGCTGTGAGCTCCTTGCCACCCACTGTTCTTAGACAGAACAGACCCAGGATTCAGGGAAGGTAAGAAACCAGGGGAAACCTGCTACCTTAGCTACCCATCCATATGATAAGCTTAGAAGGCTGGACCTGGGATGTCCCAATCGAAGATGCCTTGAGCATCTGTTCCCATATACTCTGAGCCTAAAAGATAATGCTTTAGTTCCTCAGCAGTTTTAGTCCTAGCAGTCAATGGCCTTTGTCAGTAAACACACCTTGCAAGGTGGGAACCTTTCTTTGAAAGAGTTGTGTGTAGTAGGCAGAGAGCAGGTCATGGGGTCTGGTGTCTTAGGCTTGCACCCAGCTTAGCCACAGCTCCTGTGCTACCTCTGGGACTTGGATTACTTCACCCTTAAAATGTTGTGGGTAGTGACTATCTTAGAGTTTTGCAGTGTAGATTAATGAGTTAACAAGCTTTGTATGTTGAAATATTCCTAAATATAAAGGATGCTGTTAATGCTAAGTTTCATTATATATCACATCTCCTTGAAATCAGTTAATCTTTGTAGCTTAGGTTTTCATTTCTGTTTTCACTACTCACACTACTGAAGGATTCCATCCAAAGACAGAATTTACAAACAGCTCCACATGATAGGCGGAACGATGGTCCCCCCAAAATGCTCATATCCTAATTCCTAGAATTTAGGGTTATGTTATGTTACACGCCAAAACTGGTACTCAGCTGACATTAACAGGTGTCCTTGAATGTGGAAGAGAGAGGTGACAGAGTCAGTGTCAGGGTGGTATAGCATGAGAAAGATAGGATTGGTCATCGTTGACTTTGAAGATGGAAGAGGAGTCACAGCCAAGGAATATGGGGCAGCCTCTAGAATTTGAAAAAGACAAAAAAAAAAAAGAATTCTCTTAAGAGCCATCAGAAGCCAATGCATCCCTGATGACACTTTGATTTCAGCTTAGTGAGACCCATTTCAGATTTCTGACCTCTAGAACTGTAAGATAATACATTTGTGTTGTTTTAAGTAAAAAACTTTGTGATAATTTATTATAGCAGCCACAGAAAACAAATAGACTCTAAAACCAAGATAATCCAGCAAGAAATATACATAGGGTTCTCACATGAAGTGAAGCAATTGTCCCTTGTGAGGTGGGTTATTTACTCATGTTTCTCTGGGCAGCCTGAGAGTGAGCCTTTTAAGAACTTAAGACATGGTGTTTGATGGATGTGTCTGCAGCATCTCCCCTGGGTTGTTGTAACACACAGGAAGACACAGAGGTGGAGTCTTCAGAGGTGAAACTTAAAAAAAATTTTTTTTGCCAATTTCACTTCTGTGTATCTTTCCAAAGTCATCTAAACTGCTCTTGGTCCCTGTCTCTAGTTTTACTGGAATCAGTATTTGAGGATAAATGAAAAGGCAGCTAGTGTTTCTTATGGGTTGGTTTTTAATGTGATATTTTTTTCATTCTCTCTGAAGAAGAGGCAGTCCAGCAAAATGGCAGAAGGGCTGCAATTTGCAATTCTACTGGCAAGGTTTAAATCATGCCCCTACCACTTTACATGCTCTGTGACCTTCTGCAAGTTACAAAGCATCTCCAAGTCTGTTTTCTCATTGAAAAAACTGGGTTAATTAAGAGTAACTCCCTGGAGACTTAGGCATGTTCAACAGAATGATAAAGAATTGTGCATGGTGCCTGCCTCGTGGTAAGTTCTCCAGAAATGTTAACTGCTACCATTCATTGCCCATTCCTGATCCAAAAGAAATGAAGGAAAGAAAGCAGCCCAGTATGCAGGGGAGGGCACGGAACAACTAACAAAGGCTGAGAGTGGAACTCAGAAAACCAAAGGGGCTGGCCAAACACTGACTCAGCTGTTGACAGAGCTTTGGGATTTGGCTGACTCACTCCTGATGTGTGTGCAGCATCTCCCCTGGGTTGTTGTAACACACAGGAGGACACAGAGGTGGAGTCTTTGGAGGTGAAGACTCACTCTGCCAGTCTTCCCAGATACCTCGAAACCTGTACTTAGAGAACAGCCCACAAGATGTGTGTATATAGTGAATATTCATCAAAACTCATTTGCTGCCCTGGGTGCTAGTTTACTGGAGCACAGATTACCAGGCCTTCACAGCATTAACAGGATCCAAAGGTTCTCTCTGGAGTTGCCTCATTTAGTGTGCAGGACAAGGGCTTTGAAGTCAAACAGACCTTAGTTGAAATCCCAAGTGGCTCTGCCACTTCTCAGCCGCCCTGTTTTCTTCATCCATGAAAGGGAGATGTTACCTTCCCCTCAAAGATGTTTTCAGGATGAAATGTGATATGCAAATGACAGGTTTGAATAGTCCAAGATGGTCTTTGTCGTAGTAGTTCGTGTGCTATTGGTATGGATTATTTGGGTTCAAAAGACTTGATTCCAGCATTAGCTCCACTGCAAAATATGACCTTGGGGAAATCCTAAACCAATTTTGAAGTTGTTTCTCTTTCTGTACAAAGAGGATAATAAAGTGATACATCCACTTTATGGGGCTGTTATGTATGTCAAAGGAGATAAGGCTTGTATATAAAAGTCTTTTTTCTTTTTCTTTTTTTCTTTAAGTCTTATGTTTGGAGTCAGAATATAAATTTTCCAGGTTGTGCAAAAAGGTTCTGATGTTCCCCAATCCTCTCTGTTACTGGTCAGCCTCCACAAATGCAATAGCCACCTCAGAGCTGTGCTCAAGTGGTGAGATTTTAGCACTTAGTTCTTCATGGATAATGCCCTATGGGGTTGAGCTCAGTAGACACAAGCTGGGGAGGTCATATGAGGGTAGAGAGAGGTAAAATCAACAGACAATTGCTACGCTTCTGTGTAAACCAATAGCATTAAGTTTCTGGATTCCAACAGTAGAGGAGGGGCCATCCACATAAGTAACACAAAGGCCAGAATATCCAAGAAACTAATCCCATAGGGACCAGGTACTAAGTCACTCATTTTCCACCAATAATCCAAGTTCATCTGCTCATCATCGACTCAATGGACCTGAGTTTGAGCAAACTCTGGGAGATAGTGAAGGACAGGGAAGTCTGTTGTGCTGCAGTCCCTGGGGTCACAAAGAGTCGGACATGACTAAGCAACTGAATAACAACAATCTACCCAACCACATGATCAAAGAGAAATCATTCTTCTCATTTTCTAGCAGAGAAAGGCCCAGAGATGGTAAAGCAAACTATCTATGAAAGAGCAAAGAGTTGATCTAAGATCTTGACCCAGATGTGTTCAGGCTCCAAAGCTGATGTTCTTTCCACACATTCATGTTGTATCCCTGGAGTCCCAGTGTGATGGTTTCATGACTCTTCTGATACCCAGGTCATACTGGACATCAACAGAATCCAGCAGCACAAACAGCATGCTTAAACAATGAAGTCAGAGGACTTTAGGGCACATTTGGAAACTTTGATCCTGTGGGAGCCTTGCGATAGTCTCAGAACTGCTTACTTACCAAGTTTCATTGATTGTGGTGTACAAATATTGACACACTTCTCATATGGCATTTCCCAAGGCATATTCCATAAGATATTACATTATTAGTAACAATAAAACCCATAACTACCACAGGTAAACTGAAATTCAACAAACTACTACATTTAAAATTTACTGAAGGCGCCAGTTAAATGCTATTTTAAAAACTATCATATTTAATACTGAAAATGTCCTTTTGAACTAGAAACTATTATTTTTATTTTATAGAAGAGGAAATCAAGTTTGAGAGAGATAGGTTATCATTTTAAAAAAAATAAGTTACATTCTCAAATATACTTTGGAATCCTTTAGTTAATCCACACTGTGCTGTTTCTATTTACTCCAGGACTTCTCAGGGCTTTTAATAGACTCTGAGAATCCTCAGGATGGGGATACTTACTCCAGGATTGCCAGATGTATTTCACACAGATTGCTTTCTCTACAGGACTTCACTTTGGCTGCCCTAGGACTGCTAGCTTGTCTGCTCCCCCTGGGAATCAGGTCTCCTGTGTTATCCTCATGCCATTCCTTATCTGATCATCTTGAAAAGTCATGAAATTCTTTTCTTTTTCTGAAGCTCTTCTTGTTTATGGACTCTGAGAGGGGTGGAGGGAGGTGTGAATTGCTTTTTATAGAGAACTGAGTCACTGATAGTTTGGACCTAACATATGAGACAGTAGCTGTCTGTTTTCCTGAAGAATTGCAGAGTTTAGTTCTGAAACAAGGAGATGAAGTCAGCTTTCCATTTTGCAAACTGCAGAAGTATTCATGGGTAAGAAATAAACTGGAAAATTTGGTTTGCAAAGGTTGCAATGTAAATGATGACAAAGTTTAAACCTGGAGGAAAAGTATAGGGATGTGTGGGGATTTTATCCATTCTTAATTTACCTTATATAATATTTACCAAATAGCTAGGAGCAGTATGAAAAATAGGAGTGTGTGGGTTCCTTGCCCTGTAAGACCTTATGATTAAAAGTTTACATGCAAAAATCAGTAAGACAGGAACAAGATTTTATTTAAACTGCTTCCATTTTTAGTTTTGATATATTTCTAATTAATGTAAAACTTGGGGATTCCCTGGTGGCTCAGAGGATAGAGAGTCTGCCTACAATGTGGAAGACCTGAATTTGATCCTTGGGGTGGGGAAGATCCCCTGGAGAAGAAAATGGCAACCCACTCCAGTATTCTTGCCTGGAAAATCCCATGGACAGAGGAACCTGGCAGGCTACAGGCAATGGGGTCGCAAAGAGTGTAAAACTTATCTCCTTATAAATCAGTCGCCTTGCCACTTATTAACTTGTAAGTCAACTTCCTCCTTTTGAAAATCACCCCTAAAATTCCAAGGAATACAGAAATACAAACTCCATCTTGGATTAAAACACCTTTGATTAAGTTAAACATGGAACTCCCAAACTATAACATATGACAACAGAAGTTAGATGTAGGCACGGTAAATGAGCAAGCAGAGTAGTTCTTTACTCAGATGTCAGACTGCACTGAAGAATCTCTCAAAAGCTCAGGAACTGAAGGCACCTGGTTTTCCAGACTGTGGCAGTTGGGCAGTGACTGAAAACAGGGACACATTTTGAAAGTTAGTATAAGGAGCAATTGTATCTGCAGGTCCCAAGACCTCTACCTCTAAGACCCTTCACAAGATGAAAGAATGGATGGGCCCTGATAGAAATGAACCAAAGAGGATTCAGACTTGAGGACCCTGGCTACAGAGCAGGGTAAGATATAATTGTGCCACACTTGAAGGTAGCTTCCAGGGATATTTGGCTTATTCACATGTAAGCCAAATGTGCTTCCAAAGACAGAAAAAACAAACAAACATATCACTCATGGATAAAGTCATTGGAGATTAACAATAAGTAACCATGTACATTTCCTAGGACTACTTTAACAAATTACCACAAAACTAGGTGGTTTAGTGTGACAGAAATTTATTCTCATAGTTCAGGAGGCCAGAAGTCCAAAACCAAGGTGTGGGCAGGATTGGTTCCCTCTGAAGGCCGAGGGAGAAACCATGTGTCCCCCTCTGAGGGACACATATGAAGAAGTTAAAGGGCAGTGCAAAGCAATAAGCAATACAGTGATCAATTAAAGCATAAAATGCACTGTTTAAAGCTTGGGCAGTAGAAAAAACGAATGTTATGAAATTTGCAAGGACTAGAAAACATGAGTATCCAGATTCAAAGACCTACTAGGAATACATCACAATGGTGACATACAGACCCATGCTGAGGTGTCATCATGACATTTCAGAAGATCAGGGATGAAAAGAAGACCATTAAATTATCCAGAGTGGGTGGGATACAATTCATATTAAAGAAAATGTAATCAGAAAGGCCTCAGGGAGAGTTAATAGACAATAAGAGAATAGCTTAAAACTTCTGACAAAGTTATTTTCAACCTAGAATTTTACACCTTCTTAACTATCAATCGAACAAAGTTAGTGACTATGCTTAATGACTACATTATTATTATTTAGTCTCCTTAGACTGTTTTCCTTTATTTCAGCATTTCTCACTTCTCAAACAAACCTAGTGGAGGTGATGGAATGCCACTTGAGCTATTTCAAATCCTAAAAGGATGATGCTGTGAAAGTGCTGCACTCAGTATGCCAGCAAATTTGGAAAACTCAGCAGTGGCCACAGGACTGGAAAAGGTCAGTTTTCATTCCAAACCCAAAGAAAGGCAATGCCAAAGAATGCTCAAACTACTGCACAATTGCACTCATCTCCCACACTAGCAAAGTAATGCTCAAAATTCTCCAAGCCAAGCTTCAACAATATGTGAACCGTGAACTTCCAGATGTTTAAGTCGGATTTAGAAAAGGCAGAGGAACCAGAGATCAAATTGTCAACATCTGCTGGATAATTGAAAAAGCAAGAGAGTTCCAGAAAAACATCTACTTCTGCTTTATTTATTGACTATGCCAAAGCCTTTGACTGTGTGGATCACAACAAATGGCGGAAAATCCTTCACGAGATGGGAATACCAGACCACCTGACCTGCCTCTTGAGAAATCTGTATGCAGATCAAAAAGCAACAGTTAGAACTGGATATGGAACAACAGACTGGTTCCAAATCAGGAAAGGAGTACATCAAGGCTGTATATTATCACCCTGCTTATTTAACTTATATGCAGATTACATCATGGGAAATGCCAGGTTGGATGAAACACAGGCTGGAATCAAGATTGCTGGGAGAAATATCAATAACCTCAGATATGCAGATGACACCACCCTTATGGCAGAAAGGGAAGAAGAACTAAAGAACCTCTTGATGAAAGTGAAAGAGGAAGAGTGAAAAAGTTGGCTTAAAACTCAACATTCAGAAAACTAAGACCATGGAATCCAGTCCCATCACTTCATGGCAAATAGATGGAGAAACAATGAAAACAGTGAGAGACTTTATTTTTCGGGGCTCCAAAATCACTGCAGATGGTGCCTGCAGCCATGAAATTAAAGGATGCTTGCTCCTTGGAAGAATAGCTATGACCAACCTAGACAGCATATTAAAAAGCAGAGACATTACTTTGTCAACAAAGGTCCATCTAGTCAAAGCTGTCGTTTTACTGGGGGTCATGTACAGATGTGAGAGTTGGACTATTAAGAAAGCTGAGTGCTGAAGAATCGATGCTTTTGAACTGCTGTGTTGGAGAAGACTCTTGAAAGTCTCTTGGACTGCAAGGAGATCCAACCAGTCAATCCTAAAGGAAATCAGTCCTGAATATTCATTGGAAGGACTGATGCTAAAGCTGAAATTCCAATACTTTGGCCACCTGATGCTGAGAACTGACTCATAGGAAAAGACCCTGATGCTGGGAAAGATTGAAGGTGGGAGGAGAAGGGGATGACAGATGGCTGGATGGCATCACCGACTTGATGGACATGAGTTTGAGTAAGCTCCAGGAGTTGGTGATGGACAGGGAAGCCTGGCATGCTGCAGTCCATGCGGACGCAAAGAATCGGACACGACTGAGTGACTGAACTGAAACTATCAATCAAATATAAGGATGCAGGGGTGGGGCCCAGTAGGGTGACAGTTTTAAGACTTTCCTCTTTCAGTGCACCCTTTCTTCTGTGTTCCAGCAAAATGGAAGAATGGACTAAGCTAGAAGAAAGGAATCCAGAAAAGATGAACTTCAAACCCAGATTAAGGAAATTTCAAGAATGTTACCTAAGAAAAATCCTGGGGTTCAAGTTGTGCTAGAGAGATGGCAGCATAGATTAAAATAGAATTTAGGGAACAAGGAGAAATGTCTTCAAGAAACTATTGAAACTAAGAGATTCTAAGTTTGTCGTTTAAAAAAAATGTATTGAAAAGTGTTTTGAAGAGTTATTACAAAATGTGGAGAGATTTCTTCGATTTACATAAAACAGAGCAGTAAAAAGAAGTTAATTTTAATGCAGGTGAGAAAAAAGTGGGATAAGAGATTAAATGCAATTATGGTTACATTACTTCACTGAACAGTGAGAAATATTTACACAGACATAATAGTAAAAGCACTGAAGTGTAGTTAATCAAAAATTGTGATGTAATCATATTGAAAGGGGTAGAAGTAGGGGAAATGAAATCTAATAGAACTAACATCATGCATCTAAAGAGGAAGTGAGTGGACAATGCTTGAATTTCAGAATTCAAGAAAAAGAAGTGTAGGCATATTTTATTTTTAAAAAATATAGGCAAATAAGCAGAAGAAACAGCTAAAGGTTTTTCAGTAGGTGCCCCTGGGGAGGAGATCAAGCGATAGTAAGTCAATGTGTCCTGGCTGTGTTGAGTATGTCCTGGTGATTTGGGGTTTCTGGTTTTGTTCTTTGAGTCCCAGGTTTCTTTGAGTCCCTGCTCTTCTTCCAATCTGTGAGCTGCCTCAGTTTTCTTCACTGCCACATAATCCAAAAATTATATATTCTGTTTTGCATAATACACTTTGATCTGAGATTCTGTTACAACTAAGAGTCCAAGCTATCTCAGTGATAGAGGTGGATCCCATTAACGTATGCAACCTGATGACTCTTGTTAAAAAATTAGTTCTGATTTATGTCTAATGTACAGTCTATTCCCTGTCCTGAACAGACCAAGCCCTATAATGATACAAAATTAACCATATTCTGCATCTTCCCCAGGCTTCCCTTGCATCGCCTCCAGTTTCTTGTCACACTTTACACAGACTCAACTACTTTTAGTTCCCTACCATGTACTTCTTACCCCAACCCCCCCCCCCCCCAGCATTCTCTTCTAAATTGCTTTCTCTAGAACCTCTTTTCTTTATATATATGGTTAATTCTTCTTCTTCAAGACTCAGCTCAACTGCTTCCTTCCATAGCCTTCTCTGGTTTAGTAGGTTGGCCTGGATAGTACTCAACTACACAGCTCAGTGTCAGCCCTTCAAACATTATGCTGTAATTCTGTGATTCTGATTCTGTATCCTTCTTTAGACAGGAAGCTACCTAAAGATTAGAACTGTGTATCAGTCATTGTGGTACCCACAGCTCTCATAGCAGTTGTTCAATATATGCGTACTGTACCAAGCAGCTCTGCTCTGTCTACATGGAACATAGATAAATGTGATTATCTTGGTGTTTCATGTGCATAAAAACACCATCTCTGAATGGTGGCTTAAAACAACAACCATTTCTTTTTTTATGACTCTAAAGTTCAGTTCTGTTCAGTCGCTCAGTCGTGTCCGACTCTTTGCGACCCCATGAATCGCAGCACGCCAGGCCTCCCTGTCCATCACCAACTCCTGGAGTCCACTCAGACTCACGTCCATCGAGTCAGTGATGCCATCCAGCTGTCTCATCCTCTGTGAGCATGGCAAGTGGGTACAGCTTGTCCCTTTTTTATGTGGTGTTGGCTGAGGTCACACATGTGGCTTCATTGAACTAGGAATTCAGCAAGAGCTCAAACATTTAAGATTCACCCATGTGTCTGGTGTCTTGGCAGGGCTGGCAGGAATGGTTGGGACTGGCTGGACCTCTCTCTCCCCAAGGATCATCTAGTGGCTCACCTGAGCTCCTTGACATGGGACCTAGATCCCTAAAGGACAAAACTAAGAGCTGCCAAGAGTCTTAAAGCCTCATTGTTCATAATTCACCTTGTCGCTTCTGTTACCTTCTCTCAGTCAAAGCAACTTGTAGGCCCAGCTCAGATTCAAGGAGGGAGAGTAGGTTCCCAGGGGAGGATTGACATGACAAGCCTGGGAGAAACTGTTGTCATCCATCTTTACAGACAACCTACATTTTATAATTTAATCATTATGGGTAACTAATTTCATTCATAGATTTCTGAGCAAAAACATTCATTTTTGTGGATAAGAGTCTCCCTAGAAAAGTCAAGAAGTGTGACTGGTGAGGAGGTATCTTGTTTTGCATATGTGATTTTAATTTCTAAGATAAAAATAAATGGTTCAGTTGTGATATTTGAAGAGCCATGCTCAGACATAGTGCTGATTTTTTTTTTCTACAAATTACGAAGGGATAATTTTGTAGAAAAATAATGGAAGAAGAAGGGAGCTTATGTGGTCCTATGATAATAAACTTTTCAGTAAAAATGACCTAGATGATATTTCTGAAAATATTAACTGTCCTCAGCCAAAACTTAAAATAATGTTCATCTTTAAAATGATCCATTATATGTAGCCATTCTGTCTTGGGATACATTTTTGCACATTAGTGCTTTCAAGAATATGGAACTCTCAGAGAATAATAAATGGATATACCTGCATTTTAGACATGTCCATTACACTAATTAAAATCTAGTATGGCCACAGCTTTTAATTACTTTTCATCATTGTTGCAGTCAATGAAGCTCATTTTATTGCCCACTATAATGTCTCACTTGTAATAAATCTTCATAAAACCTGAAAAGAGTTTTCATTTCTGAATTCCAGAGATAGGCCTTCCTGTCTAGCTTTGCTTGGAGCAGAATGCATAAATGAGCCTTATTTGCTTGTTACCTGAAAAGATAAACAATGCAAATGAGACTAAATGGAACTATGCTTTTTCCTATCTCTATTTGAATATCCTTTTCTACATTTCATTGTATTTTGAAATCTTTGTTGATAACAATTTATCCCTCAAGAGAGACAAGTCAAAGCATTTAATGAGGCTTAAGAGAGCTAAAGGAAAGATCAGAATTCTTGAGTTCCAGTTTTGGTTCTGCCACAAACTTACTGCTCTTAAGCCTTAAGTAAGTCTCTTAAACAAACAGAACCTTATTTTTTTTCCAGTTGTATCTAAGAGATGAACTCATCTGCTCTGCTTTCTTCACAGAAAAGACAAAGACAGTGAAAGAGCTTTGCAAATTATAAATCTCTAAGGAGATGATATGAGGAAACACATTGGTGAAACCATAAATGAGATGGCAGAGACCATAAAGACTGAAAGGTAGATTGAGTCATTTATTATTTACTCATTTAATATTTATTAAGTGGTAGGCACTGTGTTCAAGGCTGGAGATCAGTGGTAGATCAGACAGTTGAGGTTCTCCCCATCTTTGAGGAACTTGCAGCCTGATAGGAGAGACATATTGAACAAGAAAGCAAATAGTTAGTATCTCTGTAATAAGTGCTAGAAAGAAGAGGAATGGGACAGTGTGAGAGAAAGAAATAAGGACAGTAAAACCTCCTGCTAAGGGAAGTTGAGCCTGGAGGGTGAAATGGAGTCAGACTGGCAGATAAAGGGGTACACAGGCAAGTCCTAAGTAAAAAGCAACTCAAGGAAAACAACTATGCCTAGATGATCCTGAGGAAGAGAAGAGAGGGCAGGCACAGTTAAGAAATATATAAACTATGAAGGGTTTTGGCTTCTAAGGGACATGGAAAGTGACTGAAGGCTTTTAAGCAGGAAAATGATGGGATCAGATATTATGCTTTACAAAGGTCCCTTTTGCCACTGGGTTGTAAGTGTTAAAAATGGAAAGAGGAAGTTCCCTCAGAGGGCTAGAAAAGTGAAGATGTAGCATAGTTCAGGGGCTAGCAGTAGAAATCTTGGGGATTAGATGAATTCAAGATATATGTTGGAGGTGAAACTGACAGGATTTACTGATAGAATAATTATAATTAGAAAAGATTCCAAGATTTCTGGCCTGATCCATTAGAAGGGTGGTTCTGCTGATTATAGAAGTGAGGAAGCTGGACCAACATTGTAAAGGAAATAAAAACATACCATTGTAGCATGTTGAAATTGACATTAAAATGGAGCTATCAAGGAGGTAGTTGGCTAAAAAAATCAAGATATGGGTTGCTGCTGCTGTTGCTAAGTTGCTTCAGTCGTGTCCGACTCTGTGCGACCCCAGAGATGGCAGCCCACCAGGCTCCCCCGTCCCTGGGATTCTCCAGGCAAGAACACTGGAGTGGGTTGCCATTTCCTTCTCCAATGCATGAAAGTGAAAAGTGAAAGGAAAGTCACTCAGTCATGTCTGACTCCTAGTGACCCCATGGACTGCAGCCCACCAGGCTCCTCCATCCATGGGATTTGCCAGGCAAGAGTACTGGAGTGGGTTGCCATTGCCTTCTCTGAAATATGGGCTAGAGAAATACAAAAGTTGTGAGTGCAAATCCATGTTTGTAAATGACTAAGTATCTTCTATCATAGAGTGGGTGAAAGGCCACCAATGCAGGCCATTGCTTTGCTGCCAAGCTTAGTCATGCCATCCTGTGACTGGCTGGGTAAGTGATTTTCTTTTCAGGTCAGGATCAAGTCTTTCACATTTCCTCCTGGATATTCCTATTCAATCTACAAGTCCTATCCATATACCATTGACTTGAGAAGAGACTGTTTTCAGACAGATGAAGTCACCCTGTTTGTGAAGGAGTCAACTGGTACACGTTCTCCTACCTTCCTTCCTTCCTTCTTTCAGAACCCAAGAACACCGTGCTAATAAGTGATAAATAGTAGTTACTAGTAGTCCAGGCCTAGGATCAATTCTACCAAATACCTAGCTTAAAGCAGAGGCATGGAATACAGATGTCCAACATCCTTCACTTGTTTGGCCTATTAAGTCTGCATACTAGAGTGGTACATAATTATAACTTTCTGCATTTCTCTATCTATAGTTGGTGCTTTCTTATCTTATAATTAAGGTAAACAGAACTGATCTCAATAGGAATACATTATTGCTTTCTTTCCTTTATTTTCTCCTAATCTAATAACATTCGTACTCTCCTTTTCTTTGTTACTGCTGATGACTTTAAATGATGAAACACTGTGTCCGATAGGACTCCTGTGAGCCACTCTAGACTTGACTCCAAGTGCCAGCACTTAAAAGCTCTCTGATCTTCAGCTTGTTGCATATCTCTTGGTCTTAGTTTTCCCACTTGTTAAAAGATGCCAACTACCTTCTACCAAGTAAATGAAATACAGGCTTAACATGATGCTTACGACAGTGTTTTAGGGACTTATAATTGTTATTATTACTGCTGCTGCTGCTGCTAAGTCACTTGAGTCGTGTCCGACTCTGTGCGACCCCACAGACGGCAGCCCACCAGGCTCCCCCATCCCTGGGATTCTCCAGGCAAGAACACTAGAGAGGGTTGCCACTTCCTTCTCCAATGCATGAAAGTGAAAAGTGAAAGTGAAGTCGCTCAGTCGTGTCTGACTCTTAGTGACCCCATGGACTACAGCCCACCAGGCTCCTCCATCCATGGGATTTTCCAGGCAAGAGCACTGGAGTGGGTGCCATTGCCTTCTCCGTGTTACTATTACTAGACGGACCTAAAGCACTAATTAGTCTTGGGGCTGCACATCCCAGGGTCTTAGGAGTTCTGGTGAGGAATACAAAATCATCAAATTAACAACCATCATTGAATACTGTGAAAGTGGGTTGCTATAGTGATAGAAGTGTTGCTGACCTTGGTGGGCATCTTGAGGAAGGTTGTGCTATTCAGAGGAGTCTAGTTTGTGCAAAGTTTTGTGAAAATTTCTACCAATGAACTGATCATGAGGCATTGTCTACTCTCAAGAAGGCACTAAGTATCTTGAAGTCAGTATTATTTTCTTGTATCTACAAGTTGGATTGGTGTCCAATTTACCATGTTACCTCAGTAGGCTACAGCCATGAGAGATGAGGATAGGTTTGGGGTTGAGGGCGAGGGAGAGAAAAGTCTTGATACTTATATGCTATAGAAATAAATGACTGACAAGCAAAGAATATGTGACTGTAGCAAACTGCATTTGGAGACAGTAAAACGCTACCATAAATGACTTGCTTTGTGTTTTTAATCATGCCTTATTCTTGTCTAATGATTTTCCATACTTGATGCCATTTATTCATATAAGATCCTCAATCATTTCACAAATATTTAAGGAGCACCCATTCCATACCTGACACTGAACCTCACTCCAGCTCTGCTAGGTAGGCAGGGAAGGTTGGGGAAACTGAGTCTCAGGAGGTGACGTATTTTACTTATCAGTGTCAGGCCTGTTTAGTGAGGTTGCTTGGTTTTACCCTCAGGAGCTATTTTTAATGCCTTTGGAACTTAGGAGAAATGGAATATATTGGACCCTTGGAATTCAAAGTTACCATTTCTGGTTTTGACTATTTGTGAACAACCTGAAGCTCCCTGGCTTGTAGCATGTGCATATATTTTCATTTTACTGAAGCACGAGCCTGAATCGCCGCACGGCTGCTGTGTGGGAGTGTGTGTACTGTACATCTGTTGTTTTTGCCTGCCTGGCTCCTATCCTCCATTCTTCAGTACCAGCTCTGGGTTTACTCTGAGGCACTGTGCCTCACTGTGCTGGATACTGCAGTAGCGGGAAGGTCAGCCAAGAACCCTGAGAAGGGTCTGGGTATGTGACTCAAGTTCAGTCAGTTGGACTCTGTCTTCTAGGGATTTGAAACTTGAAATAAGAGATGTAAGGATGGAAAATAATTCCATTCCATCATGATATCCTGAAAATACTATCTATCCACTTCCATTATTTTAAGTAAGGATTACCAAGTTTTCTCTGTAAAAAGCTGGCTAGCAAATATTTTAGGATTTATGGGGCACTGTGTCTCTGTTTGGGCTTCCCAGCTGGTACTAGTGGTAAAGAACTGGCCTGCCAGTGCAGGAGACATAAGAGATGCAGGTTCGACCCCTGGGTCAGGAAGATCACCTTGAGGAGGGCATGGCATCCCACTCCAGTACTCTTGCCTGGAGAATCCCATGGACAGAGGAGCCTGGTGGGCTTAGGGTAGCAGAATCAGACACAACTGAAGTGACTGAGCACGCACACATGCATGTCTCTGTTTCAACCACTTGACTCATAGCTTTTTCTTTTTACTCTGTGATCTCCACACTTTTCCTTCTAAAAAAATTGTTTTTTCTATTCCATGCTGTGTGTGTGTGTATGTGCTCAGTCGTGTCCGACTCTTTGAGACCCCATAGACTGTAGCCCACAGGCTTCTCTGTCCATGGAATTTTCCAGGCAAGAATACTGAGTGGATTCCCAGTTCCTACTCCAGGGGATCTTCTTGACCCAAGGATTAAACCCGCATCTCCTGCATTGGCAGGCAGATTCTTTACCACTGCACCACCTGGGAAGCCAGAGTTAACTTCTGTTGCTTGCTACCAAGGAACTCTACTAATGAAGGTTGAGTCTCAAGGCTAATGAGTGAGCCTAGCTGGCTTCCCAACATCTACATACCAATTGAGCTTTCTCTTTATGCCTCCTACCAAGTTTATGGAATAACAATTGAGAAGAAAGAAAAGAATGCCATAGCAAAACGGTTAGGCCTGTTGACATATATTAAAAAAAAAAGGGGGGGTCTACAAAAAAAAGAGGATGCTTTGTCAGATGCTTAAGTTAAAAAACAGAACATTAAATCTGTCAGTGGGTCAATTATATGACTTGAAATAGCCTTTTATAATTAAAGAAGAAAAGGTGGGTTTATAACATTGTTTTAGTAAGGATTCCAAAGAGATTTTTTTAAATGATCATTAGATCAGATCAGATCAGTCACTCAGTCGTGTCCGACTCTTTGTGACCCCATGAATCACAGCACGCCAGGCCTCCCTGTCCATCACCAACTCCCGGAGTTCACTCAGACTCATGTCCATCGAGTCAGTGATGCCATTCAGCCATCTCATCCTCTGTCGTCCCCTTCTCCTCCTGCCCCCAATCCCTCCCAGCATCAGAGTCTTTTCCAATGAGTCAACTCTTCGCATGAGGTGGCCAAAGTACTGGAGTTTCAGCTTTAGCATCAGTCCTTCCAAAGAAATCCCAGGGCTGATCTCCTTCAGAATGGACTGGTTGGATCTCCTTGCAGTCCAAGGGACTCTCAAGAGTCTTCTCAGAGATTTAAAATGTTTTTAAAAATTAACATATTTTAAAAAATATATTAAGGTGAGGTTTCCTGAGCCTTTCATGCTGGAAGATGGTAAGTCTGTACAAAGCATTGTACATTGTGAATCTGGAGTTACAAGAGGATCTCAGAGTGATTAAGAGTGACAAGAATGCACTTCTGTCAATACTTCTTTCTGTCTCTGTCCCTTTCTGTTCTAACCAAAAAGTAAATATTGTTAAGCATTCTATTTTGATGCAACAGATAAAAATGAAGCTTTTTTTTCACAGTCTGGCATTAGAAGGAATACAAAACGAGCACTGTCCTTGCCTTTAAATAACTGTCCCTCTAGCTGAGATGAGGCTATTACCCATCGAAGAAATTTTGAGCAGTGAAAAGTGGCCAGGTCATTTTGACAGAGAACGAATGGGTCACTCAAGGTTTCTCTAACAGTGCTGAACTGTGGGATGCAGTAAACCTAGCTTCATCTCAAGCAACATTAGAAACCTTGCATCCCAGTTCCTTTGATTCCCACAGGAAATGTGAAGGTGCAGGAGACTTGAGTAACTTTGTCTAAGGTCCTACTTCTGATCCTGGTGTCACTGCAATTACCAACTGGTGCTCCTGATTCCCATTCTTAGTAACCTGAATGTATTTATTCAACCTCTTAATAATCCTACGACTTTTTCCAGGTTATCGATGAGGAGACAGGCATTCACTGCAAGGTAATTTGTCCAGGGTCACCCAGTTAGAAGAGGTAAAGGCAGGTTTCAAACCCAGGCTTTGTGTTCTAGAACACCTCTCTCAAAGTACTGATACCAAGAGTTTGAGTAGCAGTATATGATGCTGCCTATGACTAGACACAGTCAGTTTTGAGATATCTAGACAGAGAGTCTACTGAACGTAGATTCCCTTTTATTATAAAATTATTGTCCACTTTGATCGATGTCTATTAATTTTATTTTATAGATACCTACTATGTGTGAGATATTCTGCTAGGTGCTCTGTAGACACTATATTTGATTGTTGCAGTGACACTGCAAAGGAGATATTAATTTCCTCAGTTTGAGAGAAGGAACCTCGACTGGGTTATCTGAGAACACCTTAACAGTAAGTTGAAAAATATATATTCAAACAGAACTCTAGTTGGTTCCAAAGCCTTTACTGCCGTCCAAATCTGAGTCTGGCTTCTTTAATGCTATGCTCCAACTTACTGAGCATTTTCTCTACTTCCATCCTTATGCCTGTGTTCAGAAATGAGTCGGATATTCTTGCTCAACAAATTGCATCCTATTCTAGCCAAGTAGTTCAGCCCCTCAAGGTTCTCCATAGCCAAATTAACCAGTATTTGGAATGGAAGTCAGACAACAAACCCCAGGGTACTGGATTGAAAATTACAATCTAGCTGGGTTGGTGGCTGAAAAACTAATGTGAGACACATAGATAATAAACAGCAGGTTTTGGCCAGGGGAAGTGAGGCATTAAATAATTGAAGCCAGTGAAAGTGGAATGTGGGGCCAAGTCTAAGCAGCTATTTGTGAAAGTGAGAAATGGAATATCGATGTTTGGTACCAGTACTGAGAGCTTTCCAGTTAATTACATTCCTGGGTGAAGTCAGAGACAAATATGATACTTACATTTTTCAGGGAACAAAATAATTTTCCTTCATTCACTGGGAAATTGGTTAACTCTCTAGCTCTCTTATTGTCTGTAAAATCTGCAACAGCATTCCATGTATTGTGAAACACTAGATTTGTGGCCTTGACGTATCCCACTTTTATTACAAATTTGCTGACTTGCTATGTGCCAGGCAAAGATGCTTCTCAGAGCTCTTAATTAGTGCAACAGTCACAGGGACAACTAGTTCTAACATATGAAAATTACTAGACTAAGATCCCATTTTCTCCCCTATCAATTACTACCTTACACAGCTTTTTTCATAATATTCATCAGTACTGAAAATTATGTATTTATTCGTGTATGTGCCTGCTGTCTCTCAAAACAGAATATAGCACCAATGAAACAAGGATTTTGCTTCTTGCTCTGGTCCCAACATTTAGAACTGTCCCTGGCAGATGACAGATATCAGTGCTAAGTGAAATGGGGGCAACCGAGGATGAGGTGACTCAGTTTGTCCAGCATGGGTTGAGGCAAGCACCAGAGTGGGCAGAGCCTCAGAAAGTGCACCAGGATTGATCTATGGAGGAGTAAGTTACGAGCATTGTGGAGAAAACGCAAGGTAGAAACAGATAGATGGGTGCATGAAACTGAATGTGTTTAGGCACTGAGGATACAAAGGCTGAGTCCAGGAGAGTAACTAAATAGTATACAGTGCGGACAGATGTCACCATGTACAACACACGACGATGATGTAATGGGTTAATCCTATTCATCTGTCCCACCTGGCTGAGACCCACTGACTTCACCTACTTCCCCCTTTTGGAAGCCAAAGGTACTTTCTCAATGAAGCCTTCAGCACCTCTGGCTGGGCTCTAGTGTGTTAACAAACCACGCAGCTCTCTTTAGCTATCTCCATTCTATTTCCTTCAAACGTGGATACATTAACTTGCTAGACCTATCTTATGGTTCTAGCAAAAGAACTTTTAATTGACATTCCCAGTGGCAGAGCTGAAATGAATCGCTTTTGATGGTGAAGGTTTTATTAACCTAAGATAATTAGGTAGTGTTTGAAAGGCTCTGAAACAGCCTATGCAGTCTCCAAATATGTCATAATCCATCATGTGTCACTTTTTGGCTTGCGCTCTTTCTCTTGTTGCTTTTTCATCAGCACTGCTGTTTGAATGAGTGCCAAGCTGTTTAGAGTTAAAACTCTTCGTTGCAATTAACAGAAAACAACAAAAGCTCAAATTATAAAAAGGGGGAATTATTGCGAGAACACTGTGTTAATGTTGTGAGAACATGGAACTCCAGAGCAGCTGGGCCTCTTAAATGACTTGAAAAAGAAATGTGAAACAGGCAGTTTTAATCTCTTAATCTCTGTCTCTGTCTCGCTCCCAGCCCTCCCTGCTCTATTGTACCTTTGCCTCTGGCTGTCTGCTTCAGTGCCTTTGTTTTTTTCCCTTCATTTCTTCCCTTTCCCTCTCTCTCTCTTTCTTTCCATCTCTCATTGTTTTCCCTTTCACTGGCTGTCTTTGTTTTTCCATGTTCATAGCTAAGTGTTCCTTACAACACTCCAGACTATACTTGTCCATTTAAGAGACCAGCTCAGATGACTGGTGAATTTCCTAAACCTCTCAGGTTTCAAAATCCATACAAATGGGGATCTGATTGGTCCAGCTTGGTATCACCCATGGTCCAAGCAACTGTGAGTAGCCAAACAGTCACATGATACAAATATGCCTGGGGAGTTGGTGTGCAGAAGTCCTCTGAGGGTAGGGAGAGGAGTATTTCTCAGAGAAAGGGTATCGCCACACACTGAACGTATAAGGTGAAAGGTATCTGCTATTTCCAGGCACTGAGTCTGAATGAAAATGGATGGATAAATTCATATTCTTTTTACACTAACGCTGGCTGAACAAGAAAGCTTGATGAGAGATTCTATTAATATAAGAAATTTTAAAACCTTGTGTAGACGGATTCTTCCTTGGGAAAGTTGATCAAACTTTTCAAATGTCAGGCCATTTAGTACATTGGTAGACTTCAAGTTCCTAGGCTACCAAATGCCAGAGAAGTGTCTTCACGCAACCAGTTGCTTTAGTGGGAACAAAGGTACCCATGAGCTGATAAGCAAGTGTTCATGCCTAACAGTGTCTCTTTGCAAAGTGGTTTCTTTCCTATCTTTGGCTTGCTCATGTGAAATGAGATGCACAGATGTGACAATCCAAGTTCTCTTTAGTTCTGGTTTGCCGTGATTCCCAATGGAGGTAATAGAGGCCCCGCAAAGCCTGGGCTGCTGTTGGAAGGAGCCGCCTGCCTAATCATACCTCACATATACACGTGTGCTTAGCCAGGTCCTCTGAATTCTCCTCAAAGCCACTGCAGCTGAATTTGGGATCCTGTTTTGCGTTTTGTTTTTTCCTCCTAGGTAGTCTAAAATTAGATTTGCCGACTTTGCAGCTCCTGTCAGATGTCTGCTTCTCAAAGCAGAGATTTTTCAGACTTTTAAGCAAAAAAACTTTCAGCTCCCACGGACTGTAGTTACCTTTGTCATCTCTCTTGGCAGAACTCTGAACGACACATGGTTCTCTGAGTCAGGACTCCTGGGGTCTCTCCCCCAGCTCTTAACCACGGAGGTCCTGCACCAAAGGACCCAGCTCTCTTCTATAGGAGCTGTCAGCATGAGAACCCTGCACGGCAGACAAAGTCCACACTAATGGAGCTGAGATTGGGTGTGAATGATTTTACCTGGAAATGACAGAATTATTCAAGTGTGGTTGTGATTATGCTCAGATTTGTCTGGGCATTTGGTGGAGGGTGCAAAAATAAAGATGAAAGAGTAAGGGTGCTGCTTTAGTGAGAAGACTCCTTTAATTCTCTTCCCTCCCGTGGAATGGTTTCTCCATTCACTCACTGACTGAGCGCCATGTGCATTCTAGTTCCTGTATGTTCTACCTAGTGCTCTGCTGGATGCTGGGGAAGCAGCAATGCAGACACGTGGCTCATCCTCCAGGAAAGGAGGACAGGCGGGCAAACACATGCAACATCAGTCAGGGGGCTGTGGTCAGGAGTATCTGGATTCTCTCCTGGTCTTCTCTAAATGTTTGGTGGAATTCACTAAGCCATCTGGTCCTGCTTTTTCTTTGTTGGGAGGTTTTTTGATTACTGATTAAATCATCTTGTCATTTGTCTGCTCAGATTTTCTATTTCTTTATGATTCAGTCTCATTAGCATGTACATTTCTAGGAATTTATCCATGTCTTGTAAGTTAACAAATTTGTTGATGTATGTTCATGGCAGACCCTTATGAGCTTATTTATTTTTGTGGCATTGTAATGTCTCAACTCATTTTTATTTTGAGTCTTCATTTTCCTTAGTTAATATAACTATGCATTTATCAATTTAATCTTTCAAAAACCAACTCTTGGCTTTATTGATTTTTAAATTGTTTTCCTATTCTTGATTTCACTCATTTTTGTTCCAATCTTCACTATTTCTTTCCTTCTGCTAACTGTGGGTTAGTTTTTCTCCTTGTTCTAGTTTCTAGAGGTATAAAATTCAGTTGTTTAACATCTTTCTTGTTTTTGTAATGTAGGGATTTATTGCTTTTCTCTTAGTACTGCTTTTGCTATGGCCAGTAAGTTTTGATACACTGTGTTTTCATTTTTGATAAAATCATTAAAAGAAAATGTGAGAGAAAGCTTCATAATGACAGCCTAGGCGATGTCTTCTTTGGATATACCAAGAGCATCAGCAACAAAAACAAAAATAGGCAAATGGAAAGACACTGAACTGTAAACCTTCTGCCCTGCAAGAGAAACAATCAACAGAGTGAAAAATGGACCCTATGGACAGGAGAAAATATTTGCTAACCACATCTGGTTAAGAGTTAATAACCAAAAAAACAACTCCTATAATTCAATAGCATAACAACTCATTCTAAAACATTGGCAAAGGACTTGAATAGACATCTCTCTAAAAAAGAATACGAATGGCCAACAGATATATAAAAAGATGTTCAATATCACTAATCATCAGGGAAATGCAAACCAAATGAGCTATCATCTCATACCTGTTCAGATGCCAATTATCAAAAAAACAGAATACAGTAAGTGTAGAGAAATTGCAACTCTTGTACATGGTTGGTGGGAATGTAAAATGTGATGCTCCCTAGGGACAACAGTATCTAGGTTCCTCGAATGAAAAAATAGTACTCCCATACTGCCCAGCACTCCCACTCCTGGGTATATATCCAGAAGAATTGAAATCAGAATCTTGATGAGATTATCAGTATTGTCATGTTCATTGTTCATTATTCACAACAGGGAAGAAACAACATAATCGCCCACTGACAGATGGCAGGGCAAAAATAAATTGGTATATACACACTATGGACTATTATTGGCCTTAAAAAAGAAAGAAATCCCACTATATGTGACAACCTGGATACACCTGGAGGATACTATGCTAAGCAAAATTAGCCAGTCACAGAAAGACAAATACGGCATAATTCCACTTATATGAAGGATCTATAAAATAGTCAAAACTCATAGAAACACAGCAGAACAGTGGTTTCTAGGGTCTATTGGGAGAGGGGAATGTGAAATTGCTTCTCAACAGGTATAACATTTCAGTCATACACAATGAATCAGTTCTAGAGACGTGCAGTATTACAACACCACACCTACAGTTAATGATACTTTTAAGTGGTTTGCACTTAAAATCTGGTAAAAGAGTAGATCTCCTATTAAGTACTCTTACCACAGAAAAAAAATAAATCCATTTCCCTCCAAGGAAATAAAAAAGGATTTAATGTGACTTTCTACCACTCTTAATTCTTGGAAGCCAAAGGCCTCACAGCCTTATGAATGCTATTCTTCTAAGAAATGAAGGTATTCTTCTGGGAAGCTCAGGTCTTGCTCTTTGACAGATCTTTCTGACTATTTCAGGTTTTTCAAAGGCCCAGGAAGAAACCAAGAAGAGCTCAGCTGAGTCTCCTAAGAGGCCCGCTTGTCATCTTTGAATTCAGGTCAGTGGCTCTTCCCCTTTGCCCTGTGGCATCCTCAGAGCCCAAGTGCCCTGCAAGATGACCCTTGCGTCTGCTCCAGGCTGTTATTCCAAAGACTGTTCTTAAGGAAATATAAAGGCCCTCAGAAGTACCATCCCTCCTCAGCGTGGTCCTGAATGCAAATTGCTTTTTAGGCAAGGAGAAGCTTCTGGCTAAACTGGAAGAAGGCTCTGCATTCAGGACACCTGGACTCCGCATCCCTGCTCGGGCAGCATAACCGTTGTCAAGGCCTGCAGCCAGTCTTGGTTTTCTTTCCCAGCCTGGGGAATGGGTGGTCAGCCCATCTCCTGAGCTTTACCATTGTTGGACTTTGATTTTAAACAGATCTGAGTTTAAATCCCTGCTTTAACACCCTGGTGACTCTGGAAAATTCTACATAAAATTGTTTTGCCTACTTCCTATTTCATGTTAAAATAGTTGCATGGGTTTTCCACCAAATTTAGTTGGATGGTCTGACTTAAGATTTAAGACAGATGACATGATCACAAGAGCATACTCTATATCCAGGGTAAGAATGACAAGGACAAACTGAGAAGGTACTGTGCTCCACACACTGTACCGGGCACTTGATGTGTAGTATCTCTTTTATTCTTCAGAAGCTTAGGAGATAGTTACTATCATCATCTATTCTTTGCAGAAAATGAAGTAGCAACTGAGACTGACAACCCTTGTTAGCACAGTTAGTTGTACAAGTCACCTAGCACAAGCACAGTGCTTGGAAACTGGCCATAATTATTACTAAAGCTGCCTGGGAAGTAACTGACTCTAATTATCACAGAAGAAATCAAATAGCAGCTGTCTGTGCAAAGGGCCATGATACAGTTTCGGTTTTGTGCAGATTCAGAGAAGACTTTACAGAAAGACAATGACTGAGGTGAAACCCTGAGATGGGGTTTTGGGGCTTCCCTTGTGGCTCAGCTGGTAAAGAATCTGCCTGCAATGTGGAAGACCTGGGTTAGATCCCCAGGTTGGGAAGATCCCCTGGAAAAGGGAAAGGCTACTCACTCCGGTATTCTAGCCTGGAGAATTCCATGGACTGTATAGTCCATGGGGTTGCAAAGAGTTGGACACAACTGAGCAACTTTCGCTTCCTATGAAGACAAAGGTATTGAGGCATGCACAGGGGAGGGTGCCTAGAAGCAACAAGAATGGCAGAAGCAAAGACATCAAGGCATACAAGCGCAGGATGTTTGGGGAAACAGAGCGATCCCAGATTGCTAGAGCCATTGCAGGGAAACAGCAGGAGTCCTGCCTGGGATGCCAGCAGGTCTCCCATGTTGGGGAAAATCTGAAATTTATCTTATGGGTCACAGGCCTCAAGCTAGTAGGCCTCAGGTCACATCCAGCCAACATATGTTGTTCATGTGGGCTACCAGAGATATTTTCTCTTAAATTTCGAATTAATTACTAACATTAAAAAGATATGTTTTCAGATTTTATTTATCCCCATTTCTAGATTTTCCAAAATGGAAATATTTGACCATATTGATTCACCCTTCAGTTTTGGGCAATGTGGAGTAATTAGAGGTTATCTAAGAATGAATAATTCTGTACTTATTGTCTACTCCTCTGCTGGAGCAAAAAAATGTATGAATCATTCCTGTTTCCTTTAAGGAACTGTCACTCTAGGGCTGGGCTGACTAGTATGGTAGACACTTGTCACATGTAACTATTTAAAATGAAATTAAATACAACTTTAGTTCCCTCAGTCAACACTAACCACACTGCAAGTGCTTGGTGACCGCATGTGGCTAGCGATCGTTATATCCAACTGTACAGATACAGACATTCCCCTTATAGCAGAAAGTTCCATTGGACAGCACTGCTCTAGAGAGCAGCCAGGGCTGACACACACGAAGCGGTCAGAAAAACATACAACATAAAATACCAACCAGCTTGGATGGTGCTGGAGAGGTTGGGGGGAGGTGGAAACTCTCATGAGCCGTATTGAGAAAAAAACTTTTTGGAGGGAGGTTGACTGAGGATGGGTAAGATTAGACTGGAAGAGAGAAACGGGGTAAGGTATGAGTAAGAATAGAAGGGGTTTCTATCTGTTAGGAGTACTTTGGCAACAGATGATAGGATGAACAATGAACAAGAATTTAAGTTTACTTTTCTTATAAAACAAGACATCTGACATTGGTTTAGGGACCCAGTGATGGCAGGGCAGTGTCTCTGATATTCTCATGGTCTTAAGTGTTCTCATGGTTCCTAATTATTGGAAGTTGGATGTTGGAGATCTAGCTTTCATGTCTTTAATCAAGGTAGGAAAAAATGAGGAAGGAGGGTGTACCAGCCAACTTCCATTCATTGGCCAGAGCAGGACAACATCATGTCACATGTGGAGGAGCACCGAGGCTTTAGGACAAAGAAAGTTGTCAATGGCAGTTCAATAAAGCCATCTGCTGTCTGCCACAGCAGGGGACTGGGGAGGCATGCTGAGGGAAAAGGCAGTGGGCTGAACCCAGATCATACTTCTAAACCTCCCAAATTTTATCCCTTTATGATACTTAAAGCCCTTCTTGAGGTGGCCCACAGTTCATGATATCATGAGATCCCTGAAGCCATCCTTTCATGCTAAAGTGAAACAAAAAAACCAGGTGAGAAATGATGCTGACTGTAACTCAATCACAGTAGTAGATTGCATTGGCTTTCTATTGTTGCTAAAACAAATTACCAAAAATTCAGTGAATTAAAACAACACAAATTTATCACCTTACAGTTCTGTAGGTTAGAGATCTAATATAAGTCTCACTGGACTAAAATCAAGATGTTGGCAGGGCTATGTTCCTTTCTTGAAGTTCTAAGGGAGAATCCATTTCCTTGCCCTTTCCACCTACAGGGTGCCCACATTCCTTGGCTCCTGGTCCCTTCCTTCATCTTTCAAGCCTACAAAGTTGCACCTCTCTCTGTTTTCCTCCTGTACTCACATCTGACCTTCTCTTTTGCCTCTCTGTTTTAAGAAAGTTTGTGATTACGCTGGGCCCATCCAAATAATCCAGGATAATCTCCCCCTTTTAAAATTTATCTGAATAGCAACCTTAATTTCATCTACAACTTTAATTCCGCCTTGCTATGTAACCTAACATTTTTACAGGTCCTGAGATTTAGGATGTCAACAACTCTGAGGACTGGGAAGGGGGCATTATTCTGCCTGCCACACAGACTTTGGCACAAACTAATTGGATATTAATCCAGAAATTCCACTTTTAAGAATTGCCTAAGGATACAAGGACAGGGAGATAAATGTATATGCATTACAACTTACTGTGCAGATATTTACAACAGCAAGAATTCAAGAGGAAAAGCAATGTCCATGAAAAGGCTGGTGTCAAATTATGGTCCAGCTGTAGGATAGAAAGTTCTGCAGTCATATATGTTTATCGATACAAATGGAGTCAATATGTCAATGTCAAGTGAAAAGCAGATTATAGAATAATGATACGGTATTAGCCCATCAATACTAAATCTATATGCACACGGAATGTATGTATATACATACGTTGAATGACTTACTAGTGATTATTTCTAGGAGTGGCATATTTGAGAAGCAAGAGATTTTTACTATTTTTAGAATGATTTTTTTTAGAATGATAAAATACATTCAGAGAAAGATTAAGTAATGTCTTTCTAAAGAGAAAAGCTTAATGTTGCAAAAAAAAAACTTTTGTTGTTGTTGATCAGTTGCTAAATCATCTCCAACTCTTTGTGACCCCATGAACTGCAGCATGCCAGGCTTCCCTGTCCTTCACTATCTTCCAAGTTTACTCAAACTCATGTCCACCGAGTCAGTGATACCATCCAACCATCTCATCCCCTGTCTCTCACTTCTCTTCTTGTCCTCAATCTTTCCCAGTACCACGGTCTTTTCCAATGAGTTGGCTCTTCGAATCAGGTGGCCAAAGCATTGGAGCTTCAGCCTCAGCACCAGTCCTTCCAATGAACATTCAGGGTTGATATCCTTTAGGATTGACTGGTTTGATCTCCTTGCTGTCCAAGGGACTCTCAAGAGTCTTATCCATCACCACAGTTTAAAAGCATCAATTCTCAGATGTATAGAACAGTCTTTTGGACTCTGGGGGGGGAGGGGATGATTTGGGAGAATGGCATTGAAACATATATAATACCATATAAGAAAAAAATTGCCAGTCCAGGCTTGATGCAGGATACAGGATGCTCGGGGCTGGTGCAGTGGGATGACTCAGAGGGATGGTATGGGAAGGGAGGTGGGAGGGGGGTTCAGGATTGGGAACATGTGTACACCCGTGGCAGATTCATGTTGATGTATGGCAAAACCAATACAATACTGTAAAGTAATTAACCTCTAATTAAAATAAATAAAATTTTTAAAAAAGCATCAATTCTTCGTTGCTCAACCTTCTCAATGGTCTAAATCTCATATCCATAAGTGACTAATGAAAAAATCATAACTTTGACTATACAGACCTTTGTTGGCAAAAGTGATGTCTCTGCTTTTTAATGCATTGTCTAGGTTCATCATAGCTATTCTTCCAAGGAACAAGCGTCTTTTAATTTTGTGGCTATGCTGCAGTCACCATCCACATTGATTTTGGAGCCCAAGAAAACGAAATCTGACACTGTTCCCACATTTCCTCCATCTATTTGCCATGAAGTAATAGGACCAGATGCCATGATCTTTGTTTTTTGAATGTTGAGTTTTAAGCCAACTGTCATCTTCAAGAGGCTCTTTAGTTCCTCTTCACTTTCTGCCATTAAAGTGGCATCATATGCATACCTGAGGTTGTTGATATTTGTCCCTACAATCTTGATTCCAATCTGTGGTTTATCCAGCCCTGCTGGATCAGTTCTGAATTATTCACCAGTAGGTACTTCTACTGACAAGTAGAAGTCTTTCTTTTATTTGGGATTCAAACAACAGGGTCTAAATGAAAAATAAGATGTACATCTGGGAGCCATTTTGTTTGTCTACATTCAAAAATCACAGAGAAATCACTGCTACTTTAACTATCTCGTTCTTCTATGTTTTTAAAGAATCTTCCAAATGCTGTTCCCATTTGCTAGCCTAAAACACAGAAGCTCATTCCACTCAGAATCTTGACGTTCATTTGCTCATTTCTCACCTACAAGATAGACTGTAAACTTTAGGCAGCTTGATATTTTGATTTCCAGGTGTCTTCAAAGACGTGTTTACCATCTCAACAACCAAAATTTGGCAAGAGCCTACTATGTGCCAGTTGTGATGCTGTCATTTCTGGTTCATGTGAGATGTTCTTATTTTCTTTTCTTAAACCTCTTTGTTGCATGAGGTGGTTTAAATGTATTTCCCTTTGCAAAAGTACATATCCTAATTCAGTTAGCATTTCCCAAACTTCATTGCTCAGTATGGGTGCTCTTTGTAGTATAATATATAGGTGCTCTAAAGATAACATTCATTTCTTCTCTAATATGGGTGCACACACACAAATACACATACTGCTGAGTCACTTCAGTCGTGTCCGACTCTGTGCAACCCCATAGACAGTAGCCCACCAGGCTCCCCCATCCCTGGGATTCTCCAGGCAAGAACACTGGAGTGGGTTGCCATTTCCTTCTCCAAAGCATCAAAGTGAAAAGTCAAAGTGAAGTCGCTCAGTCGTGTCCGACTCTTCACGACCCCATGGACTGTAGCCCACCAGGCTCCTCCGCCCATGGGACTTTCCAGGCAAGAGTACTGGAGTGGGGTGCCATGGCCTTCTCCAAGTATATCATAATAAAAAGAGGTATGACTTGGGAAATGGTGTGCCATTCCCATGATCAAAAGGAACATGCAAGGTTGCATCCAATTCATCACTGCTCTTAACCTGTAAACTGATGCTTAAGACACACTTACCAGCTCACTCTAGACTGATATACCACTCTATTAACAGTCTCTGGTCTCTGTTATGTATCTTATGCCTTATAATTATAACATATTTGTGATATTTTATTACATATTAAACAGACTAATCAAATGTTCATTGTTTTCTTTCCATAGTTACTTCATATGCAAGAACATTTTAATCTTATCATGAATTCTAATACATAACCATCTGACAGTCCATCAATCCATTATAATTTTAAAAGGAGCACGATGGTCAAATCTTGAATTGTTGGCTATAAATAAGAAGTGTCAAGTTTAAGAAGGATGATGATATATGTATGTATATGAGAGTCATGGAGACATTCTCATAACACAGTACAGTGGTATGCAAGCTTGAACACAGACTGGCCATCCCTGGGCAATCTCTGCTAACATACAGATGCTTGGACTTTAGCTCACATCTAATAAGTGAAAGTTTTCCATGCGAGGAATCCTTGAATTTATATTGTTCAAAATCTCTCCATGATTCTTCCACAGTATATCCTACAGTATGACCTTGTTTATAATCCACGAGTATATTCCATTTTATTACACTTTATAAAGGAAATTATGCAAGATGAAAAAAAAGATTTTTACTATTTTGAAGAATATAGTAAACTGATGAAGCCTTTTAAGTGAACAAATAAAATGTAGCTCTTTTTGGAAAGCACAAAAATGCTTATTAACATTACAGCATGTCTAATTAATACTTCTTATTGAATGGTATAGCCTACAACTTAGGCCTTAATCGAATTCTGTTTAAATTATCCCATGCAACTGATATGCACCCATCTCGGCAACAAAGAAAGAATTAATTAGAGAATATAATCTTGGTTGGTTTTATAAGTAAATACAGCCCCTTTGAAAAGTGGTTTGGCCTTGTGTACCAAGAACCTTAAAAATGTTTATTATCTTCACATCAATAATTTTTACTGCTAAAAAGATCCCCTAGGGAAATAATCAGAGAAGAGGGCAAACATATTTAAATAAGGCAACTTCATTTGTAATATCACAAAGTGTAAAGTAACCAAAATGTATAAGTGTGAGGGGATATTTTAATAAATGATCATGTGTAAACATGATAACACTATGCAGCCATTACAGTTATATTTATGACATTTGGTGACAAAGGAGAAAAATGCTGCACAATCTAATACTGAAGCAGAAGCTTTAACACTCAAGGGATGCCTAAGGCTGCCAATTTTGCTAGACATAGAAAAGATGTCCAAAAGAGCGGCTGGATTTTGTTTATTTATGTAGGAAGGGGGGCATACACTAGAGAGAAAATGCAAATAGGTTAAAGAAAATGCAGTGGGAAGTGAGGAAGGAAAGGCATTAGGTGAACAGAGCATCCAGAGGCCACCGTCCGCCCTCATTCTATCACATACACAGGCATCTGAAGGTCAAGGCTGGTGTTTCTCAGCCTTGGCTGCACACTGGAATCATATGGAAATCCTGATGCTCAGGCGCCATCAGGCTTCCCTGATGGCTCAGCAGGAAAGAATCTGCCTGCAATGCAGGAGACTAGGGTTCGATCCCTGGGTTTGGAAGATCCGCTGGAGAAGGAAATGGCGACCCTCTTCAGTATTCTTGCCTGGGAAATTCCATGGACAGAGGAGCCTGGAGGGAAACAGTCCGTGGGTCACAAAAAAGTTGGACATGACTTAGTGACTAAACAGCAGCAGGCTCTATTAAGCCTATCAAATTGGAATTTCTAGGAGTTAGGACCCAGGTATCCATATGTTTTAAGCTAGGTGATTCTGATGTATAGCCAAGTTAAGAACCTGATTAAAGATAGTTCACACGAAGGATTACCCTTGTGCATTGTGAGGAAAGAGAGTAATTAGGTTACAGCACCTCAGATCTCTTCTCCTTCCAACCTCTTAATCCCTCAATAGAGCTTTGATAAAGTCCCCTGAAACTTTCAGTGACAAACTGCTTAAACTAGCATGAACTTTGTGCTGGGATAGACAGGAAGGAGGTATTCTGTAGCTTCTCCCTTTAGAAGAGACCTCCTTTCCTTGAGAACCCGAGATTGGATGTTGACCCAGGCAGATCTTCTCTACAGTCCCCTCCCAAAAGACAGCTGGAGACACACCCTGGGGGTTTAGCAAGCTAAAGGTGACATAGCCACCTTCTCCTTTGCTTTAGTAGAAGATCTGAATAAGACAGATGACCCTGGTGTCAGCAGAAAGAGATATTGGGAAGATGCCTCAGCCACAAATACCAAGGGAAGGAAAGAAGGAAAGACAGAAGGAAGGAAGGAACTAAAAATGATTTTCAAACAAAGATTCATTGTTTTCCTAAATTAGGATCTGCAAACTGGCATCCCTAGGCCCCATCAAACCCAAAATTATGTTGTGTTAAGCACACGTTTACAAAAAACTTGAATCTGAACCTGTTAAAAGGGGTGTGCGATCTCCAGCTCATCTGCCAGTCCTCACTACTACATCAAGGCCACTTCATACACTCGTGTCACACGCCTGGCCTCAGCACACTGAGTGATCCATGACCACTAAACTCTGTTCTTTAGCAATTTAAATTCTGGATTTCTCTTCAAAGGTTGACACAGAACACTGATCAGTGTGACAGAGATTTCAGCCAAGAAACACCTTCTGTATCCTCTCCTTGAAGGATCATGGACACAAAGTTGGATCAACTTGCGAATTATTGGCCAATGTTATTCTGAGAAACAGCTTTCCATTTCTGCAGAAACTAACCCAAACTAATTAGAGGATTCACCAGGGAAAGAGCCTGTGGCTCCATCTGATACCACGCCATCAGAGCACCAGCTGCTGAATTCTTCTCTTTTGGCCTCAAGAGACTGAGCAGCAGATCATCAACAACCATACTGCAGGACTAAGACAAGAGAAGAGCTGGCCGGTGTTTAGGTCCCCTGCAAGGGGAGCCATCATCCCCCACTTTTTCCTTTTGAGTAGAGGTCCACAGTGAAAAGGAATACACCTTCCATTAAGTGACATGAAATTTTGTAACTGTTTCTTTTATTTTGTGGAAAATCCATAGAAAGGAAATGTAAAACTTCACTTTCTTATTTGCCCTTCGTTCAATAAACAGAATTCAAAATAGATATTGTTTACAATGTTATCTTCCTACCAATCCCAGAGCACTGGTTCATATATAAGAATTCAAATATTAGCTGAATGAACGAATGAAGGAACCCATCCTTGGCCAAGCCTATGTAGTCAAGTATCTATACCTCAGGGCAACATCTGATATGTTCTGCAGCTGCTACAAATAAAATCTGCTACAAACAAAATCTGCTGGGTGTTTAGAGGAGAAAGATTCCTTTTTATTAAAGGAGGTTAGGAAATATTTTTAGAAGAAATAATATCTGAGCTGTTCCTGAAAGGATAAGGAAGATGCACATTCCATCAAGAATAGAGAAGTTTGGAATATTTTGATATAGGAGCAAGAGCGAAAGGAAATTGCTATGTCATTAAAGGGAATCCATTTCAAGTGGGAACCAAAATTTCCTAAGTAAATGAAGGAAAATTTGATTGGAGATTTATCTCAAAAATGAAACAAAAACTTAAAAAATAAGTAATTTATATTTTATGCTCTGTCAATTAAAATCACAGCAATTTGCTAAGTGAATAGACAATGGATTGGGGCTTCCCAGGTGCCGCTAGTGGTAAAGAAGCCACCTGCCAATGGAGGAGACATAAGAGATACAGGTTTGATCCCTGGGTCAGGAAGATCCCCTGGAGGAGCACATAGCAACCCATTCCAGTATTCTTGCCTGGAGAATCCCCATGGACAGAGGAGCCTGGGGGGCTACAGTCCATAGGGTTGCAAAGAGTCAGATATGATTGAAGTGACTTAGCTGAGTCAATGTACACAAGCAGATAATGGATCAAGGCTGGGGTGTGCATGTGATACTTTTGATACAATTATATGATATCATGAGATGACTGACCTCTTTCACTTTATACTTGACTTTCGCAGATTGGCTATGAAGAGATCATATACCTTATAGCTTTGATTCCCTTTTGAAAGCATCACTACAGAGACTCTGATACATTCTCAAGTAATAAGGATCCCTTGTAGCTGACTTTGGGATATAAGAAACACATTGAGAAGTTGTGGGTAATAAGGATGGCCAGGTTGACTGGGGCCTTAACACTGAGACGATAAATTGGGGCTTTATTTCCTTAACAGACAATAGGGAGCTAAAGAAGGTATTTGCATGTGAAAACAAACAAAGCCATTCTTCAGGAAGATTTGCCCAGCAGTGCTAAAGAAGATGGGTTGCTGTGGAGGCTACAGGTGTGCCTACAGTCAGGAGACTGGTGTCATCCATCAACACTCATGTTTCCTGATAGAATGTTTGTCTATGGGGAAAGGCAAAGATTCCTCGTTTATCAACGCTTTCTGTCCTCCTTTGACTTCCACTGCAATCGATGGCGATGCATGCATTCATTTATCTTTGTAGGATGAGAGACATTTTTCAGAGCCATTTGCATGTTTTAAGCATCCCACACAGAGATGAATGTGGTTGGCAATTTGGAACATATTGTTTGGGTTCAGCTCCAGAATCAGGCCTGAGGGAAGAAGGGTTAAGTAAGAAGGAAAACAGCTCCCTCTCATCCTTTACCACAACAATGAAAACACAAAATTAATGTTTCGTCTTGTGATATTTGCTTTAGAAGGTTAACTAAATGAAAAGACTAGATCTCTATTTTAGGCTAAAGACTCAAGTAAGTCTCTGAGATGAAGAAGAACCAAATATAGAGCTGTTATTTTCTAAACCTCTTTCTAAAGCAATTTATTTAATACAACTGCATGTTATGCTTTTAGGGCCTTGAATGGACTGACATAAATGATGTCCTTTTTCCAGAATGTTACATGGAAATATTTTCAACTATGGTAGTTTTAAAACTGTGAATATATCCATTTCTCCCTTCATTCTTTCTTTCAAAGCTCCTCAACCCTCAAATACACACACACACACACACACACATACACACACACACACACATACACACCCACGAAAGCACACACCTACTGGCAAAACGCAGGATATATTCTCAGAACAAGATAAATGGTGGTTCAGTAGAAGGAAGTTAACACCTTCCAAATAAGAATTTCAGAAATTAAGCTCTTATTCTCTCAATTATAAGTTCTAAACATGGGTACTTAGCCACCTATGAACCAAGAATGGGTCTATTTCCTTTAGCAAATATTAACAGTGACAGTGAAGGGAAAACAGGGTAATTTCCCCTCTTGAAACATCAGTGTTTCAAAGGATATTGCTAGCAGGTAAAAGGGCCTCACATCTTTTGGCCCATCTCACTTTCTAAACCTTTCTGGGCTAAGAGATTTGGAAACAGTTTTACAGCCTCTCTACTACAATCAATACTAAATCTTACGAAAACCAGAAAAATCCAAAAATTGAACATAAAGATGATTTTTTTGTTTTTAATCAGGTCTTCTACCCTAAAGACTTAGCAACCTTTTCCTAGCAGGATGATGAAGGCAGAAAGCACATTTCCTCTCCCCATATCAGGCAGGCAATAATGGTATTGAGAATCTAGTGCATGTTGGCAATGCTCTAGCCATGAACCAGGCAGAGGTCACTGCCCTCAAAATATTAACTTTCCTGAGGGAGGAGAAGAAAAAAGAAATGAATGCAGTAAATTTCATAGCTGCTAAATGCTGTGAAAAGATAAAAGCAGGAGCTACTTCCTGCCAGGTCATCTGGGTAAACCTCCTTGAAAGGTGACAGCTAAGTGGACTTAATTGGGACTTGAATTCCTGTTTTGGAGTCAAAGTCAGGTTGAGTACATTGATCTAGGGTTTTCGTTTTCCCAAGATGAAATCCTCATTTCAAAAACCAGTATTTAAAATCTGCAACCTCACCTCGGAAGATCCAGGCTTCCCAGGTGGCTCAGATGGTAAAGAATCTGACTGCAAAATGGGAGACCCAGGTTTGATCCCTGGGCTGGGAGGATCCCGTGGAGAAGGGAATGGCCCCTCACTCCAGTATTCTTGCCTGGAGAATTTCATGGACAGAAGAGCCTGGAGGGCTACAGTCCAAGGGGTTGCAAAGAGTCGGACACAGCTGAGTAACACACACACAAAGGTCCATCCTTTCCACCTTCAGGGCATGGAGCAAACAGGGAGCTTGTGCTTTCACAGACCTCTTTGTAGGGTAAGAAACTCTCTTACCAGTTTTTACAGCAAAGGTTAAATAAACGAGCAATGTTGGGGGATTTATTATTCCCATGTTATGAATGAGGAAATAGACTTCAGAAAGGCTAACGGCCAAAGCTTACATGCACAATAGGTAGAACAATGTTTGTAGCTTAGTATAGTGTTTCTTGAAGGTTTTAAAGGTTCTCTGTCATTTTCAGTTGCTCAGTTATGTCTGACTTTTTGCGAAACCACGGACTGCAGCACGCCAGGCTTCCCTGTCCTTCACCATCTCCCAGAGCTTGCTCAAACTCATGTCCCTTGAGTCGGTGATGCCATCCAACCATCTCATCCTCTGTCGTCCCTTTCTCCTCCTGCCTTCAATCTTTCCCAGCATCAGGGTCTTTTCTAACGAGTTGGCTCTTTGCATCAGGTGGCCAAAGTATCGGAGATTCAGCTTCAGCATCAGTTCTTAAATGTTGATAATGTATTAGTTCTCTATTACAGCATAACTAATTACCTCCAGTTTTAACAATTCAAAATAAACACTATCAGGGACTTCCCTGGGGGTCCAGTGGCTAAGATCTGCTCTCCCAGTGCAGGGTCTGGGGTTTGATCCCTGGTCAGGGAACTAAATCCTACATGCTGCAATTAAAGAGTTCAAATGCAACAACTAAGACCTGGCACAGCCAAATAAATAAATAAAAATAAAAATATTTTTAAAAAACCACTATCTTCCCTGTCTCTCTGAGGCAAGGCCTCTGACTTAGGGTCTCTCACAAAGCTGTGATCACAGTATCAGCAGGGCTGTAGTCACTTCAAGGCTTGACTTTGCTTCCATCACCACTTACATGGTTGGGACATCTCATGGGCAATTGGCCAGAGGTACCAACCAGATCCTGCCATGTGAACCTCCGCACAACACAGCTTGTTTCCTCCAGAGCCAGGACTCAGAGGGATGAGAGAGATAGGATGGAAACTGGAGTCCTTTTGTAACCCAATCACGGACGTGATCTATTTGTTCACTTTTGCCACATTCTATTCATTAAATCTGAGTCCCTTAGTCTGATGCACGCCAAAGAGGAAGGGATTACACAAAAGGCGTGGTAACAAGGAGGGGTATTTGCGGGCTATTTTAGAAGCTGTCTACCCAAAAAAGTTATTTTCAAAGTAGTATATAGGTCAAAATATATTTTTCATTAGACAACTATTTAAAAATGCAATACTATGTTTAGCAGTACACAATTAAATTTAATGACTTATCAAACTAATGATTAGAGTTTAAGAAATAACTTTATTGTTAAAAAATGGAAAAAGAAAAAACATAAAATCAATAATCATTCTGACCTGAAATTGAAAGATTCAAACTCACAAGGGAAACTTGAAACCTGAAAATTATTTTTTTCATTTTATTACATTTAACATCTTCAATTTAATTCCATCAAAATAAAATTATCCATCAAGTCATGTCAATTTGGATTGTATAGGTTGTTTTCGCTGCCTCTATTTATAAACTTCACAGCAACACTTCAGGTCAAGTTCTCAGACTGGCCTTGCTCTACAGCTGAGGGGGCATATGCACCAAGGTAGAGTGACTTGCTCAAGGTCAACATTAAAAGCTAGAGGTTAACAAGGGAAATCTGACTCCAGAGCCAAACTCTCAACAGTTTTGGTGAGATCCTGACATCATAAGGAAAATAAACATTTTAGTTAACATAGGTTGCCAGCTCACTTGCGAAGGGACGGCGCCACCTGATACTTGTCGAGGTGCACTGGGCCAGAAGTAGGTGCACTCCTTTCTGCTTCTACTGCCTTTCGTCCAACAGAACCCACTTTGCTAGAGCTAAGAATTAAGGAAACATATCACACACGTATCCTACATCCAACCGTCCAACCATCCATCCATCCACCCATTTACACTTCCAACACTCCTGATTCATCTACACACCTACCCACTCATCCACCCACTCACCCATTCATTTTTCCAACACTCCTAGTTCATGTGCCTTAAATCTGTGTTTCTGAAACTGCAGCCATTAACACTGCGTTCTCAATATTTATAGTTATATCTACACACTAGTTTCTCTATTATAAGTAAGTGGCTCCTCTGACATTACTCTAACAGTTCTGAAACTGAGGGCTTTATATGCAAGTTTATTTTTCTTCAAATACACTTTAAAATAAATTCACAGGAGTTAATTTTTTAAAAAGGGAGTGGGGAGTTTTACCTACCACAATTGCCCGACTTTGGGACTCAATTTGCCCCTGTCCTAAAGTGTTCAGAAAGAGCAGGGGGGAGTGGATGTGCCCTTTGTTTTTATTTCAGGACCTCCCCCACCTAGGACAGAACAGGGGAAGTGTGTGGATCCAAAGACCCAGCTTATCCTGAGGCTCCAGGGAGATGTAAATGGGGAGGGGGAAGGGTAAAGGATTCTCTCCCTCCCCCATCTACCTACCCTCCAGTCCTATGCAACTGACTGGTTTGAAATGAGACTGTTTTCCTGAATACCTGTGGGACCATCCTTGAGTCAATATTTCATATTCATTAACTAATGAACAGCTGGACATGGGTAAGCGTTTCTGTGAAGCCCGCTTCCCAAGCTTGCTCAATCAATACCCTCCCTGGATGGTTCCCCTTCTAGCAGCGCATGTGGCTCCTTTCTAAATGTTCCCTGCTAGGCATGGACCTGAAGCCCATGTTGGAGCCTCTCTGCAATATGTGTATTTGGGCTGTTGTGTGTATGAGAATAAAGGGAACATTCACGACTCAGATCTATGAAGATCTTTTTGAAGGCTTAGGAGAAGCTTCCCCCTGCCCCCTGTCCCCCTCTTTCTCTTGGCTGCCCTGTTCTGTCTCCTCACAGCCTCTTCTCCATTTCTCCCCCCTCCCCCCCACCTTCTTTTTCTCCACGCCACGATCCTATCTTTCCCTCTTCTCTTTATCTACATCTCTCCTTCCTCTTTGTTCTCAATCCGTTTAATTCCATGTAGTTAAAAATAAAATAATCGGCCTGCTTATCAGATCTATCCTTATGAAGGAGACTATTTGGAACAGCCAGAAAAGGGGCTAATTAAAATGACCCCTTAGTTACTGGAGTTGAGGGGAGGGAGGTTGAATGCCTACCTCAGAGTTGCAATACAATTTTTTTTTTTAATTAAAAAAAATTATTTTTGCTGCATAGAGAAGCACATGGAACTTCCCCGACCAGGGATCAAACCCATGCCCCCTTCGCTGGAACATGGAGTCTTAACCACTGGACCACCAGGAATTACTGCTGTATAATACTAAATATGTTCACAGACATATGTTTGGCATATAGAAAGTGCTCTATAGAAATTTTATTATTTCCTTATTCATACTCATTAAACAAAGATAACTCTCAGCACCCTTTTCCACTAAACCAGTGTGACACTTCGATTCGATTATTTGGAAATATACCATGTTTGACGGATACTAAGTTTTATTTTAGGCTTCGCCTTGTTTCTTAGAGACGACTTGGGCATTCCTGCTCTTTATCCCCAATCATGGAGATCTGTAGAATAATTTTAGCTGCAAAACAGACCCTGCTTTGCTTTCCTGTGTTTGAGAAAAGGCATTCATTGTAGTATTATAAAGTGTGTTAGAGCGATGGTTTGCTGCTACTTAGATATTCTTAGGGTGCCCCCTTCTGCTCCTGACAGAAGTGCAGATAATTATATCTTAGTCTGGAAAGTCAGATGCAGTTATTCTGTATTAACAAGGAGAGGGAAGACAATATCCTTGGCATTCTAGAAGCAGAAGGAAATGTATACAGAGCACAGACTAATACATGGAAATATATTACCACTCTAATTCAAGTTGATTCCTGTTACTTAACCCTGAGTCCTACCTAATTCATGGATTTTTCATTGGGTGGCCTTGTGGATTATTAGTCTCTCCCACACCTGAGCCCTGATTCTAGACTTGTTTTCTTCCTTTGATTTATTCTGGAAATTCCAGCAAAGAAGCTGATCTTTTTCAATAGTTTTTCTGCTGTTTCAAACAAGGGCATTTGTAGTGCCTAAGGCCTGGCAGGCATCTAGAAGCACAGGCCATTGTAAGAGGCTGGTTTCTCTTACTGGCACTTTTTCATATACGGAGACAGGGAGAAGTCTCAGGGAAAGAGAGTGCCCAGAAATCTGGGCAGCATCTGAGTTGAGTCACCAACCTGCTGAAGCTAGGAAGAAACCCTGATATGGGGACCAGAAGTATCCAGCTGGGGCCTGGGGCATGGGGACTCAAAGGGGAAGAAGGGAAAAATCAGGGTCCCAGGTGGGCAATTGTTGCCACTTTCACTGGTATTTATGGCTATAACTGAGGCTGAGAGCAGGTGATTCACAGCCTGGTCAGCCAGCAGTTAACTGCAATTCAGGAAGTCCTCACTTAAGCCACTTAGGTTGCCTCAAGAAGGGGCCTTGGCAATCCACAGCTATGTCTGAGCAGCTGTACTCCATCATGGAATTTCGTTAAACTCAGATTTGTTTAAAATATTTGAGATATAATTTTGGTAGAGATAAATTTATCCTCTTTAGCGCACTGTTCTATGAACTTTCATAACCACCACACTTTCATGATATATAACATCTCCCTGAATTCTCATGCCCCTCTGTAGACAGATCATAACCCCACCCCTGGCCCCTGGCAATCACTGATCAGTTTTTTGCCTATTCCAGAAAATCAGATGCAGCCTGTTGACTCAAGCTTCCTTCACTTAGCATAATGTTTCTCAGAGTCATCCACATAGTGTGCTTTATTAATTTGTTCCTTTTTTCTTACTGTGTAGCAGTCCACAGAATGGCTATGCTACATTCCGCTGATCTCTTCACAGGCTGAAAATTATTTGGTTGTTCTAGCATTTGATGATTATGAATAAAGCTGTCATAAACATTTGTGTACAAAACCAACCCAGAGGCATTCTCATTTGAGTCAAAAATTCTATAATTTCACAGTACTTTAGGACTTCATAGTAGCCTCCTCAATATGTCAAATTATATATATACACACAGGCATGCACGCTCAGTCGCTTAGTCATGTCTGACTCTTTTTGACACTATGGACTGTGGCCCTCTGGGCTCCTCTGTCCACTGGATTTTCCAGGCAAGAATATGGGAGTGGGTTGCCATTTCCTATTCCTGAGGATCTTCCCAACCCAGGGACCGCACCTGCATCTCTTGCCTCTCATGCATTGGCAGGCAGATTCTTTACCACTGCGCCGCCTCGGAAGCCCTGTATACACACACACATAAACAAAAACATAGACTTACTATTTAAATAACATGAATATATCCATATACGCCTGCTACTTAATATGTTAAATTATTAAAATGTTTTCAGCTATTCACTCCTGGAACACTCAGTCCATGATTATCAAGAGCTATCCATTTGAGTTTTTTACCTCATTCATTGACTTTTCCCCCCAAATATTCTGTTCCCAACTGGTACTCACACAAAGCAAGTAATGTAGCAAGCACTCCCCTTCCTTTTCATCCCAAATCACACTGGTCTGGGCTGACTTGCTAAACCCCTGCACTGCTCTAGCCTGGGGCTGAGATGTTTCATCTCTGGCGTCATGATGATGAAGAACTTGCTGTCAATGCTTCCATGAAATAAAGAAGAACTGGCATCTTTCTTTTACTTTTACCCAGGAAACTACAGATACAGCTGCTGGATTTCTTTTTGAATACTTGCTGTTTAACACAGAGACCCAGATTTCCTATCTTTTTTAGATATCTAAAGAGAATGGGAAGTGCTGTTATTTCACCTGTCATGCCAGCCAACTAGCTAGGACAAAGGCAAAAGCTTCCCCACTGGTAACATGATTAAGCTTCTTAGTTTTGTCCTAGAAGAAAAGCTGGCAATCGAGCTAAAATAAGCAGTTTCACAAAATTCACATCTCATGTGTGATGGCTGTAGAGTACAGACTTCAACTTACTGTATGTTTCTTGATAGCCAGAAACAGTTCAGCTTTGTCCTTCCCTACTGACAGTCCTCATAGTACTTGCTGACTGTTTAACGGAGGAGGAACATTCACCAGAGAGAATGTTCTTTCATATCTGTTCCCAAGCACTGGGTTCCTCTTATGCATTTTGGGGACTGAATGGCTAAAGTCCTGATTACAAGTGAATCAGAATTGACTTTAAGTGTTTCAAGAAAAAGGAAAATAACATGAATAGCAATAATAACTGATAGCATTTATTGAACACAGGCTACTTGACTGATGGTGGGCCAAGCACTAGGTATTCATTACAGTATTTATTACTCCCAAAGACAACTCCATACATTAAATACTATTATATTATCCCCTTTCTACCAATGAGAAAACTCAAACCCAGAGGTTGAATAGCTTGCTTAAGAAGGGATACTTAGCATGTGGCAGAGCTGGGATTGGAACATACCTGTGTTTGACTCCAAATGTATGCTGTTAACCACTACATTTCACTGCTTCTTGAGTCTGTCCAACATCCCCACAAATCTTATATCTATAGGTAATAGTGGAATAGATATGGCCTATATACTGGGCTGAAGGAAGCACAAGCTGGAATCAAGATTGCCGGGAGAAATGTCAATAACCTCAGATATGCAGATGGCACCACCCTTATGGCAGAAAGTGAAGAGGAACTAAAGAGCCTCTTGATGAAAGTGAAAGGGGAGAATTAAAAGTTGGCTTAAAGCTCAACATTCAGAAAATGAAGATCATGGCATCCAGTCCCATCACTTCATGGCAGACAGATGGAGAAACAGTGGAAACAGTGGCTGACTTCATTTTTCTGAGCTCCAAAATCACTGCACATGGTGACTGCAGCCATGAGATTAAAAGATGCTTACTCCTTGGAAGGAAAGTTATGACCAACCTAGATAGCATATTCAAAAGCAGAGACATTACTTTGTCAACAAATGTCCATCTAGTCAAGGCTATGGTTTTTCCAGTAGTCATGTATGGATGTGCGAGTTGGACTATAAAGAAAGCTGAGTGCTGAAGAATTGATGCTTTTGAACTGTGGTGTTGGAGAAGACTCTTGAGAGTCCCTTGGACTGCAAGGAGATCCAACCAGTCCATCTTAAAGGAGATCAGTCCTGGGTGTTCATTGGAAGGACTGATGTTGAAGCTGAAACTCCAATACTTTGGCCACCTGATGCGAAGAGCTGACTCACTTGAAAAGACCCTGATGCTGGGAAAGATTGAGGGCAGGAGGAGAAGGGGATGACAGAGGATGAGATGATTGGACAGCATCATCGACTTGATGGACATGGGTTTGGGTGGACTCCAGGAGATGGTGATGGACAGGGTGGCCTGGCGTGCTGTGGTTCATGGGGTTGCAAAGAGTTGGACACGACTGAGTGATTGAACTGAACTGAACTGAATGCTCAAAACTGAGCTGAACTGAACTGATATACTGGACTGAGTATTTTTATTTTCTTAAGTTCTTATTCATGAACATAGGTAGCCCCCACTATGCCATTCTGTGGAGTCCACTTGCTGTCTATTCTGTACTTTTTCCCCAATGCATGCTTTTAATGATATTGTCTTTAAGTCTAGATATGACAGACTCAGGATGACAAATTCCTTTAGGTTAAACTTTCACAAAGAACTTTCTTTTAGATAGTTTTAGACAGCTGGCATTTAACGTCTGAAGTTACATGGGGTTGAATCCTGAGGGTCCAAAGAGCCGGAGATGAGAAGGGGACGTACACGTGCTGAGAGCTTTGACGTCCCATCAACTAAATACAAATGTTGTCAAGCCTCAGTTCCTTTCCCAACAGTATTTTCAGTCAATATTATCACTCTTATTTTACTGGTGGGGAAACTGAAGCTCAGAATAAAGAATAAATTCACCCCAGGTCCCTCAGCAAATATGTAGTGGGTCCATGACTTAGACTCTTGCTTCTTTTTAATTTTTCCTTCTTGACCTACATTGGGCTTCTGCCTGAATTAGAAAAAGAATGCTGACTGTAACTTCCTCAAAGTGTTTATTGCCAGAGGAGTGGCAGCATTTTGTAGGCAGCTTTCCAAGCATTTTGAAAGATTTATCTGCTTTCTGAGATGAGAAAACATTAGGACCTAGATGTGCTTTTAAGATTGGTCCAAATAGGATGGAAAAACATGCTGTCTAAACAGAAGCAAAATGGGCCAGTAGAAGGCAGACGGGCTTGAGTAAATCGAGATGTGTCCAGGCGGCATCACTCCTATTTTATCATGACAAAATTTCATCTGGAAGTCTACATTTTGTGTGTGGATTAGGTTCTAAAACTAACTAATAAAAAAGAAAATTGCAGGGAGCCCTAAATTGTCCTTAAAAATTCCTGAGAAAGGAAAAATGGTTACTGAACAATCACCGTGGGTTCCCTTAGCTTGCTATGCTCCAGGATTAGAACAAATTGCTCTTCCTTGAGGGCAGTACAAGGCAGAGAAGCAGGTCTGTGTGAAGGGGCTGTGTTGCATGAACACTGCTTCTCTGAGTGGCTGTAAGAACTGCACACCTGGAGAGATGCCTGTGGGTGTCTCCCAGTCGAAACTCCTGCTCAGGCAGCACCACCTAGAGGGAGGCATCTTCCCTCCTGCTGTGCCCCGTTACCTTGTTTGAAAGGCTGTGGTCTACGTGCTGAGTCACAAATGCAGAACACGTATCTGTGTGGGGCAGCAATGACAGAATGAGTGGAAATTGACTTCCATAAAAGCAGTGATAAGGACTTTTAGCAGCCTGGATGGTAGAAAGAGTGTAGACAGCAGAACATGACTTTACTCTCTTAAGTGGATGGTACTGATTAGAAGATACTTTCTATTTGCAACCAGAGATTGCAGAAGGGAAAGAGATGGAAGTAAAAAAACCCCAAAGCAGGTATTTTCAAAGTCATTTTCTTAATATTTTCTTGTTTAAAGGAAAAAACTCCTTAACCAAGAACAGAAAACTTAATAAAAATGTCAAAGGGGTTATTTTGTGGTAATGAAGGAAACCATTTACAAGGCACACGGGTAACGAACGAGAACATTAAACTTTACTGGGTGTTATTTTTAGAGTTTATTGCACTGATTAGCATTATTCAGAGAAAGTATGTGCTGCTGAGACTCCTGAATTAGACTGTCTTTTTGGTGATCTTTATATTACCTATTAATGTTGGGATCAAATGCTGTGTCAGGAGTTTGTTTACATTTTTTTATAAGCCCCAGATGGCATATTTCAAGAGAAGGTGGGCTGAGACTAAACACCACTGACCTCCTCCTGGCCAAGTTATCCCTACAACCGTGTGGCTTTGGTGCTGTCTCTGGCTATCTGTGCCTTAGTTTGTGTGTTTGTGTGTGTGTGTGTGTGTGTGTGTGTGTATGTGTTAGTTGTAATTCTCCAGGTAAGAATACTGGAGTGGGTAGTCATTCCCTTCTCCAGGGGATCTTCCCAACCCAGGGATTGAACCCAGATATCCTGCTTTGCAGGCAGATTCTTTACCACTGCGCCAACTGGGAAGCCCAATGCCTTAGTTTATTTACGAGCAAAATGAGCATTTTGTTCCAAATGACTCCTTGAATCCTTACCAGGTACAGTGTTATTTGCCTTTGTAACGAAGGCCAACATTTTGAAGTTCGGAGCTACCCATTTCAAATTGCACCTGAACCCACCATTTGAAAAAGTATTAGAATTCCTTTGGTTCAGACTTTTTTTCCCACCCTCTGCTTGTAAAATTGCTTGAGGGCAGATTCCTCAAGGGAAGCTCAGATGGGAGAAAACAAAGGAAAGGAGATTTGAGCTTCACAGGTTGTCTGCAGCTATTCCCCAGCAGGCTACGTACTCAGGGAAGAGAGTAACAGCAGAGCAAGCTTTCAACTTAGAACTGGGTAGAATTCCCTGGTTTCAAAAGTGGGTTGAGAGCATGAAAATATTTTTTTTAAAAATCTCTCTGCATGTCCAAAAGTGCATGTATTAGGCTCGTAACAGGTAGTCTCACATATTCCTGGTATTCGTTTGACCTAGGGGTACTGCCTGATCAAACATGTTTGGGAATTCGGGTTCAACTCTTTCTTTACTGTAGAACTTTCCAGAGACTTCAACATGTTGATACCCATTATGACCCTGCAAGAGGAAACACAAAGAAGCTTAGTATTTCCAAATCTTCTTGGACCATGGAACACTTTTAAAATGTGTTCTCAGAACTAGTGCTCCATGGAACACCATTTGGAAACAGGGGTTTTAAGCGTCCAATATTATCGAGCACAGAAGGCATGATTCCTATAATCCAGCGTAGGTAGCTGTTTTGAAAGGTCAGTGATTTGTAATGTTGTCTAACTAACTCTCACATATTTCCAATACATTTAATGAAAAAAAATTCAGGTGGCCATAAAAGCACACTGGTTCTCACACAGTACCCAGTCATTATCGCCTCACTGCTTCAAAACGCTTATTTAACTCAAAGAGAAAGAACTTAATATCATCTTCCAGGCCCTATGTGCTCTGGCCTGATCTGAACTCCAACTGGTTAAACACCAGTCTTATTTCACATGCTGGTTTTCTGGGGCTGGCCGTAACAAACCACCACAAACTGAGAGGCTTACACCAACATAAATCTATTTTCTCCCACTTCTGGAGGCTACAAGTCTGAAATCAAAGTGCTGGCAGGGCTACCACCCTCCCTCTAAGGCTTGTCGGGGAGGATCCTCCCTGCTTTTTTACCTTCTGGGTGTCCAGGTGTTCCTTGCCTCATGGTAGCTTATCTCTAATCTCTAGCTCTGTTTTGACATGGCCATTTCCTCTGTGTGTCTGTTTCCTCGTCTGATAATGACAACAATTTCACTGGATTAACTAACAACAGTTAGTTGACCTGTTTGACAGTTTATCAGCTTGACCTGTTTAACAGTCCAGTTTGGCCTGATCTCAGCCAGTTACATCTGCAGTCACCCTATTTTCAAATAAGGTCACATTTTAAAGGTATTAGGGGTTAGGACTTCAGTGTATCATTTTTGTGGGGGGGGAGGGGGGAGGGTGGATACAATTCAACCCACAACATCTTTCTCTCTCCTCTGTTAGGAGTCTTCATCAACTTCTTGAATTATGTAGACATGTCCTCCACACCCCACATCCCGACACCTTTTCACAGGGTCATTTCTCCATTTCCTAGCCTCCCACAACACTGTCCATTTCATTCCCATCATTCTCTATCTGTGATGACTGTCTTCACATCATCTTTCTCACCTTCCTTCCTCATGGACAGGGGCCATGTCAATTTTGCATCCAGGTGTTTCCCTAGCATGAACACAGTTTTCGGCACAGCTTAGTGAAAACTGTGCCTTCATATGCTTACAGTAATGTATCTGGATAGACAAGTGAATCACTGAAATCAATGCAACCGGAGCTCCTCTGAACAAACATTCCAGAGAGAAGTCTCTTCTCTCTTTTAGTGTACCACCATCTAAAATGAAAGAAACAGAACCGCCCTCGGTGTGGTTTCTTCTCATTCACAGTGGTGGAGGGTATGCCTCTGGAATTCTGGAGTTGCTGTTAAGCTCCAGTCATTGTTACAGCCGATTCTTACAAAACAGTGAAATAACTGTCACACTTCTGTCTCTTGAATGCACACTACTGTCTGTAGCCCCTTTGTGGAGCATTTGTATGTTCTTCCCTTGACAGATGCTTGAAAAGAGAAGATGTATCATATTCATTCAGTGGATCTCTGAGGAAAAGTGAGCACTGTCTGATTGCAAAAGCGGGCTTTGTATTTACAGACTGTATGAGCAATAGCTCTGTTTCCTGCCTGGCAGGAGTGCATAATGTACTATCTACCACAGTCAGAAACTCATCTGAAATAAGATGCAGCACATCCTTTCAGAAGAATTACTGGACAAATCAGACCACAAGCCCCAAAAGCATGTTAAATATGGTGGTGACAATCCACTGGAAAGTTTGGTTCAGGAATAAGGGTTTTATGGTTCTCCTGATGGTTGAGAAAGTTTATATCAAGGGAAGGATTTGCCAGAAACAAGACATGGGTGGTTTTCTTCTTTCCTTCCTGCCACTGAAGACCCTTCTCTTAAATTCGTAGCCCCTGTTCCATTTTTTTTAAACTCTAAATCCCTGTTTTTTTCAAACCGTGGCCCATATACAATTGAATCACCTAGTGAGAGCATGTATAAATCTTAATTCCACCAGTACATTAGTTTTCAGAAGACAAGAGATGGTTGTTTTAATTAGCCTCACATCTAGAGTGATACTCTTCTTTGAATAAAAACTGCATCCAAATAGATGTCATACCAGGATCTAATTATTGCAAAACTGGCATGGGGTTTAAATTACTTGGAAAACATTAAATGATTTATCTCCAGTGTTGGTGTGAGGAAAGATGTGGGTTTCTACATTTATATCACGAACTCCCTAATGCTACTCTCAAATCCAGCAGAGAAGGGGTTATCATTTCTCACTCTGGGGCACATATGGTCTTCTTCATTAGTTAAAAGGGGTATCCTACCACATGTCATCTAGTTTGTCCTCCTAAAAACAAGGAGTTGCCTGGCATTTTTTAAAGTATCTTTTCAAAAAAACTCAATCTAAATATTTGGGGAATGACTAATACTGATTCTTCTAGGTAAGACTAGCAAGTTATTTCTTAAACAATGTCCTGGGATGCTCTGCTGAAAAAGTATTCTGTACTCAAGTAATCCTGGGAAGTCCTATAAAGGCTATTTTCCTCTTGCAGGATTACAGTCCAGGTTGCTACATGAGGTCAGGGACTATGTCTTTCATAGTCATTCTATACCCCTTGGATCAGTCTGAGATTGATAGTAGTTTGGCAAGAAATATGGATTCAACAGAATAATAAAGGCTCAGAAATAGTTAGCCTACTATTTCCCCCAAAAGTTTGACTGAAGAATTTTCTTTAAAGGGAACACTGCAATAGAGGAAGAGCAGAACTAATACCATGTTGAAACTGCCTCCCTCATTTTTTAGGGGATCTATTCTATATACTTGAGCCCTACATGTCAAGAGTTAAACATCAGAAAACAGTAGAGAAATATTCCTTGTGCTCAAGGAGCTCTGAAGAAAGTTCCCATCCCATGGTCCCAAGTTTACCGTTGCTGTTGTTAGTCACTAAGCTGTGTCCAACTCTTTGTAACCCCATGGACAACAGCCTGCCAGGATCCTCTGTCCATGAGATTATCCTGGCAAGAATACTGGAGTGAGTTGCCATTTCCTCCTCCAAGGGATCTTTCTAACCCAGGGATTGAACCCACATCTACCACATCTCCTGCAATGGCAGGTGGGTTCTTTACCACCGAGCCACCTGGGAAGCCCTAACTGAATACTTATTTATTTGCTTAATATCCCTCTTTTCTATAGACTAGAAGCTCCACAAGACACGGATGGTATTGATCTTGCTCAGATCAGATCAGATCAGATCAGTCGCTCAGTTGCGTCCGACTCTTTGCGACCCCATGAATCGCAGCATGCCAAGCCTCCCTGTCCATCACCAACTCCCAGAGTTCACTCAGACTCACGTCCATCGAGTCAGTGATGCCATCCAGCCATCTCATCCTCTGTCGTCCCCTTCTCCTCTTGCCCCCAATCCCTCCTAGCATCAGACTCTTTTCCAATGAGTCAACTCTTCGCATGAGGTGGACAAAGTACTGGAGTTTCAGCTTTAGCATCATTCCTTCCAAAGAACACCTAGGGCTGATCTCCTTCAGAATGGACTGGTTGGATCTCCTTGCAGTCCAAAAACCTGTGCTTGATGTTTGTCAGACATTTGTTGGATTCATTCAGATTTTGCAATTAAATGGGGCTTAGAAACTTCCACAGAACTCGTGGTAGCTAATAAATGTTTTTTTCCCCCTAAGAGGACACTGTTTTTCCTGAGGAAAAAAAAAAAAAAGAAGTCAAACATCATTGGGGAAACCATTTTACTAATTAAAATAGGTTCAGTTCAGTTGCACCTGATTCACTAGTGAAAATTATTTTCTTTATATGTCTTTGGTCAGCATTGGTTGTTAAGTACTGTAGTCACCCACACTACCTAACTATACACTGGGTGCTGAGAATAAAGCAAAGACTAGTTTTAGTGATCACTTTCCTTCAGGAGCAAGTAATCTAGCTGAAAGCTAAGTCCTCATGGAAATTAAGATTGATCAGGGCCAAGAGAAATTTCATTCTGTCTAAGGGAAACAGATTGCTGATGAAAATCATCTTATACAAGTTCTCTCCTTTGAATTCCTTATTTTCTCTGTATCTCAGGATCAGTTTTGAAGGCTGCTCTAAATCATGTTTGCTGCGACTAAAGTAGATTGATTGGTCTGGGTTCCTACAAACCTTACTTATTTTCCTCCCTCTTTTCCTTCCTTCTTAGTCATTTTCACAATCACCATTGCTGCCCTTTTAATCAGCTGTTCAGAAGACTGAACAACATGAGGTGGCTGAATAATGATGGAGAGAGGAAGGTGAAACCACTTAGGCTTTTGTTAAAAAGCCATCTGTCTTGATTTTCTGTAAGTTGTTTATTATTCCTTTCCCGTTTTCCCCCTCTTCCTTTTATTTCTTTTTAACCTTTGTTTCTTTCCATTTTTCTGTATGTGCTTCCTTTGAATTTTCTTAGTAAATATCTGAAAGGTATTTTAGCTGGTGCCTCTACCCAACAATATACTGTTTTGTGGATTTTCAAGTGTTTATATGCCCAACACAGATCCCAGCAAAAATTCAATGTTAAAGATGAATCATTAGCAAATTCATTAAACTAGAATTTTGTTTACATTTCATCTGACAAATCCCATGTGAGATTCTCTCTCTTCATTAGACTTTTTTTTTTTAATAGAAAAATTTCTACCTAATACTGAAAGCTGTAATCAAGTCAATAGATCATCTGTTGTTGTTCACTTACTAAGTCATGTCTGACTCTTTGCGACCTCATGGACTACAGCTGGCCACGCTCCCCTTTCCTTTAGTATCTCCCAGAGTTTGTTCGAATTCATGTCAATTGAGTTGGTGATGCTATCTAACCATCACATCCTCTGCCATCTCCTTCTCCTTTTGCCGTCAATCTTTCCCAGCTTCAGGGTCTTTTCCAATGAGCAGGCTCTTTGCATCAGGTGGCCAAAGTACTGGAGCTTCAGCTTCAGCATCAGTTCTTTCAATGAATCTTCAGTGTTGATTTCCTTTAGGATTGACTGGTTTGATCTCCTTGCTAGCCAAGGGACTCTCAAGAGTCTTCTCTAGCACCACAGTTCAAAAGCATGAATTCTTCTGTATTCAGCCTTCTTTATGGTCCAACTCTCACATCAGTACATGACCGCTGGAAAAACCATAGCTTTGACTAAGTGAAAAGTGAAACTGCAAGTCACTCAGTCATGTCCGACTCTTTAGGATCCCATGGAGTATATAATCCATGGAATTCTCCAGGCCAAAATACTGGAGTGGGTAGTCTTTTCCTTCTCCAGAGGATCATCCCAACCCAGGGATCAAACTCAGGTCTCCCGCATTGCAGGCAGATTCTTTACCAGCTGAGCCAAAGGGAAGCCCAAGAATACTGGAGTGGGTAGCCTGTCCCTTCTCCAGCAGGTCTTCCCAACCCAGGAATTGAACCAGGGTTTCCTGTATTGCAGGCAGATTCTTTACCAACTGAGATACCAGGGAAGCCCTAGCTTTGATTAAATGGACCTTTATCAGCAAAGTCATGTCTCTGCTTTTTAATAAGTTGTCTAGGTTTGTCATAGTTTTTCTTCCACGAAGCATGCATCTTTTACTTTCATGGCTACAGTCTCTGTCAGCAGTGATTTTGAAGACCAAGAAAATAAAATCTGTCACTTTTCCCCCATCTATTTGCCATGAAGAGAAGGGATCAGATGCCACGATCTTGTTTTTTTCAACGTTGAGTTTTAAGCCAGCTCTTTCACTCTCTCCTTTCACTCTCATCAAGATGCTCTTTAGTTCCTCTTCACTTTCTGCCATTAGAGTAGTATCATTTGCATATCTGAGATTGTTGATATTTCTCCCTGCCATCTTGATTCCAGGTTGTGATTTATCCAGCCTGGAGTTTTGCATGATGACAGGCTCAGGAATATGTGCCATGATTTTGGGAGGACACATAGAAGTTAAATAAGCAGAACGACAATATACAGCCTTGTCATACTCCTTTCCCAATTTTGAACCTGTCCACTGTTCCATGTCTGGTTTTAACTGCTGCTTCTGAACCTGCATACAGGTTTCTCAGGAGACAGGTAAGGTAGTCTGGTATTCCCATCTCTTTAAGTATTTTCCACAGTTTTTTGTGATCTACACAGTCAAACCACTCCAGTATTCTTGCCTGGAGAACCATGGGGTTGCAAAGAGTCAGGCATGACTGAGCAACTGAACAACATGGGGTTGCAAAGAGTCAGGCATGACTGAGCAACTGAACAACACAGTCAAAAGCTTTAGCACAAGCAATGAAACAGAAGCAAATGTTTTTTCTGGAATTCTCTTGCTTTCCCTATGATCCAACAAATGTTGGCAATTCGATCTCTGGTTCCTCTGCCTTTTTTAAACCCAGCTTGTACATCTGGAAGTTTTCAGTTCACATACTGCTAAAGTCTAGCTTGAAGAATTTTGAGCATTATCTTGCTAGCATGTGAAATGAGCTCAAGTGTATGGTAGTTTGAGCATTCTTTGGCATTGCCCTTCTTTGGGACTGGAATCAGACTGATTACATTCTTTGCATTTGAAGACGGAAAAACTATAAATTACAGGAAATCTGTAGTCAGCAATAGATCATAGGAAAGTTGAGAAATTCAATGGAGAAAAAAATGCTACCTCATATAAGAAAAACTTATAATACCAGAAGGGAACCACCTGAGGGGAACTTTAGCCAGAGTTTGTTTTGTACTGGAAATACTCCCAGTTCTATAAATTCATATTTGGATTCTGGAGAATCCTCAAATCACCTAGTTTTATAATTTTGTCTTTTTAAAGCAGTGGAACACATTTTTCAGAGACAGAATTAAGAGTAAGAAAACAGACTGGAGCTGCTTAGGCAAGGAGATGGGTACAGGACATCTGATATGCCCATTTTCCTTCCTCCGTGTCCTCTTGGGAAATTATAAAGTTCAGCAGAACTCATTTAAAAAACTTCAACTTTATCCTACTTGTAGATGAACACCATACACAAAAATAAACTCAAAATGGATTAAAGATCTAAACATAAGACCAGAAACTATAAAACTCCTAGAGGAGAACATAGGCAAAACACTCTCCGACATACATCACAGCAGGATCCTCTATGACCCACCTCCCAGAATATTGGAAATAAAAGCAAAAATAAACAAATGGGACCTAATTAAAATTAAAAGCTTCTGCACAACAAAAGAAACTATAATCAAGGTGAAAAGACAGCCTTCAGAATGGGAGAAAATAATACCAAATGAAGCAACTGACAAACAACTAATCTCAAAAATATACAAGCAACTCCTGCATCTCAATTCCAGAAAAATAAATGACCCAATCAAAAAATGGGCCAAAGAACTAAATAGACATTTCTCCAAAGAAGACATACAGATGGCTAACAAACACATGAAAAGATGCACAACATCACTCATTATCAGAGAAATACAAATCAAAATCACAATGAGGTACCATTTCATGCCAGTCGGAATGGCTGCTATCCAAAAGTCTACAAACAATAAATGCTGGAGAGGGTGTGGAGAAAAGGGAATCCTCTTACACTGTTGGTGGGAATGCAAACTAGTATAGCCACTATGGAGAACAATGTGGAGATTTCTTAAAAAACTGGAAATAGAACTGCCATATGACCCAGCAATCCCACTGCTGGGCATACACACAGAGGAAACAAGAATTGAAAGAGACACGTGTACCCCAATGTTCATTGCAGCACTGTTTATAATAGCCAGGACATGGAAGCAACCTAGATGTCCATCAGCAGATGAATGGATAAGAAAGTTGTGGTACATGTACACAACAGAGTATTACTCAGCCATTAAAAAGAATACATTTGAATCAGTTCTAATGAGGTGGATGAAACTGGAGCCTATTATACAGAGTGAAGTAAGCCAGAAAGAAAAACACCAGTACAGTATGCTGCTGCAGCTGCTAAGTTCGCTTCAGTCGTGTCTGACTCTGTACGACCCCAGAGACGGCCTCCCACCAGTCTCCTCTGTCCCTGGGATACTCCAGGCAAGAACACTGGAGTGGGTTGCCATTTCCTTCTACAATGTATGAAAGTGAAAACTGAAAGTGAAGTCGCTTAGTCGTGTCCGACTCCTAGCAACCTCATGGACTGCAGCCTACCAGGCTCCTCTGTCCATGGGATTTTCCAGGCAAGAGTACTGGAGTGGAGTCCCATTGCCTTCTCCACCAGTACAGTATACTAACGAATATATATGGAATTTAGAAAGATGATAACAATAATCCTGTGTGAAAGACATCAAAAGAGACACAGATATGTATAGAACAGTCTTTTGGACTCTGTGGGAGAGGGCAAGGGTGGGATGATTTGAGAGAATGGCATTGAAACATGTATAATATCATATGTGAAACGAATCGCCAGTCCAGGTTTGATGCATGATACAGGATGCTCGGGGCTGGTGCACTGGGCTGATCCAGAGGGATGGTTTGGGGAGGGAACTGGGAGGGGAGTTCAGGATAGGGAATGTGTGTACACCCGTGGCGGATTCATGTTGATGTATGGCAAAACCAATACAACATTGTAAAGTAATTAGCTTCCAATTAAAATAAATAAATTTATAATTAAAAAAACCTGACTTCTTGGAGCTTTTAATTGATTAATTCATTCTACAAATATTTACAGAGTATCTGGCAGTGCATTATTTGTTAGAACACAGACACCAATCCTGCTCTTATGAAACTTATAGTCTAGTAGGGGAGACATATGTCTAACAAGGAATACACTTACTTAAAATTCTGGCCTGTCCAAGAAACTGAAGTTTGGTCAGTGTGTCCAGAGCACAGAGAAGGAAAGGGACAGCACAGAGTCTGCAGAGGTGGGAAGTCATCACATCATACTCGGCTTTATACTTCATGGAGAGAGTTTGGCTTCTGTTCTATTGGAAACAGAAAAGCTTCTGAAGGGTTTTAAGCAGCTACCCAATGTAAAGTCTATTTTAACAGAACCATCTTGCTACTTGGTGTCAACAAGGGTGAATAAAATAAAGCTCTATTAGGACAGGTTTCATCTGGTTTATTCACTATTACAATCAAAGTGCCTGGGTCAGTGCCTGGTGCATAAAAGGTGCTGCACAAACCTTTCTTGAATAAAAAAAGTATCAGTAATTTGGAAGAAAGCCAGAGTGAAATTCAGAAAACCAGTTAGACAGATACTGCCAAAGTCAAGGTGAGAGGTTATAGAGCCTTAGATCAAGTTTACACTGAGAGAGAAGGAAAAAAGTCAACAAAATTAAGGACTTGTTTAGAGAGAGTAATATTATGTCTTCCTGGCAGACCTGCTGCTGTAGTTAAACAGGAAGAAAGAACCAAGGATAACTGAATCACCATGTGGCTAATAACTGATAGTTTGATTATTCGGTAATCGTTTCTCAGCTTGAAGGTCGCCATTCTACACTCTGCCGTGTGGTTCTGGGGCTGAGACTGAACAAAGCACTTTTCTACTTTCCCAGGCTTTCCATCCAACTCTGCCAATAGCAAGCGTGACAGAAAGATGGAAAGGCAGGAAGAAAGAGAAGGGCCTGGGTCCTTCCTGTAGGTTTTCTGCTCCCATAAGTCATTGCAGCCTCCACCTTCTTGACCCCAGCAGAAGCTCTTCCTGCCCATGGCAGAGGCTAAGCCAGGTGGCAGCTTTCAAATACTCACAGAACCAGCCTCATCGCCCTCCCCTTGGAGTCACCACCACACCAGCTGGCATTCCCTTCTCTGGTGTCTGAGCTTTAACTCTAATTTAATGAACTCCTTATGGTAAAAAACTTCTTGTTTAATAGACATTGTGTGTCAAGCTTCTACCATTTTATAGAAAAACCTTTAAGCAAAATATTATTCCTAATAAAGGAAGTAACAAGGAACAGTTGTAAAGCATGGCCTTGGCTTTTCTAGATCAAAGAGCTCGACTCCTAATACAGTGTACTGCAAAGTCTTCAGATGATTCATGGCTCAGCCAAACCCGAAAGGAAGGTGATAAATGGCAGACTCCAAGAATAGAACAACATCACGAAAATTTAGAAAGACTGATCCAGAGGAAGGAAGACTGATGTTATGCCTTGAGTTTGAGGAAAAAGGTCTATTTCAAATTTCAAAATGATTCTCTTCTCAAAAGCCTCCTCAGCTTCTGTCTTGTGATTTTTAACTCAAGGGGTCAGGGGTGTCTACAGGTGGCTAGTAAGAGACCAATCACATTCTTTTTATCTTGATGAGCAAAAGACATTTCAAAATGAATACTGGAAAGTTTTTGTTGCATCTGTGTGGTCAAAACCCTGGGTAGGGCAGGCTAGCTTTAGGCATTGGTAATAACTCCCAAACCTCAGTGGTTAACACATAAAAATGTATCTCTTGATGACACAAAATTTGCTGTAGATCAAGCACTTCCTCAGGCTGCTGTACCCATGTGATGACTTAGCAATCTTGTGTCTCCACTTTCTGAAACCTAGGCTCCACACAGAAAAGTAAGAGGCTCCAGACAAGCACAGGGAGGATTTACTGCTTGAGCCTGGAGGAGACACAGGTCCTTTGAAAGTTAGACTCCCTAAGAAGATTCTTAGATGGTGATTAAAATGCAATAGGATTAACAAAATATGAAAAGTGAAAGTGAAAGTCACTCAGTCATGTCCAACTCTTTGTGACCCCGTGGACTATACAGTCCATGGAATTCTCCAGGCTAGAATACTGGAGTAGGTAGCGTTTCCCTTCTCCAGGGGATCTTCCCAACCCAGGGATCGAACCCAGGTCTCCTGCATTGCAGATGGATTCTTTACCAGCTGAGCCACAAGGAAAGCCCAAAATACTGAAGTGGGAAGTCTATCCCTTCTCCAAAGGATCTCCCCTACCCAGGAATCGAACCGGGGTCTCCTGCATTGCAGGTGGATTCTTTACCAACTGAGCTATGAGGGAACCCCCTAACAAAATATAAATGCTGCCAATAAAACCCACACAGGGTTAGGGTCGAGTCTAAGAGGTGAATGCTGTCACTTAACAATCTTCCTAAAAGGTAGGAAAAGAGATTTTTCTGTTTGAAAGGGAAGATCTGGGATGCACAGCAGAGCACATCTGTACTGAATGGGATGAGTAGTAATATAAAAAATAAAATCAGAGAGACAGAATATTACATATTTTTTGCAACTTGGAACAAAAATCGGACAACAGTCACTTAACTGAATATATGTGTATTTTTATCACATTAGGAAGAGGTAGGTGGTCTAAGCTGGTATCACATTCCCTGCTACCAGGGCCTCAAGATACTTTTATCTTTTGCTTCTCTATATGGAGCATGTATCCTCATGGTCATGAAATAGTCACCCTCCCTGTGGGCATTCCATTCCTAATTAATGTAAGAAGAAAATGGGTAAGGGTGAAGGATGCATGCATGCTGAATTTGTCCTTTTCTTAAATGATGGGGGAGAAAAGCTTTCCCAGAAAGACCTCACCAGAAGTATTCCTCTTATATTTCATTATCCATAAATGGGTTGTCTAGCTACTCCTAATTCACATGAGTCCAGGGAGTTGAGAGTTTGTGATGAGCTCATGCTGTCACTGATAGTATCAGATTTCTGCTCATAAGAAAGAAGAGCTCATTGATAATAGCACTGGATAGCCAGCCAGCATTGTATGTTACAGGCAGGGAGACACCAGATCACGGAGGACCTTGGCATCCACAGAAAGGAGTTTTGATTTTACTCTGAATGCAAAGGGTAACCACGGATGGATTTGAAGAACAGTGCACGATTTAGTTTACACAGGCAGTTGGAGAGAAAGAGAGGGAGAGGGGAGGCTATCTAGAAGGCCTAAGGTCTTAGGTCACAAGGTACATTAGATGGCTCAGGTGAGTGGCTCAGCAGTGCACATGGGGTTTATGATGAGTCTCTGAACTTGAACATGTGACTGCCACCTTGGGCAGATAAACTCATTCTGCTTAGAATCTTCCTCCTGTGGAGAGACAAAGGATCCTAGTAGGTAAACAGGGTGTCAATTTGATCAGTCTTTTTAACAGAAACCTGAGCTGGAAGCTGGAAGCTAGCCTAGGTCATCATACCCCACTTTCCTCCAGGCAGATAAGGAACCATTATCTTCATTTTACAGATGAAAGAGCTGAAGCTGTGAGCGACCCTTGTTGCTCTTGTTGTTTAATTCCTTAAGTCGTGTCTGACCCTTTTGCGACCCCATGGACGATAGCTTCTGTGAGCGACGGAAATGAACTGGACCATAGCCAGCCAAGTTCCTCTGTCCATGAGATTTCCCAGGCAAGAATACTGGAGTGAGTTGCCATTTCTTTCTCCAGGGGAATCTTCCCGACCCAAAGGTCAACCCACGTCTCCTATATTGGCAGCCGGAATTCTTTACCACTAAGCCACCAAAAGAAGCCCAAGAGTGGCCATACCACCTCTTTAACTTATGATTAAAGGCAATTCCAATGGTGGGGGCGGTATGTGAGTTCAATCCCTGGTTGGGGAACTAAGATCCCACATGCTACAGGGCACTTGAGCCCGTTCCACTAGAGAGAAGCCTGTGAGCCGCAACGAAGGTCTCCTCTGCCACAACTAAGACTCGATGCAGCCGAATATTTTTAAAAAAACCAATTACTTGAGTTTGTTTCTGAATCTGAGGTTTGTGACACTTTGCTGGGTATCACATTTGTTCCCTCCCTCTACTTTTCTCCTTATTTCCTTTCTCCTTTATTTTCTCCTCAGTTTACTACACTCTGAAGATTTTCAGATTTCCCATTCAGTACCTTTTTATGGATTAAACCCTGACTGAAAATATTTAGAAACAGCAAAGAGGAGAGAACTCCCTGGTAACCTTGTAAATATAGAAGAAATAAAAGAAGTTCCTGGAAGTTTTTCCAGTTGAAAATAAACAAACGTAGGCCATCTGGCACCACCAAGTGGCGATTCTTGGAATTGCATGGGTAAAAGTAAAACTTTTTTTGCTTCCTGCCCACCTGAGCCCTGCTGTGTGTGTTAGTTGTTCAAGTCTGTGTCTGACTCTTTGCGACTTCATGGACTGTAGTCCACTAGGCTCCACTGCCCATGGAATTGTCCAGGAAAGAATACTGGAGTGGGTAGCCATTCCCTTCTCCAGTGGATCTTCCCGACCCAGGGATGAAACACTGGTCTCCTGCACTGCAGACTACTGTCTGAGCCACCAGGGAAGCCCAAGACCCTGCTAGGATACCAGAAAATAGCTTGACTGCATACATCTTGGAATGATGATACTTCATGAGCCTCCCTGAACCCTTGGATTCTCTCATGTAGATTTGGAGGAGAGGAAATAGTCTTTATAAGATGGGGGAAAGGATCATTGCTTTAGATTTTTTCTTTGACTTGAAATATTCTTACTTCCATACATGCTGAATCCCAGAGAGCTTCTTTGATTTATCAAAGGTCCCATATCTGGTAAGCAGGAACATTAGGATTTGATCACTCCTTCCTGGCTCTTATTCCTGTGTTCTAATAACTAAGGTACCATAAATGATTGTTAAACATAGACAACATTGGCCAGAAGGAATCATGCACTTTGAATCATAAAATCAGTCCTGACAATAGGTTAGGGATAAAGATTTGGACTTCTCTGATTCCTGTATCATTCACTGGCATTCTTTAGTAATTAGTAACCTCTGCAGCTGCTGCTGCTAAGTTGCTTCAGTCGTGTCCGACTCTGTGCGACCCCAGAGATGGCAGCCCACCAGGCTCCCCCGTCCCTGGTATTCTCCAGGCAAGAACACTGGAGTGGGTTGCCATTTCCTTCTCCAATGCGTGAAAAGTGAAAAGTGAAATTGAAGTCGCTCAGTCGTGTCCGACTCTGAGCGACCCCATGGACTGCGGCCCACCAGGGTCCTCCGTCCATGGGATTTTCCAGGCAAGAGTACTGGAGTGGGGTACCATTGCCTTCTACATGATAGGAACTCTTCAAAATGTATTTTGAATAAATGCATGAATGAGTCTCCTTTCTTTTCCATTCACTGTAGCTGGAGTGGAAGCAAACCATGTTCCGCTATTCTGCAGACGATCATGTCCCCAGAATATTATTAACTCTGTTTCCACTGGGCTTGTCTCACAGGTGTTTCCTTGACATAGGAGAACAACTGTGGAAATACCATGATTACAATGTTTGATTCAAGCAATCAGTCAAAAGCTTTCAATATCAGTCCAGTCCCTCAAACTGCCAGGTTGTTGGATGATGTCAATTGATGTTGCAGAAAAAAATAAGTCTGAACAGTTCTGTAAGTATGGGGATGGCTGTCAGAATCCTGTCATTATCTCAGTAGCTTAACTTTTGAGAAAGCCTTTTCAATAACTGGCAGGAGATTCAGTAATGGGACCTTAGCTGTGAAAATTTAATACTCAGTCTCAATTCTGGCCTAATCCTAACATGGCCCACCAATGAGTCTTATATGATTGCGTCGTCTTTTCTTTTAACCTCAGAGCCTTTATCTTTCTTCAAAGAAAATTCTCCTATGCTTATGTGTCTGTTTAGAGTTCTCCACTTTCATTGTATCAGAAAACAGGGTAGCATAGTAGAAATAGATGACATTTAGAACCAAAGAGTTTTGGATCTGAATCCTGGTATTGGGACCTTATGGATTTGTAGCTTTGGGCAAAAACCTCAACCTATCTGACTTCAACAACAAATTCAGTTCAGTTCAGTTTAGTCGCTGAATCATATCCGACTCTTTGTGACCCCATGAACTGCAGCACACCAGGCTACCCTGTCCATCACCAACTCCAGGAGCCTGCTCAAACTCATGTCCACGAATCAGTGATGCCATCCAACCATCTCATCCTCTGTCATCCCCTTCTCCTCCTGCCTTCAATCTTTCCCAGCATCAGGGTCTTTTCAAATGAGTTCTTTACATCAAATGGCCAAAGTATTGAAATTTCAGCTTTAGCATCAGTCCTTCCAATGAATATTTAGGACTGATTTCCTTTAGGACTGACTTCCTTGCAGTTCAAGGAACTCTCAAAAGTCTTCTCCAACACCACAGTTCAAAAGCATCAATTCTTTTGCATTCAGCTTTCTTTATAGTCCAACTCTTACATCCATACATGACTACTGGAAAAACCATCGCTTTGACTAGACAGACCTTTGTCAGCAAAGTAATGTAAAACAAATTAGTGGTATTCATACACTGAAAGTAAAAACAACAAATTAGGAGTATTCATACACTGAAAGATTAAAGATGCATAATGTATCAAGCACAACATCTGATGTGTACGTACACACATACATTACATACCAAATACACGGGTGCAATTTAATCATTATTACCACCGTTATCATTAAGGTAATTTCCATCAAAAAGAGGTATCTACAAATCTACTTTTTTGAAATTGGCCTGGGTGCATAAGGTCATTAGAGTAAGTATGTCTCTTCTGTGTGCAGATATTTTAGGTCAGGTAAAAGATCAAGAGAGGGTATTTTCCCCTCAGTACTATCATGTAACAGGGGAACTAATTAGCTTCTATTTGTGATCTCTTGGGTCACCTTTCCGTGTTGTGCACAGTTGTAATTCTTCCACAGCATGCAAGTTTAAACTATATTAACAGGGAAAATCTGCATGGATGTGTGACGATATAAAAAATATCAACTGTACTTGTAGTATCTGTCTATTGGAGAATGTACATTTAGTTCAAGTATGTATGCATTCAGTAGCACTTTCATTGAATTAGTTCAAGTTAATTAAACTCATGATTAATCATGACAGCATTTTTATGTTTTTGTAAACCAGTCATATGCTTACCATTAGGAATGTATTGACTCAGTCTAAGTCAGTGCTGAGTACATGAGTTCTCAGATCCTTCGTGGCAATACCAAGGTCTTTTATGGGTCCACAGTCCCTGGAAAGGCCTCTCCGATTTGGTCTAAACCTCACATTTTACAGTCAAAGCTACTCTGAATTAGAGGTGTGAAATGGCTTACCCCTGGTCATATGGTTGGTCCATATCAGAACCAGAATTTGGGCCCACATATCTAAAGCCTATATGATACACTGATTCTGCCATACTAAAGTTTCCCAACTTCAATCTCTCTTACAAACACCTTCAAAATTCTTCCCATATCTATCACTATTAATATTATTCACTTAATATTTTTGTTCTAATCAAATTTAAGATTGCTCACTCCTTAAAACCCAGACTTGTCCTGAGAAATATCCATAAAAATCACTGGCTTTAAAATGCCAGATTCCCCCCCGCCCAAAGACTCATTTAATATGTAAATATCAACATTTCTTTGTAAAAATGTGTTCATGTACCATCTTGCATCATCTCAGAAGCCACCTGTGGTACACTGACTACCCAGTACATAACTATACATCGCTGCCTCCTTGGAGTAGAAATTTCTGTGTTTCTTTCCTTTTAGTGCTTTTTTCCCTCTTGTACATTTCAGTGAGCACTCTGGATAATTTTGTAAAGACAGAGCTTCAAACTCTTGTGAATTGAGGCATATGCCTTCATGCCCCAGAAACGTAATCTAAGATATATCTGAAATAACACCTGTCTCTAATGTGAATACGCACCACATGTCTAGGTTCTGCTCCTTCTAACATATTTGCTATTTATTCTTCCTGTTTTGAGAGATTCTGAAGGAAGGATTCCAGTCTGCTACAGTAAATAGAGCATGAAAATCCGGTCTGGCTTGAATTTTATCCTAGACATTAACCCTATCTCAGCTTTTGCAGGCTATTCCTACTGGTTGTGAAAGAAAGAGTTAGTTGCTCCGTTGTGTTCAACTCTTTGCGATATCATGGACTATAGCCCCCTAGCCTGCCAGGCTCCTCTGTCCATGGAATTCTCCAGGCAAGAATGCTAGAGTGGGTTGCCATTTCTTTCTCCAAGGGATCTTCCCAACCCAGGGACGGAACCAGGTCTCCTGCATTGCAGGCACATTCTTTACCTTCTGAGCCACCAGAGAAGGTGTGGCCAATAATTAACCTTTATTTCCCGTTAAGAACACCTTAACCTACCCTTTATTTCCCCTACTAGGAACACCTTAACCTTAACGAGAGGATACATACATATCATGTTTCAACCTTAAATGGGGTTCTACACATAAGCATTCACTGGATACATGTCTCTCTGTATTGCCATCCCAAGGGCTGCATATATATTCAGCATGGGAGAGCAGATTGGTGATGTGCAGGCACTTGTACTCTGAATGTCTGGATTTAGGTAAAGACTCATCTACTTCAAGTTTTATATATATATATATATATATATATATATATATATATATATGTATATATGTTAATTCCTGAATCCATGTGAGTCTCAGTTTCATCATCTGTAAGATGAGGATAATGAAAGCACCTACTTCATAAGGTTGTTATGAGGGACAGATAAGATTTGATGGATAAAACTCTTAGCCCATTGCCTGACACTTACTAGGAGCTTGGCAAATGTAGACTGTATTATAATAGTAAGGCTGGTTTACACTTTGGGAATTTAGGGTTTTATGACCTATGCTTTAATGTAAGTGGGATGCTTGGGAGATACCATTTTAATGAAATGACTGGTGATTTTCCATTGAAAAGGGGAAAATGTTAGGTTACTGCCTAGTGACTCCTTCTTATACCCCAATTCTTAAGTCTCTTAGGAAATTACTCCCATCACAACAAAGAAATAACACTACTGCCATTGCCTCATGGGATTAATACCATTGTTGGGCTGGTCAAATACTGGGAAAGTGGTCAGCACCCTTCTATGAAAAGGGCATTTTTCCTTTTAGCAGGTCTTAGTAGGGGTGAGAAACATGCCAAAAGAAAGCACATGGCTTCACCAGACACTAAGCCATTCAGCAAAGCAAATGCCTCGTGTCAGAAAAAAAAAAATCATAGCTTTTGCACATATTTCTTTATCAAAGCCAAGACCATTTAAAATATAAGCTGGCTGAATTACTGGAACATTTATATCTATTTCCCTTATTTGACAAGGCTTACTTGCTATTGTTCTTTTAAATCCTAATTCATGTTGTCCTGACTTCGAAGCTATGTTTTCTCTATTTAAAAGAGAACAACAATAAAACCATGTACACAGGATGAAGAGACAAATCCAAGAGTTATAACTCAGAACTGGTCTAATTCAGTGGGAAAAAAAGAAAAAGAGAAGTGGGGAGCCTCATCCACAGAGGAGACACCAGATTTATAAAGTCATAAAGCAAAGTTACTTCATACAGCTCTCAAGGCTGCTTCACATGAATATTTCAAATTCTGACTCTTACTGGAATTATAGCTGCTGCTGCTACTGCTGCTAAGTCGCTTCAGTCGTATCTGACTCTGTGCGACCCCATAGATGGCAACCCACCAGGCTCCCCGGTCCCTGGGATTCTCCAGGCAAGAACACTGGAGTGGGTTGCCATTTCCTTCTCCAATGCATGAAAGTGATAAGTGAAAGGGAAGTCTCTCAGCTGTGTCCCGACTCTTCACGACCCCATGGACTGCAGCCCACCAGGCTCCTCCGTCCATGGGATTTTCCAGGCAAGAGTACTGGAGTGGGTTGCCATTGCTTTCTCTGGAATTATAGCTAAAGGAACTAAAATTTGATAATGCTGTATTCCCTTCTCCATCCTCAGCATTCCCAAAATTAAACTTTTTATAAGATGGTTTATAGAAAATGATGTTGAATTGATGATCAGGTCACCTGGGTTCTAGTCCTAACTCTACTACAACTGTAGAAGCCTTGATTAGTTTCTTTGGGGGGCTTATGTCCCTCATCTGTAAAACAGAAAGTATTATCACTAACATCCTATAACTGCATCACTCAGAATGACAACGAGGTATCAATTGAGGAAATATTTTAATCTGAGCAAGTCATTTGATTACACTAGGGGGAAAAAAAGAAGGCAAAACAGTTTCCCAAAGAAAGCTTTTTCTCTTAACATTTCCATGTAGGAAAAAAAAAATCCACATTAAAAAATGTTTTAAACTCTGATTCTCAAAAAAAAAAAGACTGACATATATACACTACCAAGTGTAAGACAGGCAGCTACTTCGAAGCTGCTATATAACGCAAGGAGCTCAGCTCCGTGCTTTGTGATGACCTAGAGGGGTGGGATGGGGGTGAGGACAAGAGAGAGATTGATGAGGGAGGGGAGATATATATATATATGTGTGTGTGTGTGTGTGTGTGTGTATACACATACAATGCTGATTTGCATTGTTGTACGGCAGAAACCAACACAAGACTGTAAAGCAATTATCCTCCAATTAAAAATAAGAAAAAAGAAAGAAAAAATCACACAATTTACACAAGTTTTGTTCAAAACTCAAAATTTTGATTTACTACCCTCTAGTGGAGACTAAGAGCCAATGTTATTAATTCCATTTGAAAGTACATCCATATCTTTGTGCATAGGACAGGAGTAAAGGAAGCTTTAACACTGTAATCATACACAGTCCTCTTCAAAGTATAATCCAAAGACCTGGGTCTTCAGAATTAACCCAGCTTCCCAGAATCCACTCAAGAGCAACTTAACCAAGCTCTGTGAGGGGGAGATCCAGGGATCGGCATGATTAACAGAGAACTCAGTTGATTCCTAAACTCACAGGAACTTGAAAACCAATGTTCTAGCTCCCTGAGAGGCATGGAATGGATGTGGGCATTATCATGAATCTAGTATATAGTTGGGAGGTGAATCTCTAAACCTTGAGGAGAGATTCAAATTAAAATTCTCTTTTCTTCCTCTCAAATAAGAGGAAAGTAAGTATCATCAGCTCCCTGTCAACTCCAAGGTAAGGATCATGTTCTTTTGCCCCCCCCACACAAGGCCATACATGGTCCAGACCCTACATCCTCAGCCATGTGGACCCTGGCGATTCTGTTACTCTTTGCCTCTGCCCCCATATTAATACTACTGCCACCATTAAATTCCACCTAGAACTCTTTTAAATCCTAAATAGAGTCTAGGAAATTGATTCTGAATTTTTAAACATGCTATTCATTCTACATGAAACATACCTTCCTCCAACTTAAACTTGATTGGAAATATCATACCATTTTTCGTTATCATCAATGAAACTGAAAAGGACAGTGCTACATGAAATCGAGATCAATGGCAGGAGCATCAAGAGTTGTTCTGTGAACTGCATTTATTCTATCCCTTCTCCATATGCCATTTTTTCCAAGTGTTTGCTGTGTAGAGACAGTCTGCAATATTGTTGGCCAATGGCAGTGATTATTCCACTTCCCAACCATAAGGCTGACCTCAAGCCCCTTCTTTTTTACCTAAGTTCAGAAATACTTGGGAACTAAAGATAAAAATGTCAACTTTATTTCTGACAAAAGCTTGGTTGGAGACAGTAGTGAGATCTCTGGATACCAGTGGAGGGAAGATTTAGGACTACAGAACCAAAAACTTCTACCTTGCATGTTTCAGGGTCAAAACAACAGAAGATGGAAGAAAAGAATTCATATTCTGATGTAGTAGTCTTTTAGTAGCTTCAGTTCAGTTCAGTTCAGTCGCTCAGTCATGTCCGACTCTTTGCGACCCCATGAATTGCAGCACGCCAGGCCTCCTTGTCCATCACCAACTCCCAGAATTCACTCAGACTCATGTCCATCGAGTCAGTGACACCATCCAGCCATCTCATCCTCTGTCGTCCCCTTCTCCTCCTGCCCCCTGATCCCTCCCAGCATCAGCCTTTTCCAATGAGTCAACTCTTTGCATGAGGTGGCCAAAGTATAGGAGTTTCAGCTTCAGCATCATTCCTTCCAAAGAAATCCCAGGGCTGATCTCCTTCAGAATGGACTGGTTGGATCTCCTTGCAGTCCAAGGGACTCTCAAGAGTCTTCTCCAACACCACAGTTCAAAAGCGTCAATTCTTGGGCGCTCAGCTTTCTTCACAGTCCAACTCTCACATCCATACATGACCACTGGAAAAACCATAGCCTTGACTAGATGGACCTCTGTTGGCAAAGTAATGTCTCTGCTTTTGAATATGCTATCTAGGTTGGTCTTAACTTTCCTTCCAAGGAGTAAGTGTCTTTTAATTTCATGGCTGCAGTCACCATCTGCAGTGATTAGTAGCTTGGCTTGCCCCAATTTATAAAATGAACAAAAGCTGTCTCTAAGAAGGGTGTGCTCTATAGAAAGTCTGGAGCTGCCCCTCTGTGGAACTGTTAAATAAGAAAAGTCGATCTTCTAAGCTCTGAAATGTATTTTTCAATATCTATGCAAATGGTGACTTGCCTATAGTCAGAATTCCTGTTAACAGAGTGCATTATGTTCTGCTCTGAGTCAGTTGGTCTGTGCTGATGGCTTGTTTCTCATAAAATATGCTTTTTTACAGGAGAGAGTAAAATACAGTAGTTAAAATTTCAATTATTAATAGGATAATAAAAAGCTATTTCGTTTTCTAACAAAGTTTTTATTGATGTAATTGTAGGTTCACATGTAATTGTAACAAATAACATAGAGCAATCCTTATTCAATTTGCCTTACTGTTTTTCCAGTTTAGTTTCACTCTCATGCAGATTGGGTAAGTCCTCCTGCGTCCTCAAGTTCACCACTTTTTTCCTGTGTCATCTCTACTCTTCTCTTGAGTCCATCCAGTGAATGATTCATTGGTGCTGTTGTATCCTCGAGTTCTATCATCTCCATTTAAAAAATAATTTTATTTCCCTACTGAAACTTTCTATTTTTCCATTTATTACAAGAGAATTTATAATTGATTGCTAAATCATTTTTATAATGACTGCTCTAAAATTCTGGTCAGATAATTCCAATTCTGATTTATTTCCATGGATGTTGCCATCTGTTTGTTGTCTTCTCTCACTCAAGTTGTGATTTTCCTGGTTCTTGGGACAATGGAAACAGTGAGAGACTTTATTTTGGGGGGCTCCAAAATCACTGCAGATGGTGATTGCAGCCATGAAATTAAAAGATGCATGCTCCTTGGAAGAAAAGTTATGACCAACCTAGACAGCATACTAAAAAGCAGAGACATTACTTTACCAACAAAGGTCTGTCTAGTCAAAGCTATGGTTTTTCCAGTAGTCATGTATGGATGTGAGAGTTGGACTATAAAAGAAAGCTGTGTGCCAAAGAATTGATGCTTTTGAACTGTGGTGTTGGAGAAGACTCTTGAGAGTCCCTTGGACTGCAAGGAGATCCAACCAGTCCATCCTAAGGGAAACAGTCCTGAATATTCACTGGAAGGACTGACGCTGAAGCTGAAACTTCAATACTTTGGCCACCTGATGCGAAGAACTGACTCAATGGAAAAGACCCTGATGCTGGGAAAGATTGAAGGCAGGAGGAGAAGGGGACGACAGAGGATGAGATGGTTGGATGGTATCACCGACTCAATGGACATGAGTTTGAGTAAACTCCAGGAATTGGTGATGGACAGGGAGGCCTGGCATGCTGCAGTCCATGGGGTTGCAAAGAATCAGACACGACTGAGCAATTGAACTGAACTGAACTGAACTGGGATGACATGATTTCAAGCTGTAACGTGGACATTTTGTCTACTATGTTAGAACTCTGGGTCCCATCGAAATCTTCCATTTTAACAGGCAGTCATCCATTCAGGTGTCATTTACAGGTCTTGGATTACTCTGTGGGTTGTGAGCCTTTGTGGTGTTACTTTGGTCTGCTTGGTTTATGCTGATATTGTCAACAGCACTCGTTTCCACCTGAGGGAAGAAAAACCCTACCTGAGCTGCATTCTCTTGTTAGATCAGGGATTAGGATACAATGGGTCTGGGTTATCTGCCTCTGTCAGGGGACACCCTGCAATTATTTTGTTCCTTAAGTCCTGAGAAAACCATCTCACCTTCCTCTTACAGCTTGTGCTATTTCCAGGGTTTATATTTCTGTCGAGTGGGAAGGAGCAAGGAGAAACTCTTCTATACCATCTTGCCCTAACTCGAAGTCACTCTATTTCATTTTAAGAAGCAAAAAAGCTCCATTTAAACAAATAATTCCATTTTTTTTTCTGTGAGTCAGTTTCAATCTGCCACAGAGAAGAGGCAACATTATTTAGCCTTGCTGGTTTTGACCCTTTTACTCCTCAGCAGTTCCTTCTTTTCCACTCTCCGTCTCCCCTGACCTACCTCCCAGTGGTATCTAATGTAAGCATACGCACACACACACACAAAACCTCTGTGTTAGGTTAAACACAAAGGCAGATATAAAACAGGGAGTTTTAGGTACCAGTGGATTTGTAGTACTATTAAATGAATTCTGTGATCTCCAATAAGAAGAGATCTGACATTTATTCACTTAATTTTAGTGGCTGATGAGGTTATATGTTTCAACATTCTTAGAGGTTATTTGTATTTAATAGGGATCAAAGTGAAACAAAACAGACCCCTAAAGGCATAACTTCAGAGAGCAAAGGAGGGAGGATGTTATTTCACAACAGTGAGTTTTCAAAGGTGGTAGAGGATAATTCAGTATATTTGTATCTTGGAGGAAGTTATGGTATGTTTAAAGACTGGATTCTAAAATTATCACTGCTTTGTTATGTTTTCAATCATAATATTTAATTTAGTTTGAACTTTCAAAAAGTTTAAGTCTCCCAGAGTTTAGATGTTTAGGTGTGATCAAAACCAAGATTGAGAGACATTGTTCTAGAGAATCAAGGGAAACAGACTATCTTCCTATGGGACTGACCAAATTAGGCTGTGAAGTGTGGGCTCCTGTCCTTTGAGTGTAAGCTGTGGTATGTGTTTTCCAGCTCTCTATAGATGTGGACTCAACATCCGTCCTTGTGGACACTTTCATCTAATACTCTGGCACCTTTCCTTCATATCCACCTTCTCTACCCTGTAATAGGTGTTACGCAGGTGTCTTACCATCGTTAAGCAATGGTTTAATGCTTAAAAGATTTATAGAAAAGTATTATGAGGGGGACTTAGCTCCTTAAAAACCTCATTTCTTTCTTTCTATCCCTATTGGGCTAAGGAGATTCAGTTTAATTAGGCCGGAGTCATACATACATGTTGTTGCTGTTCAGTTGGTAAGTCGTGTCCAAATCTTCGTAACCCATGGACTGCAGCACATCAGGCTTCCCTGTCCTTCACTATCTCCCAGAGTTTGCTCAATCTCATGTCCATCGAGTCAGTGATGCCATGCAACCATCTCACCCTCTGTTATCCCCTTCTCCTCCTCTGTTATCCCCTTCTCCTCCTGCCTTCAATCTTTCCCAGCATCAGGGTCTTTTTCAATGAGACAGCTCTTCGCATCAGGTGGCCAAAGTATTGGAGCTTCAGCTTCAGCATCAGTTCTTACAATGCATTTCCTTTAGGGTCGACAGGGTTGATTTCCTTTAGGATTGACTGGTTTGATCTCCTTGCAGTCCAAGGGACACCCAGTCTTCTCCAGCACCGAAGTTTGAAACCATCAATTCTTCAGTGCTCAGCCTTCTTTACAGTCCAACTCTCACATCCACATATGGTTACTGGAAAAACCATAGCTCTGACTATACAGACCTATGTGAGATGAGGCAGGCGTTTATTTATTCCATTATATCCTACTGCTTCACTGCTCATGAGTGTTTTTAAACTATTTTTTAAAAAATATAAAAAGGATTAAGGCCATATCTTGCAAAGCAATCAATACTGGCAAGAAAAAAATTTATTTATTTAACAGGATACAAATGTGCAATCTTATTCTAAAAACTTAACTCATTTATATTTTTCACTTTTTTGTATTAGAAGCATTCATCCCACTTTAACAGGGCACTCACCTCCCTAGTCTACACTCTAGGAGAAAAACAAATGATTTCCCTCATCACACAGACAACGTTAAAGGGAGTTTTTCCTGCACTCATTGAAAGAGAAACAGTTTTTCCTATGGCTTATGATTTGTGCTCTGGATGTATGGTCCCCTGAAGTCTAAAAGGAAATAAAAGAAGAGATAGTTTTTGTGTGGAAGGATAAACAAGATGTGGAGGTGGTTCTGGAGGTGGAGAAATTAAGTGAGGTGACTGATAAATACAAGTGATCTCACCATATGGCACTTGTTCTAGAAGGCACTGTCTGATAACCCAGGACATGTCCAGTGAGTGAACCAAGAGGAGGATAGTTGTAAAGGAAACATGCTAAAAGGTCCATGACCCACAGAATCTTGGAGGCATTACTCGTAATGCAGGCCATGCAGCCTTTGCCAGTTGGGACTCTAGTTTGCACCAGATGGAAACCCTGTTCGTGTCCTACCAGTACATCACCAGCTAATTTTCCAACAGTAGTAGCATTCCCCTATGCCATAAGACTTTATACTGTCCCCATCCAATGATACCCATGCGTCCACCTCTAGATAATGCCATGGACTTCTGAAAGATGAATTTCTAAAGCAGGACAGGGATGAGTATGGACCCTACTTAGCCCATGTATGGTTCAGTGTGAAGACGTTAAACCATCTAGGCTTTCCATAGGCTGTAAGGTGGTACTGATACGAGGTTTCACCATCACTCTTACAGGGCAGAGATAGAAACAGTGGCAGTGTCAAAGGTTGCTTGTGCCTTCGCAGGGCTGGGGCCGGGACAGGAGACAGGATTGGCAAACACAGGAGGCAAAGAGATCTGGACTTAATGTCTACTCGGAGCACCTGACCTTGCCTGAGAGCTATTTCCTGATCTCCAAGGTAAGAGATTTCTGATATTGTTCAGTTCTGAGGAAGACCTGTACTTCAGGGACGTCTGGACTCATACCAACCTCAAAGTCAGTCTAACATGATGTCTGCCATTTGGGGTAACTATTTCCCTTGCCAGTGATTGGTTTGAGAAGGAGCCTACAACACATTCCTAGTTAATTAGAGATGAGGGTTACACCACAAGGACTTCTAGAAATTCTTCCTTTCTTTTAAAAAGAGAGATCTTTGGAAGAAATAAGGTCCCTTCTTCCATTTCCTCCATCTTGATATGTATTTAGGTGGACATGCTGGAGACTGCTGCTGTCATCTCATGATTATGCGAAGAAAGCAAGAGATATAAGAAGAATTTAAGCTGGAGCAATAATGAAGTCAAGCCACTGAGTTCACCCACTCTGAAACAGCCTCATTTTTAGTTCTGATATTGATAAGAAAATTAGTCTTTCTTAGTGTTTAAGCCAATTTTAGTTGAATTTTCTGTTACCTCCAGCCAAAAGCATACCAAATGAATTCATTATTGATGAGAAAATAAATCCTTTGCATCATTTCATGAGCTCCTTATGGATTTATGATCAGCTGAGGGTAGCATGGTCTTCTTTCTGGTAGTGGACTATTTCTCCACCCCCTTCCAGGTGGTTCTGAGACTGCAGAGGCAACACTCTATGAAAGAATCTTTCTGTAATCACCAAGCACTTTTTATTTCACTGCAGTCAATATAGGGAATAAAACTGAGGAAAGGATTCTCCACTCCCAATTAGATTCTGAATTCATAAAATATTATATAAGAAAGTAAAAGGTGCATACATGCAAATTAAAAACCAGAAGACAGAAATACTCACTTTCAGAAATGCAAAGCAAACACAAAATCAAAGAAGTGATAAGGGGCTTAAGTGAAAATGTGTTAGGGTCTTATGAGAAGCAGGTACAGGCTCTAGTAGCTGCATTTGGGGGTTTGGATGCCTGTGCATAGAAGGTAGTGTAGGGCACAGACGCTAGTCACACACGAAACCAGGGTTTCGATATCTGCAACAAGTCAGCACTCACAGGGACAGGCAAATGCCATCCCTGCCAGGTGGGGGAAGGAGCAAGGAAGCTTGCCTTATATGCAGGATTGAGTTTAGAAGAAAATAACCCAGGAAATTCAAACCCATTATCACATGAATGAGCAGGTCCAAATTCATATCATCAGTGTGGAGCATAAGTTCCTAAACGAGAAATTAACCCAAAAAATGGACATAGAATAACTGAAATCCATGAATTCTCAGAAGAAGCAAAGCCAGCCTAACCCAACTAAGAGAATTCCACAGTTCAGGAAAGCCAGGATGCTGGGGAATTGAGTCTCTACTAAAGATGAGCACCCAGATGAAGATTCCATGGAAGGAAGTGAATTACTGGGATGGAGAATAAGATTGTGCAACATAAAGAAAAAATTGTACATTAAGAACAAGAAATGATGGGCCTGTCTAAAAGAAGTTTTAAATAATTATTTTTTAAATGTTTACATAGGTAAAGTGAAAACAGAGATAAAGCAAGCACAAAACAGTATAAAAAACAGATATGCAAAATGAGAAAGGATACAATGGAAATCTTTAAATGATCATCATAAAATCATCACAATTTTAAAAAATCAATTAACTGGTTGAACAACAGTACAAATACATACAGAAAAATAATGTATATATTGAAACACAGACCTAAGGAACTGACCTAGAGTGTGGAAGAGAAAAACAAGAGAAGTTGAGGCATGTAAAACAGGAAGATGGGCTCTAATATATGCTTGATAGAAGTTCTAGGATAAAATAACATGAATATGGGAGACCCAAAGTTGTAAGAAAAAATGGCTGAGATTTTCCAGGATTGAAAAAAAAATCATCTAAGGCATCCTAAGCCTTAGGGAGCATCCCAAGATCCATTTAGGACAAACAAAAACAAATGCACGTCTAAAAGAATCACTGCAATAAAACTTCAGAAAATCAAAGACAAGCAAAATTCTTATAAGCTGCTGCTGCTGCTGCTGCTGCTAAGTCGCTTCAGTTGTGTCCAACTCTGTGAGACCCCATAGACAGCAGCCCACCAGGCTTCCCTGTCCCTGGGATTCTCCAGGCAAGAACACTGGAGTGGGCTGCCATTTCCTTCTCCAATGCATGAAAGTGAAAAGTGAAAGTGAAGTCGCTCAGTCGTGTCCAACTCTTCTCAACCCCATGGACTGCAGCCCCCCAGGCTCCTCCGTCCATGGGACTTTCCAGGCAAGAGTACCAGAGTGGGGTGCCATTGCCTTCTCCAGTCTTATAAGCTACCAGAGACTAAAAGACATATTCCTACAAAGCAACGACTATTCGATTGACTAAAGACTTTCAGTCAACAGTAAGAGCTAATATTTTTGAGTGGTTGCTGTGGGCTGGGCAGTATTTTTAAGTATCTTTCATTTAATGTTCATAACAATCTGATGGGGAAAAAAATACCCTTACTATTCCCATTGCACCGATGAATACAGAACAATGAATTAAAGACAGTGGAATAATATATTCAAAGTGGTGAGGTATAAACAATTCAATCAGTAATTCTGTCTCTTACTACACCTTCTTCAAGAGAGGAGCGTGAAGGTTGTTTCTTTCCTGACATACATTTAATAATCCATAAACATTTGAAAGCTGAATAATAATACAAAAAATGTGTTAACTATAACCATCCCAGAAGTGTCATACTGGGATAAGTTCGTCAGAGTTATATATATGGGTGGTGTGTGTGTGCAGTGGCAAGGCAGCAACTGGTGGTGAAGATATATTTTTAAACAAATCTTTGCTTTTTCACTGCCCGACCAGATTGGTTTAAAGAAGTTATGCATTAAAATATTTGGATTAAATTAGAACAGTATGTCCTCTCCAAATATCCTATAGCACAAAAGATAGTTTTCTATATCAGTAAAAAGAGAGCCCTTTAAATATTTGAAACCAAAGGAATCGAGTACAAAGGACTGCTTACTCAGATGATAGAATAGCTAGGGATGAAGCAACTCTGCATTTAGCAAAAGCAAGAGAGCTATTATCAGCCTAGGGCTGGAGTGAGAAAAGTAGGAGGTGGCTGTATCAGAGCTCAGGGTCCCTGGTGGGCCTTTCTGATGAGAACTGAGACCATGGAAGGAGTGAACATCTTCCAGGAACTGGAGCCACACAGGTATTGCAGCCATCACTGGGGTTGCCACCTGAAACAGAGCAGAGGGGTAGGTATTTTGACTTTTTCCCTTCTGGTTCTCCATGCTTCCACATAGAGCCTTCCATTAGCTAAATCCATCCACAAGCTGAAAGCAAGACAGCCTGGGAAACGTAGTATCCTCCAACGCACAACCAAGGAGAGAAGGGCAGAGAATGAACAGATCTGAGAACAAAAGCCAAGGGATGGATTCAGCTCACCCACGCTGATGAATTCAGGTTAAGTTGCTGCAACGACTTTCAGCATAAGGGCAGATAAGTGTCAGAGGCTTTGGTGTCTGCAGTGTTCTCACACTCTCCCATCTGCCTGAGTTCCTCCACTTTAGCTGGCTCGTCAATGTTGGCTTGAAAATGGCATGTGCATTTTGTATGTGAATGACTAAACAGACTCCTCTTTCAGGCAGAGGCATTGTTTCCTTCCAATCAGAGTCCTGTTCTACAAGCGAAAGGGAACTTCATTTAAGACCATCCATATACTGAGCTTTGTGTAATGCATATATCCTCTCAAACCTGCTATGCCTAGAAGCTAATAGCGGAATGTGAAAGTAGCTTTCCGGGTTGGAATGGCTTTTCTCATTTGTATTCTAAGTAACTCATTGAGGCAGACATCAAAACCTCCTCTTATTTCCATTTATTTTGCTCAAGAAAATTTGCAGTTCACATGACTGTTCTGCTTCAAAGAAATGAGAAATCATCAAAATACAAATTGCCTGAACTATCAAGGCAGGAGCTCGGAAAACCTAGCAGAAGGAAGAGAAATTAGGGCACATTTGAAACAGAAATGAAAAGGGTTTTTGCCATGGCTGTCTTCAACTAATACCTCCAAAGCACAAGTAGAAAGAATTTTGAGAATTCCTTACTTCATGGAAATTTCATCCTTTCTGAAATTTCAATTTTGAGTAAGTGAACCAGAAAAGATGTCAATATTAAAAAGCTGTATTCATTTGGAGCTGATGAATAGAAACTATAACATGATTTTTCTGGAATCAGAATTAAGCAATAACTAGTAGTCATCTTCATCTACCCTCAAAAGAAAAGCCTTTGAGTGAAGAATATGCAAGGAATCAAACAAAAAGTGTGATTTTTTTATTTAAAAGATTTTGGCTATAATTTAAGCAATTTTTTTTTCCTGTTCATCTTTTGACAGAGGTGAATCGTTTAAAGAAATATCACTATTATTTCTGGTGGGCATTTTGAGTGATAGAAAATATGCTACTTTTGGTGGTGATACGGTTAATTGTTAACTAACCTGTCCAAAACCGAGGTAGATTTTATAAAGTGTCCCATTTTTAAAAACTTTAGTGCTATCATTAGGCAATTGTTTTTACTTTTGAACTGCCTGTGTTTATAAATTCTCTACTCAATGTTCAGTGTATAGAGTTATTATCACTTGATCACTTGTGTAAGAAAGCTTTGTTTAGTGTGTGTATGAGTGTGTGCCTGTGTGCATACTTCATAAAGAACATTAGCACCCTCTTCTGGATGACTTTTGAGGCTATAAAAATATTCCTACAATCTTTTTTCTTTCTTCACAATGAACAGCTTAAATATTCATTAAATTTGCTCCTGACTAAAGCACAACCTCTAAGTAATTTAACTATACTGTATATTTCAGAAACACTGATAAGTACTAGCATCAAAAGACATTTCATCGCTAAACATTACTCAACTAGGAATAAGTGTTGGCTTATGAAAAGGGAAAAAAATGCTGCTTCTACATTTCTCAGAATGAGTATTTGCAATGATTTAAATATACAGAGCTATGCAAGGAAGAAGGGAATCAAGGACAGACAAGGAGCGCAGACTTGTACATTCTTCTCCCAGCTGTCAGGGCTTGAAGAAAAATGGATGCCCTCCTGTGCTTTAATACCAGCCCCTGACACAATTAAATTTTCTTTTATTCTACTGGATGTTTTTGAAGACAATCAGACACCTTTTAAATTAGACTTCCTGGAATCCCCCAACTGCTCCTGAAAAATATTGTATGAGGCTGATGATAGACATGTATCTGAACTTGTTTGACTCATTCATTCATTCACTCACTTATTCATGCTACAAATATCCTGTGAGCATCTCCTCCTAGAAGGTACTCTTCCAGGCACTGGAGATGCAGGGAACAGATTCAAGTTCCCGACCTCACAGAAATGACATTTCTAGTGAGGAAAGACGGCTACAATGCAGAAGTACGTGCATAATGCAGACATGCATATGTCTGATAATACATTCTATGCAAAAAAATGAGGCAGGCTGAAGGGGATCAGAAATGTGGGAGTACAGTGGCTGGGTATTTTACAAAGTGGCTGGAAAAATCCTCACTGATAATGTGACATTTGAGCAGAAACTTGAGGTCAGTGAATGTTTAAACCTCATGGATATTTAGAGAAAGAGTATTCCAAGAGGTGGAAGAGTACAGGCAAGCCCTCTGAGGTTGGACCCTTCAGTTCAGTTCAGTTCAGTTACTCAGTCATGTCCAACTCTTTGCGACCCCATGAATCACAGCACGCCAGGCCTCCCTGTCCATCACCATCTCCTGGAGTTCACTCAAACTCACGTCCATCGAGTCGGTGATGCCATCCAGCCATCTCATCCTCTGTCATCCCCTTCTCCTCCTGCCCCCAATCCATCCCAGCATCAGGGTCTTTTCCAGTGAGTCAACTCTTCACATGAGGTGGCCAAAGTATTGGAGCTTCAATTTAGTATCAGTCCTTCCAAAGAACACCCAGGACTTATCTCCTTTAGAATGGACTGGTTGGATCTCCTTGCAGTCCAAGGGACTCTCAAGAGTCTCTCCAACACCACAGTTCAAAAGCATCAAGTCTTCGGTGGTCAGCCTTCTTCACAGTCCAACTCTCACATCCATACATGACCACAGGAAAAACCATAGCCTTGACTAGACAGACCTTTGTTGGCAAAGTAATGTCTCTGCTTTTGAATATGCTATCTAGGTTGGTCTTAACTTTCCTTCCAAGGAGTAAGCGTCTTTTAATTTCATGGCTGCAATCACCATCTGCAGTGATTTTGAAGCCCAGAAAAATAAAGTCAGCCACTGGTTTCACTGTTTCCCCATCTATTTCTCATGAAGTGATGGGACCAGATGCCATGATCTTAGTTTTCTGAATGTTGAGCTTTAAGCCAACTTTTTCACTCTCCTCTTTCACTTTCATCAAGAGGTTCTTTAGTTCCTCTTCACTTTCTGCCATAAGGGTGGTGTCATCTGTATATCTGAGGTTATTGATATTTCTCCCTGCAATCTTGATTCCAGCTTGTGCTTCCTCCCTTAATTCCCCTTAAATATTTCAAATGCGGTCTAGGGTCTCAGCACATCACAATAGTTAAGAGCCTGTATGACTTTGGAATTTGAAGACTGGGATAAGTTCTGTACATTAGCCATTGACAAATGACTTGAAATCTCTGAGACTTTCTTATCTCACCTATAAAATGGGGATTTATACAATTTCCTTCTTCCCAGTGTTACTGTAAAGCTAAATGACAGTGCAAACAAAGATCAATAATGTAATTGGCATTGTAGTGAGTTCAATAAATGTTAGCTATGACAAAGGAAAAATGCTTCTCAGGGACATTTGAGTTTTCTATAACACTTAGGTATTAATATGGATCACAAATGTTGAACTGAAATTCTCTTGTATATATTAGTTCAGAATTATGAGTAGAAAAAAATTGTTTCTGTGTGTTCCTGCACAAACTGTTTTCCTTTATGAACCTTACATTTTGCAAAATGAGGAAATTATATTAAACGGGTCACTTCAGTCTAAAGTCTTCAGATAGTATGAAAGCTAATATCCCTGTCTGAAAATCCCTGAAAATGAAATTTTATATTTACTTCTGATAAGGACAACTAGGGATTTGATGACCATCAGGCTTGCTTGAGGCTGAATTACGAAGCATGGAATTCGGTCACTAATGCCACTGGCTATAGAGTGTGACAGTCAAGCCAAGGTACTATCCCAGAAGGTTGTCAAAATGTACACTTACGGAGTAATGCTTTCCTGAAACTCTTGTCCATTAAAGATATTTTCAAAGGGCTCCATCACCCAGTCTAAGTACAACATTTGGTCTATTTCTAGGCCCCTTCCTCCAGGTTAATTCTCTTTCCAAGTTTCCAAGTTCTTTTCATAAATCAGCCTAAATATGATTAGTTGATGGGTTACAGGACTCTGGGGGCAGAAGGAGAAGGCAGCAGAGGAAGGGGTCCATCTATAGCCATTTCCATGAGGAAAATGTGCTCAAAAAATGAGTTGAGGAGTCAAGAATCCACTCTATTCCTTACAAGGCATTTTTCTCCACGTTTGAAAAGCTAAGGGTCATACAGCACAGGCTTCCTTATTCATCCTTATAATCTTTAAACGGGATTAAACAGAAGTAGTCAGAGCACTGAAGGGACAGCTAAGTATACAGAGGCAGAGTAATGTACAGAGAGGCCTTGGCATTGTTGGTGATTAAGTAGCAGATCCAACAAAATTTATTCTGAGAAATGCCATATCTCATAACAAAAATGTCCTTCCTTTTCCTTTGCAGAATATATCAGACCTCCAAATCTGCTAATGCTGATTCTGCAACTTAGTCAAAGTTGACTTTGGGCAAGTTTTCCAACCTCTCGGAGTGTTAGGCTCTATTTATAAAAAGGGGGTAATGATAATGAGCTAGCAGCACTGCCTGGCACATAGCATGGCTTCAGGACATGGTAACCACTATTATCAAGATAAAAGGGAAAGGTGGTGGTTGTACAGAGTTACTCAGATTGTAAGGTGCTTTCTAGCTAGGAGACAGGATGCTGATTTTGTTTAAAAAATAGGTAAGTATGAAGCTGAAAGGGATTCTCTGGTGGCTCAGTGGTAAAGAATACACTTGCCAATGCAGGAGACTCAGGTTTAATCTCTGAGTCAAGAAGATTCCCTGGAGAAGGAAACGGCAACCCACTACAGCATTCTTGCCTGGGAAATCCCATGGACAGAGAAACCTGGTAGGCTACAGTCCACGGGGTTGCAAAAGAGCTGGACACGACTTGGCAACTAAACAACAACAACAACAGCAATTAGAAAACCTAAGAAATAGAGGTGGAAAAGATCTGAAGACAAAGAAGTCAGATATTTTAGATGTTACATGATTAAGGTGTTGAAAAAATAATCACACAGTTGGCAATCGGTCCTCATTCAATGCTCCTAAAATTCTTACATGTCTTGGCTTCTCTGTGGAATTCTTACTGGGAGCAAACCTACTCTAATGGAAATTCTCTGAGGCAGTGACAAACATGGGACATATGAAATGGATGTTCTGCAGCACTTGAATTGAGACCAAAATCCATTGTGCTAATTAGTTATTGGAATATTGCATAATGACACATGCTCAAGGGCCACTCATCGGCTTTGTAAGCTGTCTCACATGACTCTATCAGATAACCATTGGACTAAATGCCATTTTGATGAGAACTAGCTCTGTGTTTGCAGAGTGGAGACATCATAACATTTTTGGAGCATAATTATTGCCTCTGGGTTAGTGACTCAGTTTTTCACCTTCATACTTATTTTGCTCCTAACCCTCCCTGTATAATAGTGACTCAGTTGAGGTCAAATGCAGAAAAGACTGGGAAGCAGTAGCTGCATTAAATTTTATACAATCTGTCTCCCAAAACAAACATCAAGCAATCAATGTATAACTCTTGAAAAAAAATTCTACTTAAACACTTTAGGCTTATTTAACACCATCTTTTCATATCCATAAACTATAAGCACTTGAAGGGATGCAGACTATTATATTATATACATGATAGTTAAACAATAAGGTCCTGCTGTAAAGCACAGGGGACTATATTCAATATCCCATGATAAACCACAACTGAAAATAATATGAAAAGAATATAAATATGTAAAACTGAGTCACTTTGCTGTAAAGCAAAAATTAAATACACCATTGTAAATCAACTATACTTTGGTGTTTTTGTTTTTGTTTTTCCAAAAAATGAACAAATAGAAAAAATAAGCAATTGAAGGAACACAAAAGGCTAGAACATGTATGAGAATACATTTAACCTCTCTTTTAATTAGAGACATGGAAAATCAGAAAATAAAGAGATAATACTTTCAGCTAACAGGTTGGGAAAATTTTAAATAGGTGATAAAAAACTAGCGGATGAAACAGGCACTTGTACTCAAGATTACGGTCTTGTAGCCTTTCTGGAGGCGAGATGTGGTGATGTCCATTAATGTTTACAACACACTCGCCCTTGCTCTTTTTTCCAGGGATTCCAGTGTTAGGATTTTTATTGTCAGTATTATATTTGTACATACATTTTCAAGCTATATGGGCAAGGATATTTATTGTAGCTTGTAGCTGAGACAAAATATTACTATCTATAAAGAGTTATAAATACACATATATGAGATAACATTTGGCAATATTATCTCTTTGGGGAGGGCTATTTGCTTGAATTTCTTTCCTCTTTGGTGTACTGCATGCCTTGCTTCAGAAATCAAAGGGCAGAGTAGAATGCAAATGTCAGACAAGTAGAACACATTTGGCTTTTGAGTTTCAAAAAGTTTCAAAAGCCTTGACCCTGATATTTAGAAGCTTCTACAGTAAATGAGAAAAACTTACCTGTCTCTCCATAAATAAAAAAACTTCCTGGTTTGGCAAAGTGAGGAAGTCAGAAGGGGAGCTTGAACATAAGTTGCTACATATTATATAAATAACTTATTTGTATAATAAAAAAGGTGGAAAGGAGCTTCCTCAGAAGGATGAGTCTAGTGGTAGGAAGTAGCAAAAGCCAGATTACTTTGTTGAGTCTTAGAGAAAAGAAAATCTGCTTCTTAGGTAAATGCTTAGAAAAGACCAAACCGTCCCCCATCCCCATCTCCCTTTTAAGAGTATCCTGACACAGTGCTCGAAGAGTAAGGATGGAATGGCTGCATGGTGCAACTAAAAGATGGGCCTGAGCGAGTCTGCAACATCTCCCCCAAACCAGGGCATGGCACAATAATCCCTTATGTGTGAGAGTGGCACAGATGTGCGTAGGAGATTCAAAGGATCTAATGGGACTGAGGTGGGACTCAGGGAAGATCATCAGAGATCTATATGGATCAGAGATGGAGGACCAGATGGGACAAATATACCTCAGCAACTGTCAGCATGGAAAGTCAACAACTAAAGACAAGACTCTGTAGCCACAACCTCTGTTCTACATAAGCTTCACAGAACTCCACTAAACGTCAGACAGAATTGGCAGAGACTAAGTTTGGACTATGCAGGGGAATAGAATCCTAAAATAAAATGAAGCTGAACTAAAGAAAAATAAAGATAACCAAATGTCTTCCTTGTTTGAGTTACTGGGATGAAAGAGTCTCTCACTTAATACACCATGAAGTAATATGTATCTATTGAAAATAATGAGGCAAGTATATGCACTCTGATGTGAAAGATCTGCAAGATAAATTTTAAATTAAAAAAGGCAAAAGAAAGAGGATTTGAGCAGTGTGCATTCCATTAGCATAAAAATACTATATGTTCTAAATGTTCCCAGGATATTAGTAGAAATGATTAACTGTAATTTGCTCTAGAGACTAAGAATCTTCATCTGATACAATTATATAAAGATTTAAACCAAGAGCTTATATTATTTTACAATACATATTTATCATTTGTAATAAAATTTCCTTTTTATCTTTATGCCATGTTTTGTGATCCATTACATTTAATTAGAACTCCATTTATGTAGCCTTTATTTCAACAATTTGTGAATATAGGATGAAAGTATGTCTTCAGTATCTTTTGAGTGTAGCATAAAGCTGCGAAAGAGAAATTTTTTTTCCAGTGAGAAGGAATGTTGCAATGTATCTTAAGGAAAGTTACCCTCTCTCCATCATTTCTGTAAAAGTTGATATGCAAACTTTTCTCACCACAAAGCTACAGAAAACTTTCCTAAAAATGTGTCAATAACCAGAATAAGGATGCATGATTCAAAGGGCTGGACAAAGTCACACATTTTCATATACGCTAGCATGTAGTCAAGCATGCAGGTCACAGACCCTGAGAACAGCATCAAAATTTACATATGTAGTTAAAGAATGGTTCCTTCAAAGTCATCCTACAGTTATTTTAAGCCATAGAAAACATTCAGCAAGTCATTTTGGGGGGGCACTGCATTCAGAGTTTATGGCACATGTTATGAATGTCCTAGACATTCAAATCATCATTCTTTAAGGATAAATTTAAGTATAAATTTTAATAGCAGTCAAAGGTCATTTGGATTCAAGTATGGTGAGTAAGGCAGTCACTAGATTTAGTTAATAAACTTACAGTAAAAAAAAGAAGTGTGGTACAACTGCAAAACAACATGATTGCTCTACAATCTCTGAAGGAAAAAATGCCTAGTCCCCAAAGAAACTTGAATGTTTTAAAAACTAGGGCATCCTTTAAACAACTGCATTGCCTTCCTACAGACTACTGTAAATTAATTCTGATGAACACATTTTAGCCTGTTAAAAACCAACTTAATGACTTATAGTAGCATTCTCTACAGTTATTTTACAACATGGAACTACAAGATTTTTAAAGCTCTATTTCTAAATACATTAGATCAGCATTTAAAGTGGGTCATGAAACTAATTTAGTGGTTGGAACCAATGTTAAAAATACAGAAGAGGAACTTCCCTGGTGGTCCAGGGGTTAAGACTCTAGGCTCCCAATGCAGGAGGCTCGGTTTCGATTCTTGGCCAGGGACCTCGATCCCACATGCCACAACTAAAGATCCTGCATGCCACAATTAGGCCAAATAAAAGAAATAGAAGAACAGCAGCAGTGTCTCAAATGCAGTTGGTGTAGATATGATTTTATCAAACTGTTTCTGCTATGTATTTTTAGACAAGCATTCATTATTCAGCAAAAATGTATTCACCAAACACAATACACCTGTCAGCCATCTGGACCGCCAGCTAGTCCTCTCTCACCTAGATAATCTCTAAGGTTCTTTCAACCTTAACATTCTCTGGAATATTGAAGTGCAAGTTTAATCACCTTTTCTAAATTTTTTGAGATAATTTTTAGTGATTACTGTGTGCTTATCTCTGCGAGTTATGTCAGTATCTCACTTAGTCTTTGTTCCAATTAAAATTGCTGCATAACAAACCATTCTAAAACACAGTGGCTTAAAACCACAACAATCACTTACTCAACTGACCAGTTTTGAGCTCAGTCAGCAATCAGCAGAGAACGTCCATGTCTGTTCCTTGGTGTGTCAGTTGGAGTAGCTTCCCTGGGATTGGGGAATCCACCTTCAGGATGTGTCACTTCATGGCTGGCAAGCTGGTGCTGGCGGCCAGTTGGGAGCTCAGTCATGGCCAAGGGCAACAAGACACCATTCATTTAATGAGTATCCAGGACTTCTTCTCGCCATGGTGGATGGGTTCCTAGAACAAGCATCCCAAGAGATAGTAAGTGGAGTTGCTATTTTCTTAAGGCTCCAGAACCTGACATTGGTGAAGTGACTGTAAAGCCTAGATTAAACAGGAGGAGGGGCTTCCCTGATAGCTCAGTTGGTAAAGAATCCGCCAGCAATGCAGGAGACGCCGGTTCAATTCCTTGGTTGGAAAGATCTGCTGGAGGAGGGATAGGCTACCCACTCCAGTATTCTTGGGCTTCTCTTGTGGCTCAGCTGGTAAAGAATTCACCTGCAATGCAGACCTGGGTTCAATCCCTGGGTTGGGAAGATCTCCTGGAAAAGGTAAAGGCTATCCACTGCAGTATTCTGGCCTGGAGAATTCACGGACTGTATAGTCCATGGGGTGGCAAAGAGTCAGACACAACTGAGCAACTTTCACTTACTTAAATAGGAAGAAATATTGACTTTAATCCTTCATGAGAGAAATGTGTAAAAATTGGTGGGGGGGGGGGGGATCATGTTTCAAACTGCCACATCTTCAAAGAACCACATAAGGTATATTTTCTAGTAATACATCCCAATATTATAGATAATGCAACAGACACAAAGAGTGATTGAGTAATTTTCCCCAAAGTCACAGTTTTTACAGGTCACCTAAGACCTGAGCCCAGGCCTTTCAGTCTCTAAAGCCAGGATCCAGGTACTCCGCTGTTCTGTCTCTTCCTGTGATTAGTGCATAAAAAACACTACATCCTTCATAATTTATAGCCAGAACTTGTTGCTTGAGGGTAAAAGGCCCAGGAGTTCCATGAATTGAGAAAAACATGGGCAGGGATTTGATCTAATAGTGAGTAGGTGAAAGGTGAAGGAACTCAGTGATCTCTGGAAGAAATACGGGAAGATAAGCAGGCACAGCATCAATACGATGCTTGAATTGAAGCAAAATAATAATAATACATGAAAAAGTCACACTTAACTTTATAACCTTTTTGAAAAAATTATTCCAAATAGAGATACACATGTCCCTTAAGCATGCATTGAAATTCTTTGAGCCTTTAAGAGGAAAAGTGCTCTAAGTGAAAAGTAATTTTATTATAAGCCAAAACAACCTATCAGCATATAGCAGGAGTAAGTGTGTTTTTCTCTTGTTTCCAGAACTGAATACTAAACAGGGTATAGTATGTTTTTTTTCTGTGATGTGAGATATAAGTGGTACTTAGATATTCAACATGAAACTCAATTCCAACCTTTGAGAATAACCCTTGCTCTCTAACAAAAATACAAAAATATTTAAAATTCAGCAGAATGCAAGACACATTACTGGCCCGTTGACAGAATAAATTCCTTCCTAGAAGGAAAACACAGGAGTCATTCAAATTCATAGAAATAATTTAAATGTGTTTTCAAGTGTTCAGGGTATAGTGGCAGTTTGGTTTTCAATGACATTCTTTAACTTCTAAAGGTGTGCTTTCTGGTTTTGTTTTGTTTTTAAACTTTTTAACCTTAAGATACAATGTAAAGACTTTTAATTTTTCAGTCAGTAATAAAAATCTTGGCCTCTGTGATGTTCAATATACTAACATGTAGAGCAGAGGACAATGTATTTGATCACCAGATTTTCACACTTCATCTGCACTGCTGGGACCATGGTTGTTGCATTCCTTCTTGCAACCTCAATATTTAATATTGCATTTATTTTAAGCAGACATTTAAGATATAATTGTTAACTGAATAAGATATTCCATTTGTTTTAAGAAACAATATTTACTTATAGTCTATGTCCACTTAATTGATTTAAATCAAATTCATTAATATTTAAAAATACATTTTACCTTGCCTCCCTTAGTTGTTATAGAGCACCAGGCACATTAGAGACCATCTCTCCTAAACTTTGTTACAAATGAAGAAATTGAGCCTAGGATCACAGAATCTATCAAATTTGGCCAAAGTGTGTAAATGCTGCAGACACTTAAACCAGGTAGAGCCCCATCCAAGTGAACAAGGACTTTTCTATTTTCATTATCAACATGAAAGGGAAACATGGCTACCACTTAGCAAGCCAAACATGAGCCAGTGTTCTCCCAGGTGGGATGTGGCCTGGAAAAGAGGAGAATTTATCATATAAACGAATTCAAGCATTTGTGATTTCTTTTCTTTTTTTATTTTTTTTTAGCACCATTGGCCTTAACATTATTCTCATTATCTTTACATCCCCCCTTTTTTTAGTACAACATTCAAGTATGGAGATAGCATATTCAAAAGCAGAGACATTACTTTGCCAACAAAGGTTTGTCTAGTCAAGGCTATGGTTTTTCCAGTGGTCATGTATGGATGTGAGAGTTGGACTGTGAAGAAGGCTGAGCACCAAAGAATTGATGCTTTTGAACTGTGGTGTTGGAGAAGACTCTTGAGAGTGCCTTGGACTGCAAGGAGATCCAACCAGTCCATTCTGAAGGAGATCAGCCCTGGGATTTCTTTGGAAGGAATGATGCTAAAGCTGAAACTCCAGTACTTTGGCCACCTCATGCGAAGAGCTGACTCATTGGAAAAGACTCTGATGCTGGGGGGGATTGGGGGCAGGAGGAGAAGAGGACGACAGAGGATGAGATGGCTGGATGGCATCACTGACTCGATGGCCGTGAGTCTGAGTGAACTCTGGGAGTTGGTGATGGACAGGGAAGCCTGGCGTGCTTCGATTCATGGGGTCGCAAAGAGTCGGACACGACTGAGCGACTGATCTGATCTGACCAAGTATGGAAGAGATCAGGTATCTGTTGTGTTTATTACCATCGTGGCTGGTATCTGGTAGCGTAATAGGGAAAAAACAAATATAAAGTTGCATTGTTACAACATCTCTGCCCCTCAGTCTCACTTGTTTCAGATACAGTAAGTCCTCTATATACAAACAAGTTCTGTTCTGAGAGCACGTTTATAAGTTCATTTTGTTTGTAAGTCCAACAGAGTTAGCATAGGTATCCAACTAACCCAATTGGCTATATACTGCTGCTTTCACGTTTGCCTCCAGACATACAGTGCTTCAAATAAAGATACTGTAATACTGTACTCTATACAGTTGTTGTTGCTGAGTCACTCTGTCATGTCTGCCTTTTTTGCAACCCTATGGACTGAAGCCCACCAGGCTCCTCTGTCCATGGGACTTTCCAGGCAAGAACACTGGGGTGAGTCGCCATTTCCTTCTCCAGGGGAATCCTGACTCGAGGATGGAACCCACATCTCCTGCATGCAGGCAGATTCTTTACTGCTGAGCCACCAGGGAAGCCCCACTCTATAAAGTACTATAAGGTGTACAAAAGCACAACCACCTGTAAAGGATATATGCATGTGACAATGTACACCAGACATGTGAACTAACTTATGTGATTAGACACGTGAACACACATTCACATCTTTCAAAGTTTGCAGCTTGAAGGTTCGTACATAGGAGACTTACTGTACTGGTTACATCTGTGGAGTATGGCTTCCCAAATCTGCTCAGGAAGTACAATGCCTAGGGAACCATGAAGACAGTTTCATTTACTTTAAAATCAGTAGAAGAAAAGAAACACAATCCAGATTGGATTATATTCATCTTTATACCAAGAGAGTCACAAAATACAATCATTAATGTTTTTGTAGAGAAAAGGCTCATGAAGGCAAAACTTCCTGGGGTCCATGAAAATTCTGATGTGGTCCTGGGCTCTCCCGGGTTGCTTTAAGAACTGGTGATGCTATAGAAGTGCACCGACTTCACTGAAAATCTATAGGCAGGAACCTGGGGCTCAAAGGGTGTCCCAGCAGTTGGAAGAAGTGAGCTGACATCTGGCTCCCGTCTGAGAAATATCCTGGGTTACCTAACGGTGGAGAAGTTAAAGCCAGTGGTGGAAACCGTGGAAACTTTTACTCAGTTTTGCCATTTTGATGATTCTATGGGACCGACAAGTCTACATCTTGGAATGAAGACAATTACGAATGACCATCTAACATTTTATTAAAAGAGCATCCAGTCATGCTTGAGGTTTGTTTCAGGGGCCTGAGGGAACCTCCCACCCAGGCACCATCAAATAAACTTTAAAGCGGTTATGGGAAGGGAAACAAAGCAAAGGAAACCTCAGCAATTTGTGCAGTATCATTCATTTCAGCAAAAATATTCTGATGTGGTTAATAACTTTAGAAATGGTTTCACAAATTCAGATTTCCTGCCACTTGAATATTCATTATTTCACACCACGGAATAATCATTCTTCATGAAAATAAACAGATAAAATGAGCACAGAATGTAACTCATGATTTTACATGTGAGTCATTAAGTAGGGGGAAAGAGTCCTCGAAGAGTCTTTATAAAGAGGAAGGTGCCAGTCAATGATGACATGAAATCCAGGCAGCAAAAGGAGTGGCCTGGGTGGAACTGAACAAATTTCCATTTCATGTTGTAAATTGCTAATCACATTAATCAGTCCATTCTTGATACATACAAGACATGCGTTTTATTGTGATCATTTATACAAAAACGGTCATGGAAAATACGGAATATTTTTAAAATTTAGAGAACTTAATATTGGCAAGAGGAGCAGGGGGCAACAGAGGATGAGATGTTAGATGGCATTACCAACTCAATGGATTCATGAGTTTGAGCAAGCTTCCAGAGACAGTGAAGGACAGGAAGCCTGGCATACTACAGTTCATGAGGTCGAAAACAGTCGGACATGGCTTAGTGACAAAACAATACTGAATCTGTTTTAATATTGGGGAGTTGAGCAGAACTGTTTAGCACTCAAAATGAATGTCCCAAATATACTATTTTTTGAAATATCTTCACTGTGTCAATCTTCAATTTCTAGATGATTTTATTTGTGTGAAATATTTGTGAAAAGATTTTTTAAAAGGCTGGGAGACCCAGGTTCAGTCACTGGGTCAGGAAGATCCACTGGAGAAGAGAATGGCTCCTTACACAAGTATTCTTGCTTAGAGAATTTCACAGGCAGAGGAGCTTTCTGGGCTACAGTCCATGGGGTCAGAAAGAGTCAGACATGACTGATCAACTAACACCCACACCCACCCACACACACACACATAATAATAGAAAATGACTAAAATCCATTTATATATTTAAATCTATTCTCCAATTATAAGAATAAATTCTATTTTCCTAATAATATAAAGACATGATTTGCTCATGATTAAGGAAATTAACTAATGATGGATTTTCCTCACCAATGCTTGACCACGGAGAGGTGGGTGTGAGTGTACAAGTTGAAATGAATATTCAAACAACTGCTTTTACAATATGGAAAGTCGCAACTTAGAAGTTATAAGGCAGGCATTCCTTTATGGTTCATTTCTTTAATTACTGTCTATCATGATCATTTCTCAGATACAAAGGAATTTTAAAATATTTGCAGACGGAAACACTGCTGGATAAGCCTTTTGTAAGGATCTTCTTGAGTAAAAATAACCAACTGCTGTAGGCTGCAGTCCATGGGGTCGCTAAGAGTCAGACACAACTGAGCGACTTCACTTTGCCTTTTCACTTTCATGCATTGGAGAACGAAATGGCAACCCACTACAGTGTTCTTGCCTGGAGAATCCCAGGGATGGCAGAGCCTGGTGGGCTGCTGTCTATGGGGTTGCACAGAGTCGGACATGACTGAAGCGACTTAGCAGCAGCAGCAGCAGCCCTTCACAGAACTGATACTCTAAGTCTATTCCATCTTATTTGACAGTATTCCATTCAAACTTAGTTTACATCATTCTACATATTTGTCACCTAACAGGTGCTTCAGTTCAGTTCAGTCACTCAGTTGTGTCTGACTCTTTGCGACCCCATGAATCGCAGCACGCCAGGCCTCCCTGTCCATCACCTACTCCCAGAGTCCACCAAAACCCATGTCCATTGAGTTAGTGATGCCATCCTACCATCTCATCCTCTGTTGTCCCCTTCTCCTCCTGCCCCCAATCTTTCCCAGCATCAGGGTATTTTCAAATGAGTCAGCTCTTCAAGGTCAGGTGGCCAAAGTATTGGAGTTTCAGCTTCAGCATCAGTCCTTCCAACGAACACCCAGGACTGATCTCCTTTAGGATGGACTGGTTGGATCTCTTTGCAGTCCAAGGGACTCTCAAGAGTCTTCTCCAACACCACAGTTCAAAAGCATCAATTCTTCGGTGCTCAGCTTTCTTTATAATCCAACTCTCACATCCATACATGACCACTGGAAAAACCATAGCCTTGACGAGACAGACCTTTGTTGGCAAAGTAATGTCTCTGCTTTTTAATATACTGTCTAGGTTGGTCATAACTTTCCTTCCAAGGAGTAAGCGTCTTTTAATTTCATGGCTGCAGTCACCATCTGCAGTGATTTTGGAGCCCAGAAAAATAAAGTCAGCCACTTGTTCCACTGTTTCCCATTTATTTGCCATGAAGTGATGGGACCAGATGCCATGATTTTAGTTTTCTGAATGTTGAACTGTAAGCCAACATTTTCACTCTCCTCTTTCACCTTCATCAAGAGGCTCTTTAGTTTTATTCACTTTCTGCCAAAAGGGTGGTGTCATTTGCATATCTGAGGTTATTGATATTTCTCCCAGCAATCCTGATTCCAGCTTGTGCTTCCTCCAGCTCACCGTTTCTCATGATGTACTCTGCATATAAGTTAAATAAGCAGTGTGACAATATACAGCCTTGAAGTACTCCTTTTCCTATTTGGAACCAGTCTGTTGTTCCATGTCCAGTTCTGACTGTTGCTTCCCGACCTGCATACAGATTTCTCAAGAGGCAGGTCAGGTGGTCTGGTATTCCCATCTCTTTCAGAATTTTCCACAGTTTATTGTAATCCACACAATCAAAGACTTTGGCATAGTCAATAAAGCAGAAATAGATGTTTTTCTGGAACTCACTTGCTTTTTCAATGATCCAGAGGATGTTGGCAATTTGATCTCTGGTTCCTCTGCCTTTTCTGAAACCAGCTTGAACATCTGGAAGTTCACATGAACCGTGAACTTGCTGAACTCCAAGCTTGCTGAAGCCTGGCTTAGAGAATTTTAAGCATTACTTTGCAAGTGTGTGAAATGAGTGCAATTGTGCGGTACTTGAGCATTCTTTGGCATTGCCTTTCTTTGGGATTGGAATGAAAACTGACCTTTTCCAGTCCTGTGGCCACTGCTGAGTTTTCCAAATTTACTGGCATACTGAGTGCAGCCCTGTCACAGCATCACCTTTCAGGATTTGAAATAGCTCAACTGGAATTCCATCATCTCCACTAGCTTTATTCATAGTGATGCTTAAGGCCCACTTGACTTCACATTCCAGGATGTCTGGCTCTAGGTAACTGATCACACCATTGTGATTATCTGGGTCATGAAGACCTTTTTTGTACAGTTATTCTGTGTATTCTTGCCAACTCTTCTTAATATCTCCTGATTCTGTTAGGTCCCTACCATTTCCGTCCTTTATTGAGGTCATCTTTGCATGAAATGTTCCCTTGGTATATCTAATTTTCTTAAAGAGATCTTTAGTCTTTCCCATTCTGTTGTTTTCCTCTATTTCTTTGCACTGATTGCTGAGGAAGGCTTTCTTATCTCTCCTTGCTATTCTTTGGAACTCTATATTCAAATGGGTATATCTTTCCTTTTCTCCTTTGCTTTTTGCTTCCCTTCTTTTCACAGCTATTTGTAAGGCCTCCTCAGACAGCCATTTTGCTTTTTTGCATTTCTTTTCCATGGGAATGGTCTTGATCCCTGTCTCCTGTCCAATGTCATGAACCTCCATCCATAGTTCATCAGGCACTCTGTCTATCAGATCTAGCCCATTAAATCTATTTCTCACTTCCACTGTATAGTCATAAGGGATTTGATTTAGTTCATATCTGAATGGTCTAGTGGTTTTCTCCACTTTCTTCAATTTCAGTCTGAATATGGCAATAAGGAGTTCATGATCTGAGCCACAGTCAGCTCCTGGTCTTGTTTTTGCTGACTGTATAGAGCTTCTCCATCTTTGGTTGCAAAGAATATAATCAATATGATTTCAGTGTCAACCATCTGGTGATGTCCGTGTGTACAGTCTTCTCTTGTGTTGTTGGAAGAGAGTGCTTGCTATGACCATTGCGTTCTCTTGGCAGAACTCTATTAGCCTTTGCCCTGCTTCATTCCATACTCCAAGGCCAAATTTGCCTGTTACTCCAGGTGTTTCTTGACTTCCTACTTTTGCATTCCAGTCCCCTATAATGAAAAGGACATCTTTTTTGGGTGTTAGTTCTAGAAGGTCTTGTAGGTCTTCATAGAACAGTTCAACTTCAGCTTCTTCAGCATTACTGGTTGGGGTGTAGACTTGATTACCGTGATATTGAATGCTTTGCCTTGGAAACGAACAGAGATCATTCTGTCGTTTTTGAGATTGCATCCAAGTACTGCATTTTGGACTTTTTTGTTGACTATAGGGCTACTCCATGTCTTCTAAGGGATTCTTGCCCACAGTAGTAGATACAATGGTCATCTGAGTTAAATTCACCCATTCCAGTCCATCTTAGTTCACTGATTCCTAGAATGTCAATGTTCACTCTTGCCATCTCCTGTTTGACTACTTCCATTTTGCCTTGATTCATGGACCTAACATTCCAGGTTCCTATGCAATATTGCTCTTTACAGCATCAAACTCTGCTTCTATCACCAGTCCCATCCACAACTGGGTGTTGTTTTGCTTTGGCTCCACCTCTTCATTTTTTCTGGAGTTATTTCTCCACTGATCTCCAGTAGCACACTGGGCACCTACCAACCTGGGGAGTTCCTCTTTCAGTGTCCTATCTTTTCGCCTTTCATACTGTTCATGGGGTTCTCAAGGCATAGGTGCTAGACACTGAGTTTAGCAATGAATGGGCCACAAATATGAAGAATCCATATTTTCTACCTTTAAGGAAATCTTTCATTCATCCAACAAACAAAACATTTCATGCAAAGATGGGCACAATAAAGGACAGAAATGGTATGTGTAATGGTAAAAGCAGAAGATATTAAAAAGATGTGGCAAGAATACACAGACTGTACAAAAAAAGACCTTCATGACCCAGATAACCACAATGGTGTGATCATTCACCTAGAGCCAAACATCATTGAATGTGAAGTCAAATGGGCCTTAGGAAGCATCCCTATGAACAAAGCAAATGGAGGTGATGGAATTCCAGTTAAGCTATTTCAAATCCTGAAAGTTGATGCTGTGAAAGTGCTGCACTCAATATGCCAGCAAATTTGGAAAACTCAGCAGTGGCCACAGGACTGGAAAAGGTTAGTTTTCACTCCAATCCCAAAGAAAGGCAATGCCAAAGAATGTTCAAACTACCACACAATTGCACTCATCTCACACGTTAGCATTAGCTCAAAATGCTCCAAGCCAGGCTTCAACAGTACATGAACCATGAACTTCCAGATGTCCAACATTATCAAAAAAGCAAGAGAGTTCCAGAAAAAAAATCTGCTTCTGCTTTATTGACTACACCAAAGCCACTGACTGTGTGGATCACAACAAACTGTGGAAAATTCTTCAAGAGATGGAAATAACAGACCACTAGACCTGCCTCCTGAGAAATCTGTATGCAGGTCAAGAAGAAACTGGACATGGAACAAAAAACTGGCTCCAAATTGGGAAAGGAGTACATCAAGGCTGTATATTGTAACCTGCTTATTTAACTTATATGCAGATTACATCATGAGAAACGCTGGGTTGCACAAGCTGGAATCAAGACTGCCAGGAGAAATATCAATAACCTCAGATATGCAGATGATACCACCTTAACAGCAGAAAGCAAAGACGAAATAAAGAGTGTCTTGATGAAAGTGAAAAAGGAGAGTGAAAAGCTTGGCTTAAAACTCAACATTTGGAAAACTAAGATCATGGCAGCTGGTCCCATCACTTCATGGCAAATAGATGAGGAAACAAGGGAACCAGTGAGAGACTTTATTTTTGGGGGGGCTCCAAAATCACCACAGATGGTGACTGCAGTCATGAAATTAAAAGACGCTTGCCCCTTGGAAGAAAAACTATGACCAACCTAGAGAGCCTATTAAAAAGCAAAGACATTACTTTGGCAACAAAGGTTCATCTAGTCAAAGCTACGGTGTTTCCAGTAGTCGTGTATGAATGTGAAAGTTGAACTATAAAGAAAGCTGAGTGCTGAAGAATTGATACTTTTGAACTGTCATGTTGGAGAAGACTCTTGAGAGTCCCTTGGACTGCAAGGAGATCCAACCAGTCCATCCTAAAGAAATCAGTCCTGAGTGTTCATTGCAAAGACTGATGCTGAAGCTGAAGCTCCAATACTTTGGTCACCTGATACAAAGAACTGACTCACTGGAAAAGACCCTTATGCTAGGAAAGATTGAAGGTGGGAGGAGACGGGGATGAAAGAGGACGAGATGGTTGGATGGCATCACTGACATAACGGACATGAGTTTGAGTAAACTCCAGGAGTTGGTGATGGACAGGGAAGCCTGGTGTGCTGCAGTCCATGAGGTCGCAAAGAGTCAGACATGACTGAGCGAATGAACTGAACTATTCTGGGCTGGATCTCCTGTGGGAGTCGGAGACAAGAGTTAGAAGAATGTCAGCCCAAGTATTGCCCATGTGGAGGTTGCACAATCTAGTGTGAAAGCAAATACTGGAAAAGAAATTTAAGCATAACTGTTGCACAGAAGCACAAGATGTTATAAGAGCATATGATAGGGGCACCTAAGGTGTCTAGAACATGAGGTAAGGCTCTTATGTTGACAGCAGACACTAAATTAATATCTATAATAAATCCAGAGGATTATAAGTGGTAAAAGAAACACTTTAAAGAACAAGGAACAAGAGTGACCACTTGTAATTGGCACATGACTAAAGATGGTAGAAATCTGAAAGCATTCCTAGAGTCAACATCATTTGAATTGAGCAAAGAAAGGCATTTTATTAGGGCATGGTTTAAGATAAACTGACAACTCCTGAAGCAAACTGCAAAACATAGCGATGTGAAGAAAGTACTACTGTTACTAAAAACACACGTCTGTGTGCCCAATGCACAGCGAGGCCAATCAATACCAAAACATTAGAATTGGAAGAGAGAAAGGTGTACAGAGGGTCATGCAAGGAGATACATGGCTCATGTCTTAAAAACCCCAAACTCCTTGAAAACTTTCAGCAAACCCCTTTCATAGGAAAGGTGAGGAAGGAGGGTGGCTAGTTGTTGCCAACTGCTTGGTGTCAGAGCCTTTGTTCTTGAAGTCAGGTTACTGTCAGGTGACAATGCCCCCGTAAGCCTCCACCAAACATTTGTTATGCTCTGTTCTGACAAAAAAGGGCCAGGTCCCTCAGGTACAACTTTCACTCTCTGAGGTCCCAGTCCTGACTGAGAGGAGGCAGGTCTCGGCAGGCGGCTCCCTCAAGGTCAGGTCCCCAGATGTTGTCCAGCTATAATCACTGAAGGAAGCTAACTGCCCTCGGACTCCTCAGTTCAGTCGTTCAGTCGCTCAGTCGTGCCCGACTTTTTGCGACCCCATGGACTGCAGTATGCGTCCATCACCAATTCCCAGAGCTTACTCAAACTCATGTCCATTGAGTTGGTGATGCCATCCAATCATTTCCTCTGTCGTTCCCTTCTCCTGCCTTCAATTATTCCCAGCATCAGAGTCTTTTCCAATGAGTCAGTTCTTTGCATCAGATGGCCAAAGTATTGGAGCTTTAGCTTCAGCATCAATCCTTCCAATGAACACTCAGGACTGATTTCCTTTAGGATGGACTGGTTGGATCTCCTTGCAGTCCAAGGGACTCTCAAGAGTCTTCTCCAACATGACAGTTCAAAAGCATCAGTTCTTCGGAATTCAGCTTTCTTGATAGTTCAACTCTCACATTCATACATGACTACTGGAAACACTATAGCTTTGACTAGATGGACCTTTGTTGCCAAAGTAATGTCTTTGCTTTTTAATAGGCTGTCTAGGTTAGTCATAGCTTTTCTTCCAAGTAGCAAGTGTCTTTTTAATTTCATGGCTGCAGTCATCACCTGTGGTGATTTTGGAGCACCCGAAAAATAGTCTCTCACTGTTTCCATTGTTAACCCATCTATTTGCCACAAAGTGATGGGACCAGATGCCATGACCTTAGTTTTCCGAATGTTGAGTTTTAAGCCAAGCTTTTCACTCTCCTTTTTCACTTTCATCGAGAGGCTCTTTAGTTCATCTTCACTTTCTGCTGTTAAGGGTGGTGTCATCTGCATATGAGGTTATTGATATTTCTCCTGGCAATCTTGATTCCAGCTTGTGCTTCATCCAGCCCAGTATTTCACATGGTACACTCTACATATAAGTTAAATAAGCAGGTTACAATATACAGCCTTGATGTACTCCTTTCCCAATTTGGAACCAGTTTTTTGTTCCATGTCCAGTTTTATCTGTTGCTTCTTGACCTGCATACAATTTCTCAGGATGCAGGTCAGGTGGTCTGTTATTTCCATCTCTTGAAGAATTTTCCAGTTTGTTGTGATCCACAACAAATCAAAGGCTTTGGCGTAGTCAATAAAGCAGAAGTAGATTTCTGGAATTCTGTTGCTTTTCGATGATCCAAGGGATGTTGGCAATTTGATCTCTGGTTTGTCTGCCTTTTCTAAATCCAACTTGAACATCTAGAAGTTCATGGTTCATGTACTGCTGAAGCCTGGCTTGGAGAATTTTGAGCGTTAATTGGCTAGCATTTGAGATGAGTGCTAGCCTGTAAGCTGGGGTCCTCAAGCCACCCAAATGGGCAGGGGCAGGTCCCACAGACTGCATTCCATGCAGACAGCTGCTACTAGGTCCCTAAGACAGGGCTGACAGTGATGTTCACTGCCGCCTCAAGACCTGGCCTGGACAGTGGGCAGCAGTGGCGAGGGCTCTGGAGCCTTGCAGGACACAGCCCCCAGCCATTTTCTGGGGGAGGCCTATGTGAGAAGTGTGGGATCTAACTCTTAGCTCACTCTCTGCCTGATGACTACCACTTCCCTGACTGCTGGCTGAATCCCCTCACTAAAGTCGCTCCTTGACAGTTGGTAGCTTGTGGGCGGGGCCCACTGGAGCACTGACCAATGGCTGAGCAGGGCCAGTAAGGTTCACTCCTTGACAGTTGGTTGCTGTGGGCAGGGCCAGGGCACTGACCAATGGCTGAGCAGGATCACTAAGATTCACTCCTTGACAGTCAGTTCCTTGTGGACAGGGACCACTGTGGCACTGATTAATGGCCAAGTGGGACTTGTTGCCTGGAAACTGTGCAGAGTAATGGCACATAGTGCTGGCCATGTGCTAAGGGCTGTGCTCAGCTACACTCTGTTATACTACCTTGTAACACATCTAAGGTCAGACAACTCTATTATTTTCCAAACTTTACTTTCATCTCTGGCTCCATGGTGGCTGGCTGCTCCTACTCCTGTCATCACATATGAATCTTAGCCAGCAGGAAGAGAGAAAGGAAGCAGACTGGTACGAAATGACAAGTAAAAGTGACCATCATAAAATTTTGGTTGCGTAACAATGTATATGGTATTATCTCATTTCTATAAAATATACCATGTATACTATTTGAAATATATATAATGTGTATATTATGTTTTGGGTATATATACATATATAACATGCATATATGTTGGCTCAGTGGTAAGTAATCCACAAGGAGTGTGTGAGTGCAGACAAAGATGCTTCAGTTGTGTCCAATTCTTTGCGACCCTATAGACTAGCCCACCAGCTCCTCTCTCCATGGGATTCTCCAGGCAAGAATACTGGAGAATCTCTTAAAACCTGCATCTCTTATGTCTCCCACATTGGCAGGCAGGTTCTTTACCACTAGTGTCACCCAGAAAGCCACTAATGTAGGACATGTGGGTTCAATCTCTGTGTGAGGAAGATCCCCTGGAGAAGGAAACGGCAATCCACTTTAGTATTCTTGCCTGGAAAATCCCACGGACCGGGGAGCCTGGTGGACTCTACTCCATGAAACTGCAGAAGAGTCAGACAGGACTTAGCAGCTAAACAACAACATGTATCTGTATACAAGAAGAGTGTATATTCCTCTGGGCAATGGAAGTACCAGGTAGAAAAGAGGGATTTCTACTTTAAGTAGTTATATCCTGAGAAACGCTGGACAGGAAGAAACACAAGCTGGAATCAAGATTGCAGGGAGAAATATCAATAACTTCAGATATGCAGATGACACCACCCTTATGTCAGAAAGCGAAGAGGAACTAAAAAGCCTCTTGATGAAAGTGGAAGAGGAGAGTGAAAAAGTTGGCTTAAAGCTCAACATTCAGAAAACGAAGATCATGGCATCCGGTCCCATCACTTCATGGGAAATAGATAGGGAAACAGTGGAAACAGTGTCAGACTTTATTTTTGGGGCTCCAAAATCACTACAGATGGTGACTGCAGCCATGAAATTAAAAGACACTTACTCCTTGGAAGGAAAGTTATGTCCAACCTAGATAGCATATTCAAAAGCAGAGACATTACTTTGCCAACAAAGGTCTGGCTAGTCAAGGCTATGATTTTTCCTGTGGTCATGTATGGATGTGAGAGTTGGACTGTGAAGAAGGCTGACCACCGAAGAATTGATGCTTTTGAACTGTGGTGTTGGAGAAGACTCTTGAAAGTCCCTTGGACTGCAAGGAGATCCAACCAGTCCATTCTAAAGGAGATTAGTCCTGGGATTTCTTTGGAAGGAATGACGCTAAAGCTGAAACTCCAGTACTTTGGCCACCTCATGCGAAAAGTTGACTCCTTGGAAAAGAGTCTGATGCTGGGAGGGATTGGGGGCAGGAGGAGAAGGGGATGACAGAGGATGAGATGGCTGGATGGCATCACTGACTCGCTGGACGTGAGTCTGAGTGAATTCCAGGAGTTGGTGATGGACAGGGAGGCCTGGCGTGCTGCGATTCATGGGGTTGCAAAGAGTTGGACATGACTGAGTGACTGAACTGAACTGAAACTATGTGAAATTTTATATGTATTACTCATAAAAATATCTGTAAACTAAAGACAAGACAGGCTACCAGAAGTGTTAATATGCTTATATTTCTCTCCATAAACTTTCCATTAACACAAACATACACATTAAACCAAAAAATGATTACCTTTAATTGATTTTTATATAGAGGTAAAAACCATCAGATAAAATTACATTTTTCTCTTGGTTAATTAATGATCATGCTAAGGAAAAAGTAATCCAACATTCATTTCAATAAATGAAAACTTTCATAAACATGCTTTGTTTCTTATTCTACCACTGAGCGTAATAGATCCTTGGCTAGAGAAGTACTAGTACCAAGTAATTATTAACATTTTTTTAAACTTCAAGATGTCAACCAAGCATTGCTAGATCTATCATATTTTTAAATGAAAACTTATTTTAGAGCAGTTTCAGGTTCACAGCAGAAGGAACAGAGACTTCTCATATACCCCCTAGTCACCCCCAACAAGCAGAGTCTCCCCCATTATCAATTTCTACTGTCTTAGTGATATAATTTTTGCAATCGATGAAGCTATACTGACACATCATAATCACCCAAAATTCATAGTTTACATTACGGTCACTTTTGGTGCTGTATATTACATGGATTTAGAAAAATGTAAAATGACATGTACCCATCATCATGGTATCATTCAGAGTATTTTCACTGCCTTAAAAATCCTGTATATGCCACCTTTTCATCCCTCCCCTCACCCTAACTTTTGGAAACCACTGTTGTTTTTTCCTGTTTCCATAGTTTCACATTTTCCAGAATGTCATATGGCTGGAATTATATAGTATATAGCCTTTTCATTGACTCCCAATGTTGAAATATACATTTAAGGTTCCTCCATGTCTTTTTATGAAACAAGAGCTCAATTCATAAAATATCAAGCATGTTCCTATCACGGTATTATAGCATTTAATGTCCTATAACACTAAGATATCTTTTGAATATATTGAAAATAAATGAGAACGATGCTTTTCTTGAAAACAAACGATGTTCCAAAAAATATTACTAGTAAAACTGAAATGAAAAAGACATAGAAAGATTGAGAATGTAGAATGCATAGGAATAAATTTAACCAAGGAGGTAAAATTATGAAGTGCTGCTGAAAGAAATCAAAGAAGACATACACGAATGGAAAGACTTATGTGTTCAAGGATTAGAACCCTTACTAAGGTTAAAAATGTCCACAGCACCAAAAGCAATCATACAATCAATATAGTCTGTATTCTAAGCCCATGAGCACTATTCACAGAAACAGAAAAAAAGATTTTTTTTAATTCATATGGAACCATAAAGACTTTAAATAACCAAAATGATCTTTAGAAGGAAGAACTAAGCTGAAGGTATCACACTTTCTGATTTCAAAAATACATTACTAAGTTTCAGCAATTAAACAGTTGGTACCCACATAAAGACAGACGCAGACCAATGGAACAAGAGAGTCCAGAAGTAAACAAAGGTATACACATTTACCTGATCTTCAACAAGACTGTCAAGATTACATAATCGGGAAAGGGCAGTCTCTTCAACAACAGGTGTTGGAGAGACTAGTTATCCGTGTGTTCTAATAACAATTTTTAAAAAAAAGATGAGAATGCAGGTAATCAGTTTCTTAATATCTAATCAGGGAATTGGGGTTGATAATGAAATAAAAGGCTCATCAATATCTCTAGGTTCCAGTTATGGTCTGAAGGATGAATATTTTATACTTTGGATAATCAGAAGGTATAAAATAAGTTCAAACTCCTTAGAATTACTGGCTTCAAATTTGGCTTCACTTCCATTTAGTTGTATGAATTTGGGCAAGCAATTCTTTGTCCATGCTTCAGTTTCATTATTTGTGAAATATGCACAATAACTAACTCATAGTGTTATAAAAAGCTTATCATAATGCCTGGAACATAGGAAACTCTCAAAAGAAGAAACTTACAATGAGGCTGTTGATGGTATCTGTTGATCATGGTTTGGGGGGGAAAATGTGTTCATTTTCTGTCTTCTCTCCCTTTTTCTCTCTTTTTTTTTTCTTCCTTCCTTCCTTCTTCTTCTTTTTTTAAACCTGTCTTCTATTTCTGGCAGACAGCCTATGTAATTGTACCTTTCTTCTGGGTATTATTTGCCAAGCAGGTGTAAAAGTGCAGTGCAATATAATTTAGTAAAACCCAATTTTAGGTATTAGATTTGTGCTTCTCTCTGTGCGAGTGTCTCCAGCAGAATCCTTGCACAGCTGTCAAGCCATGTGAAAGAACCTAGGCCAACAGAGCATATGACCATGAAGGACCAAAGAAGTCAATTTTCTAATGTCTCATAGTTGACTTAATTTGTTTTTTACTTAAAGGTTTAGATTAGGATGGAATAAGTAAATGTATTCTTATAATTACTAAACAGGGTAAGGTTTTCTTTTGCCTAGTTCAGAGCAGATGCAAAAGCCATTTTGTCATATTGCAACACAAGGTCTAGAGACCATCTGGAGAATTTATTAAAATGGAAAGGATGTAGTACAATTTGGATTACATGCTTTTAATAAAGATATGAGAGAATCCTTCTGATCTTTACTATCTTCATCATCTGTAAGTTTTTTACATGTAACTATTTCTTCCTTAAAACAAGAATAAAATTATTAGAGACTGCAAACACTGCCAAATAAAACTATTTTTAAGAAAATCATAAATTCTTCCAAAACTCCACTCACAATTATAAAAAAAAAATTTTTTAAAACTCTCATATTGAATTGCTATTTTTTAGGAAGTATATCCAGAGAAGGCAATGGCAACCCACTCCAGTACTCTTGCCTGGAAAATCTCATGGACAGAGGAGCCTGGTGGGCTGCAGTCCATGGGGTCGCGGAGAGTCGGACACGACCGAGTGACTTCACTTTCACTTTTCACTTTCATGCATTGGAGAAGGAAATGGCAACCCACTCCAGTGTTCTTGCCTGGAGAATCCCAGGGACAGGGGAGCCTGGTGGGCTGCCGTCTATGGGGTCGCACAGAGTCGGACACGACTGAAGCGACTTAGCAGCAGCAGCAGCAGGAGGTATACCAGGAAGACTTCCCCTAAAAATGTTTTGAATGACCTGATATTCCTAACCAAAAAGAGAAGAATCTGAGTGAAAAAGAAATAAGAATTCTGAAAAGAAGAAAGAGAAGAAAATGAATGACTTTTCTAAAATGCTTACTGTAAGTAGTGGTTGTATAATTACTTGAGGTACAAATATCATAGACCATCTCCTTACCACGGGGGTAGGTCATATTTCTTGGCCATTCAGCAGCTTTTGTATTAGATTCTTCTGCATGCTTACCTGTGTTAACTCATTTATTCTTTCTTACAATGTGATGTGGGTGGTATAGATATTAACCTCATTTCACAGATAAGCAAACTGAGTGACAAGAGTTGAAGGAACTTACGAAGTCAAGGTCATACAACTGGGAAGTGATTGAGCCAGAATATAATGAATTCAGTCGATCTGTTTTCAGAACTTGTGTCATTACCTCTTACACTGGATTCTTGGCCTGGGGAAGAAGACCATAGGCAAAATGTGTCCACTCCTTGGGCTCCATTTCCCTCATTGAAAAACTGCAGTGAATGTATGAGTTTGTGAAAACGGGAGTGATCTGAGGAGAACATCAAAAATGATGAGCACTTTGGACAACACAGCTAATGATGAAAGATGAAAATAATTAGAATGACTGAGCCTTTTAGAGGTGAGGAATGTTTCTACTTGTGTTCGTGGAATACCAATAGTAGTAGTCATAGTAGCAGTAGACAGTGGTGCCCATCTTTACTTTCTTTCTGCAGAGAAATTTTGTTTATGTTTCAGCAAGAAAAATATTTTTGCCTAAAGCCTGTGACTTTTTCAAATTTGCAACAGAAAACTGCATATCATCTTTTTCTTGAAAAGTTATGAGGTTGCGAGAAAAAATCATGACTCTGCTGTTTACCACCCATAAAAGCTTAGCTGAGATTTTTAATTTCTTGGAGGCTGCATTTTCTTATCTGCATAAGAAACAGTAGTACATACTTACACGGTTGATGAGGTTATTAAATGAGTTATGCTTACAGGGGTGCTTAGCATTCTGTCCAGAAACTGCTTACTATTTAACACACAATCATTATTATGATTACCATTAATTCCTGTGGTCAGTGATGAATCCTTTGACATAAATTTCAGTCCAAGCTGAGTGCCAAAGAATTGATGCTTCTGAACTGTGGTGTTGGAGAAGACTCTTGAGAGTCCCTTGGACTGCAAGGAGATCCAACCAGTCCATTCTGAAGGAGATCAGCCCTGGGATTTCTTTGGAAGGAATGATGATAAAGCTGAAACTCCAGTACTTTGGCCACCTCATGTGAAGAGTTGACTCATTGGAAAAGAGTCTGATGCTGGGAGGGATTGGGGGCAGGAGGAGAAGGGGATGACAGAGGATGAGATGGCTGGATGGCATCACTGACTCGATAGACGTGAGTCTCAGTGAACTCCGGGAGTTGGTGATGGACAGGAAGGCCTGGCGTGCTGCGATTCATGGGGTCGCAAAAAGTCGGACACGATTGAGCGACTGAACTGAACTGAATGTGCATGTGGTAAAGCCTGGTCATACTGACACAGATACCTGTTTTTTTAAAACAAAGGTGGAAGTCGAAACAGCAAAAGCATTTTGTGATGTGAATCCACCTTGGCCATCTACCCTTGAAATTTTATATCAGTCTTTATTGTTAATTAAGAATGACTCCATTTGAAAGCTAAAAATTCCATAGGAACCCTCTGGAATCTTATATTGTCATGAAATTTTAAGCCAAATAGAAACACACACATCATTAGATGTTATTGCAGCCATTTAAGACTGAGACATAAGTAAAGATGGTTTTACCTGATCATTGTGTGGAGATATAATCCTATATTTATTGTAAAATTAGAGATCTTGAAAATGTTTCCACACTGTCTCCCGTCCTGTGTACCAGTGACTCTATGCAAACCTAACACACCAACAAATGTTACACAGACATGCTATTGGCTTTTGCTTTCACTCTCACTAGTTAAGAAAAGATTTGGAAAGATCAGGTTAGCAGCATGAGCAGAGGGTGAAATATACAACAAATTGAATGACTTCATTATTTATTTCCAGTATTTTAAATATCATAAAACATGGTATTTCCTCCTGCATTAAGTTGCTATGGATAAAATTTTAAATTAATTTTTCTTTTTTGCCAGAGACATAGAATGATGAAACCCAGGTATCTTATTCCCTGAGGATGAGATTTAATTTGCCTGAATAACTCAAGTCCATCTACAGAAGTTTGGCACTTTGTAGGGTTTTGTTTTTGTTTTTTGTAGTTTTTGATTCAAAATTTACCCTCTTTGAGATTCAAAAAAAATTTTTTTTAATGTTTTTTGCCTGTCTTATCAAATACTGAGCTTGCACAAACTGGGTTTATGGTTTATCTCACTACAAGGTAAGCCCTGTGAAGGCAGGGATTTTGTCAAGCTGTTTACAGCTGACATAGAAATAATAACACAAGTTGGCAGGCAGTCCTTACTTGTCCTATGAATAAGTCAAGGTTTCTCAACCTTGGCAACTATTGACATTTTGTTTGATTCTTTGTTGCAGGCAGCTGTCTTCTGCATTGAAGGATGTTGAACATCATCTTTGGCCTCTACCCTCTAGATGCCAGGAGGTGCCAGTAGCAACTCCCCTCCCTAGCTGTGACAACTTCAAATGTCTCCAATTATTGCTAAATGTCTCCTGGTGGAGGCAAGGGCCCACAATGCCCTTTATCGAAACTACTGCAGTAATGAATTGTTTTGACACGTCAAAGGAAATCTTCATAACTATAGGTTCCTAGATGAAAACAAAAGAAGCATTTGGAAGCTATTTGATTTGTATAATCAATGCTGACTGCTAAGTCGCTTCAGTCGTGTCCAACTCTGCAACCCTATGGACTGCAGCCCTTCAGGTTCCTCTGTCCATGGGATTCTCCAGACAAGAATACTGGAGTGCGTTGCCATGCCCTCCTCCAAGGGATCTTCCCGACCCAGGGATCACACCTGGGTCTCTTATGTCTCCTGCACTGGCAGATGAGTTCTTTAATCTAGTGCCACCTGGAAAGCCCTAATATAATCAATATAAGCCACTAAAATGGATCATTTATTCTCCACCAAGTTAACAGGATTGTTGAATCATTTCAAGAGATTTGTTACAGTAAAAGGGAAATTATTTTTCATCATCATGGGGCAGAGGAGAAGGGGTCACTCTGACTTACTGACAGTAATACTGTGGCAGTCTTTTTATCATCTCTCCTATTGCTCCCAATCTTTAGTTCTTTAGGTTCCTTAGTTCTTTAAGGAACCTAATGTTATTTCCATATTTGAATACAGAGGTTCTAGCCCCAAAATTTACAAAGTATTTAACATTGTAAATAGGATATGGAACTCAGGGTTATTTTGGTGATGCAGCTGTTGGCAGCTCATACATTTCTGGAACGTGAGAAGCATCCTCTGACAATGTGCAATTGTTGTCTAAGCGACTACATTGCCATTTGCCATGATTCTGGTTTCCTTCACATGGTGTTTGGAGGACTTGGAAAATTTGCCACCATATTAGCAAGGAGGAATGTTGGGTGTGAAGAGAGAGGCCTGCGGGAATAGGCTCAGTGATCACACTTCATCTTCGCCAAGTTCTCAGCTCAAATGAAATGCAAGTGGGTGGTATTTTAAATAAATCAATCTCTCTGTCTAAAGAGATACACATGTTTATATGATTTCCTAACCTGGATATACTATCCATAAAAGAGGGGATGGAGGTGATGCTAGATGAGGTATTTAAAGCACTTAGCACAGTGGCTGGCATGTAGTGAGAACTGAGTTGGTATAAGCTATTATAATTATCATCATTATTAAACATATGCAGGAGGCATTATACCTTATAAGCTACTTGACTATGATGGAAAGAGCAATGATGCAAGGACAATGAAGTCATACAGGATGGAATCTTGGTTCAGCTACTTCCTAGCTGTGCACACTCTAGTGTGCACTCAATCAGCATAATTATGCTGTATTGTATTAGCAGTAACAACAGACTTCAATATCTAAGTTGCTTGCAACCTTAATGCCTTTCTTGCTCAAATCTGCATCCATCAAGGTCCAGCTACAGCTCTGCTCTACATCAATCTTATGCCAAGACCCAGATTGTGAGAATAGCCTCTGTGCAATGAATACATCAGATTCATCATGGTAGAAGGAAATTAAAAACATGGCAAATCATGAAGGGGTTCTTATAATTTCTGCTTAGAAAGGTAATCATAACTTCTGCCCACAATCATTGGCCAAAACAAACAACATGGCAACTTCCCAGTTCAAAAGGGCAAGGGTATATAGTGGAGGAATACTGCAGAGAGTACCAAGATGGTGCCACCATCGACCACCCTCTTAAGTGGGCCTTGGAGGCCTCATCTTTGCTTCTGCCACAGTGTTAGCAGTTGGAAATGAAACTAATACACTTAGAGATACTATGATGTGCCAAACTCTGCTCAAGATATACCGACAAAATCTCATAGAGTCCTCAAAACAACCAGTTACATTGACATCGTTGGTTCCATCTGACAGATTTTTTAAAATCAGAGGTCTTGAGGAGGTTAACTAACCTCACACACAAAATCATATACAAAAACTGTAGGACCCAAGCTGAATATTTGCAGTTGCATAATCACTTATTTTTGAAATAACTTGTTTCTAATTGTTTTAGACTCTATCTGCACGTAGGAAGAGCAGTAGGAACAAAACTGGCTGGCTGCAGATGGTGCAACTAGCCCTTTGGAGCTCTGACTCACTAACTTTCTAGTTTTTCTCCAACAAAATCCATGGGCAGGGGTCATCTACCCTGGCCACTCTTTTTTACACAGTTTTGGCCTGCTGCCTCCCCTTCTCAGACTCCAAGCTATTCATTTCCATCTTTCTCCTCAATTCCTGAAAATTAATTACTCTCCCTCCTTCTTTCCCCCAACCCAACTCCAAACCTTTTTGGCAAATCTTTGTAGTAAACAGATGGGCTATCTGTGTTGCTGGGAGACCACTTGATACATGGAACCCAGTCCAAATGGAGTGAGAAGGAAGGTGACGTATCACCTACAGGGTGGAATGCCTCAGAGTGCTAAAGACTCCTCCTCCTATTTTTTTTTTTTAACTGAAAAAAAAATTTGGCCCCCTTGGGATCTCACTTGGGGTCTAACCCTTGGCCTATGGTGGTGGAAGGGCAGAGTCTTAACCACTGGGCTATCGGGCAAGTCTCCTTTTCTATTTTGAATTAAACTCTGGCTTCATTCTCCACATTCCCCTCATGGGTCTCAATTTCCTCATCTCTAAAATGAGAACAATAGTAGTTACTACTGCTAACTACTACTAATAGTAACTATTACTACTAATCCATGGGGGGTTTGTGAATATTTAATGAAATAATGTTTATCAAGCCCATAACACAACTTCTGAAAGAATTCAATTGTTTTGTTGTTACTATTGTTGGCAGGCTCAGCACACTAAGGGAGGAAGAGTGTATGAGGTGAGATGGGGAGCACGCAGTCCTGTTTATGATGGATTTGGGGAGCTTAATTTGAGGACTGTATTTTAGGCAGAGGATCTCAGTTGAAACAGCATGAGTTTTACAGAAACTTGAATTCCAATCCCTGTTTAGCATCTCATGAGCTATGTTCCCGTGTATAGTTCAGCCTGACGAAATCTATTTTCTACTTTCTTTTTTCTTTTTTCTTTTTTTCTACTTCAAAATTACAGGCGTAGTAATTTGCTCCAGACCTGACACAGTGGCTACGGGATTACCTGCCCGGCGTACTGCCCCATATTTTTATAATTCATGCATTTCCAGTCTCCCCGCCAGCCCCCTTCGCCTTGACCTGGCCCCCCGCTTATCCCTGAGGGAATGGGCAGTATTCACCCTATTCTTACATCTCTCCCGCCACCTGGCACTGCTGGGCCACGCGAACATTCCATGAAGGCTCCGGGGCATGACCAGGTCGGGGGTCTGTCCCTGGTGTCCAGAAGTTTCCAGAACGCACACACCTCTTCACTTACGGTGTGGGCTGCTTGTTTCTTACCTGGAACCCAGGTCTTCAGGCGGGGAACCATTCTGCTGAGGGTGCCAACCAGGTTTTTCCAACCTACAGCCCCAAAGTTGCCCTGGAGCCTAAGGGTACAGGGCGCGCCAGCGGCGACGCGACTCCAAGGTCGCCGTTTGGCCTCGCCCACCTTCGCGCCCTCGGGCCCCCGCAGCTGGCCAATCGCAGCCTCCCCCGGGCCGCGGGGCGGGCTCCCCTCCCCACCTCCGCCGCTGCCCCGCGCCCCACCTCCCCGCCGGCCCCTCCCACCCTCGCAGACAGTGCGCGCCGCGCCCGCACACGCAGGCTTCCAGAACCCAGCCTCTGCGAGCCCGCTCGGGGCACTCAGCTCTCCACCGCCTCGCTCCCCGCGCCCTTTCCGAAAAGGGGCTTCTGGCCCTGGGCCCTGGGGCCGAGGACGGCGGTGGCCCTCGAACTTCATTTTCAAAGGCGCCGCTGGGTGAGAAGCCCGAGCGAGGCGAGCTATGGATCCCGTGAGCCAGGTAGGACTGACTGGGCAGCGCGGGTGATGCCGCGCGACCCCCGGGGTTGGATGCCGCGTCCCCCAGCCCCTTCCTCATGCTCTCTCTCGCTCTTTCTCTCTCTGTCTCGCCTTCTTGGTCCACAGCTGGCGTCAGCAGGTACCTTCCGGGCGCTGAAGGAGCCCCTTGCCTTCTTGCGAGCCCTAGAATTGGTGAGTAGCGGGCTATGTGCGGGGAGGAACCAGCAGGTGAGGAGAGGTCGGATGGGGTGCTCTCGGTTCTGCTCCAAGCCTGGGAGGCCAGCCGCTTCCTTCAATCCTCTCTCCTCAGGTGCCATTCCAGGATGGCGGGGACAGGATGGAGGGATCCGGCTTGGAGGCGGGAGCGTGGACGAATTTTTACAGGCGCTTAGACGAGGTGTCATCTCACAGGCTCGCAGGGGCTGAGGAGAGAAGCCTCCTGGGGAGACCAGGAGGAGAGCAGATGGAGGCGCTGCCGCTGGGCTCTGGCTGCTCACCTGCATTTTGCGGGGCTGAGGGCGTGAGAGGAGGGACCTGGGGCTGAGCGAAGTAGGAGAGAGGGCTTGGCCAAGCTGGGAAAGTTGGTGAGCGCGGCAGCAGCTCTCCGCCCCGCCTGGGATACAGGAAGCGCTGTGATCCACGCTCCAGCGAGAGGGAAGCTGAGAAGCTGTGAAAGATAGTAGCGTTGAAGGCAGGACTTCTTCCTCCTGTCTCAGAGTTTCTCTACTCTATCCGCTCTTGAGGGCTTTTCTGATTTCTCCTAGAACCTCCCAGCCTTCTTTGGAGCTTTCTTCAGCGCCTGGGTTTTAGGAAGTTGTATTACTCTCATGTTCTGTCCCCTTAAAAAAGAACTTGATAGTCCTAGGACAGCTTATCAGAGGAGTAAGGCGCAGAAAAGCTACCAACGGGGCCACAGGGCTTTGTTAGTATTGCCGGCTTGGATGATCGTTATTCAGAGTGAAATCTGCGGGTCACACATTCTCTCTTGCTAGGAGCTCTGAAAGGCAAGCGAGTCTATCTGAACAGAAAGTTCAAAGCCCGTCATGTAGCATTAATCACAGGCCCTATCACTGATGAGCTAGGAAGTTATGTAAGAGCGTGTTCCGTCCTCCCAGATCTTAGCTCCAAGGGCCAGTATCCGGGTTTGGCAACACAACAGTTTTACATGCTTACATGGTTGATCAGGGTAATCACAGCTGCCTTGTTTGTAAACCTGCTTTAAAATGCATGAATCTATCAACTGGACATGGCATCAGGACAGCGTTTGGAAGGCTTGAACTAATGGTTCAAGGATGGCTTTTCTTAAACTGTTTTCCTCACAGCCAGGTTAAAGCATGCAGGACTCATTCCAGGCAGCTTTCATTTGACTTTCTCAGACTTCTGTCCACGTTCATTCATTTAGCCATTCAACAAACATTCTCTGTGGAAGAGTGGGGGTTTTTTGCTCAGTGGAAAGGCTGCATTGTCAAGCCATTGTCTCTCAAAACAAAATTCAAAGACCTGCTATAATTTCTGACACAATCTCTCATGGTCTCACACTGTCGCTGTCACCCACCTGAAACATTAGTTTGTATTCCCTTCAGTCCTGTTACAATGTTATTTCATGTCACTCCCCCCACACACCCTCAGTGAGTGTATTTCAAAGTGTGAATGGTTTTGTTTTCAATGCAGATTTCTGGAAATCAAATAAAAATATTGGAAAGGAGGATGCCCAGAAATCTGCATTTTTTAGCAACTTCCTAGGTTCTTCTTAGGCCCATTAAGTTAGAGGACCACCACCCTAAGCTATACAAGGTCCCCCCAAACTCCAAAGCACCTTAATGTTCTTGTTATTTTTCTTCATACTGTATGGAGTCCTGTCACAGCCCAAGCCAAATACAAATGTTTGTCTTTCAACTTCAGCTTAAATATTACCTTCTCAGTGAAGATTTCTCTCATAATTGCTTCTTTCCCTCTCCTCTACCCCAAACTGAATGATTCACCCCATTCTTTGAGCTTCCATTACATCTTATTCATTTATTCATAAGAATTTATAATCCTGTCTTATAGTTATCTTTTCTTGATGTGTGTGTGAGAGATATATTAACTTAATTTTTAAAAAATTGAAGTATAGTTGATTTTCTCTCTTCTTGGCCTCTCTTTATGGAAGAAGGAATTTTGCTTATAAATCAATAATTAGCTCTCATTTGTGCTAGAGAACCTGAGTAAGGGAACAGTAAAACCTTGAAAGTTCATATATGTTAGTTGATTGCCACCTTTTGAATGAGCTAAGGTTCACAAATGAGAGCAGGGAGATAGAAGGTGTGGAAAAGTGTATCAAGGTGGAGAAAAGGAAATATCTCTTCTGTGCATGCCATGGCTGAAGAATCACTCGCAGGTCTTTGTTTCCTGTGGAAAATGGTGACAATGAGAGAGAGTTCTAGCTTTGGAAGAAAATTTGTTCTGTTTGTCTCAGTGTTCCCCACAGGTGCCTATGTATGTGATAAGCAAAAATTGTTAATTGAGCATGACAGAGCACTAAAAACATCCCTGTTCCTCCTGTTCTGTTGCGGGAGCAGCTTCTCTGTGGGAGAAGCTGGTAGTCTTGGATGTATTTGAACAACAGTCCTTTCAGTTTTCAATATTTGTGCTGTAAAAGTAAAAGTGTATGTAAAGATCTGTGTTCAAGCCTATTTAATGCAACGTCCTTTGTAGGGGAAAGAAAAAAACAATTAGTAAATATGTTAATAGGAAAATCATTAATATATGATTCATGCATGCTGTGGAATATTATACTGCCATTGTAAAGGTGAGTTCAATTAATATGTGTTGACCTGGAGGTCAGCATGTGCAATTGTGTTTGATAAAATTATTAAGTGCAGAAAAATGAGTTTCATTCTTATTATTTGATGAAATTGCTATATGGAAAAAAGTAGCTTTCAATTTTTCTTCTTTTAATCAACACATGGAAAATATATTCACTCAGATTTCAAACTAATGGATAGCATGTACTTTTTTTGTAAATATAAAAAAACAAAACATAACTTTGTGACCGTGTGTGTGTGTGTGTGTGTGTGTGTGTAATTTGTATAAGCATAACATTGATATTTTTCCCCCAAAGGGTGTAATTTGAGGTTCAATGAGGAGAGGAGAGTGTGAAGGAAAGCTGTGTCCTGCAGAAAGAATCATGGACACATATCCCTTGTCCACAGTTGTGTACATGAGTAATTAAAAAAATAATTCATCTTTGAAATGACTTCCTATGGATTGACCGTGTGAAGCAATATTACTTCTAAAGACGTCTTCCACTTTGAGATTTATTGCCTTGGAGGGAAGCATGCACTTTATTGATGTGTCCTTTGCTTAGGAATGGCTCATAGATATAGTAGATTTGAAGTTTAAAAACATAAAAGTCAAACCTTCAAAGAAGAAGCTTTAGCCAGTTTCAAAGACCTTGAGGCAAAACTTCCAAATCCTTAATCTCTACTTCAGTGAGGTCAAGGGCATTTTCACTATCTTTTGAGTCAAAACCAAAACTGAGGACACAGCACTGATGCTGATGGTCTGTTTCATGTATTCTCCGATGATAAAAAAAATTTTATTTAAGGTCCAGAAGAATCTCTTAAACCATAATTTGAAGATAGTAAAAAAAAATTTTAATTGAATTTACCTTATTTCTCAGACTTACTAAGTTGGTGTGAAATCCTGCCTTCCACGAATCACTCTTATTTTGCTACTTCAATTCTTTGCCAGGAGAACTTTGGCCTGCTTTTTTTCCTTTTAAAACATTTTTGTTAATGCATTCTTTCTTCTTTTTACCATTTGCAAGGTTCTGTATTTGCACCTGTAGATTTCTATGTGATGGCAGGTGAGGGACCCCCGCAGTTCCAGGACTAGAATTGGTGCAGATGTAAGAGCATCCAAGGTATTTCAACGCCCCCGAATAATACCTCATGGCTGGCAGGTCCAGACTCCGCCCCTTTAGAGTTAACTGCTGGGTCAGCTTGTTTGATTCCTCTAATTCTTTATCTTTTATGTCCATCCCCCATTTTGCTATATCATTTCTGCTACAACCCCTGGACTCCATATCTCCATTCTGCCTTCCCAAGGCCGGCCAGCTAATCCAGAGATGCAACATGTCTGATGTAAAAGGTATACAGTGCCTTGATTTAAATGGAAGGACCTGCTTTCTGAATCGTCATTCCTGAATCTAAATTCTGATCTGTTTTCCTAACATCATACTGCTTGCTTGATATAAATAGCATTTCTGATCATGTTATTGATAATAGCACATTAAGCATGTTTATAACATAACATAATGTAATATGGTTATTATTTTAAACTCTTGAGAAGGAACAGTAGCTACCTCTGTCACGCAGGCTTCATATGAGGCACTGTATTCCACTGCTTTCCATGCATCATAGTATTGAATCTGCATGGCTTATGTTCTCATTTCACCATGAAGTTAATAAATAACTCATCAAGGATAAAATAGTAGGGGGAAAAATAGTAGGAAATGCAAAGCCAAAATTTGAGCATTCTCATTCCAAACTGTATTCTCTTAAATGCTACACTGTTCTGCTTCCTTCCATGTGGCAGACACCTGCCATAGCTTATCCCTAATCCTCAAAGAAACATAAAAGGCAGATGCTATCCTGTTTTGCAGTGTTTATCTCACCCACTCTGATATGTATTTAAAGCCTTTTCTGAAAATGCCACAGAGTGTTTATATTTAGAGATTAGCTCAACAGACATCAATTGTCTTTGATATTGTTTTATTCTCTATTGTTTTTAATTAACCAAAGTAAAGTAGGTTCTAATTAAGCATAGTATCTTTTCATTTAAAATACATTGGAAAAGAGTTTGATTATAAAGCCAAGAATTTAATCTTATGGTCTTTTTTTCTTTTTTCTTAAAAAATACCTGTGCATGAGTCAGACAGCTCTTTTTTTTTTTTTCCCTAAGCATAAATAGGATAGGAATTCTAACATGCAACTAATTTAAATTATGAGCAGTAATCTGCCATGAGGATGTGATGCAATTGCAAAGCTACATTAACTTGGATTTAATTATAACTTCTAGCCTCTCAATTAGTGACAAAAGTCATGTGTGCAGTTGGAATATGAATCAATAGATACACTTTTCATAAAATAGCAACTCCCCAGTGGACTAATGAATTTATCACTTAATGTTCTTCTGAGTTCTATGAAAACAATTGATATTTGGCCGCACAAATACAGGAAAAAAGATAAAATTACTACTTATGTATTTGAATCCCTATTTTATCCTTTTCCTAGCTTGATAACCTGGGGCAAGTTATTTAACTTTATTAGGCATCGTTTTTCTCATCTATAAAATGAAACTGATAATAGTTCCTACTTTAAAATGTTGCCATAAATGACTCAATTCACAGAAACCACCTAGCATAGTGCTTGGGCTATCAGAAGTGCTCAATAAGTGATATTGAGATGATGATGATAGTGTGATGATGATAATGGTAACTGAATGATTATGGGATTGATGGAAAGGAGGAAATAGAAATCCACCAGAAAGTAATTTAGAGCATTATGGCAACCTCTTACAAGTTAGAGTCTTGGCAAAATTCTGACATAGAAAATCTATCATACACTTGAATGTGCCTCTTTTGAGCCCCTCTCCCCTTATATCATGATGTCCAAGATTTTTTCTTTTTTACCAAAGCATAAGTGACTCTGTAGGGCGTTGTTCTTTGGAATATTTGCACTCAAAGAACTTTCCAGAGAGGCCAAGTTTGAACCTAAAGGAACCGGTCTCACAGAAGAATTGTAGGAACTTAGTTCTCAGGAATGTTTTGGTGAGGTGTGGGGGGACAGTTTTCCTGATCTTTCCAAAATCATAATCCATAAACATTGTTTATTCTTGAAAGAGTTACCTGTATCCAACTGAACTCTCCAAGATGTAGACACAGGTCCTTATAGTATCAACCACAGGCAATTACTAACCAAACCATAATACCCAGGTACACCTGGCCATTAGGCATCACCCAGATAAAAATAGGAGCAGAACCCTGCACTCATGCTCAACTGGAAACATGACTTCTAGTTCTCTGTTCCCCAGAAGATTCGCATGTCTTCCTGATCCAGGTAAGAAAAAATAGTCTTATGGTAATAGAAAAAAATAGTGAAAAATCTCTAAGGAGTATATCTACAGAACCATGACTTTCCTTTGAGTCTTCTTTTTCTGCAGGCATGTCTTTGACTTTGGCTGTATGTGTGATTATTCTCATTCATTCAGTTAGCTTAGCCATCCTTTGAGAAACTCAGTTCCTCACTGAATTTGGGGGAAAACACCCTTTGCCTACCTTTCCACAATTTTGGAAATTTTAAAGAAGAGCAAGCATGTAAAACACCTTGTAAACTAAAGGTCATCCAGAAGTAAACAATAATTGTGATCATGATGATGGTGATGATAAAGGAGTGATCTTTTCCAATCGGGTGACTCTGGATATCGTGAGATACATGGGTGAAGGTTGAGGTGTGAAGTGATCTCTGCTCCCTGAGGGGCTGAGCTCTTCCCTGCCACTCTGCATCCTTGAGCCTCTGCCCCAGTCTCTGTGGTCTCTCTGGAACCCACAAGAAAGAACGATGCTGCCTGTTGAAACTGATGCATCATCAAAACTTGGAGAGATGCCACCCTCACCCATTTTAGCTCTCAGACTAAAAGCCTGTTTCTTGCTCTGCACACATTTCACATTTATCAGATATTTGTAGGGCTGGCGATGGTCTCTTGCACCTGCCACTTTTGCACATGCCACTTCCTTTGCTTGGAACACACACAGTTTTCACTGAACCCTTTTTGGCTGGCAAATTCCTCTTTTCAGGTGACAGCTTAGACATCACTTCTTTTGAGAGGGACTCTCTGAGTAGGGAAGTCCCTCTGGGTGAAGTCAGTCTTCTATGGCTACCAGAGCACACTCTTCAGTGACTTATATTTTTTGTTTTGCTCCTCAACCAGACTAAAGGTTCTGTGAAAGCAAGGATCTTGTTTGTCTTATTCATAGTACGTTCTAAGCATCTTTATACAGTGCTTGACACATGATAGGAATGCCTCCAAAAACATTTGTAAATCCCACCAAACACCCAGACAGTAGATGCCTAGTAAGGCATTGGTTTGGGGTGAAGAATCTTCCTGCCAATGCAGAAAACGCAGGAGACACAGGTTCAATCCCTGAGTTGGAAAGATCCTCTGGAGAAAGAAATGGCAACCCACTACAGTATTCTTGCCTGAAAAAAAATAATCTCATGGACAGAGGATCCCTGGTGGGCTACAGTCCATGGGGTTGCGAAGAGTCAAACATACCTGAGTGACTAAGCGCAAAGCACAATGAAGGCTTGTTTGAAGGAAGGAGAGAAAGAAGGGAGGAAGGAGAATAGAGAATGAAGAAATGAATCCCTGAGAACACGTTGATGGGGTGTCAATTACCTTTCATGATCTCCTGATCTTAATCGTTTTTCCATGTTGCTGCTGCTGCTGCTAAGTTGCTTCAGTTGTGTCCGACTCTATGCGACCGCATAGACGGTAGCCCACCAGGCTCCCCCGTCCCTGGGATTCTCCAGGCAAGAACACTGGAGTGGGTTGCCATTTCCTTCCCCAATGCATGAAAGTGAAAAGTGAAAGTGAAGTCGCTCAGTTTTGCATGTTACCTCCTATTAATAGTGATTGCTCATTGATCTTGAACTTAATTGGTTTCCCCATTGAAAACAGTAGGGATGTATATAATTTCTTCTTAAAGTCATGTCCTCTTATTTCTAGGTCAGGTTTCTTTCTATCTCATGTTTTCAGAACACAAAGCAAAATTTAAATGCTCACCACCATAATGACCTAGGATGCCCAGACCTTCTCAAGGACCTTTCTCCTTCTCAAAAGTACTCCGAATCCCTGAGAAAATTTTTTACTGATTTATGTATATTTTCTAACAAAATCTGTGTTTGTTGATCCGTTGCATAATGAAATACAGGTTTAGCAATGTGTTGTTGAAATATAAGGAATTCTGTAGACTTCAGAAAGGATCTGGATATTTAGCAGCAAGATGAACTCTTAAATTCTTTTGGTTGCCTGATAAATTACTTGAGTCAGATTCCATCCTGGATGCAGGAAGAGCAAATCAATTTTGTCTGCCCATTTGTGTGTGTGTATGTGTGTGAGAGAAAGAGAGAGAGAGAGAGAGAGAGAGAGAGAGAGAGAAAGCTCCCATCCTTTGAAATTGTTACTCTGAAGGATTTGTGTGCCAGATAAGAAGACATACCCCCAATGGCTTTAACAAGAAATGATCACATATCCATCTGGTCTGCCATGAGACTTCCTGGCTCTGCTTTCATGCCCTTAATTCACCTAATGGCTTTGCCCGCACCTGACAGACAGTTTGCATTACCCATGAGATCTTTCCTGAAGCTGAGATCCAGAAGAACTGAGAAGGCAGAATGGTTAGATTAGAGCAAAGAGTGATACCAGAAAATTATTAGGCACAGACCCATCTTCTGAGTGAAGACTGGAGATATTGGGAGATGTTTAAGTTAGAAAAGAGAGTGGTTTGATGAGTAGAGATTGTGACTGTGATTGGGAATGTGTTGACTTTGAAGCCACACTTGCTTGGGTTCAACCATAAACCTTGAGTGTGTTCAAGCGCAAATCAACCTTACTGAGTCTCAAGTTCCTCAGGGATCTTAACATACCTAAAACATATGTTTACAAATAAAAATAAATTCATTACTGAAACACCTGGGACATCCACTTTCTGTCCCTGACTCTCAACTTCTTGAATTGTAAAATAAGGATGACATCTAGAATATATAACTTGTGAAATAAGCTGAGCCAACATGTATAAAAGTTCCCATAAGAGGGCTCAATAAATATTAAATGGTCCCAAATCTAGAAAACTGAAGCTCAGGTATCTAGGGCCTCTTTACTGTAGGAGCAGTGCCTGATGTGTTACCTTTAATTTTCATCTACATCTGCCATTTGAGCAAAGGGGGAAGGCATATTTTCATTTTTCATAATCATTGACCAGACTTGTATAAGAACTTTTGTCATCAGAATCATATCACAGATTCTATTTATGAAGCAACTGAAAGCAAAACATGATTATATGTGTTTGAAATCTATTTTAGAAGATGTATGCTTCCTTGCTCAGGAAAAAAAAAAAAAATCTAAGAATAAGTGTGAAACTGTAGCATTAAACACTAGGTATTCTGGGGGAAAGACTGTTTATTAGCAAGAATGATAAATTTGAAATACAAATATTCATACTTTATTATTACTTTAAATTGCTGGCTGCTTTTTGTTTTATTTTTAATGCCTGGGCTTATTTATTACATCTCCCTCATTTAGTAACAGAAAGAATACCTAGATTTGAGCGTCAGCTATGACACTGACAGGCTATGTAATGTTGTACATGTTACTTTAACCTCTCTGGGTCTTTCATATTGATATGAGTAGAAATAATATTAATTAGCAGAAAGAATTATTGCGTTGGTTAAATGAAATAACACTTGCAAAGAGTGATGGCGCATAGCAAGCACTCAATACATTTGTATTTTCTTTCCTTCTTCCCCCCAGATTATGTTTTACTGCCAACGTAAATTTCTCAAGAATTTGTGAAATTCTGGAAAACTTCACGAGGCAGCCTTTTTGTTTCTCTAGGTGTTCCTAGGTGTTCTTGTGTTATTCTCTGTCACACACATGCACACACACACACATTCTTTGTACTAAAGACATGAAGAGCACATGCATGAGACAAATGTATTCTAATGGGAGAGTATGCTTTGGCACATGTGGTTGGAAAGGAGAGAGTGATTAGACTGGACCACCAAGTCCTAGATCATTGTCCCAAACACACTGGAGCCCCAGGCTGTCTACAGGCATTGGCCAGGTGACCATGAATTTGTGAAGCTTTTCTGAAAGGAATAACATACTTCTTTATTTTAAAGAAAGACAAAGCCCCCATAAATAGTGGGAGTTCCTTAAATGGCTGTATGTTGTTAGGTGCCAGTCTGTCCTAAATCAGTACTATGTAACTTATATACACAATTTCATTCAGATCTTACAATGACCTCATGAGGTTAACTTGCCCCAAAATACAGAGCTGGTAGGTGACCAAGACAGGATTTCAAGCCACATCAGTCTGACCTCCTGCCTCTTCCGTGCCTTCTGTGACCCAATGATATTAAATATCTTTGTATTGGGCAGTGGATTTCTTTTGATGTTCTATTTACAACCATTTTTATGCATAAACTATTTGTTTAGTAATTTAAAATCATAAAAATATAAGCAAAAGTTAATAAATCAAAATTACTCAATATCCTTTTACTGAGAGACAACTAAGGTTAATATATTGAAAAATATTCTTTCAGACATTTTAATGTTAATGTACCTTTTTTTCCCCTGTGCGGTTGCGGGGGGAAATGACGTGTTAGATTGCTAGGACTGCCATTACTTAATACCATGAACTGCGTAGCTTTAACAACAGAAATTTATTGTCTCAGAGTTCCGGGAACCAGAGGTCTGAGATCAAGGCGTGAGCAGAGTTGTTTCCCGGCGAAGGCCATGAGGGAGAATCCGTTCTATACCTTTCTGCTAGATCCTGGTGGTTTGGCTGTCAGTCTTTGGTGTTCCTGAACTTGTAGATGGTGTATCCCCTGAAATTCTGCCTCTGTCTTCACAGGCGGTTCTCCCTGTGTGTGTGTCTGTGTCCAGACTTCTCTCTTTATGCAACACAAGTCATATTGTATTAGGGCCTGCCCAACGCCAGTGTGACTTCATCTTAACTACATCTGCAGTGACATTATTCCTAAATAAGGACACATTTTTAGGTACCAAAAATAAGGATTTCAACATGTGAATCTCAGAGGCATACACTTCAGCCCGTAACAAATGGGTTCTTAGAATAGGCAAGGCTTTGTTTTCTGGTTTGCCACTACATAAAATACCTTCCTCCACAATTTTGATGGCTGTGTACTATTATATGCTGTGCCTTTACAAGTGGAGAAGGCGATGGCATCCCACTCCAGTACTCTTGCCTGGAAAATCCTATGGATGGAGGAGCCTGGTGGGCTGCAGTCCATGGGGTCATGAAGAGTTGGACACGACTGAGCGACTTCACTTTCACTTTTCACTTTCATGCATTGGAGAAGGAAATGGCAACCCATTCCAATGTTCTTGCCTGGAGAATCCCAGAGATGGTGGGGCCTGGTGGGCTGCCATCTATGGGATCGCACAGAGTCACACACGACTGAAGCGACTTAGCAGCAGCAGCAGCAGCAGTCTTTACTAGAAATTGTCTAGTTCTAATCTTAATAGTTTTAAAATGGCTATTATTTTTAAAACCTGCAAAGATTCCCTTCTTAAAGATAAATGTTTACTATACCTCTATTATTGTTTACTTTATTTCTAGATGTAGAATTTCTGGTTCAAAAGGTTAGGCATTTTAGGTATTTGAAACAATTGCCTGATTGCCCTCTGATGAGGTGGTTCCATTGTGGGCATTGGCAGTTTAAAAGTTTTCCAATTTCATAGAAGAAAATGTAATCTTGATTAAATTTGTACTTTAGTTTTGCACTGAGATTGCATCTTTTTTCATAAGATGGTTTATGTTCTCATTTTCATTTGGAAACATTTTAATGGACAGAATGGATTTGTAAAGCAGTAGCTGAGACTGCCAAATTCATGAGGCTGTTCACGTGGACTTTTATATAAGCTGCTGCCTTCATCTTTCTAGGTCATTATACTACTCCACTATTTGGAAATTATTAGATGGCTGTACGCTGACTTGGGTAGAGAGATACTGAGCCTTCCTTTCTCTGAATCATTATGTAAGAATAGATTTCTATAAGTTTTAGCATACCAAAGCTAACTTTGATGTTATGAATCCTTAATAATATAATTTTGTAGTATAAAATTGCCATCCAAGTTGCATTGATTTTTAATATTAACTTTATTTATCATAAGTAACTTATTATTATTTTACCTTGAATGATGCTCATAAGCATTGGTCCATACCTGGTACCTTTTTGAAATGTGAAGCTCATGTATGTGTATGTAGTGACTCATGCATACAGATTTATACCCTACCTTCTTTGAGTTTGAGGCACTTGGAACTTTAATAATTCTTTTATGGGAGAAGCAGAGTAGATGAGTGTTATTGCATCACCTGAGGAATCTTGGGATGTATCTGGCCTGTGGTTATAGAAAGCTCTATTGATAAAATAAAATGAATTCAGCAGTCCCCAGATGCCAAGGGCATTTCCTGTGTTTCTGGGATCACATTCCTGACCACACTTGCTATTAACAAGGATAACATTATGGATACACTCTGCCTCTGCCTCACATATGGCTATTTTGGGCCACCCTGGCCCCTTGGAATTAAAATAACAGTTGTTAACCATCATTGTGTACTTGCTGAGTTCTAGGCCCTGTGTGAAATGCTTTCAATAAGCATGTCATTTAATTCTAGCAACTCTATTACAAGGCATGCATCATTGTTTCCCCTTCTTTAGGCAAGAAAACTGAAGATTAGAAAAACAAGTGTAAGTGTATATGGTTTCAGTGCATATACTAATAACAGAAGAGCCGGGATTTTGAACCCAGATCTCCAGTGCCTCAAAAAGACCCACTGTGCTTCTCCTAGCAATTGTAGAGGGAGAAGAGTTCCCATTCTCCCCCAGAGACTAGATCCCTGTGGGAAGAACCATTCCAGCCAATAGAGCTGCTGTCCGTAGCCCTACGTGAACCAACTGCAGGACAGGCCCAACCATTCAGCCAGGCTGATGGTACCTACCAGGGCAAAATCTGCCAAGGTGGTGGTTTGACTGAACTATTAATACTCATTTGCCTCAGTTTGGTGGGGAATTCTGTTTGGGGGCAGCAGAGCAAAATTCTTGAGCTCTCTTTGCAGTTTAAAGGCAAGTATTTTTCTTAAGGTATTTCTTAAACATTCCCTTGACACAATGATAAATGAAAGGGTGGTTTTGATTTGCTTTGATTTATCTTATTTTATTTGTAGATATCAGAACCACAGTGGCCTAGGTAAACGATGAAGTATATTCAGAAAGAACCAGGGGCTGGTTGCTCTCTGCCTTTTCAGTTTGTCAGGAACATCTCCACCACCTTTTAACTGACCGCCATGTGGCTGTAAAAATGCAGCTCTTTGAGCTTGTAAACTTGTGTTTTATTGCTTTGTTTTTGGGCAACACCCAGTTTCCTCTCCCATCTTGGTTAGTCTGCCTTCTGAGGACCTGGGGAACATTCCCAAGGCCATCAGGCTGGTAAATATTGGGGCCAGAATGCAAACCAGGTCTGCAGTGTGTGAGGAAGCAGGAAACAGGCTGCTGTAAGAGGCAACGCTGGTGACCAGAGATGCTGATGTTTCTGCCTATGGAAGCCAGTTGTTGCTGAGCAGGAGCACAGGCCAAAAGTGTCTGGATGCTTCCTGTGTTCTTAAGAAGACAGCAATAAGGATTCTGGTGCCATGCTTGGGAGGTTTGAATGCTGCAACTGTCTTCTCTTTTTCAAACACCAGGAGGCCCAGCCTTTGGAGAATACACAAAGCATGGCTGACTTCTGGATGTAGCCTGCAGTCTCCAGCTTGTTCTCACTGAACCACAGAATCCTGGCACCCTGGAGGCTCTGTCTCTGTGCCTCCACGGACCTGGCCTAGTTCGTCTTGTGCAGAAAGTTCTCAGGAGCCATTTGATTGATGGATGAATGGGAACTTTGGTGTTCAGAAATTAACTCTTGCTTGGTTTTTGAAATGATGGAATTAGTGAGTTTAAGGATTCCTTTTGCCATCTTTCAGATAGAATGAAAATTTATTTTCACTAGGTATCTAGGAAGCATGGAAATATAGGGACTATGTCTTAGACCAAAATCATAGTGGGAGGCCATGGTGCCTAGTACCAGCATAGGGTAAGTTAGTAATACAGCTCTGGGTCCCAAACAAGCATTGAGAACTGGATTTCTCAGTCAAGCCGTGTAATCTCAATTCTGTTCATAACAGGTACCATTTGATTGTTTGTAGTTTGAGGAATTATTGAATAAAGAATCGTAATGGGGAAGGATTCTGAGGACTTGCGTAGAGTAGGACTGCCCAACAGAACATTCTGCAACAATGGAAATGTTCTATTCTTCACTGTCCAATGCATCAGTCATTAGCCACAAGAGGCTATGAATCACTTGAAACTGAGCAACTGAATTTTTAATTTATCTATAATTAATTTAAAGAGCTAGTGGTTACCATATTGGACAGCCCACTTGCAGAGAATTGGTCCATCTATCTGCTTTGCAAGGGCAATGTGCTAAACTTCAGTAGAATACTTAATAGGAACTGGCTACCATGTTGTGGAATATATTCACTGTGGCTCTGTTCTTTAAAACATTCTCTTTTTTTGGTCACACCACATGGGAGGCAGAGAGCCTTAACCATTGGGCTGCCAGGGAAGTCCTAAAAGATTCATTTTTACATTTATTTTTTCAATATTTTTCCATATTATACAGTCGATGGCAGTGAGTTTATAAGCCACCTTCTAAAAATTTATTGGACCCTGAAATTTTAGAACTTTATCAGTTTTTTAGTTTGTGCTTTTTATGCATTTCCATATGTTTATGAACTTTATACATCAACATTATAGATTGAAATAAAAACGTAAGCTAATCATCTTTTCTGTTTGCCTCCTGATAACGAAGCAAGATGACAGTTGTTAAAGTTTTTACTAATTTATTAGCACGAGAATATCTCATAATAATGATTACTGTTTTTTTACTGAAGATATACATTTTATTTGGAAGCAGGCTAAAAGTGACATAGATTGCTCAGTGGTATGTGATGCAGATAAATGTATATCTTCAAGGTTTCATTATTAAGAAATGGTGTTGAGACATTTATTTATCCCAAGATTAGCAAGATAGTCTGGTAATGTTTTTGACAACGGCCTGTTGAGTTGTATAATTAGCATTAGAGTGTACCTTTAAGAGGAGTAAGAGCCTGGTAATGAGACGAAGGGAGCAACGGTAGCACAGGCACATCATGACTGTGGTGTCAGCCACGTGCACAAGACCTGGAAGCGAGCAAGTCCGCACGTCTCACACACTTCACTGCACTGTACCAGTCACCCACAGATAGTATGAAATGTTCTAGTCTGCCCAGGTGCCCTAGTTTTACAGTGTTTTGCTTGCGTCCCCTTGACAGCAGCACCTAAGTTAAAGGCGGCTGGGAAGGGATGCCAGGGAGCAGGAATGAGGGACCAGGGAAGTGAAATGGAGATGGGAAATGAGTCATAACCAGAAACTCACAGGGCTTCCTGAGCCAGCATCATGCGTGCATCTCAGAACTACCTTGGGGACAAACAGGGGAAATGCTAATCTTTTGGCTCCCAGCCCCCACTACTCAAGAGTGGCCTCATGGAAGTTAACTCCTGTCTTAATTTGAGTTCCACAAAGCAAACTCTGAAGTAAGGGTGACATAGTTTATTTGGGAGTTAATTCCTGCAAACACCAGTAGGAGAATTGAACAATGGGACAGGGAGTGGAAGGCAATAGAGAATACAGTGTTACCACCGTTGGCGACTGCAGGTCAATCCCAGTGTCAGATGCTGGCTGCTGCTGCTCAGTCACTTCAGTCGTGTCCGACTCTGTGCGACCCCAGAGACGGCAGCCCACCAGGCTCCCCCGTCCCTGGGATTCTCCAGGCAAGAACACTGGAGTGGGTTGCCATTTCCTTCTCCAGTGCATGAAAGTGAAAAGTGAACGTGAAGTCGCTCAGTCGTGTCCAACTCTTTGCAACCCCATGGACTGCAGCCTACCAGGCTCCTCCATCCATGAGATTTTCCAGGCAAGAGTACTGGAGTGGGGATGCTGGAAACCAGTATAAAACACTAATTGGCTGTAACTTACTTCTGAAGACACTGGAACACATTGTTTGGAGATGGGCATGTGGATACCTCCAATAGAATTGTTACTAAAGAAGAGAGTGGGTCTTGAAGAGTTACCAGTTTCTGACATAGATACTCAACAGATGTTTTCCCAACAGTTTCTGAATCCTCTACTTTACTTTGGCTAAGTTTATATATATATGAACTTCCTAGGTGGCACAGTGGTAAAGAATCTGCCTGCCAATGCAGGAGACACAAGAGAGAGGGGAGTTCAATCCCTGGATCAGGAAGATCCCCAGGAGTTGGAAATGGCAACCCACTCCAGTATTCTTACCTGGAAAATTCCATAGACAGAGGAGCCTGGTGGGCTACAGTTCCTGGGGCCGCAAAGAGTTGGACACGACTGAGCTACTGAGCGCACGCATGCACATATAATGTATTCTGATCCTTATCACCGATCATTAAGCAGAAATCATTTGATTGCAAAGAATAGGAACCCATTCAAAGTGACTTAGGAAAAAAACATGGGATGTATTGGAAGGAATCAGGGTTATCAAAAGGCAGGATTCATCAGTCTTCATGAAAGAGAAGAGAAAAGGGAGAGCTGGGAGGTAGAAAATCCAAGAAGAGTTTTTCTCCACTGTCTTGCTACGTCCTTGTTTCATCTGTTTTATGGGCCTCTGTGTGTGCTGGCTCCACTTCTCTGACTTTTACCATCAGTATCTTGCTCTGCTTTTTGTATTCAAGGAAGACAGTGTCTGCCCCCAGCCTGATTCCAGCCACACAGTGCAAGCATCCAACACTATTGTTCTTGCACAGACTCTCCAAAGATGGAGAACGGCTGACTCAGCCTCGTTTGTGGCATGGTCCAGCTGGGGTCCCATCACCAGATCTGGGGAGAGGAATAGGACCATGTAGCATACAGAGGTTGGCGAGTGTTGGAGGGAGGGAGATTCTACTAGAAGGGGCAATGAGTAGGGAGAAAAGGGTTGCCATCTCTACTTCGCTGAGAGTGGCTTTTTTCAAATATGAGAAAATGCAACATTTTTAAGAAAGCAGCATCCCAAGGCAGTGGGTAATCAGTGCTGAATCACAGGCTCCCCGGAGAATGGTGGTAGTAGTTTCCCAATAATTGAGAAATAAGCACAAATGAGGTGTCTCTGTGGGTGGTGACTGCCACTTAGATGTTGGGGGACTCTCCTCTTCAGACCATCTCCTGTGTAGCAGGAAGAGCCCCTTCCATGTGTTGAATGTAGCACTGTTGAATTCATTAATCATTAGAGGTGCTTGGTATTAAAATTAGCAGCAAATGATGAGTGTCCTTGATTGCAGAATTGGGATATGTTTTTCACTTGTGGTGCTCAAGAGTGATTGGGATGTATTTTTGATAAGTGTTCCAAGTTTCCCTGCCAGTTTCAGAAGAACTGTTCACAAAAGAGCTGGTTAGGATACAGAAATGGAGTGTGGAAGAAGGAGGGGATATGACTCACCTTAAAGTGATGCCTTGCAAATCCTACTTTGGCAAGCAACATTTTATAAAATTTGTTGTCTAGAATGCTGCTTTAAAATGCTACTTGTGTTCTAAGTATGAAATCCAGAAGGTACATTGTATCTCTCCCTCCCTCTCTCTCTCTTCATCCCTCCATCCATCTTCATTCTAAGGTAAGGTCAGGGTGAATCTGCTGACTCAGATATCTTGGTTAAAAAAAAAATGTGGCATGGTGTTGGTATTTGTGAACTTGGTACCAGCCTTCAAGTATGCTTTAAGGATAAAATAATCGCACCAGTCTCCTGCCCAAATCCCTTTACCATGCTGCACATGGCCTTCTTCCTCCCACAGCTGTGACGGTTGATTGCTAAGTCATAGCTGTCCCTTATCCAGAAAATTGCCTTTGGCTGAATGAAAGCCACCAAAACTAGGAACTTATTCTCTGCACCAGGGGAAACCTACAGCTGGTAATAGTCTAATACTGAGATACACAAAAGACTGGGCCCCTTGCCTCAGGGTGGGACCGTGTCTGGCACAGTTTACACTTGAGAGTGCCTGGCAGGGTCAGACCGAAGCTGCCCTCTAGCTGACACCACGTCCTTGAGTAGCCCCTTCATCCGCTCTCTGCTGTCTCCTCTTCCACTTTCTGCTGTTTCCTGGAGAGTACTTCCCCAGTAAATCAAGAGCACTCCTGTCTCTGTCTCAGACTCTGCCTCCATGGAACCTGTTCAATGATGGGGATGTTAACTGTGGTTGAACACTGTTTTTTTTTTTTTTGAAAAGCATATTGGCAAAGGAAGCTGTGGAGAATTGGAAATAGTTCTATTAAATGAAGTGAAATATGACTTAGTGAGAAGAGAACCAAATTGGAAAATCCAGCCTTGAATCTCTGTTCCCTCACGTGACCTTAAACAAGTCAATTTCTGAGGCTCCACTCCCTCATTGGAAAGCCAGGAGTGTATACTGATTTTTCCTTCATTATCTCTGATGAGTCTGGTGTTTTGCAGACATAGGCTTGTTTTTCAGTAGTGTTACTGTGACAAGTTGGAGAAATAAATCTGGACATTTAGATAATGTTTTGAATGACCTTTAGATATGAAATATGTTTATTTTATTAGCACAGTACCTAATGTACAATGGGGCCCTCCAAGTGGTGTGGATTTTGAGCAATTATTTTTAAATATTTATTCTTAAAAAGGCATACATTTGTAACTATTGGTTAACTGAAAAGAGAGCTCAAGCCATAGAACAAAATCTAGAAAAGATTTCATTACAATGATTTAGCTATTTTTTTTTTAATTGTACTGGTAGGAAGAAGTGGGTAGAGGGCATGGTTTAACCATCTCATATTGAGTTTGATGAATATACCAATATTGACTAATTTGACAAATTTATTTCTATTCTGTATATATCAACAATTAAAATTTCCAACAGTATTTCTTCAGCAAAGTGACTTTCTGTCCTGAGGCTGTGGTATGAATCTTCTGGAAATGACATATTGTAATTTATACAACCCTTCCAAGTTTACTGCCGTAGGCTTATGCTTAAATACATATGATTTGTGGAGGAGAGTTGAACTATTTTAGAAAATTCTCCATAGAAGCTTAGCAGTAACCAGCAGATGGATGCTTTTGTCATGAATTTGTGTAACTTTTTGATGCCTCTGGATTTTGTCAAGTTCCTGTCTTGTCTTCACAGCAGCATCTCACCTAGGTTCTGTCTAATGAATTAATTTCACTCTAATATGGAATGTTACCATAAGGTTCCCTGAAATATGTGCTCCATGAGGATAAGCCTGTCTGTGAACTTCACCTCTACAATTCTGTTAACTAGCGCTGGGCCTGCTTCGTGGTGGACACTCAGGTATTTCCTGAATGAATGGATGTATGAATAAGTGAGCTAGTCATTTTCTCACCTGGAACACTCTTCCTCTCAGCATTCCTTGTTTCATCATTTTCTCCCCTCTTGAAATTTTACCCATCTGTATAGAACCATCTCAGAGTCTCAGGTTGTTTCTTTCATTTGTTTGAAGTTTCATAAAAGAAATGTCTTCCTCTGTTTTGGGAGGCTTGTGGCTTCCCTGTCTGCCCTATTGAGTTACGTTGGTGCTTCCCATCATAAACTAGGCTTTGTATTCATAGCAGAAATCTCTTTCTATTACTATTCAAATATAGTGAACATGATGTCTGAAGCCACGGGACTGTAAGTTATTGGGATAGAGTTAAGTCTTATGGGTCTGACCCCAAGTTTATTATGCAATAATTTATTTCAGTAGCCTTGAGCTTATCTAGACATATAGTACATTTTTCAGTAAAAGATGACTTTTTATCAAAAATTTTAATGTACTGGTTTTCATTATTGAAATAAAGCATCAATAATATTCAGCAGCCACTGTGAATAAATGTGCATGATTTAACCTATTCCTTTAAACATATTTTTATCTAAATGTGAATGTAACAGATAGTCATCATCCTAAACTTAGAAATTAACAGTGAGTACAATAAAGAATTCACTTTCAAAAATGTATATTTTCAGAAGTGAAGATCATCAAGTATAAAAAGCTGAAAAATCTTCATATAGTAATACTGGCTTTATGGAGCAGGAAATGGCAACCCACTCCAGTGTTCTTGCCTGGAAAATTCCATGGACAGAGGAGTCTGGTGGACTACAGTCCATGGGGTCCCAAAGAGTCAGACATGACTGAGCAACTAAGTAACAATTCAGATTAAGGTGATTTCAAAAATAAATAGAATCTGTGGCTGATTCATATTGATCTATGGGGAAAAAATATATAAAAGAAATACGGACTTTGGAAATATTTCACCCTGTAATTCTGAACTCAGAAAAAAAAAATCTGAGAGTAAAATGTTCTGTATGACTTTATAAACATCACTGCCATTTCATCCCAATTTCTGCATCTCCACCTGCCATGCTCCGACCAACATTCAAGGCCCAGTTCAGGTGCCATGTCTCCAGCCCAGATAACTTCTCAAATTCCCCTCTTTTATCCTAAGTGCCTTTAGATTCTCAAAGCATGTTTCCTTTTACAGCATCTTATGAAAGTAACATTTGTACCTTCTTTATCCTTTGTAAATTCCTGGAGGCAAGAACTGCTGTCTTACTGATCTCATAATTGAATGTCAGGCTTCTTGATTTGAAGTGTGGATTCAAGAACAGGTGCCAGCTTACTGCAGCCCTGAAGAGCAAACCTTTGGGGTAGAGAAGAAAGCATCTTTTGTTACTGAGGTTTCTCAATATGCTCCCTGTCAGTATGTTTGAATGTAAAGCAATCCTGTCTTCCTTACTCTGCAAACAGTAAATAGGCTGCTGTTATGAATAGGATGCTGCACCAAAAGCAGGTGACTTCTTTCCTCACACCTGATGATTCCTTGCTGGCAGAGCGGACTGACATTTTCCTGGGGACTTACACCCAGCCCCTGTCTATCAGATTTACCAAAGATGAAAAACAATATAAAATTAATTTGCAGTTGTCCCCTTAAAATTTGCCAAGAAGTTAATTAAAATGATAAAGATCAAAGTAGCAGGGAACTCAATACGCTTAATTATGACTTCAAAATGCAAAGAAATCCATCAACGCTTTCTCCCTCATCCTTGAAAAGGATTAGGTTCTCTCTGCCCAACTTCAGATGGATTCCATACAAAAGGAAGACTGCATTTAGGGGACAGGTAATTTTAGTCACAGGCTTGACGTCAACTCTTTCGACTTGAGAAAGGCAGATTCATTCAGTTGATCCGGGGAAAGGTGGGAAGCTTTTCTTTTCAACTGTCTTCATTTTTATTGTGCTTGTTCTCCTGAAGCATAAAATGTACACTCTCCATGGTGAAGGCAGAATACCTAAAGGACATTCCTAGGCAGTAATAATAATTGTCATAATATTGAATACTTAGTCTGGCTAGGACCTGTACTAAGTGAGAGTGTCTATTTTGGGTGAGGTTTCGCATTATGATCCCTTCGTGAATTTAAGGTTGTCTTGTGCTTTATCCATTGTTGTCTGTTTTATGCAACTGAGTTTTCCCAGTAAGACAAAGGAGGAGATAATTGTTACTGTCTCCATTTTACAGGTGAGGAGATAAGAGGCTCTGAGATGAAGTGATTCACCCTGTGTCACACACAAATTCCACAAATGTGCCAGGATTCAAACCCAGGCAGTGAGACTTTCAAACCCATTCATAGTCACTGCATTATGCCACTACCACCATACCTTCTTAAATAAGGAGTTTCTGTTGAAATCAGTTTTCTTCTTGACAAATCATTTTAAAAATGGTTACTAATACATTAGTAAAGTGTCACTTTAATTTAAAGTTCACTTTAATTCACTATAATTCCTTCATTTCTTGATATGTTTGTTTCCTGAGAAGTAGAATACTAATTATTTATATTTTCTTCTTGACTTGACGTGTTATCTCAGAAATGTTTCATCCTCTTCTCTCATTGCCCTTTAATTAGCAGCTTCCTCAGCCCTCTAGATGGCAGTTTTGCAGTCTTTCCTTTACCTGTCATCTCCTCACTTGAGCCTTTCTGCCAATAATTTTTTTCTAAGTTGAAGGAATTCTTCATGAAAATCCTTTCTCATGCAGATAATCAGCCTTCAATTTACAAGTTCTGTAAATTTTGCTTTTAATATATTAAACTGTCTTAAAAGAGGTCGCACATTGAGATGAAGTGAGACATCCTGTGTTGATAAGATTGCTGGTGAAAGTCTATTTAGAAAGTTCACTTTCAAGGGGAAAAAAAAAACTAGGCTCTGGTCTAATTGCAGTTGGTATTAAGGGACTAATAGAGATCTGATAGCACATTGGAGAAGGGCATGGTTCATGGCTCACATTCGGGAAAAATAATAAGGATTTTACTTTACTTCAAAGTAAAGGACTTTGAAGGACAAAGGGAAAGGGAAGATTATCTTCAACAATATATTAAAAAATATTAAAGAATATGAAGAATGAGGGCCTGCCTATTAAATATAAGGAATAGTATAACTAAATATAAGGAATAGTAGAACTAATTAACGGAGAAAGCAATGGCACCCCACTCCAGTACTCTTGCCTGGAAAATGCCATGGATGGAGGAGCCTAGTAGGCTGCATTCCATGGGGTCGCTAAGAGTCAGACACGACTGAGCGACTTCACTTTCACTTTTCACTTTCATGCATTGGAGAAGGAAATAGCAACCCACTCCAGTGTTCTTGCCTGGAGAATCCCAGGGACGGGGGAGCCTGGTGGGCTGCCGTCTATGGGGTCGCACAGAGTCGGACACGACTGAAGCGACTTAGCAGCAGTAGCAGAACTAATTAAATATAAGGAATAGTAGAACTAAGAAAACATTGGTATGATTTATGTCAGAGAATGTTTTACCTGTGTTCTTTTATAGGAGTTTTATGGTGTCATGTCTTATACTTACGTCTTTAAGCCATTTAGAGTGTATTTCTGCGTAGAATGTGAGGGTGTGTTCTAACTTCATTGATCTACATGTGGCTGTTCAACTTTCCCAGTACCACTTATTGAAGATACTATCTTTTTTTCCGTTGTATATTCCTGCCTCCTTTGTCAGAAATGAATTGGCTGTGAGTGTGGGGGTTAATTTTGGGCTCTAGGTTCTGTTCCCTTGATCCATGTATCTGTTTTTGTGCCAGTATCACGCCGTTTTAATTACTGTAGCTTTATATTGTTGCCTGAAGTCTGGGAGGATTATGCCTCCTGCTTTGTTCTTTCTCCTTAGGATTGCTTTGTCAATTCTTTTATGGGTCTTTTACAGTTCCATATAAATTTTAGGATTATTTGTTTTAGTTCTGTGAAAAAAAAGTCATCAGTCCTTTGATAGGGGTCACATTAAATCTGTAGCTTGTTTTGAGTAGTATGGCCATTTTAACAATATTAACTCATCCAATCCAAGAGCGTTCTGTTTCCTTTAATTTTTCATAATTCTCGGCATATGTCTTTCAGTTATACATATGTATCCATTCTTTTGTTTATTACTTTCCATTATGGTTTATCACAGGATATTGAATATAGTCCCCTGTGCTGTACAGTAGCACCTTGTTTGTGTTTGTTTCATGTACAGTGGTTTGTATCTGCTAATCCCAAACTCCTCATTTATCCCCATCACCCCCTTTCTTCTTTGGTAACCATAAGTTTGTTTTCTGTGTCAGACAGATTCTTGCTCACATAGTCAAGATAGCTAGGCAGCCCCAGCATATGTCCTCTCGGGTCCAAGTCCAGTGGAAAAAAGGTCTACTCCTGTTCTAACATCTTAACGAAAGGTTCCTCCTGCCCCGTGGGCTCTGATGGATTCACATGCCCAACACTGCGCCAATCCTAAGGCTGCTGTGGGAGAACCAACAGAGGAGCCCTGTGTGGACCACATGGCATGAATGTCATTCATTCCTGCTTCAGGTAAACACGTTCAGACCAGAGTGTTAGAGGGGCAGCTGCTGGGCTGATCCTGGCACTCTGTGGCCTGGCTAGCTCCAGGTCATCCAGCATATACATACACACATTTAATCAGGTGTCCTTCCCACATGCTGCCAGAAATCAGATGTGTACAGTGGAGTGTGCACATGTGAAGACAAGCCAAGGGAAGGTGGTAGTATTTTTGTTGTTTTGTGACTTAGTTTTATTAAGAAATCTTTTTGCTTTCTTTGTGTTTTTAACTAACTTCTGGCTTTCCTCTTAACATCTTACTATAAGAAGAAATGAGATGAATTATATTCGTAAAAGAATATCAGTTGTTTGAGAAATTTCATCTGTGCCCCTGAAAACCACTGACTGACAGTGGGGAAAATGATGGTGAAGAAATCTGATCAACTTTTCCTTGGAAGTCTCCAGTGCAGTAGCTGTAAAAACAGGTAATCTCAAAGGTAAAAGTAGATGATGTAGGTAATGCAGTCCAAATTTAAAGTTGCATATATGTATGTGTGTACATATATATGTACAAATATATGCACATATTCATATACATATATGTATACTGTGAAGTATTGTCATCAAGCAGCATATTTTTATCTAAAAATTACCTTCGATACCCATGTTAAAGCCAATTTTCTATGCATTACTTTCAATTTAATACTTGTCTAAACTTAGCATATGAATGACCCTGTGTGGGAGTTAGGAGTCCTGGGATGCAGTTCAATCTTTATAAAGCTTAAAAAAAAGTAGCCTTCCTCCTTCTGGGCCTCACTTTCCTCATTTTTATAAGGAGAAGATAGAACAACTTAGTCCCTTTCAGATATAGATTTCCATGGTTCTCTAAATCCTTCTATTGGTAATGTCATAAATCCAATGCTGTGCAAATAGGAAATAAGTCTAACAGTCATAAAAAATCATTCAAACAGCAAAGAACAAAGTGTGTATCAAAATCACTCACCCTGTAATTGTATAGTTTTTGACAAGATGATGAAATTCCATCTGGATTTTCTTTGCCTGTGTACAAAGATGCACGCACATATAGATTTTACATACGTCAAGATTGACTGTGGGCTTCCCTGGTGGCTGATATGGTAAAGAATCCTGCAATGAGGAAGACGTGGGTTCGATACCTGGGTTGGGTAGCTCCCCTGGAAAAGGGAACAGCTACCCACTCCAGTATTCTAGCCTGGAGAATTCCATGGACAGAGCAAACTGGCAAGCTGTAGTCCATGGAGTCGCAAAGAGTTGGACATGACTGAATGACTTTCTAGAGTGACTATGCTTGCTGTTGTGTCAGTCAGTAAGTAAGGAACACACTTCCTTGTAACTTAAAGTTTTTAACAGTGGCCTAGCTAGCACACAGAAATGCATTACTCATTCCTGGCAATTACTGATTTAGTTGAAGAATTACAAAAAAAGTTAAATGATTCTGTCATATACATCTCTGTGAAGGAAATTTAGTTTTTATTGAGATAACTTTTATTATATTAATAGAAGGCATATTGGTATCACTTAAAAATTATTGAAATATAGTTGATGTACAATATTATATAAGTTAAAGTATACAATATAGTGATTTGCAATGTTTAAAGATTGCAGTCTACAGTGCTAGTTGCTCAATTGTGTCTGACTCTTTGTGACCGCATGGACTGTAGCTGCCAGGTTCCTCTGTCCATGGAATTCTCTAGGCAAGAACACTGGAGTGGGTTGCCATTCCCATCTCCAGGAGATCTTCCCAACCCAGGGATCAAACCTGGGTCTCCCACATCATAGGCAGATTCTTTACCATCTGAGCCACCAGGGAAGCCTACTTTTAAAGGTTATATTCCATTTATTATTTTTATAAAATACTGACTGCTTTGTAATAGCCCATGACCCATGTTGTATAACTTATTTTATACATAATAAATAGCATTTTTAATTTAAATGACAGCTTTTTTCTCAAACTCAAGTGACACACTTGTTAAAATTTGGAAAATATAGAAAAAAAAGTGAAAAGTAAACATAAGTCATAATTACAACACCCAAAGATAAGGTCTATTTTTAGAACATACAGTGTATATATATTCTACAAAATTAGAATAATGCTATAAATTTGTTTTAGAACCTTATTTTTCCATATATTGTGAAAAATTTTTATGACATTAGGAATATTTTTAAAACATTACTTTATTAATGGCATAATACTATGTTAATATTGCTGTGTCATAGTTGGTTTAATCAGCCTCCAATTATAGGAAAATTGGGTGCCAGGAGAAATCTTAATAACCTCAGATATGCATATGGCACCACCCTTATGTCAGAAAGCAAAGAACTAAAGAGCCTCTTGATGAAAGTAAAAGAGGAGAGTGAAAAAGTTGGCTTAAAGCTCAACATTCAGAAAACTAAGATCATGGCATCTGGTCCCATCATTTCATGGCAAATAGATGGGGAAACAATGGAAACAGTGAGAGACTTTATTTTTGGGGGGCTCCAAAATCACTGTAGATGGTGACTACAGACATGAAATTAAAAGACACTTGCTTCTTGAAAGAAAAGCTATTACCAACCTAGACAACATATTAAAAACCAGAAATATTACTTTACCAACAAAGGTCCATCTAGTCAAAGCTATGGTGTTTCCAGTGGTCATGTATGCATGTGAGAGTTGGACTGTAAAGAAAGCTGAGCGCCAAAGAATTGATGCTTTTAAACTGTGGTGTTGGAGAAGACTCTTGAGAGAGTCCCTTGGACTGCAAGGAGATCCAACCAGTCCATCCTAAAGGAAATCAGTCCTTCAGGAAGGACTGATGTTGAAGCTGAAGCTCCAATGCTTTGGCCACCTGATGGGAAGAACTGACTCACTGGTAAAGACCCTGATGCTGAGAAAGATTGAAGGCAGAAGGAGAAGGGGACAAGAGAGGACAAGATGGTTGGATGGCATCACCGACTCGATGGACATGAGTTTGAGCAAGCTCCAGGAGTTGGTGATGGACAGGGAAGCCTGGCGTGCTGCAGTCTATGGCGTCTCAAAGACTTGGACACGACTGAGCGACTGAACTGAGCTGAAACTGGGTTGCTTTTACTTTTGCTATCTTATAGAAGGCAATGGCACCCCACTCCAGTACTGTTGCCTAGAAAATCCCATGGATGGAGGAGCCTGGTAGGCTGCAGTCCATGGGGTCGCAAAGAGTCGGACACGACTGAAGCGACTCAGCAGCAGCAGCAGCAGCAGACAATATTATAGTGAACGTCTTCAGATATACATCTTTGTGCACATTTTTTATTATTTCCTGATTAAAAATGCTTAAAGTGGAGTTAACAAGTCAATGGGAAGTCAAAACAGCTAGGCCTAGTTATTTTTAAAGGATGTCAAGGTCATACAGAAGGAAAAAGGATCTCATGTATGGCTACCATATTCTTTGAAAATATTCCTGTTCATTCAGAGAGATATTTGTAGATAAAACTAAAGAAAATTATATTCAAGCTTTCTATTACAGAACACCGTAATAAAGTCACACCCAAATAAAAAAGAAAATAATACAGAGAAATTTGAGGTCCAAGAACTTATTCTGTATTTCTGCATCTCTAGATCAGGAAGGCAGGATCCAGGTATAGGTCCTGGTTTGTATTCACAGAAGTTAGAAAATTTCCTGGCACATAGCAGTAAGTCAGGAGATGGCTAGTGAATGACAGTGAAAGTGAAAGTGAAGTCGCTCAGTCGTGTCCGACTCTTTGCGACCCCATGGACTGTAGCCTACCAGGCATCCTCTGTCCATGGGATTTTCCAGGCAAGAGTACTGGAGTAGGGTGCCATCGCCTTCTCCAGAAGATCTTCCCCATGAAGGAACCATTATTACTGGATTGGTGTAACAGAACTTATGGACCCTAATAGCTCATCTATACACTTCAGACATTGTAATTACTAATTTTTTACTGACTTTCTGCATGAAAATAGCATCACTTTGAAAGACAGAAAAAAATTTTTTTGAGAGACAGAAATCTTAATAGTAGTTTTGTGCTTTACTCTGTGACCTTGTTGTTCTCATTTTCCCCCTCTGTAAAATGAGGATGCCATAATTGGTTTTCCAGAAATTCTTGCCATTTCAAAGCAATTGTAATCCAAAAGCCAGGAGCAGTAACAGTGCTAGAAAACAGGTATTATGGAAAAGTCAGGAGAATAAAGGGCATTTCATGGATAAGCACACTGAATATAGATTGTATTCTTAACTCAGAATAACCTAATTACTTAGATTACATTTAGAAGTTTATACCCATCAGAAATTTCTTTTAGTTATAGACAAGATTTTACATACTTTGGATTTATCTTTTAATATCAGTATTTTATATAGTCTTTTCATTTGCTTAGAATATGACTTCATTTCTGACCTATAAATATTATAACACTTTTATTTATCATCCTAGTATATAAATAAAACATATTTTATTGCAGAAAATGAGGGTCCTGGGGAAAAGTTCAAAGGGGAAAATGTGGTTTGCTCTCTCCATAATCCTGCTGTATTGACAATTGTGGGAGTCACATATTTCCATTAAGGATCCATTTCTATTTCTGGAGTACATCAATGTGATTACTGTTAAAAAGATTATGAAAGTCAAGTTGTAGGCACAGAAAAAGGAGCAATTAATATTGAGCCTCTGAAGGATTGAGTACTTTGTGTGTCCAAACCTCCTGTGATTTTGCTAGTTTCTTAAAAATGTATCTTCTGCTCTGCCTGTCGCCTGAGTACCCAGTTCATTACCTAGCACATAGAGGTGCTTGGGCTTCCCAAGTAGCTCAGTGGTAAAGCATCTGCCTGCCAATGCAGGAGACATGGGTTCAATCCCCGGTCGGGAAGATCCTCTGGAGAAAGGAATGGTAACCCACTCCAGTTTTCTTGCCTGGGAAATCCCATGGACAGAGGAGCCTGGTGGGCTACAGATACATGGGGTCACAAAGAGCTGGACATGACTTAGCAACTAAACAGCAGCAGCAGGTGCTTATGCTTTATCACCTGGAACAGGAAAAAATTTCCTGTTTCCCTTTTAGGGAGAAAAGTTTAGATTTCTAGCCTTGTGTGTCTACACGAAAGTTCTCTGTGTATTTACAAACATGTCTCCATATGGGTAGCCAGTCTGAACACAAAGAAAACTCCCTTTGAATAAAATCAGCTTCAGGTTTCCTGGTGCCGTACGTTAGAGAGCTCCCAGTGAACCCTCTGAGGTTTCCCTGGAAGGGGTCTGCTGGAAAGCCATCCTGCCAGGCTGACTGCCAGGGAATTTGCAGTTCTCAGCTTGAGGAGGTTGAAGTTGTGGCTTTCCCGTCACCCAGGGAGTCCACCGTTGTTCCTAACCCAGTAAGGTCTGTGACGCCAGTCAGTGGGGTGGGGGTGGGGGGTGGCGAGGCTGCCTTGCAATGTCCCTGCTTGGCCAGAATACTAGGAAAGACTTCCTAATGGAGGAATAGTTAGCAGACCTGACACTGGTTGGAGGTGCTCTTGGAAATTCTCTGTCTTCAGTGCCTAGAGGGATATAGGGTTCCCATGGTTTCACCACAGACATCTGTGTAGATGCTGAAGATATGAACACATAGAAACAGAGGGGATGGACATACAATTTTGAGTGCTGCATATGGACCGGTTACTGTGGTAGGCACTTTACTTTCTTTAACTCACTGTTTTCCTGTAGATTTTCTGGTAAGTGGTGGTATTTCCACTTTTCAGATGAGAAAACAAAGTCAGAGAGGAGATGCACTCTCCTGAGGTCACACAGTTTGAAGTGGATAAAAGAGAGCTTGGATCTACATCCGCCTGGTCCCCCTAAAATCTGTGTGCTTGACCACTGGTCTGTACTGCCCCTACAAGTAGTAAGTGTATTTAGAAATATTACATTACTGTTCATATAAAGGCTTTTTTATATAGGTCTTTAGGTCTTCAGTCCTCACACTGATTCTGTAAGTTAGGTGACCCTGTCCCCATTTTACAAAGGAAACACTAAAGTGCTAAGAGCTAAGTCACTTGTCCATGACATTCCAAATCTTGGGTGTTAGAGCGTAGGTCTGTGTGAGGTCAAAAGCCAAGCCCCTTTTTCACTCAATTCCAGTGTCTTCCCTGCTCTTGAGCAGCTTGTCACCAAGATGAATAGACACAGATGTAAAGAGATTTACCAGTCCTCATCTAAGATTTACATGCTCCTTAAGAGTGATCTTTTCTGGAAGTGACTGCAAAGACACAGTAAGGGCCATCTGTCCACAGGGCATTTCTCCTGCACAGTCATCCCCTTAAAGAATGGGGAGAGGCCACTCATTGAGGATGATCCAGTAAGAGCTTGCTCAGGTAGACACTGCAAAGCCAGGAGCGGAAAATAGGACTTTTAACCTCAAAGAGGCCTCTTTTTGAAGATCCAAGAAAGGCTTGAATAGGAGGACATCGGTAGAATTTGAAGTGGCATGACTCTAGCTGCACAGCCACTGTGCCATTTGTCAGGGCAGAGCTTTTGACACTGGTTCCTTTTGAAGCAACAGCAGAGCTCTTGCATCCTCAGCAAGCTTTCTTTTGAGGGAAAAATGCTCAAAAGCTGTCTCCAGAGGAAATAAGGGCTAAATGTGTACTATAGATTGACTTAAGGATTAGCAATGCTCACCTTGCAATGGACAGCCCAACACTTTTCTCTTCATGTGGTTTCAGGGTCTAAACTTCTGAGTCCTTTGGCAAAACAGCTGGGAACTGGATGAGCACAGTCAGTTCCATGAGCATTTACTGAACTCCTACTGTGGAGGTGATAGAAAAAAATGAAATTAAGTTTCTGTTCTCAAATATGATACATAGTTCAGTGTCAACTGAAAAAAAAAATGCACAACCTAAAAGTTGGCCAGTATATTTTATTCCTGGACCTTACTGAGGACTATGACCCAGGAGACAGCCTCTCAGAGTGCTCTGAGGAACTATTCCCAAGAGGTAAGGGAGGAGCTAGGAAATATAGGCATTTTTTCTGGAAAACAAAAGCAAACCAGAAACCTTGTAGTCAGAAGACTACTGCTAATCACAAAGAAACAGACATCTCAAGTTAATGATTTTAGTGCTTTTCTATGAAAGGGAAGATGCAGGAGTCTGGCCTTATTGAAATTGTTTCTTTGATGTGCATCTTAACTATCTAGAGGGCTTCCCTTATGGCTCAGCTGCTAAAGAATCCGCCCTCAGTTTGGGAGACCTGGATTCGATCCCTGGGTTGGGAAGATCCCCTGGAGAAGGGAAAGGCTACCTATTTTGGCCTGGAGAATTTCATGGACTGTATAGTCCATGGGGTCGCAAAGAGTCTGACAGGACTGAGCGACTTTCACTCACTTGAACTATCTAGGACTGGTTTCCTTTTTTTTTCTCCATCTTGCATCCCCTCAGGGTCCATGGTCAGGGCGGCTCCAGAGGCTGAGGGCTTGATGGGGGAAATGGCAGGCAGCATTCTTTGTCCACAAGAGAATGCCTCAGTTCTGTTGGAAAGTAATTTATTCCTGGGGTGATTGCCTGCTAAACCATTAGGGAAAGCTTCTTGGAGGAGGAAACATTTGAGTATTGAATCTGGATTTAAAGACTGTAGGACCTGATCAGCTATAAATAGAAGGATGGTTCTAGAATGGGGGGAGGGGAAAGGCAAAAGATGCAAATGAAAGAATGTATGTATGTTCAAAGAGAGTTTATTAAAGTTAAGTTCAAAACAGGACAGGAAATAATACTTGGCTTTTCTTCAGCACTTACTTTGTTTCAAAAATAATGTTAAGTTTTTCACATGCATTCACTCATTTAATACTCAAAACCTCCCCATGAGACTGGTATTAGTATTTTCATTTTACTGAGGAGGACAGTGAGATCCAGAAAGATTAAGTAACTTTCTCAAGTCACACAGCAGATAGCACACTCATCATTTAAGCCCAATCTAACTGCAAAATCCTGATGCTTAACCACTTACAGTATTCTGCCTCAATAGGTATTCCTTTTTGGCTGGAATATCGGCCAATAGCAAGAAGTAATACTACTGAAAAATTAATTGTAATCATCACAACTATCACCTGCCTCCAAGGAGCATTTTCAGTATAAACGTATAGGCAGATTACTTTGATCTGACTTGATCTCTTCAGCAGTTGTATAAGTATCACTAATCTTATTTTAAGAGGAGTAAATTGATAGAGCACCTAACGAGAAGAGGATGTTAAGGAAGTAATAGATCTGAACTTTGAAACAGTATCCGTGACCTCAACCATTACATTGTATTGCCTCCTAAGACTGGGACCAGATGATAAAATCCTTGATGCTAAGCCAGGAAGTTTGCATTTCTCCTCTAGCTAGCATGGAAATACTAAGGTTTTTGAACTAGGAGTGGATGTGCCTTGATCTGGGCTTTTGAATGATTAACGTGGAACTGGCTTTGATATATTATAGATTGGAAAATCAGAACAGAGGGAGCTGTTATAGGACCTACTGCACAACTCCATTTAAGAGGTCCTATCCAGGTGAGATGTGTGGACAAGGCAATTGGTCCTGAAAGCTCAGAGGAGACTCCTGAAAGGAGAGACAGGAAGCATATCGTATTGGGTTTATAAATGATTAGGGTGCTGTTCGGTGCCTTGAAATCTGGATCTCTTGCTCAAGAGGGAGGCTGCCTCTAGAGAATATGCTGGGAACTATTTAGTATGGAGAGAACCTGGAGTTGTGATTACTAAGACTCTGGGTTGCAGCTGCAGCCACCCAGAATTAGCCTGGCCAGATGGTGATGGGTAACTGGCTGTTCTCCATGGACCTCGAGAGAACACAACAGATATCACAAGTGAGAGGCACATGGCTTCCCATGGACTCAGAAAACTTGCGTTGTGCATTTCTGGGTCTCTCAAGGTATTTTTTCCCCATGTTATCTCTGTGATATGAACTCAGGTTGATAGCAGTGAAGACTTTTATACAAATCAGAATTTTTTTTTTTAATGAGGCCATCTGGTAGGTTGTCTGCATTTATATACCAGTAGCCACAGCAGATTAGAAGCTGAATAATTCTCTGCCCGTACAGTATTAGTAGAAACTATGTATAGCATGACAGACTAGCCACTGCAGTTACGACTCAATTCTTGGGTGACATGAGGCAGGATGTTAACTAGATCTCACGGATAATAGTAATGACCATTGACTAGTACCAGGCATTTCTCTTTTTTCACATGTAATAGGTATAAATTCTCAGCATCGCTCACTTGGGGGTATACAAGAAACAGAACTGGTCCTTTAATAAAATAATTTGAGTGCACAATCTACCAAGTGGTCAGAACATTATCCACAAACTTCGAAGAAAGGTATGATTCAGAAATTATGTTAGTCAGTCCAGGATTGGAATTCAGTCATATTGAGAATCACCCTATCTCCAATTTATTCCTTTGTTGCCCCAGGGAGGGTGCTAAACCCAGGAGACCTTACTCAGGTGCCAACCTGGTGACAGTAGGGAGTGGGTGCCCACCATTTCAGATGTGCAGACTCTCTGCTAGCCTCCCATGCTCAGGGTAAATTCATTTAGTCAGATCTTCATTCACCTGCAAATTGAGACCAATCTGCCGGTACTCACTGGTTCTCAATAGACCCCCTGGCTCTGATAACCTGGTGAGGTGATGGTCATTCCTCCTATTATTCCCCATGGGCACTGTCCACACAGCTAGCATCTGGCACTTATCTCCTTGTGCCCATATTGGGACCTGTTATAGGTCCATTTACCTCTCCTTCTCAGCCAACTTTCACTTCCCCCTCAATACCCAGGGGAAATTTTGCAGTTCCCATCCCCACAACACTTTAGGGCTCTGAAGGTCTTGGGGCTATAAGAGGAGATTCATTTTGTCTTCTTACCTCTGTGTGTCTGAGATGGAACCAGAAGTTGAGAAATTGTCATTTTTATTCATTGATCCAATTCTGAGGACTCCAACCTCAGGACAAATGGTGACCCATGTCTCCCCAACTGAATGGGGATGAGGCAGGCTAGAGTAAAGGAAGACACTGGAAAGGACCTTAAATTATGATTCTGCCACACATGCATGATCTCTGATCTCCACAGCCCCTCTGGGTAGTAGAAACAATGACTTTAATAAGAAAGATGAGGTTTAGAAAAGTTAAGGGATGTGTTAGAGGTCCCACTGAAGCCAACAGTGGTGCAGGAGTTCGGGCAGAGCTGTCTGATGCAAACAGTGAGCTCTTACCCATCATTCTACAGGTGGGAGAGGTAGGGATTTTGCTTTGTTTATTCCAGATCATTGAGTGGCTGGTCCTGTGATATCCTGTCATGGTGAAACTAAAGGCTGGAAGCCTAGGTTCTGGTCCTTGGTCTTTCCCTTCTCACAGTGAGGCCCTGAAACCCATGTGTTCTTCACCCCCCATCGGTGTCTCACTGTTAAATAGCACCAAGAAAGGGAGTTGTGGTGGTTACTAACTTTGAGATCTTCAGAAGAAAGCAGAATTGGACTCAGTAACTCATGGAAGTAATTGAAGGGCTGTGCTTGTACTCTATCTAATTAAGTTTACATTGGGTTAGTTCTAGGAGTTGCAATATGGAAATAACTTGAATTTAAATGGCTATCAGATCCACTTCCCTTCTTCTAAATCAGACATAAATTAATAGTAATATTTTCTCAGCCCATTAGAAAATTAAATTCCTTCTAGAAATAAAATGAACCACTGACATTTTATTTTTAGCATTTTGTTTTCTTTTTCAGTGACTGGATATATATTAATTACTAGCTATGTTAAGGTTGTGATCATCTGTGCAAATTGGGAGGAAGAAAATAGCCACTGGCTAAGACGAATGGAGATAAATACACACTATAAAAGGAAATGTGCCCCACTGAAATGACTAAAATGAACTAAACAATGCAAAGAGATAGCATGGATATGGAAAAACGAGTGCTTTCTTACCCTGATGGTTGGGGGTGTCAATGGAAGTAAGTTTGGAGAACTATTTAGTAGTATCTAATAAAGTAAATACATATGTAGGTTCATGTGGAATGTATGTAGGAGTATCATATATGCAATATGGAATTGTATGTATGTGTATATTATATATTATTATTTATATTGTTATATATAATGTAACTGTGATTCTAAAGTATATGTTCCCCAAAAGATACAAAGAAGTATATTCATAACAGACCATTTATAAAACCACAAATGTTCATAAGTAGCATGACAGGCAAATCCTTTGTAATGGATTTATCCACTGGACTGATTACAGCAAGAATAACGATCAGACTATAAGTTCACACAACATGGATGAATTTCACCCAGAAAATACTGAACAAAGGAAACCAGATACAAAGGAGTATATAGTAGATAATTCAATTTTAAAAATAATCAATGGTCTCTGAAGTCATGAAAATAGCCGACTTTGCTGGGAAAAGGATGGGGTGTGACTTCTGGGGTTCTGATAACATTCTTTTTGTTGATCTAGGAATTGAGTCCGTAGATGTGTTCACCCTGTAAAAATTCATTGGGCTCTTTCGCACTTTTTTGTATATATGTAATAGGTCAAGAGATTTGCTTTGAAAAGGGCGGTCTGAGAAAAGGACCAGGCGAGACCCAGATGGAAAAAACAGAACAAACTAAATATTGTTAACAAATTTAAAAGATATAAATTGTGAAATGTTATGCAAATGTAAAGTGTCATGTGTGCTGAATCTAAAATCGGTTTTATTGGGCCCAACACTAGGTGTTAGCATTACTTTTATGAAAGTCTACAAGTCTCATATCTGTCATAAGACCATATCATTCAAGATGTTCTCAAAACTAAGCCATAAAAAAAAAAAAAAAACATAACCTCAGAAAAACTGAGACAGAAGTGGAAGGGGAGTTCCTTTTCACTTTTCCCATTATGCCCAGTGTCTAGAAGCTCAGAGCAACCCTCTCCGTCTTTGGGTCCATCCAGAATCTCTTATTCAGGCTGCACATTTCACCACAATTAGGTGAACTGTTTAGCATTCCTAGCCTGAGTCAGCCCAATTCATATCAAATGAAACTGGTCTATATTTAAAAGGCGGAATTCATAATGTATCAGCATGATCTAAAAACTTAATCACTGGGTTGAGAGCTCCCAGCCCCAGTTCCCCTAACATGTCTGTTGTCTCTAGCTTTGACTCACAATCATGTGTTTTTTAAATGGACAAGAGAATGAGCATAAAAGCAAAATTGCTGGTGACTAAGAATAGTAGCCAGCGATCCTGGGAAGAATACCGTGCTCCAGGGCTGAGCAGGAAAGCTGTGGGGACTTGTGTACTGTGATCATGCGAGCCAGCATATGACCGCAGGACTGAGGTGACCTCTGAAGAACTGAATTCCCGAGAGCTGGAGTCTGAATCCACCATGACTAAATAAACCTGTGATGTGAGTTAGTGGCTTGCGACACACGAGAACCAGATGGCTTTACATTTTTTCCTACCTTTTACTTACTAGAATGTCCATGAGAGGCCAGGACCTGTATTTCCAAACTTACTGCCATATGTTGGACATTTATCAAATAAGATGTACTATAATAACTGCACATTATATTTCTTATTTGTATAATTTGAATACAAGTCAAATCCAACCTGCAGATGATCATAGCTATCCCAGTTCTGGAAAGTAGGGCCAGTCCTCAGGTCCTTAGTGCAAAAGTAATGATTATTATTAGTGAGCCTGTTGAAAAACAGAAAAATACACTGCCTGTTCAAGCAAATAAATGAAAGACTTGACCTGTGCAGCAAATTGACTCAAGGGCTCTCAATTCACAGTCGAGGGTTATTTAAATGTTAAAAATAATAGCTAATAATAATTTAAAACTTACTATGTTTTAGCCACTAGCCACTTATCCTACATTACAATTTTATTATCACAGTAACCCAACAGTAGCTACTCTTCTTAGGCCTGTTTTACAGGTGAGAAAACTGAGACACAGAAAGGTAACTTGCCCAAAATGGCACAGCCATTTAGTGGTCAAGCCAGAATGTGAACACAGGATCTAAAATCTATAAATATATCTAAAATAGTCTAATCCTTTAACCAACCTGCTCTGCTAACCTTTACCCCGGTCATCATGGTGTAATAATTTGGAAAATGAAATTAATTTGTTCTAAATCCAAATTATTTCTTAGATCAGGTCTTTACTTGTAATGCAATACATATCTCAAGGAGAGGGCCATACTTCCCAATGACTCATAAGGTTGGTCACAAGTCTTAGGACTGTCCTGGTTTACTCCTGAGGGCTGGAGCAATTCACAGTGTTCCTTTTTCATTCCTAACAGTGTCTCGGAACAAAAAACTGTATGGTTACCCTAGAATCATATATGTCTTTGCCAAAAATACCCAAATGTCTCAATTAAAACTCAAATGTCTATAATAGAGACTCAGTCAGGGATAAGACCACTTTTTTTCATCTGAGGACTTTTAGGATCCAGACCAGAATACTGCTTGACTTAGAGACAAGCTGTCCAAGCACCACTGGATTTTACTCACAAAGGTGACCCTTGGTCAGCCAAGCAGCCCCCTGTCTTACCTTCCCCTTATTAGAGCAGGGAAGTAACAGCACAGCCTTCTGAAATCAGATGCCTGTCGGGGGGACCATGTAACAACTTGTTTCCAGGGCTGTGGGCATCTGGGCAGAGATTTTCAGCATCACTTTGTGGCTCAGCTGGTAAAGAATCCACCTGCAACAAAGGAGACCTCAGTTTGATTCTTGGGTTGGGAAGATCCACTGAAGAAGAAATAGGCTACCCACTCCAGTATTCTTGGTCTTGCCTGGTGGCTCAGATGGTGAAGAATCTGCCTGCAATATGGGGGGCCTGGGTTCGATCCCTGGGTTAAGAAGATCTCCTGGAGAAGGGATTGGCTACCCACTCCAGTATTCTGGCCTGGAGAACTTCAAGGACAGAGGACCCTGGTGGGCTACAGTCCATGGGGTTGCAAACAGTCAGACATGACTAAGTGACTTTCACTTTGGCATCATTTTGGGCTGGCTGGGCATCCTGTGGTCTGACACATGTCAGCTCAGCTGTGTCTGGTGTTGTCAGAAAGCTCAGTGACCCTTTCTGTGCTGTAAAGTACTTCTCAGCCCTCAGGAGCCTTTTTAAAATATATCTATTTACTTGGCTGTGTCGGGTCTTCATTGCGTCGTACAGGATCTTTCAGTGCAGCGTGTGGATTCTTTAGTTGTGACACGGGCTTAGTTGCTCTGTGTCATGTGGGATCTTAGTTCCCTGACCAGGGATCAAGCTTGCATCCTCTACATTGCAAGGTGGACTCTTAACCACTGGACCACCAGGGATGGCCCTCAGGAGCCTTTTGTGCAACTCATGTGCCCTGTGGAAAAGCAGTCTGGGGCCCTGTCAGTCCTCGCTGGTGGGACTGGTCAGTCTCCTCCAGGTCCTTTGGGTGCATTCTTCTGAAACACATGATTTCAGGAACAGACTTCTGTAGAAGGTTAAAACATCCCTCATGGAGTTGTGAGGACTCTTCTAATTGAGAGAAAAAAGGAATATATATACCTTAAGGTTTTAACCTTAATATGAAAATGAGACTGACGTTTATTGAGCCATTATGATGCCCCAGGCTGCTTCTCTCATTTCCTTGGCATATAGGTTTCATCATCCCTATTTTATAAATTAGAGGTCAAAACCTAGAAAGGTTTTATAACTCCCCTAGAATCACTCTGTTATCAGGTGATGCATAGAGGATTTGAAACTCAGTCTGACTCCAGGGTCCTTCCTGGTGTCTGTATCATTCATGAGTAGAGTTTCTCACTGTTTGCCCTTTTGACGCTTTGGGCTCCATCATCCTTTATTGTCAAGGCTCCCTTGTGTTCTGCAGTTTGTTTAGCAGCATCCCTGGCTTCAACTCACAGCTGCCAGTTGCACCTTCCCTTACCACCACTTCCAAAAATGTTTGCAGACATGACCGGGGCCCCCAGGGAGACAAAATCATCTTTGACTGAGAATCACTGCGTTACCGTAATAAGCCACATCCTAAAAACAATGTATGGAAATGCAAGCTTTCTCAAAAACAGGTTTTTTCCTCATCCTTTTGTTTATTCTTGCCTGGAGAATTTCACACATAGAGGGGCCTGGCAGGCTACAGTCTGTGCGATCACAAAGAGTTGGACATGGCTGAGCGACTAACACTTATGCTTGTCTTAACCTTCCTTTGCTGAATTTTAGCCAAGAAAACTTTTAAATCTGGTGAACTCTTCGCTGGTTCCACTCTCTCTCTGGACTTTTCAGAAACTTGACAGGTAGTAAGTTTCCCCTGCCCCCACCTCAGCCTGGTGTCATCTTTGAATCAGAACAGCAACGTGAATGGCCTCAATTTCAAGGGCAGCCAAGCACAAAGTGATGGTTCAGACCAAAAGAGGGAATATCTGATTTACTATCAGATTTTCCCTGTTTCATTCCAAGCAGTTACTAGTCCAAAGACAGTTATAAGATTAAATCTGGAACTAAATTTTGTCTTTTTCAGCTAACTTATTTTGCATGGTTACTCACATTGAGTGCAAAGGTGAATTTTTTTAAAAAGCTCCAATGTTTTACTAAACAAACTGTATTAAGAATGATGTGATTATCTATAGTAACGGAGAAATTGGTGACACCTGGTGGTGGATCACATGAAACTTTTTGGAGTTTTAACAGGGTTATTATTACCTTTTTTTTTTTTTTTTTAAGAATAATCTGTGCTATTTCAGTCAAGTACTATAAAGTATTTTTGGCTCACAGCTGTTTTAATGAGGAGGGCAGGAGTATATAATTACAAATGGTTTAGCAGTGGAATTCAGAATAGCTTATATTAATACATCTTTTTTTCCAACATTTAAGAGCCTCATGCGGGCAGGAACAGGGGTCAGAGGCAATCCATATGCTTGTAAGACCTCACCCAGAATTGGCTTTGACTCTTAAAATCAGAAAGTTAACCCTGGGTGACTGTACACGGCCCACCTGGAAAGGAGATGGGTTGGGCATGGTTGCTGCAAGGGAGAGTCTGGTGGAATGGGAAATGAATGCCATTTGCCCAGTGTGGCAAAGGAGGTAGTCAAGAGAGGCCAGGTAGGTACACATAACACCCATGGTCACAGCTATTGGATTGGCCCAAAAGTTCTTTTGGGTTTTTCCACAACGTCTTATGGAAAAACCCAAACGAATATTTTAGCCAACTCAATACTTCTCATTAGCTCTTGTGTTAAAGTTTGGCCTGTAATTTTCAGGCAGTTTTCTTGTGTGTGTGTGTGTGTGTGTGTGTAAGCAGAAGATGGTGTTTAGAGGTCCTTTCACTCGTCACAGGCACTCAGAATGAAAGTTGGCTGTCTCAGAGGGAAACGCTTCTGTTGCTTCTATAAACCTGTTGTTCAGACTTTGAATCCTGGGCTGATTCACAATTGCTATTTCCCTGCAGTTGCTCCTGACCCAGCTTCTTATTGATGAGTGTTTCCTTTGAATTCTTGTAGCTGCTGAAATTAGTTTCACTAGAAGGTGCTCAGAAATCCTGCTACTGGAGTACAGTTTAATTCTGGAACAGAGACTGAGCCCCCAGTATGGGCCCTGCACTAACCTCTGGGATATAAAGCCAACTGGAAAATAGCGTGCACTAACCTCTGGGATAAAAAGCCAACTGGAAAGTAGCCTGCACTAACCTCTGGGATAAAAAGCCAACTGAAAAAAAAAAAAATGCTCAGGGACACCAAGTCCAGGGGAGAGAGTGGTCATGTTTGGGTTGAGTTTGGTGCCATGGAGGCAGAACAGCAAGTGCATGTGGGCATGAAGGAGGGCTGGGCCAAGAGAACCCACCACACCCAGAAGTCCATGAACTTTCTGCCTTCCTTGAGTTTGGTTGACCTGTACCCTCAGAGTGGTCATGCCTTTGGAAAACTATTCCTCTGAGTGTTTCTTCTGAGCTCAGTAGGCTGTATTCTTCACTCAAGTGTTCTCTTGGTTCATAAAACTCCCTCACCCTTCTGACCCTGGTACCTTCTTCTGGGCCACTGCTCTCTGAAGAGCCTTCTGTTTGCCTGTTTCCTAGTCATCTTTAAAGGTCACTTTGCTGACTGCTCTCAGGTTCACAATAGCTTCGTTTCTTATGTCTCATTTATCAACAAATAGAAATATTGCAAACAACCTAAATGTCTGACCATTAGAATTTGGTTAAGAATCTCATGGAATAATAGACAATGACCTAATGTGATGACATAGAGAGTTGCTTTAGAATATATCCACAATATTTGGTTAAGCAAATTTAGATTATAAAAGTGTGTGTGTAATATATCCCAGTGGCTACTGCTACAAATTCCTGCTTTAGAATGAAACCAGAAATTGTCCCAAGAAAGCACTGAGTGAGGATAAGGGGCTGGAGGGGTAGCAATCATGCATAATAGGGTTCTAAATACACAAAATGCATGTATATACACACGAAGTGGAGTAAAAGACTGATGAAATATTCATCAAAATGTTAACAGTGATCACCTCTAGGTATTCATAAACATTTAATATTTTATAACCTAAAAATTTTATTTTTAAATCTAGCCTCCAGGCAATCCAGTGGAGAAAGGATAGTCTTTTTACAAATGGTGCTGGAACAGCTAGATATTTATGCAAAAAAAAAAAAAAGAAACTAGATACTGATACCTTTCACAGAATTCTAGTCCAAATGGATCAGAGACCTAAATATAAGATCAGAATTATATAACTTCTAGAAGAGGGCATAGGAGAAAGTCTGGGTGACTCTGGGTTTAGTGACGGCTTTTTAGATACAACACCAAAAAGTATGATCTATGGAAGAAAAAATTGAAAATTGGACTTTATTAAAAGCTTGTGACTTGTGATATGTACTGTTAAGAAAATGAAAAAAACAAGTCACAGATTGGGAGAAAATATTCATATAACAAGTATCTGATAAAGGCCTAGTAACCAAGATGTATTTTTTTTTAAAAAAAGACCTTAAAACTCAATGAAAGACTGTGTGGACACCTAGCTTAGGAAGATTGTAAATGGAAAATGAGTGTATGAAAAGATGCTCAACAGTAGATGTCCCTAGAGAACTGAAAATTAAAACAGCAGTGAGATATCACTACATACCTGTTAGAATGGCTAAAATGCAAAACAACGACACCACCAAATGCTGGTGAGGATGTGGAGCAACAGGAACTCTCATTCAAGGATGGTCGTTGTTGTTCAGCCGCTAGGCCATGTCCAACTCTTTGTGACCCCCCTGGACTGCAGCACACCAGGCTTCCCTGTCCTTCACTATCTTCTGGAGTTTCATTGGTGGTGGGAATGGAAAATTCTACAGCCACTGTGGAAGGCAGTCTCTATTTATAGTCTCTACTCCAGAAAGCAGTGTGTTAGCTTCTTACGACGCTAAACCTAGACTACTCTATGATGAAGCAAGTGTGCTCTAGATGTTTACCACATGGGTTAAAAACTTTTGTATATGCAAAACACAGTCCACAAATGTCTATAGCAGCTTTATTCATGAATGCCAAATACCAGAAGCAACCAAGATATCCTTCAATCATTGGGTGGATAAACAAACTGTGAAACCTCCAAACACTGGAATATTATTCAGCAAAAAAAGAAATGAGCTATCAAGCCACAAAAGAGATGGAGGAGCCTTAAGTATATACTGCTAATTGAAAGAAGCCAGTCTGAAGAGGCTACCTACTGTGTGGTTCCAATTATATGACATTTTAGGCAGGGGAAAGCTATAGAAATAGTTAAATGATCAGTGGTTGCCAGCATCTCCAGAAGGATTAAGGGAGGGAGGCATGAAGACGTGGAGTTAAGGCATATTTAGGGCAGTGAAACTATGCTGTACAATGTATTGTAGTGGGGTATACATGACATCATGCATTTGACAAAATCCATAGTATATAATAACACAAAGAATGAATGGTAGGGTTAACTATGGACTTTAATAGTCAAGAATACATCATGAGACATGCTGGGCTGGCGGAAGCACAAGCTGGAATCAAGATTGCCAGGAGAAATACCAATAACCTCAGATATGCAGATGACACCACACTTATGGCAGAAAGTGAAGAGGAACTAAAAAGCCTCTTGATGAAAGTGAAAGTGGAGAGTGAAAAAGTTGGCATAAAGCTCAACATTCAGAAAAGGAAGATCATGGCATCTGGTCCCATCAATTCATGGCAAATAGATGGGGAAACAGTGGAAACAGTGTCAGACTTTATTTTTTGGGGCTCCAAAATCACTGCAAATGGTGATTGCAGCCATGAAATTAAAAGGCGCTTACTCCTTGGAAGGAAAGTTATGACCAACCTAGATAGCATACTGAAAAGCAGAGACATTGCTTTGCCAACCAAGGTCCGTCTAGTCAAGACTATGGTTTTTCCAGTGGTCATGTATGGATGTGAGAGTTGGACTGTGAAGAAAGCTGAGTGCTGAAGAATTGATGCTTTTGAACTGTGGTGTTGGAGAAGACTCTTGAGAGTCCCTTGGACTGCAAGGAGATCCAGCCAGTCCATTCTAAAGCAGATCAGCCCTGGGTGTTCTTTGGAAGGAATGATGCTAAGGCTGAAACTCCAGTACTTTGGCCACCTCATGTGAAGAGTTGACTCATTGGAAAAGACTCTGATGCTGGGAGGGATTGGGGGCAGGAGGAGAAGGGGATGACAGAGGATAAGATGGCTGGATGGCATCACCGACTCTATGGACATGAGTTTGTGTGAACTCTGGGAGTTGGTGATGGACAGGGAGGCCTGGCATGCTGCAATTCATGGGGTCACAAAGGGTCAGACACGACTGAGCGGCTGAACTGAACTGAACTGAATATTGGTTTACCAGTTGTAACAACTGTACCACATCAGTTGCAAGATGTTCATAATGGGGGGGAAATGTCTTTTAGCATGGAGGAGAGTGGTAGAGAGAGGGTCACTTTTTATGTAAACCTAAAACTACTCCAAGAAATAAAAGTCTATTATAAAAAAAAAAGATCTGACCACAAATAAATGCTTTGAAAGCTCTCTTCTGATGTTTGGCCCTATGGCAAACCAATCTAGCGTCTTATCCGCTCACTACTGTGTGAGAATTTTCATAAGAGTGCAAGTCGTAAGTGTTGGAAAGTCTAGGACCTGAAAGTGACAGTGTCCTGCTTTCTTGATCATTTCTTCTCTTCTATTTTGAACTCTTCAAATAACAAATCAAGTTGATGGCATTAGAGTAAATCTCCAAGTATTGAATCTGCCTGCCTCTGGACTCAGATGCATTCTGAATATTTTTCAGAGGCTCCAAATGTGAGCTTATCTCTGTCAACGTCTGATATGTGAGGCCATTAGAGAGCCATAGACCAGATCCTAATCTGAGAGTTTTATACACACAAGGGTAGTGTTATTTATTCCACTGATACCTGAGAAGAGCTGTAGTGCAAGGAGTCTGAGTAGTTAGCCCCAGGGCACAGAACTGGTGAACACACACGGAGACACTGAAGGGACCAGTGATGATCATCTCTGCTCTGTTCAGACAGGCTTCCCGGAGGCGGGAGCATCTCAGAATCCCACACATTCCAACTCATTTTCTGGCTTCACTTGCCTCCCTCAACATTGCAGCTTCATTGCTGTCCAAAGTGGGGAGACCACACCAGTGAATGTTGGGGCACCCTCCTTTCTCCCCCAGTAGAGACACTACGGATGATATAAGGGTAGGCAGACAGTCCCTCTTCTAGAATCCTTGCCTCATGCTTATGTTTTTAAGTCCCTGAAGAGGATGACTTTTCTTGGCTTCATCTATGTTATCTGGTACACTGTCGGGTGCTTGGGTAATAAACTCCTGTTGAATGAATGAATGGAATAATACCTCTATCCTAACAGTCAGTTCATGCTAACATGTTTTCTTGTCATTGATTAAACACATTTTTGTGAAGCACCTGCTGAGTTCTAGGGATCCACAGTGGGGCTACATCAGTGAACACAACAGGCAGTGCCCCTGCTCATGTGGTGCTTGCTTTCTGCCGGGAAGAGATGCACAGTAAGCAAATTAACAAATTTTGTAGGGCGTTTAATTTTTTAACTGAGTTTTTGTTGAGATAATTGTAGATTCACATGCAGGTGTAAGAAATATATATCCCAGATATTGGACAGTGCAGGGCTCATCCTGGGGACTCAGTCCCTGTTCTAGGATTAAACTGTCTTCCAGTATCAAGATTATAGTACAGCATCACAACCAGGAGAGTAACACTGATACCGTCAAACACAGTCCTCCTCACTTTTTGAGATTTCCCCAGTTTTTCTTGTACCTGTTTGTGTGTGCGTGTGTGTCTACACTTCTGTGTGATTTTATCACATGCAGGCTCATGTATCCACCACTACAGTCAAGATAGGAGAGGACCAAGGATCTTTTGTATTGCCTTTTATAACCACATTCACTTCCTTCTTCCATCTCATTCTGAACCTCTGGCATCTACTCATTTGTTCCTTTTTTTCTTTTTGTTTTCTTTTTAAGAATTTTATATAAATGGAATCTTAGAGTATATAACCTTTGGGATGTAGCTTTCTTCACTCAGGTTAATTCCCTTCAGATTCATCCAGGTTGTTCTGTGTATCAGTATTCAGTCCTTTTAATCGCTGAGTGGTACTCCATAGTATAGCTGGAGCACAGTTTGGCCAAGAATTCACTCCCTGAAGAATAACGAGCCTGTTTTCAGTTCATGGGTATTAGGAATGAAACTGCTGTCCATATTTGTGTATATAGATTTTGTGTGAGCATAATTTTTCCTCCTCAATATTTTATTATAAAATGTTTCAAACATATAGCAATGTTGAAACAATTTGGTGAACATCCATATACTCACCACTTAGATTCTACCGTTAATTTTTAAATTTACTTTTAAAGAAATATTAGGTTTACAGAACAGTTGATCAGGTAGTGTGAAGAGTTCCCATATAGCCCTTCTCCTTGTACAGATACAGTTTCCCCTGTTATTAATATCTTGCATTTTTGTGATACATATGTTACAATTAATCAACTAATATTGATCTTATTAACTAAAGTCCATAGTTTACATTAGGGTTCACTCTGTATTGTAATCTTATGAGTTTGGGCAAATGCATAGTGTTGTGTATACACCTTTACAATATTATACAAAATACTTTCAGGACTTCTCTGGTGGCTTAGATGGCAAGGTATCGGCCTGCAATGCAGGAGACCTGAATTCGATCCCTGGGTTGGGAAGATCCAGGGAGGAGGGAATGGCTATCCACTCCAGTATTCTTGCCTGGAGAATCCAATGGACAGAGGAGGCTGGTGGGCTACAGAGGGTCCATCAGGTTACAAGGACTCAGACATGACTTAACGTCTAACACACACACACACACGACATAGTTTCACCACCTTAAAAATTCCCCATGCTCCACCTATTCATCCCGCACTTCCTCCCCCTGGGATCCCTGACAACTACTGATCTTTCTACTGCCTCTGAAATTATACAGTATGTGCCCTTTTCAGACTGACTTCTTTCACTGCCCAATATACACTTAATGTTCCCTCCATGTCTTTTGTGGCTCAGTGGTAAAAGAATCCACCTGCCAATGCAGGAGACACAGGTTCAATCCCTGGGTTGGGAAGATCCCTTGGAGAAGGAAATGGCAACCCACTCCAGCATTCTTGCCTGGGAAATCCCATGGACAGAGGAGCCTGGTGGGCTACAGTCCACAGGGTACCCAAAACAGTCAGACACAACTTAGCAACTAAACAACAGCAATAACAATGTCTTTTGTGGTTTAAGAACTCCTTTCATTTTATTGCTGAATAATATTCCATCATTTGGCAGTGCCACATTTTGCTTATCCATTCAACTTTGAATGATATCCTGGTTGCTTTAAGTTTCTGGCAGTTATGAGTAAGGCTGCTATAAACAGTTATTGGTGTGTTTTGTGTGAACACACATTCAACTCGTTGGGCTGAGTACCTGGGGACACAGTTGTTAGATTGGATGGTAGATTGGGTTCAGCTTTGTGAGAAACTGCCCAGCTGTGTTCCAGCTTAACTGTACCACTCCGTATTCCCACCATCTGTACCACTCCGTATTCCCACCATCCGTGAATGAAAGCTTCTGTTGCTCCTCATCTTCATCAGCATTTGGTGCTGCGAGTGTTTGAGTTTTGACCGCATGTGGGTGTGCAGTGGTGTCTCACTGCTTTACTTTGTAATTCATAATGACATTTGCTGTTACATCTCTTCATATGCTTTTTTGCTGTCTGTGAGATGTCTGTTCAGTCTTTTCCCCCATTTTAATTGGATTATTTTGTACATTTTTATGGTTGAGTTTTTAGAGTTCTTCATATATCTTGGATACGAGTTCTTCATCAGATAGTGTTTTGCAATATATTCTCTTATTCTGTGGCACACCTTTTTATTTTATTAATAATGTCTTTTGCAGAGCAAACATTTTTGAATTTTAATGTAGTCCAACTTATCAGTTATTTTCTTTCATGGATTGGCTTTTGGTGTTGTATATAAGAAGTTTTTACTTGTTATATACAACACCGAGCTTCCCTGGTGGCTCAGATGGTAAAGTGTCTGCCTGCAATGCGGGAGACCCGGATTCGATCCCTGGGTTGAGAAGATCTCCTGGAGAAGGAAATGGCAACCCACTCCAGTATTCTTGCCTGGAGAATCCCACAGACGGAGGAGCATAGTAGGCTACAGTCCATGGGGTCGCAAAAAGTCGGACACGACTGAGCGAGCTTCACATAACAAGTTTTTACCAAGTCCAAGTCAATTAGATTTTCTGTGTTGTCTTCTAGAAGTACATAGTTTTGCATTTTATATTTAGATGCATGATTCACTCAAGTTCATTTTGTGAAAGCTGTAACATCCATGTTCAGATTTTTTTTTTGCATACGGGTATTTGTTCTAGCACCAGTTGTTGGAAAATGCTGTTCTTTCTTCATTGAATTGCCTTTGTTCCTTTGTCAAAATCAGTTGACTCTATTGACACAGGTCTATTTCTGGGCTTTCTAAACAATTCCATTGGTCTAGTCATCTATCCTCTCTTCTGTACCACAGCGCACTGATTATGGTTGATGTTCTGTACCGACCTGAACAAGTTCTTCTTTAGTCCTAGTTTGCCTAGAGTTTCTAATCATAAATGGCTGTTGGATTTTGTCAGCTGCTTTCTTTGCACTGATTGATATAGTCATATAATTTTATTTGTTTAGTTTGTTTATGTGATGAGTCACATTGAATTTTGAGTGATGAACCAAATATACATACCTAGAATAAATTCCAGGTACACACTTAGTCATGATCAGTGACCAAGTAATGACCAGGTATATACTTGGTCATGGTGTATAATTCTTTATCTACACTGTTGGACAAGTTTCTAATGTTTTGTTGAAGATTTTATACATAAATTCATGACAGTTATGGGTCTGCAATTTTTAGTTCTGTGATGTCTTTGTCAAGGTGATGCTGGCCTCATAAAATGAATTGAAAAGCGTTTCCTTCTCTTCTGTTTTCTGGAAGAGATGGTGTAAAACTGGTGTTAATTATTTTTTAAATGTTTGGTAGAATTTCTAGCAAAACCATCTGGGATGATGATTTCTTTATTGAAAGCTCTTTAATTATAAATTCAATTTCTTTAATGGTTATAGCGCTATCCAGATTGTTTATTTCATATTGATTGAGTTTTGGTAGCTTGTTGTTTTGGAGAGTTCATTCATTTCTTCTAAGCTGTAGAATTTATAAGCATAAAGTTCTTTGTCATATTCCCTTATTATTCTCTTTCACTTGTTTTTAAATAATGATAAGTGTTACGAATAAGGAAAGGCCTCTCCAAGGAGGTGATAGGTGAGTTAAGATCTGAAGGAGCCAGCTGTGGATGATTGGAGAAAGCATTCCTGGCAGAGAGAGATGTCAGTGCAGAGGCCCAGAGGGCAGGACAAGCTTGGCATGTTTAAGGAAGAGAAAAACAGCTGGAGTAGGAAAAGCAACAAGGAGAGAGGCTGGCATTGAACCTGAAGAGAAGGACAGGGGTTAAAGAATGTGGTGGCCTTGGTCCGTGGGAAGGACCTTAGATGTTATTGTAGAAGAAGTGGGACGTCATTGCATGGTTTTAAGTAAGAAAAACCATGCTTGGATTGATACTGATAACAGATCAGTGTGGCTGCTGTATAGGGGAACAGATGCTAAGACAGCCATGAATCAGAAGACAAGTGATGAAGAGTTGGCAGTGTTCTCCCCAAAATGATGGTGGCTTGGCTCCTAGGGGCAGCTGAGAAGATGGAGAGTTGGAGCGGGAGTGGGAACATGGCTTTAAGACACTTTCTGTTCCTCTTTGTGCAGCTGGCCTGAACGCCTTCTCTAAGGGATGCTTTTTTGTTGCTCTTCCCACAAAGCTATTTTTCAGACTGTTGACGTTCACGAAGTTTAAGTAAAGTTTAATATCATCTCAGCTATATTTTGAATTTTCTTTTTAGTCCATTCAGGCTGCTGACACAAAACAAACTTAGACTGGGTGGCTCATAACCAATAGAAATGTATTTCTCATAGTTCTGGAGTCTGGGAACCCAGGATCTAGGTATGGGCAGGTTTGGGGTCTGCTTTCTGGTTTATAGAGGTCCATCCTCTTCATAAGTCCTCACACGACAGGACGGGTGGGGAAGCTCATAAAGAGGCTGGAGTGGGTTGCTGTTTCCTTCTCCATTCATACCTTCATCACCTCTCAAAGACCCTCACCTCCAAATACCATCACCTTGGAAATTAAGATTTAATGTGTGAGTTTTGCAGGGGACATTCAGCCTGCAGTTTAGGCCCTCTAAATCCATCAAGTTTAAATAAAGATCAGACAATCAAAAAACAAAACAGCGATATTTGGGGTGTATTTCTACAGTGTAAATGACCCCAAGATTTTTGGACAGGCTCGTGATTCACAGCCTCACATTAGAGGGTTTCTGGAAAAGACTTCAGCCATTTGTTTTGTCAGAGCTTTAGGCCATTGTTCAGTGTTGAGAGATAACAAGAGTACAGTTTAATGTGCTACAGATGTCTGGGGACGGTGACTCAGGCTCCTGGCGGAAATCCAAGCCAGGAAACCTGCTGTTGCAATTCGTATTCTTCGTGTCAGTGCCGGAAACGGCTTGAGCTGTAATTGCAGAGTTTATAGTGATGTAAATGCAGCCAAACCCCAAGTGAAGCCTCGCAGATGTACATCATTAGGAAAGCTCTCTGCCTTGCTCCTACACTGTTCAGAGGCAATTCATTTGCAATCAGTTTCAAAGACTCTGTGGACGGGAAGAATGTTCTCTCATATTGTCTAGCTCTCTTTAAAATCTGCCCTCCTGACACTTTGATAAAAGGTAATAACCAAACTTGTTGTATTCAACAGAATGTGCTTATAATAACAAGTCCAACATTTAAAAAAAAAGTGTCACCAGCCCTTTGGATAATATACCATTTTCCATTTGACCCAATCGTCCAGTTGTCTCCAGCCCCTCCTTTCTCCTTACCTATGTTATGGCTAGTAAGGAGACAGCCACTTAACCTCCCAAGTCAGAGTGCCCTGGATCCTCATTTTAGAAGCTCTGCTTTATTTTTCTTCTAATATTAAAGTCCCCTAAAATTTCTTTTGGTCAGCTTCATTGTATAAACTTTTTGAAATAGAGAGGAAATTGTTAATATGGAATTATAATGTTAAGCAAAAGTGAAAGTGTTGTCTGGCTCTTTTGCAACCCCATGGACCATAGCCCACCAGGCTCCTCTGTTCATGGGATTTAGCAGGCAAGAATACTGGAGTGGGATCTTCCAGGGGGTCTTTCCAACCCAGGGATAGAACCTGGGTCTTCTGCATTGCAGGTGGATTCTTTACCATATGAGCCACTAGGGAACCTCATAATATTAAATACTATCATATTAATATTTAGCTTAATTATTTCTTTGATATCTTTGGATCCCAGTGGGAAACAGGTACAGAGTTAAAGAAGATGGTTCACTGTGAAAGAGGTATTCCTAAGAGTGTAGCTGGGTGTAGAGGGACCGCATGGGGCAGGGCAGTTGCCTGGGTTTGTAGCCCCAGAGAGGGATGCAGGATGAAGCACCTGTGGAACCTGGAAAAAGGGAGTTCTGGTGAGAGGGCGGTGACCTCCAGTGAGGGGCATAGCCTGCTTGAGGGGCCCTTGCAGGGAACAAGGCTGAGGAATCAGTCACTCTCCCCATCTTCCCCATCCTTTGATCTCGTGCTGGGCTCCCATTGGCTGAATCCAGCCCAAACCAGAGCCCAAGGGAACACATGCTTGTGGTCTATCCAGGTTACCTCCTGGGAGAGAGAGGTGGGAAGTGGATATGGAGGGACAAATCCATATGTTTTATAAAAGATTTTTATCCTAACATATTAATTTTGAAATATTGCCTTTGCCAACTGTATCATTTCCTGAGACCATTTTATTTGAACTCCATTGATTTATCAATTTTGTTCTCATCAGTAGAGCTGTCTTTGAATCACCTAATAAAGTTTTAAGAGATCTTCACTTTTTAAATATAGAACTTCTAAATCTTTCTATGATCCTGTTACTGGAATTTTTACCCAAGTCACAAATAGACTTTCAGCTATTACTATTTTTATTCTTCTTATAGATAAATTATATTTAAATATCAGTACTTTGCTATGTAGCTACTTACTGTTTTACTTCTAAAAATGACTTTAAGAAGTTATTTTTAATGGTATTTGTTCCTTATACTGAATAAAGAAACTGAAAGTAAAAGTTGCTCAGTCATGTCTGACTCTTTGCAGCCCCATGGACTATACGGGCTGTGGAATTCTCCAGGCCAGAATAATGGAGTGGGTAGCCTTTCCCTTCTCCAGGGGATCTTCCTAATCCAGGGATCAAAGCCAGGTCTCCCGTATGGCAGGCAGATTCTTTACCAGCTGAGCCAGAAGGTAATCCCATACTGGAGAGCCATATTAATAGAAAGTATGATTTAAAAAATGGATTAAATTTCTTTGCTTCTCTTTTGACCAGTTCTATCAGCTTGCCTTAATAAGTGTCCAAAAGTACAATTGATTGAGATCATTTCAGAAATGTTGTTGGATCATAGAAAAAGCATGAGAATTTCAGAAAACATCTACTTCTGCTCCATTGACTACACTAAAGCCTTTGACTGTGTGGATCACAACAAACTGGAAAATTCTTCAAGAGATGGGAATACCAGACCACCTTACCTGTCTCCTGAGAAACCTGTATGCAGATCAAGAAAAACAGTTAGAACTGGACATGGAACAGTGGACAGGTTGGTTCCAAATTGGGAAAGCAATGGGCAGGCTGTATATTGTCACCCTGCTTATTTAACTTATATGCAGAGTAGATTATGTGAAATGCCAGGCTGGATAAAGCACAAGCTAGAATCAAGATTGCCGGGAGAAATATCAATAACCTCAGATATGCAGATGACACCACCCGTATGGCAGAAAGTGAAGAGGAACTGAAGAGCCTCTTGATGAAAGTTAAAGAGGAGAGTGAAAAAGCTGGCTTAAAACTCAACATTCAAAAAAACTAAGGTCATGGCATTCGGTCCTATCGCTTCATGGCAAATAGATGGAAAAGCAATGGAAACAGTGACAGACTTTATTTTCCTGAGCTCCAAAATCACTGCAGATGGTGACTGCAGCCATGAAATTAGAAGACGCTTGTTTCTTGGGAGAAAAGCTATGCCCAATTTAGACAGCATAGTAAAAAGCAGAGACATTACTTTGCAGACAAAGGTCCATCTAGTCAAAGCTATGGCTTTTCCAGTAGTCATGCATGGATATGAGAGTTGGGCCATAAAGAAGGCTGAGCGCCGAAGGATTGATGCTTTTGAACTGTGGTGTTGGAGAAGACTCTTGAGAGTCTCTTGGACTGCAAGGAGATCAAACCAGAGAATCCTAAAGGAAATCAGTCCTGAATATTCACTGGAAGGACTGATGTTGAAGCTGAAACTCCAATACTTTGGCCACCTTGATTCAAAGAGTTGACTCATTAGAAAAGACCCTGATGCTGGGAAAGATTGAAGGCAGGAAGAGAAGGGGACAACAGAGGATGAGATGGTTGGATGACATCACTGACTCAATGGACATGAGTTTCAGCAAGCTCCGAGAGATGGTGAAGGACAGGGAAGCCTGGCATGCTGCAATCCATGGGGTCGCAAAGAGTCAGACATGACTTAGTGACTGAACAACAACAACAAAATTAACACAAAACGGTGGACATAGTAAGTGCCCACCTTCATTTGGTTTATGTTAATTATTTGTGAAGTTTCTCAATGACCCTAAATAATCCATTTTTTTAAAGAACTATCCTGACTGATGATTACTCTTATTCAGACTAGTAGCTAGTAGATTAAAGGTGAAATTTGGCAATAATGAAATACAAGCATGTGGCTGAAAAACATTTTCATGTGGTTGCTGTAGATAAATTCCAACATTTCCAGTTTGAATTTTGGCAGGATGCAGGCTAGTTTTGGAGAAGGAAATGGCAACCCACTCCAGTGTTCTTGCCTGGAGAATCCCAGGGACAGGGGAGCCTAGTGGGCTGCTGTCTATGGCATCACACAGAGTCGGACACAACTGAAGCAACTTAGCAGTAGCAGCAGCAGCAGGCTAGTTTTTGGAAGATTAGAGTTGGTTTATGAAGACCTGTTTATCTTCTGCCTGAATTCCGCATCTACCCAGTGCCTTCTGTAAGCACACTATTGCTGAATCTACTCGGACCTCTTCGTTGACCTGAGAACTGAAGGATCTTCTGCCTCTTTTTAAGCAATTCCTTTGCCTGGTAGGTGGCAAAGCATAGGTGAACCAGTTGTACTTATCTAGGTACCAGATTATGCTGTTTTGCCTTCTTTCTGATACTTGTCTTTTAGTTTCACTTTGGCTCTTTTTCTTGTCTTTCTCGTAAAGATGAAATCCAGAAACTGGAATAAGCCTTTGAGTTTGTCCAATTATATTTAAGCTAATGAAAGCTTAAACTAAGCTGTTCTTAATACCCTGGCATTGTATTTCTAAAAGGCACATGTTTTGTAGTCCCTTCATGCTGAAACTGGTGAGAAGAGCTAACATGTCATGATTTTCCATTTCAGTAGCCCTTCTACAGCACTGTAGGAAAGGAATCCTAAATATCAGAAGGCACTTTCCACATTTACAATTATACTTAGTACATCCAAATATCAAGAGGAAGGGAAAATACACAGATTAATCCCCCATCACACACACTAACTTCTGAATGGAGAGGGAGATTTTTCCTTACAATAAGGACCTGTTTCACTATAGTTTCTCATTAACCAAATCCACTACAAGGTCTGGGGATGGGAGACAAGGGGAGTTTCATTTAAGGTTTTGAGGGTTTTTGTGTTTTTTTTTTGCAAATGGGGACAGCAGAGTATTTCATGGTAGAGGGAGAAAGAAGGTCCATATTGCTAAAGGGGCGTGTGTGTGTGTGTGTGTGTGTGTGTGTGTCTGCATGTGTACATGTGCTTTGGGGTGAAGAAGAGAGGAGAAATGGTGCACCATTATGGAGAACATCCCAAAGTCATCAGGCAAACATGTAAATGCCTCAGGCAGGTCACGTGATGCAGGAAGCAGGCTGGCTGTGAGAAATCCACCGGTGTGCTAAATAGAAATGACCCGTGCACTCAGTAGTGACATCACAGAAGTGTGCATGTGTGCACACGAGAGACGACGTGCTGGAGCAACTTGGAGAGCCCTCGCCTCTCGTGGTTAATAGTTTACTCAGCAACGTGTGGGCCAAACCAGATCTGTAACTTGGAGCTGCCCTAGAGCCTATCAGTGAGTGATTTCTTGACTTCTCGTTGAGGCACAGCTGCTCGTGGGCATCTTTTAAACCCTGCTGTTTGAGCAAGGAGGAATTTGTTCCCCACTGGGGTTCCCTGAGGTCAGCTTCTCACTTTCTTGACTGTGTGCCTCTTCTGAGAAACTTCGCTTCCTTCTTGCATATTTTTCCCTCTACTACTTAATCCTAATAGTTTCTTACATTGCCCTAAAGTGACCAGTTATCCCTCATCTTTGTTGATTTTACAGGAAAACATATGTTCAGTGTCTCACAGGCCAGAATTCTGAGTGGTCTCCTTACTTGGTCTTGGGAAATTTAACCCTCAGAAACAGATAGGCTCATTTATTTGTTGCAGGTCTTGGTCTTTTCATCTGCTTACTTCATCTGGTTTCAGGGGTAACAGGACACTCCGTGCCTAATGGGTTTGACAGTTTGAGATCAAGCTGCAGTAATACATACTTCCACTAGAGGGCAGGTGTGCTTTTCAAATCAAGTGTGAGTGAGCAGTAGCAGGGAAATTTTAGCTGGCTTTCCTCCCTCTGATACTTCAAGGAACAGGAATTCTTGGTCATTCGTTGCCTTAAGGAAATTTAGGCCACATTTGTCTTAGCTGAGAAAATTTAAAGTAGACACGGTGGATTTTTTTTTTTTTGCACTTTTAGGCAATAAAGATCAAATTTGGGAGCGGTACATGATGTACTGAGAAATATTAAACTGAGATGACAGATTTCTAAACGTAAATGTGACATTTGGTTTTGTTAATGCCAGGCTAGTTTTACCTGTGTAGCATAGTATTCAAGAGATTTCCTTTATTCAGCAATAATTGGAACTTGAACTAAGAACTTGCTATGTGATAAGTAATGTTCTAGGCACTGAACACATACACTGCAGAGAAAAGAAAAAGCTCACCCATGTGGTCATGGAGGGGACAGCAAGTAGGAAGGTCCTGGGGTGGAAAAGAACTGAATGCCAGTGAAGCTGGAGTGAGGTGAGCTGGGAGGAGAGAGGATGAAGTAAACTGAAAGAGGTGACAAGGAATCTTGCATCAAGACCTGCAGGTGTAGGCAAGGAACTGCCATTTGTCAAACTTTTAGTGTTGTACACGTACAGTGCCATATATCCTGCTGTTCTGGAAACTCACAAAATAATCTCCTGAGGAGCCTGTCAGAGAGGCAAAGTCTGCAGAAATGCTGATTCAAAGGTCTAAGATGAGGCCTATGGATCTGTATCTTTAAGCTCCAAGGACTAGAGATGCAAAGGGTCTGTGGACCACATTTTAAGAAAATGTTGATTTGTTGGTTAGGGTTCTTTGACTGCAAGCAGTGGATTTGAACTCCAGCTAAGTGAAGTAAACAGAGAATTTATGGAAAGCAGCTGGGGAGCTAATGGAACAAGGGGAAGTCGATTAATAAGACCCACAGATGCTCTAGGCAGCTAGATTTGCAGGAAAAATGGGGCGTCTTTTCAAGACATTGCAGTCTAGAGATCAACTCTAAGTCAGGTTCTGTGCCTCCAGTGCAGACTTTAATTACCACATAGTTATTAAGCATCTACCAAGGGTCAGGCATTGTGGTAGACACTGGTGATACAGTGATAAACAAGAGGCCTGATTCATTATACCTGTTTAATTATTTATTTATTTATTATTTTTGGTTGCACTCTACAGCATGTGGGGTCTTAGTTCCCCAACCAGGGATTGATTGAACCTGTGCCCCCTGCAGTAGAAGCTCAGAGTTTTAAGCACTGGACTGCCAGAGAAGTCCTCATTGTGCCCTTTTAAAACCTTAACTGCCTTTCTACATGTACGTTTATTTGTTAACTGAGCAAGCATTTATTAATCTCTGCTGTATACAAGGTTCTGTGGGTGAAATAGAAATCGATAAAGAAGTCTTCATCGTAAGGAAACATACAATCAGAGAAGAAAGGCACAAATAGATTGTTGCTGCTGCTGCTGCTGCTGCCGCTGCTAAGTCGCTTCAGTCATGTCCGACTCTGTGCGACCCCATAGATGGCAGCCCACCAGGCTTCCCGTCCCTGGGATTCTCCAGGCAAGAACACTGGAGTGGGTTGCCATTTCCTTCTCCAATGCATGAAAGTGAAAAGTGAAAGTGAAGTTGCTCAGTTGTGTGTGACTCTAGCGACCCCATGGACTGCAGCCCACCAGGCTCCTCTGTCCATGGGATTTTCCAGGCAAAAGTACTGGAGTGGGGTGCCATTGCCTTCTCCGAAATAGATTGTTAGGCGAATCCAGATGAGTATGAGGTTGCTATCAACACACAGGAGTTGAGATATCTTCCCAGGAATGAGCTGAGTCATCTTTATTCATCTTCCTTGACAGCGAGGGAGACTTCGTGAGGCTGCCTAGAATTAAGAATGCCATGGGCTTCCTGCTGAAATGAAACCTCTGACTTTGGCCCTGAGCCTCTTGTGGATTAAGCAGCACATTCCAGGTTATTTGACATTTGTGATGGATTATGAGTCCTTGCTCATGCAGCACTGGGTGGAGATTTGGGGATTAGCCAAGAGTTGGATCACGATGCAGACAGATCAGTTGGATGATTCAGGCCCTCAGCAGTCACACTCTTGCCTGACTCACTGATGACTCCAGTCCTCCTCATCACAGCTTCACTTGAAGCAAACCATCCTCTCCACTTATAAATGTTTAACATCACCCTAAGCTGTGAATGCATCCAGCCAGGTGCCTGAGGCAGGCTTCTTAATACTGGGGGTGGTGATATGGTAGGAATGCATTCTTGTAGCCTGAAGAAATCTGATTTTTGTATGGATTTTAATGCATAGAGTGCTGTGAGGTCCTCCGTTTTCACTTATTCGCTCTTCAGGCTTTGTGTTGTTTATTTAACAAAAATTATTTTATATTGGAGTGTAGTTGATTTACAATGTTGTGTTAATCTCAGGTGTACAGCAAAGTCATTCAGGTATGCATATACTTATATCTATTCTGTTTTTAGATTCTTTTCCTATTTAGGCTATTATAGAATATTGACAGAGTTCCTTGTGCTATACAGTAGGTTCTTTTTGACGATCTGTTTTATGTATTCTGTTTACAAAGACCAGCTGACTCTTTATTTGAAGGGTTTGGCTTTCTTATGAGGGTATGTATAGGAATGGTAAAAACACAGATTCTGCAGTCAGGCTGCCTGGATTCAAATCTCAGCTCTGACACCGCGAGAACTTAGGCAATTTCTGAGCTTGTCTATGCTTCAGTTTCTTCATTTGTAGAAATGAGCACTAATAATAGCCATCATAGAGAGTGCATCAGTTAGCAATTGCCATAAAAGTGCTGCACAACAGGCCACCTTACGACCCAGAGATTGAGCTGTATACATATGTAAGCGAAAATTGAAGGTCAGTGGATCCAGCTGGGCTAAGAACGGCTCAGCTGGCTCTGCTCCCTGCTGCAGGTTACAGTTTGTTCCTCCCCGGACCAGCAGACTAGCAGCGAGTGCACGGTCCATGGTGCTGACAGAGTCCTTAAAGAAGCGCATGAGGCCTTTTGAGACATAGACTAGGCGGGGATTAGACCTGTGTCCCAGCCCTGTCCCTGGTTGCGCCTGGTGGGTAAGCAGCCCTTAGCTCTCCTCCTTCTCTAAGACTCTTACCCACTCCCTGTTTCCTGTCTCCTGGTGTGCTTTCCTGTCTGAGACGCAAACATCCCTCCTGCTTTGGACTGTGCTTGTCAACCTCTCTAGAATCTCCATTTGACTCCTGGAGTCTGACGGGGCTAGTTTCTGGCTGAGCTCGGATGGTAACCAAGCAGTTTGACATTAGAACCACTGAAGGAAAGCACTTTACCTTCTACCCCTCCTTCTTCAAGAGTCTCAGAATTCCTGTGATACCGTTTACTGTCCTTCCATTCATGTTTTATGATGCTAAGGATTTTTAAAGCCTTCTATTTTATATTAGGAAATTCCAAGTATTTTCCATGTTTTCCTTCAACATACACACATTAAACTGCTGAGTACCCAGCGCTGTGCTGGGCGCTGAGGAGGACATGCAAGAACAAGAGAAGCACCCTTCTCCTTGATCTATATAGTAACCTAATGAAAGGCTGGCTTTCAATAAGGAATCCATAGGACCACATCCTCTATTAATGCTTCCTGGAGATGACTTTTATCAGATTCTCCCGGCAACAGAATAAAACCACTTCTGGCTGTTTGAATGTGAATTGAATGTCTCTACCTGGCCACAGAAAAGTAGCTTTCCCCCTTCCTAATAATTCTGTTAGGAAACTTAATCCCAAAGTTGAGTTGTTTGCACTTTGCAACAGAGGCTCAGTGTCAAATCACAGTGTGGTACCAAAGGAGGAAGAGCCGACTCCCTGTGGCTTTGAGATGCCTCCCGAAGTTTCAGGTTGGCAACTGCTGGCTCTCCCGGAGAGATGCTCTATTCTATTTGAAGCTGTGCCTCTCTCCAGCCCCTCCTCACCACCAGGAAGTCACTTTGAACATCACTCTTGGCTCCAGGCCTTTGAAGGTGTCTTGCTAAAGAGACCATGCGGCAGGAGCTGTGTAATAGTCTGACTTTAGAAGGGTGGCTATCTTACAAACACACCTGGCTTCAAGTCCCAGCTCTTTGTGACTATCTTCGTGATTTTGGTCAAGTTTCCTGATGTCTGTGAGCTTCACTGTCCATATTTGCAGAATGGGGATAATGATAGTACTTATATGCATCAGGGTCTTTGGCTGCAAGTGACAGAAACTTATTTTCATAATTGGAAGGGGACACAGGTGGAGAACTTATTTCAAGATTGTGGGGTAACTTGTAGATTTGATGAAAATACTAAGAAGCACACTCGAAGAATAAGAATTAAGCAGTCCTGGGTATTTATGAATTAAGGATGAAGAGCTAGTCTCATCAGATTGTCAAATATATATCCCAGTTCATACCTCTCTTCTGAAATCTGGACTTATATATCCAACTGCCATCTGGAATCTCTGCCTCGAGTTATAATAAGCATCTTAACATTAATATTTATAAAATAAAATATTTATAGTATAAAATAAAATCCCTGCTACCCCTATTTTTGTAACCATATTGCCTTTTATCCAATTACCTTACCCAAAAATCTTACAGACATCTTTGCTTCTACTCACACCTCACATCTTGTCCGTCAGCAAATTCCTTCATGCCTTCAACCTATACATGATTCTGATGGCGCCTCACCTCCCACATGTCAGCACAGACCATGAAGCCCCCTTGTCTTAGCTGGACCATTGCAATGACCTCTTATCTCTTCTCTTAGCTTCACTTTTGCCCTGTCCCAATTATGTACTATGCTAAGCAGCTAGATTAATTATTTAAAAAACAAAATCAAAATATGTCACTTATACTTGAACTTCCCAGGGGCTTTCCATTTCATTGCAAATAAAATCCAGCATGTTGTGTTCAGCCTATAGGACCCAAATTTATCCAGACCCTGGCTGCATCTCCAGACTCACTGTGTAGCTCTCTCCCCCTTGCCTGGCACATTAGACTCCTTTAAATTCATTGAATAGACTATGGGTTCAACCAATCTTGGTTCAGTATATTTGAAAAAAAAAAAAGTTCAGAGAATTCCAGTAATCAGAACTTGAATTTGCCATGTGCAGGTAACTATTTAAATAGTATTTGTGTGGCATTTACAACTATTTACATAGTATTTACTTCGCATTGTTGTTTAGCTGCTAGGTTGTGTCCGACTCTTTGCGACCCCATGGACTGTAGCCCACCAGGCTCCTCTGTCCATGGGATTTCCCAGGCAAGAATAGTGGAGTGGGTTGTCATTTCCTTCTCCAGGGGATCTTCCCAACCCAGGGTCCATTGTCAGGCAGACTCTATCATTGAGCCACCTGGGAAGCCCATATTTACATTGTGTTAGATATTATAAATAATGTTGGTATGATTTAAAGTATACAGGAGCATAGGTTATATGCAAAGACTGTGCCATTTTATACAAGGGACTCAAGCATCCATGGGTTTGGTGTGGGAGCCTGGAGAAAGGTGTCTTGGAATCAATCCCCCTTGGATATGGAGGGATGACTATATACTGATTCTGTTTTCTGAAACCTGTCTCTTTCAGTCATTTGATTCTAAAAATTGCTCTATACCTTCACCCTCTTGCTAGACAAGGAAAAAGACAACATTTCATGGAGAGCCAGAGCCATTGTCTGAGTGATTCCCAAGGAAAGTTACTGTTGACTGTTAGCACCAATAGAATTACCTGAATTCCAAACAGTTCCCGGAATATGAAGACTGGATTGTAGTGAGTATGACACAGAAATTTCTACACTATTCATGTTTCACTCATCTACATGGTAGCACATACAGCTTTTGGTTTTCATACCATCCAAAGTAATGCTGTTGTGTACTTAAAATATAGGAAGCCAGCATTGTTTCACATAATCATTACTTGTTTTATAGCTATCCAGTGCTGAAATTTAAAAAAAAATTTCCTTTGCACAGCCTCTGTGTAATAGGAAGAAATATCCACTCCATGACGTTTACATATTTAGCTATTTTCTCCTAAAGAAGATCAGAGATATAGTAATAATAATAACAATAATAACAATAATAATAATTTTTCATGTTTAACGTTTTCTACTTTTGAGTGTTAAAAAAGATAAGCAGAGCCAGCAACTTTTTTTCCTTTCTTTTGAGTGTGGATATTAAGACTCTGGAAATTTCTGAGACTTTCCCAGGAACTACAGCTGTTAAGTGACTGAAGAGCCAAGTAAATTCACTTCTCTTGAAACCAGGCTTAGAGACGAATGAGGTGTGTTCAAGAGCTGGCAGCTGAAATACATGGGCTTAGATTGTTGCTCGTACATTGATTTCTATCTGTGGTCTTAGGCAAGTCACTTAACCTTTCTGAGCCTCATTTTCCTCATCTAGAACATAGGAAATGATAGCTAACTCCAGGGACTATTATAAGGATTAAATAGGGTGCACTGCTTCATACTCATGTCATCATTTATTTACTTATTCATTTAAGCATTATTATTTGAACCCCACTCAGTGCCATGCAATGTCTAGAGACTCATAATACAGCCCTGAGTAAGACTGGCTTTGCTTTTATGTAGCATTGAGACTAGTAGGTAATAGTCAAGTGCTTTAAGGCTCACATAGTAATATTTCCTTCTGCTCTCCTTTTTATAACCTACTCTATAGAATCATTGCCTGCACCAGTTATGAAAATTGTGCAAGATAATGAGAAGGACTTTATATATTAAAGGAAATTTATCACCACTACCGTATTACTACTGCTGGCATTATTACCCCTAGAAGCAGCAGGTTCCCGGTTTGGAAGGATGAGAAAATGTTAACACCACAAATTTAGTAACAATATCTGCAAAAGCTTTCCCATATTTAGCTCCTCTACTTTTTACCATTTTCTCTGTCAAGAAGAGTGACCATCTGTCTAGAAATGTAAAAACATCACTGCTAAGGATATGACATCTACATAGAAGTGAAATGGCAGAAATCTAGATGAGTCTGTGTGTGTAATCTAGATGGGGTGCACTTTTGTGCAAGGTAGTAAGTGAGCTTCTCTGTTTGGATATTGGTGATGCTTTTTTTTTTAAAGTGATGGGAGGGTAAGTAGATAGTATGACTTATAGATTCGGGGGCTTAATGTCAATCCACTGGCAAACTGTATAGAATCCAGTAGATAGATGGTTTATGAGCACACAGAGAAGGAAGCAGGTAAACTAGAAGCACGAACTTTACTGCCTCTTTAAAAATGTAAGGTTAGATTTTAAACTAGCACATTTGAATGGATATATCTGGATATAAGTAAGGTATTTGGAAAAATCAAGAAATTCTTGTTGTCAGCTTAGGTTACAGAGTCAGTGAATTACTTGGTTGAGCTGTCAAACATAAACTGTGGATTTAATGCAATCAGAGTTCAGATGGTCTCTGTCCTTGGTCCTGACCAGGCACTGCCACCCATGCCTTTTAAGACTTCAAGAAGTGGTTCCCAAACATTTGAATTACCAAGGACACATGGGGGAGAAATTGCTGCTTGGATTTAATGTTGGAGATTATGATTCTGGGGGCACGAGATGGGAACTGGGATGCTCTGCTTTAAAGAAGGTGCTTTCATAAATCTTGTAAATGACATTAGCTTAGAGGATAAATGAATACATTAGGTGGTTGAATTATAATCTGAAGTGACCTGAATAAGATGAAACAAGGACCAAGTTTAATGAAATGACATTTGAAAAACAGGAGTAAATTCAAGCATTTACTTTCGAGAGTCTGGAAACCCATTGGCATAAGTTCATGAAGAGGGGAGTAATAGCTTAAGATTAGTCATTACAAAAATTATTTAGAGGTTAGCTGACTGCAAAGTAAACACATGCCAGCAGAGGGCTGTGGTTTCCAACCCAGCAACTGTGAGCTGAAACACAGGGTATTTGCCAATGGATGTGAGTTCAGCTGTGCAATTTATAATTTCACCAAGTGACACCCTGTGTGTTCGACAACCAGAATGTCCTAGAAAAATAGAATTTAGAGTTTGGAATGATCTACAGCCATCTAGTTTGAAGGTACTCAGAGTTCTGTGGATCTCAGGGTTCTACAGGAAGGCTTCCTGACCTGCAGTTGTGGTGGGAGGTGGTTGGCAGAGCTCAGCACTCCTGCCCTAAAGTGAGCTTCCACCCTAGAAGCTCTGCTGATCTCTGTTTTACATGTTAGGTGTCCAAATAGAGGTTTGTATGAGAAATTTATTTTTAAATTTGCGTGATGAAAGTTTACGATAGGGGAATAAAGCTGAAGAATTCCTGACAAGTATGTCAACCTTACAATTTGCTGTCAAAAATATCAGCAGGGCATATTTTCTCCAAAAGATGCTGAAAGAGGAAAGAAACATACACAGTGCTCTTTTCATTAATTTGAGGAAAAACTGTTACCCAGGGCAAAAATGCCTGCTACTATCTATCTACCTACCTATCTGTCTTCTGGACAAAATTTCCTTTTATTGCATTTTCTGTTTAGCTGAAAAGCAATGCAAATGTTTTGACCCTTGGTGCCACTTCAGTGCGATGAGTCTGTAATAGGGACACAGATCATTCTCCTATTGTTTCTCACATAAACGTGGTGAGCAAATGATCTGTGAGAAGCTTTTGGTGCTCTATTCCCCAGTATCCTTTGTTGCAGCAACAGCTCTTTGCTATTTTAAATGATATTGAATGTTGCTTGTATAATTCATAAATATTTGCATTTAGTAATTATATCAATAAAAGATTTGGAAGACAATTATGCTGAATCCATTTTATTTTCTGCAAAAGAGGCAGAATCTTAATTAGTTTTACTCCTGGCACTCATTAACCCATATATAATCTCTGATTATGTATTGAATTCAAGGAGAATTTAAATAAATCTTTTCAAGGCTTCCCTGGGACAAAATTGAGGGTTTTCTTTTTTCCCCTATAGGTTTCTTTTCCTTCTAAAATGCTAATTTTATCTGGGAATAGGGTGAGAAGAAGAATATGTATTGTCTTGGATAAATGTAGACAATCTTTATCATTACAGTTATCCGGCTGGAAGAAAGGAATGAAAGGAAGAGGGCCAAGTATGATATAAACCACAGAAGTTCATTCTCAGAAACTTCTGGATCAAGTTTTCAAATTAAGAGTGTGCACCTTTATAGAGAACATTGTCACCGGGTGACTCATTCATTGTCATTCACTGAGCAAGGGTTTCTTGTGCTTTCTATGTGCTGTTTGCTACTGTTGGGAAAACACGGTAAATAGAAGACACAGTTCCTTTTTGCTAGCAGCTCATCAGTCTAGGCTAGGAACTAGGAGATGGACACAGCTGGGACATACCTGGTTTTATGACCCCATCTAGGATTTGCAGTGAGTGATGCTGAGTAAGAGTCGGAGGACCATTGGTGAGAGCTTACTCTGTGCCAGGCACTGTCACTCACGTGTATTATCACAGTTGCTGCTTACAATGCTCCATTTTGAAAATTAAAATAAAACCCACCCAAGCCACAGAATGGTTAAGAAACTTGCCCAGTATCACACAGCGAGTGTACAGAGGCAGGATTAAGTGAGATACTGAAGAGTAAGCAGGAATCCCAGAGCCTGGCTCACAGTGTACTTCCCGAGCATCAGCTTGTACAGCACACGGTGGCGGTGGCGCTAGTCATAGCATCTCCTATCAACCCCAGGAGCTCCTTTGCAATTTTGATCCTAATATTTCAGATGAGAAAGAGCCCCAGTGAGGATAAATGATTTGCCTGGGGACACCAAGCCCGGAAATGGCAAAGCAGGAATTCAAATCTGTCCTGTCTGTCCAGCCTTCCCAACTCTGGAGTTTGAATTTTGTTTTTCAGAGGGCTGCTATATTCACTGAAAAATTTCTGCAGGGGGTGACAGTGACAGTACTGGTGGTTACGGCTGGTGTTGTAGGGGTATTCTGGAGAGACGAGGTGGTACAGGTCAAGTAGAGACTAGAGGTGTGTGATCCGTTTGGAGATGATCACGTCTATCAAGTGGGATGAAATTGATGTGATGAGAAACAAGGTGTCAGGATGTGGATTTTGACAGCATGGAGAGTAAAAAAAAAAAAAAAAAAAAGAGGAGATGAATCTGAGTGATGTGTAGAAGGAAGGAAGGATCTCTGGAAATTAATGGCACGCTATGAGACATGAAAAGGAGGGCTGGCTAGACCAAGAGCAGGTGAGGGCAGTGTCTCTTCAACTCACCTAATGTCTGAATTGCTTGGCACGGTGTGTACCTCCCAGCAGGGATCTCCAGGCACTTGTAGGATACGTTCAGGAAAGACGAAGATAGTGCCAGGCTTCAAGTCTGCATGTTCTGCACAGAAGCAAAGAGAGTGCTGGAAAGGGTGCTGGTACAAGGGAAAAAGAAATGTGATTTTGCAGATTCTTTTTTTTTAAAAATTATCGGAGTATAGTTGATTTACAGCATTGTGTTAGTTTCAGGTGTACAGCGGAATGATTCATGTACACATATATGTATATAGAATATTGAGTAGAGTTCCCTGTGCTATATGGTAGGTCCTTGTCGGTTATCTTTTTTATTTACAGTAGTGTGTTACAACAATTGCAGATGCAGAGCCTAGCACTGAATGTAAGAGACTTCAGCTTGGAGGCAGTCCAAGTCTGGGGAACTCATTTCAGGGCCACCTGTGTAGAAGGTGATGGCTGCAGTGAAAAGGGCAGAGTTTTCTTAAGGAAAGTGAAAACAGCAGACTGAAAGAATGAGGAGCCCTTTGGCATGCAAAGTCACGATCCCCAAAGGAAAGAATGTGCTTCTAGAAGGAGGCAGTGCTAACAGTGTCCAGGGCTACACAGTGAACCAGAGGAAGCAGGATAGAGAAATGGTCTTCAAATGCAGCCAAAGGACTTTATCAGTAGCTTTGGAAAGAGCTGTTCTATTTCTGTGGTGTTGCTTCCAGTAGATTGCAGAGAGTTGCTGCAGGGACTGCAGAGAAAGGTGATGGCCATACATCGATAGATACTCAAAGCCCAGACCTGAGCAGGGAGACTGCCTTCTCAAGTCTAAGAAACTTCAAGGCTTTGTGAAGATGCTATTATTTTCAAGATTAGGAAAAATAATGCACCCATGCTTCTGGTCTGTGTTGTGGGCTGAATATCATCACCCCCAAATTCACATGTTGATGCCCCAACCCCCAGTAACTCAGAATTTAGCTGTGTTTGGAAATAAGGTCTTTAAAGAGTTGATTGAATGAAAATGAGCCATTACAATGGGATCCAAACCCAACATGACTGGTGTCCTTACAAGAAGAGAAAGATGCCAGCGGTGTGTGTGCACAGGGGGTGACCATGACCACGTGACAAAGCAGCAAGAGAATGGCCATCTGCATGCCATGGGGAGATGGCCACATTCTCTGGGACTTGCAGCCTCTAGAACTGTGAGAAAGTCAGTTTCTGCTGTTTAAACCCCTCAGTCTGTGGCATTCTGGCAGCCAGAGTTGACTAATGCAGTCTGCAAGGTGGTGGTGAGGTTAAGTGTACCAAGGGGGACAGCTGGTTTGGGGGGAAATCGATGGAAAAGAGCTTTGTACATACAGACGCAGTATAAAGTCCATTGGGAAAATAAAACAATCACAGGCTGATTGCCAAATAACTGACTTATGTGATATTTCTTGATTTTTACTTTTCTTAAAACATTTCAATTCTTGTCTTTTCCCGTTGAATATACCCATCCATTCCTTTGAAATTTGGTGTTCAAACTCCCTAAGGTTTCATCTCTTTTTCTATTCTACTCTCTATTTGCGGTTGTTGTTATTTAATAAATTACTACCTATTGGTGTGAAGGTTAGCGAGAGAGATGTTGCTGTCAAGGCATTCTATGTCATTGCTTTAAATTTGCTCATAATTGGGATATTTCTCAGTCATCTAGTACTATAGTTTACTTCTTGCTTTAAAGCGTCTTTTAGACTGTCTTCTTTCTCTTGAAATATTTCTTTAGCTGCATCAGATCTTAGTTGCAGCACGTGGGATCTTCACCGTGGCATGCTGGGTCTAGTTCCTTGCCCAGGGATCGAACCTTGGCCCCTGTCCTAGGAGTGCAGAGTCTTGGTCACTGGACCACCAGGGAATTCCTAGATGCCCTTTGTGTTTCTTTATCATTGTGTGAAGTTCTGAGGTTGATGCACGCCAGTGAAAACTGAATTGCTTTTCCTTCCCCATCCACAGCATCCAAAGATTCAGAAACTCAGAGCTTGTCCAGGTCCTTTTCTTATCCCCTGAGATTTGTTATAGATGGGACGTTAGTGTATTTGAATTTTCCCTATGTGAGGCAGAGGGTAAAACTCAAAAGTGGTTTATGTGGCTTCGTCCTTGGGGTTTAGTCACATTCTTTCTGGCTTGTTAAAGCCCACATGATAAGCAAGTGGCTAGAGTTGGAGGAGGAGTGTAGACCAGTGGTACATCTGTGGATGTCATCATGAAGTGGGTGTGTTAATCCTTCTTTATCCTCTGAGTTCTCTGTGGGAGAAGCTTTCCCCGAATCTAGACCAAGATGAGAACAATGATATTTTAAAATACTCGGCAAAATTTCATTTAGAAAAAGCTGGCCCTTGAGAATGTTCTGAAAGGACTGACTCTACCTATGTCTGGGATTTCTCTAATCTTTTGATCATCATTTAGTTAAGTTAAAAAAAAAAAAAAATTGATAAGCTATCTAGTTTACCAGTAAAGAATCTATTGGACACTTTATTTTAATAGGACTTCATAATCTTCTCTAGAGGTCTGAAAACAAAAATTTGTACCTATCCCAAGCATTATCCTGGAACTTTTTTTTTTTTTTTAATCCTGGAACTTAACTGTGCCCATTTCACGCTGGGATGTTTAAAGTGGACCGATGCCACATCACTTTTTCTGTATTATTTGTGGGCATAGTTGGAAGTTTCTAGGTCAGAGGTGGGACTGCAGGATGGATCTCTTGGCACATTTGGGGTTTCAAAACAAGGGAAATTTTTCAAATTTTATGTGTTATACTAGCAGGTTGAGCTCTGAATTCATGAGTGAGAACTTTGTAAAAATTTAGTGTTGAGTTGAAGAATCCTGTATAGAATGCATTCAGAAGCTCAGAAAATACCCTGCAGGCCACATTGTTGAATAAAAATTTAACTAATCTCATTTTGTTTGCATGATTAAAGCACTTTTAGACCCTGAGTCTTCAAGTCCTTCAGAGTTTCCTGCCACACTTATATGATATTTTGATTATAGTTGGTATAAATGGAAGGTTCTACCATCAATTTTGTCTGAAGCCTTAGGTTTACAGTTAAATTCTATTCTACACATCTATCCCTGAAGTGATATTTAATGTTAGTATAATAATTTCCTTGGGAACTACTTTAAAAAATATTATCTAGGTGCCAGTGTGTCCAAAACTCCTATCTCCAGCCTGAACTACTCTTGCAACTCCAGCCTTAAATATGTAATGGACCACCAGACATGTGCACTTGGATATCTTAAGGCATCAGGAAATTAACATGTCCCCCAAAAAACTCTTGGTTTCCACCTTAACACCTGCTCTTCTAGAATTCTTCTCCTGTTAGGACATAGCACCACAAACCTGAGAGTCAATCTTGGTCTCTTTCCTTTCCTCCCCATTTCCTTTCAAATTAATCAGCAAATCAAATCAAATCCAACTGCTTCACTACACCTACCCTAGACCAAGCCATCACCATCTTTCAAGAGGGATCGTTCGATAGTCTTCTTTTTTGTTTTTTTGTGATTCAGTATTTTTATAGATTTTACCCCATTTATTGTTACTATAGAATATTGACTCTATTCTCCATGCTGTACAATATATCCTTGTAGCTTATTTATTTTACACAAAACATTGTTATTGTTTAATGCCTAAGTTGCAACCCCATGGACTGTGGCTTGCCAGGATCCTCTGTTCATGGGATTTTCCAGACAAGAATACTGGAGTGGGTTGCCATTTCCTTCTTCAGGGAATCTTCCTGAATCAGAGATCAAACCCATGTCTCTTGCATGGGCAGGTGGGTTCTTTACAACTTAGCCACCAGTGAAGCCTGGAAAGAGTATTTTGTAGTTCTTAATCCTCTACTCCTATCTTGCCCCTCCCCTGCATGAGTCTTCCTACCTGAACCTTCTTCTAGTTTTGCCCTTTAAAATCCATTCTAGTAAACAGCTGCAGGAACGATCTTGTTACAGTGCAAATAAGTTCATGTCACTTCATTGTCAAACCTCTTGTGGTTTCTCCTTATACTTAAGATAAAATATGAACTCTTTCTCATGGCCTCAAGGTGCTACATGATACAACCTCTTGCCCCTCTCTCTGCCTCAATATACACCTCTCTATAACTTAATCACTGTTCTGCCTTCACCCTGAGCCTCTTTCTGTTTCTGTGAATGGGCAAAACTTCCCACCCCAGTACCTTTACACTTGCTGAATATTAGCCCAAAATAATGCTCTGCCTGCCACTCTGCTTCCCTTTCATTTCTTCACTTGATTAGATCTTTCTCCTCATCAGGCTTTACCTCAGGTACCAAGTTATGGGAGTGACCTTTCTTGGTCATCTCATCTAACGTAGCTGCATACATTCCCCCTCTCCTTTTATCACTTCCCTTTTATTTGATTCATACAACTGGTTACTATCCAGAATTCTTTCTTTCTTTGTTTATTGACTCTCTCCTCCACTACAGTGTAAGCTTTACAAAAGCAAAGACCCTACTGGTGTTATTTTCTATTGTATTCCTAGTGTGTAACACAGCCCCTGGCACATGAGAAATGCTTTGATGAAGAGTGTTGTCAGTATTATATCCTCATTTTAATGTTTTTCACGAAGTCATGCCTTAGACTACTTTCCTTTCTTATCATTCACTTTTAAATGTCCCCCTTTCCCAACTACAGCTTACTTAGCTCTGTATGAGTTGAGGTGATAGCTCATTTTTAAATTGTCAATAAAAATTTTGAGGAAAAACTGGGACTAATAATGTTTATAGTTTTTAGATTCTGATGCTATATAATAGAGATTACATTTATGAAAAGCATCTGCTGTTCAATGACTTCAACATTTATTTAACAAAGAGCACTTGAAAATATTTAAGCACCAGAAAAATGTTTTCTTATTGAGTTAGCTGCCCAGAATGTGGCATTTTATTTTCAACTTTTTAGCCAATGGTTCTCTAGTTGTCTGAAGCTTAAATAAAGATAGTGATTCTAGGTTTCATGGGCAACTTGCTCCCATGTTAGAAGTCACTTTCAGGTAAGAAAAGAAGTCTTATTTTATAAGTATAATTATCAGGTTTAAGTGAAACTGACGGCCTGGAAAGGTACAATAAAATAGCTTCAGGACAATAACAAATTTCAGTAAGGTAATGTCAACCTATCATCTTTAATGAAATCACATACTTTGAGTTAAAGTCTGTGTTTTAGTATACTGTAAAAATAAAAGATGAAAAAATTTTTCAAAGAATCAAACAGCAAGGATGAAGCAAACCAAGTGAAATACATTTTAGATGCTTTTAAAAACCTTGCTTCATGAAGTCACAATGCTCCAGAAAATTGGAATCTATGTTATTAAACAAAAACACTAATTCCATGATTTTATACTTAGAATATAGCATTGTAGAGTTAGTATACAGAATGTTCTATGTATTCTGATTTTTTTCCCTTACTGCCAAGGGAATCTTGAATCTTTTAATAAACAAATATAATGGAAATTAGAGAAAAATAAGATAAAGGCTGTTAGAATAAGTAGGCACAATATATTCAACAGATCAGCTTCACTAAGAAGTCTTATTAGTATTGGTTCAGAAAGTAAAGAGTAAAAGGTTCAAGTTATGATTCTTCAGAGTTGATTTATGAATCTATATTACATTTACTATAAAAATAAAATCAAACCTTTTATAAAAAATTATACAGTCTAGTAGAATATTTTTAATAACTAATAGCTACATATGTATTTTGTATATAAATTACAGATATTTATATTAGTATTATAACTGATATCTAATATAGTATTTCACAATGTGACTTTACGTTCCCAAAAAGTCATAGCGTTAAATAACATTAAATCACAGAGTGGAAAGGTATTCACTTTCAAATTCTTTCTCTCTTCAAAGCTAGTATAGAATTTTGCAGGCACACACTAAAGAGAGAATAGTACATTCAAGATTATGTCTCTTGCTAAATTTAAGAAATTTTCAGCCATAATTCTTTTGAATACTTTTTCATCTCTGTAGCCTTTCTTCTTTCCTTCTTGGACTCCAATGATGTGAGTGTTAGATCTTTTGTTTTAGCCCCACAAATCCTTCACATCAGGAGATGTGGAAAACACTGGAGCACTTTCAGAGAAGTACAGATTTATCAGAGGGCTAAGGAGTTGTTGGCCTTACTCATCCATTAAATAATTTCCTATCAACTTTCTCTGAAGACTTTCAGATCAGTTCACCTTTGGTTCTAATAAAATAGCCCACTTTTTACCCTCCGACATGAACAAATTGATCATAAAATCCAAGAGTAGCAAGCACATGAAGACCATTGAAGGACTGAGCTGGGGAGAACAGCATAAAATGAGACTCAGTAGTCTCCCAAGAGAAAGGAGTGGGCCTGAACCAAGATTTTTTTTTTTATCCTTCCCGTGTTTACTAAGCAGATAAGTTAGGCCCGCTGTCCCAGAGCAGCAGAAGCAAAGGGCCGGAAGAGGCCGTGAGTGACTCTAGGAGGACTCTCTGCTGTCTGTAGGGACAACCCTCCCCCCTGCAAGAGCCGGAGGCACGTCTTGGCTTCTTGTCTTTCTCCTCTCATGCATATGTTCATTCTCAGTCACTCAGTTGTATCCGACTCTTTGTGACCCCATGGACTGTAGCCCACCAGGCACCTCTGTCCGTGGTATTTCCCAGGCAAGAATACTGGAGTGGGCTGCCATTTTCTCCTTCAGGGGATCTTCCCGACCCAGGGATTGAACCTGCATTTCCTATACTACAGGAAGATTCTTTACCACTGAGCCACCAGGGAAGATCCGTCTTTCTCCTCTATGACAGTTTAGTAGAGAGCTTGCGGTACAGTTTTACTAAAGTTTAATAAAATGTTTGTTTTTCACAAATGGCTTCCACTTAGGTTATAAGATACAAGTTTTTAATTACGATAGTAAGAGAAGGTTTCTTTTAAAAATAAATGTATTAAAATAAAAAACATGAAATAATATAAAAGTAAAGAGTAGTATGGTGAAATACAACTATGACAATAATTATAACTAAGCATTATGTAAGTTCTTAATATAAATGTATTTATTTTAATTGAAGGCTAATTGCTTTACAGTATTGTGATGGTTTTTGCCATACATTAACATGAATCAGCCATGGGTGTACAAGTGTCTCCACCTCCCTCCTCATCCCATCCCTCCGAGTTGTCCCAGTGCACTGGCTTTGAGTGCCCTGTTTCATGCATCGATCTTGAACTGGTCATCTATTTCACATATGGCAATATACATGTTTCACTGTTATTCTTTCAAACCAAGTTTTTTTCTCAAATCAAATCAATTTTTTTTTGTTTGTACCACACTGTTTTGGGAAGCATTACTACGAACAATGCTAGTGGAGGTGATGGAATTCCAACTGAGCTATTTAAAATCCTCAATGACAATGCTGTTAAAGTGCTTCAGACAGTACTTTTCATTCTAAGAATGTGCCCCACAGTTTGAAGATGATTCGTTTAAACTCTGAGAATTTTTTTTAAAAAATCAAATGGAAGTATGGAAATGAAGTCACTCAGTAAACTGGAAGAGTCTTTTCAAACTCCTCTCTTCCCAATGAAGAAACATAAATGGATAATCTGGCCAATAACATTGATAACACCTCTAGCTCTCCTCTCTGCTGCCACTAATTTATATTTTTCCAAAAATTATCTAGAAAATGTTTTCAAATGAGATAGTGGTTGAGAACTGGGAGTATGTGGTTAGACTTTCTATGAGGCCAAGTAGAAGAAAACCCTCTATTGCAATTTTGGGGAAATACAGGTGATTAGCTGGTTAATGCTCTTTTAAGTAGGGAGTCAGTCAATGACTCCTTTGAAGCACATGGTATATATGTAAGTAAAAATAACTCTGGAGAAAAAGCAAATACGGTTCTTAACCTCATAGAGCTGAAAGTCTTACATAGACTATCAAAGCTGAGAGACCCAAGGCCAAAAGTTAGCCATGGCAACATCATAGAAGATGAACGCCAAGTTACATCTTGGGACTAGCTAGATCATTCACCTTTATTTCATCTTGTTCAACACCTCTGGGGTCCCTATAATTCATCACGTCTATGGTCTATACTAATTATTGTGGTGGCATACAGCTAGCACATGGAGAGTACATATTACAAATGAAGCTCCATGGTGGGTGGCTCCCCACGTTTCTCAAAACCTGTTATTAATCCATATTTTATAGATAAGAAGTGAAGTCACAGAGTGTGCCTCTGCTGAGGGACTGAGTGGCATTTGAACCCTGGTTTAATTGACGCCTTGGCTTCCACCTTAGCTACTGAGCCCGATTATCTCACCCCCAAAATAAAGAAAGCAACTTCTCCTCTCCGGTAGGAGTCCACGTGTTCCATTGTGGCCTGCCATCTTAGAAGGCATGGGGCAGTGCTGAGTTCTAGAGTCATGACAAGGTGTCTGCCTTCCTCGTTAACAGGCTTTGTTTGAATCTTTTCGATGGCATCCTTAATGTCCCTGAAACCTGCTTTGTGTTTGTTTAATTATAATATAGCCTGGCACTTTGACGTTTCATTTTCTTGTTTGGTTGTAATTATCTTCTATGAGAGTAAGAGCAGAATTGGATTATATTTACTTCCTTTTTCTCTTTTTTTTTCTTAACATGCAAATCCGACTGTGACTCACTGTGCTCCAGTGAGCCTCCATTCTGGGTGACTGACCTGGGCTCAGCCTTAAGGGATGCAGCAGCCAGCCAGCCACGGTCAACCTGCTGGGCGCTGGGGGCTGGGCTTGTGGAACACAGCATGGGTCTGCCCAAGTTCAGCACATCAGCTGTGCCATGGAGGATAGCTTGCCGTCTGCGTCCATGGCCAATGGTGAGCCTCGGGCCACAGGAGAACCTCGACAAGACAGCGGGGACCCTGCCACTGGCCTCTGCTCTTCTTTCCAGATAATTAGGATTTTTCAAAACAAATGATCTTGTCCTTCAAGACTCCCACTTCTCTGGGGTCAGGTTGTATTTGGCCTGAGAGTCCTTTTAGGAAAACTGCCACCTCTCTAAATGGGGACTGTCCTTTAATAGATCATGCAGTATTTCATAGAAGTCAGCAGATGGCTGCCACTCATACACAGCGTTATGCTCACATAATGATTTGACCCAATCCTCATAACAGCCCTCCCACCCCAACCCCATAAGAAAGGGTTCCTCCCATTTAGTTATCTGCATACCACCTTTAGGGCTTCCCTGGTGGCTCAGACAGTAAGGAATCTGCCTGCAATGCGGGAAAGCCAGGTTCAACCCCTCAGTCAGAAATATTCCCTGGAGAAGGGAGCGGCAACCCACTCCAATGTTCTTGCCTGGAGAATTCCATGAACAGAGGAGCCTGGTAGGCTACAGTGTGTGGGGTTATAAGAGTCGGACATGACTGAAGCAACTTGAGCATGCAAGCATACCACCTTTACAATATTCATTATATACATGTCCTTCCTCGTATCCAAGTAAATGACTTTTTTTCAATCACTGTTTTTTTTTTTTCATATATGATATTATACACATTTATTTCCCCCCCACAGTTGTGTTAACAAAACATTTAGAAGGAAGGGTACAAAATATGTGATCTTCTCATAGGTGGGCTTCACATCTCTTAACCTTTAGGATTTTCTGTTGACAAGTTCAACTTCATGATCTCTAAATGCCATCATTCACTGCAGCCCCCACCTTTTTTCCAGACTTAAGTTTACTACTATGTTAAGAGAACTTTAGCATTGCCATGATCCTGTGTGGTTAGATCAACTGTTAGTGTTAGTGCGTTCTCCTAAGTCTGTCTCATCCAGCTAAAGAGTCCTGTTATCAGCCCAGCTTCAGAATTGGAGTATAAGTAGAGAAAGACAGAGTGGGAAGGAATATAGGAACACAGTCATAATCAAAGAGGCCAGGTTTATCAAAGAGCTGGGCCAGAAGGAGGAGCAGGAAAAACAGGAAGAAAGGGGCGGGGACAAGACTACCTGAGCTTGGGGTTTGAAATAAGAGGTATGGAAGCAGCTGTGGGGTGTGAATGGTTGAGAGGAGAGAGGCAGCTTGGAGATATACTGCTTTGTGTGAAAGGTTAGGTTTCCTAGAAAGCTGACCCTGAGTCAGAGACTAGTAGTACTCAGTACGTCAGAGAGGACTTGGGTCCATGCTTGTGGGGAGGAAGTAGAATGGGGCAGAGGAAGAAGGTGAGCCACAGTGTCGAGAGAAAGACTTCAACTGAGCCTGCAAGAGACCTGAGAACAGAATGACCCTTCAGGTCTGTTCCCGTCAGTAGTCAGCTATTGGATGTGTGTCGTCCTAGGGAGAGGGAAAGGACTCTGGGCAGGGCTTCCCTCTACATCTAAAGCCATCCCTGAAGGGCTGCAAGTTGGGTGAGCGAGCTGCACGCTGGCTCACTTCAGTCAGGTGTCCAATTCTGAGCCAACCACAGAGCTTGGAGGGTAGGGAATACTCATTGGCCAGGTAGGTGCAGTATGCCACCCTGCAGCCAGGACATCCCATCAGCCCCTCTGGAACCATGTGGATTGAGAATTCAGGAGGGATGATTCCCAAAGGAAAGTCAACGTGATGTCCACGAAACAAAAAGGAGTATATGAATGCCAGTCAGATAAAAGTACCTGACATCTACCACCCTTTCAGGCCAAAGTGAAAAAATCCCACCTTTGCCACTTTTATTTGGCAAATTGCTTCCATTCTTCCAGCCGCCACCCCCCTCCCCCACCACACTGTTCATATATATAAAATTGGGCTGATAATTCTGACTTGGCAGGATTGGTGTTATGATAGTTGTTGATATGTATATAAAAGCTCTTTGGAACATAGTGGGTGCTCACTAATTAAGAACTATCATTACAGTTAATGGCAAGCACACTCTGGGCTGTATGCTGTTTCCACAGTATTATCTCATTTTCCATTAGGAACCTATGAAAGCCTTTAAACTGGACTAAGCACTAATGACTTCCATCTTTTCACAGGATAGTTAATGCTGTCCCAGCACCATGAAGAGAGAAGGCTGTGACATCTAAGCATTTTCCACTCTGCACACAAATTGGCAACAGGGAAATAGTTCTGTCTCTAAAGATTGTGATCAACAAATATGTTTTGCAACCCAATTTTGAATCTTAGTGAAAAGATTGAACAGAACTGGATAGAATTTCAATCAGGCCTTTCTCTTGATGGTGCATTTGACAAATCAGAGTAGCAAGAATACATTCTCCAAATGGTACCCAAGTGGCTGTTAAATACCTCAAAGACAGGAAACCCGGAAAGGGATGAATGACTATGAAATTCAAGTGTGATGGGTTTTGATGTAACTGAAAGGTTAGAGACAAATGTGACTGTGTACCTAAAAGAAAGGGATCTGGGCTGCTCCCTGAAAGAGAATACGGTGATTGCTTTCTGAGGACATGTATCACTGGGAATACAAGGCCAGCAGCACCACGTGTGAGGAGATAGAGCAGTGTTGTGGTCCCACAATCGTGGCAAACATCCCATGTGTGAACCGGGGCAAAATGTCTTAATACCCTAGCCCACAGAGTCCTCATCCCTTCATATATCCCTAGTGATTCTCTGGCTCCAGCCTGATGTTTTTTCGTAAATTCTCTTAAAAAAGCGCCTCTCCCCAGTGCCTTCTCTCACAGTGCTCTCTGCCTGGAGCACTCACCTGTAACTCCTCCCAGTTACTCACCATGCCTTTCTCCTCCTGGAAAGTTGTGTCCTCCCTGGGTTTCCTGGTGCCTCCACAGCTTACTGTGTTCCTCCAGTCCTTTGCCCTCTGTCTCATGTTTCCCTTAGCCTCTCAGCCTGTGGAGCCAGGAATCATATCTGCTAGCTACCAGGTATATGCTTAGTGCCACGGATAGTACTGGGCCATACTAAGTCCTCAATACTTTTTGAACATTAAAAGTAAAATAGACTGAATTTCATCACAACCCACCTGCTTCTAACAATAAGCTTTTGGCCTGTTTATGGGAGAAAACATCAAGGGTGGCTCTTCCTAGGCTTCTCTCCATCTCTGTTGAACATTCCAGCCAGGCTTGAAAGTGCTCCAGTAGAGCTCCAACCTTCCACCGGTCACTTCTGGTCCCTCCCTGGGGCCCACCGTAGGCCACTGCAGACTCTGCCTCACTGTGACACGTGAAGTCCATAAAACTGGCATCAGTGTACTTTTATGACTCACCATTTCATATAGGCATTTATTTTGGCTTTCTGAGGACATTTGTATCTGTTTAGTCATTCAAGTAATGGACCTCTGCTGAGTACCACTTTTCACCTCTCCCTGAATGTAGCAATCTGGCCTCATGTTTATCTGAATATGAAAAATTCTCTTTCTGAAGGTCGTTAGTAGCAATAGCACCATTTATTGAGGACTTGCTATATGCTTCATAGTCATAGGGCAATAATCATAATTTCAAACTCCTGTGAGAATTTATGTGCCACATATACTATATACATGGGAGGGATTGGGGGCAGGAGGAGAAGGGGACAACAGAGGATGAGATGGCTGGATGGCATCACTGACTCGATGGACGTGAGTCTGAGTGAACTCCAGGAGTTGGTGATGGACAGGGAGGCCTGGCGTGCTGCGATTCATGGGGTCACAAAGACTTGGACACGACTGAGCGACTGAACTGAACTGATACTATATACATATCGACGTGTGCATGTGTGCTGTCTCTTCAGTTGTGTCTGACTCTTCGTGATGCTATAGGCTGCTGTCCACCAGGCTCGTCTGTCCATGGGTTCTTCAGGCAAGAATACTGGGGTAAGTTGCCGCACTGTCCTCCAGGGGATCTTCCTGACCCAGATATATATCTGTGTGTGTGTATATATGCAAACTGGCTTAATTCTCACAACAACCTTATGAGGTGTTATTACCTCTCATAAAGATGAGAAAAGTTAGACAAATAAGTGACTTAGTGGCAATCACAGGGAGATTAGTGGCAGAGCTGAGATGGGAACCCAGATGAATGGGATCAGAGTCGTAGAGTCTGCTTGAACTACAGATGAGGAAACTGAAACTTATAAAAGAAAGTTTATGTACCCAAAGTCTCATGGCTGGAAAATAGCAAAAGCAAAATATTAATAATAATTCAGGTGTTCCCAACTTCTGTAGTCCTTGAGGACCACGTGTATTACCCTTTCTCAGTCTGTGGTGCTTTGTATCAGATGTGAGTGATGAGCAGAGCCTTGTAAGTGTGAACTCATGTTATCAGTCATCTCCAGCTCCATTAGGACTAGTGACTGTACTGCCTAACTAAAATGCACCATCAATAATTAATATATGTGTAATGATAAGTTTATCATGGAGAAGAAAAGATACAGAATCAGTCCCAGTAATGGTACCACAGGTCCCTTCTTCAAGGTCTTACATTAGTATACTCAGAGTGGAATATTAGATTACCTAATTCCAGGCTGCTGCTGCTGCTTCTGCTGCTAAGTCACTTCAGTCGTGTCCGACTCTGTGCGACCCCATAGACGGCAGTCCACCAGGCTCTGCCATCCCTGGGATTCTCCAGGTAAGAACACTGGAGTGGGTTGCCATTTCCTTCTCCAATGCATGAAAGTGAAAAGTGAAAGTGAAGTTGCTCAGTAAGTGTCCAACTCTTTGCAACCCCATGGACTGCAGCCTACCAGGCTCCTCCATCCATGGGATTTTCCAGGCAAGAGTACTGGAGTGGGGTGCCATTGCTTTCTCCTAATTCCAGGCAGTAAGAGTCAATTTTTCAGAAAAGATTACTGTTCTCTGGTTTCAGAGGCAAAAATCAAATAGATTCTCAGGTTACACCACTGTACCCAAACTCTCCAGATTACAGTTTCCATCATGCATTTGCCCAACCAGAAGGATGTCCATACACAGAAAGGCCCTAAAATAAGGGTCTTCGTGATCCTTGAGGACATGGCACAGTGTGTGTGTCTGTTTATGGAATCTTAGAAGTTTGTTTTTTTGTCTGTGATCTTGACCATCGTCTAGGGAATGGAGCAGCATCCTTATAAGGCTGTTGTGAGGCTCCAGGGAGATAATGTATTGGGTAAGTACTTTGAAAACTGCAAAGTGCTGAACAAATGGAAAGTGGTATTATTCATCATCATCCCAGGAATTCAGTTACACCTTAGGTGCCTGATGGTTCAGCCATAATATCCAGCCCAAATGGAAACTCTTCCTGGAAAGTGGTGATGAGCTAGGTCTCCATTTTATTCATGCTGTCACTCAGTAAGCAACATTTTATTTTTATTGACTTTTCTTAACACAAATAATGTATGAATGAATTATTCTTGGAAAAAAAGCCATACTAAAATATCATAGGTATTTTTCTTGATTCACATCCCACTTCCCATCTGGCCTCCTTCCTCAGAGGCAAGCACTGTAGTGAGTATATTTTGATTTTTCTAGACATTTTTTTATGCTTTTCTATATGCATATGTCTCTGTGAAACTAAATGGTATGAGTGGGAGTCTTTAGCATAAATGATATTCTGTATGCATTGTTCTGTATCTGGACTCAACTATAAATCACTGAAAAATATGTGTTGAACATTTATTGTTTTGTTACATATGGACCTAAATGATTCGTTGGGAAAGCTGTGTGATATTGAACAGGATCAAATATCCCACCATTTATTTTATCCTTCTTCTTACTGATAAGTAGCTGGATTCTTTCTTTCTTCCTTCCTTGCTTCCTTCCTTCCCTCCTTCCCCCACTCCCCAATTTACTTTTTTTTTCATTACGGCAAAACCTCTTACCTTGAAAGCAAATCATGATCATGTTCAACCTTTTTGGATCAAAAGAGGCTTTCAGTTTTATTCTAAAAAGAAAATGCTCCCCAGAATTCCTTGGGCAGTAAGTACGTTAAATTGCTATAGGCCACACTGCCAAGATCTAACCAAAGAAATCTGAACACCAAGTCTCATTCTGTTCAGATTCACTGCTCCAGTATTTTAGCTCTGAGAGAATAAAAATATGTTCAAAGAAATAAAAATGTCTTAAATAACGATGCTTTAAACAGTGCATTAACCAAAAGACAATATTAACCACTAGAGCAGTTCTTCTGAGTGTTAGCATCAAATAAAGTTTGCAGTTATCTCATGTTTATGGGGCAAAGTTTATTTTTAAAAGTCTTCAGTTTAAATAGGCATCTTTGTCAAGATATGGATCTAATAGTTTATACCACCTTATGAAAAGCAGTGTGCTATTATAACCCACACACGGTGGGTAATAATAGGTTTAAACCAGGCTTGCTTCAGGGCTTGACTACTGATTATCTAACCCTTCTGATGCTTGAGGGGAAAATCATACTGGATGCTGGCTTCTGGCCCCAGTTTCCATGTTATTCAGAATGGTTGGAGGTCCATGCTTCTTTGCCTAAACCACAAAATTATTGAAGTTGATGCTACCAAAGGCAATTTTCCTGTTGCTTCTTAACTCTGTTGAATTATTTCTTTATAATAAATTTCTAGAAGTGTAAATAACCTCTTTATGACTCTTAGTATGTGAATTTACTCAGTTGGTAAAGAATCCGCCTGCAATTCAGGAGACCCTGGTTCGATTCCAGGGTTGGGAAGTTCCACTGGAGAAGGGATAGGCTACCCATTCCAGTATTCTGGCCTGGAGAATTCCGTGAACTGTATAGTCCATGGGGTCACAAAGAGTTGGACACGACTGAGCAACTTTCACTTTCATGTGAATTTATCCTAGTGTTCCTCCAGAAGCATGGAACACATTTTCAGTGCTGCTGGCAAAATATATGCAATGATGGTAATAACAGTAACAAAATGGCTAGCTTCTGCTTATTGAGTGTTTATTGTATATTGGGCACTGTGCTAAGTACTTTACACAACAACCCTGTGTGCTAGGTACAATAATGATGCCTATTTTTGAAATAGGGTGATGAGATTCAGGGAATCAGAGAGGCTATTCAAGCTCCCTTAAGGTCACCCAGCTCATAAGTGTTGTCTCTCCATTACATGTAAAATAATAGTAGTAATAACCAGCAGTAATAGATAACAAGTATTGTATGTTTAATCTATACCAAGTATTACATGTACCGACATTATATTATGTACATTATCTCTTTAATGCATATGCTTTATCACTGTAGCTTTATCTGCAATGGATGCTGTTGCTGCTGCTGCTAAGTCGCTTCATTTGTGTCCAACTCTTTCTGATCCCGTGGACTGTAGCCCTCCAGGGTCCTCTGTCCATGGGATTCTCCAAGGCAGGAATGCTGGAGTGGGTTGCTATGCATTCCTCCAGGGGATCTTCCTGACCCAGGGATGGAACCTGTGTCTCATGTCTCTTGCATTGGCGGGCGGGTTCTTTACCACTACTGCCACTTGGAAAGCCCATCTGCATTGGATATCGTACTTCAATTTTTCTTTCTTTTTTCTCTTTTTCTTATTTGGTAGATACAAAATCATCCCTTAGGATAAAAAAAAAAATGTTTCTTAATTGTAAAGATGAACATGCCTCCTATTTTACAGCTTCAGTAATTACAACCCTAAAAATGCATTTGCATCTATCTAAAGCTCTACCCTCTGTCTTTTAATCTTGCTTTACCTCAATTTCCTTGAATTTTGTAAGGATTTAATAAATGAAAACAGGGAAAGCTTTGAGAGCAGAGTGCCGTCCATAGTAAGCAGCCTAATAAAGTTAGCTATTACTTAAGAATAACCTAATAATAACCACTCAAGCATAACCAGCCATCTATGGTTGAACTACTGCCCAGAGACCAGCTGTTGCTGGCTGTATATTTACCCCATTGGGGTGATTATACCCCCACATTGGACAGTCCCTTGTATGATATCAGATCCCCAATTAATTAATTCTGGGGCTGGCCTGCCTTCTCCATGACAGGAGTCTCTGCCCTTCAGTTCAGTGATTCATCATATCACAAGACTCCTCAAGATCTTTCTTTCAAGAAAAGCTATTAGCCTAAAAATGAAACTTCGAGAGCTTCCTTTCTGACTAAACCGGTTTTTATAGAAATCCAAGGAAGAAAATGATAAAACCAACTCTGTGGGCAAGTCAACATCCCCCGTCTAGAGGGAGGGGGCGTGGGAGAAGTTTTCAATCACCTTTTCCCGAGACATCCTAAATCAGCTTCTCTTTCAGAAACAATATTAGTTCAGGTTTCGCCTCTTTTCAACCAACATCTTCAGTTCCCAGGCTGACAACATCCTTTTTTCTTAACCCGCCGAGAACACTCCTGGTTAAATCTCCAGGCTGTCAGGTCTTAAGTTTGAAAAGATACGTGACGGGTGGGAATTCTCCCTCCAGCTCAGGGACCACCAACACTCAAAATCTGACAAAAAGGCAAACAGTAACATTTAAATGTTTCATACCTGTTTTTTTTTTTTTTTTCCCTGTAAGTACTCTCTGCTTATGATTCTCTAATAATAGAATAAGGGAACAGTCTGAAGCCTTCAGGACTTGAACATGAAAATGTGGTGGGGTGGGTTAGCTCTAAGAAGCTTTAACAAAGGAAGAGAAGCGAAGGTGTTTCGTTGGGTGACAAGGTATCTGGGAGTGGTCTTGCCACTGCTGTTTGCTGAGGCTTGGAGCCGGGGCTTCCCAGGCGGCTCACCAGGTAAAGAATCTGCCTGCAGTGCAGGAGACGTGAGTCAGTCCTGGGCTGGTAAGATCTGCTGGAGGAGGGCATGGCAACCATCCGCACCATCTCTGTTGTAACATTCTTTGCTTTGAAAAGAGTCACATAGTTTAGCCTCCACTTAAAGGGAAGAGAAGTCAGCTCCATCATTCAAAAATAGGTGTGTCAAGGGAAATAGGGACAGATTTTAAAGCTCCACTGGCAGATACTAGATTAGGTCATTGTTGAACAAAATGCAGAACAGGTAGCTCCCTAAAATAGAATAAGGGAATTCCCCAAAAAATATTTGAGTAATTCCCCCAAAGAAAATACTATAGAGAGGGAAGTGGAAGCAGAACAGTCAAAAACACAAAAGGAGGAAATGTCATGAAAAATAGGCTTAAGTATGCTCTTTATATGACCGGAAGAGAAAGAATAGAGCCATGTGTGTAAGAGCTTCAGCAAGACAGAATGGCGTGATACATTGTGATGGATGAGATGAGCTTGTGATGTGATGAGCTTGTTCAGAAGAAAGCAAAATTGGCAGTGGGGTGACCAATGGCAGAGGCAAGGTCAGGGTACAAGAACTAGATGTAGTACGCACAGAAGGCTTAATTATGATGCTGATGAAGAAGAGATTCCAGCATGAGAGACGGGTTTATAGAACTAGCAATGCTTTAAAACCTATATAAGACAGATGGATAAAGGAAGAAAGAAAGATGGAATTCATGTACTCATAAAGGTATGATGAAGTCTGGGAGGGAGTGCTACAAATGAAAAGCAAAGCAAGCACAAAGAAGATGATTGGATTTTCTGATGAGTGGCCTGCAGGCATGCACTCAAGTGCATGCCAGGAATCAAATAAAATGCTTGATAAGAGCCATTCCATTAAGTAAGAGCATGCCATTGCTATGGTGAATTAGAAGTAAGAAGAAAAGGATGATAATGCTCCTGGGGTTTACCACCAAGTGGAACTTTACCAAAGTGAGGCCTAATCATGGTGTTGGGGCTCTAATCATGGGTGTTGGTGCTCAGGCCTTGCTACCTCTCACCATGTAACAACTGAGCTGGCTTAAGGACAACAGCAAGAGACTGGGGGGAAACAAAGCATCATTATCCGCTCACTGACTTACTCAGGTTGTCGGTGTGGAGTTTGAGTGTATGAACTGTAAACTTTATGTAGAGAGTCCTGCATCTAGTCCAGAGCACTACAAATTGTGTGATCAAGTCAATCTTAGAGTAAAGACTTAGCTGTTCCTTCATGAAGGGATAGCACAAGCCTGATACTGTGCCTGCATTCATGGCAGACATCACTAGTGGATTACACTTTTTTTGGAAGTCTGAATGTAGCCATGGGAATCCTTATGAGAATCAAAATGGTGCTCCAAACAGACACTACAAATTGATCAGAGTTGTAGTGCATGGTGAGCCCTATTCGCCACCCCTAGATCAGTCTGTCAAAGCGGTGAATTCTTGGTCAGTAGGAGATAAAGAAAGTAGTATCCTTGGCAAAGGAGATGCCAGAGAACACGATATTCTCCAATCTGCTCATCCTCAGAGACACACATTACTCTCTTGAGGCCCCTGCTGTTTACCCTTAATTTCATATGTTGAAGTGTGTCAGCTGGTGAAGGAAGAGGACTGTTGCAGAGGAAGAGACCAGTACTGTCCTAGTTAAAAGTGCAGTTGGAAGCAGGGAAAGAGGTTTGAAGAAGACCATCGTTTAGGTCAGGTAATATTGGCATTTCAGATCAGATCAGTCGCTCAGTCACGTCCGACTCTTTGCGACCCCATGAATCGCAGCACACCAGGCCTCTCTGTCCATCACCAACTCCCAGAGTTCACTGAGACTCATGTCCATCGAGTCAGTGATGCCATCCAGCCATTTGGGGCTGGATAATTCTTTGTTGTGGGGGGGCGGTTGGCAAACTGTACATCATGAGATGGTTAGCAACTTACTGACACCAGTAGTGCTCACCATCAAGTTGTGACAGTCAAACATGTCTTCACACACTGTCAAGTTTCCTGGGGTGTTTAAAGGGTACAGAATATACTTCAGTTGAAAAATCACTGCCCTCAATGATAAAAATCACAGGATCAAATTCCAATATGAGTTCCAGTTCCCATCTCAAAAAAAAAGAATTTTGTAATACTTCTGTCCGTGATGATCAGAGACCTGATGGATTCTATAAACTCTGGCCAGTCCTCATTTTTTTTTTTTTTTTTGCATTAACTCCTCTGGCAGGTTCCCCTTAACAGGACAAAGGGCAGTCTGTTTGTAGGTGTAGTGGGGGAGGCACCCTCCTATCTGATGACTTCAAGACATCAGAAGCAGGTGGGGTGGCTGCTTGTACATTCACTGAAGGAAAGGGAAGTAGGGTCACAAGTCTTAGGTCAGTCCCACCTTCAGTCCCACCTTTGCTAGCTGTTCCCTTTGTCTGGAGCTCTCTTTCCCACAGATATGCATATGGCTGACTCTTTTTGATTAAACAGGGCTCAGTTGAAATGTCACTTTTTAAAAGACCACCCAACTAAAAATAGTGCTTCCTGCTCAATCATGCCTTATTTCATTACGAAACTGAACATGTTAGTCACTCAGTCATATCCAGCTCCTTGAGACCCTGTGAACTGTATCCATGGAATTTCCAGGCAAGAATACTGGAGTAGGTAGCCATTCCCTTCTTCAGGATATCTTCCCGACCCAGGGATTGAACCCAGGTTTCCAGCACTGCAGGCAGATTCTTTACCATCTGAGCCACCATTATAGTGTTGCATTTTTTCCTGTAATATTTAAGCTCTAAATTTGTTTCTTAGTTTGAGCATGTACTTATTTCCTACTTCCAAACACTCATCAAAGTGTGAGCCCCATTGGAGCAAGGATCTGTTTCATTCATTGCTGTATCCCTCTGTTACTGGCACTCAGTGGCAGCTCAAACAGTATGTTTTGTATGTGTGAGTAAAGCGTAGGATACCTGACGTAGTCATTACAAGCATGATGGTGTAACGGTGTGCAACCAAATACACTGCCGTCACCGTGCACTTTTACCCTGCACCGTTATTACCAGGCAGCAGGTCCCACTCAGCCACTGGTCGGCACAGCAGTAGGCCCCGCCCACAAGCAACCAGCTGTCAAGGCACAACTGTCAGTGAGGGCATTAAGCCACCTGTCAGAGTGGTGGTCCTCAGGTGGAGAGCAAGGTAAGAGGCAGATTCCGGCCTTGTCCTCAAAGCCCTGCAGCCTGTCCCCTGGCCTTAAGCTGGCGGGTGAGCTGGGGAGCCTAGTGAACAGGTTGGGGGCTGTGTCCTGCAGGGCTCCAGAGCCCGGCTCAAGGCCGCTCACTGACCGGGCCCAGGCCTTGAGGCGATGGTGGACCTCTCCCCCATCCCCACCTCTGGGACCTAATGGCAGTGGCCATCTGCTTGGGTCAGAGCCTGTGGGACCTGGTCCCGCCTTGACCCACTGTTCAGGCAGCCTGAGGGCAGTTGGGTTGCCTTCTGGCTCTCTCAGCTGGGCGAGGCCTGGGGACCTGGCCTTGAGGGAGAGCCAGTTGAGACTTACCTCCTCTCAGCCAGGACCGGGAGCTCAGAGGGTGAAAACTGTACCTGAAGGGTCTTTCCTTCTCTTGTCAGAACAGAGAATAACATTCGTTTGTTGGAGATTTACAGGAATATTGTTATCTGACCATGACCTCAAGAACAAAGGCTCTGACACCAGAATTTGCAACAACTCACCACTCCCCTCCCTCACCTTTCCTAGAAAAAGGGCTTTGCTGAAAGCTTTGGGGGAGTTTGAGGCTTTTAAGGCATGAGTCACCCATCTCCTTGGGTGGTCCTCAATACACCTGTGTCCCAAACTCCAGTGTTTTGGTATCATTTGGCCTCACTGTGAGTCAGGCACCTGGACTTGGGTTTTGGTAACAATGGTAATGCACATATGGAAATACAGGGAGCTGTGGGAGTGAGCACAGAGCTTGGAGACCTAAACTATATCATAATATGAAGGAAAAATGGCCTGAGATCTGAGACCAGCAGGCTCTGGCCAGGAGGAAAGACTAAAACAGTAAACAGCTATATGTATGTTCTAGAATGTAGCTATTAACTCACTCAGTCGTCACAATAACCCCATGAAGTGGGTACCTTTGTTGGGTACCACTGCCATTTAACAAATGAAAAAGCCAAATGGGTACCCCGGAGGCTCAGCTAACTTGCTCAAGGTGATACTGCTCGTGGTATGGAGAGCCCGGATATAAAACTGAAAGTTCTACACCTTGAGCCATCACACTAATGGAGGAAGACAGAGGAGTAGCATGGTTGATATCCCAGAGGAGAGAGACAACAGGATGTTAGAACCTGGAAGGAGTCCAGGTGGATCATGAAGAGAGAACAAAGAGGGTGGCAAGGGGTGAAGTAAGCCAGATAGGAGGTGATCAATGGAGGCCTCATCAAGAGACCGCACGTTAGCAAACTCTGGGAGTCATTCTAAATCAAGCACAACTCTCACATTGCAGCTTAACATCAGCCATCCCTTAACCCATTGGATGGGTTTAATTTCTTATGCCCAGGTCCAATTTATCAGTTGGTAATATTTAGAAAGGTGTTCATGATAGCTGTCCTCACTCCAACCACCATTTACAGAGAGAACAAAAACACTGAGCCCAGGTGCTTAGCATCCTGGTTTGTTTTATTTTTTAAAGAAAAAGCAACCGAGAATTAGTTTTTATCCTGGAATAGATGGTTTGTCCAGCTGTAGATGCTGTAGAAAGGAAGCTGAATGTTAATTAGATGTCAACAGTAATTATGGTGATTATGTTTTTTGAATAGCTATTGGGAATAGCTGGATCCACATCGAGAATACAATGTGAATGACATTTTAATAGTTTTTAAGAGAAAAAGAGAGCAGCCTGTTACTAAGGAAATTACAGTGAATAGCATTATAGTAAAATAGATGTCTTAACAAAGGACTGTAACAATGATAATAGTCACACATGAAGTATATGGGATATATTGAGGAAAATCATGAAAAATAGTTTTTGAGACAGAATCTCATATTTAAAAGAAAACCAATTATCTTAAATCTCTGCCTCAGGGTTTCATTGGAATGTTTTAGACTGTATCTTTCTGATTTTTCTTAGAACTGGGTCATATCACAGATTTTATAAACCTATCATTTTAATGGTATTTTAATTACATGCTTTTTATGTACTACAGGGACTCTGGTTCTGCAATAACTTCTATGATCATTTGCTTCATAAGACATTTTTATTTAATTAATTTATTTTTAGTGTTTTTTTTTAAGTCACAATTTGGAGTATCAGTATGTAAAGCAGATATTTATATTTATTTTATTTTTTTAATATTGAAGGAGCCCTCCTTTTAATTAAAAAAAAAAGTCACTTGATTCTTTTAAATAGAGCATCTGCTTTATGTATTTAACACATTTCATATAAACCTTGGGGGTAAGGCAAGATTAATCTGTCTTCTCAAGCCAGAATTAAAAAATCTGCAGAAGGGAGAGGCATTGCTCTAATTTCTTGGAGTCACAAATTACTAGTGAGCAGTGTTGACAAACATCCTAGCATTTATTTAGTTGTTTGTTCAACAAATATTTGCTGCAGACCTACCAGGTGTCACATATCAAGAAAGAGGAGTAGGCAGTAATCCACACGTTATTTGGTAACTTCCCTAAGAAAAGGACATATCGGCATTGGTATTAGTGGCTCTCTACTACAGCTACTGCAGTGTGGGTGACCCCTCACCTCTACCAGTTGAGAAATGTGCTGACATACAGTGATGAAGAAGAGACACTCAGACCCTGTCCATGACCATCTATGGGAGGTCTTCAGAAAACAGTGGGTACAATCAGTAGTCTACCAGAAGAAATACCTGAAACTATCTATCACATGGATGATATGCAACAAGGATTAAGGAAACATTCTGGGAAGAAATGAACTATTGACTGATAGGAAGGTGGTACCAAATTCAAGGGGCAAGAGTGAACATCTGATGCAGAGCCCTGAAGGCAAGAAAGTGGTACCCACCCAAGGAAGTGAAAACAGTTCTGTAAGGCTAGATCGTAAAGGATGGAGGAGGTTTTGTTTAGTGTTCAATTCAGATAAGTTCAGGACCCTGTGAAAGCCAGGAGTTTTTCTCCAGAGCAATCAGAAGCAGATAAAGGGTGTTCAGCAAGAGTGAAGAGATTGGATTAACCTTTGAGGAGGCTCTTTCAGGCTGAGTGGTTTGGTAAGACCAAGATTGTCAGCAGGGAGAGTGGTTAGGTCGTTCCTTCCTGTGAGATGCTGGGTAGAAGATGGGGGTGGCTAGCGCTGAGGGATAGAAAACAATAAATGGAATTTGAAGACAGCTTTGAGTAACAGAAACTGCAAAACTTGGTTCACTATAGCTTGAATCCTGTGTTACTGGGGAACATTTTGATGTGCCAAATTCAGCAATAATAACGAAGTTAGGTGGCAGGGCTGGGGTTTAGGCGCTGGCAGTTTGACTCCAGAACTCATGTCCTTGCTGGAAATAAATGGAAACCAATAATGGGATTCATATAACATCTGAATCTTGAGGTATATGGGTTAATAGTGTATTTTTTTTTTTTTTACTACCAGTACTCTGTACTTGTCAGGACCAATATCCTTGTGTTTTCAGTGAGATTTATTCCTTTTGCTGTGGAGAAAACATATGTTTAGGATGAGAAGGAGAAAAAGGAGGGACAAAATCAATTATTTTACGGAAAGAATTAGGTATCTAGTACTTTACCTGTGCCAGGTACTTTTCTAGGTGCTTCATTTTTATTCCTCACCCTGCCAGTTGCAGGGGATATGTTATCTTTAATCTTCCAAGCAACTCAAGGAGGCAGACAGTGTGTGATGGATTCAGAACCTGGGATTGACCATGATTTAGCTTTATGTGGCTTAGGTCTTTCCTCTTGGACAGGCCAGAGCCCAGCCTGGCACTTGTTCTCTTTTCAGAGCATTCTGCTGCCTCTCAAAGAGAAAAGGAAGACAGATGTGCAAGGCAGGTAGATGGTGAGGCAAAAAGAAACAAGGATACAAAAACCAGAGAAGAAAAGGAAAGCTTTATTGAGTGTAGAATTTGGAACTGGGTAATCTCATAAGCAGGTCTCATTAGAATAACAGAATTCTCCTTTCTTCAAGTTGGTGCCAAGTTCCTCTATAGAGGGGTAGTGTGTTCTGTTAGCTTTAGTGCTCTGCTTTGAACTCTACAACAATTAAATGTCAGGACCAACACAGAAGTTCCAGTCTAGATATTTTTACTGCTGGTAGAAATGGTTGGTGCCTATAAATTGTTAAAGATCAGTCCTTGTTGAATAATTGAGAGTCCAAGGAATGTTAGTTTGCCTCTGTGTTTCCTTGGAGTAGGCTATATCTAGACTCAGTTCATCTGTTCCTAGTCCCAGGATCTTAAAATTGGAGGACTGAGCACTGGCAGTTTAAATGATTTATTTACTTATTAAGAGTTACACATGTCCCTGGTGGTCAAGCTTACACAAAGTTGTCTCTGTTGCATCTTGGCTTTCCATGGAGCTCACCAGAACTGTTCACAGCTGCAGCAGCAATCACCTATTGCCGCACAGACTAGGGTGGCTCATGAGTAGTAATGCTATGTCTGGGTGGTTTCTTTATCCATGTGATTATTAGAAGGTATAATTTACAATAAACTCTCAAAAAAATGCTTGGGTGAATGAAAGGTAACAAAAATGATGAGCAGTTTACCCCTATAGGTAGAGAGGTGGTGGTCATCTAGTGCTCAAGCCTCTGGATGCTGAGGTCAGATTGTTTGAGTTTAGATCATCCCAGCTGCCAGTTTGGCAGTTAGCTCTCTTGACTTCAGTTTTCTCATCTGTAAAGTGGAGATAATACTATTGTAAGATATTCCACTGAAAGTGCTTAATAGGGCCTGATGTACGGTTAGTGCTCAATGTGTTAGCTGTTACTTACTTGTCACCTCTAATAACTTACAAACGAAATGCCTTACTTGATAATTTTACACAATTTTGCAAAAATACCTTTGCTCAAGAGAAAAAAAAAAAAAAGGAATACACATGCATAAATCATTCTTTTGAGAGGTAGATCCAGTGCTGCAGTCTAGTCTTGTTGAGGAGCAAAACCAATGGAATGAGTAGAAGGGGTGCCTTGCTCAGTCACGTCCGACTCTTTGCCACCCCGTGGATTGTAGCCTGCCACACTCCTCTGACCATGGGATTCTCCAGGCAAGAACATAGGAGCGGGTTATCATTCCCTCCTCCAGGGAATCTTCCTGACCCAGGGATCAAACCCACGTCTCCTGCAGTTCCTGCATTGGCAACAGATTCTTTACAGCTGAGGCACTTGGGTAGAAGGGGTACTCAGATGCTAAACTGTAATCCACAGTGAGTGTCTCCACTTTCCCAGCCAACTACAGATATTAGGGCTCTCCTGTCAACAGCACCTGTCTTTCAGAAGGTTAGAGTCCTCAGGTCCATTTGAGGGTGTCCACTTGGGTTGGGGTCAGCAAAGACACTGGACATGCTAAGGGTACCTTTCTATTGAGTGATTCACAGGCATTTTTAGCAAACTGGCTCGCTGGTCTTCTGAGAAAGGCAACATGATGCACTCACGGAAGTTCATAGGCTTTGGCTTGACTTCCCCTTGGCTGCCCACAGAGAGCCTCTGCAATCTCCCCGCTTACCCCACCCACTTCTCTTCATGGGGTCTCTCCTGTGTGACTCTGCCAACCTCCCTTAGAATTCTGAGCCCCTCTACTCTCTCATCTACCCCTTGGGGCTGAATGACCCTTAGTCTGTCTCCCTACAGATGAATCAATCTGCAGCTTCCTTTTTTTTGTTCACATAAGGTCACAGCATAAACCCCATCTCCTTCCTTCATTCCTCAGAGGCTTCCATTTTGATTCTCAAAAGCCCTTCTCTCAATAGCATTCCTTACATATCAAAAGTCATGGTTTCAGAGCTATTGTTTCTGATGTTAGCTTGAAGAACGTATTTTGGAATTCAGAAACACTGAACATCAATTTGTTGTTGTTGTTGTTCTCTTTACATTTATGCTGTAACTACACCAGTTCTCCTTGAGGCAATGTGGTTCTTCAGATGGACATAATCAAGGGAGGGAATAAAAGCACAGTGATTGATGCTTCAAGATCATATCTTGCTGTATTATATCCACTCATTCTGAGTCCCACTTTCAGTTTCAGCAAGTTGCCTCCTCTCTTTGACTCTGTGTTGGCATTGATCCCTGGGCTCTGCTGTGTTACCCCCCTAATGAAGATGTAAAACAAGGACCAGGGTGATGGGAATTCGCTGAAGTTCACACTCATTCTTTGCAACATCTTTTGGTCCTTATTTTACAGAAGAGGAAACTGAGATCCAGAAAAGTCAAGGCCATCATTTTCGCTGTTTATCATATATTTTTCAGCTTCCCTTTTAAGTGCTGTTCTACTCCCTTGGTATTAAGTATATTTACATAATTTACTTCAGTAAATAAATTATGAGAAGTGGTACATGTTATGTATGGGTGGAAGCTCTGAGAGCCAATGCACAATTTACCACGCTCTCTTTCTTTGTGCTTCAGCATCATTCCAGGTGATGGAAACTTGATTCAGTTAAATGCTAGAATAAGGATGACATAGAGCACAGCCCTATCTAACCTTCGGTGAACAGGTAGCAACATGCAAGAAAGAAAACTTCCTTGTTTTAAGCGACTGGGTTTTCAGTTTGTTTGTTAACCCAACTTGACCTTGATCATCCTGATTCATTTAGATGTCGTTCATTCATGCACTTATTTATCCAACAAATAATTAGTGAATATAGACTCTGCCAGATATGGGCTAGATACTGCAAAAGAAAATCATGGTCCTTATTGTTATAACCTCTGATACTTTGTCCACCAAAGTCATGCAGTTAATAAAATAAGTTGGGTTTCATACTTAAACCATTGAATTCCAGAGTTTGTACTCTGAAATGCTGCATTCTACTATCTCAAATAGAAATTTCTAGAGTAGTTTGCAACTGACTTTAAAAAACATCTTTCAGGGGCTAGGTCTTGTCAATCTTAGCATAGTAGGCTAAATTCTTAATGTGTTGTCAGTAGAGTTGTAATGGACAAAGTAAATAAACAGACTTACCATCAAACAGAGACTGAACAAGATGCTGAAATTTTGGCCTTGTTTTAGGGAGATGGCATTCGTCATGTTTTCTGCGTGTCTAGCATCTTTTAAATTTGCTATTATGTTTACAGGATTTTCCTACTTGCGGGTTCTGTGCAACAAGAATACAGAAACATATAACAACTCTCCACCAAGCACGTTCACCCTCTCTAGACTGTAATTCAGAAATGAGCAATCAGAGGGAAAAGGCTTACTGTGGAATCTGCTTAGCTGATGAGGGGAAACAGAGAGCTCCCTGGTGTTGAGAGCAGGGCTGGCAGGGCTGAGTGCCTGCCATGTGCGTCACATCTGTAATGAGGCTGCAGTGTTGAAAGTAGCTCATTCCTTAGTACTGGTGCTAGAGGAAGCAGCGTTCTTCTCATCAGGCTAGTTCTGGAACATGATTTGGGACATCATTCCTAGAAATTTGGCTTTAAGCCCAGTTCTCTAAACGTCCCAATAATTCTGTGAGCTACCTGCTATCCTTTAATGAACTTGTTTTCTGTTTAATCAGCCACAGTCAGCTTCTGCTTCTTGCCGGGAAGAACCCCAACTGATGCTGTGTGGAAGCTGAGTCAGAAAAGTTTCAAGCCAGATCCTGAGGAAGGAAAGCAGCAAATGACTAACCTAAAGTGTGTAGGTGGGTGGAGAATTAAAGTCTAGGAAATCTGAGATCAAAGGTGGGAAGGTTGAAAAGGAGGTGAGCCTCAGGTTTCCCGTGAACAAACTGGGTTGAACAGCATCCTTCTCCAGGCCTATGGCTCTTAGACCTGTTCATTCAGTCACTGAACAGATATTTATGGAGCACATACTGTGTGCCTGACCCCTGCTCAGGACGATGGGAGATGTAATGCTGGATAAACAGCATAATCCCAATAGTTCTGTGTAATGGGAAGGCTGGCCCTAATCAAATGACTGCACTAATGAGCAAATATGTTATTACAAAAGGATAATAAAATAATGTGATACTCTGTGCAAACAGGGAGAAGGCAATGGCACCCCACTCCAGTACTCTTGCCTGGAAAATCCCACGGACAGAGGAGCCTGGTGCACTGCAGTCCATGGGGTCGCTAGGAGTCGGACACAACTGAGCAACTTCACTTTTACTTTTCACTTTCATGCATTGGAGAAGGAAATGGCAACCCACTCCAGTGTTCTTGCCTGGAGAATCCCAGGGACGGGGGAGCCTGGTGGGCTGCCGTCTATGTGGTCGCACAGAGTCGGACATGACTGACGCGACTTAGCAGCAGCAGCAGCAGCTGTGCAAATAATAGGATGATATGAGCAAGTGTGGGAGAGCAGAGAAGCCTTGCCGAGGAAGTGATTTTGAAGCTGAGATCAGAAGAGTAGAAACAAGCAGTGGGTGGGACACAGCAGAAGAACATGCCAGGAGATGTAAACAGCATGTGCCAGAGACAGGCTGAACATGGTCTGTCTGAAGCACTCTAAAGCTGATGAGATTGAAGGGAACAGGAAAGGTGATAACGGAGTGAGATAAAGCTGTAGTAACATAGCAGAGTCAGGGAGGGCACTATAGAGTTTGGAAGCTCAATTAAAGATTTTGATCTTTTCCCTGAAATCAGTAGGAGGCTGTTGAAGAGTTTTAGGTTGTGGGCTGACACTGTCAGATTTGCATTCTGAAATGCCATGCTGATTATAGTGGGGACAGTATATGTGGTCCCAGAGTGGTTTGAATATGAGCAAGTGAATTAGGAGCCTATTGCAATCATCTAGGCATGAGCGGGTTACTCGATCAGGCTGGGGCATTGGCAGGAGACAGGGAAAAGGTAGAGTAATGAGAGAGGTAAAGAAGAGGAGAATCAATGAGCTACACAGTGAACTAACATAATGTAATTTGTGGATCTCAGCTTTTCTGACTTGGACAATTTATGAAGAACCATTGGAATGACATAAGTTTTGGCCACAAAAGAGCAGGGACAGTACATGCTGAGATAGGGGTGTCTTTGTAACATTCAAGGGAGGACAGAAGTACATAGACAGTTGAATATGCAAATCTGAAACTTTGTGAAGAGTTTTGCATCGGAGATATCTCTCTACTCATCTTAAAGGCAGAATCTTCTCTTAATCCCATATCCCTAATTTGTCTCCCCTTCCCTCTCCCTTTTGCTAACCACAAGTTTTCTTTTTTTGCGTCTGTGAGTCTATTTCTGGTTTGCATATACATTCATATGTATTAGTTTTTAGATTCTACAAATATGTGATACCTTATAGTGTCTGTCTTTCTCTGTCTGCCTTATTTCACTTAGCAAAATACTCTCTAGGTTCATCCAAATTGCTGCAGATGTCAGCGTTTCATTCCTTTTATAGCTGAGTAATTTTAAAAATATTCCATCGTATATATTTATAACACATTTCCTTATCCTATATATGTAAAATAGATAAGGAATAAGCATATACTGTGTAGCACAGGGAATTATACCTGTTATCTTGTAATAATCTGTAATGGAATATAATTTGCAAAAATACTGAATCACTATACTGTATACCTGAAACTAGCATAATATCATAAATAAATTATACTTCAATTAAAGGTAAATAAATAAAATTTTTAAAACCACACACAACTGGGGAGAGGAAAAACAGAATCTTCTGAAGCTACTATCTGACTACATCCAGACTGAAAAACCCATTTATTTGATGCAGGGTTTTATTTATTTATTTGGCTGCACCAGGTTCTAGTAGTGGCATGCAGGATCTAGTTCCCGACCAGGAATCAAACCCAGCCCCCTGCATTGGGAGCATGGAGTCCTAGCCACTGAACCACCAGGGAAGTCCCTATTCAATGCTGTCTTATCGAGCATAGACCTAGTACCAACTGTGGGCATACAGAGAAAGAAAGGGTACACGCTGACTTAGAGGAGCCCGATTTCTTTGGAAGGACTGATGCTAAAGCTGAAACTCCAGTACTTTGGCCACCTGATGCGAAGAGTTGACTCATTGGAAAAGACTCTGATGCTGGGAGGGATTGGGGGCAGGGGGAGAAGGGGACGACAGAGGATGAGATGGCTGGATGGCATCACTGACTCGATGGACGTGAGTCTGAGTGAACTCTGGGAGTTGGTGATGGACAGGGAGGCCTGGTGTGCTGCGATTCATGGGGTCTCGAAGAGTCGGACATGACTGAGCAACTGATCTGATCTGATCTGATAGTGTAGTTGAGAATTAAAAGGGTCAAGACGCAAGCATAATAAAATGTAAGCAATGGAGGTATGGATAGAAGTCTTTCAAAAGACACATTTGGAGGTGTATTTTAGGGTTGAGGAATAGGTATGAGTAGCATTCTGGGACTTGGGGACAGTGCTGCAAATGCTTACAGACATCTGACAGTACATTGTTCTTAAGAAATCACCAGCATTACTAAGTAAGGCTGAAGTAGTGGGATTGGGGACTGGGCGGTAGTAGAAGATGAGGCTAGAGATGTAGGCAGAATCCTGATATCAGCCACCCTATAAAAATGTATAAGTGTAACCTAAAGATTGCCAGGTGTCACAGAATCATTTCAAGTATGGGAGAATGGAATCCGATTTGTGTCTTACATAGATTACTCAGCCAAAGTCTTGGTGGACGGCTTTAGCAAGAGATGGATCTGGAATATGCAGACTTGCTCTCTGCCTCATTTTGATAGAGAATTTTGTATTTATTAGTGCCTTTAGGGTTCCAAGTGCCTATATCATCATCTTATCTCATTTGAATCAAGGCAATGAGAAAATGCTGCAAATCAGTGTACTATTATACTTCATCCTTTTCGTGGTTAAATTAGATAATGATGGCAAAATGACATTGGCTTGCTCACTTGTTAGAAGCCATAAAATAACCTTCCTCATTAAACAACCATTTTCTCATCACAAAGGAAATTTAGAACAAGGTACAGCGTGTCTTTAATCTCTCTTTAATTGATGTGTATTACCTTCTATCATATTCCATGATTCATGATGTCTTGACTGCAGGTGACAACTATAAAGGCCCTTTATCTTTGTGCCACAATTTGCCAAAGGCTCAGAGGGTAGCTTTTGGAGGTAAAAGTTTAGATTTGTTTGATCTTAATTTAAATAATGAGTAAATAATTGAGAACAAATTCTAAGAAGGAGTCCCTGAAAGCTTATGTAATGTCTTATTGGGCCCACCAATAAAGTAAGATAGAAAATTAAGTTTTGTTAGTTACACTAAAGCCGTTTTCTAGTCCTTCACTAACACAGGTGATGAGGACAAAAATTAAGACAAGATACTTGGAACAAATAGAGCCCAAGTACCACTTCAACAGAAAACAGCTCTGCTAAACTAGAATTTACAAGAGCAATACTATGGATGTTTCTGGCTTACGCTGTTCAAATCACTATGAGCTCTTATGTATGTTGTTACATGTTAAATTGCTGGCAGTTTCTGCTCACAGAAATTTCTGCTTGGGAAAGAGCTAAGGATATAAGGGACTGGGAGGGAAGATCAAAACCAAGTGTGTTTTCCACTCTGCTCTGATGCTAATGGCTCTAGTGCTATGGAAGTTACAGGCGACTTGAACATTAACAAAGGAAATGATCTTTTAAAAGCAAGGAGCTGCAGTATCATCAAATAAAGACATTTCTTAATTTATTCTTTTTTAGTGACAATTGAAGATGAGAATACATTCCAATGTGCTCAAAAGCATCAGTGCTCAGCCTTCTTTATGGCCCAACTCTCACATCCATACATGGCTACTGGAAAAACCACAGCTTTGCCTATGTAGACCTTTTTTGGCAAAGTGATATCTCTGCTTTTTAATACACTGTCTGGGTTTGTCATAACTTTTCTTCCAAGGCACAAGCATCTTTTAATTTAGTGGCTGCAGTCACCATCCATTTAAGAAATAATAATAACAATAAATAAAAATCTATTGTGTCAAAAAAAGAATTTAATAAGTTATATTAGAAAAAGAATAAACACTTAAAAGTCACCATTTTCTAATCATTTCACTACCTCTTACTGTAATCTCTACTCTTAGAGTTATTCTTGTGTGTTGTAATATTACATTTCAGTTCACATGACTATACGTAGTAACAAGCTTGGCATTATATTATACTTCATTCTACTTTATATGAGTGTGTGTATGTCTCGCGGCATAGACACAGTCATACTCAGGATATGTATCAAACATGCCTAAAGTATGAACGTTGTCACTGTTCTCAGTCTTTCCACCCAATAATCTGGAAAATCTTATTACATTTACCCAGATTTTAGGCCGATGATCCACTAAGATTTAATGGAATAGTTGGTTTAATAACACCTTAATAGTTTATATTCATGTTTTAAGACTTTTTTTTATGTCAATCATTTTTAAAGTCTTTATTGAATTTGTTACAGTATTACTTCTGTTATATGTTTCACACCACTTGCATTGGAAGGCAAAGTCTTAACCTCTGGACTGCCAGGGAAGTCCCTTTGTATATATTTTACATTTCGTCTTGAAGGGCAATGTTTTTGTACCTATACATTCTTTCTACTTTGTCTAGAGTTCCTCCACGTGCATCCTGAAAAGGAATTGTACCTCATAGCATGTCACCGGTCAAACTCTTATTTATTGGAGGTCTTATGGAAGGGGTCCCAGCCTGCCCCTCAGAGGCTCTGTAAGTAATTAGGCAGTGTAAGTAGTGGTAAGCCTACTGGATGTGGACTCAGCCCATCTAAGTTCTAGGTTCGGTCTTTTCTCTAGGTCACTGAGTCAACCTGGACTAGACGTTTCCCTGCCTTAACCTCAAAATTGCTATAACCGTCAAAATGGAAGTAGGACTAGACAAATTCTGAGATCACTTACAGCTCACACTCTGTGATGTCTGATATTTAGAGCTAGAAAGTAATTCCCAGGCACATTTTTTTACTGCCCTGCCTACTCTCATGGGCTCAAGGAGTATGGTGCAAGGGAGGAGAGTTAAACTGAGAGTCTTGTGGGGACAGAGCCACCCCAGAGGTTGAAAACTGGCAGCCCTCATGTCATATCAGGTCTCAAGCCTGATAGTTTGTCCTACATAATGTTTAGTATTTTTAAATATTATTTGCCAATGTTTAAAAGTCAAAAATTTCATTTCAAAGTTTGGATTGCCAAGTTTTCTTGAAAAATGGAAAGATTTAACAACCTTAGTCCCCACATTTCCTGATTTCAATGAGATCAGGTATGTAGGAGTAACTGCTCCCGTTCAGCAGGTCAGGGACTTTATAGGATATCCATACTTTGAATACTGACTATAAAGGCTGATTTTTCCAGGAAAGACAGATGGAATTCTCATATAAGGATCACAACAATCTACTTGCTAAACACAAGATAGAGAAAAGATCTTTGTAGACATCAGTTTATTAATAGTACTAGGAGTAGGTTCATTTGCTTTGTTGAAAGCAGTCCACTTGGTGAAATTCCAGTTTCTTCACATTAAAACTTTCCTAGGGAAATAGCTATAATGGTTTGCATAAAATTTTAAGGCCGTATCTACATAGGAATAAATCTAACAAAGGAAGTATAAGATCTTTATGGGAAAAAGTGCAAAATGTTATTAAGACATCTAAAAGAAGACAGGAGAAATTGGTTAGATTTTAAAAAATGCCCATGGATGAGAAGACTCAATATTGTAAAGATGCAAATTTCTCCAAATTGGTCTATAAATTCAGTGTAATTCAAATACAAAAAATGCATCAACTGTTTTTAGGTAAATTTATTCTCCATTTTATCTGAAGAAGTAAAATCCAGGAAAGGCCAAGATAATTCTGAAAGAGAGGGTGAAAGAGGAGCAAATGTTATAAATGTCATATGAAGCTTATCTCAAAGATACTATAATTAAAACAGTATCTTAATGGTTCATTAATAATCAAATACACCAGTGCATCAGAATAGAAAGCTTAAAAATAGACCCACGTTTATATGGGAATTGCTTATCTGACATTGAAAATCAGTGGAATAAAGATGAACTATTTGATAAGTAGAGTTAAGGAAATTGGCTTTCTTTAGAGAAAAAAATAATTCTATTCCTATCTTCCTTCATACAAAAATAAACTCCAGAAATATTAAAGATGTTAATGGGAAAAAACAAAACTCTAAAACTATCATAAAAGATTAGAAGAACATCTTTTTAACAGGTCTGGTAGGGGTTTCTTAAAACAAGTAATAAAAACAGACTTTTTAAGATGAATTACTTGGGCTTTATTAAAATTTACATTTTATATGACAAAGGATATCTTAAAGGAGACAGCTAAGGAGAAAGGAGAAAGAAAGGAGAAAGTAAAAGGGGAACAGTCACCTTCGAAAAGACATTTTCAACATGTATAACGATAAGCAAAGAACCTGTATTCAGAATATATCAAGAACTCTTACAAATCAGTGAGGGAAAAAACATGAAATAACCCAACAGAAAAAAGAGAGAAGATGGTAGGCAATAAAATATACAAAGATAATCACTCTAACCAGTAATCAAGAAAATTCAAATTAAAATAAGAGAAATAAAAACATATTTCCACACAGGACTTGTGGTTTTGTAATTGCACCCAAAACTGGAAACTAACCAAATGTCTCTTAATGTACAGACAAAAGGTGGTACATCCATCCACTGAATAGAGGGGAACTAAGTATTGAAATACAACAAAATGAGTGAATCTGAAATATTTTTATGCTGAGTGAAAATCCAGACCCAAAAAAGCAAATATATTTGGAATGATTCCATTAAATTTTTTAAAAATCTAGAAAATGCAAGCTAATCTATGGTGAAATAAAGCAGATCAACCTGATACATTCCTTTTCCATTCCTGCAACACATTTATTATGTCACAGTTCTCGTGGGATGGCAATTAGCTGGGTTATCTGCTTAGGCTGGAATCAGAGCTACAAACTCTTCTGAGGCTCTGGGCCTTCCTTCAAGCTCTCTGGTTGCTGGCAGAATTCAGTCCTTGCAGCTGTAGGATTGAGGCCCTAAACTCTGTAGGGAAGCTGTCATTATCTGTGATGTGGTCTCTACGACACTGCAATTTGGTTCTTCTTGTCTGCTTTTTCCAATCTCTGTGACTTCTTTCTCTGATCTTTTGAACCTCTTGCAAAGGACTAACATGATTAGATTAGACCCAACTGGGATGACCAGCTTAATCAGGTTAATCAACTTGATTGGAGACCTTAAGTCAACTGATGAGGAACCTTAATTATATTTTCAAAATCTCTTCACTTTTGCCACATAGGTAATCACTGGAGTGATGTTCCATCTTGTACACAGGTCCCATTCACATTCAAGGTAAGAGGATTACACAGCATATGTAGCAGAGTTGGGGACATGAGAGCCATCTTAGAATTTTTACATGATGGTGGTGGGGGATGGGGTGCAGAAGTTGATACATGCAAAAAGGTACATATTACTCCAATTTTATTGTAACTATTATATTCTTATTTCCTCAGATGTGTTTGTATCAGGTAATAAAACCAAAGTATCCAGAATCCTTATATATTTATTTTTCTTAAAGTAAGTTTGAATTGTCTCAGTTTAATACACCAGTGGCCCAGGACAGGTTTATAATCCCCTTATTAACAAACATAAAAAAACGTACACAGTGGTAACAGTCCCTTTGACAATATGAGACTCTGGAGAGTGAAGGGATATCCTAAGGTATACTAGACATTATGCTTATGTGGGAGAATTTTCTCTCCCACTCTTCATAAATCCAAAGCCAAATGTCATTATACCACCCTCTATCCAGTGAGAGAGATCAAAGGAAAAAAATGTATATGCTGGTATCATCTTCCTTCAGCTGAATTGAGGGAGGGAGTCAAGGAGAAAGCAAGAGCCCTGGGTGTAAATATTTAACATAGTGATATTTCTTACTAGTATATGTGCAGGATCCCAGTCGCATTAGCTCCATCTTCTTAGGAGAGAGGAGAGGGAAAAAGCAGAGTCTGCCTGCCTCTCTCTGTGGTTTATCTATAAAATGAAATGATGTGCTATTTGAAAGTCCTGTTTTCACAGACTGGTATAACCATCAGAAGAGGAAGGCAGGATTAAATCCTATTTGCAGAGTAATCTACCTTTTGGTTTAAAAACAAAAATAGTAAGTATTTATTTGCATGGAAGAAAGGCTGGAAGGAACAACTCTTCATCAAAGGAATAGTAATCATAATGGTGGAATTCAGTGAATACTTTTCTGCATTTTTCAGACTATAATAGTCAGAATTTGAAAGAGAATGAAAAGAGACAGGTGTAAGTTAATTTATTATTATAGGTATTTGCACTAGGAATCATTAAAGGCAAACATGAAGGTAGCTTGCAGCTCTAGCAGAGGCCTCCCCACATAAATAATTCATCTCAAGGTACTCCTCTGACAATTAGAACCACCATTTTTGAACTCTTATTGTGTCCAAGAACAATTCCAAGCACTTGGTAGAGAATGTCTTATTTATTCTTTGTAGCAACTTCCTAAAGACCTATTCACTCTGGCCTAGTTACTATATGCTTAGGTTCCAGAATCATCCTGCCTAGTTTCAAAGTCAGGCTTTATCCCTCATTGTTCATGTGACCTAGATGAGTTAACCCCTCTGAGCCTCAGTACCTGCATCTGTAAAATGGGAATAATAATAGCCCTTGCAGCATAGAGTTATTGTAAGTAATAGACGAAATAATGGAAACAGAGTCCATAAAATATCTCGGCATATGATAAACAAGTGTGCTGCAATTATTCCCATTATATAGATGAAGACATTAGGGCTCAGAGAAGCTGAGTTATTTTCCAAGGGCACTTGCCTCGAAGGAGAGAAGCCTTCAAACACTTGTCTTCTCAAGTGTTAAGCTTTTAATCATTATACTAGGATTTACTTTCTTTGCTGAGCCCATGGAGCTTAACATTTTGCAGATAATTAACTTGGGCTGGAAGTTTTCTTTTTGTCTCTGTAAATAATTTGACTTGCTTTGAGCTGGAAGTCAACTTCCAAATTAACTTAAAATAATATTTTAAACAACTCTAAAATCCTATCGAGCTTTCTAGGTCTACCAAAATATGTATTCTTGTTGTGATATCTATCTCAACAGCTGCATTTCATAAGGAAACCACATGACAAAATAATGTCTTCCCAAGCCTCATATTTGGAAGACCAAACAAATCTTATGTTATTTGAAAGGATAAGTCATATGGAGCAGTAAACTCTGTATCTTAAAACAAGAGAAAGTATTACAAGGTTTCAAAGAGACAATACAATTTAAAAGAATCTGTTATCTTGATTTTATTTACTGCTTTAAAAAATAAAAATAAAAAAACACTGAGCACTGTATTGATATATAAGATAAACCAGTTCTTGATATATTTCAACTTGTCTGAAAGTCAGTTACTTTGGTTGCAGTTCAGAGAATATATTCTCAGTGAAGAATAAAAGATATATTCACATTAATCATTTCCCTAGTGTATAATGTTATGTATCAGCAAGGATGAGGTAGAGGCTGGCCTTGGGAAGAAAAGTAAGTGCTTAGAGCAAGAGTTTCAGCAGACTTCTGTCCTTTGATGAACTCAAGGTTACTCTCCCAGTTGTAAGACATATGAAACAGTGGCTAAGACGTCCCAAGGCATGAGTTCCAATCCAAGCTCAGCCATTGCTTGACTCCTTCAGGAAATTTGAGCTTCTTATTTCATTTTCTCTGGTCTTGATCTTCCACCTGAAAAATGAGGAGGGGGGTGGATAATAAGGCAGTGGTTCCCCAAACTGGCTGCATAGCAGAATCACACCAGCAAAATCTTAAAATTTACAGATTCTTGGGCCCAACTCCAGACCTGCTGCATCAGAATCTCTGGCTTTCTGGCTCTTGAGAATCTGTATATTAAATAAGTTCATTGGCTTACTCTTGTACACCCACTTAGTTTTCACCAGGCACTGGTGTTTGGAAACCACAAGGCTGCTGATTTCTGATTTACAAGGTCCAAGACAGTTTGAGTGTTGTAGAACACTGATTCTTGCAGTGCTTCCTCATCTCAAAAATAGCTATATAGATGGAATGAATGGAAGCTGAGTAAAACCATAATTCCTCTAAACACTGGTTTCCTCAGATCGATTGTTTTCTATCTGCTTATTTATATTTAATATGTGATATTGTGATATCACAAGAAATACATGTTCCGGTCTTCATCTTCAGTTCCTTATGCAGATCCTAAAACCTTGTAAATTTCTGAGTGATGGGGTGATCAGACTGTCTTACACAGAGCTCCTAAATGCCTTGCAGTTTCCTGACTGATAGGAATGAATTTTGTTCTCATGAGGCATTTTGTCAAGCTCTGAGATAGCTTCAGGTTGGGGGCTGGTCACCAGAAAAATCAAATCTTGATGAGAAGCTTGAAACTTTTAGCCCCTCTCCCCAACCTCCAGGAATTGGAAAAGGACTAAAGATTGAGTTAATAATTCATCATGCCTGTGTGATGAAACCTCCATAAAAACCCCTAAATGATGAGGTTTAAAGCACTCCTGGGTTTGTGGCTGCATCTACACGCTAGAAGAATAGCATACTCTAACTCCACAGGAATAAAAGCACCTGTGCTCAGCATCTTCCCAGACCTTGCCCTATGTCCCTCTTCATCTGGCTGTTCACTTACATCCTTGTTAATATCCTTTATAATAACAGTAATGGCAAGTGTTTCTCTAAGTTCTGTGAGCTATTATAGCAAATTAGAAGACCAATAACGTGTTCTCATTGCGTTGCATCATTGCCTCTCCTAAGTAACAGTAGACAATTTAAATATCCAGTAATAGAGGAAATATTTAAAGAAATCTTTGTATATCCATTATATAGAATATAAGAGGACCATTAAAAAGCATGAGTTATAACATGATTACTACTAGATCAACTCTGTGCATGCATATTTTGTCAGCTATTGCTACATAAAAAAGTACATAAAACTCAGTGCTTAAAACAGTAGACGTTTATTATTTCTCATTGATCTGTAGCTAAACAGGCTTGCTGGTGATCAGCAGGGCTTGCTCTTGTGACTATCGTCAGCTGTCAAGTCAGCCAGAGACTCACAAGTCTAAAATGACTTCATGGCCAAATTTAGTGGTCAACTGGCTGTTGGCTGGGCCATGGGAGTAACTAGACCATGGTCTTTTCCAGATCATTCATCAAGTGATCCCAGCATTATTCACACGCTTGCTTGGAAAACTTCCAAGAGAGTGGAGACTGAGAACAGGCACCACTTCACTCTACCACATTCTATTGGCTGCAGCAAGTTACTGGTGAACCCAGACTCACACAGCACAGAAATGAACTCTATTTCTTACATAAGAAAAGCTGCAGAATCTCATTGAATGAGTGTGGGTGAAAGGAATAAGCATCACTTTTTTGGCATTAGTGTACCGCAGAATGAACAAGAACTGGACAGCCTACTTAAAAAATGCAAAGAACTAAGGTGTTGATGATTTAGGGATATGGGCTTTTATTCCTTTTCCTTTATATCTTTGTTATTTCATGTAGGTAGTTACAACATTGTTGAAAAGCAAAAACACAGTAAGGAGAGCCAAAGTGAAAGTAAGATAAACCATTTCATTACTCACTATAATGAGAGACCTGGGTCCATACTTTGCATATCACAAGCCAATCAGTAAAGCCTTCTGTAATGTCTACAAGTCGGTAACAATGGAAAGATCCTGAAATTGCCAAAGCAAAGTAACTCTCTAAGATATGTCCAATGGCCTTGATCTCAAGTGGAATTTAGCCATGAAATTTCCAGTTATTCTTAGCACTTCTGCACACTCTGCATATTACCAGGGCTGACACTGTCTCAGGTCTGTAGCAATCTCTGGAACCCCTAGGGAAGTATTCTTTCTTAATTGCTGTGATTTCTGATAGTTGAAGTTTTGCCTGTTTAAGAACCAAACTTTTTGTTCCTTTTTTTAAAAAAGACTATTTTGACCAGAAATCTTTAAAAGTATAAGTTGTTCATGTCCTTGTGTTTTAAAATAGAGTTGATAAAAACCATTTGAACATAACATAGTTTTTGACAGTATTGTTCTTTGCCATAGTGCTATGACATCTTCAGAGTTTTGTGGAACAAAGTAGGGTTTCTTTGCCCTTAATATAAAATATTCTGAGAATGTTATGCTTTCAAGTTCTTGTTTACATCCTTTTTATTGTTTCTGTGCTGTCTCTTGCTCCCATGGGCTCTAAGTGTGCCTGCCTTTGACAGTTTGTTCCATTTTACTTGGCTTCTTCTAATATGCTGTCATCTTAGAAAAACCCACTTTATTAAGATTGTTCATAGAATAAGAGTAATTATGCTCTGAGCAGGAACCAGGAAACCTCTAGCCTGAGTAAGGTACATGAACCTTAGTGTACAGAAGCTTGGTGACGTGTCCTTGGCTGCTTTTCTTGGTCTTGCTTCTATCCAAGAAAAGACAAGAGCCAGATTCTGAGAATCCAAGGTACATTGTATCCAAAGCACATCATCAGGTGCCAAGGAGGTAAAGGTATGAGTGACCTGAATGAATAAATAAAATGCATCTAGATGGGCTCACTGGGCTTAGGATATTAGCATTCCACAACCCTGTTTTGCCAAAGGTTAGTACTTTTTCAAAGCATTGTGAAATATTAAGGTAAGTATCATAACAGACATTTCAGCCACTACAGAAGAAGAGAAAATGGAGACAAGAAAAGATCCCACTAGATCAATGTATCCCTGTAAAATGTGGTGGATAATATCTAACCGACAGGTTTATTGTGAGGGTTCATTATAACCCTGAGTTAGGACATGTAAACTCAAAGCTTATTATGAAAATAATTATATATAAGGCAAGACTTGGATTTAGATCTGGATTTCATCACATATTAAGTAGGTTTTTGCTTAGCCCCACTTTTCTTTTCTGGAGAATGAGGCCAAAGCCTGCCTTGCAGTTTTGTTGGAAGAATAAAATAAAATAACCTCAGTGCTCCACACAGTGCCTGGAAATAGTAAAGTGAAAGTGAAATTGCTCAGTCATGTCCGACTCTTTGGGACCCCATGGATTGCCTGCCAGGCTCCTCTGTCCATGGGATTTTCCAGGCAAGAATACTGGAATGGGTTGCCATTCCCTTCTCCAGGGGATCTTCCCAACCTAGGGATTGAACCCGGGTCTCCTGCACTGCAGGCAGACTCTTAACCATCTGAGCCACTTAAGAAGCTCCTGAAATACTGAGTGCTCCACAAATAGCAGCTTCTTTCTCTTTTTCCTCTTCACCTAAGGGTTAACAAATAAGCTAGGTTTTGAAGGATGAGTAGAAGTCCAAAAACCAACTGCTACTACTACTGCTAAGTCGCTTCAGTCGTGTCCGACTCTGTGAGACCCCATAGATGACAGCCCACCAGGCTCCCCCGTCCCTGGGATTCTCCAGGCAAGAACACTGGAGTGGGTTGCCATTTCCTCCTCCAATGCATGAAAGTGAAAAGTGAAAGTGAAGTTGCTCAGTCGTGTCCGACTCTTAGTGACCCCATGGATTGCAGCCCACCAGGCTCCTCCATCCATGGAATTTTCCAGGCGAGAGTACTGGAGTGGGGTGCCATCACCTTCTCCAAATAGCAAATCCCCAGTAGGGAAAGAGGCTTTTCAACAAAGAATATGGGGAGATTTGCTTCTGGAAGTAGCTGGTGATAAATGAAGATGTTGTCCTTCTTGGCAGAGCCAACAGTGCTTCTTTTATTTCTCACTCTGTCTCCAGTGGTGCTAGTTCCGTCACTAGTGGATCTGTCACCTCATCTATACCACCTCCCTACTGAAACATCACTTGAGCCCTCATTGCAATCAGACAGTATTGGGCCTTTATGAAGGACAGAGAGGAACATGCTAGAAATCCATAACAATTAATGAATTAACAGAATTTTGAAATTGTACAAAGAGGAACAATATATCCCTTCCACTATCATATGCCCAGCGTCTGAAGGTAAAGCATAGGGAAGAAGCTTCAAATCGCTATATTTAGAAGTTGTCTGTCCATCCATTTAAAATACAGGCATTTAGTGAGCACTCATCACTTGTAAAATGTTGGATTAAAAGGGAAAGACAAACATGAAGATGGCTAACTGTGAATTAAACCAAAGGAAATAAAGACTATCAATGAAAAAAACTAAAATGGGTAGCAGAGGCAGTTGCATTGGTCTCTGAAGAGCAAGTAGGGTGGTATTTATCCAGGAGAAAAAGTGATGGCATTTTATTGGAGGCGACAGCACAAGCAAAGGGCTGAGGCATTAAAGCAAAACACTTGACAAGAGAAGCTTGGTCAGGTCCATAAATCACCAAGCCCCTTAAAAACCAAACATAGAGGAAAAAAGCATGCAGGAAAAACAGACACAAAACCAACATAGTCTTTCTTTGATTCCCTCATAGAATCGGGAGGCATTACTGACAGTTTCCTTCTTCCCTTTTATTTCCTTTCCTGCTGGTGACTTAGGCCTTTCAAAGATCCCCTGCAGGCTCTGGAGCAGTCAGTGTCAAGTCCACACCCTATCCTCGAGCATTCACTGCTCCAACACAGGCCCTTGGCCTCCTCCTTCAAGGACCCAGCTTCCCAGCCTGAGGGCTTCAGCCCCTCCAGTGGAATAGGCAGGGGATTTAATGCTTGCGGGAGCCGGAAAGGGATTGGAAAAAAGCCAGGCCAGCCTCCTATGCCTCATTAATGCACCCTTTGGTAGCTGCCTTCACCTCCCCAACTCAGTCCCTCCCTGTCTTTCCTGGAATCACCTTCTGAATAAACTACTTGCACTTAGAGCTTGTTTCAATAGAAAGCTTGATGGAGAGGGCAACCAAAGACAGCTTGTTCTGGAGAGGGTTGGGCCTGTTTGATGGGAGTGGGCAGGATCTGGGCTAATTCTGGGAAATGGCTCAAGGCGCATTTTTGTTGATTGGAGGACTTTTCTTATTTTTAAAGTTAGTTGTATTTTCAGTTCAGTTCAGTTCAGTTCAGTCGCTCACTTGTATCCGACTCTCTGCGACCCCATAAACCGCAGTACGCCAGGCCAACGAAACCCATGTCCATCAAGTCGGTGATGCCATCCAACCATTTCATCCTCTGTCGTCCCCTTCTCCTCCTGCCCTGAATCTTTCCCAGCATCAGGGTCTTTTCCAATGAGTCAGTTCTTCACGTCAGGTGGCCAAAGTATTGGAGCTTCAGCTTCAACATCAGTCCTTCCAATGAACACCCAGGACTGATCTCCTTTAGGATGGACTGGTTGGATATCTTTGCAGTCCAAGGGACTCTCAAGAGTCTTCTCCAACACCACAGTTCAAAAGCATCAATTCTTTGGCGCTCAGCTTTCTTTATAGTCCAACTCTCACATCCATACATGACCACTGGAAAAACCATAGCCTTGACTAGACAAACCTTTGTTGACAAAGTTGCTTTTGAATATGCTATCTAGGTTGGTCATAACTTTCCTTCCAAGGAGTAAGCGTCTTTTAATTTCATGGCTACAGTCACCATCTGCAGTGATTTTGGAGCCCAGAAAAATAAAGTCAGCCACTGTTTCCCCATGTATTTGCCATGAAGTTGTATTTTAAGAAGGACAAAATGAGTTAATTCATATGGAATGTTCAGACAAGGGCCTGGCACATACGTACCTGCCATGGTCATTGTTGTCATTACATTTGTGTTGTTTTCCCCTCTTGTCTTTTTGGGTGAGAGAGTGCCTACTGAAAGAGGAAACCTTAAGACAGAAAAGAGGTATGAGGAATCCCGTTCCCCCCTCCATGACACAGGTTCCAGAGGCAGTTTTTCATTCTGGAGGTGAGACTCCTCTTCCTTCTCAGAGTCGTGGTTGAATATGGATCTTTCCTCATGCAACAAGCACCATGGCTGATGATAATTTACTCCAAGCACTGGCTTCATCTACTGTACAGGGGTCGCTAATACCCATGTCTTATCAAATTCCCACTGGGGAGGAGGAGGTGGGGACCCTTCTGATTTGTGATTCAGGAGGTCTGAGTTTGAAACAGGTAATTCCTCTTGTTACCTGAGCTGCTTGTATCCAAATGCATAGCTGGGTTTGAGAACCGCACTTCTCAGTGGCTTTGATCCCCAGGATCCACATCCCAGACTGTTGTGGTATCCTAAAAGAAAGAGTAGACTCTTTTTTTTTCCAAATAGAATATGAGGCTGATTTCTGCTATACTACTACAGCTAATGTCAGAACAACTTGTGTTTCTTGTCTCTTACAGGGAGTTTCTGTGCTCATACTTCCATAGAACTGGGAGGAAAAGGGCTGCTCTTAGACTTGTGATAAGTGACATTCTGGAAATATCAGAATGTCCTGTTCTTCAGCTCCACTCTCTTAATTTGTATCATTTAACAACTCAGGGATGTTTACGAAGAAACTAACATTTTAAGGGAGACATTGGTAAAGCAGTCTATTTTAAAAATAGATGCACAGCTGAAAAAGAAAACCGGTTTCTCTCTGTGTGAGTGCACACGGCATGTTGAACTGTTCTAAGCAGGCTTGCAATAATAAATAATCAAGTAATACAGGAAGTATGGTTGTGTATTGCATTTCTGGAGGCAGACACTGAGCACAGACAGTAAGGGTTACTCTGTATAGTGTAAATTTCAGTTCTCAGAGTATTTTCATCAAAAAAGTCTTGTGTCGGCACCAAGGCTGCCCTGTGGGATAGCCGAGGCTGCAACATCTTTCATGGTAGTCCTGAATCCAAGGAGTTGGGTAAATATAAATTAAGATTGCAGGAAGCATCCCCAGAGTGGGGGGTCTTTTTGATTTGTAAAATTTTAAGAGATTGACCAAATGAATTGGCCAAAAAGACCATTTGTTTTAAGTCAAGTGACCAAATTCCATATCATAGTAATCCAGAGACACTTCTGGCAGAAGATATGCTCAGGCCAAAGAGAGAAGTTTTTCGAAAATTTCAGAAGCCTTTAAATTGAAATAATGCCTCAGGTCTCTTTGATGGACCCCATTCTCTTGCTGTACCTCATGTAACCAGTCACATCCCCAAATTGAGGTGGGGTTGGGAAGGTGGGAGCAGAGTAGGGAGAATAGTTTCAGATAGAATCATAGGCAGATAGCTCATGACTAGAATTTTTGGAACTTCTTGGCTCTCATGTTACAAATTTTACATTTTGTAAAATACACGGAGTAGATGCAGACATCGTTCTCTTTCATACCGATGCTGTATTTTATTGAGAGCTTGAATTTGGTGTAGATTTTGGAGGCATGTTTGTTGGGAAGGAAAGGAAAACCAGAAAGCCGTTTTGCAGGCATTTAATTCTTAAATTCCTCTGGCCTTTAGTATTTGCACTGAGAGAGAGCACACGACACTTGTGTTATAATTACCATCCAAGCTTCCTTCCCTGTTACTTAGAACATGCTAGCATCATCACTATTATTCCCATTTTACAGGTGAAGAAATTGAAGTTTAGAAAGACTAAAAGGGGCCCACAAGTGTACACACTTGGCCATGACGCCTCTCTTTGTGGGGAAGTGAAGTCATGTGAAGTCATGTGTCTCATGACCTGGTTTGCTATCCATTTCTCAGTGGACTGTGCAAGAATATTGAAAATGGTCTCCATGTTTTTAATTCCCTCCCTCTTATGACATTACCAACAAGACTCATGTAAAAAATGGACCTCAGGGATTCTTTCTGATATAAAGTCTTAATCCTTCATCATAGCAACAGGTATCCATCCTGTGGATCCACACAAGGCTTTAAGTAATATGTGTCAGGAACAGCCAAACTTGTAAGCTGACGGAGCTCTCTCTATTATTTAAAAAAATGGTAGGAAAACATAGAGCTGAGTCTTTGCTCTGTCTGGTTAGAATTATGAGTGTGGGCTTAAGGAAGTTTGTTCATTTTCTCTTCTTGATTTAGCAAAGATGTATTTAGTACCTACAGCAGTAAAGAATCCTGGAGAAGGCAATGGCACCCCACTCCTGTACTCTTGCCTGGAAAATCCTATGGATGGAGGAGCCTGGTAGACTGCAGTCCATGGGGTCACTAAGGGTCAGACCCAACTGAGCGACTTTACTTTCACTTTTCACTTTCATGCATTGGAGAAGGAAATGGCAACCCACTCCAGTGTTCTTGCCTGGAGAATCGCAGGGACAGGGGAGCCTGGTGGGCTGCCGTCTCTGGGGTCACACAGAGTCGGACACAACTGAAGCAACCTAGCAGCAGCAGCAGCAGCAGTAAAGAATCCACTTGCAACACAGGAGACACTGGAGATGCAGGTTCAATCCCTGGGTTGGGAAGATCTCCTGGAGTGGGAAATGGCAACCCACTCCTGTATTCTTCCCTGGAAAATTCCAATGACAGAGGAGTCTGGCAGGCTAAAGTCCATGGGGTCACAGAGAGGTGGACATGGGTGTGCATGGGTGCGCACGCATGCACACACACACATGCAAAGCAGTATTGGGTACTATGCAGTATTAGCAGGAAGAATGATTCTGCTGTCTAGAGGTTTCTGGTGAGACTATTTTTAAACATCTACACCAGAACAGCTTCCCTTGTGGCTCACCTGGTAAAGAATCTGCCTGCAATGAAGGAAACATGGATTCGATCCCTGGGTTGGGAAGTTCCCCTGGAGAAGGGAAAGGCTACCCACTTCAGTATTCTGGTCTAGAGAATTCCATGGACAGTATACTCTATGGGGTCGCAAAGAGTCACCACTGAGCAACTTTCACTTTCACACCAGAACAGCAGGTACTATCATCAGAAATTATGCCATTAAACTACATCATCACTTTTGTTTTCCAGTAAATATAAGCTCAGTCAGAGAAATGATGGTCAGCTACCCACTTTGTATGTTTATGCTAAAATTGCACACATTAGCAAGGCTGGTAGTAAGATTTACAGCTGGAACTTCTGAGTCAGACAGCCTAGGTTCAAACCCTACTTCTAACAGTCTTAGCTTTGCCTATTTGGGTAAGTTCTGAACTGTACTAAACATTAGCTTCCTCATTGATAAAATGAAAATAACAATAGATTCTAGGTCAGAGAGGTGAAAGCTAATCAATCATATGAGATCAGGTATCTGCTGTGTTTATTACCATCGTGGCTTGTATCTGGTAGCTTAATAGGAAGAAAATAAATATAAAGTTGCATTGTTACAACATCTCCGCCCCTCGGTCTCATTTGTTCGAGATGCAGTAAGTCCTCTATATACAAATGAGTTCCGTTCTGAGAGCACATTTATAAGTTCATTTTGTTTGTAAGTCCAACAGAGTTAGTGTAGGTATCCAACTAACCCAATTGGCTATATACTGCTGCTTTCACGTTTGCTTCCAGACATACTGTGCTTCAAATATACTGTAATACTGTACTTCTGTTGTTGGAAGAGGGTGTTTGCTATGACCAGTGCGTTCTTTTGGCAAAACTCTATTAGCCTTTGCCCTGCTTAATTCTATACTCCAAGGCCAAATTTCCCTGTTACTCCAGGTGTTTCTTGACTTCCTACTTTTGTATTCCAGTCCCCTATGATGAAAAGGACATCTTTTTGGGTTGTTAGTTCTAAAAGGTCTTGTAGGTCTTCATAGAACCATTCAACTTCAGCTTCTTCAGCATAACTGGTTGGGGCATAGGCTTGGATTACTGTGATATTGAATGGTTTGCCTTGGAAACGAACAGAGATCATTCTGCCTTAGAAAGCATCACTACGAACAAAGCGAGTGGAGTTGATGGAATTCCAGTTGAGCTAGTTCAAATCCTAAAAGATGATGCTATGAAAGTGCTGCACTCAATATGCCAGCACATTTGGAAAACTCAGCAGTGGCCACAAGACTGGAAAAGGTCAGTTTTCATTCCAATCCCAAAGAAAGGCTATGCCAAAGAATACTCAAACTACCTCACAATTGCACTCATTTCACATGCTAGTAAAGTAATGCTCAAAATTCTCCAAGCCAGGCTTCAGCAATACATGAACCATGAACTTCCAGATGTTCAAGCTGGCTTTAGGAAAGGCAGAGGAACCAGAGATCAAATAGCCAACATCCGCTGGATCATCAAAAAAGCAAGAGAGTTCCAGAAAAACATCTACTTCTGCTTTATTGACTATGCCAAAGCCTTTGACTGTGTGGATCACAATAAACTGTGGAAAATTCTGAAAGAGATGGGAATACCAAACCACCTGATCTGCCTCTTGAGAAACCTATATGCAGGTCAGGAAGCAACAGTTAGAACTGGACATGGTACAACAGACTGGTTCCAAATAGGAAAAGGAGTACGTTAAGGCTGTATATTGTCACCCTGCTTATTTAACTTATATGCAGAGTACATCATGAGAAACACTGAGCTGGAAGAAGCACAAGCTGGAATCAAGATTGCCAGGAGAAATATCAATAACCTTAGATATACAGATGACACCACCCTTATGGCAGATAGTGAAGAGCAACTAAAAAGCCTCTTGGTGAAAGTGAAAGAGGAGAGTGAAAAAGTTGGCTTAAAGCTAAACATTCAGAAAACTAAGATCATGGCATCTGGTCCCATTACTTCATGGCCAATAGATGGGGAAACAGTGGAAACAATGGCTGACTATTTTTTTGAGCTCCAAAATCACTGCAGATGGTGACTGAAGCCATGAAATCAAAAGACGCTTACTCCTTGGAAGGAAAGTTATGACCAACCTAGATAGCATATTCAAAAGCAGAGACATTACTTTGCCAACAAAGGTTCGTCTAGTCAAGGCTGTGGTTTTTCCTGTGGTCATGTATGGATGTGAGAGTTGGACTGTGAAGAAGGCTGAGCACCGAAGAATTGATGCTTTTGAACTGTGGTGTTGGAGAAGACTCTTGAGAGTCCCTTGGACTGCGAGGAGATCCAACCAGTCCATTCTAAAGGAGATCAGTCCTGGGATTTCTTTGGAAGGACTGATGCTAAAGCTGAAACTCCAATACTTTGGCCACCTCATGTGAAGAGTTGACTCATTGGAAAAGACTCTGATGCTGGGAGGGATTGGGGGCAAGAGAAGGGGACGACAGAGGATGAGATGGCTGGATGGCAATCCTGACTCGATGGACATGAGTTTGGGTAAACTCCAGGAGTTGGTGATGGACAGGGAGGCCTGGCATGCTGCGATTCATGGGGTTGCAAAGAGTCAGACACGACTGAGCGACTGAACTGAACTGAACTGAATACTATACTCTATACAGTTGTTGTGGCTGTGTCACTCAGTCATGTCTGACTTTTTATGACTCTATGGACTATAGCCCATCAGGCTTCTCTGTCCATGGGATTTTCCAGGCAAGAATACTGGAGTGGGTTGCCATTTCCTTCTCCAAGGTTCCTGACTTATGCAGATAAATCAGAAAGATCCTCAGAACCTAGTGGCAAGGACCATGTTTATCTTTTTCACCACTTTATCCTCAGAACTTGGACTAACCTGGTGGCTCAGTGTTAAAGAATCTGCCTGCCAGTGCAGGAAACCTGAGTTTGATCCCTGGATTGGGAAGATCCCCTGGAGAAGAAAATGGCAACCCACTCTAGTATTCTTGCCTGGGAAATCCCATGGACAGAGAAGCCTGGTAGGCTACAGTCCATGGGATCACAGAAGAGTTGGACACAACTTAGCAACTAAACAACAACAATCCTCAGAACTTAGCACACACCTGGCATTTAGCACTCACCCCATGAACAATTGTTGAACTGAAATTTTTAAAATGATGAATAATTGTACTTCCTTTGGGAAAATATCAAAGTTCTCATGGATTTGAGATTATTCTTTCCTATTGAAAACATGAGCCCTGAGTAGGCTTTAACTGTGATATGTAAAACCTGAGTCCCCTTCCCTCCAGAGTTAGTTTTTCTGGGATATTGAAGAAGTTTCTAAAGGTACTTAATTCCTCTATTGGCTTGAAGTATTTGATTAGAGTAGGGATACAAGCAGAAGTTACCTAGCTTATAATAACACTGGAGTTATTGCCTAAGGTCCAGATCATGGTTGAATATTGGGGAATTCCTAGTCTGCCCTCTATGAAGTGTCAGTAGGAAGCAACTCTCCAAAGTCCTGCTCTATAGACTGAGTAGATTGACCCATGTCCTATGAATATTCAGAAATGCAGACACTCAAAGTCAGTTCAACAAATACTTACTTACTTTAAACTTTATGCCTCAGTTTCACTCCTATACCTCCTTCATATTCAAGAGAGGAACATCTGGTAAGTCTTTCTGAACATGGCATGGGCTGTTCTTTCCTTTCTGAAACGTGACTGACAAGCTCTTCCCTCTAGAGGAAAAATCAAAGAGCCAGGTGTTAATCTCTATAAAGCAAACAGAAGCTGGCAAAGAGTATCAAGATGTAAGTGTCCCCACATTGTTAGATATCATATGTTTGCTCTGTATTTACACTCTGCATGTAGTAGTTTATAAGCAGTGGATCTTATAGATGATGGAGAGTGAAAACACTACGTGGAGTAAGGGACAGAATGGAACTTGGATCCACCTATTTGTATAGTCAGGTTCTAGGTAGGAAAGAGCTGGCACACTCAAACTGGGTGATTAAGGGGAGTTTTGTTTTTTAAAGGAGGAGTTTTTTTTAATATATATAGTCAAAAAAAAGGAGTAGGCAGAACTTAACTAAAGTAAAAAGCAGTGGTGTCTAGAGGATGGCAACTGAAAGAAGCTGTTAGCATCCCAGGCCTGAAGGATCAAATGGGTGTAGGAGACGGGAGGGGAGAGACAGAAAGAGAGACAGAGAAAGTGTGTGGAGCAGGCAACTTCACAGCACCTGTAGCATTTGCCAGAGAGGCAGAAGCAACTTAGATACTCATCAGTAGGGACCAAGAGAGTAAGTACCCAGACCTCAGTTTCCTTTCACCCTCTGACTTCCTGGCAGTGCCTCCCATTGGCTGCCCCTTCATTGGGAAGCCTCGGAGATGAGCACTGATCCATGTGGTCCAGTTAGGTGGACACAGAATGGGTGGGAAAGGGGAGCTGGAGGGACATACAGAAGCTGTCCAGTATGGTGTCTGCCCCCAGGTCCTCTGTCCTCCTGCATTCAACAAATCGTCTTTGCTTGGCTGCTCTGTGCCGGGCATTATGCTTTGGAGGATATACAGATGAATATGGTGTGATCCTGCTTAGATACATGGTCTTCAGAGACTGTGTCAACCATTTTTCATTTGCTATTTTTTGTTTTATTATTTTTAAAATTAATTTTTATTGAGGTACAGTTGATTTACAATGTTTAAGGTGTGCAGTAACTTTAGTTATATATATGTGTGTGTGTATATACGCTTCCCTGGTGGCTCAGAGGTTAAAGCGTCTGCCGGCAATGTGGGAGGCTTGGGTTCGATCCCTGGGTGGGGAAGATCCCCTGGAGAAGGAAATGGCAACCCCCTCCAGTATTCTTGCCTGGAGAATCCCATGGACAGAGGAGCCGGGCGGGCTACAGTCCATGGGGTCGCAAAGAGTCAGACATGACTCTATGTGTGTGTGTGTGTGTGTGTATGTAGAGAGAGAGAGACCTACGCAGATTCTTTTCCATTATAGGTTATTATAAGATACTGACTATAGTTTCCTATGCCATACAGTAGGTCTCTGCTGTTTATCTATTTTATATATACTAGTGTGTATCTGTTAATCCCAAATTGCTAATTTATCCCTCCCCCTCCCTTTCCCCTTTAGTAACCAGAAGTTTGTTTTCTCTGTGTTTCACTTGCAGTTTTCACTATCATTTGTGGCCCTTATCCTCCCAGTATCATTTGGGGCTACATTTCCACCCAAGCATCCAAACACTCCTCAGACCTTATTCTACTATATTTCTTAGCTTTTTTTGTTTCCACACACTTCTCATCTGTGTTCAACTTCTTTCTGTTTGGCAGCCTTAAACTTGGCTGAGGAAAGCTAGTAACCTAATAAATGTTCAAATGTTACTGATATTATTTTATTGCATTAGGTATTTGAAAAAGAAAAAAGATAAAGTTGGAAGAAATCACTCTTTTTCCTTCAAGAAAAAAATTTTAAAAAGAGGTCTAGAAATTTCTCCCCTGATCCTCTCTACATCCACATCAGAATAAATAAATAGCTGCATTTTACTCCTGCTAGGAGCTGTTTGCAGTCAGAGTAAGGAAGGCACAATTAAAGATTTCAAGGCTGTTCCATGAGTGGATTGGATATAAGTGCTCTCATTGCTATAGTTCAAAAGATTTGAAATTGTTTTGGGAGCTAAATGGAAGGAACTTAGCTAACACCCTGGGCCATTTATTAGTGTGGCCAGAGCAGCCTTCTTGTCTTTGATTACCTTGCTCCTCCCACAGCAGCGGAGGGAGAGATTCTCCTGGTGCTGGAATTTTCCTCTCAGTGTTTGCTAAATGCTTAGAAAGCTAGACCTCCCACTGTCTAAACTTGAAGCAAACAGGCCTGAAAGGACCCCTTCTGAGAAGCCAGATGTTTGGAAATAGAAGCTGTTAAGGAAAAAGAACTGTTGCATTTGCCAAGAGGCATGTCCACCAAAAGGGAGACCAGCATTTCAGTTCAGGGAAAACAAAATCATTTGAAGTTGTCTGAAGGCCACACTCAGTTGAAAGATCAGAGTTGAAGACCTGACCATATTGGAAATTAGCATTGCTAATGATGTTTGCAGAGAATCACGGATTGTTTTCATCTATTTTATTTTCTCTATAAAAGCCCAACTTAGAGAACACTGCACTATTTTGAACAGTCTAATAATGATAAATGTTATTTTTAAGGCAGTAGTGACAATATTAATATCATTTTTCCAAAATAAAAACTATCAAACAATGGCATATTGCTTTCTTCTTGTCAGTTCCAGTGGCATGTTGGAGAGAGTGGTAGCTGACTGTCTCAGCTGTCTGCTAGAATGGAGGGAAGGGCAGTCTCAGTGGCTGGCTTTTAGGACTGTTTGTTTTCTGATGCCGGTCAGGTATGCAAAGATCCATGTGAGTCTAGAAGAATTGAACCCTGGGCACCCACGCTTCTATAGAACATCTGCTCAGAATACTTTACAGAAGGAGCTCTCCATTATCTTTGACATGGCCTCCACTTAAATCAACATAATGCAGAAGTCCACAACCTTTCAAGAAGATTCCCCATATGAGGAAGTACAAACAGTCTGTGTCCATTAATATGAGTGAATCAGTCACCTCTGTTCACCTGAAGAAAGCTCTTTTGAGAAGCAGGTTTCTTTACTCTGTGTCAACACTGAGTCGTTCTTGTGCTGATTAATCGGTCCATGCATGAGACGTTATTAAACATCTACTACGTGCCACACATTCTCTTAAACACGGAGAATATGGTGTTATGCAAAACAGACTTCCTGTTTTCTCTGAGGTTATCTCAAAGAAGAGAAGATAATCAATAATTAAACAAGTAACTAAGAACAAATCAGGCAATAAGAAGTACAAAAACCCGTATTTCACACACACACACCCCAACCCGACCATCACCACTACAACAAAAATAAAGGACACTGTGAATGGGGAGACAGAAAGGATGTTTTTACATGTGGTGGTTAGGGAAAAAGGACCCTCTGGAGCAGTGGTCCCCAACCTTTTTGGTACTAGGGGCCAATTTTGTGAAGGAAAAATTTTCCATGGAGTGGGCTGGAGCGGAGATGGTTTCGAGATGATTGAAGTATATTTCATTTATTGTGCACTTTGTTTCCATTATTATCACATCAGCTCCACCGCAGATCATCGGGCACTAGATTCCGGAGGTTAGGGACTCCTGCTCTAAAGAGTGGACCGTAGAACCAACTATCCAGTGACAAGGGAAGAGAGCAGGCAGAGATCTGAGGAAAGAGTGTTCCAGGCAGAAGAAACGGCAAGCGAGAAGGCAGTAAAGGCTAGTGTGACCGAAGAGTAGGGAAGGAGAGGGTTGGAAATAGATAAAAACAAAAAGGCAGGTGGTAGCAGGTCACATCAGGATTTGAAGACACAATAAAGACTTTGAGTTTTACTTGAAGCCTATTGGACAACAAAGGAAATTCTTTTTTTTTTTTTTTTTTCAAATGAGTGATCTAATCTATATTCTTAGTAGCTCAATCTGGACAACATGGAGAATGATTTCATGGGATAGGAGTAAAGACAGGGAGATCAGTTAGGGATCTATCACAGTAGCCCAGCTGAGAGATAAGTGGAGGGAAGAGGTGGCAGGGAAGCCAGAGAGAGTGTTGATGTTTTATCTTGAACAAAATAGGAGGCATGGACAGCTCACCCCAGCAGCAGGATAGAATCAAACCCTTAGTCTTAGAACTTTATCTAGCCAACGTTGACCCAGAAAGCCCTTTAGAGATTTCAGTGGAAACCCTTCCATTTAACTTGAGAAAACCTGAAAGATGGGTAAATGAAGGGACATACCCAGGGTCACTGGACAGGCCACTGGCAGTCCCAATACTGGGCCTTGCGTTGTCCATCTGCCACGGGTTAAATAAGGTCAAGTCCACATAGAATGGAGAGCCCAGGTTGGGGCTTTGGCAGCTTGGTAGACCTTTCTATTCCTGGGCTTCCCAGTCTCTGTGGTATGAATCCATGTGGTGGGAAGAGTTGTGGAGTCATTTCAGGTCCAGGAATCCATGTGTGGATTCCGCACACCCTGGACCCTGAGTGAATGAAAGTGTAAATGCCACAGTGTGGTATCTGTAACAGAGAGGTTAATGCCTTGGCACCTGGCATTCAACTGGCTTCGAACCGTGGCTTTATGTTATTGACTGTTGCCTTTGGACTTAATTCTTTGCATCTTGGTTTCCTCTTTTTAAACCAGAATGAAAATTGTAACTCTTCACAGTTTTGTGAGGCTCACACATGATAACCACTTACACAGAACAACAACAGAAACTTAGACTAGTTCCTGACACAAGTAAATACTTAGGAAATATTTGGCATTGAGATGTGGAAGACAAACCTTTTTTTCTTTTCCTGGAAGTAGGGTTCTTAATATTCAAAACGCTGATGAAAATGACTCACTGTCCACCCAAAGAAACTGGAAAGTGTGCTTGTGCCCCACAGGTGGGTAGCTGTAGCTGCGTGTCTTTAACTTACTGGAGCACTGCTGGTCACCAGCTGCCTGGCAGGCACTGTGGCCTTTAGCAAAGGGGCCTTATTCCTTCAGTCAGCCTTTCATTCATTTATTCCACAAATGCTTACTGAAAGCTAATGGAAATGCCAGGTGATTCTCAGTCTTTTTTTTTTTTTTTTGGCTTGCGTTTTCTGTGTTCATTTGCGTAGTTTACTCCCCTGTGTGACTTCTCTTCTTGAAATGCAGTGGTTTTTCAGTTGGCAGGTAAGGTGTGGCAGTGAGGAGAGTACAGGTGGGGGTGGAATGAGCTTCCTCTCAGAATTTCAAAGGGGCCGCCTACAGGCTGAAGCTTTCTTGCGTGTCCTGGAGGGCGACCTGTGAGGAGCAGACTTATCACTGGAAGAAGTGGAGACAGGCGGCTGGAGGATGCTGAGCCCAAGTTGTACCTGAGTTGAAATACTGTAGCCATTTTTCATTTGCTCCCCACTGCCCTCCACTAACAGCTCTGTGAGGTGTAAGTGTGCCCATTTCAAGAAGGGCAAACTGAGGCTTGGAGACCTCAGATATTTCCCAAGTTACAGAACGAGACAATGGAAGACTGAGGCTGGAACCCTGACCCCTCATCAGGTTTGGTTGTCTGGTTGGTCCCCCGACCTCCTCGAGCTGTTATCGTGTGTTTGGAAGAGGAAGAACAGGAGGAAGGAGATGATGAGTGTTGTGATGCTTGTTGCCGTGCTGGTGCCATTGTGTGTGAGGCAGAGAGAGGGACCCAAGGAAAGACTCAGGACGGATTCTGAATTAATAACCACCAATGAAAAGTCTAGCCAGGTGAAGGGAGCTTCACACAAAAGATGAAGCAGAGATGCCTGGGCCAGCCTAACACTGTTCTTGTCCCCAGAGGAATCCTGAAGTAGGGAACTTGCTGGGAAAGAGGCTTGTGGATTTCTCCCTCCTTTGCTGTGGTGCAGACCCCCGAGAGGAGGGCCTCAGGAAGCTGGTGTGGAGAACATCTAACCTTTGGGAGCCTCCCCATGAATTCACTACCAATACCCCCCAATATGCTGTCTTGGGATGATGTGCACACTTTCTGGGCCAACCCCCTCCCGCAGAGGCCCATTTGTAGATAAAGCAGACCCAGGTCACACCGAAACCTTTCGAAACCTGCCAGGGAGACTTTTAAGTCACACTCCTGGGACAGAAAACCCACCAAGTCATCATTTGTCCTTTCCCCAGTAGCCAGAGCCTGAAAAGCCTGTCTTCTGGTGCCATCACCTTCCTCATTATTTAGGGTTGTGGTATGAATTTCCCAAAAAGGGATCAGGCATCACATCCAGACTTTTCCATAAAAACAGGGGCAATTTTTAAAACAAATACCTACCCATTTCCCTAATCTATGCAAATCTATTCATAAGGATTTTCTAAAACCACACTTCCCCCATGCACCCCAGACACAACAAAATCCCAGCTCCTTTTGATTTCCCAGTTTGTTTTTAAGCACTGGGTGAAGGGAGGAGGGGGCTTGCAGAGTCAAGGGGGAGCCTGTGCTCCCTGGGTGATGCAGGCGGCTTACTCAAAGCAGCCAGTCCCGCACTTGCAGTTGGGAGCAAAAAGCCAAGTGTGGGATGGTAACCACCTCCCACAAAGCAGGCAGCCTCTCACCAGAGGGAAGTATCAGGTTGCTGTACTTCGGCTGTGGGTTGTCACTGTCTAATAATATGACCGTTTTGCCATCTCTCTGCAAATAAGGCAGAAGCTGCTACCTGATTGGTATAACATCTCCCTTACCCTCCTCATTGATTTTCTCGTTCTCCTCCTTTGCTTCATAAAAAGAGGGACCAGTGGCTGGTGCTGTGGACAGAGAAGCTTGATTTTTAGTATGAGACAGCCTCTATTTTGTTTCAGGAGAGGGAAGTTGGATTATCAATTCTTTTGTAAATGTGTATGGTGATATTTGCTCCGGTAAGTTTCTATCTCTCTTGATTTACAGCTGGTTTTGTGTGTGTTTGCATAGATTTAGACTGTACAGTCACTTATCTTTCCAAATATCATTTTTTGACATCTTTAGTGATAACGTCTTTTTTTTCTCTTACTATGCTTGCTTGTATTCATCTGTTTAAACCAAAGAGCTGTGCTGTGTGGTAGTCTGATGCTTATCTTGGTTGTTCAAGAATGTGTTGGGTGTCTTTGAACATAGTAAGGAAACTATTAAAGCCAACTTATATCTGGCTTCATAAAAATGTAATGTCATTCTGCCTCCCACCAGGAGTGTTTAATGTCTTAAGTGTATTCACTGTGCCATAACCTGCCTGCATACCGTTTTAATTAAAGTTTCTTCCTTAGTGTCAGAGCAAGAATTTCTTAAACTCCATAAATAGCTGATAAATATTGTGTGCTGTGCCAAAAGGGCTATGCTGACTTCATGAGGTCTTAAACCAGAGTAGGCTGGATGAATTTTCTCTTAAGATCAGGTACGTGCACCTTGAAAAGAACTGAATTTATGGAACGTGTTCAGATCATTACTCCAGAATTCTGTGAAAAGATCTAATGGTTGAGTGGCTGTTGCTCCTCTTCCGTCTTTCTTTGAGCTGTGTACTTGTGCCACCATCTGTCAGATGCCCAGCCCGGCTCTCCTGTTTCTATGTCTGATGCTGATCAAGAGAGAAGTTGCTGTTATTAAATTCATACCAGTGCAAATCCATGACCTGCTCACCACTGCTGGTTATGGTTTTTACAAGGCATTACCTGGTTAACTGCTTAATTGCTTTTTTTTTTTCTTTTTTCCAGAAAGTGTTAAAGGATCTGAATTCTTTGTTGTTAATTCAGAAGTCTGAGAGAAAGTCTATTAATATAATTATCCTAGACAGAGATGATAAGATGATTAAGTAATTGCTCTAATGGAAACAAACTGAGGCTTTCATCTTCTCTTTTTGTTACACAGACAACAAATCTGCATTGTCTTTTGTTCATGGTGAAATGGATTAGAGAATACATTTATAATGAAAGTTAAAGCATCATTGAATAAGAAGCAAAAGGGGTAGTTCTATTTTTCAGAGATTTTGAAAGTAAAGTTGGGAACATCATGTGTGAATAGACCTCTTAGGCATAGAATCTTTTCCATAAGAGCCATGATTCAGATCCTGAGGTTGTCTAGGAGCAGCTCATGGAAATAGTGTCTAGGAATCTGGAAATGTGGTCCTCACATCTTCTTTTGAACATTCAGCCCCTCACACACTCTTTGTAAGCTGGAATGAAACTACTCATTCTGACAAACAGATTTTTAAATTTTGGTTAATCATGTTCAGCCTCAAAAATCCTCCAATAATTTTTTTAAAAAAAGCTATTATATATTTTTTAAAAATCCTCCAAACCCATATGAACTTACATTGCCTCTTATTGATCAAATAGGCATGTTCCTAGTGTCAACAGTGTTAGATGGCATAAATCCTCATGGGAACCAAGTGTTCCCTAGCTGATAATTTGTTGAAAAAAGAAAGCTTTAATCCTTGGGCTGTTGGCATTTAGTACTAAGTAAACTCAACAGCACTGAACATCTGTCTTCATCTTCCCAACACCCACTCCCCCAATGGATCCCTTAATATTTTTGTCATCTTTCTCTTTACGTGGCTGTCGTAACAGGTTATGTACAAAATTGTTAGGTGTAAAAAGAGTTGATTGTCCTCTGAAGCTGTTCAGTAATAGAAATGAATGCAGATGTGAGGGGGTGGCACCCTGCAGGTGAAAGCATCTTGTCCTCTAGGTTACCAGTTGACAAAAGTGTTAGGGCTCCAAGCAGGCTCACATCCACTGACAGAGGAAGAGCAATGGGGCATCTGTGTCTTGAAGACATCAAGACCTTTTGTGTGACTGAGGATTAGCACGCCTGGTCTTAAAAGCATCCCTTTGGAGAAGTCCAGAATGCCATATCCCTCCAGTAATGTTGTAATCTCTTCCAAGGAATAGAAATTTGTGCCACATTGGGAATAACAACGGGAATTTTTATTTCACTATGAGACCATTTATTCTGTTTAGCAAGATAAAGAATGCATCCGTCATTTCCATTCGGTAAGTGCCTACTGTATACCTGGCACTGTGCTAAACACTGCATGGCTTGTTTCCTTGAATCTTCACAGCCATCCCAGGATGGAGATCGTATTACCTCCCCGTTTTACAGATAAGAAAACAGAGACAGAGGGCAAGTTTGAGGCACACACACAGTGATAATGATGAAACTCAGAGCCAGGCAGACTCATTCTGGAGTCAAGCTCTTCATCGTTCCCCTCAGTCAGAGTTTCACTTCATCAGTACAATCTACAGGCAGTCTGCAGTGATTTGCAGGGGCTTACAATAACACCCCATATTTTATTAGTGCTTTTCTCTCTTTTAAAACTGCATAGCCTCCTTCTCAGGCTGTGCTTTTGTGACTACAAGCAAATTATGTATTTGTAACTGGAGAATGTGTATTGTATTTCCACTCAACTACAAAGATGTGGATGTGACGAAAGGGAGCCAGCCTAGGGAGAGCTATATGCAGTAGTAGCTAAATTAAGGTAGCTTTTAAAATTGATCATAAGAAATCCATCTCTTTGCTTTTCAATCTTTCGAACATAGAGTCAAAATAAAGATGCAATGATAACATACATATCAATACTTCAAGGCATCTGTTTGTCACTGAGGGAAAATATAAAAAGCAGTTGCTGCTGAATTGATGTATTTGTGGAGGATTTGTAGAATTCTCACCTTTTTTTAATTCACCCTCAGCATTATTTTCTTGCACTTTGTGGTCAGCTGGAAAGCACGGAGGTGGCCCTTCAGGTAGAATATTGCAAAGCATCTATACCACCTGAGTAATTAAAAAATGAAAACAGCTGCCGATAAGCATGATGAGAAGCGTGACAAAGTTGAAATTCAGAGGTCCCAGATGCGTTCTTTTGCACCTGAGCACTGAACCCCGCCCCGCCCCCCCCCCCCCCCCCCCCGCCATTTGAAATTCATTTAATCCAATAAAATTCAAATGGATCTTTTGGGAGGAAAATGCAACTGACATAGAATCAATATGTTTGAGATTTCTCCCCCACTGGCAGTTTTCAGGCTAGAGGCAGGGCACACCTTTCATAAGGTGAACCTGTGAAATGCTGCATTTTTTCCCACAATGAGAGAGATTGTGATTGATGAAAATGTTGCTAGGAGAGAGAGAACTGAGCTTAGGACACTTTTGCTCTGTTTCACCCAAAACCAGAGGGATCTAAAAACACAAGCAAACAAATAAACAGAAACAACCCATCACAAACTGGGAGGATTAAAAGTCCAGTTTTGAAGTGTTGACACGATATTGACTTCTTGGTCAATATGGACTGCCGCATCTACTAGTGTTAGCTTTTGAGTTATTTCTAGTGAATTAAGAGTTCAGAGTAAAGTGCCCAATAAAATGTTTCCAGAATGACTGTTATTTTTGTCAGAGGCAAGGTTAGTAACTATCAATTCTCTATTACCTCTTTCCCTTGCTCTTGAAAAATAATAATTGTGTGGTTAATCAGGGTGTTGTATTATAGCCAGTGAGGAAAAAGAAATTTAAATCAACCTGTTGTTTCCAACAGCATTTATGGGTTTTAAATATATGAACAATCATCACATGAGCACTTTTAAAAACATAATGTTGTTTTCATCCACAGTGTTTATCAGATATAAGCTTACCCCTTCACACTAAACTTAGAGACAGTTTTATTAAGTGTTATCATATGTCAGTCTTCATCTACAAGATAGATGTTTCTTCCCAGAGGTGACCAAATCCAATATAAATCACATAGAGATTGTATTTCATCTTACCTACATTCCCTTCTGCCTTTTCTTTGGCCGTGGATGTGTGTACTTAATCATGTTGATCCTTAAGAGCTTAAAAACGATCTATTAAGTATGGAGGAAGCATCTGGTGTTAAGACATAATGTGTTGGATGAGGCTTGAATTTGTCATCAAACATTCTAAGCTAGTGTACAAACAGAGCTGGTGGTCCTGTTCCATACTTGTCTAAGAAAATGGAATCAGGGAGAATTTTGAGCCTGAAAGGAGCACATGAACTATTCTCTCTTTCAGAAGAAGCTCTTGGTCATTGGTGTGCCTTTAAATCTTTAAAAGACTAAGGTTGAATTGAAAATGGAAACACCTCAGTCTCTCTACTCTGCAGACTAATGGATCTGCATAATTAATTTATTTTACAGTGATCATTTTTTAACACAGATTCTAGCCAAAAGTCTTAATGGGAAATGGTTCCTGGGCAACTTCAAACACATTCTCCTATGGCTTCTGGAAAGCTTATTCCCAGCACAGGGCAGTCAGTTCACTAGGGAGCTCTGGGTTGGCCAATATAAGTGTGTAATCATGTCATTAGGGTTTTTGGGGGGGACTGGCAGGTTGGGGGTAAAAAGTTTCTATTGATAGTCACCATGTGACTTCCTCAGCCCTGCTTACAGAATGTTTAAATCCTCCCAAAGTACCACACATTGTCTCCATGTAGGCTTTCTGGCAGAGACATGACAAATATTTTAGGCTTGTTTTATTTCTGGTAAAACATGGCCTTAAGAACATTCATGCCCAATATAGATTATTATTGTGAGCACTGTTTAAGTCGCCATGTTAACGGCCACATCTCAATGATGAACCTATATATCTTTATCTAGTTTTGGATAAGGGAGGAAAAGGGATATAATTTTTCAAAACCTATGACCTTCAATTTGCCTTCCTATGAAATTGAATGGTTGAGACCAAAAATATTTTTTTTAGTTGAGGGCAGATTTGAAGGAAGGCTTGGAGTGTGACTTCATCAGGCTATTCTTACATTCAGCCAATATTTAAGGATGCCTGCCACATGCCAGGAACCCTGCTAGGCATGGGAGATACAGTGATGAACAGATAGACAAAATATCTGCGCTCCTAGAACTAAATGCCTTCATTTTCCATTTTCTCATCTAAACCTAGTTTCTCTTTCATGGCCAGGATGTGTCTTTCTAAAAGCATAATTGAACTGTTCTGGGAAGACATTTGCAGGAAAGATGTGCTTTTGGTCCTATGTGTTCGGGCTCGGTGAAGGAATGACAGTGAATGCGTTTCTTTACTGATGTGACGACTGTCCAGCTGAAAGGGAGTGCTCTGAAGAGGGTGGTTGGGGAAGCATTATTTATAGCTCCCAGGTATCCTCAGATTTGATAGGCTATTCTTACTCTTACCTGACTTTGGAAGAGAAAAGAAAAGCTCTGACAGAAAAGAAAAGTAAAGAAGCTAGAGGAGTAGACAGAGAAGGTGCCTAGAGGATATAAGATTTTCACTGGCAGTATGAATTAGTTCTGTCTGGCATTATCAAGTTCTCTGTGGGTGTTCATTCGCATGTTCATTCATTCAGAAAACATGTATATATATATTGGGTGTCTACTTTATGCCAAGTACAGCTCTAGATGCTAGAACACAGGAATACATAGATACACTAGCTTCTAAAACTCATGCAGGATTTCTCAACTTTGACACTATTAACATTTTTGACCCAGATAATTCATTGATGTTGTATGTATGTATGGCTGTTGTATGTATTACAGGGTATTTAGCTATATCCCTTGCCTCTACGCACTAGATGTCAGTAGCCAGCTGCCCCCCAACACACCACCAAGTTTGTGAGAACCAAACATCTCCAGGCAATGCCAAGTGACTCTTAAAAGAAACTGAGTACTCACCACCAGTTTTGATGGAATCTTCCCTGAACATACCTACTTTTCACTGCCTGGTTTACTCTAAGATTCTTAAGTGGTTTCCCCCAAATACTCTGTGCAACTTGTCTAACAAAGATAAGTAAGGCATCTCTAAGTCTTTCTTTTTACTACTATATTCCTTTTTTCTGTATAACACTTTACCACCATGCTGACTTGCCTTACATTGTCTTATTGAATTTCAGAAATCACCAAAAGAGGAAATGGAAAATATCATAACCTTTTAATAGATGAACAAATGGACATTAAAATCATTTTATGCCCAAATGCTTGCAACTGATAATGGACAGAACCTAGATTCACACTCAGATGTCCTGACTCAAAAATCTAGAGTTTTTCTACAAAATTATATTGATAAAATTTAGTGAGAAAATAAAGGTAGGTATGTCTAAAGCACACAGGTCCTCTTTGAGGTTGTTTGGGAAATAATGGCAGTGTAGCAGCAGATGGAAGTCCACAGGCTTACTTCTTACTATTTGTTAACTGGGTGGTTTTGCCCTCAGTGCACATAGTGAATAGCAGCCTCCCTTCCTCATCCTCATCCTCAGTTGCCCAAGGAGCATGGAGTGATACATGGCAAAAGCCACAGGAAGCCTTAGAGATCAGTCTAGCAGAGTGGTTGGAGGACAGGTTTTGAAGTCAGATATACCTACTTTGCGGAGAAGGCAATGGCACCCCACTCCAGTACTCTTGCCTGGAAAATCCTATGGACGGAGGAGTCTGGTAGGCTGCAGTCCACGGGGTCGCTGAGGGTCAGACATGACTGAGCGAGTTCACTTTCACTTTTCACTTTCATGCATTGGAGAAGGAAATGGCAACCCACTGCAGTGTTCTTGCCTGGAGAATCCCAGGGACGGGGGAGCCTGTTGGGCTGCCGTCTCTGGGGTCGCACAGAGTCGGACACGACTAAAGTGACTTAGCAGCAGCAGTAGCAGCAGCATACCTACTTTATGAGTCAGCATCCCAGCAGGAAGAGATGACATCCTCAAACCATCTGACAGTGACAGTAAAATATTAAACCTTAATTTCTTTAAGTCAGAAAATTGAAGCCCTGCAAGGTGAGTTGCGTTTCTCCAGGCCCGATGGTGAATTCAGTGCAGAAAGGTGTTAACAGCAGAGCTCAGTTGTTCTTCCAGCCCAGTGAGCTGAAGAATCATTTCAGATGCAGAAAGGCCAGTTTATGGACCTGGTACATATGAGAAATATATGTGTTCTGAGTTATTACCAAATGTCTGGATGCCTGAGATTGGACCCCAGTTTTTTATTAATTAGGTATACCCAAGAATTTGGGGGGTTAGTTTAACTGTATTTCAGCCTCTTTAGAGGCTACAGGAAACATTGAGCTCCTGAATGGATCTAAAAAGCGTCATAGACATGGAGAGCACATCAAAGACAGGTAGTAGGTTGCAGTGGTGCTCTTCACATTTACTCATGAGCTTGGATCGATGTAGGGCTTTCACAGATGAGGGAACCTGGGCCCACATCCTTGCTCATCTGATGACTAACTGTTAAAAGATATCTGTCACTAGTGAGACCCTTGTCACTTTTGCCAAGATAAAAGGCATTCCAAGCATATTGCCGTAGTAAAATGCCCATCAGGAAAGTTGTCTTCTGCCTACATTGTCTTAAAGAATTGAACTTCAAAGGAGAGGAAGTATTATAGATCCAAATCTTGGCTCTGCCACTTACAAGTATGCTTGGTCTTAGACAATTCATTAGCCTTCCCGGAGCCTCAGTTCTCTTCATCTGTGAAATGGGAATAATAGGTCCCTTCTCCAGAGTTCTGGAGAGGATCGCTTTCATATATGCTGTGAGAAAACCCTTTTGAGACCACACAGACTAGACAATAGTATCATTGTTTCCTTCCCTCTCTAATCAAAGTCTGCTGTGCTGCCAGTTTTCACTTGGTGCCCTTGATGAGTGCAAGAGGTGAGGGGGGATGTTTTCCCCAGTCTACCAAGAAAATGACTGCAGTAATGGGATGGGTCTAAAGTAGCCTAGAAATGGTTTCCTGGGTAATTCCATCTCAAGGGGAGATTTATGTTCCTATTATAAATTGCAGAGACAGAGTATCTTCAGTGAAGAATAACCATAATAAAACCAAATGCAATATGGATAAAGCAATTCCCTATGATCAGCTCAGCTCAAAGAATTCTTTTGTATTTCCCTTTCTACTTCCTCGAAACCCTTTCCCTGCCATCTGTTCAGGCATAACCCATTCATTGTGAGAAGTTGGAAAAAGGGGGGTTCACACAACCTCTGACCTAGTAATTGTGTGGCCTTAACCCTCTCCTCCCTCCACATGATCCCAAAAGTCCCTTGGACAAACTGCCAGATCCCAGTTTTTTCCTCTGTGAAGGTAAAAGTTCAGGAAAGCCTCTTGCTGCCTTCTCTGAGTTTCTCATTGGCCCCTGTTGTATGAAGTTCAAAGGCTTCTCATTTGTCGTATTTTATTTCATGAAAAAAAATGTTATTGGAGTATAGTTGCTTTACAATGTGTGTTAGTTTCTGCTGTATAGCAAAGTGATTCAGCTATACATATACATATATCCCCTTTTTTGGATTTCCTTCCCATTTAGGTCACCACAGAGCATTGATTAGAGTTCCCTAATCAATACACTATTGATTAGAGTGCTACTTACTAGCCTCTCATTCGTTATCTATTTTATACATAGTCTCATATTTTATTTACCTCAAAGCATCTCCAGACGTATTTTATCTGAAAACTCGGTTAACTCGTATTTTTTCCGGGAACATGCTCTGACTGATATTTATAAATTCCTCACTCTCCAAGGAATTTGGAAGACACCCCCTCCAAACCTCCCCCAGACCAGGTTCCCAACGTGGTTGCCTTTTCTCTCTCCCACTGCTTCTCTGCTCTGAGAGAGTGTTTCTCATCCTTTCTCCTCCCTGCGGGTCTCTTCAAGAAGGAAAGAATGTTTTCTCTATCGTTCCCTCTTTCATTTGTTCATACACTCCTTCATTTATGTTTCTGTTGTATTTATTGAGCAGCAACTGTGTGCCAGGTGTGGTGTTAAGATGTAGGATACAGAGGTGACTAAAGCAAATGTCATCCCTACTCTCCTAAGATTCGCTGTCTAATGGGGGAAGAGGTAATTTAAAAGCCCCTCAAAAGTGACTTAATTATAATTGTAGTAAGCGCTAAAAATAAAAGCTAAGCCATCTTGGGTGCTAATTATGTGACAGGCACGGCTCCAAGTGTTTCATGCATATTAATTCATTTAATCCTTATAATGACTCTTTAAGGAGGTTCAAAGAGGGAAGGATTAGAGCCCATAAAATCCTGAAGGGCAAGGACTCCTTTCATAAGTCTAGGAATATCAGAATGAGGGTCACACAGCAGTATGCTAAGAGTTCACGTATCTGACAATTAGACAGCGCTTACTGTTTCCCAGGCATTGTGCTCTGGATCTCACACAGTCTAATCCTTCCCAGCAGCATCCTGAGGGATCATTGTTAGTGTTTTCAGGATAGGGTAAAGGAGATGTAGATGTAGCTACTTATTCAAGATCACACATTTTATAAGTGGTGATTCTGAAACTATAAGTTGGTGTTTTGGACCCCAACCTGGGCTCTTAAACACAGATAACCTGTGAAAGCCTGATTAGGACATTCCTCATTTGGTTCATATTCTAGAAAATACTCAACAATAGGGACAGAGTAAGAAATATAGTGATCCTTCTTGGAGTAAATTAGAGCTTGTGGGACCAGGAGTGTTGCATCCTTAAATATGTTTAAATCCTTGGGCATGTTTCAAGAGGGACAGCCAGCTGCTTCTGCAGCTTCCTATTCAAAGGATGGGATGGGGACAGCAAGCATTGGCATTGCCTGGGAGCTTGTTAGAAATGCAGAATCTCCAGTTGCACTTCATGCTACTGAATATCACAATCCACATTTTGATGATGTCCACAGGGTTCACATGTACATTTACATGGTCGGCTCTAGAACAAGTCAAAAAACTGGGCTTCCAGCTCTGGTTGTGATGTGAACTGACCAGTTGTTTGATCTCCCCGATTTTCATTGTTCTGTGTCTTCAGTGGGGGACTTCAACCCTCCACATGGATGGAATCGAGGGTCACCCCATAGAAGAGCCTGGAGCTATTAGGAAGGAAGGTTCTCTAGAAGCTCTAAGTCTAAGCTCTAAGCTCTCTTATCTCCAGAATTGTTTTCTCTAGGCATGGACCACCTACATCAGAATTACCTGGGAAATTTATTTTAAATGATGCTTAGATTAAAGGTAGACTCCTCAAAGCAGCAATAAATGCCAAAATATGTGATGTAACAGTGTCTTCAAACATCAAGAGAAAACAACTGTCTAATTAACACTGAGTATCTTTCCTAAGGTATTTATCCAGAACAAAGATGCAGTAAAGACATCGTCAGATAAACATTAAATCACATTTAATTTTTACATGTAATTAATCTTCTTTGGGGAGAAACTGTCTCTGTGGAATGGTCCATCTAAACCCTGGTTTCAAATTCTGGCTCCCAATCCCCACTAGCTGCGTAACTTTTAATTAAGTGCCTTCTGTTAGTGAGGAAAGAAGTGAGGAAAGAATTCTCAGCATTGGTAGGGGGAGGGAGGTGCTATTTTGAGGTTCTCAATAGTATATATAAGTGTGTGACATACAGTACTACACTAAATAGAATATAATTATTATTGTTGAGTGAAATTTTGTAAGATCACTACCCTAAAATTATCTATATAATCATGACATAATTATGAAACTAAAGGCTAGTTGTTATAAAGGAAAAGCTACTTTGAATATTTTTAGAAGTGATGTTTAGGTGATTAGATAGCATCACCAGCTGAATGGATATGAGTTTGAGCAAACTCTGGGAGATAGTGAGGGACAGGGGAGCCTGTTGTGCTGCAGTCCATGGAGTCACAAAGGCTTAGCGACTGAACAACAACGGTAGCTTCTCATAACATTCATTCATGTATTTATTCATTCAACAAACATTTAAGATTCTCCTAAGTGCAAGTAACTTCCACAGACACTGGAAATGCAGCAGTCTAATGTGTTACTCAGCAAGATGGAGATGGGGGACAGAAAGGAAAGAAAAGAAAATGTTAGGTCATGGAAAGAGCTGTGGAGAAATACAGATCAGGTAGAGAGGCTGAACTGTTCTTTCAAACCGTATTTTTATAAATCAAACTCAGCAATAAATGTATCAAGGGAAACTTCCAGAAATGTTTTAGAAGTGTACATAACTATTTTTCACATTGGTGAATTTTAGGATTTTTCTCTTTAGGTTTTCTTAAAAATGAAGAGTCAGCCTCTTGGAAAATCTTAAATCAGTTCAAGACTTGATGACCAGTGGTACCACCTTTCCATCTTCCTAAAACTTGACAAAGTCATGCATCATTTCATGTGATACTAACAGTAACCCCAGGAAATAAATATATTAGCTATATATTGAGTTTTCTATCAAGGCAAGGAAACTATGGCTCAGGAAAACCATTTCAGTTGACTAGAGATTTACCTTTGGTACATGAAGATACACAGATCCTGTCTCCTCAAATTCAATGTGGACTCTACAATAAGACCTCTCCTTATTTGACAATCTCTGCAAAACCTTATAAAGTAAAGGTCAGGGCTCTAGGATATTGAATGCAGTGTAGGGACTTGTTGAGGTTATTTTAAGTTTAAGGTCTTACCATTGTCTAAATATGACGGTGCTGAGAATGAAAATGAAATAAATAATATAATGGCAAATGGAATTGATGAGGCATGGAACATCAGCTTCAAAACAATTTGCAACAAAAGGCATTTGTCAAAGCAACTTTACTTAAGTTTTAGAATGGGCTTTTAAAGCATTTTATTCCTAATACCTCTCCCTTAACATTTTCTGATTAAAATTCAGAAACAGTTTATTTTTACTGACTCGAAATTGTAGTTACATCCTAGTGAATTCTACCAGCTGAACATGCAAATGTACCTTGAAGATATAACATCCCTCCTTCTTATTCTGTTGCTAATTTACAAACAATGCTACAAGAACTGTAGTAATAAAATATTAGACATAATATATTAAAAGAGAAATATATTAGAAATGGATCTAACTTTTATGTTAACTGCTTCAGCTTAGAAAACAGTTGGGCTCCATTGGAACCCTGTTCACCTCTGGACTGTAGAACAGCCTCATTAATTTTCTCATCTTATAACACTGAGGTTAAAATTCACATTACACTGTTCAAACTCTGCTTGCAGCTATTTCTCTAATGAAACAATGAAATTTTCTACAGTCATAATTGGTTATGTTTTTGTTACTCACACACACAGTGCTACATTTTCCCCCAACTATACATGGAATATGATTCAGGAAACAATAGGAAACACCCAGTGTATTCAGCCGTCCTTGATGGCAGAACGATATAGTACACAAGGTTTGCTAATGTGTGTGGCCCCAAGGTCCTGGCAGCACAAATATTTATCCAGAAACGTGTCAACTTAAGTGTAAGTTAAGATAGTCAGTTAAAAAGAAATTGGTTCATAAATAATGCGGTGTGATTGAAGGGCGATTTTCCTCATAATAATGATTTTAAAGACAGTAATGTTTTGAAAGCTCTTTAGCCTCTTTCTTCCAGCTCCTCAGAGCTAAGAGCTGTATAGTTCATCATGATGAGCCTTGATATCTGCCATGTGCAGATGGGTTGGTGATAGAAATTAGAACATATCAAACGTAGGGAGACCTGGGCATAAGGTTTCCATCAAGTTAGGTGAATAAACTCTATAGAGCTGCTGTGCAACACTGTACCAGGGTCAACCGTTACATTGTAAACTTAAAAATTTGTTAAGAAGGTAGAGATCATATTAAGTGCTCTATCAATTTAAAAATAGAGTAGAGGGACCTGATGGTGTTAGAAAATACTAATATTTTATATTTTGCAAACACAGTAGAAACTCACTCTTAAAAGAAACTCACTCATTGCACTTGTTGGATTTATCACTGTTCTTTTTTCCCTCTTTAAAAAAAAAAAATGTTAATTCCTATACATGTTGAATTCTTGTGGTAAGTTGGTACAGCCGTGCTCTGCTGAACCCACTAACTGATTTGTATATTTATTCACACAGTAAGCTAGTTGTACTAAACCTCAAGAAACATGCCCCCATTTTTTCTTATTTTGTTTTGTATGTAGTTATGTGTGTGTGCGCATGTGTCTGTATCTTCAAATAATGTCAATATTAAATGCCAATTGTTTTATCCTATTCCCATTTTATTGTTTACTCTGAAATAGACGTCGAATAGCAAGGCCCTGTTCTTTTTACTGTCACTCCCTCATGTCTGAGTCATGATGCTTGGCCAAGAGTAGACCCTCAGTAAATGTTTGTTGAATGAATAAGAGACAACCATGTAGAATCTGCTTTCTCAGCAGGTACATTCTGTCGCATCAGTACTTTTACAACTCCTCAGGTGAACCCACTCTCCAACCAGCTGATTTCTCTTTGTTCTTTGTGTGTGTGTGTGTATGGATTGGTTTGCTTTTGTTTATCTGTTTAACCATGTTTATTTTTTATTGAAGTATAGTTGATTTACAATATTATATTAGTTTTAGGTATACAGCATTGTGATTCAGTATTTTACAGGTTATTCTCCATTAACAGTTATTATGAGATAGTGGCAATAATGCCCTGTGCTATACAATATATCCTGTTGCTTAACTGTTTTATGCAGAGTAGTTTGTATCTCTTATTTACCCCATATTTGCCCCTCCTTCTTTCCCTCTCCCGTTGGTAGCCACGTCTCTCCTTGGTTTTGTTTGTTTGTTTTCCCCTGCCTAGAGGTCCTTTTCCTCAAATCCATCCTGAAACCCCTCTCAGCTCTTATAAAATTGGGGCTGTCCACCCCAGATGAGGACCAATGCTGCTTGGATTTTCTGCCAAAATTGGTAGACCCAGGTAAGCTTCCCTCTTTGCTGGCGGGCACCTCAACAACGGCCTCCTTTGGGCTGTGTTCACAGCCAGCCCAGCTGGGGGTTCAGCCAGTACTGTTTATTACCCTGGGCCTTTGTTCATTTTCTTTATCTGCAGTTATCATTCTCCCAGCTAACGATGCCTTCTCTAGCTTGCCTCAGAGTACTCTCCAGGAGTTACCTGAGGCTCTGATACGCACCCAGGCTTTCTTGTTTTCCCTCTCTGAGCACAAGAATTAGCCTCCTGAGATACTCCTCAGTGTTTTCTCTTTATCTAAACTCTGACTTGCCAAAGGTAATTTAGAATTCCAATGAAGTTTTTTTCATTCTAGTAACTTCATTCTCTTGAATTGATATTTCCACTTAAAATGGTTCTTTTTTTATTATTTCATTTTTCTTCCTTAAAGTCCTAATAGGTCATTGTTTTTCCCCTAAGAACTTAAGGACATGTGAGAACTCACCAGATCATAGCAGGAGAAACACAGAAGGCTCATTTTAATGAGTTCTGCAGTGAAGTTTCTTACATCTGCTAAAATAAATTAGGTCAAAATAAGATTGAAGAGAGCTTCAAGTGCCCCGGCATCTAACAAACTGACTTGATTAGCTAGAAAACAGGAAGAAGTAGAAAGAGCTTGTAGAATAAGAAAGTCATTAAATTCCTACACTTAATAAAGGGTCAAAAATCTCAGTGGAGCAAATTCAAATTTGCATTACCTTAGAAAGAGAGAAAAGGTTCCCTGAGAAATTACACAAGCCCATAGAGCTCAAACCTGTTTATGGGCACATTGACTGCTGCTGCTGCTGCTAAGTCGCTTCAGTCGTGTCCGACTCTGTGCGACCCCATTGACGGAAGCCCACCAGGCTCCCCCATCCCTGGGATTCTCCAGGCAAGAACACTGGAGTGGGTTGCCATTTCCTTCTCCAATGCATGAAAGTGAAAAGGGAAAGTGAAGTCACTCAGTCATGTCCGACTCTTAACGACCCCATGGACTGCAGCCTACCAGGCTCCTCCGTCCATGGGATTTTCCAGCCAAGAACACTGGAGTGGGGTGCCATTGCCTTCTCCGGGGCACATTGACTATTTGACTAGTATTAGTCCAGGAAAGGTGAAGTCTTTACTGCTTGGATAATGTTCATGCCTGGCAAGTGGAAGGTTACATATTAGATGCTTTAGATATTACTAAGCACAATAAATTTTGTATTCACTTGCTTGTCTTGTCTTTGTTTACTCTAAGTGGAAGAAATTTCAACAAATTTCTTATGAATCATTCTCTCCTTTCAAGACCCTCAATATTTTTCTTACCTGGTCTACTCCTGATCCTAGATGTGCATGCACCGTTTGTGAAAATCATGGTATTTGGGGCCCTAAAACTTTGTTTTTGATATATGATAAGGTAGTTGACTTGTTACATTAATAATGCTGCATAAAATCTACTAACAAGTTTCCATCCTCCTTGCATTTTTGTGATTAACTTCATACCACTCCCCTCAATTTTTGTCTTTCTTCTCTCTCCCCTCCTCTCTCCTCCCTCCACCATAGAGTTTATGTATCAGTTAGTTTTGCTGCATAACAAACCACCCCAAAACTTCATGGCTTGAATCCTCACTGTTTATGTAGTTCACGATTCTGTGGGTCAGCAAGCTGGCCTGAGCTCAGCTGAGTAGTATGTCTACTGGTCTAGACCAGCTCACTCATCGTGCATCTGTGGCCATTGTCTAGTTAACAAGCTGGTTCTCTTTCTAGAGAACCCTTCATCCACTTTTATACCTTCTTCAGTCAACTCTATTTTGGGGGTGATTTAATTGATGTCCATTCTTCCATCAAACTGTAAGGTCGTTGAAGACAGAAAGCCTCTACTTTTGCTCTTCAGTGCATTTACTAAACATAAGAGTGTCTGGTGCATGTTAAACACTCAATAACTAAAATATTTGAATGAGAAAATGAGTGAACAAATGCATGCATGAATGAGTGAATGGCCATGTATTTTCTAGACCTGTGCTCATGGATAAATATGCAATAGATGTGGTTTCTGCCTTTAAGTATTTAAATCCTTGTTAGGAGGAGATATTGATATGTAAATTATAAAGTGTAAAGAGTCCATTAGAAACTTAAAGATAGAAGGGACAATTTTCCATTGTAGTGAAGGGAAGGAAGGACAGGGAATGTGTACTAGTTTCCTGCTGCCACAAGGACCACAAATTACCACACACTTTATGACAAGATAACTGAAGTTTATCTTAGAGTTCTAGAGGTGAGAAATCCTTAAAATCAAGGTGTCTTTGGGCTGCATTCCTTCTGGAGTCTCTAGGGAAGAATTATCTTTCTTTGCTTTTTTCCAACTTATAGAGTCTTCTCCTGCATTTCTTGTGGCCCCTTCTTCTAGCTTCAAACCTAATAGCCTGGTTCAGCCATCTTCACATTCTCTCTCTCTCCCTCTCTGACCTCTGCTTTTGTCATCACATCATCTTCTCTGACCTGACCTACCTGTCTCTCTCTTATAAGGAGAGGGAGCTTATGCTTGCATTGAACCCACCCAGATAATCCAGTATAATCTGCCCATATCAGGGTCCTAATTTAATTATATTTGTGAACTCTTTTTTATCATGTATGATAATTATGTGGTAGGAGATTAGTATGTGGATTTTTTTTTTGGTGGGGGGTCATCATTCTGTCTACCACAAAATTATAAAGGAGTGCTGTAGAGACTTCCCTGTCAGTCCAGCAGTGAAGACTCAGTACTTCCAATGCCAAGGGCAGAAGTTCAATCCCTGGTTGGGGAACTAAGATCCCTCATTCTGCATGGCATAGCCAATCAATCAGTAAAGGAGTGATATAAGAATAGCTTCATGGAGACAGTGGCACTTGAACTGAGTCTTTAACATAAAAATAATGAAGGTACTGTAGGAAAAGACAGACATATAGGGAGGCTTATAGGCAAAGAATGGCTAATAATTCGGTAGCATGGGTTGTAAGTAGGCAATGGCACCCCACTCCAGTACTCTTGCTTGGAAAATCCCATGGACGGAGGAGCCTGTTAGGCTGCAATCCATGGGGTCGCTAAGAGTCGGACACGACTGAGCGACTTCACTTTCACTTTGCACTTTCATGCATTGGGGAAGGAAATGGCAACCCACTCCAGTGTTCTTGCTTGGAGAATCCCAGGGACGGGGGAGCCTGGTAGGCTGCCGTCTATGGGGTTGCACAGAGTTGGACACGACTGAAGTGACTTAGCATAGCATGGGTTGTAAGCAATTTGTTGTTCACAGGAAATAATAAGAGATGAGGCCAGAGAGGGAGGCACAGGCCTGAAGACAGAAAGCCTTGCCTACTTTATCCGATATGCAAAGGAGGGCCATTCAGTGGTGATAATGGGAAAGGGAGGCAAGTCAAACTTGCATTGTGGAAAGATAGGCCTTGCAGCAGAATGGAGCCTAGATGTCCTGGGGTGAGACTGGAAGCAGGTACAGTTGATAGGCGATCACACCGCTACTCTGAACCAGTGGTGATGGTGGCCCGGAACAAAGCAGAAGCAAGTGAATAGAGAAGCTCTGGTCAATATCAGGAATTCAGAACCGACAAAGCCAGGTGACTGAATGGATGACATGAAAGAGGAATACAGGAGGGTTCTCAGGTTTTTTACTTTGATGATGGGACAGAAGGAGGTACCATGGGCTGAGATGGAAGATATCTCAGAGGAGACCGTTCCCGTGGATTTTAGGAGTCACCTGAAAAGGAACATAGCCTTTAAATACTCATTAAACCCAGAGTCTTAATGCCCTACCAGGTAAATGGATTTGTTGTTTCATTCCCAGTGTTTCACTGAACTTGTAGCATTAAGAAATGAGAACATTATGATAATCATGATCATTAGATATCTGCTTCCCATGAAGCAAGCTCTCTATTATCCAGTTCTTTCTATTAACACTTCCCTCTGGCATTTGTCAGCCATTTCTTCCCAGGGAACATAAACACATCAGCCGATAAAAGCCATATGCCACAGCTTCCTCCTTTTACTTGAGCAAATCTGACACCTTTTTACATCTTTGTTCTGACCTTTTCCTGGGCTTGTGTCAAAACGTCACTTCTCATCCTTTGGTGAGAACCCCACAGACCATTGGTTCTCTTAGGATTTGGGATTGCATCCCAACATCTGCCAGATATGATGGAAAGGTTCAGTGAGATCAAAAGAGCCAGGGTGCCCCCAGGTTCTCGTCCAAGGGCAGTTTCTGCTTGTCTCTGATAGCTTCAAGGTAGAGATGAAGTTCAAAAGGAGAATGTCCCTGGATTTGGCTAAGAATTCAAGTCAGACAGTCTGGGGTTTGACCCATGGCTTTACCAGGTACTCTTGTATAATATAAAAATCCCCATGTTATGACCCTCAGTTTCCCCATTGCAGAACCAGGATAGTACCTACCTTGCAGGCATGTTGGGGTGATCATTTGAGATAATGCATCTAAAGCACTCTGTCCAAGTCTGGCATGCAGGAAATACATTACTTGGATAAATAAAAAGCAGGTGTCATGTGGTAAATGCAGACTCCTAATGAAGACCTGCCTGGTCCTGCCTCAAGCCTCATCTCATACTATTCCTCACACAAGACAGCTGCAACAGCTTCATTTCATTCTTCCAATATGCCAGGCTCTGGTCCTTCTTGTAATCTGCCCGGGATGCTCCCTCCATCTATCTGTAACTGCTCCCAAGGTGAGCTTCTATTTAGTCTTTAGGCTTGAGTGTTCCTTCCTTAAAGAAGCCTTCCCTGTTCACCTTATCACCTAAGAAAGCTCCACAGTTATTCCATCACTGTACCTGCTCAAGTCTTCATTTCCTTTATTACAATTTAGGATGAGTTTATTCATTTATTGTGTGTTGCTCCCATCGTAGTTTAACCTCCAGGAGAACAGCATCAATATCATCAAGATGTGTCTATCTCTCTATCTACATATCTCTAGCACCTACACACCTGGCACTTAGTGGGTAGACAATAAATATTAAATTTAGAAATTTTTTTTTATTTTAAGGAAAATATTCACAGACTTGTGATAAAATTGCCTTTGATAAAAGATGGTTCCAAGAAAAGCCATATTTCAAATAAAACCTCCAGTTCAGTGCTGTGAATTTATACTCATTAACATCTAATTTAGGTTGCTGAGTTACCCTTTTTTCCCAGATCATAGGGAACCAGATTCCTTAGAGTCACTGGTAACAGAGATCACTGAGCTACCGTTCCTGAACTGTGTGTTGATGAGAAATGAGCTGGGACTTGTCTCTTTCAAATGATGATATCCTCTCACATTTATTATGACCAGGAAGAAATGAAAACATGAGACTGGGAAAGGATATTTCCTGCATACTTCAGTGTGCACCCATTAAAATATGCATTTCCAACCAGTCTCTGCTGAGGAAGCCATGCACTGTAAGGCTCGATGCTGTCCCATTGGCCTCTCAGGCATGCCTTCCAGTTTCTGTGAGGGAAAGTGTGCCAGCGGGCAGCATCCACCTCCAGCGCCATCAGGGAAGTGGGTGGAGGTCATGGTCTGCTGTTCCTGCCGGGGTCCTCTGCTCTGCAGACGCAAAAGCTCTGATGCCACGGCCACTGCTAACAACAGTCCTCAGAGATCAGCTTATTCCATTAGAAATCAATTCCACGCCACACAGAGTCACCAAGGTCTCCTGTGTGCCAGTAGGTCTCCCGAAAGGATTCTGCCTGTTCTAGAGTTGAGGGAATAAGAGGAAGCTGCTGGTTACTGTGGAGCATCGTATACTTTACAGTGAATTGATTTTCTTTCAGGTTAAGCCCCCTTTTAAGAAGCAGCCTGTCCCCCCTCTCCCCTGCCTCAAATAAGTCTAGATCCAGCATTTTCATAGTAGTCAGATTTCCGGTGCATATGGAATTAGATAAAGACATAATTCTAAAAGAAGTGATTTATGATGAGTGTTGGGGGAATTTGGAAGAAGTGGAATCAGAAATCTCAGTTGGCAGGGGATGGGGGAAGGGGGGGTGCCTTGGAAAGAGTACTTGTCTGGAAGACAACTGCTGAAAGAATGAGAAGGCCAGGTTTTAGTAGGAGGTGTAGATGGTCTGTCACCAGCTGTGGCACCTGCTAAGTTGTGCTTCTCTTTAAGAGCCTGAGATCCTTTATCACTGGATGTGGTTTATTAGGGAGCCTCAAAGGGTCTCTGAATGCACAGATTCTATATGATAATTTTTAAATACATGTGGAGATGAGAATTTCGCTGCAAAGTAAGTCCATCACCTTCAGTAGGTTCCCGAAGAGTAAACAGATGTCCAGCACTGCTCCTCAGGTATTCCCCTGGTCATCCCATCAGGTGACCTTAGATGACCACTATCACCTTTTTCCCAAAACAGAATGGGAAATTATCTTATTCCAGCTTCCAAGATGATCCCACACCTCAGAATGCTGTCATTTAATTATTATAACTCTTAATCTATTTTTGTCATAGTTTCTGCTTTCTTTCCCTTATCACTTCAAATTTGATGTGGATGGATTTTCTACTAACTTCTAGTTCTACTTATTTCTTTTCAGACTCTTACTTACACCCCTTCTGGTGGACATCCCCCTCCCAACCAGGTGCTTTAGTATAAACTTGTGTGCTCTGTCCTGATTGGAGGGAGATGAGGGATGTATTTCCATTGTTCAGTAAATTTCTCTGCAATGCCTACTATGACCTAAGTATTGTGTTTACCCTGATGACAGTTCTGACATGTTCTTTATCAGAGAACTTTGACTCTGCTATTCTGTCCTCCTTTTTAGCTTCTTTCTGTGTGTATCTCTAATGTCCCAGAGGTGTGCTCTGGGTGTACTTGCACGGATTGAGGAGATTATTTAATTTACAGACATCATGTGAGTACTGCTACAGTATAAGGGATGCGAAGATAACCAAGTGATGGCCTCGGCCTTCACAGGGCTTCTTCTTGCCAAGCAAGGCAAGTAGCATCATGACATTGTGCCCTTTTTTAATTCTCCTTTCATTTTTAGTTCATTTCTTTCTGCCACTTCAGTAGGTAGTCAAACTTCTTTTCCTAGTTCCTCAAATTCCTAATCTCCTCCTTCACTTCCCTTCATTGTTTGCTTTCACTTATTTATCCATCTGCTAAGAAAATTAAAGCCCTTCTACATAGATCTGCTCAATTTTCCTTCTTTCCAACTCAGTGTAATTCCCTGGCACCCCATCCAGTGACTACTTCCTGTCTCTTAGAGGAAGAACTTTCCCTCACACTCATAAAATGCTATTTTATTGGCATCTACTACTGGCAAAGCAGTTTTTACTTACATCTCTATTCCCACATCTTCCAGTTTTCTCTAGGCCATGAAAATCTCTTCTTTTAGAAATGTGTCACTTTTTTTTTTTCCTGGCATAACCATCTTTGTGTCCCATGAACAAATAAGATGACTGTCTGCTGGTATTTTAACCTTGCTAGATGTGTTAAAAAGTAATTTAAGTTTAACTTGGGAGCCAGAAGCTAAAATGTTTAGAAAAGGTCACTCTGTCTTTTAGTTCCACACTCACTACATGGCTACATATTTGCAGTGCTGGAGTTGGGATAATATTTCTGTTTGTACTTATGGGTGTGGTCTGTATGAACTCCACTTAACAACTTTAGTACTCAGAAACTAAAGCCAATCTATTGAATATTATGTATATAATATTTTATGTATTTTATTACTTTTTGAGTTGAATCAATAGAAAGACATTATTGAATGATGTTGGGAATTTTTGTCTTGTTGTCTAGGAAATGATGTCCTTTACATGGAATGTATAGTCTTTTAGGCTGTGGTGTTCTTTTGTCTCATTAAAACATAATGAAATAAGCTGCTCTCTCATAATGGGGCTTTTGCCCTAAATGGATTCTGTCCTAAATGGATTCTTGGAATAATCAATAAAAGATTATTAAGAAAGAAAAGGGAATGTATTTTCCTCTAAGTCCTGCAGTATTATAATAATAAATGGAATGAGACTTCCTTACTTTTAAAAATGATCCTCTCAGAAATTTTAAGATTATTCTTAAATACCCTTTAAAAAAACCTTGAAAACTGTTCAGGTATATGTTAGATTTTTTAAACTATTGAATTTTGACTATATACATCAACATATATGTTTAGTTTATAATATGGTCTCAATTTGTAAAGATTTTTGGTAATGGAAAATTTCAAACATATAAAAAAACAAAATAATATAATCAGCCTCCTTTTCCTCATCACTTAAACTCATAAGTAACAGTATTCTTTTTATACCCCCAATAATTACCCTCTCCCCAAGCATCAGATCATTTAACATATAATAAATTGGTATGTGTCTCTCAAAGGTATTGAAAATAAAAACACTAAATACCATTTCACCTATCTAAAAAATGAGCAATAGTTCAGTGTCATCAAAGATCTATAAATTTCCAAATATCTTAATCTCATAATATTTTTAAGTTTCCTGAAATCTGGATTTTTGATATATTTATTAAGACCTTTTAACCCATAAGCTCTTCTCTCTGTGTCTCCCCTTCGCCTCTGTACATTTTTGTAATTTGTTGCTATTGTTCTTGAACAAATGGATGTTTTCACCTGGAGAGTTTCTCCAGGTCTGGATTTTGCTCATTTCATCCTTATGATGTCATCTTACATGTGTCCTTCCCTTGCCTGTATTTTTTATAAATTGGAAGTTGGACATAGAAACTTGATCAAATCCAGGTGGTTTTTGTTGTTGTTTTTGCAAAGAATACTTCAAAATTGGTGAGATCCTCTCCTGCGAGAGACACATATCTAGCTGCCTCTCCTTTGTGTTCTCAGTTATCATTGCTTAGATTAATTCATCAAGAGTTGTGTCTTAGCTTGGGCTGCTACAACAAAGTGCCACAGATTGGGTGACTTAAAGATTAGAAATTCATTTCTCACAGTTCTGAAGGCTGACAAGTCCAAGATCAACATGCTTGCAAGGTAGATTTCATTCTGAGGCTTCTTCTCTTGACTGTAAGTGGCTGCCACCTTGCTGTATGCTCATATGATCTTTCCTAAGTCCAAAATGTGATTTTTATTTAATTCTTTAAATTTTTTAATTGAAGAATAATTGCTTTACAGAATTTTGTGGTTTTCTATCATACATCAACAGCAATCAGCCATAGGGATGCCCATATCCCCTCCCTCCCAACCTATCTCCCGTCTTCCTCCCCATCCCACCCTTTAGCCTGTCACAGAGCCCCTGTTTGAGTTCCCTGAGTCATTCAGCAAATTCCCATTGATTATCTATTTTACATATGGTATTGTAAATTTCTATGTTACTCTCTCCATACATCTCCTCTTCTCCCTCCTCCCTTCCCCCATGTCCATAGGTCTGTTCTCTGTATCTGATTCTTCATTGCTGGTGTTTCTTCTTTTAAGAACAGTAATCCTATGGGATAAGAGCCCCACCCTTAACCTCATTTAACTCAAATTACTTCTTTAGAGGCAACAACCCCAACTACAGCCATACTCCAGGGTTAGATATTCAACATATGAATGCTGCTGCTGTTGCTAAGTTGCTTCAGTCGTGTAGGACCCTGTGCGACCCCAGAGACGACAGCCCACCAGGCTCCTCTGTCCCTGGGATTCTCCAGGCAAGAGTACTGGAGTGGGTTGCCAGTTCCTTCTCCAAGGCATGCATGCATGCTAAGTCGCTTCAGTCATGTCCGACCCTGTGCGACCCTATGGACAGCAGCCCACCAGGCTCCTCTGTCCACTGGATTCTCTAGGCAAGAGTACTGGAGTGGGTTGCCATGTCCTTCTCCTGACATATGAATGCTGTGCTGCTGCTGCTGCTGCTGCTGCTGGCTAAGTCGCTTCAATTGTGTCCGACTCTGTGCGACCCCATAGATGGCAGCCCACCAGGACTCCCCCGTCCCTGGGATTCTCCAGGCAAGAACACTGGAGTGGGTTGCCATTTCCTTCTCCAATGCATGAAAGTGAAAAGTCAAAGTGAAGTTGTTCAGTCGTGTCTGACTCTTAGCGACCCCATGGTCTGTAGCCTACCAGGCTCCTCCATCCATGGGATTTTCCAGGCGAGAGTACTGGAGTGGGGTGCCATTGCCTTCTCTGACATATGAATGGGGTGTATGTAAATATTCAGTCCATAATAGGTTGCAAAATGGTGATATTCTAATTCTATTACCCCTTCTTCATTATTAGGTGAATAGTTCTATGAAGGGAAACATACTCTTCTCTACTGTTAATAAGGTCACATACTAGTAGCATTCTTTTTAAAAATTATTCATTTTTAATTAGAGGATAATTGCTTTCCAGTGTTGTGTTGGTTTCTGCTGTACAACAACATGAATCAGCTATAAGTGTGCGTATATCCCCGCCCTCTTGAGTCTCCCTCCCGCCCTTCTCAGTCATTACAGAGCACCGAGCTGAGGTCCTGCGCTATACAGCAGATTCCCACTAGCTACTGTTTTACACATGATAGTGTATATATGCCAATCCTCCTCTCTCAATTCGTCCCCCTCTCCTTCCCCTGCTGTGTCCACAAAGCTGTTCTCTATGTGTGTGTCTCTATTCATGCCCTGCTAGCATTCTTAAAGAAAAGGCAAAATAAAAGATTGATGCTTCCCTTTCAGTGACTAGTTTCCTTTAAGTAGATTTGTTCACTAGTATCCTCTAACAGTGACCAATTAGATTTTTATGATTAATTGTTCCTTTTACTATAGTTTTGAACTCATGTATGCAAACTGTTATTCTCTATGTAGCCTTGGATGAGTCATTTAACCACTCTGAGCCATGGTTTACCCAGCTCTGAAATGGGGCTGATGATGATACCTACCTCACAGAGTTACGAGATTTTAATGAAATAATGTCTGCAAAGCATATTGTAGTCATTAAAGACAAATGTATTGCTGGACACAAATAGAAGCCCCTAGATAGCAGCGGCAGTTGTGTTGTTATGATTAGGATTATAATGGGAAAATGCTACTTAGAATATACTTCCAACTGTTCCTCTAGAACTTCTCTAATATTTTGGGTATTTTTCAAATTAATATATGCTACCTTTCAACTGCCTATTTCAGGCTTGCTTCTTCATATATAATCAAAATAATACATGGTAGCAAGTTCCTTGTTATTCCAGAGGTGATTTGATGATTATGCATTATGTTTGGGAGGTCAGACATTGATTCCCAGGTCAAGAAAAGGAACCATCAGAACTTCACAAATACCTTGAACTATGAACAGGAGAGAGTTGCAACTTGTAAGTGAGATTTGCAAAGCAAGTAAAATGTAGAAAGACCTTCAAATCTTTCTACATAGTTATTTGCATGTTTTAAAATTCTGACAATAAAAGGTTTTATGACCATTCTGGGTTTCTACCTTTTAGTTCCTGAACTTAAATATGATGCCTGTTTATATTCTTGGCTTGTACTTTGTAAGCCCTGAATTTTATTTAAAATAGCCATAAGCACAAAACATGCAAAACAAACAGAAAAGATCAACTCTCACTGTCGTTTTTATGAGACCCTGTGCTTGTCTTTCATTAAAGTGAAGATGCATTTAAGACAATTTTGTTGTTGTTGTTGTTTTAATTTAAGGAGAGGGGATGAGAGAAACTTTGAGCCATGCAATCTAATGAAAAGAACTGAATGTGACCAATTAGTTACGGATCAAGATTTTTCTCCCCTCTCCCCAATCCTGCATTATTCTAATTTGCTTGATGGATATAAATATAACTGTAGTTCATGAAATGTTCAGTTTTTAAAGAAGAAACATCAGATACACTGAATTCATTCAGAACAGAATCCAAACTTGACTTTAGTTTCTATTTAGAGACCTGTTAACTAAAACCTCCTCTTAAAAAGAAAAATGCACTTAAAGGATTGCCACTTTAGTTTGTTTGTATTTTTTTTAATTCTAAATATTCTACATTATCATGAAAGCATGGATTCTGGCAATGAATCTCTCATGCCAGCATGTTCTATACATGCTATTGAATTGCAGAATAGTGACAGTATTCCATGCGTTTATCTGGCTCTAATTTTCCTATCAAGCAAAAATGTGGAATTAAGATATCTGTCAGTGCTTTTCTTTAGTGATCTAAGATCAGATTTCTCCAGAAAAATGTCAAGTTCAAATACACTACAATAGGCAAGAAATTAATTCATAAGACTCTCAAATCAGCTGTCAGAGAAATGGTTTTATTCTAGGTGAGAAGCTCTAAGGACTTTTCATTTTTTTCTTGTTATTCTATTATGATGGATTATGAGAGAATTGGAGTTGATTCCTTTAAACACAGTGACCATCACTGAATCTGATGAAAGATGAGTTAACACTTTTACTCAATAAAGTTTGACACATATGTGAACCTATGTTCCCATGGCATATTTTGAAATATTCTTACCATGATTGTAGACAGTGATTTTTTTCAAAATATTTTAATCAATGAGCAAGTCAAATATATGATTCCACTGACATTTTCTGTAAAAATAAATAACTTTTTAATAAAAGATTCTTTAAATTCTATGTTACTTTATAATTTTCAAATTTCATATATAGCATTTCATACAATCCCATAATCACTCTTTCCTCACCTACCCTTATATTGCCTCCCCAAAATATAAATAATTTGAAGGTATTATTGAAGATAATTCTGAAAGAGAGTGAATTTTCTTTGATTTTACATTTTTTAATCAAAATGAATGTTAAAAACAGCATAGCCATCTAATGACAGGCCTGAATTTACTTTGCTCAAGTTATCCAGAGTCTGTCTAAATTTACAGTTTTAGTAAAATCTTGTTTTTGATTGAAGTGTATTGATTTATAATATTATGTTAGTTTCAGGTGTACAGCAAAGTGATTCAGTTGCATATATTTTTTTCAGATTATTTTCCTTTATAAGTTTTTGCAAGATATTGAATATAATTCCCTGTGCTATACAGTAAATCCTTATTGCTTATCTATTTTATGTATAGTAGTTTGTGTATGTTAATCCCATACTCCTAATTTGTCCTTCTCACCCCTCCTCCCCTTTGGTATTGGTAAGTTTGCTTTAGTTACACATGCTTATTAGAATAAATTGAAGCAATGTAAAAAGAATTAAAAATGAGATTCTGCTTCCATCATTCACTCCTCAGTGTTAACAACTGATGATACTACAGTACAACCTTTCAAAACCTTTTCAAATCCATTAAAAACGTGCATATGTATAAATACTTCCTTTTACAAAAATGCAATACACATGTGTCATACTTGGCAATTTGCCTTTTTTTTTTTTTTTTGCCTTTCATGAGATTACAGATAACTTTCTGTATGTATACTTTTCATACTTTTTAACTATTACATAATAATTCATTGAATACCTCAAAATTTATTGGGTTAAATTGTTAACAGACATGAAGATTGTTTGCAATTCATTTTCACTATTTCAGTCATGTGTTTTACTTTAAAGATTTGAGTCAGACTTTATGTGAGAAAGTACAATTCTAACAGAAATTTACATTTCATTTCATGGACAAGTGTTAAATTTAGCTTATAAGATACAGAGAAAGAACTCTCTGGGTACTGTCCAGGGAAAAGGAAATAACTGGATGCTGAATGGGCTGGACTATGCTATCTTGCCTTTATAAAATGCCATGAATGCTTGTTTTACTTCTGCATTTTTCTCCTATTAATTTCTGGAGCAGACAGTGGTGACAGGCTGACTGAACAACCGTTCCCAGTGCTTGTACCATTGCCGACCTCCCCTCTGCAGCCCAAGAAAGCTAAATATTCACTTCCTAGGCTCCCATGTAGCTAAGGATGTCTCTGGAAATGCAGCAGCCAATTTTTGGTGATGAGGCAGAGACCACAGGAAATAGAGATGTTGGCTCAGACATCATCATACCAAGAGCCACCTAGTTCTGGACTTCTCAATACGTATGAAAAACAAAGTCCTTTTTGTTTAAGCCACTGTACATTAAGATTTCTGTTACCTGTGTGCAAATACTGTACTAACTGATCCATCTCCAGGTTGCAGGTTTATGAAAATGAAAGTGGAAACTTCTTATGCTATATCGATAATTTTGGATTCTCCTGCAGGGTCTTGACTGGGAAATTCCATGAATAGAGGAGGCTGGCAGGCTACAATCCATAGGATTACAAAGAGTCGGGCACAACTGAGCACGTGCATGCACACACACACATCTGCAGGGCCTGATCAGAATTCCTCAGGTGATAGTATGAAATACCAGTTTTATGAGGCTACCTTTGCTTGGGAAGATTTCATATAAATCACAAAACAGCTGGAAGGGCATAGTATCCAGTTTTTGATATGTAGCCTAAAATGGAAAGCAGCATGGAAGATATTGGAGCTGGTTAAGAACACAGATAGTTATATACAATGACAAGAAAAAGCTCTATAGGAAAGAGCTTTTCAACAATGGTTTTCAGTGCTTCCAAATAAGATAGAATTATATTGTCTTCCAGGGATGACCTGCAGTTTTTGATCTTCACAGGAAGGTCTCTTCTGAGATTTTACAGGGCTGTTCACAAAAACCTTCTGGGTCAGAGTGTTGCGATAACCATAAACCGATAATCAGAGTAGGTACTTGGTCAGTTTCTTTGGAAAAATCCAATTATCAACAGAAGAAGAAACACTAAAAGAAAGAAGAAACGGGTCAAAATAAGTAGAAATGGAACATTAAGTTTTAGAGGTGTTCATCAGTCAGCTAAGGGCCACCTGGGCAGCCCATGGGGTATGAGGGAAGCCACAGTTAATCAAACACTCTTTCTGCACCAGAAAATATCCTGACAGTATGTATTCCTTGCTTTTCCAGGGCTACTAGAGAGTAATCAGCTCCTTTAAACAACTGTGTTCTCAGAAGTGCTCCTAAGGGGTGCTGAGGACCAGTGGCTCATCAACCCAAGACAGATCATAAAAGGAGAAGGGACAAGAGGGAAGGGTTCATCAGAGGGAGTTGGAGAGGCAGAAACTGGGTGTCTTTAACTTAAAAGCTGCTGAATGATGGACAGGAGTGTGAGGGACTTCCTACCCACCGTGAGTAGCTGACAATTAGGAGGAAAGTCTTATTAAATGTAATTGGCAGAACTACTCCTGGCAGGCTTCTCCAGCATTCTTACCATCCAAGATTCTCAGTCCTTCCCCCACGATGGCCTGTGATGCTGCAGAACAAAGTCTTGTAATGCCGAGGCAAGATCTGTGAGCTACCACTGGCATCCATTTGTATGATCAGGGCTTTGTCTTACAAATGCTTCATTTAGTCCTCATTTGGCTTTCTGAGCATTGTTGGCCTTAACTAGCCCATGATTGATTTTGGTCTTTCTATAGTCTGCTCCAGCCAAATGAGACACCCTTTATAGCCCTGGGAGAGTTGGGACAGATGAAGGTAAATTTTGGAGAAAGGCAAATCCAAGTTCAAACCATAACTACTTCACGTACCAATGACCCATGTAATCTTGGCATGCTGTTTGACCCAGTTTCTTCAAGTGCAAAATGAGGGATTGTGTTTCTTTCCACTTCACAGGGGGTTGTTGAGAGGATTAAATGAGTTCATATAAATAATGTATTTACTGAAGGGACTGGCCCAGAGCATCAAATGTGGTTGATTTTTTATTACTATCATCCTCATTTTCATGGCCATCATCGTCACCATCACAATGTTTATTACTCTGGGTACACATTTCCAAGTCCTCCATCCTTTCACCTTCTCTTGCACCTTCACTGGGTGTTCACTCACTTGACAGCATTTATGAGCCACCTACCATGTTTTGGCACAGCAAGAGTACAGAGAGAGTTGAGCAGTAGTCCTCCTGGCATAGCGTTTGCAGGTTATCTGGGGATGTAAGCCAGTTACCCGTCTTCTTGCACCTAGACTTCCTGTCTCCATCCACACGCTCCAGTCCAACCAGTGTGGCCTTTCTGAAATTCCTATTGGTCATACCCTTCTCTGGCCAATAACCCAGGCCCCTCCTAAAACCCCAGTTTCTCCTGGGTTTCTGTAAGGGCCAGATAGTAAATAGGTTTGCCTTTCAGACCATAGGGTCTCTTATACTCAGTTCTCTCGTTGAAACCTGAAAGCAACCATAGACCTCATGTGTGAATGAATATATGTGGCTTGACATGGCCCAGGGGCCATAGTTTTGAGATCCTTACTACATCAGACCTGACACAACCCTGCCACCTCCTGAATGGAGCCTCAGCTTTCTTCTCATCTTACAGTGTCTGTTCCCGTCCTGTCAGCCGCACGGCTCAGATGTGCCTTACTCGTTCACTTGAGTGTTGTTGATTTGCTTCTCTCTCTACCTGAAACTGGAGAAGGCAATGGCACCCCACTCCAGTATTCTTGCCTGGAAAATCCCATGGACGAAGGAGCCTGGTAGGCTGCAGTCCACGGGGTCGCTAACAGTCGGACACGACTGAGCAACTTCACTTTCACTTTTCATTTTCATGCATTGGAGAAGGAAATGGCAACCCACTCCAGTGTTCTTGCCTGGAGAATCCCAGGGACGGGGGAGCCTGGTGGGCTGCCGTCTATGGGGGTGCACAGAGTCGGACACGACTGAAGCGACTTAGCAGCAGCAGCAGCTACCTGAAACACTCATTTTCTCCCTCTTACCCAGCTACACCTGGCACGCTTGCCTGACATCTGCTTAGCTGTCCATTCCTCGAGATTCTACTCCTCATGTCCCTCCACTCCTCTGCAAACACACTCCACATTTTCCTCTAGGGGTTCCAGTGACTACCACCACCAAAAAGCACTGTCACCATACCTGTTCATCCTCTTGTCCACATTCCCAAATAGATAGCAAGTTCCCTGGAGGTGGCAGTGTGCGTCCTTCTAAGTAGACAGAAACATTTCCTTGGAGGAGGCAATGGCAATCCACTCCAGTTCTATTGCCTGGAAAATCCCATGGACAGAGGAGCCTGGTAGGCTACAGTCCATGGGGTCGCAGAGTCGGACACGACTTCACTTTCAATTTCACTTTCTCTTTCACTTCCCCTGGAGGTGGCGGTGTGTGTCCTGCTAAGTTGCTTCAGTCATGTCCAACTCTTGGAGACTTTATGGACTGTAGCCTACCAGGCTCACTGTCCATGGGATTCTCCAGGCAAGAATACTGGAGTGGGTTGACATTTCCTTCTCCAGGGGATCTTCCTGACCCAAGGAATCAAACCTGCATCTCCTGTGTCTCCTGCATTGCAGGCATATTCTTTACCACTGAGCCACCAGGGAAGCCCAGAGGTGGCGGAGGGGAATATATTTATATATTTTAGTCAACAAGTGTTTAGGGAGCACCCACTTAGTGCCAAGAGCTGAGATTCATCAGTAAAGATAAGGGCATTACCTTTCCTCAGAGAAGTGGCCAGGCAAAATGTAAACAGGTGAATGCATAATGCCAAACACAGATTTTTAAATGTCTGCTCAGGTAAATAGCAACAGAAGTGAATAATGAGAGTGAGAGTGGGGGTAGGCTGGGGTCAGGTGCCCTTCTCTAGACAGCATAGTCCAAGAAGACTTTCTGTTTGCAGAAGATCTCCGCTTATTTGGAAAGGGCTGCAGAGATGAGAGTGTGTCTAGCTATAAGCTGAGGGGCATGATCTAAGGTGTGCTGAGTGGTACCTGTCCTTTCATTAATACAGCCCTAGGGCCATTGCAGTGCTTGGAGAACAATTGGTACTTGGTCAGTGTTTGGTAACTATCTCAGTTGCATTTCCCAAAAGCAGATCCTGAGACTTGCTTTTGAGAAATGAAGGAATGTAGGCTCAACAAGGTGACCTGAGAGATCATGCCAGGAACACAATGATGAGTGAAGAAATAAGAGAGGAAAAGGAAGACTCCAACCACAGGTGTCATTCATGAGCAGATTTGCTGTAGGCTGCTGCTGCTAAGTCGCCTCAGTCGTGTCCGACTCTGTGCGACCCCATAGATGGCAGCCCACCAGGCTCCAGCGTCCCTGGGATTCTCCAGGCAAGAACACTGGAGTGGGTTGCCATTTCCTTCTCCAATGCATGAAAGTGAAAAGTGAAAATGAAGTCGCTCAGTTGTGTCCAACTCTTTGCGACCCCATGGTCTGCAGCCTACCAGGCTCCTCCATCCATGGGATTTTCCAGGCAAGAATACTGAAGTGGGGTGCCATTGCCTTTTCCGTTGCTGTAGGCAATAGGGCTCAATCCCATTGGAAGAAACTGTATTAAACACACCTCAAAATTTCCCCACAGACAGAGAAGGACACTTGGGGGATTTGTCCACCAATTTCCATCCCACATTGTTTGGAAAATGACATAGAATTGATCCCCGGAACCTTGCACCATGCCCCAGTCATAGGCTCTGTCCCTGCTGTCTGAGATAGCCCTCAACAGAGAGAATTGAATGTTTAGGGAGGAACCTTTGATGCATATGAGGACTGTCCCCCTGACGCTGCAGGTGGCCTGTAGAGAGTGCGGAGGGGATCCTAAGCAGAGCATCAACAGCTTTTCCTACAATAACTAAATCAGTAAGTAAATAATAAGTGATTGAATGTATACAACAAATGAATGAATCAATAATTGAAGTGAAATCAGTCAAATAAACCCAAGGAGAGTGATATGAAATAAGAGGAAATATGAGATATGGAATAAGAGGAAATGTGAAATAAGAGAAGTGAACCATTGAAATCAGCCCCGAGTTCTTGCTCCAGGGGAGAGTCAAGAAAAGTCCTTTGGTTGCTGTGGTGTGCTCAAGCGCAGGTGACTCTACGGTTCTCTTCCCAGTCAAGTTTCAGAGATTTTGGTGGCTTAGAATTGGCCATGGTGGAAGTATTTACACCATAGGAATTGGCAAATGCTGTATAAGTCAAAGCTGTATCTGTGGAGCTCTGATTGTCAGCACACACAGCTTTGTGGTAAGAGAAATGCCACTACTTGGTCCCAATCACCTAATCTCTTTCTAGCCAGGCTCCTTACTCTCACTTATTTCTTCCAAGGGATCTTTCTTGCCAGAGATTGTGCATGAGACCTTGGAAGATGTCCCCTCCCTGACTTCACTGAAGACCACAGTCCCCATGAGAGTCATTTATCAGCCTGATTTCCTGTCCTCCTCCAACCTATTTCTTTCCACTATGCCTTGCAAATTAACCAGAAGGATTAATAGCAGCTTTCACTGATATTCCTCGTGTGGTGCAGTTAATTCAAAGGAGGGAGCTGCTTGCACTCTTTCCAGGGGAAAACCTTTGGTATTGTTAACTGTGTAAAAGTATTCCTGCTATGAGGAATTTTGGTTTGTGGATGTTTATTAAGCCAGAAAGTGCAAGGCAATACTTCTGTTCTCTTTCACCCAGATGTATTCCTAATTAACTGCCTGCAAGGGAAATCTCTGCTGGCTAATTTCATCCATTAGAGAGTAATTTTTGTTGTTAGGAACAGAGCCATAGATCATCCAAGACAGTAGTCAAATGAGAGTTCATCGTAGGAGATTTGTTTTACACTCCTGAACTAGAGGGAAGTGAGTGATTGGGCTGGTGATTATGATATTGATTATCTGAGGTTGTGCTGGAGGCTGAGGTGTCTGCTCTATTTGAGGAGAATTGGAAAGCTGGCAACACAGAACTATTTTTTTCTTTTTTAATTTTCATTGAAATATAGTTGTTTTATATTTATAATATATTTATAATATTGTGTTATAATATTGTGTTAGTTTCAGGTATACAGCAAAATGATTCAGTTACATATGTGTTGACAATATATATATATAAAACATATAAGTTTTTAGATTCTTTTCCATTATAGGTTATTACAGCATATTGAATAAAGTTCCCTGTGCTATACACTAGGTCCTTGTTGGTTATCTATTTTATATATAGTAATGTGAACATTTTAATCCCAAATTCCTGGTTTATCTATCCCCTCTTCCTCTTTGGTAACCATAAGTTTGTTTTCTATGTCTGTGAGTCTATTTCTGTTTTGTAAATAAGTTCATTTGTATCATTTTTTAAGATGTCACATATAAACAATACCATGCAGTATTTCTTTCTGACTCAGTCTTTCTCTTTCTGCCTCACTTCACTTAGTATAAAAATCTCTAGGTCCATCCATGTTGCTGCAAATGGCATTATTTCATTCTTTTTTATGGCTGAGTAATATACACATTGGAGAAGGCAATGGCAAGCCACTCTTGCCTGGAAAGTCCCACGGATGGAGGAGCCTGGTGGGCTGCAGTCCATGGGGTCACTATGAGTCGGTCACGACTGAGCGATTTCACTTTCACTATTCACTTTCACGCAATGGAGAAGGAAATGGCAACCCATTCCAGTGCTCTTGCCTGGAGAATCCCAGGGACGGCAGAGCCTGGTGGGCTGCTGTCTATGGGGTCGCACAGAGTTGGACACGACTGAGGCGACTTAGCAGCAGCAGCAGCAGCAATATACACATATATACAATGGAATATTACTCATATATAAATAATATCTTCTTTATCTATCCTTCTGTTGATGGACATTTAGGTTGCTTCCATATTCTGGTTATTGTAAATAGTGCTTTGATGAATATTGGGTTACATGTATCTTTTCCAGTTATGGTTTTCTCTAGATATCTGCCTAGGAGTACACCCACTGGATCATACGCTACCTCTGTTTTTAATTTTTTAAGGAACCTCCTCATTGTTCTTTATAGTGGCTGCACCAGTTTACATTCCCACCAACAGTGTAGAATGGTTCCCCTTTCTCCACCTCCCCAGAATTTGTTATTTGTAGACTTTCTGATGATGGCCATTCTGAGTGAACTTTTATAATTTCACTTGATTGGGGTAAATGAACTTTTGCCCCTGGACTGTGCCCTTGATGTCTAGGAAGGTGAGTAAGTACACTTCGTTACCAAAAAGAAGGCACAGGTTTGGTTGAGGATGAACACAGGGCCCAGAGCTTGTAGAAATGCATACATGTACACATGCACACACAGAAACACAGTGTCATTAATCTGTCATCAGGTTGCATATAGCCTAGAGAGCTGGCCTCAGATGGAGTTTTTCTCTCAGACTCTTTGCCCTCCCGAGCCTTCCAGTGCCCATCTTCAATTCTCCCTCCATCCTGGCTGCATAACACAAAGTTTTCCATCTCCCAGGGGAGGATATCATCTGTCTTAGGAATCAGCATTAGTCTCTCAGAGTCTAACATCTGCAAGACATAGGGACCATCCTCTCGCTAATATCCATGGCCTCTCTAAGCAACACTTGTCGAGCTGAGAAAGTCTATGTTCCTTTACAACATCTTCCACAATTCTTCTAAAATCCTCCACCCCGACCAAGGGTGAAAAGAGGAAAGAAGGGAGGGAGATAAGAGAGAAGGAAGGGAGGGAGGAAAGGAAAGAAAGAAGGAAAGGAGAGAGAGTGTATTACCCATTCTCTTTAGCAGTAGGTTTGCAGTATGTGTTTGTGAGTCCCTGATGAGCAACATCGGAGAAGGCAATGGCAAGCCACTCCAGTAGTCTTGCCTAGAAAATCCCATGGATGGAGGAGCCTGGTGGGCTACAGTCCTTGGGGTCGCTACAAGTCGGTCACGACTGAGTGACTTCACTTTCACTTTTCACTTTCACACAATGGAGAAGGAAATGGCAACCCACTCCAGTGTTCTTGCCTGGAGAATCCCAGGGACGGCAGAGCCTGGTGGGCTGCTGTCTATGGGGTCGCACAGAGTTGGACACGACTGAAGTGACCTAGCAGCAGCAGCAGCAGCAGCAATGAGCAACATGGGAAACCTCAGGCCACTGCAGCACCATGATGCATCTCTGGTCAAAGAAGTATGGACCATTTGACAATCCTCTATCCATGTGATCAAAAACTGTTCTTCCTGTTATTCTAGAACTAATTAGAAGACTGCTGACTGAGGGAATTTACAGACCAGGATTCTAGTTCCAGCTCTGCTCTTGCTGAGTTTAAGGCAAATGGATTTTCTTCTGTAGTTCTCAATTTCTTCAACAGTGTGGTGATAGGGGAGGGTAAGGGAAGGAGAAGGAAGAGGAGAGACACACTCTAATGGTTTATTGAGAACTCTGAGCCTGATGCTTTGCATGTATTCTCTCAGTTGACATACCCAAATCCACGTGAGGTAGATTACTGTCAACCTCAATTCACCATCCAGCTGCCACATTGACCTTCCATTGGGTCCCTGAACTTGTCAAGCCTTTCCTTCCTTAGCGCTTTCACTTAAGCTGTGCCCTCAGTCCCTGGGGCTTCTCTCCACACCACCCTCCATTGCCTGTGGCTTTCTCGCTTTCATCTTCAAGGTCTTAGCATAAATGTGACATCCTCAGATATAACACCCTGGTCTGGAAGGTGTCCCCCAGAACACAATTTGTAATTATGTTATTTGTATGTTCTTTTAATTCTGTCCCAACCCCCTTCCAGCATTAAACTTCAGAGGTGGCAGGGACCTACTTTTTCTTTGTCTTTTCTCTAACTTTTTACCTTTCTGTTTCCCATCATCTGGCACCTGGTAAATACACCATTAAACAGCTGCTGAATGAGCCAGTGAATTAGTCCTGATTTAGTGGATGTAAGAATGAGGTTGGGAGAAGTTAAATATCTTGCTTGGTGTCAGGCAGCTAGAAATTGGACTCAGGCTCAGGCCTGCCTAACTCTGGAACTGCTCCTGTCTACCACCTAGGGTGGAGTTGTTGGGTGGACTTCCAAGATTTCCAAAGTTCCATCTGACTTTACATTTCTCTGCAACACTAAGAGAATTTCAGATCCCTAAAGGACTTCCATTTCCCTCTCCTCACTCTGTCCTGATGTATCCTAATTATAGGACCAGGTTCCTGGATGATATGTGAGTTAATTTCATTCTCCCAGATATTTCACTTTCAAAACTATCCCTATAATATTATTCACTCATCAGGACCCGACTCTTCCGGTGTTGTACAGACATTATCTGTTTAATCTTCACCAAACCCATGTGAGTTTCATATCAGTCACACAGTATGATTTCTCTTTAATCAGTGAGGACTGTGGGGAATGCAAGGTAACCAGAAAGCCCGTAGGTATCATATTTAACTCAAGTTCAATGTCTTATGTTTTCAGAGCTCGATAGACATTAAAAGAAAAAGTAGTGGTGTGTGTGGTTTCAGTACTCTGATGCCTTCCTCTACATATCAAATATTTTGAGCTAAATATGTAATTTTAATACATAATTATCTTTCCATCTTAAGTTCATTGCATGGTAATATTAATAATATTTTACTGTATGTAAGGTAAATATTTTCATCTTAATATAAGATGAAAAGCCAAAAGTAGTTTCTTTACAGCCATTAAACCCTGAATTTAAAGGATTTATCTTTGGGTCTTTTACCTCTAAATCACTCTAGTTTAATGTCACAGGGGATTTTAAAGAATACTACTGTTTGAAATCCTTATGGTATCCTGCCACACTTTTAATATAGGATTATTAAGCTTCACACACTGTTGTTGTCAAAAGGAAATATGATCATGTATGCTAAGTGCTGGACACGATAGCTAGCCCATTGTAGGTGCTTAATAAAGCCAACAACAGATAATTCCTCCTAACCTTTTCATGTACAAATGTTGATTACACACTTAGGACTCTTGCCTGAGAGAAGTACACATGTGTAAATACCAGACAAATCTGCATGGATTCAGAGAGGACTGCACATAAATACATACTCCATCTCATTTCCTTCTCTCAGTGATTTGGGAGGACACTGAGGATATTTCTGTTGTACAGTCTAGGAAAGGGCAATCTCCACATCCTACCACAGGGCTCTGGACCTTGCTATTCCATTTTTTCTTTTGGAAGAAATTGAACTGAAGACGCTGTCATGACATGGCACACAGGACTGTGCCATCCAGTGTTGTATGATGAAACCTAGATTTAAGCATTGAACAATTAAAACCATGCCCTCCTCATTCCTACCAACACTAAGAGCTGACAGAAAGAGAACATCTGGTCATGAGCAAATCCATCTCACAGGGAAACAGATCTGAATCCTGTCAGCCTTGGTGCTCTGAGTGGATCATTCTCAGATTTCATGATGGGTTGGAGTACCTTCTAAATGACTCTGCAAGTCCCATCAGTGATATAAACTAGGAAAGAAAGCTAACAAAGGAAAAAAATAAGGTTTTCTGGAGTGTTTGTATGTTGGTTCATTGGGGCTGATGGTCATATAGATTTAGCTAGGGAGGAAGTCTAAACTTCCTATTTTATGTCCTACAAGATCTTACCAAAATCTCATACACATTTATTTAGAGTGATATCTCTTGTTCACATTTATTAAGTGCTTTTTCTGTACCAGGATCTATTCTAAGTGCTTTACACACATTAACATAGATAAACACATTTTGCTTTTACTACGTCTATAATATCATTTGGTCAAGTTGTTTCTATTTTAAATTACTGAATTTAGAAACCAATAACTTGGTGGATTCTGGATCAAGATGGCAGAGTAGGAAAATCCTGAGCCCATCTCCTTTCACAGACACACAAAATCTAGGACTATCTACAGAACCACTGTCACTGAGGATGACCTGAAGAATAGTAGACCAGGTTTTCTAAAACTAAGAATCTATAAGGAAAAGGCCTCATCAAGTTGGGGCAAAAGAACAGAAGCATGAGCTAGTCAGAACCTACCCACAGAGGGAGGAATGTCACAGCTATGGCAGTTTCCTCTGTGGAGCAAGGGCTTTGAGCCCCACATCGAGCTCCCTAGCTTGGGGGACCTGCTCCAGGAAGACGAGCCTCTGTAACATCTGACTTTGAAAGCCAGAGGGGCTTATGGCCAGGAAAGCTGGAGGGCTGTTAGAAACTGAGACTCTGTTCTTGGAGAGTACACACACACACACGCTCATTGCTCAAAGTCTCAGCACAGAGACAGCAGCTTAAAGAGCACCTGTGTCACAGGAGAAAGAGATTCACTGACTAAACTTAGGACATGTGCTGGAGGGTAGAGATCTGGTGGAACTTCCTCCAGGGACAGAAACACTGGCAGGTGCCATTAAAAAAAAAACACTCTCCTTCTCCCTAGTGGGCCCAACCCTGGTGTGTACCACTTCTGTCACTCTCCATCAACTGAACTAATACCATGTGTACCAGCCTGGTATATCCCTGAGGACCTACCTTGCCCATCCCATCTGCCCCAGCTGGCTCCTCCAAAGCAGCTTCTGTCACGTTCCACCAACAGGCATTCCCATCTGACACTGGCACCCCTCCAAGGTGGCTCCTCCTCCAGGGGTCCAGTCCTACATACCAGCAAACCCACAATAGCCTCACTTGGGCCTTGAAGCTACTTCAGAGTTAAAGATACACACAGAAAGTGAAGGAATGGGAGAAGATATTCTATGCAAGTGGAAACAGAAAGAATGCTGGAGTATCAATACTTGTATCAGATGAAATAGACTTTAAAACAGACTGTAAAAGGGGACAAAGAAAGGCATTATATCATAATAAGAAAGATCAATCCAAAGGTAAAGCAAATATTAACAGACAAAAAACAAGAAACTGACAACAATACAATAATTGTAGGGGACTTTAACACCCCATTTATGTCAATGGAGAGATCATCCAGACAGGAAATCAGTAAGAAAACATTGGTCTTACATGACACATTATAGCATATTGATTTAATATATAAATACAGATTAGTCCATCCCAAAAGAACAGGATACACAGTTTTCTCATATACACTTAAGAATATTCTTCAGGATAGATCACATTTTAGACTACAAAACCCTTACACAGTAATTCCTTAAGGCAGTGGCACCCCACTCTAGTACACTTGCCTGGAAAATCCCATGGATGGAGGAGCCTGGTAGGCTGCAGTCCATGGGGTCGCTTTGAGCGACTTCACTTTCACTTTTCACTTTCATGCGTTGGAGAAGGAAATGGCAACCCACTCGAGTGTTCTCGCCTGGAGAATCCCAAGGACGGGGGAGCCTGGTGGGCTTCTGACTATGGGGTCGCACAGAGTCGGACATGACTGAAGCGACTTAGCAGCAGCATGCAAAGTAAGCTGGTGTTGCTAATGAGAACCCAAGCTACTATAAGAAGGTGAATTCCAAAGTTTGGTATTTGTTTTCTTCCCATCTTAGGGCATTCTCACCCTCCCAGATATATCTTCTTTCTCTCGAAGACTTATTTGAGTTCCTGCTTCTAATTTTCACTGCCTGATTATCATAGATGCATGTTTTATGCTAGGATAGACTGATATTAGTTGGTAATCAGTTGAACCTTCTAATAGTTGACTCTTGAAAGAGCAAGTAAAACAGAGATGAAACCATGAAGGATGCTTTGAGGTTGACATATATTGAGATGTTGTGCTCCAGAATAGCACATTTTAGGCCTGGAGAATCCCAGGGACGGGGGAGCCTGGTGGGCTGCCGTCTATGGGATCGCACAGAGTCGGACATAACTGAAGCGACTTAGTAGCAGCAGCAGCAGCAGCAGCCACTTCCTCCACCCATCAACCCTAAAATTCTTTGTGCATTTTTAAAAATCTGTATTATTCCAAAAGACAAAACATGTGTTTTGCAGAAAATACAGATAACCAAAAAGAAGGAAGCAAGGAAACATCTGAAATTCTCCCCACATGGAGATATCTATCATTAATCCCTCAGTGTGTAGCTTTCCAGAGACTCTGATGTAAGATTACATCTCTACCTTCTGTTGTGTGACAGTTCTTTACACAGATGCTGTTGTTCACTCACTAAGTTGTTTCTGACTCTTTGCAACCCCATGGACTGCAGCAGATCAGGCTTTCCTGTTCTTTACTATCTCCCAAAGTTTGCTCAAGTTCATGTCCGTTGAGTTGGTGATGCTAACCATCTTTACACAGATATTTGATATCAAATGCAGATATTTTGTCCTTGTATTTAATTTTTCTGAGCAAAATTACTCCAGCTTTCCAGGCAATTTTTCACACCCCACCATTCCACTCTCCATCATCATCCTGGCCTTCATTCCAGCCTAAACCATATATGATGCCATACTTGGATGGTCATACTTGCCATCCTAACCTCTCTCAATGTAGACACTAACCTCCTGTTGACATATTTCATGAGATCAACACCATTCTAATAGCTGCCTTCTCTATTCTTTCTTTGTTCTCTCCAGCTTTTTGCAATCTTTGCATTTGCAACATGCGGTGGTTATTCTGGAGGCCTGCGGCTGAGTGTGGACTGTGCCAACAAGACGGAAAGTGACCTCAGCATTGACGTGGCGTTTGCCTACCCATTCAGGTAGGGAATGGTGCCCTCTTACAGAGAGGCAGGGAACTTTGTTCCTTCTGTGGTTTCTTTTAAAAAAGGTACAATCTCCCAGGAATTTCTGGGTAAAAAGAAAGGATTCTCCCTGAGCCTGCAAAATGCCCAAATAAGTAAAATGCCCATCCAGCACCCTACCCTGGGAAAAGTTATTCTCTGGGAGTTGTAGCTTTAAACCAGAATGAACTCTTCTCCCCAACCCAAACTGCTACAAATGGCCCAATGTTGGAGTTTTATCAATATGGAAACCTCAGTTACACAATTCCTTCCTCCCCATCCATATTTTCATGAGTTCTCTCAAATTCTCTCTAAAATTGTGTGGTCACCTTTCATTTCATATCAACTATGCAGTCCTGGCTGATAATATGTTTAATGGTATTAATAGGGAATAGTGTTTCCATCTGCTAGACATTGTGCTTAGCTTTTCACCTGTTTAATCTCATTAAGTCATCACAATGACCTTGTAAGGGGAGTACAGGTGTCATCACCATTTCAAATGAGGAATCTGAGGTGCAGGTACATTTTCCCAGCTTCCCTTGGTCAGTAAATGGCAAAGTCAGTATTTGAGCCTACCCAGGGTATGCCCAGAACTGACATCTCTATTCCTATACTTAAGTTGCTTGAGATAATTCTTTCAACCTCTTTATAAGTTCATGATGAAAGATAAGACCTGTCTATAAAATAACGGCTATATACCTATCAAGATTTGTCCCAAGTCAGATGTCTTGTGGTTATGATCCAAAGTGGATTAATTGAAATAAAAATCTAAATGATTCGTTTCTGTAAAACTACCAAATGCTTGGTACCAAAAAACTGGTGTGATTTTTGAGAACAACTTTCAACATAATATTTTGGCTTCTTATTAATATACTCTCTTGTGTGCACTTCAAGTTAGCAAACATTTGTCAAACAGTCATTTTGTGCCAGATACAGTGCTGGCTCTGTAAATGCAGAGAAAGGTAGAAATTTGCTCCTAAAAACTTTTCTTAAACAGGTAAGTACAGTGTTTTCCAAAATCTTTCCCACGGAACCCTAGATATTTAATGTTTCTAAAAAGAAAGGAAGAGAGAAAGAAAGAGGAAAGGGATGAAGAATAGGAGGGAGGAGAGGAGAAAGAGCTGGAGAATCATTAAATGATTTGATAAAATAAGTTTAAGAAATACTTCTTAGCACTTTGCCCTTTTAATACACATTTTGAATCACCAAGAACACAATGTTTCTCCAAATGTATCTGACCACAGAAAGCCTTTCTCACTGAACATCTCAGAAGATTAATATATCATGGAACATATCGATCTAGTAAACCTCTCCTAGTCCAAAACAAAAATGTCTCAGTTCACAGGCAATGAATCACACAGACGTGGCATTTACACCAATGTATTAAACGGTTTTTAAGAACTGTACAGTAATACAAGTTACAAACACCTCTGCTCAAGTAGATTCTCTCCTAATAAACTAATAAGAGAGTCCAAAGCAGAGAAATACTAACCATAGAATGCCTGGTAATTTAGTAATAAGAGTTTCCTATGCCAGTGGTCAGAGAAGGCAATGGCACCCCACTCCAGTATTCTTGCCTGGAAAATCCCATGGATGGAGGAGCCTGGTAGGCTGCAGTCCATGGGGTCGCTAAGAGTCGGACACGACTGAGCGACTTTACTTTCACTTTTCACTTTCATGCATTTGAGAAGGAAATGGCAACCCATTCCAGTGTTCTTGCCTGGAGAATCCCAGGGACGGGGGAGCCTGGTGGGCCGCCGTCTATGGGGTCGCACAGCGTTGGACACGACTGAAGTGACTTAGCAGCAGCATACCAGTGGTAGTTGGGGTAGGAATGTCTGACATGTCTGAAGGTTCTGGAGGAACTCCTTGGCTTTTGTGTCGAATAACTGAGGCAATGTGTGCAAACTGCTCAAGAAAGGGGATCTAGGAGAAGAGAGAATTGCCATGATCATGACTGAATAGGGGGAAGGGGTTAAGGAAAGACAAAGAGAAAATAATAGGAGAACCATTTTAAAGTGAAGACGATAAATTTAGGTTTGATCATGCCAGGTTTGAGTTATTTTCTATCAAGAAGTTTCATGCTTAAATCCCATATAAGGAGTGAGAGGGGAGCCTGCAAATGGGGCTCCAAGAGTCATAATCATGGAGTGAAAAATAGGTCCTGAACTAAGAGAGGTCATCAAGAGAAATAGAAGAGTAAGCACACAGGGCTAAGCAATGGATGATATTCACATGTAGAAGAAATGAAGAAGGAGAGGAATAACTGAGGGAGAACAAGAAGAGCCAAAAGAAAAAGAGAGAGGACCACTAGGCAAGTGTAGGCTTCGTGGAAAATAGGGATATGTCATGCATGAGTGATCCAACTCAGCACTTCAGAGAAGTGAAGAAGTGAAAATTAAAAGGCCAGTGGATGGAACAAATGGTAGTCATTAAGGAATTTCATGAGATATTTCAATAGGAAAGAAAGCATGCCAGACTGTTGGAGAATGGAAAATAGAATTTGGTATTTTTCCCTCAAATAAGTAAAATGCAAAATGCTAAGGATCAAACCATTTTTCCTTAAGCCCTGGTGGCTTAGACGTGGTTAAAGCATCTGCCTGCAATGCGGGAGACCTGGGTTCAGTCCCTGGGTTGGGAAGATCTCCTGGAGAAGGAAATGGCAACCCACTGTAGTACTCTTGCCTAGAAAATTCCATGGACAGAGGAGCCTTGTAGGCTACAGTCCATGGGGTCGCAAAGAGTTGGACACAACTGAGCGACTTCACTTCTGTATGAGATGATGTTTGTGAAGAAAGAGAGCAAGGTTATTAATGACCTTTTTGTAGAGAAGGCGTTCACCTCTGCTTCTGGAAAGTAATCATCTCATTCGATGGCATGGTGATAAACTTGCCACCTTGGCTAGACAGCAATAAAGTTTTCCATAATAAAGGTATAAAAATCTTCCATCATTTGAGAACAACTGAATATAGAGACTAAGAGCAGATTCATAATAAAAATAAATTAAGTTGTTATGTCACTTTTATGTCTGGAGACACCCATCAGAATAAAAAAAAAAAAGTTTTCCATCAATTTCAAGCATTCTTATAGATATGGGATTGGTAATCCTTGCTTTAGATAATTAACAAAATTGTCCTTGATTAATTTATCCTTAGGCACCAGAGATATAGAGAAAAATATGTGCATGAAAATATTTATTGTTGAATTATTCTAAGTACTTCAAAATTAGAAATAACTTGTGTGTCCCCAAATAAGGAATCAGTTAAATAAAATGTGATAGGCAACCAATAAAAGTCATTTTTTCAAATAACATGTAAGGACATGAAATGCTCCCAGCATTTTATTAGGAGAAAAGCAGAATACAAAACTATATATATATATATATATATATATAAAATATATGTTTCAGTTCAGTTCAGTAGCTCAGTTGTGTCCGACTCTTTGCGACCCCATGAATCACAGCACGCCAGGCCTCCCTGTCCATCACCAACTCCCGGAGTTTACCCAGACTCATGTCCAACGAGTCAGTGATGCTGTCCAGCCATCTCATCCTCTGTCGTCCCCTTCTCCTCCTGCCCCCAATCCCTCCCAGCATCAGAGTCTTTTCCAATGAGTCAACTCTTCGCATGAGGTGGCCAAAGTACTGGAGTTTCAGTTTTAGCATCATTCCTTCCAAAGAAATCCCAGGGCTGATCTCCTTCAGAATGGACTGGTTGGATCTCCTTGCAGTCCAAGGGACTCTCAAGAGTCTTCTCCAACACCGCAGTTCAAAAGCATCAATTCTCTGGCGTTCAGCCTTCTTCACAGTCCAACTCTCACATCCATACATGACCACAGGAAAAACCATAGCCTTGACTAGACGGACCTTTGTTGGCAAAGTAATGTCTCTGCTTTTGAATATGCTATCTAGGTTGGTCATAACTTTCCTTCCAAGGAGTAAGCGTCTTTTAATTTCATGGCTGCAGTCACCATCTGCAGTGATTTTGGATATACACACATATATGTATATATGTATATATGTGTGTATATAATGATTCCAATTTTGTTTTAGTTTATACTGGCTGATCATAGGACTGTAGCATATATATAGACTATATATACATATATATATATGTATATATGTGTATGTATATATATATAATGATTCCAATTTTGTTTTAGTTTATGCTGGCTGACTACAGGACTGTAGCTTATATATAGACTATATATATGTATATACATATATATGTGTATGTGTGTGTGTATATATAATGACTCCAATTTTGTTGTTTATACTGGCTGACTATAGGACTATAGCACATACTGACATTGCCCATACCTATCAGTCACTCACAATTCACATCTACACCTACACTTTTTATTGTAAACCCATGTGGCTGTTAAAGGGCTTTCTCTAGTCACAGGAACCTGCTTGGTTAGTATGCAGGGCAGGCCAGAAATGCTGGGGAGTTAATGACTCCTAGAGCTGCTCTCATCCAATGACAAGTGTGAACTGGAGGATAAATATCCCAAATTCCTCACCTCTCATGGGCTACCACACTAAGCTCTCCGAAGTACCCAGCAGGGTAGCTCCACCCCGTGTTCATTAACACACCTCTTCTTACCTGTTTTCCCTTTCCTCTCTCAGTTCTCCACTGCCCTATTGGTGTTTCCAAAGATGAATCCTCCAAATACCAGTTGCACTCAAATGTTGATCTCAGGATCTGCTTCCCGGTACCAATCTGCCTAAGACAGTACCATTATGTGAATTATGTGGATGGGTGAATGGGTGGGTGGATGGATAGACAGAGAGGTAAAGATAAATGATAGAGAGATCCCTGCTTCCTCCCACTGTCAATCATGTTGAGCACTGCTTCAAATTGGTCAGAAATCAAAGCCTTTAGTCCATAACATCTCCTTTAGTGATTTACAGTTCAGATTTCAAAGTTGAAGTCACCTTTGGTTTTCTTCATTCAGGGCATCTTAAACGACAGCAATAGTACATGTACTTCAGCCTTAGCTTATGAAAATGAAATGATTGCTGAAAGTTGGGAGGTGATCCATTGAGATCTCCCAAATGAATTCTGCCTAAGACGAACTCTATAATCAGTCCACTGCAAATATATTCTCCACATTTGGTGATTAATCACATAGCTTTTCATTTGGGATAACAACAAAAGTTATGTCATATTTATAGAGATTCTGTCATGATCACTGTATCAAATGTTCATTTATTTCTAGGTGGTGAGATTATGAGTACATCAAACATTCTTTGTATACTTGCCCACATTTTCCAGATTTTCTGCAACAAGTTTTATGTTCTTCTATACTGTGAATCTACTGAAGCAACATAATGTAGCTTGAACTATAGAGATGGAACTTTGGAATTTACTTACTGTCTTTTTAAACAGTATTACTTACTCTCTCTTTCCTTATCTATAAAACAGAGACAGTGTTACCTATTTCATAGTGGTGTTTCATGAAATGAATCATGTATAGGAAACGGTTTAAGCAAGGCCTGGCACTCACAAAGTTCTCTTTTAGTGTATTGTTTTTACTTTCATTATCAAGAAAAGGTAATTAAAAATAGAGAGCTGAGGAAGATAATTATTCTAGTTAATTTGCAAAATTACCCTCAAGACAATATGTTGGTTATATTTTACCCAGAATGAAAGCTTCCCCATCTCTCTCTCCCCAAATATGCAGACATTAAAAGAGTGAGTACATATTGAACTATTTCACATTTATTAACTTGCTTTAACTCTTTGATGCTTATTTGGGTTGCCCTCGAAGGTATTCTTCTCATACTCTATTTTTTTTTTTTTCTCTCATTAAACTAATGGGAGCATGAAAGCCTCCCAAAGTACAGAACAATGGAAAAGGCTCACTGGCACAAGCATGGTTTTCCCAGGGTTATTTGGCATGAGCAGAAGGGAGAATGAGACTGTGAATCTGATCTTTGTGATCCTTGAGACAGAATCTGATGGTGGGTCTTCTGTGTTGAAGGAAAGGCTCGTCGGGACTGTTTGCTGACCAATGGCTGCCCAGCGCTGTACGGAGAACAGAAGCACTCTTTATGACTCTGGCCACTTGCTCTGATTCTCACACTTCTTTGTGGAACATAGGGTCAGATGGAAGTTGATGCCAGGAAAGCTGTGGAATTTAGGCCATTATCTGGTAATGCTGGCTCTGTCATGGGGAAAAGCATTTTCCTCCTAAGATCTTCACCCTAGAGCAAAGATGATAAACTTTTTTTTTACACCATGAGGGCCAAATTGGGAAAAATAAAAATGTTACAAACCATAATTTTTTAATATCTTGTGTTTAGTAAATGCTGCATTTGCAATTACATTTAAACATGTTTTTATTGTTTCTCATTATCAGATGGTTTCACTCTTTTTTGACTAAAATTTCAGAAACTTGATCCTCCCCAGTTGTTCAGCTGGTAAAGAATCTGCCTGAAATGCAGGAGATACAGGAGATGTGCGTTCAATCCCTGGGTGGGGAAGAGCCCCTGAAGGAGGAAATGGCAACCCACTCCAGTGTTCTGGAGAATTCCATGGACAGAAGAGCCTGGAGGGGGTCTTCTTTCAGCCCATGAGGTCACAAAAGAGTTAGACACGACTGAGCGACTTACACACACACTTCAGAAACTTTATAACTATAGTATCTCATGTTAATTTTGTGCCTTACAGTAAATTGTGGATGTGATAAGACCTGGGTCGGGGGGGGGGCTTGTCTCTGAGACAGAGAGTTGGGGAGATTGAGAGACGGTATAGCCAAAAAATTAATGGTGGATCTCTGGCCGCATCCCTGGCTTCACATCCAGACTCTGCCACCCAGCAGTTGCGGCAAGTGATAGCCTCCCTGGGCAGGGTTTCAAACTCTAAGAAAGAAATAAGAGTACTTTCCTTGTAGTATGGTTGTGACCATTTAAGTAGGTCGTACAAGTTGTATAACAGAGTCTGGTGCACATCAGGTATTCACTGAATTGTGTCTTGTCCTTGTTAATTTTATCAGTAGAATTTGGTGCAAGGAACTGGCCCAGAGTACAGTTATAGACCAGGGACAAGGACAGTCCTATTTGGAGATATCTACAGTAAAGAGAGGAACTATCATTTATAGGGAATGTCTGTCTACAGAATTCACAAAAAATGTGGCTGCTGCCATGAACCCAGTTAAATTAAAACATCAGAGAATTCATTCACAAACACACACACACAATCCCATCCCACGATTACCCTGGCAACCTGAGCAACTGCTAGATGGGAAAGTTTTGTTGCAACACTTCTCCTAAAGGATAGTGGTGAGGGATTCCATGGAAGGATGTGTTAGTTTGGGTTCTCCCAAAAGCGCATGCTGAGACAAGGATTTGTAGTTTTCTTGGAGGATGATCCCTGGAAATACCAGTAAGTCATCGGGTAGTGAGACAAGGAAGGGAAGGAGGTCAGTGAACACTGGCTTAATGAGCAGGGTGCTCTGGTGGTCATCTGGCACAGCAGAGACTTGTGAGAAACCATGAATAACATGCTTCGCTTCTGGCAAATGGCAAAGCTGGGGATAGTTGTCTAGCAACTCCTGTTGGCCATCAAAAGCTGCCCCTATAGGCATTAACTCCCCGGCACTGCATGCAGACCAAGCATGCACTTGCAGCCCATGAAAGCCTTCAGGCAGGGGTCATGATGCTTACTTTAGAAAGCCATCATCACATACAGAAATGGTGAATACCAGAGAGATGTGGATGGGCAACCAGTGGTCTCTTATACAGTGGGGCCATCTCATCTCTCCTAGGTCTGTGACTGATCGCACATTGGATCATTTATTCATTCCCTCCATAAATAGTTATTGAACACTTACAGTGTACAAGGCCCTGCAGTGTATAGGCACTTGACATGTATTGGTTGGTAAAGTGGACATAGCCCCCTCCCTCATGAAACTGACAATCATTTGGGAATGGGAGAAAGACAGTAAAGAGGTAGACAGAGAACACACATCCTCACTCACACACACACACACACTTACAGTAGTGCTGGTGCATAAGAAAAAGTGAACATTGTACAAAAAATGTGAAATGGAGAGGGCTAAAGGACACCTACCTATATAGAATGATCCAGAAGGACCTCCCTGAGAAAATGGCATTTAAACCAGTCAAAAAAGGAGAGGAAGAGGGGTGGCGAGGGAAGCAAAGTATTATATATAGAATGGATAAACAGCAAAGTTCTACTGTATAGCACAAGGGACTATATTCAATCTCCTGTGATAAACCATAATGGAAAAGAATATATATGCAAACAGTCAGTTTGCTGTCCTGCAGAAATTAAACCCAACATTGTAACAACTTAAAAAAAAAAAAATTTAAAAGACTCACAGAATGGAGAGAAGAATGTTCTAAGTCAAGGGAACAGCGTGGGCCATGCTGAAGTCATAAGACGATGAAGTGGACAGAAGGAGAAGCTGAGCTATGTTAGATTAGCTGGTTAGAGAAACTGTCCGATGAAGTGACAGAGGAGTGCAAACCTGCAAGAATTAAAAGAGAGAGGAAGAGACAGCTGCTCACTCCTTGGAGATCCCCGAGGGTGTATTCCAGGGACAGGGAGAGCCAGTGCAGGGGCCTGATATCTGAGCCTGGGGAGAGTCTGGGAAGCAGCGAGGACACCAGCACTGCTAGGTTGGAAGGAGGAGAGGAAAGGAGGCGGGAGACAGGCTTGAAGAAGTGGGCAGCAGCTGGATCACACAGGGTCAGGAGAGAGAGCATGACAAACTGGTATTTTATAGTGTGTAGGATGGGAAGCCATCGGCGGTTTTGAGCAGTGGAGCCATGCAATTTATATTTTTAAAAGACCTGGCTTGCAGCTTTGAAAATAGCCTTAAGGGAGTGTGTGGCAGGGGTGGGAGTCAGGAAGGCTGGTTGGGAGGCAGCTGCAGGCAATCAGGGAAGGGACAGTGGGGGTTTAGACACAGGTGGAAGCAGCGGGGAAGGTCTGTGTGGTATGTAACACATCAGATTTGCATGGTCATCCATGCCTTAGCTATTATGGAAATTTGCGTCTTCAAGCCAGCCTGGTTTGTCAGCTTTTCGCAGCTTTTTTCATCACTTTTGTCAGTGATGTTGGACAGCATTTGGTCAGTAGGAGGATCAACTTTAACATTTTTAGTTTCTTGTTCCCAACATTAGCTTGAGCATCCCCTTGGGAGGGGTCACTTGTTTTACAACACTGCATGTCATCCAGGATAGTCAAAACATAGGTAGGCAGCCAGCAGAGTTAACTTGAATGGAAACTTACACAATGCATTTCTGAAAGCAATAAGAAATATATGAAGTAGATAACAATTCCACTCATGGAATACAGTTTGAAACAAGTTATTGCCCATATACAGTCAGGAAAAGAGACCTCATGCCAAGTGATTCAGTTTTTTTAAGTTAATATAGGGAACTAGAGAGGCTGGGCTTTCATGATCATATCAGGAGGCAATTCACAGATTAGAGACTGTAGGAATTCACCACAACCCCTAAGACTAGAGCGTGGGTGGCAGAGTTAGGCCTTTGAGCCAAATCCAGCCAGCCTACAACCTGCTTTTACTTAGTTCATGAGCTAAGAATGGTTTTTATATTTTTAGTGATTAGATTTTAAACATTGTATGTGTACAGTACCTACAAAATATCTTTGGTTTTCCCTGTTGGCCCATAAAGCCTGAAGGATTTACTATCTGTCTCTTTGAAAAGTTTACTCACCCCTGGGCAAGAGGCTATAATGGGAGAAGTTGGTCTTATTAGAGCACAAGATGGGTTACCCGAGTGAGCAAAAGCTGGGACCACAGATGGAGGAGGTGTTCAGAGGAACATGAATGAACCAAGGTGGAAATGCAGCCACTCTGGACATGCGACCCAAAGCAGCAGGAGAAAGAGGGGTGGGGGGTGGATGTTACGTGTTAGGAATGTTAGATGTCTGCTTCATGGTCCCATTAACCTCCATTTCTGCTTCCTTCTGTTTGGAACTGGAGGAATGTAAGAGCATTCTTTGCATCCCCCAGAGCTATCAAGCAGGTGGCCAGATATTCTGGCTTCTCCCTTGCTTCTGTCCTCTAGCCTCCCACCAGATCTTCCCATTGGCCCAAACTAACTGGAAGCCAGTGGGAAAGGAAATCTGACCCCTGAGAATCAGAGCAGAGCAGGCGAGGAGCAGGTCATGGAACTGAGAACAAACAGGCAATGGCCAGCAAAGAGTTCCCCTCTGAACGTCAGTTTCATCTACAAAATGTGCAAATTGGATTGAAGCTTTTTTAAGAGAGTTAGTTAGACCTCTGACTCTATGAGAGCAGAAATACACTCTCCTAACTTCCATTCCAGAGGAATGGTTATACTTAACCTCGGCCAAGAACCTGGGTAGCACCCCAGCCACTGCTGCTTCAGAGAGAGCAGACAGAGATGTAAAAATTCAACAAAATTACTCTTTGTGTCTTTTTCTTTCACCCTCACAGGGTTCTGATATTTGTCCTATTCCCATAAAATCTGAACAGGGCTTTTTAAAACCTAGATTTGGGCATGCATTGAAAATAATTGTAGGTTATGTGATGAAGGCTGTTGTTTCTGTTGAGCTCCCATAGGGAGGTGACAAGTGGCAGAGATTAAATCAGTGTATGCTGGGTGAGCCTTTTATGTAGCTTTCGGTCTCCTTGTGTGTCATTTTACAGAGCAGGCATGGGGGAGTGTGGTGGGCAGAGCCTCATTACCTGGGACAAGCCCTGCTCCCTAGAAGAACGCACACATTGCTCTTTTTCGAAGTTATAAAAGACAAGTTCCAGTTCTTCCTTTCAGCTGCTTCCTTTCCTAGGATTGGAGGCAGGAGTTGGGGGATTGGGGTTGAGTTGCCCAGAAAAGGATAAAGGAATTTAGCAGTAGTCTAGGAATATCAGAAGGAAACATCCCACTCATACCTCTCTGTATGTTTATCAGGAATGTTAGGTGTCTGCTCCAGGGTCCCATTAACCTCCATCTCTGCTTCCTTCTATTTGGAACCAGAGGAATGTAAGAGCATTCTTTACATCCCCCAGAGCTATCAAGCAGGCAGCCAGAAGTCTCACAGTATACTTTAGGATGTTCAGCTGGTGTCAGTCCCTAGCCCTACCCATCCCTAAAAGAATGGCATCTTATGAGCCATGAGAGGAACTGAATTCTCTGGGGACTACGGGGTCAAACAAAAAGGAGGCAGATGCTCAACTGCCTTGCTTGCCAGATGCTGGGCAAACAGAGCTGAAAAGTAAATGCATGGGAGCCTGGGGCTGCAAATGGTGACATCTGTGAGGCTAGCATTTGGATTCCTTATTCCTCTTCCAGGACCCAGCTGTGGGACTTCAGAGGCCTGGATGTGAGTCAGGACTGCACACTGTCTCTCAAAGTCAGGTTCACTTTTCTAGATTCCGCATATAAGCAATATTATATGATATTTGTTTTTCTCTATCTGACTTACTTCACTCTATATGACAATCTCTAGGTCCATCCATGTGTCTGCAAATGACACTCTTTCAATATTGAAATATTAATATATACACTACTTACATAGCTTCCCTGATGGCTCAGCAGTAAAGAATCTACCTGCCAATGCAGGAGAAGCAGATTTAGTCCCTAGGGTGGGAAGATCCCCTGGAGAAGGAAGTGGCAACTCACTCCAGTATTCTTTGCCTGGAAAATCCCATAGACAGAGGACCTTGTGGGCTACAGTCCATGGGGTCACAAAGATTTGGACACCACTTAGTGACTAAGCAAAAACAGCAACAACATTACTGTATATAAAATAGATAACCAAAGAGAACCTACGTTATAGCACGGGGAACTCAGTGCTCTGTGGTGATCTAAGGGAGGAGGGAATTTTTAAAAGAGTGAATATGTGTATACATAGAACTGAATCTATTTGCCATAGAGCAGATACTAACACGACCTTGTAAAGCAGCTATACTCAAAAAAAAAAAAAAAAAGTCAGGTTCAGAGACCTCCCCCCACCCCTTCAGTCTGCATTCATGTCATGTAGAAATCTTAAAATGGAGATTCCAAGATCCTACCCGAGGCCTACTTAATCAGCATGACTGCTGTACTGTACTCCCCAAATGAGTCTTAGACACACAGAAATTGGAGAACTGCTGATCCAAGGAGAAATAAATAGGTGGAACTTCAATTTTATAATTGCCTCACATTGTGTGATAGTTAAAAAAAATATTTTGGATTTACACTTTGGTTTAAACAACACTTGCCTTATTTATTATACTTAATAGGATAAAATAGAAAAAAGGAAGGTACCATGACTAAGCAAATGGATGTTTCTGTTTTCTGTTATTCCCAAATTTTCTGTTGTGACATATATTACTCTTAGAATGAAAAACAATGTGACAAAAAAACAAACAGTAAGTTAAATTTGGTAGTAATGGCAAACCAGCCATTTCACTACCTATCCCCCCATAATGTACTTTTGAGCATGTCCTCCCAAAAAAGGGCTGAAGTCCTAGTTGCTTTTCCTCCCTAGGCCAAGTAGCAATTACAAAGTAGTAGTGTATTTTATAGATGTGGGGATATGTATATACACACACCTGCACATGTATATATATTTCCATATATATAAAATGATGGACAATTATTGGTAGGGTCATTATCCCCTTGACTGTCCCAATGGCACCATAATGGAGGCAGAGTTAGAGTATTATTTTTCCCCCTTTTTGCAGGTCAGCACACAGAGACTTAAAACTTTGTTCAAGGTCACACAGCTAGTAAAACCAAACCTGGAAACCTGTCCAAGTCTTGTGACTTCTACGGGTGCCTCAGTGGAGACACCTACTTGTAGGTGTCTGTTACCATCCACTCGAACCTCTGTTTTAACAACAATGATGATAGAGATGACGATGAAGGTAGTGATCATCATCAACGTCATTATCATCAAACAAAAGCCACTACTTTTTGGTCATTTTACCATATGTGAGAAGCTATACAGAACTCATCACACGTATTGTATGCTCTAGTGCTCAGAACATCCCTATGAGGTGGCTAGCTGAACTCCACTTGACAAGTAAGAAAACTAAAGCTCATTGAGGTTGAATAACTTGCCTAAAACCACACAGCTGGGAAGTGGCAGAACCAGACATGAGGGGTTTGGCTTCCCTCAAGGGTCAGACTCTGCACCATTCACACTGTGGGGAGCACCGGGGAGCACCGGTGATGTCCTTGAGGTGACAGACCACCACGTTAGTAAGATTCTCTCCTCACTCCTAAATTTTGAGCCTGCTCCCCACCAGCCCACAAGTTGGGCAGGCAAGAAGGATGTAAGGAATGATTGTCAGCGATACCGTGTTCCTTGGGACTCAGAATTACCAGCATTTATTTCCCAGTTGATTTCCCAAGCCCAGGAATAAACTCTGAAGGCAGAACAATCCCATGCTGGGGCTATTATGATCACCCTTTTCCCTTTTGTAGCTGGGTAGAATTTGAAAGAAATGAGCTGTTGCTCATACCATTTGTAGAATGTTTTACTTTTTAATTTGAAAAATTGGATGCCAAAGTAGCAGCTGTCACTGGGAGACTGTTAAGGAATCATATAAGTGACAAGGTTTTCTAAGAATGCCGTTACACTGAAGAGTTTAATGCGACAGCAGATTCTTGTTTCCCTGGCAAAGGCTTGGAAGCAGGATTTGGGGAGTGGAGATTTTCCAGATATGATCGAGGGAGTTGAACATCTTTGATCACAGTGAAGGCACGTTAGTTACGATGCTCCTTAAACCTAGTCCTGAGAAACCAGAAATAAGGAGAAAATGCAGAGAGCCATTCTTCTGAAGGGCAGAGTTGAGATTTTCTCCAAGATGGACTTGCTCTGGGTTTCTTTAGAAATAAGCTGAGAATTATGCTCAACAACCTCTACATAAATAAAACAGGGGGTTCATTTCCCACCCTTTCTTCTGCCATTTGATAATTAACCATCTGACATTTACATTCTGTTATTTATAACCACATTTTTAGATATCTTTTTTATTAGAAAAAGGAACACATTATTTTTCCTATTCTAAAAATCCCATAGTACAGAAATTAATGAAGTAGAATATCAGAATTCTCGTTAATGTAACTTCTCAGAGATAATCACTTTTAAGAGTTTCCTTTCATGTGTATCATTTGAGACATTTTCTTTGCATGTACTCATTTTCATGCAAACTGATTTTGGTGTAAATATTATTTGCAAATTTTTATTTTAAAAAAGAAACAATTGTAATATCCTCCCACATCAGCTTTTATGGATCTACCACATTATTTGGCCTCATAGCCATACCATAATTTATTAAGTCAAGCACTTATTGTTGGATATTTAGATTGCTCTAGTTTTTCACTGATACAGTGTGCAATTAACAGAGTTTTATAACTTCATTAGTAAAATAAGTTCTTGAGACATAAAGGTAGAAAAGTCTTAGATTTTTAGAAATTTTGCCAAACTCCTCTCCAGAAAGCAGTTTAGATGTTCACCAGGAGGATATGGTTCTTCGCATTCTCACCAACAATGGAATCCTATAAAAGTACGTACTTAATTATTAGTGAAGATGAACACATTGTTATGTAATTATTAGGCATTTATATTCCCGGCAAAAATTTTTGAAGAGCCGTACACTCACCTTTCTTTATATCTGATATCTCCCTAACATGTGTACCTGATCCCACCCCTGACCCCTTTTGCCCCATGAAATCAGCGTCCCTCACTGCACATTGATGAGGTTTGCTAATCCATGCAACACTCACTATGGCCCAGGCATGGTGCTGGACAATGATGGAAATTTAAAAATGAAAAGAGAAGAGATTCTTTTTCTGTGGAGCTTAGGCTTTTAAAAGGGTACTTGACATGGATGAAATCAAGACACAGATTACATGGCTTGTCAGCACCCTAGCAAGTCCCTGATTTTACAGGAATCTGCACTAACATCCCTGAAATCCTTCCCCAATATCACTGTCACACAGAGTCACAGTGCAGATAATTAGAATTAAGGCCCTATTAATCTTTACTAGTGACAATGGGGTCCCAAACAAATTGCCTAAATTGACAAGTTAATATTTACACAGTGTGATTGAGTTTTTTTTAATAATCCGTATATCAAGTTAATTTATGGCATGGTGCTCATCTTAACCAACCCTCATTAAATGTTGGCATTGAAAACAGTCTGCCCAAAAGTGATTGCAAAGAGAACTCGTTTGCCAAGCCCTGGTCCCTCACAGATACAAAAATACCATAAAAGATTTTGTCTTCAGGGTTAATTTTTAAGAATTTAGTCTTATTTATCTGTGTGTTTAGTTTATTGCTTGTCAAAATGAGAAAGGACTGGTTTCTCTGATCTTTTTACCAGTCATCATAAGCGATTATTAAGAGAGAGTGAATGCTGTCAGTTGTACCCCATTAAATATGATTTTTTGTTACTTAAGTCATCGTTTCAGACTGACTTTAACTTTACCATTTTTAAACCTGAAATTACTACTCTGATTACAATGGTCTTTAGAAATGGAATTTGGTCTCTCTGAAGAGTGAGTATTCTCTGAAAAAAAAAAGAAGAAGTTGAAATTTTAGCATTTCCTTTATGCAGATTTTAAAAAGTAAAGCATAAATACTCCATATTGGAACAAACAGTGCCATAGAAGAAAATGAATGTAAATGCCTTATGTTGCACAAGACTAAATGAAAATGCAATGTGAATTACTTTCTAGCTCAGGCTCATCACTAGTACCCAGATGACTGTATTTCTATAGTTTTAAAAAATCACTTCAATTTTCAACCAAATACTACTAGTCAAATAAACAGTGTGTCTCTATCACTTTTTACTCTTTTTGGAAGAGATACAGACAATATGGGGAAAACAGTAAAGCATACTCAGCTCATCTTTCAGAATCTCACTGTATGTCACCAGGAGTCCTCAGAGACTTGTTGAACTTTTGAACTTGTCCATTTACTCATCTACTCAATCAGTGTAAGCCAGACATGAATGAATATGATGAGTATAGAGTGCTTGTCTTCTGCTGCAGATCCAGCCCAGACTCACCCATGTTTGGGTCCTAGGGGCCCCACCCATCCCAGCTAAATGGATGAGGGGTAGGCACCAACTGATTAGTTGATCAACCATCTATAAAGAGTTGCTGCAACAAAGAGAGACTCATTCATTCATTTAGCACATCTTAAAATTTTAACTTTTATTTTATATTGGAGTATGGTTGATTTGCAATATTGTGTTAGTTTCAGGTCTATAGCAAAGTAATTCATATACATATATCCATTCTTTTTCAGATTCTTTTCCCTATAGGCTATTATAGAATATTAAATAGAGTTCCCTATTACAATAGGTCTTTGTTAATTATCTCTTTTATATATAGTAGTGTATATATGTTAATCTCAAACTCCTAATTTAGCCTATAAGTTTGTCTTCAAAGTCTGTTTCTTTTTTATAAATAAGTTCATTTGTATAATTTTTTTTTTTAGATTCTACAGGTAAGTGGTATCATATGATATTTGTCAACTTTCTCTATCTCACTCACTTCACTTGAAATATAATCTCTAGGTCCATCCAGGTGCTGCAAATGGTATTGTTTCATTATTTTATATGGCTGAGTAATATTCCATTGTAAATGCATATGCACCATCTTCTTTATCCATTCCTCTGTTGATGGACATTTAGGTTGCTTCCATGTCTTAGCTGTTGTAAAAACTGCTGCAGCGAACATTGGATTGCCTGTATCTTTTCAAATTATGGTTTTCTCTAGATATGTAGCACATTTTTGAATGCCTACACTGTGCCAGGAACTATTCTTGGTGCTGGAGAGCAAGTTACATTGGGTCCTTCTTTTCCTGGAGCTTAACATCGTAGTGAGGGCAAGGACTAGAGAAAAGAAAGATGCAAACAAGCAAAAGACCAAGATCATGTAGGACAAGCACAGTGACAAAAATGAAACAGAGTGATACAGTGGATAATAACTGGGAATGGAGTTGGCAAGGTCTCTCTTGTGAGGGGACATTTAAGCTGAGATGTGAGTGACAAGAAGGGTAGACCCTGGGAAGATCTAGGTGAAGAAGGAACAGCAAGTACAAAGGCAGGAGGGAACCTGGTGCAGTAGAGGAACAGGTAGAAGAATAGTGCAGGCGGAACCCAGTGGATAAAGAGGAGGGTGGGGTACAGTGAGGCATGCAGGGGCCAGTAAGAAATAGGGCCTCATGGGCCATGTAAGACACTTGAATTTTATTCTGGATGTAGTGGAAATCCTTTGCTTAAGACTAAAGAAGTGACATGATGTGATTTATTTATTTTAAGAATTATTTTAGCTGCTGTGTGCAAAATATATTTTTCATTTAACATATGCAAGAGATGATAGTGGCTTCAATAGGGTTTTAGTGATTAAGAGGGAGAAAACTGGAAAGATTTGGAATATATTTTAAGAGATGGTACATAGAACTAGCTTTGAGAAATAATATGTGGGGAGAAGGCAAGGCAAAGAAGGAATCAAGGCATAGGGTCCAAAAATGGGGAGGATGGTACTGGGAGATGGTGGTACATGGTTCAGTTGTTCCATTTTGGACATGTAAAGTTGAGATACTTATTAGGTGCAATAGTTGTTGTTTTAAAACAAATGAATGGCATGTTATATAAAGCTATGGTAGACCAATCAGATTCCCTATTTGCAGTAATTGCAATGAGAAACGGGAGAGAGGAAGGGAGTGACAGATGAGTCAAAGCCAGAGAGGCCATGGAGAGCTCTCTCTGACCCAAAGCTCTAAGGCAGCAGAAAGTGAATAAAAAAAGGAAGCCAGTTGCAGGAAGGTAAGTATCCTATCAAAAGAGTTAAATACATCTTGAGGTGTCATCAGGGTGCCTTACCCCAGAGGGAGATGTGAGTTGAGCTGTTGCTCCCTAAGCCTGCCTCTGTCTTTCTGACTTTATAGTTCTGGCCATATGTTCAGGTTCAGTTCAGTTCAGTTCAGTCACTCAGTCCTGTCTGACTCTTTGCAACCCCAGGGACTGCAGCACGCCAGGCTTCTCTGTACATCACCAACTCCCAGAGTTGACTCAAACTCATGTCCCTTGAGTCGGTGATGCCATCCAGCCATCTCATCCTCTGTCATCCCCTTCTCCTTCTGCCTTCAATCTTTCCCAGCATCAGGGTCTTTTCAAATGAGTCACTTTTTCGCATCAGGTGGCCAAAGTATTGGAGTTTCAGCTTCAACATCAGTCCTTCCAATGAATATTCAGGACTGATCTCCTTTAGGATGGACTGGCTGGATCCCCTTGAAGATCAAGGGACTCTCAAAAGTCTCCAACACCACAGTTCAAAAAAATCAATTCTTTGGCACTCAGCTTTCTTTGTAGTCCATCTCTCACATCCATATATGACCACTGGAAAAACCATCACCTTGACTAGACAGACCTTGGTTGGCAAAGTAATGTCTCTGCTTTTTAATATACTGTCTAGGTTGGTCATAACTTTCCTTCCAAGGAGTAAGCGTCTTTTGATTTCATGGCTACAGTTATCATCTGCAGTGATTTTGGAGCCCAAAAACATAAAGTCTCCCACTGTTTCCACTGTTTCCCCATCTATTTGCCACAAAGTGATGGGACTAAGACACCATGATCTTAGTTTTCTGAATGTTGAGCTTGAAGCCAACTTTTTCACTCTCCTCTTTCACTTTCATCAAGAGGCTCTTTAGTTCTTCTTCACTTTCTGCCATAAGGGTGGTGTCATCTGCATATTTGAGATTATTGATATTTCTCCCAGCAATCTTGATTCCATCTTCTGCTTCATCCAGCCCAGCATTTCTCATGATGTACTCTGCATATACAGCCTTGACATACTCTTTCTTGATTTGGAACCAGTCTGTATGTACCTTCCCCAAAATATGCTGTTTTCTTGATATAATTCAGGTGGATTGCTGTTTCTTTCCAATAAACTAACCTAGTTGAAATGAATAACTCAACACACTGAGGACCGCAAAGATAAGTCAGATAAAGTCATTCTCCTCAATGAGTTCACAGCCCAGTAAAGAAGAATGTAATATAAAGAATTGTTATATAAAGTCCAAATGGAATGCGAAGAGTGTTAAAATGTTATTCATCTGATATTTAGTATCACATGTTTCTTACAAGCAAGCAAAAAATTCAGTACAAGTTGTCTGTGGAATCTGCATCAAGTAATAGAAACTGTAAATAATGATTTATATTAGGAAATTTATGGCATTGTATAAAGTGGAAGTTTCTTATATTTTGATCATGAGTTTTCCCAAATGTACATCCCACCTGGGACTATTATTTACGTAATGTTTTCATGTAATTAAACACTTTTGTAGCTGAAATACATACTGTCGCATCATGCTAAGCTACTATGCAGTTCTGGATGAATCAGTCTCTTTCCTTCAGCAGTAAAATGAGTGTATACCTTCCCTGCCCATCTTACAAAGTGACTATATGGATCATATAAGTCAGAGTATGTTGCAATACTTTATGAAACACAAGTACCTAACAAATTGCAGTGCTTATTAAGAATATAGTTGTGGACTATAATGATTATACCTATGGGTGTCACTTGGGCAGTGGTGGCATTTAAAAACCAAAAAGTATCTTTTCTCCTCTAAGCTGTGCTCCAGAATCTTCCAACCCTTTATATCTGTTTTCACTTATTGTTAGAACCACACAATTTGGACTGTGCTCAAAATAATTTCCAATTATTTCCAACAAGCAGGCCTTGTCTTCCCATGGGTATAAGGGAACCCCAGAGAGGGCACCTTCTTTTATCAGATGAGTTCATTGTAAACAGACTATACATTATAGTATATAGCATGGCATAAACAAAGATTTAGTGCCACTTCTTGGCTACAGTCTTTGAAGCTCTGAGTCTATTTCCTGACTTGTAAAATGGAAATAATGATACCTATTTTGTAAAGGTTTTGTGAATTTTATTTTTATTATTTTTTTTTAATTTTATTTTATTTTTAAACTTTACATAATTGTATTAGTTTTGACAAATATCAAAATGAATCCACCACAGGTATACATGTGTTCCCCATCCTGAACCCTCCTCCCTCCTCCCTCCCCATACCATCCCTCTGGGTCGTCCCAGTGCACTAGCCCCAAGCATCCAGTATCGTGGATCGAACCTGGACTGGCAACTCGTTTCTTACATGATATTTTACATATTACAATGTCATTCTCCCAAATCTTCCCACCCTCTCCCTCTCCCACAGAGTCCATAAGACTGTTCTATACATCAGTGTCTCTTTTGCTGTCTCGTACACAGGGTTATTGTTACCATCTTTCTAAATTCCATATATATGCGTTAGAATACTGTATTTATGTTTTTCCTTCTGGCTTACTTCACTCTGTATAATAGGCTCCAGTTTCATCCACCTCATTAGAACTGATTCAAATGTATTCTTTTTAATGGCTGAGTAATACTCCATTGTGTATATGTACCACAGCTTTCTTATCCATTCATCTGCTGATGGACATCTAGGTTGCTTCCATGTCTTGGCTATTATAAACAGTGCTGCGATGAACATTGGGGTACACGTATCTCTTTCCCTTCTGGTTTCCTCAGTGTGTATGCCCAGCAGTGGGGTTGCTGGATCATAAGGCAGTTCTATTTCCAGTTTTTTAAGGAATCTCCACACTGTTCTCCATAGTGGCTGTACTAGTTTGCATTCCCACCAACAGTGTAAGAGGGTTCCCTTTTCTCCACACCCTCTCCAGCATTTATTATTTGTAGACTTTTGGATCGCAGCCATTCTGACTGGTGTGAAATGGTACCTCATAGTGGTTTTGATTTGCATTTCTCTGATAATGAGTGATGTTGAGCATCTTTTCATGTGTTTGTTAGCCATCTGTATGTCTTTTTTGGAGAAATGTCTATTTAGTTCTTTGGCCCATTTTTTGATTGGGTCGTTTATTTTTCTGGAGTTGAGCTGTAGGAGTTGCTTGTATATTTTTGAGATTAGTTGTTTGTCGGTTGCTTCATTTGCTATTATTTTCTCCCATTCTGAAGGCTGTCTTTTCACCTTGCTAATAGTTTCCTTTGATGTGCAGAAGCTTTTAAGGTTAATTAGGTCCCATTTGTTTATTTTTGTTTTTATTTCCAATATTCTGGGAGGTGGGTCATAGAGGATCCTGCTGTGATGTATGTCGGAGAGTGTTTTGCCTATGTTCTCCTCTAGGAGTTTTATAGTTTCTGGTCTTACGTTTAGATCTTTAATCCATTTTGAGTTTATTTTTGTGTATGGTGTTAGAAAGTGGTCCAGTTTCATTCTTTTACAAGTGGTTGACCAGATTTCCCAGCACCACTTGTTAAAGAGATTGTCTTTAATCCATTGTATATTCTTACCTCCTTTGTCGAAGATAAGGTGTCCATATGTGCGTGGATTTATCTCTGGGCTTTCTATTTTATTCCATTGATCAATATTTCTGTCTTTGTGCCAGTACCATACTGTCTTGATAACTGTGGCTTTGTAGTAGAGCCTGAAGTCAGGTAGGTTGATTCCTCCAGTTCCATTCTTCTTTCTCAAGATCGCTTTGGCTATTCGAGGTTTTTTGTATTTCCATACAAATTGTGAAATTATTTGTTCTAGCTCTGTGAAGAATACTGTTGGTAGCTTGATAGGGATTGCGTTGAATCTATAAATTGCTTTGGGTAGTATACTCATTTTCACTATATTGATTCTTCCAATCCATGAACATGGTATATTTCTCCATCTATTAGTGTCCTCTTTGATTTCTTTCACCAGTGTTTTATAGTTTTCTATATATAGGTCTTTAGTTTCTTTAGGTAGATATATTCCTAAGTATTTTATTCTTTCTGTTGCAATGGTGAATGGAATTGTTTCCTTAATTTCTCTTTCTGTTTTCTCATTATTAGTGTATAGGAATGCAAGGGATTTCTGTGTGTTGATTTTATATCCTGCAACTTTACTGTAGTCATTGATTATTTCTAGTAATTTTCTGGTGGACTCTTTAGGGTTTTCTATGTAGAGGATCATGTCATCTGCAAATAGTGAGAGTTTTACTTCTTCTTTTCCAATTTGGATTCCTTTGATTTCTTTTTCTGCTCTGATTGCTGTGGCCAAAACTTCCAAAACTATGTTGAATAGTAATGGTGAAAGTGGGCACCCTTGTCTTGTTCCTGACTTTAGAGGAAATGCTTTCAATTTTTCACCATTGAGGATAATGTTTGCAGTGGGTTAGGTTTTGTGAATTTTAATGACATAATGACAGTTAATTGCTTAATATAGTGCCTGAGCCATAACAAGCTCTAAGTGAATAATCAGTCACTATTATTTTTACTGCATGAAAGATGAGAATTGCTATTGACACCTGTATTAGGAGTCTATGGTTCCAAGTATCATAGTACCTACCTTGTAGGATTATTGTGAGAAATAAATCAAGAGTTCTCACATATAAACAATGTGTGGCACATATAAGCTCCTTAATAAATGTGAGCCTTTGCTGTCCTCATCAGCTTCTGTTATCTCAGTGTTTATTCCAGTACATCTTATTTTGGATAAAACGGAGTATGATGGCAGGATTCTTAGTTGTAGAAAATTCAGTGTTAAATCAAATTGATTGTCAATGTTGTCATCTCTATTCCTTTGTTCAAAAAATACTATAGGAGTTTAACATAGCCTTAGAAAATAATAGGTTTTCAAAAGATACTATGTGATAAACAGGAAAGATGAGCATCATTTCATTGATTTGAAAACCTGAAACTTTTTATTAATAAACTTTTAGATGTGCTATTATACAGTAACTGCTTGTGGCCACAAACCCTTGAAATGTGGCTAGTCTGAATGGAGATATGCTGTAAAGTATGAAATGCATACTAGATTTCAAAGGCTTAATATGATAAAATGGTTAAAATTTCATTAGTAATATTTTATATTGATTAGACATTGACATTGTAATATTTGGGGTATATTGGTTTAAATAGATTATTTTAATTAACTTTACTTGTCTCATTTTACTTTTATAAGGAGGCTATTAGAAAATTTAAAATTAAGCCTGTGGCTCCCATTGTTGTTTGCATTATATTTCTGTTGGACAGCACTAATCTAAGCCACTTCATAGTTCAAATGTTGACAGAATATCATGGCTCATCTTACAGTAGCAATGTTTTTTCAGAATTTCAATGTAAATTATTTTTTTACTATTAATTTTTGTACTAATAGTCTTTACTATTACTATTTACTATTAGTACTATTATTTACTAATAGTTTTGTACTAATAGTTTTTATCTGTAGAAGTCACTTTCTAAACATTGTTTTGTAGCAGGCCGTGATTTTAAGTGGGTAGATCATCTAGTTCTGTTACTTGCTTAGATCTTATTCTAGAGTATTTAAAATATATTATTTTGTGACATCCCCTGGAGGAGAGCCTGGCTATCCACTCATTATTCTTGCCTGGAGAATCCCGGGGCCGGAGGAACCTGGCAGGCTACAGTAGGGTTGCAAAGAGTCAGACACAAATGAAGCAACTTAGCACACACACATTTTGTGACGTAAAATTCAAAACAGTCGTTTCCACTGAATGAAAGATCTGAAAAAGTGACACTTTACCTTAAAACTAACAAAATAACAAACACAAAAGTGACTACTGTTATAATTATATAAATAATCCTGAAGGGGTTTCCGTGGCTGAAATTAGGTGATGAGTCTGAAAACGGTGGATTGTTCAGATATCGGTAGTATTTTGATTAATTTATAATAGGAAAATATTGCTTTCAGTAGTTCCATTATGGGCTTCCCAGGTGGCTCAGTGGTAAAGAACTCCCCGGGGAAGCAGGAGATGCAGATTCGATCCTTGGGTTGGGAAGATCCCCTGGAGAAGGAAATGGCAACCCACTCCAGTATTCTTCCTGGGAAATCCCATGAACAGAGGAGCCTGGTGGGCTACAGTCCATAGAGTCACAAAAGAGTTGGATGCGACTTAGCAACTAAACAAGTCCCATTATGCCCAGCAACCCTGTTGATTATAAACAATTACCATGTCCTACATAATATACCATATTAATTTGTAAATACAGTGGGTTTTTACTGAAAATAATCTTGTATAACATGCAGATCCCAAAGTTCTATCAAGTATACAGTACACATATGACAGGGAGACCTTTTAATGAGTTAATTTAGTTCACTTTTAAAGTGAAAACATTTTATAAAGTAATATGTTGATAACATTTAAAATCTCATATGAATCTACCAACTGTAGGTCTGGGTATTCAAGCTGTAGGAAGGGTTCTAAAATGAAAAGCCCTTGTCAGTGAAGGGCAGAGAGAAGCTGTTTTGCTTTATGGAGATCTTCTTAACAACATTCTAGAAACTTTCTGAAGCATCCAAAATAATGTTCTGAAAAGAGGTTTAGCTTAGAATTCACACTTCACAAAATAATGGGATAGCGCAGTTTCTGTAATCCAGTCCACTGCACCTGCTTCCTTTGTTCTACAGGATTTTCATAACCTATGCATCTCCAAACTTACGAATGATTTGTTTTCCCAAAGTTTCTCTCCAATAAGTCATCCTCTTGCAATATAGAGAGTGTTGAGTTCCAATTCTAGTTCACTAAAGCCACATGTATAGCTAACATGATACACATTTACATTGGCCACAGCAGATGCAAAATAATTAATTAAAAGAGATTGATATAGAACTAAAGAACATCTTTAAAAGGTGTCTTGAAGATCCATGCATGAAGAGAAGCAGTTTTTAATTAGCAACTGAAAAATGAATAGGAGAGACTTCCATGGACATCCTGAAAACTGCATAGGTAATGTTCGGGGACCATAGACTTTACTGCAGAGGTTCTGGAATCATCAAATAGTATTTCTACTTGTTGTCTGTTCACTGACGGGAGTACATCCCCCTCCTGACTCTTCCACTCAGCCATGGTGAGCTGCTCTCGTGGTGTAGGTAGAGAGAAGGTTGTGGGGGAAAGGACAGAAAAAGAGTGGGATAGCATAGAGAGATTTCTATGGTTGAGATGGTTGAGAAAGAGATGAAAGCTGAAAAGGGGCATATTTAAAGAGATGGAATGTGAGTGAAAGATAATAACTGAACTGGGGAAGAACTTGGAAGAGAGAATGTGGGCTTCACTTTGTGCTCAGTGATAACAGCTTATTTTCTGAGCTCCGGCACTCTTCCAGGACTGTGCCATGTGCTTGACACACATGCAGTTGTCACAACTAAAGGCACTGTTAGTCCCGTTTATAGATGAGGAAACCAAGGCTCAGAGTCTTAGATGTTACATGGAACTCTATGAAATCGCCAGTATTTTGCTTACTGCTGTTGCCGCCAAGTCACTTCAGTCGTGTCCAACTCTGTGCGACTTCATAGATGGCAGCCCACCAGGCTCCCCCATCCCTGGGATTCTCCAGGCAAGAGTACTGGAGTGGGGTGCCATTGCCTTCTCCGTATTTTGTTTGGCATATGGCAATTTCATATGGTTCAACCTAATACCTTTCCCAGGGACGCAGAATTAGTAAATTGGAATGAGGTTGCAAATGCAGCTCCACCTGTCCCCCAAGCACTTCATCTTTCCCCCACTTTCCACACAACAACATTGAAGGGAAGAGAAAACACATTATGGGGGATCTTACTTCAGACAGGACCCTCTTCTCATCATGAGGGTGCTGACACCATGGGGGGAAGGATGACTGGAGTTTCTCACAGCAAGGTTGAGGGTTAGGTATAGAGCAGAACCAGTCTTCTGAATGCACAGATTATTTGTATGTCTGCTATTTGTAGCTTGAAAGTTGTCAATGTTAAATAGTTTGTATCTGTAGAAAAAAGTTAATCCACAGAGTGAAGGCCATTTTTACAAAAGCTTATATTATAACACATTTTAGATACTGGACAGACATTGTAATCTCCCCCTCAGCATACAAAAGCATGGTTTTATCAGTTCTCAATAGCTTGCATCTTATGCAAATTACTACATTCCAATTGGCTGTACCTTTCAGTGAATAGCATTCCAGCAGCTAGAGGAGTTCAATTGATGATAGTAATATCTTGTGAGGGACTTTCTTTGTAGAAATTTTTATATTTTATATATTTTATATTTTTATATTTTTTTAAAATATTTTTTATATTTTTATATTTTCACTTCCCCAAAGATTTCATCCCTGAGTCGAAATCTCTACCTGTCAATAAATGCACCTCCATCTGTTGTTCTGGGCTTAACTTGTCATTCTTTCTGGATATTAACCCAGCACAGAGATTATTCGTGTGCGCAGTGTTTCCTCAGACTTAGGATCTAGACCTTCCTCCCTTTCTTCCTTCTCTCCTTTCCTGCCTTCCCCCTTCCCTCTGTGTTTTTCCTTCTTCCTGATTGACCCTTGTAGAGCAAATCCGTGGAGGCATTGATGACTGGACATGGGTCCGGTACCCTGAGGAGGCAGTGGGATAGGCTGGAGGTGACTGATGAGGGGCACCTGCTTCTTTCCAAGTTTGCAGTTCCTGCTTCTCAACAGTGAGCCACCAAAGCAAGCATTTGCCAGTGGAATGCTACAGAAGGTCCCACATGTTTTTTTCTGAAATATTTTGAGAAAACCTTATTTGTCTCAGTAGGTGGATAAGTTTGGCCAGTGATCCCCAAAGGGATTTTTGAGAAATGTTAGTCCTATGAAATGCTCTTCAAAGGAGGAGTCACACTGTCTCCAAGAGATATCTGCCCTTCATGTTCATTGCCCCATTACTCATAATAGCCAAGACATGGCAACATCAACGAATGAATGTATAAAGAAACAAATCATATATATATAATATTCATATATATATTATATATACACATATATGATGTAATCATATATAGATAATATTCATATATATGTATACTTATATATCACATTTTATGTAGTATGTGTACATGTGTATTTACGTGTGTGTGTGCTTACTTGCTCAGTCATGTCCGACTCTTTGCAACCCCATGCACTGTGGCCCACTGGGCTCCTCTGTCCATGGGATTCTCCAGGCAAGAATACTGGAGTGGGTTGCCATTTCCTTCTCCAGGGGATCTTCCTGACCCAGGGATCAAAAACCAGTGTCTCTTGCATCTCCTACACTGGCACGCAGACTCTTCATATTTATTTATACATGCAAATATTATTCATCATTTCTGACTCTGTGCCACCCTATGACTGTAGCCCACCAGGCTCTTCTGTCCATGAGATTCTTCAGGTAGGAATACTGGAGTGGTTTGCCATGCCCTCCTCTAGGGATAAAAAGAAAGAAGTGTTGCCGTTTGTAACAATATAAGTGGCCCTTGAGGGCATTATGCTAAGGAAAATAAGTCAGACAGTGAAAGAAAGATATTATATGATCTCACTGAAGTATGGAATCTAAAAAAGCCAAATTCAGAAACAGAGTTAGGAGGATGGTTGCCTGGCGATGGGATACCAGTCAAAGAGTACAAACTTCCAGTTGTAACATCAGTAAGTTCTGGGGAATCTAACGCAGATCATGGTAACTATAGTCAACAGTACTGGTAATTATTTTGAAATTTATGCTTGCATCAAATCATCACATTGTACACCTTAAATTTACATGATGTTTTATATAAATTATTATATCTCAATAAATCTAGAAAAATAAATAAATAATAATGGAAGACTAGGTTGGTCATAACTTTCCTTCCAAGGAGTAAGCGTCTTTTAATTTCATGGCTGTAATCACCATCTGCAGTGATTTTGGAGCCCCCAAAAATAAAGTCTGACACTGTTTCCACTGTTTCCCCATCTATTTCCCATGAAGTGATGGGACCAGATGCCATGATCTTAGTTTTCTGAATGTTGAGCTTAAGAGGGTTTGGGTGAACTCCGGGAGTTGGTGATGGACAGGGAGGCCAGGCATACTGCAATTCATGGGGTCGCAAAGAGTCGGACACGACTGAGCGACTGAACTGAACTGAACTGAATGGAAGACTGGGAGGAAAATAATTTAAATGCTTTTAAGAGCACCACTTACTGGCCCCCTCACAGTGTACATTGGAATAGTGAAGGCTCTGAAAAGTCCTGCAAAAGAGAAGCCTGTTAACCAGGCTTCTGTTAGCTCTGCTAACCCAACATTTCCCTAACTCATTTGATCATAGAAACTTGTCTTTAAATTCAACATCTAGTAACATTGCATAACTAGCCTTATACAAAACACACTTTGGAAATGTTGAGTTAGACATTAGTGAAGTTTTATTCCAAATGCCAAAGAGCTGTATCTCTTAAAAAGGATCATTTAAAAACAAAAGTTAAAAGTTCCCATGTTGCCTCAGGCCCATAATCTTCCCAGTTTATGAATCTGTCTTTGATGATGGTGGAAATTATGTTTTGTGGGTTCAGTTCAGTCGCTCAGTCATGTCCAACTCTTTGCAACTCCACAGACTGCAGCACGCCAGGCCTCCCTGTCCATCGCCAACTCCAGGAGTTTACCCAAACTCATGTCCACTGAGTTGGTGATGCTATCCAACTGTCTCATCCCCTGTTGTCCCCTTTTCCTCCTGCCTTCAATCTTTCCCAGCATCAGGGTCTTTTCAAATGAGTCATTTTTTCGCATCAGGTGGCCAAAGTATTGCAGTTTCAGCTTTAGCAGCAGTCCTTCAATGAATATTCAGGACTGATCTCCTTTAGGATGGACTGGTTGGATCTTCTTGCAGTCCAAGGGACTCTCAAGAGTCTTCTCCAACACCACAGTTCAAAAGCATCAATTCTTTGGCACTCAGCTTTCTTTATAGTCCAACTCTCATATCCATACATGACTACTGGAAAAACCATCGCCTTGACTAGACAGACCTTTGTTGGCAAAGTAATGTCTTTGCTTTTTAATAAGCTATGTAGGTTGGTCATAACTTTTCTTCCAAGGTGCAAGCGTCTTTTAATATCATGGCTGCAGTCACCATCTACAGTGATTTTGGAGCCCCAAAAAGTAGTCTGTCACTGTTTCCACTGTTTCTCCATCTATTTGCCATGAAGTGATGGGACTAGATGCCATGATCTTAGTTTTCTGAATGCTGAGTTTTAAGCCAACTTTTTCACTCTCCCCTTTCACTTTCATCAAGAGGCTCTTTAGTTCTTCTTCACTTTCTGCCATAAGGGTGGTGTCATCTGCATATCTGAGGTTATTGATATTTCTCCCAGCAATCTTGATTCCAGCTTGTACTTCATCTAGCCCAGCATTTCTCATGATGCATATAAGTTAAATAAGCAGGGTGATAATATACAGCCTTGACATAGTCCTTTCCCAATTTGGAACCAGTCTGTTGTTCCATGTCCAGTTCTAACTGTTGCTTTTTGACCTGCATACAGATTTTTCAGGAGGCAGGTCAGGTGGTCTGGTATTCCTATCTCTTTAAGAATTTTCCACAGTTTATCGTGATCCACACAGTTAAAGGCTTTGGCATAGTCAATAAGTCAGAAATAGATGTTTTTCTGGAACTCTCTTGCTTTTTCTATGATGCAATGGATGTTGGCAATTTGATCTCTGGCTCCTCTGCCTTTTCTAAATCCAGCTTGAACATCTGGAAGTTCACAGTTTATGTACTATTGAAGCCTGACTTGCACAATTTTGAGCATTACTTTACTAGCATGTGAGATGAGTGCAATTATCTGGTAGTTTGATCATTCTTTGGCATTGCCTTTCTTTGGGATTGGAATGAAAACTGACCTTTTCCAGTCCTTTTTTGTGGGTTAACACTTTCGAATATAAGTTGTCCATTTGTTAGTTAATGTGTTATATTGAGTACTAACTCTGCTGGCCTGACTTAGTGACGATGCTGAAAGTGATTGATGAAGATCTAAAGATGACGTGTCTAATGTGACTAAAGTGTCAATCAAATGCAAGTGGAGGGGGAAGACTATCAAGACATCAAGGATGTCTTGTGTGATTTTATCTTGGGTGGCCAAGTTTATAAATTAGAGATGTGTCTTAATCATACTGTATTTTCCTTGATTGTAGATAGCTAGTTCATGAGTATATGGTCGGACAAAATTTACTAATTAGTGGAGGTCCCAGTCTTATACCCCAGCACTTCATCCATGAAAAAGCACTAGACTTTACCACCTTTGTCCTCCTTTCCCCTACCCTCTGAAGAGAGAAAGTACAGAAACTGAATTGTGACCAATATAGATGAACTTGAGCTCTTCTGAGCAGTCAAACAAATGTCTCCCAGGAAAAAGAACACTCTGGGATTTGTATCAGGAGTTGCTGTTGTAGAACCCACTTAATACTTAAATTATTCACATCAATGATTGTAAGTCTAAGTAAGCTACACTCTGTAATATAAGACAGTTCATGAACACTGGGCTAAGAGAACCTCAGCTGCATAGATAATGAGCCAGTTTCAAGGAGGCTGCAAACTCAAATACCAGCAGTGCCAGGCAAGTACCATCAGTGATGAAGTGGACAGGGTGTGAAGACATCACAGTGCAAAAGAAATGGAGAAATAGCCGCTTCCACTCAGTTCTAAGAAGAACCTCAGAAATAATGGGATCCTCACTGACAGATGCTAAAAACAGGGCAGGGAGGTTCGAGGAGAAACTGAATATGTGCATAATTTTAAATATCTCTCCTAAGAGATTTATAAATTACAAAGGGAAAAATAATAAAGTTTACAGTGGAGAAACCCAGTAGACACCACCTTAACCAAGGTTAACACCACCAGAAATACGATAGCATGGACCCCATGGTGAGATCAGAAAATTGCTTCTGTGGCCCTTCTTGATACAAATGCATAGCTTCAGTCTAATCATGAGATAAAAGGAGGCAAACTCAAAATGAGACGTCCTGTGAAATAATTGACTAGTAATTATCAGAAGTGCCACAGTCATAAGACTGGGAAGAACGAGGAGCTGTCATCAGTTGAAGGAGACTAAAGAGGCATAATAACGAAATGCAGTGTGGGATCCTCTGCTCCAGAACAGAAGAAGGATATTAAGAGAAAAATGATTGAAATTTAAATAATCTCTGTAGGTGAGTTAAAAATATGAGGTATTAACATTAAGGGAAAGTGAGAAAAGATATACGTGAACTCTCTATGCTGTTTTTTTTTTTTTTGCAAAATTTCTGTCAGTCTAAAATTAGTTTAAAAGAAATAAGTAGAGCAGAAAAACAAAGAAAAAGAAATGGTGAGATTCAGAAACCCCAACACAGCACTAGCCTGTAGAAATACAGTGGGAGACATGAATATGAGTCAGAGATGTCATTTTAAATTTTCCAGTAGCAAATTAAGGTAAGAAAAGATTGGTGAGGTTAATTTTAGCAATTTAACCCACTATGTCAAAAATATTATCATTTCAACATGTAATCAGTATGGAAAATTACTGATCTTTTATATTCTTTCCTTTTCTAAGTCTTCAAGATCCAGTCTCAGTTGAGACTAGCCACTTTGCCAGTTCTCAATTGCCTCATGTGGCTAGCGGCTACCATATTGGACAGCACATTTACCACCACCAAGACACAGTCTGTTTGCATCTTTTATTATATTTCTGCTTCTTTCTATGAGGGTTTTGTTCTTTCCTACTATAGACTCCTCTTCCTTCCCTCACTTTATGAGCATGTATCTGTTCCAGGCATTATTCTATGCACAAAATTAACAAAAATTTCCAATTTTCTGGAGCTTCCATTCTTGAGGAAATGATTGACTTAAACAGTAGCTACAGTATATTAATAAATTATACAGTAATTAGAAAATAGTAAGTGCTATGGAGTAGGAGTGTGGGGGGCACGGAGCTGGGTAAAGGGACTCCAGTATGCTGAGGGTAGAAAAAGCTAAAAGAGGAAGGATCTAAACCAAACCCTGATCACCTATGGCTTCATTCTGGTATTTTCCATTGTTTAGTTTCAACAGACAGTTTTGAATGGAGGGATTAATGGAAAAGTTTAAAAAAAAAAGTGTTCTACTTTGACTAATTTAGGACTTAATAAGGTCAAATCCAGCTTAGTCATAAAGGGCAACACCTGACTGCTATTTTCTATGTCTGGTTTAAAGAAGTTGATAATGTCCCAAACGGCCAGCTCTCCAACTAAACAGAGCAGAAATATGCAGGAGCTACCCTGTATGTACTAGGATATCTCAAAAAATAGAGGGTTTTGAAATTATGGGCTTCCCTTATAGCTCAGTTGGTGAAGAATCTGCCTGCAATGCAGGAGACCCTGATTTGATTCCTGGGTCAGGAAGATCCACTGGAGAAGGGAAAGGCTACCCACTCCAGCATTCTGGCCTGGAGAATTCCATGGACTCTATAGTCCGTGGGGATGCAAAGAGTCAGACAAAACTGAGTGACTTTCACTTTTTGAAATTATGCAGCCAACTGCAATTTCTTGACATGAGTCCAGAAAGGTTTGATCAATAGTTTGATTCTTTATTGCCCTGAAATTTGAATACTTATAGCTTGGTGAAGTTAACATATTCAAAAAATTGATTTCTTATCTCTAGAGGATTGTGAATTTTGTTTACTCTCCTTGTGATATAGTAGGAGGTTCACTGTTTTGTTTTGTTTTGTTTGTTTTTAACTTTTGGTCTGTAAGAGTTACTCATTGAAATACCTCCCAATTGCAGTTGGTTCTGTTCTGGGATATGAGAAAAGAGTGGCTGCAAGAAATATGTGTTAGGAATCCTGCAACCTTTGCTTTTCCAAGTCTGAGATACCTAAAGAAGTAAAAAGGCAGGAGTTGCAACAGAAAGAAAAAGACTGTATTGTGTGTATGTTTGTCCTGCGTCTTATTGTGTGAGGAGCTTGTTGGAATATAGAATTTTGGGCCTAACCCCAAATCTCTAGATCCCAGGTCTTTGGAAGATGGAGCCTGAGAATCTGGGTGGTTCATAAGGTTCCTGAGTAGTCCTGGTGTCAGAAAGGTCCAGATTTTAATGCCAGTGACTCTGCTCATTGGCTGGGATTTTCAGAGGGTCTGTTCTAAGGAAAGGATACTGAAATGCCTCCTGCATGTTGGGTTCTCAGTCCATCAGGCTGTGTAACAAGAAGACCAGGGGATTTGGATCCAGCATACTAACCCCTACTGTGCTGGGTCCAGCAGGAAAATTCTTCAGAGCTCTTAATTGTGATATTTTAACAAACGATTTTCTTCCTGTTGTTTAATGCAACTGGCGTCAAGGCTGCTTTTATCGCTTTGTTTTGCTAAGGGGAATGCAGGCATTTGTTTCTGCTTCTTTTCTTTTCACTTGGTGTACTATATTACACGTATTTATAGTCTGAGGAGGCAAGAAAGAGAACTAGTGCAGACTTGTGCTTTCAAGGCCTGCCATGTGGACCTGGGCAGAGACATGTCAGGCCTCCAAATACGAGCCAGCAGGTTCTTTGTTTGCAAGTGGTTCCCATCTAAATAGCTCTTCTTAAAGGATAAAGCATGTTATCAAGGCCTAAGAAGTAATTATGAGCTCTCGAATGGACTTAGGTACTGTTTAAAAGCACCAAATGAAAGAGAAACTTAGAAGGTTTGTGCTCTTTAACTGGACCTTCGAGCCCTGGATAAACTTACTTTTTATGTTACAGCCTCTTGTTTTTACTTCATTTTTAAAATTACAGAAGTAATAGCTGCCCATTGTACAATATTCAAATAATATAGATATATTAAGGAAAAAATGAGAGCTATCACACAGCAGTCAATCCAGTTCTATCCTGTGCTGTTCTTTCAAGACTTTGCTAGACATATGCAAATATCTGAGATCTTTAGATTGCAAATGAGACCAGCCCAATTCAAAAAAAAAAAAATGAAAAATAGGAGGAATCTCTTGGCTTATATAATCATACTTACCTGAGTTGTACTAGCTTCAGGAATGGCTGGACCCAGGGTCTCCAGCAGGGTAATCTTTGTTTCTCTCATCTCTTGCTCAGCTTGTCCTCTTTCTGTGTGTCTGTCCCCTCAGTTGGCTTTCCCCATGTGTTGGGAAGGATAGCTATCTGCAGACCTGGATTTGCTCCAAATTCAAGACAAAATACTGTCCTATCTCCCTTCAAAAATGTGTAAATCCTAATCCTCAGAACCTGTCACTATGTTGTCTGACATAGCAAAGGAGAATTAAAATTGCAGATGGTATTAAAGTTGTTCATCAGCTGACCTATTGGCTTCCCTGGTCACTCGGAGTGTAAAGAGTCTGCCTGCAATGAGGGAGACCCGGGTTTGATCCCTGAGTCGGGAAGATCCCCTGGAGAAGGAAATGGCAACCCACTCCAGTATTCTTGCCTGGAGAATCCCATAGACAGAGGAGCCTTGTAGACCACAGTCCACAGGGTTACAAAGAGTCAGATACGACTGAGCAACTTCACTCACTCACTCATCAGCTGAACTTAAAATAGGAATATTATCCTGCATTATTAAGGTGGACCCAAAGTAATCACAAGGGTCCTTAAAAATGAAAGAAGGGTTCAGAAGAGTTAGAGTCAGAGGAGATGTGACCAAGAACGTGAGATCAGACAGAGAAAAAAATGTGAGAAACCTCACCCAAACATCTATTGCTGGATTTGAAAATGGAAAAATGGGACCGTGAACCAAACAAGTGTATGCCTCTGGAAGCTGGAAAAGGCAAGGACATGGATCACCCTCATCCACCCCAGAATCTCCAGAAGGGAACACAGCCATATTGATACGATGAGACTTTTGTCATATTTCTGATCTACGTAATGATAAGATAATAAATCTGTGTTCTTTTAAGCCACCAAGTATTTGGTGATCGGTTCTAGTAGCCATAGAAACCTAATATAGGGCCCCAAAGTCAAGATTTTGTTTCTCCTTAAAATCCAAATTGTTAAAAATCCATGGAAGACTTCTGACTAGCCTAGCTTGGTTTTCAGGCAACCTCCATCCCTGTCACAATGGTCAGCAGAACAGGATACAGTGATTGTCTAGATCTGATTATTCTTTATGGCAGGGAAAAGGGATCGACACTGGCAGCCCAGAAAAGAGATCAACTCAGAACTGCATAACTGGCGTGGGAACAGAGAAATTCCCCGAAAGAAAGCTTGTGTGGGTTTGTTGTTTATAGCTTGTTCTTCAGAGTGGATTTGTGAGATATATTTTGTTCTATAATTTTCTTAATTCTCTTTACAACATATTTTGGAGATATTTCTGTTTCAATTTACTTAAATCCTACTTTGTTGTCTTTAGTAGCTGCCTGTTATTCCATTGGATAGACAAGTCAAACTGATTTAACCTGGTTTCCTGTTGATGGACATTTAAGATGTTTCTAATCTTTTCTTCCAAAGACTGAATGTACTGTCCTTCCATGTATCTCTGTGCATGTTATAGGACTTACTTTGTTTTGTTTTTTTCCCTCAACATTGGTAATGTGACAGTGTGATGAAGAATAGAACAAGGATAGGTGTAGAGGGTGGAATAGTGCCCCCCCTCCACCAAAAAAAAAGATGTGCAAGCCTGAATCCTCAGTATTTGTGAATGTGAGCCCATTTGGAAGTAGAGTCTTTGCAGATGTAATCAAGCATCTTGAGATGAGATCATTCTAGATTTAGAGTGGGCCCTAAATCCTGTGATGAGTGTCCTTATTAAGTACAGAAAAGGAGAACACACAGAGACCATGGAGAAGGACATGTGAAGACAGACGCAGAAATTGGAATGATGCCTCTACAAGCCAAGCGATGCTAAGAATTGCCAGCAGCCACCAGAAGCTGGAGGAGAGGCAGCACTCTCTCACAGAGCTTCTAGAAGGAACCAGTCCTGCTGACACCTGACTTCTGATTTCTGACCCTCCAAATTGTGACGGAATGAATTTCTGTGGTTTTAACCCACCGAGTTAGTGGTAATTTGTTATGGCAGACTTAGGAAACTAAAACACAGGTTGTGAAGGCAACTGGTTCTCCCGCTCTCCTTTGTTTGGCTTGTGGGCAGCTGTCAATCACCTGGGAAGACAGGAATGATAGGTCAGATCCCAAAAGCCATAAAGCACACAGGGATTATTTCTATGTCTATTTCTTGTGAATGTGCTTTGTGATCTTTATCTTCCAATGCCATTTTGTTTAAATTATGGGATTAGTTTACACTTCAGAGTCAGCTTCCAATGAATGTATCGAAGAGAGACAGACCCAGTGTGAAAGGAGTAGCAAAGAAAAGTAAAGGCTTAGGCAGAATCCTCTCAGGTGATCTACAGCATCATAGATTTTTAGTGGTTTTGCATAAAGGGAATTAGTAAATAGAAGGAAGGGAAGGGAGAGAAGGAGGGAGGAGAAAAAGATAGATAAAGTAGATCCCGTAATGAGGACTAGTTGAGACCTTTGAATGCCCCGCTTGTGCTAAAGTTAAGCCCTTTATATTTATTTCACAAACATGGCTAAAAATGCTCATAATGTGCTTGGTGTCCACTCCAGTGACACAAGCTGGCCATGCCTCCACTCTCACTACCCCAACTATTTCTCAGATTTTGAAATGTAATGAGCAATATCCCAGGCAAAGAGCTAGGAATCTGATTCTTTTTGATCAGTAAAGCTCTAAAGCCAAAACAAACAAACAAAAAAAGTCAATAAGGCATACAGGTGTAATCACAGTACACAGGTGTGTTTACGGCACTGAACCGACATGTGGGAATTACCTTTGGGCAAGGAAGCTCCTGCTTGGTAATTGTCAGCTACATTTTCAACTGCAGGCTTAAATGTTTTAGGGGAAAAGAAAGAAAGGGCAGATGTTGATATGCCTGTCTGGGGGCTGTATAATGTATCACTGCCTGTCCTTAATCCTGCTGAAGGAGACAGAGTAAGTCATGGAAAAAGGAACAACTCTAAGAAATCTCTGCCTATGGTACCTGCAAGACTGGACATAACGCCTGTCTTTGACTTGGCTTTTCAGCACATACATGGCCTTGGCTCCTGCCACTGCCTCTTCTGACTTTTCCTCCCCTCATCAAGGCCCACTGCAAATTCTACCTGCCACCTCCCCCCACCTCCCTGGATATATCTTCAAGGGAACAGATCATAAATCTTATTAAATTGTAATAACTGATATTTATTGTAGGATAAGGCCACTAGGGACCAGTAATTGAATGAAGATGTAAACCAGTGTTAGTAAGAACCAGACCAACCAAGAATTGCAGCATCCCAAATAAGCATTTTTCTATTTTAGCATTTCCTTGAGCTTCTGATGAATAACTTTCTGCTCTTCGGATGCCTGAGACTTGCTCTTTTTATAGCCTCTGATGTGCTTGTTTTCTCAGTGCATTTAAATTGGGTCACAGGGCAGGAACTGGCAGTGGTCTAAAGCTTCCTCCAAGAACGTGCATCTGTGATTGTGTTTATAATGTTTTCCCTGGTACAGAGATAAATGTCACCAGGGATTCTGACTGGCAGGCCCAAAATCTAATGCTTTTGGAATTATGTGAGTTCCAGGGTTGCAGGGATCATCCTGCCTTCAAATATATAGAAAGCATAATTAAATAGATTAATGATGTAAGGTTCTAGAAACAATGTAGTGGTATTGAATTTCCCTGCAGCTTTCTACTAGTTTCATCATTCTTTTCCTCCTCCCTTCTCTATTTTTTCAATTTATGGTTTTTGCTTTCAGCCCTCAAAACCTCTGTGAGCTTCTGATATCTCAGACTCTGCACTGAACTTCTCATTTGGCCCCTCTTGTTACTGCCCCCTCTGTTAATTTCTTCTCCTCAGTATCCAAAGACCCCCTCATGCTTCTTAGATTAAATCCCCCACTGTTGTCATTGTCCTCCATACTTTGCTTAATTAGATAATATCTGAGACAGCTTTGAAGATGCGAGGTGCTGTCCCAGTGCTAAGTGGGATGGTTGTAATTATTCTCCTGAAGCCTTACATCACCATAATCAGCTTCTTCTCTCCCGTTCTTTTCCCTCTCTTAATCATCTGGGTATGAATAATGAATGCAATCTTTCTTTAAATGGAAGAATGGAAATATAGCTGAGCTCTTTTCCCCAGGTTTCCTGTTTGCAGAAATTGAGGTATATCCAAGTGCTTTTGGCCTGGGAAAAGAAACAGGGAAAGTTGAGATACTAGAATGTGAACTGTGAGTGATCACAGTCTTAAAGATTTTTTAAATGACTTCAGGTTTTATTAGCAAGCCAACGAAAAATTGCTGCAGAGGATTTGGATAATTCAGATATATCCATGTGCTTTTGGCCTGGGAAAGAAAACAGGGAAGGTTGAGACACTATAATGTGTATCGTGAAAGATCATGGTGTTAGAGATTTTAAAAATGACTTCTGTTTTTATTACTAAACCAACAACACCAAAAAATTGTTGCAGAGAATTTGGATAATTCAGAGAATTGGATAATTTGGATAATTCAGAATTTGGATAATTGTTGCACACAGATGAGAAGACATATGACATGTGTTCTCATATTCCAAATTTTGTGTGAAAATATATCCATATTAATCTATTTCCACACACAAAATAAACTCAACCTGAGCATAAATATTTTCTAACTTATGCTTAAATTTAATGCACTGTGAACATTTAAATTATATTTTATTTACATCATCATGACTGTAGAGCCCTCCATTACACGGACCATATAGCTTGCTTAACCAGTTCCCACAGGTGACTGATTAGTTGGTTTCCAATCAACAACTAGTCCAATAATTAATTGGACTAAAGTAAACAGTGCTGCAATCAACATCCTTTACACATTGCCAGCATAGTTTTTTTTTTAAATAATTGTTTATTCAACAGAAATTTCTAAAGTTGAATTTGCTGCTCAAAGGATATGACAGTTTAGTTTAGTACTGAATGTTTAGAAAGACACCAAGAAGATGGTACTAACTCATGCTGCCCATCTTAGATGGGTTAGAAAAAGACATCCCATTTCAAAACGTCTCTTTCCTGAGCTTCCCAGGTGGCATTAGTGGTAAAGAATCCACCTGCCAGTGCAGGAGACATGGGTTCTATCCCTGGGTTGGGAAAATTCCCTGGAGCAGGAAATGGCAAACCCAATCCAGTATTCTTGCCTGAAAAATCCCATGGACAGAGGAGTCTGGCAAGCTACAGTCCAATAGGGTTACAAAGAGTCAGACATGACTAAGTGACTGAGCATGCACACACGGTCAGAGTATTTCTGTCCCGTCTTTCCTTAGCTTGGACAGCTAACGCTGGATTGGTCTTTCTGGATGGACATGCTTGGAAATGTCAGTTGTATTCTTAGACTGGTTCTAAAGAATGATCCAAGGCTCCTTGCATCACTCATCAGCAAGGTCCTGTATCCCTGGGAAGTCAGTTGTACCAGAGGCACATTCATGTTTAAAGAACTGCCCACTGGAGGCGGTGACTCTGGCTTTTTGACAGGTTAGAAGAGAAATTCTGAAGAAGGAAGAAAGAATGTTAATGCTTAGTGACCACCTATACAGTGCTTTGTTTGCTCTTGACCATCCTATAAGGTAGTGAAGTTTCACTTTCATTTTACAGTTGAGCTAGATTCAAATCCATCTCTGCTGCTGCCAAGTCGCTTCAGTCATGTCCGACTCTGTGCGACTCCAGAGATGGCTCCCCCATCCCTGGGCAAGGCAAGAACACAGGAGTGGGTTGCCATTTCCTTCTCCAATGCATGAAAGTGAAAAGTGAAAGTGAAGTCACTCAGTCGTGTCCGACTCCTAGCGACCCCACGGACTGCAGCCAACCAGGCTCCTCCGTCCGTGGGACTTTCCAGGCAAGAGTACTGGAGTGGATTGCCATTGTCTTCTCCAAATCCATCTCTGCTGCTGCTGCTAGGTCGCTTCAGTTGTGTCCGACTCTGTGTGACCCCATAGACGACAACCCACCAGGCTCCGCCATCCCTGGGATTCTCCAGGCAAGAACACTGGAGTGGGTTGCCATTTCCTTCTCCATGCATGTAAGTGAAAATTCAAAGTGAAGTCGCTCAGTCGTGCCCGACTCTTAGTGATCTCATGGACTGCAGCCTACCAGGCTCCTCCATCCATGGGATTTTCCAGGCAAGAGTACTGGAATGGGGTGCCATTGCCTTCTCCAAATCCATCTCTACCTGATGCCAAAGAACATGGTCTTTCCCCCCCTCTGTAACTCACTTTTGTAGTTTAACTGCTCAGAGCAGAGTTCCAAAAGCCATGAAGAGTCTGACTCTCACTTAGGTCTATTTATCGTCTGTCAATTTTTTCTCTTTCTTTAAATATCAGTTTGGCACATATTTAGCTTTCCTGGTGTTAGAAAGCAACAATTCTCTTGTTTTATATATAGGTCATGTTTTCATTAGAATCCTTGATGTGTTAGAGTACTCTTTTTCTCTTTGCCCCAAAATGTAATATATATTCATGAAGACTTTGAATAGTGTTATATATGGGATGTCATTTAACCTGCCTGGCAAAGTCTGTGTATAAAAGCAGGAGCTACTACTTGGAGGGTATTATCATCCTGAGTCAAAGAGAACATAAACTGTGGGCTTTAGAGTGATCTTTCAATCTATGTATTGACTGAATGCTTAAGGAAAATTCTGACATCTCTAGCTGCAGATGTTTTGTAAACCAAACAGTGAATTAAACAAGTCTGTTTCCATAAGCTGAGGACTCTAGCAAAGATGAGGACTACGTAGCATGGGGTTATCAGCACAGATTGGCAGCTTTGGGACTGATCTTACTTCTCAGTCTCAGTTTCCTTTGCTGTATTATGGAGGATAATAAGATTTACTTGGAGAATCACCCTAAAGGTTAAATGAGTTAATGTGCTTTCAAGTACTTAGTAAGGTGCTTGGCACCTGGTTTCAATCTTCATGGATCATCATAAAGGAAAAGATATTTTAAGAAGCAGAAAAAAAATCATACACTAATTGAATTTTTACTGGAAAAGAATTAAAGGGCTGTAAAAATGGACTCTCTTTATGTAGAGGTCAAGATATACCATCCCCTTTTTCTTTCTTATAAAAAGTGCTATGAAGAGCTCAGAATTACTTCATAAATGTAATTTATTTAATTATAGAAGAAATTCTTTACTTCTTTTGGAACCATTTTCCCTCCACCCCCTCCCCAATTTGAGAATCTGATGAAACTGTGAATTCTCCTTGGAAACAGGCACATTCATGTCACATTTTGCAACTTCAGGGGCACCCATCTATTCTAGGTTAAAACTGCCCCCAAAACATAGAAGTTATAGGATGCATTTTCATTTATCTGAACAGGGCCAGGAGAAAGAGGTCTCTAGTTGGGAATACTCAACCCCAAAGCCAGAGATTCTAATCATTGCTGTGTGCTGGATACATTCTGTGCCCTTGAGCACTCATAATGTAGGAAAGAAGACAACAGGAAACGAATGAGTGCAGTGCAATGTGGCAAGGGTGACAGTAAAGTGTGTACTGAAAAGAATGATTTCATGATGCAGACTGGGGAGGGAAGGGCTGAAAACAGTATGAGAACAGTGTTTCCTAGGCGGATTTCACAGATGTAGCCGTGGCCCAGGGCCTTTCAGAATCTTGGGAAATTCTAGGGACCATGTGGCATATATTTCATCAAAATCAAAGTTCCGGATCACAGGTAACTCAAAGAATCCCCTGTGTCCTTTCCCATTAAGAGTGATTCCCTTCTCTGGACCATAGTGCCTGCTCCCTGCTGGGCTCTCTAAGGCTCTGCCTCCACATGGTTACCCAATTTGCTCTTTTCAGTCTCTGCTTATATATTACCTCCTCAGAGAGGCCCTCCCTTACCTCTTTATCTAAATAGTACCCTGATTCCTCTCCATCTCTTTGCCCGGCTTCATTTGCTTCATAGTTTTTCGGTTCAGATCAGTTGAGTTACTCAGTCATGTCCGACTCCTTGCAACCCTGTGGACTGTAGCATGCCATGCCTCCCTGTCCATATCCAACTCCCGGAATTTTCTCAAACTCATGTTCCATTGAGTCAGTGATACCATCCAACCATCTCATCCTCTGTCATCCCCTTCTCCTCCTGCCTTCACTCTTTCCCAGCATCAGGGTCTTTTCAGATGAGTCAGTTCTTCACATCAGGTGGCCCAAGTATTGGAGTTTCAGCTCTTGCATCAATCCTTCCAATGAATATTCAGGACTGATTTCCTTTAGAATGGACTGGCTGGATCTCCTTGCAGTCCAAGGGACTCTCAAGAGTCTTCTCCAACACCACAGTTCAAAAGCATCAGTTCTTCAGCACTCCGCTTTCTTTATAGTCCAGCTCTCACATCCATACATGACTACTGAAAAAACCATAGCTTTGACTAGATGGACCTTTGTTGGCAAAGTAATGTCTCTGCTTTTTAATATGATATCTAGGTTGGTCATAACTTTTCTTTATAGCTTTTAATATGGTATATTTACTGTTCAGCAGTTCATTTTCCATTTTCCCTAATAGAGTGTGAGCCCGTAGAGGTGGGACTGTGTCTCTCTTCCTGATTGTCATGTCCCAGCTGCTAGTCCAGTGCCTGATAGAGAGTGGATGCTCAGTAGATATTTGTCAAATAATAAATTTAATAAGGTTTTATTCTCACTGTATTCATAGGTATGTTTGTTTTGTATTAAGGGCAAGTAATACTAGACTTCTTTTTTTTAATTAATTTATTTTTTATTGAAGGATAATTGCTTTATAGAATTTTGCGGTTTTCTGTAAAATCTCAACATGAATCAGCCTTGGGTATACATATCTCCCCTCCCTTTTGAAGCTCCCTCCCATTTCCCTCCCCATCCCACCCCTTAGGTTGATACAGAGCCCCTGTTTGAGTTTCCTGAGCCATACAGCAAATTCCCATTGGCTATCTATTTTACTTATGGCAATGTAAGTTTCCATGTTACTCTTTCCATACATCTCACCCTCTTCTCCCCTCTCCCCATGTCCATAAGTCTATTCTCTATGTCTCGTTCTCCATTGCTGCCCTGTAAGTAAATTCTTCAGTACCATTTTTCTAAATTCTGTATATATGCATTAGAATACAGTATTTATCTTTCTCTTTCTGATTCACTTCACTCTGTATAATAGGTTCTAGGTTCATCCACCTCATTAAAACTGACTCAAATGCATTCCTTTTTATGTCTGAGTAATATTCCATTGTGAATATGTATCACAGCTTCACAGCAATCCAAGTCTATGCCCCAACCAGTAACACTGAAGAAGCTGAAGTTGAACGGTTCTATGAAGACCTACAAGACCTTTTAGAACTAACACCCAAAAAAGATGTCCTTTTCATTATAGGTGACTGGAATGCAAAAGTAGGAAGTCAAGAAACACCTGGAGTAACAGGCAAATTTGGCCTTGGAATATGGAATGAAACAGGGCAAAGACTAATAGAGTTTTGCCAAAAAAATGCACTGGTCATAGCAAACACCCTCTTCCAACAACACAAGAGAAGACTCTATACATGGACATCACCAGATGGTCAACACCGAAATCAGATTGATTATATTCTTTGCAGCCAAAGATGGAGAAGCTCTATACAGTCAGCAAAAACAAGACCAGGAGCTGACTGTGGCTCAGACCATGAACTCCTTATTGCCAAATTCAGACTTAAATTGGAGAAAGTAGGGAAAACCACTAGACCATTCAGGTATGACCTAAATCAAATCCCTTATGATTATACAGTAGAAGTAAGAAATAGATTTAAGGACCTAGATCTGATAGACAGAGTGCCTGATGAGCTATGGAATGAGGTTCGTGACATTGTATAGGAGACAGGGATCAAGACCATCCCCATGGAAAAGAAATGCAAAAAAGCAAAATGGCTGTCTAAGGAGGCCTTACAAATAGCTGTGAAAAGAAGAGAAGCGAAAAGCAAAGGAGAAAAGGAAAGATATAAACATCTGAATGCAGAGTTCCAAAGAATAGCAAGAAGAGATAAGAAAGCCTTCTTCAGTGATCAGTGCAAAGAAATAGAGGAAAGCAACAGAATGGGAAAGACTAGAGATCTCTTTAAGAAAATCAGAGATACCAAAGGAACATTTCATGCAAAGATGGGCTCGATAAAGGACAGAAATGGTATGGACCTAACAGAAGCAGAAGATATTAAGAAGAGATGGCGAGAATACACAGAAGAATTGTACAAAAAAGATCTTCATGACCCAGATGTTCATGACGGTGTGATCACTGACCTAGAGCCAGACATCCTGGAATGTGAGTCAGGCGGGCCTTAGAAAGCATCACTACGAACAAAGCTAGTGGAGGTGATGGAATTCCAGTTGAGCTATTTCAAATCCTGAAAGATGATGCTAGTAAAAGTGCTGCACTCAATATGCCAGCAAATTTGGAAAACTCAGCAGTGGCCACAGGACTGGAAAAGGTCAGTTTTCATTCCAATCCCAAAGAAAGGCAATGCCAAAGAATGCTCAAACTACTGCACAATTGCACTCATCTCACATGCTAGTAAAGTCATGCTCAAACTTCTCCAAGCCAGGCTTCAGCAATATGTGAACCGTGAACTTCCTGATGTTCAAGCTGGTTTTAGAAAAGGCAGAGGAACCAGAGATCAAATTGCCAACATCCACTGGATCATGGAAAAAACAAGAGAGTTCCAGAAAAACATCTATTTCTGCTTTATTGACTATGCCAAAGCCTTTGACTGTGTGGATCACAATAAACTGTGGAAAATTCTGAAAGAGATGGGAATACCAGACCACCTGATCTGCCTCTTGAGAAATCTGTGTGCAGGTCAGGAAGCAACAGTTAGAACTGGACATGGAACAACAGACTGGTTCCAAATAGGAAAAGGAGTTCGTCAAGGCTGTATATTGTCACTCTGTTTATTTAACTTATATGCAGAATACCTCATGAGAAATGCTGGGCTGGAAGAAGCACAAGCTGGAATCAAGATTGCTGGGAGAAATATCAATAACCTCAGATATGCATATGACACCACCCTTATGGCAGAAAGTGAAGAGGAACTCAAAAGCCTCTTGATGAAAGTGACACTGGAGAGTGAAAAAGTTGGCTTCAAGCTCAACATTCAGAAAACGAAGATCATGGCATCCAGTCCCATCACTTCATGGGAAATAGACGGGGAAACAGTGGAATCAGTGTCAGACTTTATTTTTCTGGGCTCCAAAATCACTGCAGATGGTGACTGCAGCCATGAAATTAAAAGACGCTTACTCCTTGGAAGGAAAGTTATGACCAACCTAGACAGCATAGTCAAAAGCAGAGACATTACTTTGCCAACAAAGGTTCATCTAGTCAAGGCTATGGTTTTTCCTGTGGTCATGTATGGATGTGAGAGTTGGACTGTGAAGAAGGCTGAGCGCCGAAGAATTGATGCTTTTGAACTGTGGTATTGGAGAAGACTCTTGAGAGTCCCTTGGACTGCAAGGAGATCCAACCAGTCCATTCTGAAGGAGATCAGCCCTGGGATTTCTTTGGAAGGAATGATGCTAAAGCTGAAACTCCAGTACTTTGGCCACCTCATGCGAAGAGTTGACTCATTGGAAAAGGCTGATGCTGGGAGGGATTGGGGGCAGGAGGAGAAGGGGACGACAGAGGACGAGATGGCTGGATGGCATCACTGACTCGATGGACGTGAGTCTGAGTGAACTCTGGGAGTTGGTGATGGACAGGGAGGCCTGGCGTGCTGTGATTCATGGGGTTGCAAAGAGTCAGACATGACTGAGTGACTGATCTGATCATAGCTTCTTTATCCATTCATCTGTCCATGGACATCTAGGTTGCTTCATTGTTCTAGCTATTGTAAATAGTGCTGCAGTGAGCAATGGGATACATGTGTCTCTTTCAATTTTGGTTTCCTCAGGGTATATGCCTAGAAGTGGGGTTGCTGGGTCATATGGTGGTTTTATTCCTAGTTTTTGAGGAATCTCCATACCGTCTTCCATAGTAGCTGTATCAATTTACATTCCCCCCAACAGTGCAAGAGCGTTCCCTTTTCTCCACACCCTCTCCAGCATTTATTGTTTGTAGACTTTTTGATTAGAGCCATTCTGACTGGTGTGAGGTGATATCTCATTGTAGTTTTGATTTGCATTTCTCTAATAATGAGCGATATTGAGCTTTTTTTCATGTGTTTGTTAGCCATCTGTATGTCTTCTTTGGAGAAATGTCTATTTAGGTCTTTTTCCCACTTTTTGATTGGGTTGTTTGTTTTTCTGGTATTGAATTGTATGAGCTGCTTGTATATTTTGGAAACGAATCCTTTGTCAATTGTTTCATTTGCTATTATTTTCTCCCCTTCTGAGGGTGACAGTTTGCTTATAGTTTCCTTTGCCGTGCAAAAGCTTTTAAGTTTAATCAGGTCCCATTTGTTTACTTTTGTTTTTATTTCCATACTCTAGGAGATGGGTCATAGAGGATCTTGTTTGATTTATGTCACTGAGTGTTCTGCCTATGTTTTCCTCTAAGAGTTTTATAGTTTCTGGTCTTACATTTATGTCTTTAATCCATTTTGAGTTTATCTTTGTGTATGGTGTTAGGAAGTGTTCTAATTTCATTCTTTTGCATGTAGCTGTCCAGTTTACCCAGCATCATTTATTGAAGAGGCTGTCTTTGCCCCATTGATTTTCTTGCCTCCTTTGTCAAAAATAAGGTACCCATAGGTGCATGGGTTTATTTCTGGGTTTTCTATCTTGTTCTATTGGTCTATATTTCTGTTTCTGTGCCAGTACCATACTGTCTTGATGACTGTAGCTTTGTAGTCTAATCTGAAGTCAGGAAGGTGGATTCCTCCAGTTCCATTCTTCTTTCTCAAGATGCTTTGGCTTTTCAGGGTCTTTTGTGTTTCCATGTGAATTGTGAAATTTTTTGTTCTAGTTCTGTGAAAAATGCCATTGGTAATTTGATAGGGATCACATTGAATCTGTAGATTGCGTTTGGTAGTATAGTCATTTTCACAATATTGATTCTTCCTACCCAGGAACATGGAATATCTCTCCATCTGTTTATGTCATCTTTGATTTCTTTTATCAGTGTCTTATAATTTTCTGTGTCCAATTCTTTTGTCTCCTAAGGTAGGTTTATTCCTAGATATTTAATTCTTTTTGTTGCAATGGTGAATGGGATTGATTCCTTAATTGCTCTTTCTGATTTTTCATTGTTAGTATATAGAAATGAAAGTGATTTCTGTGTATTGCTTTTGTATCCTGCAACTTTGCTAAATTCAATGATTAGCTCTAGTAATTTTCTGATACTGTCTTTAGGATTTTCTATGTACAGCATTATGTCATCTGCAAACAGTGAGAGCTTTACTTCTTCTTTTCTGATCTGGATTCCTTTTATTTCTTTTTCTTCTCTGATTGCTGTAGCTAGGAATTCTAGAACTATGTTGAATAATAGTGGTGAAAGTGGACATCCTTGGTCTTGTTCCTGATCTTGGGGGAATGCCTTCAGTTTCTCACCATTGAAAATAATGTTTGCTGTAGGCTTATCATATATGGCCTCTACTATGTTGAGGTAGGTTCCTTCTATGCCCATTTTTTTGAAGAGTTTAATCACAAATGGGTGCTGAATTTTGTCAAAGGCTTTTTCTGCATCTATTGAGATTATTGTATGGTTTTATCTTTTAATTTGTTAATATGGTATATCACATTGATTGATTTGCATATATCAAAGAATCCTTGCATTCCTAGAATAAACCCAACTTGATCATGGTATATGAGCTTTTTGATGTGTTGCCGAATTCTGTTTGCTAAAATTTTGTTGAGGATTTTTGCATCTATGTTCATCAGTGATATTGGCCTGTAGTTTTCTTTTTTTGTGTTGTCTTTGTATGGTTTTGGTATCAGGGTGATGGTGGTCTCATAGAATGAGTTTGAAAGTGTTCCATCCTCTGCAATTATTTTAAAGAGTTTTAGAAGGATAGGCATTAGCTCTTCTCTAAATGTTTGATAGAATTCTCCTGTGAAGCCATCTGGTCCTGGGCTTTTGTTTTTTGGGAGATTTTTGATCACAGCTTCAATTTCAATGCTTATAATTGGGTTGTTTATAATTTCTATTTCTTCCTGGTTCAGTTGGGAAGATTGAACTTTTCTCAGAATCTGTCTATTTCTTCCAGGTTATCTATTTTATTGCCATATAGTTGTTCGTAATAGTCTCTTATGATACTAGACTTTTAATTCAAGATAAATGGTCTGCTTTTTAAATGAGTTGGTATCAGGAAAAGGGGAATCAATTTAGAAAAGGATATTAAGTAAATGAAAGCATAAGTGGTCTACAGATGTGACTCTTGAGAGTGATGCCAGTGACTTGTGTTTGGAAAATACTGGTCTAGAAACAGATCAGGAAACAAAGAAAGAAGCACCAAGCCTAGAAGTAAGAGGAATATTATCTTAAATTCACATCAGCGTACTGAATGGTAAACTTTGCCTGCCCACAACTGTAGTCTCTCTTGCAGTGTTGAGGTACTGTTCATCTGGCATTTACTGAATATCAGCTATGAGCTCAGTGTGGAGGGGAGTAAATGTGATGAAAAATCCAATCCCGTCTTCAAAAGTGAACCTCGGAGATAGAGACATGGACACCGTGATTGTAGAAATCAAAATGTGATCAGTGCAAGGTCCAAAGAAGCCATGGAAAAGTAGTATTTGTTTCTCTGAAGGTAATCAGGAAACCCTTCTCTGAAAACAAGAAATTTGAACAGGGCCTTGAAGAATGGGTAAGATTTCAATCAGCAGAAATGGGGGCCAAGGCACTTCCATGGTGGTCCAGTGGTTAAGACTCTGCAGTTCCAGTGCAGGGGGTGCTGGTTCAATCTTTGGTTGGAGAACTAAGATCCCACATGCCGCACAGTGTGGCCAAAAGATTTTTTAAAAAAGAAATGGGAGCCAAGGCATTCCGGACAAAGGGACTGCTGAAATAAAGCCAGGCAGAAGAGCAGCAAATAATATGGGGACATGAGCTCACAGGGCACCGTGAAAAATATATCTGTGGACTTCAGAGGAAAACTGCTGTTAGCACTTCCAATCTACCTGCTTTTATCTCTTTTTGTAAAGCTGATGCCACATACATTGTCTGAAAAGTATTTCAGGTGATTGTGTCCATGTCTTCACAGAAAGGAGCTTCATGGCTCCCCTGGTGGCAGTGGTAACTCTGATCCAGGGAGATCCCATATGCCTCAGAGCAACTGAGCCTGTGGTGCACCCCAACTATTGAACCTGTGTTCTCGAGCCCAGGAACCACAACTACTGAATCCTCTGGCAGCAGCTTCTAAAGCCCACACACCCTAGAGCCCGTGCTCCACAATAAGAGAAGCCACTGCAATGAGAAGCCCGCACATCGCAACTACAGATTAGCCCCTGCTCACCACAACTAGAGAAATGCCCACGCAGCAACGAAGACTCAGTACAACCAAAAATAAATAATAAAATTTTTTTTCAAAAGAAGAAAGGAGCTTCAAGAAGCCATGTGTGCTTCCAAATAACCACCCTCAAATCCCCTCTTTCCTGAAAAGAAAATACCTAGGAAACCCCATCCTTTGTTTCCGTTGTAAGCATGCAAGTAGTGATCAATCATGGCTTTGGATTTGCACTAAAGGGATGCCTGTCTTTGACTAGAAACTCCAGAAAATGGGGGCATCATTGTCAGAACCCTGAGAAGCTCTGTGGATCAGGAGCTGCTCTCCATCAGCACCAGGAATACAAATAAATCTACCCATGAAACTATCAAGAGTCCACATCAAGCACAAAGGCTCTTAATGAAGTCCTTCATCTCAGAGGAGAAAAGAATCCTTGAAAAGAGATTTCCCCTGGTAGCCAAATGCTTAAGCCTCCACCTCCCTCTCCCTAGAAACCCCCTGTTGGGTAATTAATGTCTTTTGCATGGCTTTATCCTGCTACTTTGCAATACCACACCCCCCCATGTGTCAAGCTCATGACCTTAGTGATCATTTTTTAAAAGTTAATATGATCTAATCTGCCACTTTATCTTCCCATTGTGCTTCAGAGCTAACATCCTACTTAATTTTATCAAAGGTCTTTGTCTCGAGTTACAGCTTGGAACAGAAGATTCTAGGAAGGACGTTATGATGTTAAATAATGCATAAAGAAATGAGCCACTCTTCCCAGTGGTTCAGAAGCTCATGCTGATTCCTAGCTCTTGCCACATGCTAATATCTCATTTTGAGAAAACTTCCACTTTGAAGAATAACCACAGGAGAGAAAGCTCTCTCTCTCTCTCTCTTTTCTTTGTCTCTCTACCTCTGTCTCTCTGTCAATTAAAAAGCAATCCATGAAGTGAATCTCTCTCTTGATCTCTTTGTCATTAACATCTCATTTTAAACCAGAATGCCCTTCACAGAATGTTAATGGCTGTTACACCATGTTAATTCGGAGTCAAATAAACTTTAGGGAAAACTGAGTTAAACCAAGTTGAGTAGGTATATTTACTGAGGTCATGGGATGAAGCTTTTAATAGGTGCTCTCCACCACTAATGTTCAAGAGGGCTGTGTAATTTGCATCATTTCTCAAAATGAGCGTTTCCATGGAACTCTTTTTTGATAGAGTATCTGGAGAGACACACATTCATCCTCTAACTGTTAAAGTAGCAGAAGAAAAAGAAAGCCTATATTGAAAACAGATGCTCAGATGTCCCTCTGAAATTCCAGCTTCCTGGGCAGATACCATTGTTGCCTGAAAAACTGCTGGGTAGGCCAAGTAGGCATTGTGTTGAACTGGGCAGAGAGGTGGAAATATGGGAATACACCCTGCATTTCCCAATCTAGCTTCCCTCCAATCTTCTCATCCATGTAATAGGTTAATACCTTCCTCACAGAACTGCTAATAGAATCGTCAAAATGACTAATCTGGAATAATGTAAATAAAAACACTCAGCTAAGCAGCCGATGTGAAGCATACATTCAGTGAATGTATGGTATGCTGGTATGTCAAGGTTCTCTAGGGTCAGCTTCTCAAGTATTACCATCTATGCAGTCTCACAGGCGCTTGTTAAATGCAGATTCTGATTTTGGTATGGGATGGGTGCTAAGATTCTCTGAATTTATTCTCCTAATTTGAGAACTGTATTTTGAGAAGCAAGCATCTCAGAGATGTAAAAGGAACCAGAGTCTCAACTTTTAAAGAGTTATAATAAATTACTATATAATAAATAAAGCTACCTAAATGGCAAGCAGAGTTCTGGTACAAATGATTCACTTTGGAAGACACTGTTATTCTCACTCCCTTCAGAATGATGGGTGACTTTTCCCCTTGAACTGACTATGAATGATGAGTAGACTTTGAGCAGACTTGGGGGTCACAGGTTCTGGCTGTGCCAGGAAGGTGGCACCCTCCCAGAGGTGAAAGAGCATATGGGGAACTTAGGAGATGCTCAGGGAGTGGTGAGGAGGAGGCAGGTATAAAGTGGAGCATAAGTTTCTTAGTCACAAGTATCAATAATATACAATCTAGATGAGTTCTGAGCAAATGTATGAGTTTCTCAGGGCTGCTATAACAAAGTACCACAATCTGCATGACTTAAAACAACAGAAATGTATCATCTCACAGTACTGGAGTCTAGAAGTCTAAGATCAGACTGTCCATAGGAAAATTTTTTGTAAAGTGTCTACAGGGCCATGCTCCCTCTGAAATTTGTAGGGGAATCCTTCCTGGCCTCTTCCTGACTCCTGGCAGTTTGCTGGCCATCCTTGGCATTCCCTGGCTTATGGCTGCATAACTCAGTCTCTGCCTTAGTCATCATGTGGCATTCTCCTGTGTCTCTGTCTTCATGTGGCCATCCTCTTATAAGGGCACCAATCATATTAGATCAGAGGCTCACCATACTGCAGCATGGCCTCATTTTAATTAATTACATCTGCAGTGACCCTTTTTCCAAATAAGGTTACAGTCTAAGGTACTGGGGGTTAAGAATTAAGCATACCTTTTGTAGAGGATTCAGTTCAACTCATAATAACAAATACATTTGTACTCATTGGGCCCCAGCAATCTCCTGTGTCCTGTCAGATGAAATTCAGAAGTGACTCTTTTCCACTGAGCACTGGGAACAAAGGAATGTCCATAGAGCTGAAGACCTCTGCCTTTTCTGTCTTCACCCCTTCCCAAGTAGGAAAAGATCTTCAGGACATCCTAGGGGTCATTGAACTAAGCTGAAAATTCAGGTCCCTGAGGCTGGGAAAAATCAGGGCAGCATTAGAATTCCCACTGAAGCCTTATTTCTCTTTTCTGCCAACTTCTGCAGGAATGTTATGTCATTACCAAGGAGCTTCTGCTAGTGCATCCCCCAGAAGCACCCTGCCTAATGTGTTCACACAGCAGGGTCCAATAAAATAATGATGTTACAGAGTCTTTCTCCCTGGACTCTGTGAGAAGCAATGGCCAACCATTTTTTGTTTTGTTTTGTTTGTTTTTTCCCCCTTTGCTCTTGTCCAGTGGAAGCCTAGTGAGAACACTGACCACAATGTGAAGTTTATAGGTAGGTGCATGTGGGTACAGGGCTACTTATTTTGCCAAATTGAATTGTTGTCTTGAAAAAATGAGATCTTTAAAGAAAAGAAGTGACTTTATCTCTTTTAATTATATACTTTCTGACTTCGTAGATGAATTCATCATCACCAAGGTATACAACATTTTGTAGTCCAAATAACACTGCTTCCTAATGTCTTTGAGGTTAGCAGTGTGAAAGGGGCATTTCACATAAACCCCCTGCCAGTATGGCCATGCGCAGTAATAAGTTTTTCAAGCCTGTTCTGTCAGGTCGATTGTCCATCCCAGGTTTTTACAGAGCATCCATTCTCTGTTAAAATGAAGAACATTGGCTGCATTATGTGGACAGAAGAAAGCAATAAAAGGACATGAAAGGAATATCTGTTTTCAAGGCAGCTGAGAACAAGTTGCAGGCTTGGTGTAGCCGCTGTCCCCATTTGAAGAAAATAAGCCCAAGTGGCTGTGTGGAGGTGGTAGTTCATTTTAAGCCATATTTAAAGACTGCTTAGAGACACACTGGCCCCAATCCAGACCATGGTCAGTCGTCTCTTGGTCCCACCGATTAAAATGAGGCAGACACTAGGCCCCGGACATATTAGGCACAGACCAGCAAGGTTTGACATCCTTGTATTCTCAGTCCCTGTCCTAAGCAATTTAGTACATTTCCCAAGAAGGCATAAACCTTGGAAACGGTAATATGCCATGCTAAGAGAAAATAAACGATCCTCTGTGGGCTAGGCTTAATTTTGCAAACTCCATTTCCTGGAGATAATTGGCCACTGGACACTTGCAGGAGGATTAGTTGGCTGAAAGTTTCATCTCCTCCCCTGAAATCCTCCCCAATCCTTCCAGCCTGAATTAATCTTCTCTCTGTTGTGCTCCTGTAGCCCTTGATCTCTACCTCAATTGTGACTCTTATCACAGCCTCTGTTGGCATTAGCGCTATTTCTGTGTGTCTTATCTCTCCTACTAGACTCTAGGCTCTCTAAGGAACAAGACTCAATCCTAGTAATTCTTGTATTTATAATATCTAGAACAGGGCAGGTATGTCCTCATTAAATATTTATTGAAAAACTGAAGGATGGATGGGAAGAGGATTTCCTGGTTTTCTCCATCATTATCAAATGTCACTTTCTCCTATCACATGTAGTTTCAGTCAAATCCTTTGGAGGAAAGGTCTGGAACACTTGAAAGATTCTGAAACTTTAAAGGAATAGCAGATCGAGAATGGACTTGTGGACACAGTGGGGAAGGCACAGAGTGGGACAGATGGAGGAAGTAGCATCAACATATATACGCTATCATGTGTAAAATGGATAGCTGCTGAGAAGTCTCTGTATAACACAGGGAGCCCAGTCTGGCACTCTGTGATGTCCTAGAGGAGTGGAGTCGGGGCAGGGGAGGAAGGCTCTCGAAGGAGGGGATATATGTATAATTATGGCTGATTCACATTGTTGTACAGCAGAAACCAACACAACACAACAACAAACCAAAATTTTTTTGTAAAAAAAAATTTTAAGTGGGAAAAAAAGGAATACGAGAATTTCAAGGGAGTTTGTGATGAGTCTTTTTGAAGATTAAATGAGTTAACAGAAACTGGCTATAAGTAGCTCTGCTTCTTTTGGAAGGTCTGGGAGTGCACAGGGGCTGGAGGCAGACTATGTACGCCTAGGAGTTTGGAGGTTGCAAGAATACGATTTGCCTTTGAGCAACAAGTGAAGTAATTTATTGGAAGGTCTTAGGGAAGTTCACATAATGAAAGGAAATACAGAGGAACTGGGCTCCAGAAAATACAGGAAATGGGACAACTCAAGACATATATACAGTTGAAACTAAGAAATGACTTTAATTTATAGTCAAATCTGTGCATTGCTTTGGAAATGATTCAACTCAACCCCTCATCCCATTCTTATATAATACCACTCAAGAGCCTAAATCCAGAAAAATAATCTATTATAGTTGTCTAAATTGGACCACACACACACATCCTTGGCTTAGAAATGTTCCTTTTGAGGAAGAAATGCTGTCTCTCAAAGAGATGTGATTCCTCAAAAGAAACCAAGGTGCTACTAATAAGAGAAAGAAGAATAAGTGCTTGTCAACCAAAGCACAGCTAATGCCCGTTAAAGTTTACCTTGGAAAATGTGCAAATCAGAAAACCACTATAAGGGATGAAACTCCCTTAGAGCTAATGGGAAAGATGAAACACTAGAAAACTTCTATTCGTTAAGTAAATTAGACTTGAAATTCCAGTACAAGATGTTTGGACAAGTGCTTTCAAATAGTTTATTCATCATTTGTGTTGCCCACATATTTCAGGAGTTTTTTGTTTTTTTTTTTTTTTCTTTTTTTTACCTATTACATTTCTTAGGAAGCCTTCTTTTTTATAGAAAGATGAAAGGGCCAACCTTGAAAGAAGTCATCAAATAATGAATAAATCAGAAATTTGAATTGATGGGAGCATTAAGTTAACAAAGTCTGTCAATGTTTTTCTGTTTTCTCATGTGGGTATGGGACCAAGTTACAGCTAGGAGGAAAGATGAGCCAGCTGATTTTGTTTAGTGAAATGGAACTTTAGGGATTGCATTATTCCATTTCCAATTTCTTTAATTAACATGTGAAAATTACATTTTGTCAACAGATACTCATAGTGTATCACCTACTAATATTCTCATGGTAAAAGTAAATAGAAAAAGCTAACATCTAAGCCTTTGAAGTACTTCTGTATATCAGATACTCTACTCAGACCTTTTACATGCATTTCTCATTTAATGTTTATAAGAACTCAGTGAAAAGAGGTACTCTCAGTGTTAGGAAAATAAGAATCAGAAAAATTATATAACTTGCCTAAGATTACACAACTAAGTGGCAGAAAATAAAGTAATAAAGTAAAATCAGAAAATACTGATGAGGAAAATGAATACACTATATATACGTTAATACATATAATTATAAAAATAACTGCAGAATTTATTTTCTGAATTGTTTAGATGAAATATACTTACAATATGCTGCTGCTGCTGCTGCTAAGTCACTTCAGTCGTGTCCAACTCTGTGCGACCCCATGGACGGCAGCCCATCAGGCTCCTCTGTCCCTGGGATTCTCCAGGCAAGAACACTGGAGTGGGTTGCCATTTCCTCCAATGCATGAAAGTGAAAAGTGAAAATGAAGTCGCTCAGTTGTGCCCAGCTCTTAGCGACCCCATGGACTGCAGCCTACCAGGCTCCCCCGTCAATGGGATTTTCCAGGCAAGAGTACTGGAGTGGGGTGCTGTTGCCTTCTCTGTACAATATGCTACTTATGTGAAATATCTAGAATATGCACATTTCTAGAAATAAAGTATATTAGTAGTTTCCAGGGGAAAAAGAATGGGAGGATGGAGTGTGACAGCTCATAGGTAGGAGACTTCTTTGGGGGGTGAAGATGTTCTGAAATCAGACAGTGGTATAGGTTGCTCTGTGAATATACTAAAGGCTATATAAATATTAAAAGCCAGGATGAATTTTGTGGTATTATATTATGGTTAATTATGTTTCAGTCAAGCTGATGCTTAAACATAAAAACCACGATCAGTCATTATCTCCCTGAGATGGTAAGTTTGTAGAGTGATTTGTAGTTCTCCAAACTTATTATTTTCATGCATTTCTATAACTTTACTCTTTGTCTACAAAATTCTTCCCACTTTCCCACCCAACCCCTTTCCTGCCTTGTAAATTTCTTATTCCTCTTTCATGAACTGACTTAGATTTCATCTCTACTAGGAAATCTCCCTGAATCCCTAGTTCAACCATGAGCTGCATTTATCTGAAGGTTCACATTTTCTTTCCAGTAAAGATCATATTCCATGGTAATTATTTGTTTATGCATCTGTGTCCCCACTAGTGTATAAGCTCCTTAGGTATTTGTGTTTTGAGGCATGTTTGGCCGGTAATGGGTACTTAGAAATGTTTACTGAATAAATAAATGCATGAATGTTTAAAGATAGAAAATTTAATGTTTCCAGGTTGAAGGATTCTGTGATATCAAGGTATTTTCTGATATCAGAAAGTGTCTTGGATTTAAACCTGAAATGCTTGGTATGATGAATTGAGATTACCTACGGAAATTCATGCTACAATGAATATTTGTTTGCCTCCTAAATGTGAGATGCTAGCTCAGTCCTCACATGTCCCAGGATAAGCTGAGCTCCCTAAGAGAAACAAATAAGTCTCCCTACCTCATGGAATTTGTGTGTGCATGCTCAGTGGCTCAGTCATGTCTAACTCTTTTGCAGCCCTGTGGACTGTAGCCTGCCAGACTCCTCTGTCCATGGGATTTTCCAGGCAAGAATACTGGAATGGGTTGCCATTTCCTTCTCCAGAAGATCTTCCCGACCCAGGGATCAAACCCACATCTCTTGTATTGCAGGCAGATTCTTTGCCACTGAGCCACCTGGGAAGCACACCACGTGGAAAATTCTTGTACAATTAACAAACTATGTTGCAGGACTCTAAAATACTTCATTGGAGTAATTAGCCTTGGTTGTCAGTAATCCAAGATATTTAAAGCTTTGAATCCTGGGTCTCTTGTGGTGGGAAATAGACCCTTTGGTGAATAAATTTTATCCAGATTACTGTGCTTCCAGAACAATGTCTCAGTGCTCTGCTACTGGAACATACTGTGGTTTGAAACATTTGAACAAAGCTATCTCATCAACAAATGTATTAGGAGTGTGCATACAGACTAGCGAACAATACAGTCCAGATGGCCAAAGGTGATCCCAAGAAACCAAATGGCAAGATGTCTGCTCATGCCTTCTTTGTGCAGATGTGCAGAGAGGAACATAAGAAGAAAAACCTGGAGGCCCCTGTCAATTTTGCTGAATTTTCCAAGAAATGCTCTGAGAGGTGAAAGACCATGTCTGGAAAAGAGAAGTCTAAATTCAATGAAAGGCAGATAAAGTGCACTATGATCAGGAAACGAAGGATTATGGACCAGCTAAGGGAGGCAAGGACCCTAATGCCCCCAAGAGACCACCGTATGGATTTTTCCTATTCTGCTCTGAATTCCGCCCAAAGATCAAGTCTACAAACCCTGGCATCTCTATTGGAGATGTGGCAAAGAAGCTGGGCGAGATGTGGAATACCTTAAATGACAGTGAGAAGCAACAAGGCAGCAAAACTGAAGGAGAAGTATGAGAAGGCTAAAGGGAAGTTTGATGGCACCGAGGGTCCTGCCAAAGTTGCCTGGAAAAACATGGAAGAGGAAGATGAAGAAAATGAGGAGGAAGTGGAGGAGGAAGAGGAATAAAAAAATTGTTAATCTTTCGCCTTGTGAATACCTTCGAGTAGGGAGCGCCATGATTGACACACCTCTCACCCAAGATGTGTCTGTTCCCATCATTAGGTTTAATACCCAGTTGGCTCATGATCATATTGTAGTCTCTCAAAGTGTTCTAGCAATTGTCATTGGTTTACATGAAGTGGCCATGTGTGTCCAAAGCCCCTGGAAACTGTATCAAAGTTGTACATATTTCCAAACATTTTTAAAACGAAAAGGCTCTCATGTTCTCCTCACTCTGTGCACTTTGCTGTGGTGTGACAAGGCATTTAAAAATGTTTCTGGGTTTGTTTGTTTTTTTTAATTTGTAAGGTGGTGTGTTAATTCTATGGTCATTGGCTAGAAATCCCGAGTTTTCAACTGTACATATCTATAGTTTGTAAAAAGAACAAAGCAACCGAGACACACTCTTGATTCTCCTTGCTTGGTACGGAGGCTGTCGGGGTGAAGCCTTCCAGAGGGGCCGTAGCTCAGGGCATACACCGTGGGGCTGGACCCGTGGACACTGCGGTGGGCATGCATTTAGCTTCAGGTTGTCTTGTTTTTGTATATAATGATATAGCATCCTGCAGTCAGCTGGCATGAGAAGTGTTTTGGATCCTTTTTAGTTGAAGTGTGGTAGTTTTAAACTGTTTTTCTTTGAACAAACCATAGAACTCTTCACTGTCAGCAAAGCCAAGAGCCACTGCACCAATAAAGTTCAAGAACCTTCTGTACTAAACATGATCTGCAATGTTCTTCTTTTTTTTTTTTTGTATGTTTAGAATGTTGAAATGTTTCTGAAGTTAAATAAACAGTATTACATTTTAAAAAAAGTATACATACAATGAATTTTGATCAATAAGATTTTTGAACTCAAATCTTATATAAGCAGCTTGCGGCATCTGAGAGATAAGAGATCACCATCAGTGAAGAAAATAGACCCTCAAAACATTGCCTTCATGGAGTTTATATTATAGAAGTGGAAGAAATGTAAGGGGAAATAATTTCAAGCAGAGAGAATAATTAGGATAAAGGTGATGTCTGATAAGTCGAAGGAGAACAGGATAACCAGGGCATAATGCATATGAGAAAGCAGTGTGATCATTAATATTATTCCCCCAGACAGACTTACTGGTCACGATTATTTGTCCCCTTCCCCAAACTAGTTTTTGCAATGTCAGTCACCATGGTCACATGAGACAGAGTATATTTCCCTGCCCATTGATGTTTAACTTGTTAGGTGACTTGCTTTGGCCAATGGAATGTGAGCAGAATGGTGTGACATTGTCCAGATGAATCCTTAACAGACATGGCATATTCCTGTCTGCCTTCCTGTGCCTCTGCCATCAGCAAGAAAAGGCCTGCAGGTAGACACGCCCCCACTTCATCCTGACTGCCAGAATTAACATGGCAATGGCACCCCACTCCAGTACTCTTGTCTGGAAAATCCCATATATGGAGGAGCCTGTTAGGCTGCAATCCATGGGGTCGCTAAGAGTCGGACACGACTGAGCGACTTCACTTTCACTTTTCACTTTCATGCATTGGAGAAGGAAATGGCAACCCGCTCCAGTGTTCTTGCCTGGAGAATCCCAGGGATGGGGGAGCCTGGTGGGCTGCCGTCTATGGGGTCGCGTAGAGTCGGACACGACTGAAGTGACTTAGCATAGCATAGCATATGAAGCAGAGCTACTCCAGCCAGAAACACAAGGGCAGCAGTAGGTGGTGGTTGTTATAAGCCTCTGAATTTGAACCTGATTTATTATGTAGACTTTACAGTGGCAATGGTTACCTCATGCAGTCTTCAAGACCAACTTTACACATTATTAGTATACCTTTGTTTCTATTTTTTCACTTTTAAAAAAACATCATTTATTGTGAAAAGGGGGCAACAGAGGATGAGATGGTTGGATGGCATAATCATCTCAATGGACATGAGTTTGAACAAACTCCAGGAAATAGAGAACAGAGAAGCCTGGAGTGCTGCAGTCCATGGGGTCACAAAGAGTCGGATATGACTGAACGACTGAACAAGAACAATTTATTGTTTATAATCTACAGTTGCCTAAACATTTCTGAAAATAGCAGTAAGTCATAAATAGAACAAACATGAGCAGAGCTATTTTATTGCAAAGAATAAACCTCATCTGACTAGACCCCTAATTTCTTCTAGCCACTTGTTTAGTAGAAGGAAAACAAAGGCCTTTTCTCTTTTCCCCACTTCTGTTTATACCTCTGCACCAGGACATCTGCTTTTTCAGTTTCCGAATTTGACAGATTTCTGTTACTTAAGAAAAAACACACAATTCTAGGTATATTTTGACATCTTTGTATGTTTGTACTAGTCACTCAGTAGATTAGTGATCCCTCACAAAGTAAAATCCACCACACAAGTGTGAAGTTATTTTTATATATAAACCCAGTTTATGGCTCATTTTCACAAGTTGTAGTTCCTAGGCTAAATTTTCCAAAAGGGGGTCAAGCTTTCATACCTATATATCCCAAATTTGAGCCATATCAGGAATACAAAAAGAAAATCAAACCTTTCCCTGCTGGTCCAGTGGTTAACTCTCTCAGCTCCCAAAGCAGGGGGCCCAGGTTCGATCCCTGGTCAGGGAACTAGATCCCACATGCTGCAACTAAGACCTGGTGCAGCCAAATAAATGAATAAATATTAAAAAAAAAAAAAAAAACCTATCAGCTCTGGTGAGAAAACCACAGGACTTCTTTCTCTTGAATCTAAATACTAAAAATTGTCTCACAATATATCAGTTATTCAGCAAGGAATTCTGTGGTGTAGGTTCACAAAACATGTCTAGCCATAGAGATGTAAGAGGTTTGGGATAGGCAAAATGAGTGAAGGTAGTCAAAAGGTACAAACTTCCAGTTATAAGCAAGTGCTGGGGATATAATGTACAGCTTGGTGACTGTAGTTAACAGCGCTGTACAGTATTCTGTATTTGCTAAAAAGCTTTCATCATAAGAAAAAAATAGTGACCGTATGTGGTCATGGATGTTGACTGAACCTATTATGATAACAATTTTGCAATATATACAAAAATCAAATCAGTATATTGTATACCCTAAAACAAGGTTATATGTCAATTACATCTCAATTAAAAGAAAAAGAATTTGATCTCTGCTTTAAGTAAATATACCCTGAGAAATGAGAGCTTCCCAGGAACCCAACTGCCAATGCAGGAGACACAAGAGAGGCGGATTCAATCCCTGGATTGGGAAGATCCCCTGGAGGAGGAAATGGCAACCCACGCCAGTATACTTGCCTGGAGAATCCCATGGACAGAGGAGCCTGGTGGGCTAAAGTCCACGGGGTCACAAAGAGTCGGACACAACTGAAGTAACTTAGCACACACACACAGAGAAATGACTTTAACAGTTTAAACTGCTGGGAGCTGTCTTACTTTGGGCTCCCCCCAAGTCAGGCCTTTTGACAGACTTGGGCACAGGGAGCTCCTGTGTGAGGTGATCCCAAGAGGCACAAGCGAACGAGTGAAGCAAGGGTGAAGAAAGTAAGGAGGACAAGCTAAAAAAATTTGCCTGCTATATTTAAAATGGATACGCAACAAGGACCTACTGTATAGCAACAGAGAACCCTGATCAATGTTATATGGCGGCCTAGATGGGAGGGGAGTTTAAGGGAGATACATATGTACCCAAAAGGCTGAGTCCTTTTGCTGTCCACCTGAAACTATCACAACACTGTTAATCAGCAATACTCCAATACAAAATAAGGTTTAAAAAAAAATTTTTTTTAATTGCATTTGTGTGCAGGTTACTACTATGGGCAACTCACACCCAATCCTGCTGGGATCCTCTGAGAAACTGTGTGGAACACACCCAAGAATCCTAAGACTAGGCACCAGGGAGGCTGGGACTTCTATCCCCCAGTTATTAAAAGCTGCATACAAGAGAATTAACCTCGTACCTTCTACTTCCAACTACCCTTACTTGCAGCAGAAAAGGCTTCCTCAGGCTAAGGGAAGCCCTCAGTCAGAGAAGAAAGCATAACGTAGGAGGTTTATCAGCATCTACATCAGCTGCCTGAACTCAGTCAGATAGGCCAAGGAGACATGGTGCAGGACACCATCTTTGTCTGCTACAGGGCACACAGCTATTTGTTCCATCAGCTAGAATGATATTCAGTATTTCCTGAGCACTTACTGTATATCAGGCACAGTGCTAATGACCTGTGTATCATATCATTTAATCCTTGCATCAGCCTCTGAGAGGTAGATACTATGATTCACACCCTCTATAGACAAAACAATTAAGAAATTTGCCAAGATGACAAAGCAAGTAAATGGTGGAGGTTTAAACATGGGTAGCCTGATTCTAGGGCTCTTTACTCATGAAAGGCTAAGTGCAGAAATCAGAAGCACGGGTAACTCAAAGATGGGAAAATAGTGAGGCATGTAATCCTCAGAAAAGGCTTCATGGTGGAAATAAACTTGAGGAGTACTTTAAGTAGTAGTTTAAAGTGGGAAAGTGCAGAAAAAGAAATGAGCTTGTATATAATAAGAATAGGGAAAGATGAATGTAGAAGGGGCTATAACGTGATGAGCATGAGTTCAGCAAAATATCCTCGCTGGAGAGTACACAGAGTTGATCCTTATTATGGAGTGAGGCACATGTAATATTACATGTAATTCTTTGTTCATTCAACAAATATGTATTGAGCATCTGCTTAATACTGGACATTGGAAGTACAGAGATTTTTTTTTTTTTTTTTAATCCAGACATGCTCTGCGAAGGAAGATCCCCATGCAGTAGATATTTGTTATTTCTGTTTTTCAGTACTGGACTCTATCTTTCAGTGAATAACCCATTCATGAAGGTCACATGAAGTTCTACTCCATCTCCTTTTACCCCATACACACACACACACACACACACACAGGGCACATGACTGTAGCCTGGCCAGTTAGAGCACCCAGCCTCTTGGCCTCCGTGATTGTATTAGAGATAGACTGTGTTGTGCTGTGCTCAGTTGCTCAGTCATATATGACTCTTTGCAACCCCATGGACTGCAACCCACAAGCCCATCAGGCTTCTCTGTCTGTGGAATTTTCCAAGCAAGAATACTGGAGCGGGTTTCCATTTCATATTTAAGGGAATCTTCCCAACCCAGCATCAAACCCACCTCTGTTGTGTCTCCTGCATTGGCAGGCGGATTCTTTACCACTGTCCCACATGGAAAGCCCTTTAGAGATGGACACATGACTTAATTTAGATTTTTCATCTGGAGCACAGAGGGATGTTTGCTTCTGGTGATCAGGGTTAATGAGTTAATGAGGTGTGGGTATGAAGCTGCCATTTTGCCCACAACTAGGAAAAAGAGTAAAGTCAAGCAGAGGCAAGATTTGAGGAATGATCAGTCTGTGCCCTGCCAGTTTGTGTGTATGTGTGTATGCTCTTGAACTCAGTGATAATAAGATAAATCTCATCTCAAACTTCTCAAAAGAAGCCCTGCTAATCCCATAGAAGAAGGGAGTTTGGTTGGTAAGCTTTTCTTAACATGTCTTCTTATTCAGTTCAGTTCAGTTGCTCAGTCATGTTTCCTTCTTTGTGACCCCATGGACTGCAGCATGCCAGGCCTCCCTGTCCATCACCAAATCTCAGAGTTTACCCAAACTCATGTCCATAGAGTTGGTGATGCCATCCAACCATCTTATCCTCTGTCATCCCCTTCTCTTCCTGCCTTAAATCTTTCCCAGCATGGGGGTCTTTTCCAGTGAGTTAGTTCTTTGCATCAGGTGGCCAAAGTATTGGAATTTCAGCTTCAGCATCGGTCCTTCTAATGAATATTCAGTACTGATTTTCTTTAGGATGGACTGGTTGGATCTCGTTGCAGTCCAAGGGACTCTCAAGAGTCTTCTCCAACACCACAGTTCAAAAGCATCAATTATTCGGTGCTCAGCTTTCTTTATAGTCCAACTCTCACATCCATACATGACTGCTTGAAAAACCATAGCATAGTTTTCTTATTAAGTTCAACCAATTAAAGATGTCAAATTATAGTACACTGGCCCACTCACCACAGACAATTAGACCCACTGAATATTTATATATGTGGGATTCTGAAATAATTGTCTAGATTTTAGATGAAAATCTAAACTTTAGGTTAAGCTTTCCTTGATTGAAGGAGCCAAATTGAGTACTGAATCCTAATTATAATCCTCCTTTTATTAAAAATCTTTATTTTCTCACTCACTTTGGTTCATGTTCATTGGCTTGATATCCAGACTATTAGGGTTGTCATAGGTTGGCCATGTGTAGAATTTCTTTCACAAGATTTAAGAAATTAGAGAAACTAAACAGAGAAATGCAAAACTAAAAGTACTTTCAGAAAAGAATGTTCTTGAATCATGGGACATATCCTGATTTAAAACAACTACTTTCTCAAGAGGACGCTTGGAATGAAAATAAAAATCTAGAGAAGTACTGCATGGTAGTGCAGGAGAGAGGTTCAATAGAAGAGAGAGGAAGTGGATTTTATCAAACTTTGAAATGCCAGTGGGTATTTCTGCAGTTGATGCCTATTCAGGATAAAGGATTAAATGGTTTTATTTATTAAAAGATTTTTATATGAGATGCTTCAGTCATTTGTAAAGAAGCTAAATTAAAGTCAATTGAATCAATATTTTTGAGCACCTGCTATGTGCCAAGGAATGCTAGGAACACAATCCCTAAATCTAGGGGACTAGAATCCTTTTCTCTTTCTCCACATGTTTTCTTCTGTATTGGCCTCATTGTTTTCAAGTAGGATCCAACATGCCTGTCTTAGGTCTTTAAGTCCAGAGGAGGAAATATGACAATTGATCAGGTCTACATCTGACATTTTTCTGGGCTCCAAAATCACTGCAGATGGTGACTGCAGCCATGAAATTAACACACACTTACTCCTTGGAAGGAAAGTTATGACCAACCTAGACAGCATATTAAAAAGCAGAGACATTACTTTGCCAACAAAGGTCCGTCTAGTCAAGGCTACAGTTTTTCCAGTGGTCATGTATGGATGTGAGAGTTGGACTGTGAAGAAAGCTGAGCACCGAAGAATTGATGCTTTTGAACTGTGGTGTTGGAGAAGACTCTTGAGAGTCCCTTGGACTGCAAGGAGATCCAGCCAATCCATTCTAAAGGAGATCAGTCCTGAGTGTTCATTGGAAGGTCCGATGTTTTGAAGCTGAAACTCCAATACTTTGGCCACCTGATGTGAAGAGCTGACTCATTGGAAAAGACCCTGATGCTGGATAAGATTGAAGGTGGGAGGAGAAGGGGACGACAGAGGATTAGATGGTTGGATGGTATCACCAACTCAGTGGACATGAGTTTGGGTAAACTCCAAGAGTTGGTGATGGACAGGGAGGCCTGGCGTGCTGTGGTTCATGGGGTCACAAAGAGTCAGACCTGACTGAGCGACTGAACTGAACTGAAGCAAAACATCAGATGTCTACTCCATGGGGACACTAAAATAAATAACTCTTGATCTCATGTTGCAAATGTCCCCATTCTTGAGGCCTCAGTCTGTGACTCACTTTCAGGGAAGAGATAAAGGATGGACAGGGAGTGAGTGCATTGGATAATCATCAGAGCGGAACATCTAAGTCTAACCTCTCTTTTCCTACCTGTAGCCTAAGAGGCCATTTGAGGTAGGATGAAAATGAAATGTCAAAGACCAGGGAGGATTCGTAATCTGAGATAAAGGCATATGCCCTCTAGGTGAGGCATGGACAGTCAGTGGGACAGAGGATATCTAGGTAGTATCATCTGCAGTTCTCATGCAAGAGCCCTTTATTGAGTATTTGCCAAGGACAGGAAGCTGATAGATACTCTACACACTCATTGGCTGATGACAATACAAATGATTGCTTAGTGTGATGACATGCATATGATAGGTACTCAATATCAGGCCATGCGTGTCCATATAACTTGAATATCAGAAATGGACATAAGAAAAATGAAGATTTGGGGGAAAGTAAAAAATCATCATTTAGAGCAGCCATTCTCAAGCATTAAGTCCCAGACCCCTCTACATTCTTATAAATGAGGACTACAAAGAGCTTTTCATTTGTGTGGAATATGTCTGTGGATATTTAGAAGATTACCAAATTAGAAATCAAAGCTAAGAAATGTATAAAATATAAAAATATGCATTTTATTAGCCATCAGAACAACAGCCACAAGCTATAGCAGTTTTCCTTCTGGAAAACTCTATCGTATACTTGCAAGAGAATGAGATTGAAAGTGACAAATAACATATTAGTATTATTGTGAAATTAGTTTTGATCTCATGAACCCCCTGGAAGGGTTTCATATATCCTCAGGGGTCTTTGAGTCACAGTGTGAGAAGTTCTGCTCTAGAGTTTTCATAAACATTAAGTATTTCCAGGGAGCTAAATAGAAATATTGAATATGAAATTACTTGCAAGAATTATTTGCAGCATATATTCACATGGTTTAGACCTTGGTTTCTAATTATCAGGGGAAGAAGCAGGATTTCACTTCTGTTCGCTTCCGTTTAAACATTCTGTGAATCAAGGGAAAAAAAACACACACATAGAAGGGTTTTGAGTTTGGTTTTGTTTGAAATCTTTCCAATGACCACTGTTTTTTTCCTTTTGAAGACGTTTGGAACCCTTCAACGAATAGTTTAGTATCAGTGGCCTCATTAAAATATTCAAAGTTTTTCTGGTAGAATCTTTGCTAGATGTTGTATACAATGGTCTTTCATAGGCGATTGGTTCAAATTGAGGTGATGTATTTGGGAACAGATGTCCTGGAGGATGGCTTGGATAAGCAGGAAGGGATTAAGCAGGACATAGTCAAGGATTACCTGAGACCCCAAACATGTATGTGGACTAGAATGGGTGAGGAGAGGAAGCTACCTCATGCCTTTTCCTGGGCAGCGTGAAAAATGGTCTCTTTTTCATTGTTAACTTCAGAGGCACAAAGTTGTCCCCAAGAATTCTTTTACAGGGATAGACAGTGTGGGATCACCCTGAGTGTCTCTCCATTCATTCCCACTAGAACTAAATATGCAAGAAAGCCATTTTCCTTGCATCTGTGTTTTGCCTGTGATTTGACTTGGTGCTCCGTTATAGGTAGCAAAAATAAACAGGATCCCTGCCTTCATGCTACTTAGAGCCTAGGAGGAGAGACAGGCAAAACACAGGTTCACAAATAAGCAATGTGACTTCAGACAGGCACTAGAGCAATAAACAAAATAAATTAAGCAGTGAAGTGGGATAATGGGATGGACAGGCCCTTTAGATTAGGTGGTCAAGGGAGGTCTCTCAGTGGTGGTGATACTTGCCTTGAGAATCTGAATGAAGAGAAAGCTGACGGTGGACAGCTTGAAGGCCAGTTAAGAGGCCCCAGTGGGCGGGGGAGTTGTGTTCCAGGAAGAGAAAGTATCAAGTGGGTGTGATGATAGCAAACAAGTGGGCAAGATCCAAATGATGTCAGACCTGTAAGCTGCAATGAGGTGTTTGCATCTGGCCCTGAGTGGGAGGGGAAGCCTTAAAGGAGAGCTTTATGCCATGGAGTGACATGCTCTGATTTATGTAAGAGATTTCTGGTTGCTATGTGGAAAATGAATTCTTAGATGTCATGTTTCAAATGCAACTTGAAAAAAGTATGATTAATCCCCTGTTGCTGGCAAAGCATCAGGAACATGGATGACATTATGTTTGCTGACAATGAAGAGCAGTTTCCATTCTGAGCTGATAAATTTATTGAACAAACTGTGTTTAGTTAACTAAGATGAACAGTGTTTCCTTATGCCTTAGACGTTTTTTTGTTTTTGTTTTTTTTTTCCCAAAAAAAGAATTTGTGTATTTGTGGTAATATTAACAACCTGAAGAACTGGAAATTTACAACTTCACGGCCACTTGACAGGGCAATAGCTTTTCAGTGGTTTAAAGGAGATTGCATTTTGTTCTATATGTATGAACGATTCCTGCTTATTTTATTATAATCTGGCAGATATATTGAATTGCCTTCCCAGCAAGGATTCTGTTAGTTTCCCTATCCTGAACATTCAATGAGGTCGTTATTATGTGAAGAATGAAATGACAGCAGGCAGAAGAAGAAAATGACCAAATAACTGCTGATAAGGGTGACTTTTTGACAGAGCAGTATAGTAATAGAACGCATTGTATTTCTAGGTCTTGGAATTCTTCTTTTTGAAAGCATTTGGATTTTTAAAAAATCAACTTTAGTAATTAGACTTCTGCCTTGAATTTTGAGCATTGGAAACTGTTTGCAATTCACCTAGGAGTAGCAACTGCAATTGCCAGTTACATGCAAGCATTACAATAAAGCTTCCCTGGTGGCTCAGACAGTAAAGCATCTGCCTACAATGCGGGAGACCTGGGTTTAGTCCCTGGGTCGGAAAGAAGGAAATGGCAACCCACTCCAGTATTCTTGCCTGGAAAATTCCGTGGACGGAGGAACCGGGTAGGCTACAATCCATGGGGTTGCAAAAGAGTCGGACACGACTGAGCGACTTCACTTTCTTTCTATTACAATAAATGTAATACATTATCTCATAATGTGAGTGTGTCTCATCCAGTCAGTTGAAGATGTGATGAACAAAAACTGAGATTTCTTGTGCAAAAAAAGGGGTGGTTGGGGGAGAAGTTCTGCCTTCAGACTGCATCATAGAAATTCTGCTTTTCCAGGCTTTGGACTTAAGTTCATGACATCACCTCTTACCTAGATCTCCAGGCTGCTGGCTTGCCCTGTGCATTTCAGACTTGCCAGCCCCCACACTCACATGAGCTAATTCCTTAAAATAGGTTCCTTAAATTCCTTATAATATGTATCCCATTAGTACTGTTTCCCTGGAGAACCCTAAGTAATAAACTCCTTTCCCCAGCAGTTCTGCTTCTAGAAATTTATCCAAAGAACATACAGATATCCAAAGATACATGTTCAAGGCAATGTTTCAGTGTTTAAAGATGGGAAATAAAATTTCCACCACTGGAGGACCATTAATAAAATTATTATGCGATGTACACTAATATAGAACATTCTAAACAATATGATAATTCATATATCCTCTAGGTATATTGGGCTTCCCTGGTGGCTCAGACGGTAAAGAATCTGCCTGCAATGTGGGAGACCTGGGTTCCATCTCTGGGTTGGAAAAATTCAACCCAGGGATCTTTAGGTATATTATTAGACTTAAGAATATGGCTGCTGCTGCTGCTGCTAAGTCGCTTCAGTCGTGTCCAAATCTGTGCGACCCAATGGACAGCAGCCCATCAGGCCACCCCGTCCCTCGGATTCTCCAGGCAAGAACACTGGAGTGGGTTGCCATTTCCTTCTCCAATGCATGAAAGTGAAAAGTGAAAGTGAAGTCGTTCAGTTGTGTCTGACTCTTCACGACCCCATGGACTACAGCCTACCAGGCTCCTCCGCCCATGGGATTTTCCAGGCAAGAGTACTGGAGTGGGGTGCCATTGCCTTCTCCAAGAATATAGCAGATCTTCCTAAAAAAATAAGGTATTTGCTGGTCATCTTATTAGGTAATAAACAGCAGTTTAAAGACCCTGTTTGATTTCCGTCTTTTAAGTTGTTAATACTAATTGAAATTATGAGAAACCTTATATTTTCCTTCTCTAATCATTTCTGTATTGATTGAACTTTTATATATAGCATATTTTGACTGTTAATAAATCAAATCAGTTTGACCTAAACTCTAAACAAAAGGTCAGCTCAGACAGATTTCTGCAGCCCTCTCCCACGTGACCTATATGTGTGCCAAATATAAAAATCTTTTAGTTGAAGCCTTTAAATTGTTTATTTGTGAAACATTTCTGTACTAACTAGATAAAATGGACAACGAGAGGCAGTTGCCTGGACATTCAAGTGTAAAGAAAAAACAAACAAAACTCTGAGACTTGTTTGTTTCGTAATTCACTCGAGTATAGCACCATAGTTCAGGGAAGGCAAACAAGAAGGGGAAAAAAAATTTCCCTGAAATATACAGATAACGACCTCATTATCTATTTTAATTTGACAATGTAGAGGCAGTCTGAGTTCCCTATGACTCAAACTCTATTTGAAGAAACTGAAATTAATAAGTCATAGCTTATGAGAATGGCAGTGCCTCTTTGCAAGTCATTATATGGTTTCAGAGGGTTTTTCTTCTTTCAGTGCTACTCCAGGCCATGCCCTGGCTTCCACAGATCCATTTCTTTTTAATCACCTTGGAGTCTACCTTTTTACTTTGAAATGTTTATCTATACAAATGCAAGCTTGTAGAGAGGGGATGAAATTTGAAAAGATCCTACTAGCATAGTACACTTTCAGTAAATTTGATAAATATCCTTCTAGCCCATGGAACTGACATGCACATACTAGGGAGGAGAGCCAGTCATTTTCCAACCTTATCGTCATATGAACAAGCACAGCAAATTGCATAGAAAAGAGTATTCTTTGCAATAACCTTAATTGCATTTTCCATGTCTAGCTCAGTTCTCTCTGCCCAATATTCTCCTTAAGAAAAAAAGTATCTTCCCTAATGGTAAGATAAAGAACAGAAAAAAGTAATAGGAAGTGCCTCCCATGGAAACCAATAAGCTTTAGTTCATTTAATGCAGAATCACATCAAGGAGATAAGCCCTTGTGTTTAAGAGCCAGAATATATACAGTGTTTTTTCTTTCCCTTAGTTTTGTTTTCTTCTTTTAGGAAAATATTTTTAGTGAATGCCTGATGTGCTTTGGTTGCAAGTCTTGGAGATGAAGCTGATTTTGATTCAAACTTAGGGCAAAAACATCTGCAAAAGTGATTCTGGCTGCCTAAGCAATGCCTTTTACCTGAAAATAAGGAAGCTGGAAATCAGCTTATGTGTAGCAGACAGGAGTATAGGTACCACCTCTGAGTCCACTGACCTTCCTGGTAAAAGAAAGCATCATTAAAATCCCTGAGGTGCTCCTCAAAGGATATTTGTAACCTGGATTGTTTTCATTTTGCCTAGTAATGACCCCTTTTGTCCACAGATCAGGTAAACAGATCCTCTTCAGCTTCCGATCAGTGAGTCCTATGTCTCAGACAGAGTCTCTCCAGTTCCTTTGCAGGATAAGGACTTCAAACTTGTGTCCAGCTTTAGCAACCAGAGAGCAGATGTTGGAGCCTTCTTTCAGCTCTCAACTGCAATTGGCATGTTTCCCAAGACTCTTCTCAGTCCTCACACTGTCCCCATTTTCTGCCTTTTCCACCCTAAATAGATCCTATACCTAAGGCTCCATGAAGTCAGACACTCCTCAGATTTTGACCACAGCATAAAAGTACGCTTTAAGAGGTGCTGGTAGCATAAAGGAAATCCTTGCTATAATCAATGTCTTGAGAAACAGTTTGAAACCACCCATGAGCCCAGGAAATGTGGAACAAAATATCACAGGTCCCAGACACTCCAACATTCAACCCATGACCACTCTCCTGCTAAGAAACAACCAACAAGGTGGAGATTAATAGAGAGAGGGACAGTGAAAAGTGAAAATCACTCATTTGTATCCAACTCTTTCCAACCCTGTGGACTGTAACCAGCCAGGCTCCTCTGTCCATGGAATTCTCCAGGTAAGAATACTGGAGTGGGTAGCCATTTCCTCCTTCAGGGGATCTTCCCGACCCAGGGATCCAGCCCAGGTCTCCTGCATTGCAGGCAAATTCTCTACCATCTGAGCCATGACTGACTGCAAGAAGTTTCTCAGAAAGGGCAGCCTTGCAGTGGGAAGTCAGTAAATAGGTGAGTGATAAAAACAATGAATAGTATTAAATACTATATTTTTTTCATGTGGGAGGTTAAGAGTAAAAGCTTTGGGGTCATATACACTCTGTTTTGGGCTTCCCCGGTGGTGCCAGTGGTAAAGAAGCCACCTGCCAATACAGGAGATTTAAGAGACGCAGGTTTGATCCCTGGGTCGGGAAGATTCCCTGCAGGATGGCAGTATGGATCCCAATATTCTTGCTGGAGAACCCCATGGACAGAGAAGCCTGGTGGGCTGAAGTCCATGGGGTTGCAGAGAGTTGAACTCTACTGAAGCAATGCAGCACACACACAGACTTTGTTTGAAGGCCTTTGCTTCAATAAGTTGAATTACCGCTGTGCTCCTCACTTTCCTCTCCACTAAAAAGAAGGGAAATAGTACCCACTTTATCTAGTTTAAAGGTATGAGATAATACATGAAAGTCTTTGGCTTGGTGCCTAGCCTAGTATGCACTCAAAAAAGTTGTCAGTTGGTGATCAGCACCCAGCAGTAGCAGAGGTGGGCTCACCATAACTGTCCTAAGTAGCATCACCAAATGCCATGCTTCAAGTTCAGTAAGAAAACCAGGGGAAATGGCAGTCAGAGGGGACTTGTCCCTTTCAACCTTCTGTATAATCTTCACTCCCATTCCTCACAACTCATTGCCATCCCGTCTTAGCTTCTCTAATGACTGGTGCATGGGGCTCAATAAATCCCTCGTGAATGAATAAAAGACTTGAGCATAGCAGACTTTTGCCTCTTCTCTTTGCCATCTGGGTGATCTTCGGTGATTCTTTCAAGTTGTCTGACCTCCAGCTTTCTCATCTGTAAACAAAGAAGGTTGCTGGGAAGAGAAAATGAGATGTGTTTAAAAGTATATGTAAACTCACAGGATCTTGTAGTCATTTATGTTGCAAATCATACAGGCTGAGCATGTAGACGTGTCTGCAAATGCATATGCAGATGCACTCATTATACACACACATACACACATATGACTAACAAAGGAAAGGACAATCTAAAAACCAGACAAATGCCAGTATTTCCTGGAAGGAAGAGAGAAAGGAGTAGAGCAAGAGGATTTGAGTCTTTATCAACTGGTGCAAAGATTGAAACAGGAGCTACAGAAAATTATCTTGTGAGGAGAAGCGTGCTCAGCACCACAATTTGCCAGTTGCCCTCTGATGTCCACTTGGCCACATTAATCCTGGCTGTCAGAAATTCTGTGGCAGCAACTTTCTCCCCAATACCTTAATGCCTCCTGCATTTACTCCTGGGTGGGGTCACCACCCTTGGGATGTGTCATTACTGTCTTGCACTGAACCACCCCGAGGTATAATGTTAGGAGCTCAAGTCCTATTTTGTCCCGCACCCGGTGAAACATACTGTTCACCATTTCAAAAGTCTTATGACCAGATGCCCTTACTGGCACAGTGCTATCTGAAGATGAATCTGTGCTGTCCTTTACTCTCCTCCTGTGAAGAACCACAGATGCTATGATGAGCACACTTTCAGTACCTGAGGCAGTCAAGTTCATTGCCCTCTGCTTACTTATAAAGCAAATGTTAGGATAACCCAGGACAAAATTTGGAAACTTGGATGCTTTTAAATAGGACTTTCTATTGGTTGGCCTAAAGGGATTCAACTCCATCATTGCTGGGTACCTTGAACGATGCCTAACTCAAGTGCTTTGAGGTGGAAGCAGAACGAATGTTGGTTTAGAATCTTATTTAGTGAAAACAATCCGTCTACCATTAGATTAGATGGCATGGGAAAGCTGGCTCAGCCATTTTTATACAAATATTTGACTGGAAGTCTAAGGAGGCTGTAATTTTTGAAGCAGAGAGGTAGGAAAGTGTCATACTTACTAGTATAGCTCCTCCTAATCTGCTTGCATCCAAGACTCACCTCTGCCCTTCACTACCTATTTGACCTCCAGTAAGCTCACTGGCAGTGGCCACAGGACTAGAATAGGTCAGTTTTCATTCCAATCCCAAAGAAAGGCAATGCCAAAGAATGCTCAAACTACCGCACAGTTGCACTCATCTCACATGCTAGTAAAGTCATGCTCAAAATTCTCCAAGCCAGGCTTCAGCAATACGTGAACTTCCAGATGTTCAAGCTGGTTTTAGAAAAGGCAGAGGAACCAGAGATCAAATTGCCAACATCCTCTGGATCATCAAAAAAGCAAGAAAGTTCCAGAAAAACATCTTTTTCTGCTTTATTGACTATGCCAAAGCCTTTGACTGTGTGGATCACAATAAACTGTGGAAAATTCTGAAAGAGATGGGAATACCAGACCACCTGACCTGCCTCTTGAGAAATTTGTATGCAGGTCAGGAAGCAACAGTTAGAACTGGACATGGAACAACAGACTGGTTCCAAATAGGAGAAGGAGTACATCAAGGTTGTATGTTGTCACCCTGCTTATTTAACTTCTATGCAGAGTACATCATGAGAAACGCTGGGCTGGAAGAAGCACAAGCTGGAATCAAGATTGCCGGGAGAAATATCAGTCACCTCAGATATGCAGATGACACCACCCTTATGGCAGAAAGTGAAGAGGAACTCAAAAGCCTCTTGATGAAAGTGAAAGTGGAGAGTGAAAAAGTTGGCTTAAAGCTCAACATTCAGAAAACGAAGATCATGGCATCTGGTCCCATCAATTCATGGAAAATAGATGTGGAAACAGTGTCAGACTTTATATTTTGGGGCTCCAAAATCACTGCAGATGGTACCTGCAGCCATAAAATTAAAAGACACTTACTCCTTGGAAGGAAAATTATGACCAACCTAGATAGCATATTCAAAAGCAGAGACATTACTTTGCCAACAAAGGTCCGTCTAGTCAAGACTATGGTTTTTCCAGTGGTCATGTATGGATGTGAGAGTTGGACTGTGAAGAAGGCTGAGCACCGGAGAATTGATGCTTTTGAACTGTGGTGTTGGAGAAGACTCTTGAGAGTCCCTTGGACTGCAAGGAGATCCAACCAGTCCATTCTGAAGGAGATCAACCCTGGGTGTTCTTTGGAAGGAATGATGCTAAAGCTGAAACTCCAGTAACTCTGGCCACCTCATGCGAAGAGTTGACTCATTGGAAAAGACTCTGATGCTGGGAGGGATTGAGGGCAGGAGGAGAAGGGGAAGACAGAGAATGAGATGGCTGGATGGCATCACTAACTCGATGGACGTGAGTCTGGGTGAACTCCGGGAGTTGGTGATGGACAGGGAGGCCTGGCGTGCTGCGATTCATGGGGTCGCAAAGAGTTGGACACGACTGAGCGACTGAACTGAACTGAACTGAACTGAAGCTCACTACCTACCTCAAGCCTGTTTCCTCATCTGTGTAATGTGGGCAGATAGTACCTACTTGAGAAGGCTGTTATGATCTTTAAGTGAGACACGAGCAGTAAAGAAGCTAATACAATGCCTGGAGGTTGAAAAATGTTGGTGGTGGTTGACAAAAATATTTTTATTAATAAAGTAACACCAGCTTGCTTAATACTTTTTCAGACCCTACAAATAGAACTAAAAACTGTGGGTGCCCAGCAGTTCCTTTAGTTTAATTGAAGCAGGAGTGAAATGTTTAAAAGGCTCTGTTTAAGTGTTGGTAAAGTTTTAAAAAGAAAAAGGAAAAATCTATTCTCACATGGAGGTTTTTTGTGGATAGGCACGATGTAGTAAAACCCAATGAAGTTCAAGTACCTCTTGATTGAGTCATGCCAGCCGAGAAGGGCATAATACATTTGAAATCAACAAATTGGATTTGGCCTTTTTGCAGTCTCAGCGATTGCTTCCTGACTAGTCCGTTACAAGAACAAAAGTAGGCCCATCAGCTTCCAGATTCCATCGACTAACACTATCTGTACAGAAGAGGTTTCCCCTTGTTTAGGTTCTGAATGAATAATATTTGCTTCCAAAGTTATTATAGCTGATAAACACATGGTGACTCTAAAATCTCTCTCTCCGAAATGAAGCATGCAAATTTATGCATATGTATGTAACTATTGCCTAGAAGAACCTTTCTGGTAAAATATATATGTTTAGCAATAAATGCCATCCCATAGCATTCAAAGTGTTTAGCGACATGAATTATTATGCTCAGACCATTTTCAGCTGACATGCCCTTCCTTTACAAATGATGCCCATTCCCTTCCACAGAACAGGCACCATAATACAGCTGCACTTCTGTTTCCCCTTGGTCCTGAGTTTACCCGTGTGGCTTCAAGCTAAGTACCAAGCTATAGATAATTGGTATTAATAAGCACAGGGAATTTGTTAGTGATTTTTTTTTTTGTCTTGCACTTAAGCACCATTACATTTACTGTAAATCAATACAATAAGTTAGCAATGACAAAAATGTTGGTATTCAGCTGATTGCATAGAAAAAAAAATATTTTGTTCTCCCCCTCCCTGCTGCTCTCTGTGTACTCAAAAATTGCAGACCCAGTCTGTCCATGTGAGCTGAGGGATCTGGTGCGTTAGAAGCGTTGCAGATCCTGACACCTGGACAGGAGGTGTGCATGTTTCTAAATAGTCGCCACAGGTGACGTGGTCCTAACTGTTGTTTTTGTTTTACATGTTGTTTATTATAAGGGAATCTTTCCAGTATTGGTCTTCAGATAAAGATTCACTCCTGAGTATGTATCCAAAGAAAATAGTAATACAAATAGAAAAGATATATGCACCCTCATATTCACTGCATCATTATTTACAATAACCAAGATATGGAAGCAACCTAAGTGCACATTAATAGATGAAAGGATAGAGAAGATGTGTGTGTAATGGCAAGTTAGCCAAAAAAGAAATGAAGTCTTGACATTCTTGACAACATGGACGAACCTAAAGGGTGTTATGCTTAGTGAAATAAGTCAGACAGAGAAAGACAAACACTACATGATTTCCACTTATGTGTGGAATCTAAAACACATGTTCAAACATAACAAAACAGAAACAGAGTTATAGATACAGAGAACAGGAGAACAATCGGGTGATTGCCAGAGGGAAGGAGGGTGGGAGGAGGAGAGAACTAAATGAGGGAGATTAAGAGGCTGCAAAAAAAGATGAGTGACAGGTATGAAATGTACAGTGTGGGGATTACAGTCAATAACTATGCAATATCTTCATATGATAATATCATGACTAGACTTATCATGGCGATCATTTTGAAACGTGTAGAAATATCAAGTCACTTTGTTGTACAATGGGAACTAATACAGTGCTGAAGGTCACTTACAGGTCAAAAATGAACAAACAGATTCATAGAAAAAAATCAGTCAGATTTGTGGTTACTGGGGGTGAGGGAGGAATTAGATGAAGACATTCAGAAGGTGCAAATTTCCAGTTATAAAATAAATAAATACTAGGGACATAATGTAAAATAGGATAAACATACTATATGTTATATATGAAAGTTAAGGAAATAAACTCCACAGTTGTCATCACTAGGAAAAATAAAGAAAATAAAAGACCCGAGTCTATAATCTGACCCACAGGACCCAGCACTGAGGGTCTCTGGCTACTTTTCCATCTCATCCTACAACATTCATATTCTTTTCTGCCATATTCCAGTTTCAAGCCATATTTCATCATTTCACATGTGCTATGCTTCTTGCTTTTTTGGAATCTTGGTACATGCTCTTTCATCTCTATTTTTTAACAGTTTTAATTGCAATATAATTCACATAGCTTAGCATTCATTCATGTAAAATGTACTGTTGAATGACTTGTAATGTTTAACAGCATAAGGCTCTATCACCACAGTCAATTCTAAAGTGTTTTTGTTACCCCCAAAAGAAATCCTGTACCGCTTAGTCATCATCCCCAATTCTCACCAACCAGCCCTTGGTGAACACTAGCCTGCTTTTTATTGCCATAAATTTGCCTATTCTGAACATTCCCTTTACATGGAATCATGCAATCTATGGTCTTTTGCAACGGGCTTGTTTCACTTAGCATAATGTTTTCAAGAATCATCCATGCTGTAACATGTATCAGTACTTATTCCTTCTTATTGATAAATAATATTCCAACCTATAAGTATATACCACATTTTATTCATCCATTCATCAGCTGAAGATGTTTGATTGTTTCCACTTCGGGCTGATATGAACATTCTAGTACAAGTTTAGTACAGACAAATGTTACCATTTCTCTTGGATGTGTAATAGGTAGGAGTGGAATTGCTGGACCATGCCATAGCTCTAGGTTTACCACTTGAAGAACTGCAAGACTGTTTTCCAAATTATGGAATTTCCTGCTTTCTAAGGAATTTGCTATTCTAATCCTATCCTGTTATTCCAGTCTAATCTCGCTAACTCATTCCAATTTTATAATCATTTTGATTATAACCATCCTACTGGGTCTGAAGTCATATTTCATTGTGCTTTTTTCTCAACTTTTGGTCTGGACAATTTTCTACTCACTTTTCAAGTTGCAGCTTAAACAATCACTTCTACAAGCAATCTTACCTTGACCACCTCATCCCCAAACTAGTCTTTGGGTCTTCTCAGAAAAGCCATTTTTCCCCTCTAAACTCAAAGTTCAACGTGTGCAGAGACCAGCCCATATAGCTTTGTTCCCTACTTTATCCCCAGAATCTAGACACTATGTGAACTACAGAGCTTCTTGTTAAAAATGAGTTGACTGAATGATCCATTACATAACAGTGAGAAAAAAAGGGGGGGCTCATTATCTGAAAATCACCTCTATCAGAATAATTGGCATGATTACCTTTTAAATTTATTTCATTTTTCAGCATTCCCACAGACTCAACTACTGAGAAATATTTTAGTATGTCTGGCAAGGGAAAGAAAGAGTCTCTACAGTATAACCATGATGAATGCTTCTATTTCCCTGAGTTGTACTGCAGCTGTATGCTTTTCTGGTTTATAAGAAACAGGAGGAGGCTCAGTATAAATAAGCAAAATCAAGTGGACAATGTAAACAGTTTTTTATTTTTTAAAGTCCAACAGTAAATGAAGAAGAATAGATTTCTGAGACATAAGGGGGACTGGCGCTTCCTGTTCTGGTTGTCAACTAGGCTACTTCTAACAGTTTTAATTCAGTAGCTCTGGGACAGACCCCAGAATAAACATTTTTAGCAGGACTTATAGTTGTGCTAGTTGTCCATGGGCTCCACTTTTTAAAAAATTCATCCTAGTTAATATTTTCAGTAATCAACAGAAGCAAATTAATATAACAGTTTAAAATTTTCTGGCCCTATTTACTAGCCTTGTGGTTTAGCACAAATCATTTAATCTTTTTAAAGCCTGTATGTTCTTGTATAAAGGGGGAATGGACAATTAAGTGCCTACCTCATAAGGCTTTTTGTGAGCATCAAATGAAATAATACATATAAAATGTAGTATCTGGCACATAAATTCTTGGGTATGTTCGTTGTATTGGTATTATTCTTTTATTATTTTGTATTATCTAGGAGAATGTACACAATAAATCCATTTAAAGGAATTAGCTTTTGCTTAGTAAGAGAAATACTCCTTAAGCTTAAGTTGGGAATTTATCAGGTTCATCAATGGTTTTATTATCATGTTACTTTTATAGGTAATTTTTCCAGATGGTCCTTTACTGATATTGCTAACGCTTGTTCATTTTTATTTCCAAGTTGTTTCCAATACTTAAGAAATGATTTAGGCATTTCTGAAGAAACCTAATTTTGGCTCCTCTACTACTATCCTCCAAAATCTTATTTTTCTCTACTAAGTAATAGAGAAAGGGGAGGAGAAGAGAGCAACAGAGGATGAGATGGTTTAATGGCATCACCAACTCAGTGGACATGGGTTAGAGCAAACTCTGGGAGATAGTGAAGGATGGGGAAGCCTGGCATGCTGCAGTCCATGGAGTTGCAAAACGTCGGACACGACTTAGCGACTGAACAACAACGTCACTATGACCCTGAATGCTATCCTGATATATCTTATTCTCTAAAATAGAAATTCTCAAAGTTCAGTCAAACTAGGGTCTATCAATCATTTTATAGAATCAAGAATGTTTGTTTACTTATCCAAGTCCTGTTTACTGAGTATCTAATTAGTGTCAGGGATTCGTGATTTACAGAGAAGAAAATCAAGATCCCAAATCCAAGGGAGACAGAAAAAAACAAAAACAAACAAGAAAATACATCACCAAGGCAATGTAGCTGGTATTGAGTGCTATGAATGACATGAACAGGTTGATGTCATAGAAATGTCTAAGGGAAAGGAGCTATTTTAGATTGGCAGGAAAAGACTCTCCCAGGAGATGACATTTTAAGTTGTCACTTGAGTGCTGCAAAGGAACCAGCCATGGGCAATGTCAGGGAAGAGTGATTAAGGAAAAGAGAAGAGTCAGTGAAAAGACCCTAAAGCAGGACCTGCTGCGTCATGTTTAGGAGTTAGGGTATGAGTCCAAGGATGGTGAGAAAGCACTGGAGAATTTCAGGGAGAAGATGTCGTATTCTAATCCGTCGTCAATTTCAGGTTCGCTTTCCCCTTCCCTTCTTCTTGTCTTTCATGTAACTAGCTACTGTGAAGCCCGGTGCGATGATGTTTAACTGTAGTATCACTGCCACAATCCCAACTGCAACCTCTGTAAGTTCTCGTGTCACAGAGGCATGCCATGTAAGATCCCAAATCAAATCTCACTTTAAGGTTTCCTGGTATGAACCGTTTTTAAAGGCTTTATTGAGTTTGTTAAAATATCACTTCTGTTTTATGTTTTGGTTTTTTTGGCCCCAAAGCATGTGGGATCTTAACTCCCCAACCAGGGATCAACCCCCTGCATTGGAAGGTGAAGTCTTAACCCCTGGACCACCAGGAAAGTCCTCAGATCTCACTTACTGGCATTCTCGCTTTCTCTCCTTGGCGTGTTAATGATTCCCCTCTCTGGGTTCTCTGATACTGTAGGTTACACCAGGTGACCTTTGAGGTGCCCACCTGCGAGGGGAAGGAGCGACAGAAGGTGTCCCTGATTGGTGACTCCTCGTCCTCGGCAGAGTTCTTCGTCACCGTCGCCGTCTTCGCCTTCCTCTACTCCTTGGCCGCCACTGTCGTTTACATTTTCTTCCAGAACAAGTATCGAGAGAACAACCGGGGTCCACTCATCGTAAGTGGTTTGCTTTATGAAATAATTTTTTCTGTCGTTTCTAATTTCTTTCTTCCAATGCTTAAAGGGCTTACCCGAGTCCTCAGGGCAGGTATTTGAAAAGCAATCACATTCTTTTTCATCCAGATCCCTTAGATCTAAAATGAAAAAATGATGCCTGTCATTCTTTTGTGCCCCTGTACTGAAGAAATATCATTAGACTTGCTAGAAACTCTTCTGAAATAGATGGTTGGAAATCTCATGAGGTCATGGAAATAGTAGTGAGGCTTGCTGCAGATTTATTGGTAATTCCAGTATCATGGAGTTAATCGACCATTTTTTTCTCACTGGTTGTTGAGACAGTGTGACTTGTACTTACTTGAAATGTGTTGTTCCTCTAGGATGTGATAGACTGGTCATAGAGTGGTTTAGTTTGAAGATGTAGCTCTCCGTCTCTGAATTTCAATCTCTCTCTCTCATCTTATCTCTTTCCACCACCAACCCTGGTGGCTCAGATGGTAAAGAATCTGCCTGCCGTGCAGGAAACACCCTGGTTTGATTCCTGGGTCAGAAAGATTGCCTGGGGGAGAACATGGTAATGCAGTCCAGTATTCTGGCCGGAAGAATCCCATAGACAGAGGAGCCTGGCAGACTACAGTCCGTGGGCTCGCAAAGAGTTCAACATGACTGAACCGACTTAGCATGCACATACCACCAACCCCCGCTACTTCCTGTTTCCTTACACAGTAGTTCAAGGACTCATCTGGGTGAAGCCAAGCTAGCGGGTGAGAGACTATACACACCTAGGGGGATGCAGCAACTCCTGGAGGGGTACATGGTGTAGATAACTTTAAAGAAATGTATTTCTCAGCCTTCACATGTACATTTGCCTAAAATTTATCTTACTGAGAATGCCCTGGTTCAGAAAATATCTTTCTTAATCACCTACTCCCCTTTTATAAAAGAAAATATCCTTTTTTTTAGTTCAGTTCAGTCACTCAGTAGCGTCCAACTCTTTATGACCCCATGGACTGCAGCACGCTAGGCCTCCCTGTCCATCACCAACTCTCAGAGTTTACTCAAACTCAGGCCCATTGAGTCAGTGATGCCATCCAACCATCTCATCCTCTGTCATCCCCTTCTCCTCCCACCTTCAATCTTTCCCAGCATCAGGGTCTTTTCAAATGAGTCAGCTCTTCGCATCAGGTGGCCAAAGTATTGGAGTTTCAGCTTCAGCATCAGTCCTTCCAATGAATATTCAGAACTGATTTCCTTTAGGATGGACTGGTTGAATCTCCTTGCAGTCCAAGGGACTCTCAAGAGTCTTCTCCAACACCACAGTTCAAAAGCATCAATTCTTCAGCACTCAGCTTTCTTTATAGTCCAACTCTCACATCCATACATGACTACTGGAAAAACCATCACCTTGACTAGACAGACCTTTGTTGGCAAAGTAAATCGCTGCTTTTTAATATGCTATCTAGATTGGTCATAACTTTCCTTCCAAGGAGTAAGCGTCTTTTAATTTCATGGCAGCAGTCACGTGATTTTGGAGCCCAAAAAAATAAAGTCTGACACTGTTTCCACTGTTTCCCCATCTATTTTCCATGAAATGATGGGACCAGATGCCATGATCTTCGTTTTCTGAATGTTGAGCTTTGAGCCAACTTTTTCACTCTCCTCTTTCACTTTCATCAAGAGACTCTTTAGTTCTTCTTCACTTTCTGCCATAAGGGTGGTGTCATCTGCATATCTGAGGTTACTGATATTTCTTCTAGCAATCTTGATTCCAGCGTGTGCTTCATCCAGCCCAGCGTTTCTCATGATGTACTCTGCATATAAGTTAAATAAGCAGGGTGATAATATACAGCCTTAACGTACTCCTTTTCCTATTTGGAACCAGTCTGTTGTTCCATGTCCAGTTCTAACTGTTGCTTCCTGACCTGCATACAGATTTCTCAAGAGGCAGGTCAGGTGGTCTGATATTCCCATCTCTTTCAGAATTTTCCATGGTTTATTGTGATCCACACAGTCAAAGGTTTGGCATAGTCAATAAAGCAGAAGTAGATGTTTTTCTGGAATTCTCTTGCTTTTTTGATGATCCAGCAGATGTTAGCAATTTGATTTCTGGTTCCTCTGCCTTGAACATCTGAAGTTCATGTTTCACGGATTGTTGAAGCTTGGCTTGGAGAATTTTGAGCAATGCTTTACTAGCGTGTGAGGTGAGTGTAATTGTGCAGTAGTTTGAGCATTCTTTGGCATTGCCTTTCTTTGGGATTGGAATGAAAACTGACCTTTTCCAGTTCTGTGGCCACTGCTGAGTTTTCCAAATTTGCTAGCATATTGAGTTCAGCACTTGAACAGCATCATCCTTTTAGGATTTGAAATAGCTCAGCTGAAATTCCATCACTGCCACTAGCTTTGTTCATAGTGATGCTTCCTAAGGCCCACTTGACTTCACATTCCAGGATGTTCGGCTCTAGGTGAGGGATCACACCACCATGATTATCTGGGTCATGAAGATCTTTTTTGTACAGTTCTTCTGTGTATTCTTGCCACCTCTTCTTAATATCTTCTGCCTCTGTTAGGTCCATACCTTTTCTGTCCTTTATTGAGCCCATCTTTGCATGAAATATTCCCTTGGTATCTCTAATTTTCTTGAAGAGATCTCTAGTCTTTCCCATTCTATTATTTTCCTCTATTTCTTTGCACTGATCATTGAGGAAGGCTTTCTTATCTCTCCTTGATATTCTTTGGAACTCTTCATTCAAATGGGTATATCTTTCCTTTTCTCCTTTTCTTTTTGCTTCTCTTCCTTTTACAGCTATTTGTAAGGCCTCCTCACACAGCCATTTTGCTTTTTTGCAATTCTTTTTCTTGGGGATGGTCTTGCTCCCTGTCTCCTATACAATGTCACGAACCTCCATCCATAGTTCATCAGGCATAGTTCATAGTTCATATAGAGCTTCTCCATCTTTGGCTTCAAAGAATATAATCAATCTGATTTTGGTGTTGACCATCTGGTAATGTCCACGTGTAGAGTCTTCTCTTGTGTTATTGGAAGAGGGCGTTTGCTATGACCAGTGTGTTCTCTTGGCAGAACTCTATTAGCCTTTGTCCTGCTTCGTTCTGTACTCCAAGGCCAAATTTGCCTGTTACTCCAGGTGTTTCTTGACTTCCTACTTTTGTGTTCCAGTCCCCTATAATGAAGAGGACATCTTTTTTGGGGGTTAGTACTAGAAGATCTTGTAGGTCTTCATAGAACTATTCAACTTCAGTTTCTTCAGCATTACTGGTCAGTGCATAGAATTGGATTACCGTGATACTGAATGCTTTGCATTGGAAATGAACAGAGATCATTCTGTCATTCTTGAGACTGCATCTAAGTACTGCTTTTTGAACTCTTTTTTTGACTATGATGGATACTCCATTTCTTCTAAGGGATTCTTGCCCACGGTAATAGATATAATGGTCATATGAGTTAAATTCACCCATTCCAGTCCATTTTAGTTCTCTGATTCCTAAAATGTCTATGTTTACTCCTACCATCTCCTGTTTGACCACTTCCAATTTGCCTTGATTCATGGACCTAACGTTCCAGGTTCCTATGCAAAATTGCTCTTTACTGCATCGGACCTTACTTCCATCACCAGTCCCGTCCACAACTGGGTGTTGTTTTTGCTTTGGCTCTGTCTCTTCATTCTTTCTGAAGTTATTTCTCCACTGATCTCCAGTAGCATATTGGGCACCTACCGACCTGGAGAATTCATCTTTCTGTACCCTTTTTGCTGTTTCATACTGTTCATGGGGTTCTCAAGGCAAGAATACTGAAGTGGTTTGCCATTCCCTTCTCCAGTGGACCACATTTTGTCAGAACTCTCCACCATGACCCGTCTGTCTTGGGTGGCCCTCCAAGGGATAGCTCATAGTTTCATTGAGTTAGACAAGGCTGTGGTCCATGTGATAGATTGGTAGGTTTCTGTGCTTGTGGTTTTCAGTCTGCCCTCTGATGGAGAAGGATAAGAGGTTTATGGAAGCTTCCTGATGGGAGAGACTGACTGAGGGGGAAACTGGCTCTTGTTCTGATGGGCAGAGCCATACTCAGTAAATCTTTAATCCAATTTTCTTTTGATGGGTGAAGCTGTGTTCCCTCCCTACTATTTTCCTGGGGCCAAACTATGGCGAGGTAGTGAAGATAATGGTGACTCCCTCAAAAGATCCCATGCATGCACTGCTACACTCAGTGCCCCCAACCCTGCAGCAGTCTGCCACCAACCCACACCTCCGCTGGAGACTCCCGGACATTCCTGGCCAAGTCTGGGTCAGTCTCCTGTGGGGTCACTGCTTCTTTCTCCTGGGTCCTGGTGCACAAGGTGCTGTTGTGCCCTCCAAGAGACTATTTCCCAGTCCTGTGTAAGTTCTGGCAGCTCTATGGTGAGGTTAATGGTGACCTCCTCCAAAAAGGGTTGTGCCATACCCAAGACTGCTGCACCCAGAGCCCCTGTCCCTGCAGCAGGGCACTGCCACCCTGCACCTCCACAGGAGACCCTCAAACACAGTTCTGGCTCAGTCTCTGTGGGGTCTCTGGGTCCTGGTGCACACAAGGTTTGTTTGAGCCCTGTGAGCATCTCTGGTGGGAATGGGGTTTGATTCTAAATGTGAATTTGCCCCTCCTGCTGTCTTGCTGGGGCTTCTCCTTTGCCCTTGGATGTGGGGTTTCTCCACATGGCTGATCCAGCAAAGCACAGCCGCTGCTCCTAACCTTGGGTGTGGGGTATCTCCTCACGGCCACCACTCCTGACCTTGGACCTTTTACATCCCAAATTTTACACCCTTCTTTGACATCCCAAATATTTCTACATGGTACATTGTTAGGTTGCAAAACATTGGAGGCACTGAAAAAAAAATGGACAATTTGAAGTTTCGGTGTTGGTATTGACAAAAGTGACTGATTCAAATGCCTAGGTTATGTATCCTTTTGCATGTAAGAAGGTTTCCAATTTTTTCCTTCAATAAAATAGAAAGTCTTAATCTACCGATGAGCTGATAGATCATTAAAAAATAGTTTTTGATGACAGATCACTATGTGATCTGGAACATATTACTCAGAATAAATTCAGAGAAACTAATGGCATCATTATAATAAAACCCCATTCATTCCCATCTACTCATTTATGCCAGCAAGCCTTCTCAACACATCTATACCAACAACAAAAAAAAAATTACGCTGAATCATGTCCTATATTAGAGGTAAATAATATGTCCCTCAAAAATGCATAATCTTAAAAAAATTCATAAACTAGTAGAAGAAAAAATAACCCCATATAATTCTAGTAAAAATTTTACTTTTAAAATTTAATAATTATTAACATTTATAATATGTTTATGTTGTTTTGGATAATTATGTGCATTAATAATATTTTTAGTGATTGCCCAACTCAAAAGAAATTTTGATACTTAAAGCGTTAGGGTTATGGGTAATCAAAAAATAATTTAAATTTAGATATGTATTTTTGTTGCAAAGAAATATAACAGGATGATTGATAAAATCCTTTCCAAGATAAAAAAATAAATAAATGTTATATGAGGCTGTGAATCAGTGTAGGAAGTATAATGGAAATACAAGTTCAAAGAGAAAAAAAGAAATATAAAATTTCCAACTGTTAAAGAGGTATTTGTTTATTAAAATTTAAATGGGTAATAAAGAGTATCAACTAACAATTTATCTAAAAATGGATACAATAGAGGATATTTTTAAATATCATTATTTATGCCAGAAATTGCATTCTTGCAACTGTTTAGACTTTTAATAAAAAGAAAATTATATGTCAACTTCATACAAATAGGAGTTTTTACAAATTCTTTTAAGGAGTATGTGAGTGAAATTAATTTTACAGATCTCTCATCTATATATTTGGAGAAGGAAATGGCAACCCTCTCCAGTGTTCTTGCCTGGAGAATCCCATGGACAGAGAAGCCTGGTAGGCTGCAGTCCATGGGGTCCCACAGAGTCGGACACAACTGAAGCGACTTGGCGGCAGCAGCATCTATATATTAGCGCTTCCCAGGTGGTACAGTGTTAAAGAATTCATCTGCCAATGCAGGAGACACAGGTTCAATCCTTGGGTCGGGAAGATCCCCTGGAGTAGAAAAAGGCGACCAATTCCAATATTCTTGCCTGGAAAATTCCATGGATAGAAGAACCTAGTAGACTACAGTGCATGGGGTCACAAAAAAGTCAGACACAACTTAGCAACTAAACACCAAGAATCTGTATATTATAAAGACCAAAGCCTTAAAATAAATATGTTTTGAAGGGTCACTGGGAGAAACCCCTATTTGTAAACATCATGATTAACTTTAAAGGACTGGGGGAAAGATCTATAGCACTTCGGTATGTTACTGTGGAAAAAGAAGAGTAAATCAGCAGAACTTGAGCCCCTGGACAAATGTCTCCCTGTACCCAAGTTGGAGCTACTGGTCTTAATGATTTAAAAATATCTGACAGTATCACCCATATTGGGCTTATGCCTCCCTGATGTGCAGGTAGATACACCGAAGAGGTCGAGGTATGTGTGTGTATATGTATGCACCGTAAAACTAACATGCCTGCACCCATTCCTGGATACATGTAGACACTCTCAAAGAATTCTAAAGTCTAAGGAAATACTCTTGACTTCCAGAGAGAAGAAACTGACTCAGCTGGTTTGCCCATAAAGTGGGAAAAGATCTGCTTTGTTATATAAAACTACATTCTCCTCATACGAAGTGATCTTGGTGAAGCCATGCTATTTTATCTCTGTGTAAATAGTCTTTCCCATCAAGCAGGATATAATGAAATCCTGAATTGTGTACTACATTGAGTAGGCTTTGTTTTATTAGATTGTAGAAGAAGGGGAGGAGTGGAGAGATAATTCTAGTAATAAAAAGGAAAAGGCTCCTAGGTGAAACTTCGGTGATATTAAAAAACCAATATGCTCGTTACTTAGCAGATGAAAGTTAATTTAAAAGTTAGCCCAAATCCTAAGAGTCACAGAGACGAAATGAATGTAGACAGTCAGCATGACCATTTGCAGCTGCAAATGGCAAGCCTTTCCATTTCTAATCCCTCCACGACAGGGCCTCACCCTTAACGATGAGTCAGCTGATTAAGGTCAATCCACAGTGTGAGCAGAATCTCAACAGGGTGGTTCATACCTAAGAAAACCTTCAAATACTGAGCTAACAGTAATTGTACTTCTTAAAAAGCCAACCCTATTTATTCAGAAAGATAGTTCCTGATCAATACTCGTTCCTCTCTGATCTTGGTGCTATTTTTTGTTGTTGTTGTTGTTGCTTTGTTTTCTACAAGACACATTTTTTCGCCCTTTATTCTGTAGTTCGGGATTCTCTATAATCCTCTAGGACATGACAGGACACAACATGCATAGAGAAGATTGGTGGAAAGTGATGGGGATGGTGATGGAGTTTATATAACAATACTGTCCACTGGTATTGATTGATATGCTGTTTAAAGTTGATTTAATACTCAAAGCAACCGGTTTGTGTTGTTATCCACTTTTATAGATGAGGAGAGGGAGGCTCGGAGAAGTTACCTAATTAACTCTCCCAGGTCACATCACTAATAGTCAGAGGGTAGTTTGAACCCAGGTCTCCCGAGATCTAGGGTCCAAATTCACAACTACCATGCAAGAGGGTCCAAAATCCTAACAGGCAGTGTGCTACCAATCTAGAGGGGCATAGGTGGGTAAGACAAATTGATCTATACACCTGGACAGCTCCTGTTATTTTCTTGCTCTGGCTGTAGAGGCACCAAACCCTAGACCCCCTAGAATTTTCTGCTCATTTGACTGTCATAAAGGATTTTTACAATTTGCCTTCAGAATCCATGTGGAGTTATAGAATGACTGCCATGATGCAAGGATCACGAGAGTGTTCTGCTGTTTATCTCTGTTGTACATGGAGGCGGTCAGTAATAGGAAACAAGCATTAAAATGCCAAGATCAATGGCTGTTATAAATCAGAGACTTATCAGGACTGATTCCTTTACATTTGCAAGCAGTTGTAAACAATTTCAGGCAGACTGGAGCCAAGTTATCAATGGCTATTTTTTAAGGTATCTTTTTCTACTGAATATGCTTGACAAGATTGTCCACCTTGAAGTGAAAATGAGAATATGAATATCTTTAGAAGAAACATAATTGTTAATGACACAATAGCAAGAAAATCAGACCAAAAGAACCAGCCAGCTACTGTATGTCACTACAGTCAGTGCCTTTGCCTTCTTGTACAGATGAATAAATACCATTCTCGGAAAGCAGAAGTGGCCACCTGAATGGGGCATGATTGTGGAATTGAATTGTCACCTCTGGTTATATCATTTTGTCATGTTTCCTACAGTACAGGTTTAAAGCCAATCTTCTGCCTATATTTCTGAGACAGGATGTTCTGAACCATTTTCAGATCTCACATCAAATAGTGACAATGTGAGGCTTTAGGGTTTCTTTGTTTTTGTTTTTAATATTAATATAAAATCGGTTAAAAAAACAACTTAACCTTACAGGGCTGACAAAGTGCTCTCGGAATGAGCACCTAATAAACACCACCCCACATTTTGGTGAATCCTTGTCACGAGAGATTCGGTTTAATGTTAAGGAAAATCAATATTCACCTGAAGACTGTGAAAAGGGAAGAAGCTGTGTTGTTCAAGGTCTCCTTTTCCCATGAAGGAGACCAGGTTGACCGGAGGTGGTTTACGGAACTAGAAATGTTTGCTGGCATGCAAACCGTGACTCACTTTTGTTTTATGCCTGATGCATTTCTAATGTTTTTATATTTCCCATCAGGCCCTCAAAGAATCCTGAGAGAGAAGTGGCATGATTACAATCAGCCTCATTCTACAGATTCCATTTAACTCCTCTTTATGTAGCACCAGGCATGAGAAAATGAGTCTCTGGGAGATTAGGGACCTTGCCTGTGGTCAGGCAAGTTCATGGCAGAACAAGGACTCAAATTCTTAAGCCAGCGATCCTGAGGGTAGTGACTAAACTGCAGCATTCTGGATTTTAATTCCCCTGCATGACCTACTATTGAAAGCCTGGAACTGTATCTATAGGATGACATTAATAATAATACAAGTCACAGGGCTGCTGTAAGAAAGGAAAGAGTTAATGCCTGCAAAGCTCTCTGCAAAGGGAGAGGCACACCAGTGCGTGATGGATCCCTGGTATCTAACTGCAGCACTGTTGTTAGCCTTCATTTTAATTTTTCTCCTGCCCACTACTAAGTGGTACCTTAGCCTCATGAAGGGGGATTACAAACAACTTCCTTTCATGGCTTGCAGCCCTCACAGTTCTTTCCTCCAGTCCCCCTACCCCAGGCAGTTTCTTCTCCCCCAAGTCTCATAGAATCACACTTGAATTAGGACTATGTCTAAGATGCAACTGCTAGGTTGAGCCATCCAGTTAACCTTTCTGTTTCTGGAACCCCACTCTACCGGATGATTGGAAGGTTTATTTTTTTAAAACCTCCAAACAAAATAAGGTTCTTCTTTGTGGGATTCCCTTGTGGCTCAGCTGGTAAAGAATCCGCCTGAAATGCGGGAGACCCGGGTTCAATCCCCGGGTTGGAAAGATCCCCTGGAGGAAGGAAAAGCTACCCACTTCAGTATTCTGGCCTGGAGAATTCCAAGGGGTCACAGTCAGATATGACTGAATGACTTTCACTTTTTTGTCAAATACAGGCTGAGGGCATCACTGAGAGAACAGGAAGCAAACACAGAGCTGGATGCTCAGAGTATCCAGCACAGGTTCCCACCATCAACTTCAGCTTTCTTGGCCATCATCAGAAATGCAAGTCATAATTACAGTCTCTGAGCTACTCAGAAATTGTGGAGAAACCCCTGTCTCCTCTCCTCTTTTCTCTCCTCCCATTTCCCCTTCCTTTTTTCCTCTTTTCTTCTCTCCTTTCTTCTCTTTCTCTTCTCTCATCATATTAATAATTAATATGTATATTAATTATGCTTCACATCTAAGTGTATTTCACTTAAATATTAATAGTATATCTTCAATAGGCCAAGCACTATGCATATACAGGTGAACTAAAAGCATTCAGTCTGGTGAGGAAAATTGCTTAATAATTATGATTCTTCTACTGATGGCCTCCTAGAAGTTATGTAAATGGGCTCTGGTGACCTAGAGGAGGAAGCATACCTCCATTTAGAAGCCAAGGTACCCCCTCCCAGTTGGGTTGGGCTAATATTAGAGACAATTCCAGATCATCTGATGCTTGTTGAGAGGATAAATGAAGATTGTTTTTGAAGTTCTACTCTAAGAATAATGTATTTGATATAAAAAAGAACAACATCATTTGAAGGCCCCCAAATGTGTAACTTGTTAGGGCTTCCCTGATAGCTCAGTTGGTAAAGAATCCACCTGCAATGCAGGAGACCCCGGTTTGATTCCTGGATTGGGAAGACACCCTGGAGAAGGGAATGGCCACCCACTCCAGTATTCTGGCCTGGAGAATTCCGTGGACTGTATAGTCCTTGGGGTCGCAAAGAGCTGGACATGACTGAGAGACTTTCACTTTCACTATAGCCATCAGAATCTGACACTGGCTTGTGAGATTTATGTGTGCGTGTGTGTGTCTAGTTTCCACTTCTCATTCTTTGAACCAAGAAGTGCTGGCAGTACCAAAAGGCATGGACCTAACCTTAAGTGAACTGCTAACCTCACCTACTGTGTATTTTGCATCACAAATACATTGTTCCAGAATTAGCACCACAGATGAAGGCAGATAAATTAAACCACTTTAAATGTTCCCAGCACACGGTCTACACGTTTGATCCGATTTTACACCCTCAGGTCTTTCCCCCCTTTCTTATGATTAGTGGATTCTTAATTACAATTTAGATGAGGGTTAATTCCCACCGTATTTGGAAATACGCTTCTCCAGTTAACTAGTTAAACGAAGACATGAGCTGTAGTCCAATAGCCTTAAAAAAGGCAGTGAACTGCTAATGGAATTAGAGTGATTATTCAAGAGTCCAGAGCTCTTCCCATCCTGTGTTGGAGCCAGTGACTTCAGAGGGCTAGAGTGTTTGTCCAAACCCTGTCCTTTTTTGTCAGATTTCCTTGCATTCCAGGGAGCTCATCACTCACTTGGGAAAATCAGGACCTAGTGGAAATTTGACAAAGCCCCAAATGTGTCTTTCCACTGTGCTTCTTTTTTTATGTTTAAAACAACATGGAGTGGGAACTGTGTCTGCTCCGTGGCCCAGGATACCCAGAGGAAACTGCACAGTTGGTCTTCTGTGTCCCCTCTCTTGGCTGCCCCCAACACACTCACATAGACACACACAGAATCTAAACATCACAATGTTGTAGCCTTTTTCTCCAAGCTCTGCCTTCTGTCTAGCTGACATACTGGAAAGGAAAATTGTGCCAATGCCCAATGCTTTAACCAATTTTAGATGTTACCTCTGAAAGAATGCTTGTATTTTCCCAGAAGACCTCAGGTGCTTTTATACTGCTCCTGAATCCATCTCTAACTGTGACATTAGGGCCAGTTTAAATGTTTCCAGGCAGCTCAGGGCACTAAGTTTAAACTCAGGGCTACAAATCATTTCAGCAAGACTCCCAAAATCAGGAAGAAAGGGGGCTAAGATATTTCCCTATTCATATGAGAGCTGTCTACATTAAAAAAAAAAAAGTTTTTCTTGTTCTAGTTTTCCTGCTAGTATGCTCAGATATTACTTGGTTTTAGTTTTTTGTTTTTCCAATCAGGCCAAAGTTCATGTGGTTTTTCCTTTTTTGATTACAAGACAAAGCTCTTCCTTGGATTCAAGAGTACTGATTATGGCTACCTAGGTCCTGCTGGGTCCCAGGCACTAAGAACACAGTGCAGAGGAAGACTTAGCTCCTGGCCTCAAGCTCCCTGATTAATCCTATTACCCTTCTCATGGAAAGACAGTAGGGGACCAGCAGTTACGAACTCAGGCTCTGTACTGAGACTGCTTGTGTCCTCATCTCAGCACCACCGTCTGTCACCTGTGTGATTTTGGATGCGTTATAGAACCTCTCTGTACCTGCCTTTCTTCACCTGTGAAATACAGATAACTTGGTTCCCAGCCTGTAAAGTCGTTGATCAGATTAAAGGCATGATTGCATACAAAGCAGTTAGGACAAGATCAGGCGCTCATAAATCAAGCCATTATTTTCATCATCTACCCTGGTGTCCCTACTGTGTTTTCTGTGTAGCTAGAGTTCATTACATCTCAGTGGACTGATTGGCTGAAAAACAAGTGATGAGTACAAACTCCACTATCACCTTGAGAAATGCTTTGGAAGGCTTCTTGTTGCACTGTTGACATCAAATGCACTTCTGTATTGTTTTTTTGCTCTTTAGAGCCTCCGGCTTCAGCATGAGCTGCTGTCATTAGAGACAGATGCAGTAAGCCCTGAGATGGGTCACTGTCATTGCTCAGTTGCCCCTCCCTTCAGCTCTCCCCCCACACCCTGCCCCCCAGCACTCAGATCTCATATTTTAGGGAAAGAAGGGAAAGAACACAGTTCCATTAAACAAACCAGGCTCCAGAGAACAGGTGCTTGAATCCCTTATCAGCTGGCAAGTCTGAAAATAGCAGAGTGTGAAGAGCACAATAGTGTAACAGGAAGAAACTTGGAAAATTTGATTGTTTGGGAGCATCCAACTGAAAAACTAGGTTCAGACTTTTACCCTCCTCCTATCAGTTTTGGAAAGTGGTAAAATATTGCCCACCTCACCCCGCCCCCATGATGGCAAAAATATCCTACTCTTTGCTAAGTTTATTTTTTTGATTCTAGAACGAGCAGACTCTCACACATGCAGCTCTGGATTCACTGGGGCTTTCAACAGTTCAAGAATGTCTTGTACTAATACCCACAGTTCATTAAACTTTCAAATAATTGGCACAAAGTCCAGAGCTTGATTTTTTTTGCAGCCCTTTTAGCCCTTTCTCTCAGCTGGGCATCTTCATTTCCATTGCTTATTAGCAGGACTCTAATCAAAGGCTCTGTGCTTCAAAAGTGCTCCAAATTTGCCCTGGGAACACAAAGGATGTGATTCAAGGTAAAATTGGCTTGGATCCCTTATGAGGGACATGATAAATTGAAAATACCTGAGAGCTTGGCTAAGCTGTGAGTCCCGCTTCCCTCAAACACCTACTTATCTGATTTGTGCAACTAAGAATCCATCTCCATTTATTCTGAAATGTCCAAGAAACAGCTAATTGATCCATATACTATTTCAACAACAGCTCAGCCTGTACTACAGTAAGTTTTATTTATGACCCAGTGGGTCCACTACACAATTGACCAGCCACACCTATAGGCAGAAAAGTATGTAAATAATGACAATCCAGAAATTACGAGACCAAAAAAAAAAATTATTATGATGGAAAAAGAACTTAGAAAAATTGCAGTTTAGGCGAGGGAGATGAAGGCTAAAATGCCACTATATGAGCTGCCACTTACTCCTGAGCACTTTCCAGAGGCCAGAAATTAAATAATATAGTAGTTACCTTGTTTAATTCACCAAACGCTTTTAAGGCAGGTATTACTGTGCCCGTTTTACAGATGCTGGATCGTATTTACAGAGGTTAAGTAACTTATACCATGATGCACAGTGAGGCTTCAGAGACACACTCCTGACAATGGTACGCTGCTACCACCCTGGTTTTACCTGAAAGTAAGAAAATGAACATCCAAAAAAACCTATCAGCCTGTTCAGCATCCACTATATTCAAAATCTGCGGGGACTGTAGTGACATGAAATACTCAAGCCTTCATTGTGGTGGAACTGACAGTCAAGTCAGTAAGACAGGACAAAGATGCACCATGATAAAAGCACGAGAGAAGTGTGTTTTACTATTGCCAGTGATAGAGACATCATGTAGGAATCAATGGGAAAGAACAAGTGCTGTTTATTGGCTTGAATGATCGCAAAAGGCTTATGGAGTCCGTGAGACTTGACAAAGAATAGAGACTAGCTGGATGGAAGGGAGGATTTTTTGACTAGGGGAATGGCTTGAGCAAGAATGTAAGGATAAATAATATGATAGTAGACAGTTTTGTTGGCCTTCCAGCTTCCTTTGTTAACTCATACAGCCCTACTGAACTGTCAATCATGGTGCCTCTGCTGATAACATAAAATGGTCAGGGGACTCAACCCAGGCAGTCAGAGTCTCCTCTGGGATTTATCTGTTAAATCCAAGAGGATTATCTGTTAAATTCTGTTAATTTATCTGTTAAATTCTTCCTCTGGACTTGCTAGGCAAAAAAGATGTGAGTCTAGTTGATAGTGGTCACATTGCCCACAGTGTGGAAGAAATGTATGAAAAGAATAAAATTGAGTAGAGATAAGCAGATCCTAGATATGGAGAGAAAGAAAGGTGGAGAGAGACAGAGTGACCAGACCAAAAAAAAAAAGAAGAACACCTGGATTTAGCCATACCTGAAGCCATCACACTCTAGAATTTGCCTTTGTGCTTGCTAGTTTTGGATTTTTCATACTTGCCAATGAAATAATCTTGACTTATACATAATTTCTACATCCTCTATTAAAATAAAAAATGTTTTAAGAACCTGTATGTCAAAGATATTGACTAAGATTAAACAACAAATGTCTAGTATGATGGTTAGGTGCTAAGCACATAGTAAATGCTTAAAAATAGTTTGTTTATTCATAGGACCAAGAAAGAATAATATAGAATAACTCTGACAGTACTTTGATATTCATCATTATCTAACTCATTATTTCTATTTGTAATGGTTGCATAATATTCCATTATCTGGAGATAATATGAACTATTTAACCTCTTATTGTTGGATTTTGAATTATTCATGGCTTTGAATTTTTCCTCTCTCTTAAGCAATGCTGTGATAATCAGGTGTGATTGATTGTACTTCAATCTTGACATGTATTTTAAATCATTTCTTTAGGATAAAAACCCAGAAATGGATTGTTTTCCTGACCTCTATGGCTAAAGTTTCTATATTTTAAGTCCATATAAAATATATCCCTAAGAACCTCTGATCTGAATGAAAATTTTAAATTCCAGATTTTAATTTTGCCATAGACCCAGCAGTCTCATGCTGTTGGAGAAGAGCTCTCCCAAAAAGATCTACAAAGAGAATACTCTCTTCTAAAAAAATAAATCAAAGAACAATTTGCCCGAAGGAGGCTGCCACTGAAATATTTGCTTTGAAAGTTGGGATACTAAAGGAACAGCAAAAATTCAATTCAAGCCAAATGTAAGTATGCAGAAGCTCAGACTTTAATTACTGGGGAGAATCCCCACGATGGCCATTAACCTGCATGACAGTGTAAGCCTGGCACCGGAGCTGGGCTCTGCGTACCGTTCACTTTGGCAGTCTCCTTTCTCACTGAGGCTCAGTAAGTGAAATTTAAGATCATTAATTGCTCCTCTGGCCACAGATGGAAGAAGAAAACAAACATACAGAAGTCACATGTAATGATTTTTTAAAATAATGAAATGCTTTATAGTTTTATCTTGGCATGTCTCTTATGCCTGCAGTTCTGTGTGTGGCAAGACAGCAGATGGTCGGGGAGCAGGAGGATCAGCAGGCGTGTGTGTCCATCCCTGCCGGCTGCAGTCCCTCCCAAGAGTTCCTGCATAAATCTGGTGCCTTCTTTCAAACCCCAGTTAAGCTGTATCCCACAGCCTTCCTTCCCTTTTTTCCCCCCTACCCATTCTGTAAATTGTTGACTCAGGATTGAAAAAAAACAAGGCCAAACTATATGGGATTCATGTCCCTGGTTAGAAGATCTTGCTGCTGAAAATTCTATTCTGAGCTTTACGAAACCCTCAGATCAAGAGGACTGGCAGAGTTATAGGGAACAGGTGGTGGGGGAGGGGGTTAGGTGAAGGGCGATTTGTATTAGGTGATATTTGTGGAGAGTCTCCATAAAGTGGTCCTCTACCTCCTGACTTCTGTTTTTCCAACCATCACTCCAAACACAGCTGTGTTGATGCCATGGGCCATCTCTGGCTCATAGAAAGACTGTCTTCTCACTCCAGCATTCAAGACCCTCCTAAACCATGACCCTTCACCTATTCTCCAAAACCATCTCCTACCATTCCATATACCCCATGATTTTGCCAGACTGGACGACTCACCATTCCCTAAACATGCTGTTTACAGGCTTATTTCTGAACAATTAGTGAAAACTTGCCACCTTGAAGGTTCTCCTCTCCTCTTCCATCTCAGTGTATCAAAATCTGACTCATCCTCAAAGATCTGGCTCCAAAACACTCAGTTCCCTGCAGTATTTCTTCATCGTTCCCATCCTTCCTCCAGCAGGTATCTGAGTTCTCCTTCCTCACACCTCCATACTTTTATGTGAAATCTTTGTATGGAAAGCATTATTGCTTCGTATTTGACTTAGATGTTGTTTTGTCAAATTCCACGACTAAACATCAAATATCTGAAGGGCATGGGCTATTTCTAACATAGCTGTGGTTCTCTAAAGTTGGTATGAAAGTGAGATTAATGATCTTGCAAGTTGGTCCTCAAGAATAGGATCTATTGTGTGCATTATTTCAATACGTATTTGTTGAGAATCACTACTGTGTGCCAGGAATTGTAGTTAGTAGTGGCTGCATACAGAAAATATGTATTTCAAGAGAAACGCAGGAAGAACTGCCAGAAATATGGAATATGCAGTATTGAGATCGGAGTCTCTAGATATTGGAGGTATCCATTGGGACTGTTTTACATTTCAACAGAATTTCAGAAATCACAATAAGCATCATTGCTACTAAGACAGCCCCTCAGCTTAGAAGAAACTGAGCTAGCTGTTTCAAAATATTGGACCCTTGCTCTTCTCAGATTCCACCTACAACATGAATACTACAATGTACAGGAAGTCTGCCCAACCAAAGCATCTTAAGGTATCTCTGCCATTTATTTTCCTCTGATTAGGCATTTTGTAATGGAATCAAAATATTGTACACTAGCATCTCTATTATCTTGCTCCTTTCTGAAAATGTTAGATTTAGCCTTAATTCGTATCATTCACTTAAAAGCAGTATTTATCATTGTGTGTCATCAAGGCAAATTCAAATTTATCAACATTTGAAGCATCCTTTCTGCCACTGGTTACCAATGCCTATCTGCTTTGTGCTTGTGGGGGATTATTTGGGAAATGTGTAATCAGAAAACTAAAGAATTGCTCTTGAATAATAGCGATACTCTTAAAGAGTCAGATGCAAAGTTTCTCCACAAGAAGTAGAGAACTGGTGATATTCTATCTTCAGAATTCAAATCATTTCCAAATGCTTATAAAATAAAAGAAGTGTCTTGTCTGTTATACCTAACAAAATAAAGCTAATTCACCAAGACTTTTAATCTTGCTGATTTTAAAGTAATTTGGTGATAGAATATATATGAAAGGATTACTGGGGTCAGTGGAAATTAAGTCAGTTTATTTCTCTGAAACAAATGAAATTCCCTGGAAGAGAACTTTTCCCTGGCTGGACAGGGAGACCCTGTCCACATCTCTGATCCCAGGACAATGCCACATTTTCAGTTGTACACTTCTGTGTAAGTTTCCTATGCTTCTTGAAGGTAGGACTGAGTTTGTTATCTCTGAAGAACCAGCATTAACTGGGACAGAGCAGGAATTTAGTAAATGCTTATTAAAGGAATGAACTCCCAGCTCTGATGTGTGTTTTCATGGTCCTTTAACTAGGATGCCAACCCCCATATCCACTTGTCTGTCACTTAAAGGCAACCATACATCTATCTGAAAGTTCTCTGTGTTACTGTAGGTCCTGGGTTAGCAGAACAAATGGCTCTTTCATCGTAATTCAAGTCTGTAAGTCTTTCCAGTTGGTGTTTTTTCTACTTGCTGAACCAAATCACTCCAACAGGCCTTCGCTTTCATCAGAATTCCATTTCTAACTATGCTTTCTTTGTATGTGCTCTTAACTGCCTCATTGCTCTGAGATTATTCAGCCTTCTCTCCTGTCGTGCACATTGTTCTTGCAACAAAGATTAGTGCCTGCTGACTTTGAGTAAAGCATTGTGCTGGCACCATCACCTAAGCCTATGTCTCTCCATTCTCCTTTGGCCTCTCAGTTAATAGTTTATCTCTCCAAAACAGAAATACTTTCCTTCCCTAAAGCTCTTGAATTAGGGAAAGAGGTCACAAATTAAATGCTACCTCATCACTCTTGTTTAGACTCACAGAATCCAATTGGTTTGTGACAGTGGAAAATAAGAACACATTTTTCCCATCTAAAAATGAACAACAGCTAAGTAGAAGTGAAGGGATAGATTTAAATTAGAAAGACTATATTAAATCAGCCTAAATCAAAGCCGATTTGACTCCAGGAACTGTATGCATGAAAGGTGTAATTATAAAAATTTGATATTCTGCTGCCTTTATGCATATTCAGTTTATGAACTTAGACCTCCAGAAACCTCCTAGGACTGCTTCCCCATTTTTAATAAATATTGAGGATGAGGCACTTCCTGAAGGAATTAAAGGAAGGAGGAGGGTTTTTTTTTAAGCTTAGCAGCAACATTAAAACAAAAAACAGCAGCTCTTCTGCTGGGTTTTGTATATGCTTTAAGAATGCTATGAATAAAATGACCCTTTGGGGAGTCAGCAAAAACTGATGATTTGCCCACTAGGTGGACAACTGATTCCTCTGGGTGGGGGAGTAGAATGTTATTAATTGCAGTTTCTAAATAGCATCAGTGGCTCTCGTTAGAGTCACTGGGAATATTTACGCTGGGAGAAGGGAGAGGTTTCAGAAAATTCCTAGAGATTTGTTAGCCAAAAGTCCATGGCTACCAGCTGGATCCTGTTCTGGTCCATGGGCACCATAATGGTCAACTAGGAGAGAGCTAGGAGCTTGCTCTGAGTGACCAAGTCCTAATGCCCATTTATTCTCTGTGGCTGCCATCTTCAGAACTCTGCTCCATCACTGTTTTTAAATTTATTTTTATATGATATTCAATTATAGTTGATTTACAATATTGTGTTAGTTTCAGCCGTATAGCAAAGTGATTCAGTCAAACATATACATATATCCAATCTTTTCCACAGAGAAGGCAATGGCACCCTACTCCAGTACTCTTGCCTGGAAAATCCCATGGATGGAGGAGCCTGGTAGGCTGTAGTCCACGGGGTCTCTAAGAGTCGGACACAACTGAGCGACTTCACTTTCACTTTTCACTTTCCTGCATTGGAGAAGGAAATGGCAACCCACTCCAGTATTCTTGCCTGGAGAATCCCAGGGATGGGGGAGCCTGGAGGGCTGCTGTCTATGGGGTCACACAGAGTCAGACATGACTGAAGTGACTTAGCAGTAGCAGTAGCTATCTTTTCCAGATCCTTTTTCCATGCAAGTTATTATAGAATGTTGAGTAGAGTTCCCTGTGCTATACAATAGGAACTTATTTATTGTTTGATGTATAGTAGTATGTATATTTTTGGAGAAGGCAATGGCACCCCACTCCAGTACTCTTGCCTGGAAAATCCCATGGACAGAGGAGCCTGGTAGGCTGCAGTCCATGGGGTCGCTAAGAGTCAGACACAACTGAGTGACTTCACTTTCACTTTTCACTTTCATGCATTGGAGAAGGAAATGGCAACCCACTCCAGTGTTCTTGCCTGGAGAATCCCAGGGATGGCGGAGCCTGGTGGGCTGCCGTCTATGGGGTCACACAGAGTCGGACACGACTGAAGCGATAGCAGCAGCAACAGCAGTATGTATATTTTAATCCCAAACTCCTAGTTTTCCTTCCCTATCACCTTTTTCCTTTGGTAACTGTAGGTTTGTTTTTGAAGTCTGTGAGACTGTTTCTATTTCATAAATAAATTCATTCATATCATGTTTTTTATTTCATATATAAGTGATATCATATGATATTTGTCTTTCTCCAAATTATTTATGGTAATCCCTACGTGCATCATGTTGCTGCAAATGGCATTATTTCATTCTTTTTATGCTGAGTAATATTCTGTTGTTGGAGAAGTAAGGAAGGAAGAAAGGAGAAGGAAGTGGCAACCCACTCCAGTATTCTTGCCTGGAGAATCCCATGGACAGAAGAGCCTGGTGGGCCCCAGTCCATAGGGTCTCAAAGAGCCAGACACTACTAAAGCGACTTAGCACAAATGCAGTATTCCATTGTATATATGTACCACACCTTCTTTATCCATCTATATGATGATGGATATTTAGATTGCTTCCATGTTTTGTCTGTTGTAAACAGTACTGCAGTGAACACTGAGGTGCATGTATCTTTTCGAAGTATGGTTTTCTCCAGAGGTATGCCAAAGAGTGGGATTGCTGGCTCATATGGTAGCTCTATTTTTAAATTTTAAGAAATCTCCGTACTGCTCTCCATAGTGGCTGCACCAGTTTACATTCCCACCAACAGTGTAGGAGGGTTCCATTTTCCCGACACCCTCTCCAGCATTGTAGATTTTTTGATGGTGGCCATTCTGACCAGTGTGAGATGATATCTCACTGCAGTTTTGAAATCACAAAACTGTTCTTAAGGAAGGGTGTCAGGACAGTTGATAGGCTGACTTTTTGACATTTCTTCCCCACCCCAAAAATCAAAATTAATGCTGTGAACCTCTCAATTCCATTAATCTTTAAGGATATAAAGATTAGATTAAGACTAGATATAGTCTTAACGAGTCCTGTGAGCAGCTTTGAAATCACTGCGTTCTGTGCCCTCTGTCTTAACAATAGAGGCTCAGAGATGTTGTCACTTGCCAGGAGTCACATAGCTTGTTCTGGAAAGCTCCACTGTTGTTCAGTATGTCCAAGTCCATGAAAACAAGTCAACATATGGATCAAGCTTGTCTTGCAGATCAGCTGTGCTGTCCCATTATTACATGTCTGTCTGGGTGAGGGCAGAGGCTGTGTGAAAGGAATATGTGGGTTGTACTGTAATTTTTTTTTTTTTTGGTCCTCATTTACATCAAAACAATCACCAACTAGGGGGACAAATGCCTCAACCAAAGTTGGGACAGATTTAACTGTATTTTGCAAAGAACATTTACTTCCAGGATGCAATTGGTTTCAAGCTGCCAGGTGGGTGCGCCAGTTAATAAAGTCATTAGTTGAATGTCAGGGCTTTTTTTCCCCTTCTTGGAATCTGGGTTCTTTTCTTTCCCTGCTGTGGCTGATGAAATCTAAAATATTTATATGGCTTTATAATGACTATTTAGCATTTAATGCACCTGATATTTGCTCAAGTGCTTGACAATCAACATTTATTAACAGGAAAATAACTGCTTGAAGATCTGCCCTGTGACATTTAGGGAGCCAGTCCCTTTGGGGCTACATAAGGTGCTTCTGGGGATAGTGTTGATGCTGCTGATTGAGTGAAATACATCGGTCAAATTCTGCCTAAGGTCTCGTACCTAAACACTGTCTAGCTTACTAGACTTCATTCTGAGAATCCTGAAGGGTATTGTGGTGTTATGCATTCTGCTCACTCATCAAGCCCTTATTATAGATTGAAGGGGTGTTGAGGATGAAAAATTATTAAGACTCTGCCCAAGACTGAGTTAGGTACCACTGCCATTTAGGACTAGGCTTAATGAAATGAGTGATTCTCAAAGGTAGGGGCTGGGGTGGGAGGGGACAAGGAGGCTAAAGGGGGTATGAAATCTGGCAATGTCTGACGGTATTTTTAGTTGTCACTATTGGAAGGGGTGCTCCCAGCGTCTAGCAGTTGAGGGCCCGGGGGAACATCCTAGAATGCACAAGACACTGTGACACAACTAAGAATTATCTGGTCCCAAATGTCAATAGTGCCAAGGTAGAGGAACCCTGTGGTGAGCCTCCTATCTCCGGTTTGTAATAGTTCAGTTACATATCAAATATATCAGTCTCCTTCATCATATTGTACGAACTCTGACGGCAGAAACCGCTTCTTATTTTTCACTGTATCCCAGCACCTGGCATGTGTAAACCAGAACTCTGTATGTAGTGTTGAGTGAGTTAACAGAAACAGTATCCTATTCCTAAAAAACAGCCTATGATCTCAGAAGTGGAGATCAGTAAACAGACAATTCAGGGATACAATGTGTCTGATCTTCAAAGTAGTCAGATAAGAGAGCTATTTGGTGCGACCTTACAAGTTATCCTCCAAGCAGGTACACTTTTGAGAATGGAAGGGAACACCTTCAAATATTTCAGGCAGGGTGACAGGTGAAACTCTTCATCAGGCCTACCCTACAACATCTGGCACCTTCACGGGAAAATCTAGCTGCAGCCCACGTGTACTGAGAACCCACCAGGAGGCAGATACTGATGCTTCACAGAATCTGCAACCACACACCTAAGTGAGGGATGCAACCCATGGAAGATGTTGTGAGTTGCTGGAGAGGTTTACATTGCATGTCACACAAGAAAAAGTTAATACAAATAAATAAATAAAATCTTTACCAGAGGCTTGGTCTTCATTCCAGGCCCCCATTTCTTGCTCACCCTCCACTGGGTGCTCTGAGTCCAGCACCTGTCTCATACATTTCTTGAACCTCCCCTACCAGCCACCCCAGCCTTCCATGATCCCCCTGGTCTCCTTTTTATCACAAACATGTAGCTGTCTCTCAGCTTGCATCTGCACACCCATTAGTCTTGCTCAGTCACCGAGGGGTCCTCTCTGCAGAGGAAACCATTGGAGGTCATAAATAAAAGTAACCTTTCCTGTTGTGGGAGGGGGGAGAGAAATTAGGAGGTTGGGATTAACATACACCCAGTACTATATAAAATAGATAATCAACAAGGACCTATTGTATAGCACAGGGAACTCTGCTCAGTACTCTGAAATAGCCTATATGGAGGGCTTCCTTTGTGACTCAGGTGGTAAAGAATCTGCCTACAATGCAGGAGACATGGGTTTGATCCCTGGGTAAGGAAGATCCCCAGGAGAAGGGAATGGCAACCCACTCCAGTATTCTTGCCTGGAGAACTCCATGTACAGAGGAGCTTGGTAGGCTACAGTCCATGGGGTTGCAAAGAGCTGGACATGACTGAGCAACTAATACAGACATACACACAGCCTATATGGGGAAAGAATCTGAAAAAAGTAGATATGTGTATATGCATAACTGAATCAAGTGGCTGAACACCCAAAACAAACACGGCATTGTTAATCAACTATAATATAAAATGATTTTTTTTTTAAGTAACTTTTCCCAGATAAGATGTGGTTCTCATGGCTCCAAGATACAGTTGGGGTTTCTGCCATATTGTGATTATGGACAGAAGGGCAAGGTTAACACTAGCTAGGATTGAGGTGGTTGGGGGCGGGAGCTTTAGAGAAGATACAGAGTTCAAAAGACCCCCTGGAGTAGGAAATGAAAACCCACTGTTCTTACCTGGGAAATTCCATGGACAGAGGAGCCTGGCAGGCTACAGTCCATGGGTTCGCAAAAGAGTGGGACATGACTTAGCGGCTAAACAACAACAATAGTGTTCATACAGACTCTGTTGTCAGTTTAATCAAAGAAAATTTAATCATCAGACCGACATGACAAAAGATCTGGGCCTCCTGCTTTCTGGGTGAGTAGAGTTACCTTGAGCCGTAAGCATTCTTTGTTGAGAGATCAGGAAGATCTTACATAGAAACTTGCTAAAGAGTCAAGTAAGTAATGAGTTTAGATTGCGATTTCTTAAAGCTTAAGCTTTGAAAGAAAGACGCTGAGGCTTCCCATTAAATTTTTATTTTGGTTTTATACTAAACTCTGGTTCAATAAAAACGAATTGTTTATAATTTTTGGTGCAGTAATTATGAAAGTGAACACCTACTTTATTATGATCCAAAGTGTCATAATAAATACCAGAGCAAATATTAGGGACAATAAAGTTACTATCTTTGGGACATCCTGGCAGTCAAGTGGCTGAGACTTCACCTTCCAATACAGGGAGTGCATGTTCGACCCTTGGTTGGAGAACTAAGATCCCACATGCCTCACAGCCAAAAACCAAAGTGTAAAACAGAAACAATGTTATAATAAATTCAATTAAAAAAAAAACACAACTTTAAAAATGGTCCACATCCAAAAAACAAACAAAAAAAAAATCTTAAAAGAAAAAGTTACTATCGTTAACTTTAGGTGAAATCACTTCCTTTATTCCATCTGATATATGACTGTGGTAGAGAAATCCCTACCTGAGACTGTAATGCACTGCCTCTTCCTGCCTTAGATTAAAAAGATTCTCTTTGACACAAAATCAACAGCAGCTATCATCCTTGTACAGATTTAGAGATTTCACAACTTTGTATCAGGTGGACCTTTCACAATAAAATGTTACTGGCAGTTGATATCCTCTGTTCCAGTTGGCTTTCCTGAGTACATGAAACAAACACCAACTGGCAATTTGTATAAAGATAAGGGAATTGGTGCTAATTTTAGAAAGTTCTTGGCCATTTCTCTCACCCAAAATTAGGAAGGGAATTCTCAGTTGAAATGACTTTCCAAGTTTCAAAAAGCAGCTGTCTGATTTTCTTAAAACTGTGCTATCATTATGCCCAACAGTATGTCAGGCCAGATCGTAGTATTCCATGCATAGAAAACATGGTATGTAAATTTTCTTAGCAATCATTAATAAACATATTGACCAAGACAGTGGTGCGCTTCAGAAACCTGTGACCAGTTGGCACTTTCCCTCTGTCCCTAACCAATACCCTTTTTTTAGAGAGTCAAACTGGATGAGCCAGGTTTTAATCTCTAGTCTAAAGTGTCAAGTGGCAAATATCACCAGACAGGCTCACTGGTGGGGAACTAAATGTAAGGTGTAGTGATGCAAAGACTGGGTGAATCCGGGCCTGTTGGCAACGTGTAAGACAGATGGCTATGCAAATAGGATTCTCACACTCAGTTGTAAGGTAAACTGTGAACCAGGGAGCAGCAGGTGGCTGGGGAAACGGCAGTGCTTAAATGCTGTCTGGATGTTTACATTTAGCTCTTAGAAGCTGAAATCTTCCTAATTGAATTCAACAAACAGTTATTGGGAAATCGTTATGTGCAAAACATTGTGCTAGGTTCTGAGAAAGTTGAAGTATAGAGAATCCTGGCTTTAAGGCTCTTTGGTTCACTCTGCCAAGGGCTCTGATAAGAAGAAAGTAAATGAGGGAAAAGCAATGGAGAAGAAAGAACAAACAAGGGATTGACTTCAACCAGACAAACTTGGGAAGTTGTCTTTGAGAAGTGGGTCAAAGCAAGGAACAATGGTTGGTTTCCATGAGTGAATACAATGGGAAGCTTCTTCCGTGAGGAGACAAGTGGAGTGAGGGAGCAGACACAGAAAAGAGCAGCCAGGAGTGTGTACGTGTGAGGGTGAGTATATTTAAAAGTGTGGGTTAGTAGGACATGAGGTTATGAGAAGTGGGACGAGCCTTATTGTGGAGCCTAGATTTACAGTCTATAAAAGAACCTCCCCCTCCCTAACTCCCCCAGACATAGAATGAATTCTCATACACTTATCTGTGCAATTGAAAGTTTTCAGCTGGAGAAAGGGATTAGCAAACCTGTGTTTTTAAAAGTTTATGTAGGTAATTTCCTGGTGGTCCAATGTTTGGGACTCCATGCTTTCAATAGCAAGTTCCTAGGTTCAATCCCTGGTCAGGGAACTAATATCCCACACGCCATGCAGGAAGGCCAAAAAAAATAAATAAATAAAAGTTAAAAATTTGTAAAGAAAAAAAAAATAGTTTGTTAACAATTGAATAGCAATAAGAGTCTAAACATAACATCAACTCTTTCCTGAGCAACTTTTCTTGAGTACCAGACCTAAAATTAAGGGCTTCACATGCATGACTCACTTAAAGCTCACAGAAATCCTGAGCTAAGTGTTTTTATTCCCATGTCGAGAGAGACCCAAGGGTAGTAATGTGGCAGGTGAATGGCTGAGCCAGGAGTGAAACCAGGTCTGTCTGATCCAGGGCCTGGGCTGGCAGTCCCCAACCCCATACCATCTAAGGAAGCCAGGAGGATTGGTTAAGGAGGAGGAGCTTAAGAAGGCTTCCCCATGTAACAGGAAATTCTGCCTTCAGCCAAGCTGATACCTGCAGATGGAGAAATAGGTTTAGGGAAAGAGACTTGAAATTCAAGGTATGACCTTACAAACTCCCTTATTTTAAGGATAAACAAGAAAAGGGTTCTCAAAGAGAACTCTCAAGAACTTAAGGTAACAGAACTGACCATCCGAAGATCTCCCATCTGAAAGATTTTGCAATGAATAAATAAGAGGTTTTTTCTGAACCATCCCTATTCAAAGAGAATATTTCCAAGACACAGTGATACTTTTTCATGTACTTTTTATGGGGTAGACCAAGCTCAAACCTGTGTCTTGATTAAATGACCATCCAAGAGCCTGACTTGCCTACCCCCCTGAACATATTGAGTCCAGCAGGGTAGGTCCACCAAGCCAATGTACTGAGCTGGTAGAATATGTGAAATAACCTGGAATCAGAGATTCTCAGGGTTGAATCTCCAATAAATGGACTTCTCACCTTTCCAGCCTGAAACCTGGCTATCTTCTATGACACTTTCTCTCTACCTCCAAATCAAATCCCATTAAATCCATCTCCATTAAATCTATCTCCTGATTATATCTTGCTTGACTCCAACTGCCACTCCCCAATCCAGACTTAGGTTAGTCTCTCAGTTTTGACTTTAGCTGGCCAGGCTCCTATGTCCATAGGATTTTTCAGGCAAGAATACTAGAGTGGTTTGTCATTTCCTTCTCCAGGGGATCTTCCCTGGAGATTCCCAGGGATTGAACCCACATCTCCTGCATCACAAGTGGATTCTTTACCCACTGAGCCATCAGAGACTGTTGTCACATTTTTTGAAATTGTGACCACAATCTCCTACTCCTCTTCCTCATCCTTCCTCCAGATCCAGTTTCCCTGGAGCCATATATGTACATTTGTTATCACATCCTTATAAAAGGTCTCTGACCCTGAAAAGGTAAAGAAACCACGTTTAAGTCATTTCAAGCAAATGAGTATGAGCTTTCATTTATCTAGATTAACCCACCAGGCTCTCTCCCCTCTTTGAGCCCTTGTGCCTGCTCGTCTCTCTGCCTAGAAGATTCTACCCAGATGTCCACATGCCTGGTTCCCTTATTCCCTTCAGGCTTTTACTTGTAGCCTCCTTTCTTAATAAGACTTTCCTGGCCATCCCTGCTAGAATTTCAGCATCTACTTTCCCATCACATCCTTTTTTTCCCTTCTTCCCTGCATTATTTTTGCTCCAATAACACCATTATCCAAATTACTACATAACTTCACTTACCTTGTTCATCGTCTCCTCCATAAGAAAGCACACTCTACGAAGATGGGTATTTTTGTCTATTTTCGTCCACTCCTGTATTTCCAAGATCTAGAAGCCCACTTTACACATGGTGGCAAGTAAATGATTAATCAATGATGTTTACTTAATTTTTTTTTTGGTTCTTTTATTGTCCTGGATTATTTAGCTTTAGTTAATTTTCCTAGTTCTCATTTGAAATGAATAAGTAATTTCATTTTTATTATTCAAAATTATTTTTGCAGTTGTTTTCTCATATCTAGCTACAAAAACAAAGGGAGCATTTATCTGTTGTAAGGAAGAACACTCTGCTATTTCTCTTTAGTTTTGAATGCCAAATGGAAAATGAATTAGGAACTTTCATTTGCAAGGTCTTCCCATTCATTAAATTCATAAGTAACTATTATATGACCCAATGGAGGTAGGTTCTTGAATAACAGGTGAAATTAGTCCTCGCATCCATTTTGTATTTAGAAATGAAGAAAGTGGTGAATATTAGAAAAAGAAATCTATCTCATTACTTTTTTATGAGTTCATCAAATCCTCTTTAGGACAGAATTCACAGTTGTGAGAATATTCGCCTTGTGGAAAGTATGTGTATTGAGAAAATACAGGTAGTTTAGCAAACACAATAGTATCTGTAAGAAAGATTGCATTTCTTCCCCAGATTCATGGAATTAAGTGCCCTGGGGCAACTGATAATGTGACTCAGAAAAATAATAACTATTCTTTGCCCGTAGCATTACAAATCCTAATTCAGGCATGGCCTATGGGGAATTAAAAGGCAGGGTTGTTCTCAGTATAAGGTGGAAAAAAATACCCACAAAAGCCAGGCACATGGTGCAGTACAGGCATTTCTGAGGGAGGAATTCAGCTGGGCATATGCTGCTGATCGTCCAAGAAACCGAAGTCAGTGTCAGCCTTTTCATTCAGGTGGTGTCACGGACTTCCCTGGGAGTCTAGTGGTTAAGACGCTGCGCCTCTACTGCAGGGGCCACGGGTTCCATCCCTGGTTGGGGAACTAAGATCCCATATGCTACGGTACAGGCTAAAAATAAAATGGTATCAAAACTATTTAGATTTAGTTAACACTCAGTCTCTAGTCTTGAAAGCCAAAGGGTGGCTCTAATTCTGATGAAGTGGGTTGGCATTCAGCATCCACAATCTCACTTCCAAAATTCAGTCTTGACAAGTGAGTCTCCTTGTCAAGCAATTCTAGCCTGTGTCTAGTTTACCTGGAAGGGATAATTCTAACAGTTATTCTTTATTCAGTAGCTACAGAAAGTCAGGCATCCTGTGATGAGTGTTTCATGTGTGACATCTCTTTTAATCCTCACTAAAGTTTTGCTAGACAGGTATTGTCCCGTTTTACAGATGGGAAAACTGAGATTGAGAAGGTTCAGGGATCTTGACTAAAGTCACACAGTGAATCAGCCATGAAGAATCCAGAACTGGCTTCAGAACTATGGCAATTAACCCCTGCTCTCTCCTGCCCTTTTAAAGAATGAAAACTAAGGAGATGGGGAAATGATAAAAAATGACCTCTAAGGTCACTTGGCTCCAAGCTGACACTTCACAAACTGTTTCAAGGGAGCACTAAGTTGAGATTTTGAAACCTTTGAGTAAGGTAGGGGTAGTGGGTTGTCACTATAGCAGAACCAAACAACAAAAAAGGCCTGATGGCCATTCCAAGCCCATAACATAGTAGAGAGCACTGTTCATTCACTTGACATATAATCATTCCAGGATCAATTTTCCAAAAAGGCAGAAACTAACAAAATATGTACCTATATATAAGAAAGATATATAAAAACATAGAACATGTCCAACCTGGAGACACTTGGTCTGCCATTCAACCAGAAAACATCAACACAGCAATATACTGCACCTCACTCCCTCCTGGTCCTCAGTGAGAGTTTCTCCCTGAACTGAAGCAATTCCAGGGCTCACATGTTTCATACATGCCTGCCAAACACAAGCCCACAATCTTATGCATACACAGCAGCAAGGACACTGCTCAGTGTGGGAGACTTGAAAGGTTTATCAAAGATTATTTCTACTCTTGGTGATTTTCTTATTACAGAAAAAAATCTTAGACCCCATCTCCAGTTATGCATGATTCAACTATCATATTTCCACCACATTTTAAAAAGCTAGTATTGCCTCTATGGATTTCTCTTTACCTTCAGCTGCACATAGTTACTTTTACAGGTACTGTAATTTTCCTTTCAGCCTCTCCAAATCATCAGTCAAGTACTTGCAAAATGTTTGTTTACCAACAGTTTTCCACTAGGTTCAATGCTGTTTGCCATGGTGTATAAATCGAATGAGGGTGGTTCCTGAAATCTGGAACCAGGCCATCGTATACTTACCTCCAAAACAGGGGGCAGCTTTCTTTGTGCTCAAAAAAAGGACTCTGTTTGGTTTCATTTTTTTAATAGTGAAGATGAGGTTTTCCTTTTAAAAAAGAAATGATATTATGAGTGGCACTTGGGACAGCTCTGCAAACTGGTATGAGATTATTATATCTTCAGCTAATTTCTGCACAGTTGTCTGCAAAGGGTCCTCTTTGTGACTAAGAATATCTTATGTAGAACCTTCACTTTTTTAATAGTTCATTTCTTTCTCTCATCAACAAGATACAATATGGCATATAATGAGATCTCATTAGAACAGATTTTAATATACCGTAGGTCAAATGGTGCCCGCATAGCTAACTGCTCAAGACCAGATTCTAATAATATGCAGTTTTAGCTAAATGCCTATTATTGGACTTTTGTCTGATAATGTTAGTCTTAATCCCCTGATACTCAGCTCCACAGATTTCATTAAGCAGTCAGTTTGGGGAGGAAAAAAGGGGAAAAAAGCATATGTGTTTCTTCTTTATTTGTATAATAGATTTTGCTCTCTCTGCTTGCATCTATTAAAAAGAACACTGGACTCGGTGAGGCAGTAGTTATAAAAATATATTCAACAGTTTCAGTAAGACATAATCTAAGCAGAGCTATAATGATTTGAGGGTTCAGACTCTGGAGTCAAGGTTGCTGGGTGACATTGGGTGATTTATTAATTTCACTGTGCCTCTGTAGCCTCACTTACTAATTGATAGGAATAACGTGTGCTATGCTGTGCTAAGTCACTTCAGTCATATCTGACTCTTTGCAACCATATGGACTTTAGCCCGCCAGGCTTCTCTATCCTTGGGATTCTCCAGACAAGAATAATGGAGGGGATTGCCATGCCCTCCTCCAGGGGATCTTCTTCGACCCAAGTTGAACCCACATCTCTTTTATGTCTCCTGCATTGGCAAGTGAGTTCTTTACTACTCTTGCCACCTGGGAAGCCCAGTGGGAATAATAGTACCTACCTTAACACTGATAATTGAATGAGGTTAACACTCAGCACTGTGCCTACCAGATAGAAATTAATAAATGCTAGAAGAGATAAAATAAGAAAGTTATCTTAAAATCAAACTGGGAAAATGAGACCTACCTATGAAAATGTGACAGGGTGGCAATGTGTGCAAAATAGTGTGGAAAGCCCTTGAGAGCAGGAGTGGAGAGCTGTGGATGCTGGAGTGGACCAGGACGCTTTTATAGGGCAATTTCCACATAGACTAGGGTCTTCCTTCTCAAAGTTTGTCCCTGGACCAGCAGCCCTGGTGCCACATGAACGCTTGTTACAAGAACAGACCCTCAGACCTACTCCAGACCATCTGAACCAGAATCTGCAGGTCAGCTAGATGCCCAAGTGACACACGGCACCTCAGGTGCAGAAGCCCTGCTCCCAGACACATCTTGCTGCTCAGAGCGCTCAGCCTTGTGTGCTCTTTTCTCATGCACATGGGCACTCAGAACAGAATAGCACCAGGGGAAAGGGAAGCTCTCCTCTCCAAAACGCCCACTGCTAAAATCTTCGAGTGTTACACTCTAACAATTCCATGTTGGGAATATGATAGAACTGACAAAAATAAGTAGAATCAGCCAAATAAAGCAAGAAACATAAGTTATGATCCATTAATATTTATGCCTAAACAGGGTACAAATCACAAATATTTATTTCCTCCAGACTGGAAATGAAAACCAAGAAAATATATGATGACTCTTTGGGGGAGGGTTTGGGCAGAAGTTCCTGGTCCCCTCAGGTTCACAAAAAGAACGGGGATTCCTGCAGAAGGCAATGACATTTCAGTTCCATGCATCTCCCTCTTCATTCTCCTCACACACACCCCAAACAACACTGTTTCCACAAGTTACACTATGCACATAGCACACATTGCAGACAGACACACAGACACATCTACACCTTGCCACTTTTTCTTGTTTGCCTTCCTTCTGTCCTGAGGCACCTGCTCAAATCTTGCTTGCCAGAGACAGACTCTTCAATCTGGAATAAACTTATGGGAAACAGTAGAAGAGCAGAAGGAAGAAAGAACCGATGGTAAAAATAATACCTGTGATTTATTGGGTACCTAGTTGTGCATGATGTTGTCTCACCAATTAGCCATTCTTTTTGCAGTTCTTACAATAATTCTCTAAGACAGGCTATTACCTGTCTACTATTCAGCTGAGGAAATAAAGACCCACAAGGGCAAATAATCAGCCAAAGGCTATGCAACCGAGAACCAGCATGACCAAGACTCAAATCCAGGTCTGTCTTCTTTCCAACTGACACAGTGAAGCCAACATCGATGAATCCAATAACCATCTTTTGAAGAAATGGCTTTAATTTGTAATGCAAATGTAATATTTTCCTTCGCTTCCATTTTGTATGATGAGCAGGCAAGTGGCAAAGGAATTTTCTAAAGTCAGGCTGAATTTAAGCTGTGGATGGTGAAGTGCAGGATAATTTCCTCCCTGGTATTTTAGAAGTTCTTCGTTTTAACCATCTGTTGCAGGCTGACAGATGGGTTGATATGTGACAGAATAATAGGTCTTCAATTCTAGGAAGGCAGAAGGAATGCTTGAAAAATAGCAGCTCTTTTCATGAACCTAACTGTGCTAACACCGCTTGCTCACTTGCAAAAAAAGAGAAAAATGTCGGTGGGAGGGAAGTGTGAAATATAATCATAATCGTTCCCCTAAACAGAAAGTTTCTCACAGTTGCCGAAGGTCAAATCCAATAAAATATGCCTATTCTAAAATGATGCTAAAGTTTTCAAATTCAGTTATTTAAAAGGGTATACAGGAGGATAGATATAAAGAAAAGTAGTCAAAAAACAAACCCCCAAACCTTTCTTCCAGTCATTTAATTTTTTATAGGCAGCCAGTGTTTTGAGTTTCTTATACCTTTGAAATAATTTATGAACTGTGAGATTTTTGAAACCCAAATGATTTCCACTCTGCCAAATGTGAAGCCCCTTTGTGCTTGTCTTCAGTGGATATAGAAGAGAAACCATGCCAGACATTTGGCTAGGCACTGGGACACAGGTGGTTAAGACTCTTCCATCCCCAAGGAACTTACATTCCAGTGAATGAGGTCAACATATGAACAGAATTTAAATAGCTTGTATTATGTGCCTTCTGAGAATGTAGCAAAGACCAACATGTCCATCAATCATAGCAGTGGCTCACTCTCCAGGCAGAACTTCTTTAGATGGCCTTACATGTCTTAACACAATTATCCCAGTTCTTTTCAATCATGCATTGTCACCAGATGAAATGTACCCCCCCCCCACACACACACACATATTCCTGGATGTTACCAAATAGGTTTGATGCTCTCCCCACAAAGAACCACTGGCCCAAAGTTTAGGCTGTATTAAAAAAAATTTTTGGCTATATGAATTTAACCTCAGCAGGATGAATCTATTTTTAAAAGAACACCAGAATATAGAGTAAAAAAAAAAAAAAAAAAGCAAGTTATTATTGCTGAACTCATTGTCAGCTGTCATTGACCATGACAAAATCAGGCCGTATCTCTTGAAGGTTACATCCTCTTATCCAGGGTCACTATCTCAACTGTTAATGCATCTGAAAATGCATTAACTGAAAAGACTGCAGTCCCCATGATTAACATTTGTATTTATAACCCTCACACCAATCTTGTAAGTCAGGCACTCCTCTTCCATGTTACAGATGTAAACACTGAAGCCCAGAAAAATTTTAAATCTGTGATTAGGTTTTCTTCACTGTATTATTTCCAGCCATGCATATCATGTCCTATCTGGAGATTTCAGTAGTGTAGAATAGTAAGCTAATAATAGGATCATGTTTTCAAAGGAGTATTTGACAGCCTGGATTTATCTCGTCGGCAGTTCCTTCCCACTCTAACTTATGTAATTCTGGAGAAGGAAGGTATGCATGTGTTTCCAGCTTCAAGAAAAGTGATAGCAAGAGAACACAGAGCAGAGTTCAAAGAGGAACCTGAAGGGTTCAGAAGGTCTAAAAGGTCTGCTGTCATTTTCAGAGTCACCATTTCTCAGTATAGCTTACTTGAAATGATTTTCTAGAAAATGCATCCATTTTTAAATATAGGTTGGTGAGGGGACAACTTAAATTTACTTAGACCAATTAGGACATTTCTTTGGATTGCCTGGTATTTTAAATATTCATGTCTCTACTGTTTGTCATTGTATGGAAGAAAAAACGTAGTTGTGTGTTATCTGTTTTTTAAACACTGTGTGTGGTGTGTATGTGTATGCATACACATAGAAAGAGAGATCTATTTATCTATGTGTGTGCATGCTCAGTCATTCAGTCTTGCCTGACTCTTTGCAACCACATGGACTGTAGCCCATCAGGCTTCTCTGTCCATCGAATTTTCCAGGCAAGAATACTGGAGTAGGTAGCTATTTCTTCATCCAGGGGATCCTCCCAACTCAGGAATCGAACTGACACCTCTTGCCTCTCTTGCATTGGCAGGCAGATTCTTTACCACTGTGCCACCTGGGAAGCATCTATGTATACACATATATATGTATAATTGTGATGGAGTGGTTTTGTTACTACAATGTAAGAACATTGTAGCCCAGGGTACATATGAGTGGTAAAGTTCAAATATGGCTGCTCTTGACTTCTAGATCTCGCCATATCTCCTATATATTGTGTTTCCTCCAGATGTTTCATCTATATGTTGCCTGACATCTGTTGTTTTCTGAAATGTTTACAGTACCCTAATGTTTATTGCCAAGTAAACAAAGCTGGACTGGAAAAGGTCAGTTTTCATTCCAATCCCAAAGAAAGGCAATGCCAAAGAATGCAAAACTACTGCACAATTGCACCCATCTCACACGCTAGTAAAGTAATGCTCAAAATTCTCCAAGCCAGGCTTCAGCAATATGTGAACTGTGAACTTGCAGATGTTCAAGCTGGTTTTAGAAAAGGCAGAGGAACCAGAGATCAAATTGCCAACATCCACTGGATCATGGAAAAATCAAGAGAGTTCCAGAAAAACATCTATTTCTGCTTTATTGACTATGCCAAAGCCTTTGACTGTGTAGATCAAAATAAACTGTGGAAAATTCTGAAAGAGATGGGAATACCAGACCACCTGATCTGCCTCTTGAGAAATCTGTATGCAGGTCAGGAAGCAACAGTTAGAATTGGACATGGAACAACAGACTGGTTCCAAATAGGAAAAGGAGTACGTCAAGGCTGTATACTGTCACCCTGCTTATTTAACTTATATGCAGAGTACATCATGAGAAACACTGGGCTGGAAGAAGCACAAGCTGGAATCCAGATTCCCGGGAGAAATATCAATCACCTCAGATATGCAGATGACACCACCCTAATGGCAGAAAGTGAAGAGGAACTCAAAAGCCTCTTGATGAAAGTGAAAGTGGAGAGTGAAAAAGTTGGCTTCAAGCTCAACATTCAGAAAACGAAGATCATGGCATCTGGTCCCATCACTTCATGGGAAATAGATGGGTAAACAGTGGAAACAGTGTCAAACTTTTTTTGGGGGGGCTCCAAAATCACTGCAGATGGTGACTGCAGCCATGAAATTAAAAGACACTTACTCCTTGGAAGGAAAATTATGACCAACCTAGATAGCATAGTCAAAAGCAGAGACATTACTTTGCCAACAAAGGTTCGTCTAGTCAAGGCTATGGTTTTTCCTGTGGTCATGTATGGATGTGAGAGTTGGACTGTGAAGAAGGCTGAGTGCCGAAGAACTGATGCTTTTGAACTGTGGTGTTGGAGAAGACTCTTGAGAGTCCCTTGGACTGCAAGGAGATCCAACCAGTCCATTCTGAAGGAGATCAGCCCTGGGATTTCTTTGGAAGGAAAGATGCTAAAGCTGAAACTCCAGTACTTTGGCCACCTCATGCGAAGAGTTGACTCATTGGAAAAGACTCTGATGCTGGGAGGGATTGGGGGCAGGAGGAGAAGGGGACGACAGAGGATGAGATGGCTGGATGGCATCACTGACTCGATAGATGTGAGTCTGAGTGAACTCCGGGAGTTGGTGATGGACAGGGAGGCCTGGCGTGCTGCGATGGGGTCGCAAAGAGTCGGACACGACTGAGCGACTGAACTGAACTGAAACAAAGCTGGTGGTTAATTGTCTAAACCTTAGACAAATTTCATCTAGCTAGTTCAATGGCAGGTCAAAAAATATTTTAGAAATGCTAAACAATACAGAAAAATTTATTTCAAAAAAATTGGCAAGATGCTCAGTAAGCATCATTTCCAAATTTCCAGACTCATCCTTGACCAACTACAGATGTGATTTTTCCCAGTTATTTTTAAGACATCTAAATTGATTTCAACAGTTGCCTCATCTGCAGCCTAAGACTTAGGCATCTTACTTGTTTCTGTACTTATTGGTAGATGTGTCAAAACCAGTATCCAATTATTTGGAAAGAGTGTCATTTTCTGCATAAGCTAGCAACTCACCTAGAAACAGCAACAGCCCTGGTTGTTTCCCTAGGCTTACAACTCTGTAGAGTGCAAGGGCCCAGAAAGGCAGGACTACTCTTCTGCCAACATTTGGATACATAAACAGACCCATCTCAGATCTCTTTACGCTGGGTCTCACTCTGTGTATTGCTTGGCTTTGTTAGAGGGAAAGAGTTACAAGTGCAGAGAGCTGATAGCCTCAGCAGACATGTGGGCCCCCACAGTCCCCAATAAACAAGCTTCTTCCCTTCACACTTCAGCTTCCCTCTTGGTCCTGATCAGTGTCAACATGTATCCTTCTTGGGCCTAGATTAAGCAGGTAGTAGAGAGAAGCCCAGATTTCTTTGCATGCCAATTCATAGGCCTTCCAGATAAGTCATTTCACAGTGTGTTTATTATTCAACATGAGTCTGCTTTGAGAAGCACCCAAGGGACAAACCTGAAAGAAGTCTGGCTATGACCAGGTCTGTGTAGCTTTTCTTGTCCCCCACTAAACTGATCAATGCCCCATATGCATTTTTGTTTGTTTTAAGAACACCAGGTCCCTTTCCTGAAAATCCATTATCACCATTTTCAATTACAAATTCTTCTGTGGTTATGTAAGGTTTCTCTCCTCCAAAAGAATGGATACTAGGATGATGTCTGTTTTTGTTAACTATTGTATTCCTAAGACCTGGCATCTAGTCAGTTCTTACTAGAGATTTGTTGAATAAATGAATGAACCACTTGATTTATTTGACAATCAAAATCCACTGGATAGCCATCTGTATGTCTTCTTTGGAGAAATGTCTATTTAGTTCTTTGGCCCATTTTTTGATTGGGTTGTTTATTTTTCTGGAATTGAGCTGCAGGAGTTGCTTGTATATTTTTGAGATTAGTTGTTTGTCAGTTGCTTCATTTGCTATTATTTTCTCCCATTCTGAAGGCTGTCTTTTCACCTTGCTTATAGTTCCTTTTGTTGTACAGAAGCTTTTAATTTTAATTAGATCCCATTTGTTTATTTTTGCTTTTATTTTCAATATTCTGGGAAGTGGGTCATAGAGGATCCTGCTGTGATTTATGTCAGAGAGTGTTTTGCCTATGTTCTCCTCTAAGAGTTTTATGGTTTCTGGTCTTATGCTTAGATCTTTAATCCATTTTGAGTTTATTTTTGTGTATGGTGTTAGAAAGTGTTTCAGTTTCATTCTTTTACAAGTGGTTGAGCAGTTTTCCCAGCACCACTTGTTAAAGAGATTGTCTTTTCTCCATGGTGTATTCTTGCCTCCTTTGTCAAAGATAAGGTGTCCATAGTTGTGTGGGTTTATCTCTGCGCTTTCTATTTTGTTCCATTGATTTATATTTCTGTCTTTGTGCCAGTACTGTACTGTCTTGATGACTGTGGCTTTGTAGTAGAGCCTGAAGTCAGGCAGGTTGATTCCTCCAGTTCCATTCTTCTTTCTCAAGATTGCTTTGGCTATTCGAGGTTTTTTTGTATTTCCATACAAATTGTGAAATTATTTGTTCTAGCTTTGTGAAAAATACCATTGGTAGCTTGATAGGGATTGCATTGAATCTATAGATTGCTTTGGGTAGTATACTCATTTTCACTATATTGATTCTTCCGATCCATGAACATGGTATATTTCTCCATCTATTAGTGTCCTCTTTGATTTCTTCCACCAGTGTTTTATAGTTTTATATATATATAGGTCTTTAGTTTCTTTCAGATCAGATCAGATCAGTTGCTCAGTCGTGTCCGACTCTTTGCGACCCCATGAATCGCAGCACACCAGGCCTCCCTGTCCATCACCAACTCCCAGAGTTCACTCAGACTCATGTCCATCAAGTCAGTGATGCCATCCAGCCATCTCATCCTCTGTCGTCCCCTTCTCCTTAGTTTCTTTAGGTAGATATATTTCTAAGTATTTTATTCTTTTCGTTGCAACAGTGAATGAAATTGTTTCCTTAATTTCTCTTTCTATTTTCTCATTATTAGTGTATAGGAATGCAAGGGATTTCTGTGTGTTGATTTTATATCCTGCAACTTTACTATATTCATTGATTAGCTCTAGTAATTTTCTGGTGGAGTCTTTAGGGTTTTCTATGTAGAGGATCATGTCATCTGCAAACAGTGAGAGTTTTACTTCTTTTCCAATTTGGATTCCTTTTATTTCTTTTTCTGCTCTGATTGCTGTGGCCAAAACTTCCAAAACTATGTTGAATAGTAGTGGTGAAAGTGGGCACCCTTGTCTTGTTCCTGACTTTAGGGGAAATGCTTTCAGTTTTTCACCATTGAGGATAATCTCCAAAGAAGACATACAGATGGCTAACAAACACATGAAAAGATGCTCAACATCACTCATTATCAGAGAAATGCAAATCAAAACCACAATGAGGTACCATTTCACGCCAGTCAGAATGGCTGTGATCCAAAAGTCTACAAGCAATAAATTCTGGAGAGGGTGTGGAGGAAAGGGAACCCTCTTACACTGTTGGTGGGAATGCAAACTAGTACAGCCACTATGGAGAACAGTGTGGAGATTCCTTAAAAAACTGGAAATAGAACTGCCATACGACCCAGCAATCCCACTGCTGGGCATACGCACCGAGGAAACCAGAATTGAAAGAGACACGTGTACCCCAGTGTTCATCACAGCACTGTTTATAATAGCCAGGACATGGAAGCAACCTAGATGTCCATCAGCAGACGAATGGATAAGAAAGCTGTGGTACATATACACAACAGAGTATTACTCAGCCATTAAAAAGAATACATTTGAATCAGTTCTAATGAGGTGGTTGAAACTGGAGCCAATTATACAGAGTGAAGTAAGCCAGAAAGAAAAACACCAATAATGGCATCCGACTCCAGTACTCTTGCCTGGAAAATCCCATGGACGGAGGAGCCTGGAAGGCTGCAGTCCATGGGGTCGCTGAGGGTTGGACACGACTGAGTGACTTCACTTTCACTTTTCACTTTCATGCATTGGAGAAGGAAATGGCAACCCACTCCAGTGTTCTTGCCTGGAGAATCCCAGGGATGGGGGAGCCTGGTGGGCTGCTGTCTATGGGGTCGCACAGAGTCGGACATGACTGAAGTGACTTAGCAGCAGCAACGCATATATATGGAATTTAGAAAGATGGTAACAGTAACCCTGTATGCTAGATAGCAAAAGAGACACAGATGTATAGAACAGTCTTTTGGACTGTGGGAGAGGGAGAGGGTGGGATGATTTGGGAGAATAGCATTGAAACGTGTATAATATCATATAAGAAATGAATCGCCAGTCCAGGTTTGATGCAGGATACAGGATGCTTGGGGCTGGTGCACTGGGATGACCCAGAGAGATGGTATGGGGAGGGATGTGGGAGGGGGGTCCAGAATTGGGAACACGTGTATACCCATGGCGGATTCATGTTGATGTATGGCAAAACCAATACAATATTGTAAAGTAATTAGCCTCTAATTAAAATAAATAAATTAAAAAAAATAAAAATAAACTGTGGGAGGTGATAGATGCTAAAAAAAAAAAAATCCACTGGATAGTACCAATGGACTTTTCTAGGCTGCTACATATTCAATTATTACATATAGAATATGTGTAAATTCATTGAGGGCTTACTGTGTGTCGAGGACTGACCAAAGCATTTTATTGAATTAACTCATTTATTCTTGACAAAAATCCTGTGAAAATATATGTCACTATTGTTCCTTTTTACAGATGGGAAAACTGAGGCTTAATAAGGTCCCAGAGCTACTTAGAAAGAGTTGAGATTTGAACCCAGGGCTACCTGATTCCAAAGACTGTAGACTGTACTACTAAGTGATACTTTTTTCTCTAAAAGTCTCTATATAAGACCTACCTCACAAATCCTTGGTAAAGATTAAGTGGAATAATGTTGTAAAGGTCTTAGCATGGGGCCTGACTTATAGTAGGCACTAGGTCAATAGCATCTATTACTAATAATGTTACTATTATTTCAAGTAATTTATTTAAAACAGTAGTTAATTTTCTTATATTACTATTAACTTGTTTGGAAATGTTTGTGCTATTTGTAATGAAAAGCTTAGGCTGAATCGATTAGAAACCAGAGCAGGTTGTAAGGAGTGTTTTTAGCATATGATTTACAACAGCATTGCAGCAAGCTACTGAAGACCTTCTTTCCATTCCAGAAATGCCAAACAGCCAAGAATACCTCTTTCTTGCAACCAGATTTTGAAATCAGTTGTCTATGACTGAGCTATAGGGAGGAATGCAAGAGATCATTTTTATTTATTTATTTATTTTCATAACAAACATTTGAAACAAGAAGAAGCAGGAAGCCTCAGTTCCACATCTGAGCAACCGCAAATCAATGGATAAAGTTCTCTGGGAACAGACTTAAAAGTGCAGTATGTCAATCATAATCAAATTTAACTTAAGAGAAAAAGAAATGAAATCCTGCACTGCTTCTCCAGCATAAGCCAGATTCTTCGCACATGAAACCAGATGATTGACTGTTACCTACTTTCCATAACAGAACATCCCCACCCTCTGCAGCTTTCTTTCTGCACAGTTCTGATTAGCTGACAGTGTGGCGATAGTGTATCGTCACAGTAGTAATGTAAAATGACCCAGATAGTGCAAGGCAAAGTTGAAATCACTGGTGGGCCAAGAACAGGTCTTTGGCTGGTGTGGAGCCTGGCGGGCTATAGTCCAAAGGGTCACAAAGAGCCATCCATGACTGTGCGACACACACACACACACACACACACACACCCCATTTTTAGAACAGAACCCAGCCCACAATGGGAAAATAATAAGTATTGAACAGATGATTTGAAGAAGGAACAAGTAAAATGACGCACAAATGAATGAATCCATTGAATTTGGAGTTAGAGCTGAGTTTGGGGCCCAATTCCTCTAATTACTTACCTTCTCTAAGCTTCTTCATCTGTAAAATGGAAAAGCTGATGCTACTTCATAAGGTTGTAGTAAGACTGAACTGAGGTGAGACGTGTGAAGCACATCAACAGCATGCCTGACACATGGTGAGCCCCGTATCAAAGCTGGTCTGGAATATAATGAGGTTCAACTTCCAGGAGGAAACACAGGCTGTGAAGCTCAACAAACCGTAGTCGCAAGCAAAACTTAGCCAGCTTAGTGACTGCGAGATCTCCAGCAACTTACTTGATCTCTCAGAACCTCAATTTTCTCATTTGTCAAGTGGAGTCAATAATAGCCACCTTGAAGTGTTATTATGAGAACTAAATGTGTTATACATGGGATACACAGTGTCTGGTACACAGTAACTGCTCTCTAAATGACAGCCATAAGTATGAATACTGCAACTTAATTTTTATTATGAGTAAATAAAATCATTGGCCTTTAAAAGCAACAGAGTGCTTTTATAATAGCTTAGGAACACAGATTCTGGAGCCAAACTCCTTGGGTCTGAATCTTGGCTCTGCATCTTTCAAGCTGGGTTAAGTAATATATCCCATCTGTAAAGTGGGACTTTTTACAGTAAAATGGGACACTCCTTGCGTCATCCCATTTCACCAGCCACCATCTTGGCACATGTCTTGAGAATAGAGGGGTCACGTCAAACTTTGCCCCTACACTGAAGCTGAAACGTAGCTCCCATTTGGCAGGGCTGTTCAGTGGTCCGTCTCTTCCCTTGACTGTCAGTATCGAAAACCTAAGGCTCCCTTTGGTCATTGGTCTGCCTTCAGCCCTCCATCAGACCACTGAGGCAATATTTCAGTCCATCGTATCAATCCCTGTAAGAAATCCTATAGGCCAGGACAGATGCAAAAGGCATGCTGGCCTTGTAAAAGCTAAGCTAAAAAATGGCTTCCAGTGCCATCTCAGGTTCAAGTTCCAAGAAGCTGTGACATCGGTGACCCAAAACAAAGCAAAGGGCATCACTGTCAGTGGAGCCTGAATGTAAATGTGCTTCCACTTGTTAACCATAGACTGGAGTTAAACGGTCCCATTGCACATAACACTTGAAATGTGGCTGACACCAAAGTAAGATGTACGGTAGGTATCCATTACACACCAGATTTCAAAGACTTAATACCAAAAAAAGTAAAATGTCTTATCTGTAATTTTATAATGTATGAAATGATAACATTTTTAAATATTGAGCTATCTTATATTAATACACATAATGTATTACTATAATTGCACCAATCTCTTTTTGCTTTTTTTGGAAAAAATGTGGTCACTATTAAACATAAAATTACATATGTGACTCCCAACTCTGGCTCATGTTCTATTTCTATGAGACAGCACTGGGCTGGAATCTTGATGTTTCCAGCCCAGGATGGGGCCGTGCAGTTCTTTCAAAACTTCAGGCATTCTCTGCCCCGCTTCTGTCATGTGGGCCACAAGTTATTTACTGTTGTTCTTTAAATTAAATTATTTTTTAACTTCAATAAAATCGATTTTTGAAGAAAACTCTGTACCACTCCTGAATATAGACGTCTAGTGTTATTTGACATAATTAGAAGATAAACCCAGAAATGAATCAATGGAAAATAAAGAGTACTGTATTCCAGCCAAGTACCATTGTTTGCCTGAAGGCTCTGAGCCTGGGGCCAATTTTCTTTGATAGGTGGATATTAAGTTTATTAAATAGGTATTAGAGACATATTAGCAGCCATCTGAGACTTTCTTCTTTACCATCCATATAGAAAGAGAATTGTGAAGGAGAAATAATTTTTTTCTTTGTGCTGCTGCTGCTGCTGCTAAGTCGCTTCAGTCGTGTCCGACTCTGTGCGACCCCATAGACAGCCTCCTACCAGGCTCCTCTGTCCCTGGAATTCTTCAGGCAAGAACACTGGAGTGTGCTGCCATTTCCTTCTCCAATGCATGAAAGTGAAAAGTGAAAGTGAAGTCACTCAGTCCTGTCTGACTCTTAGTGACCCCATGGATTGCAGCCCACAAGGCTCCTCTGTCCATGGGATTTTCCAGGCAAGAGGACTGGAGTGGGGTGCCATTGCCTTCTCCGTTTTTTCTTTGTAACTTAGTGTAATTTCTTGCTATATCTGTGTTCCCACAATTAGGTAGTGGAAACTTCAGAACAGCTGGGCATAATGGAAAGCTGCTCACTTTCATCCAGCCCAAATTCAAATCTCAGTTACTTATGACAATTTGAACATATCATTTAACCTCCTTGGATCTGTAAATGAGTATAATTATCTTCACCATCCCTCAGTGATTATGTAAATCAAATGATCTTCTGCCATGAGTGAAAGTCTCTCAGTCGTGTCCGACTCTTTGTGACCTATAATACTGGAATGGGTAGCCTTTCCCTTCTCCAGGGAATCTTCCCAACCCTGAGATCAAACCCAGGTCTCCCAGATTGCAGGCGGGAGATGGTAAAGTTGGATTCTTTACCAACTGAGCCACAAGCATCTTCTGCCATAGCATGTTAAAAACTAGACGTTCTCCAGAAGTCAGATGTAATTTTTATTAGTGTTTCAAATGAAGTAATGAAATAAACCTGTGAGAGAACAGAAGGTTATCATATTCAGCCCACCGCTTGGCAATTGTCTCTTCAAAGACAAATCCAAAGCTCTTCCCTGAACAGAGCTTCTCTCATGGTGTTTGATTTTTGTGTTTCCTAATTCACAGCTTCATTCTGGGAGTCCTGAAAGCTGACTTAGAAAAGTGAATCCAACTACACTGAGGATCAGTGTGACTCACTGGATTGCCCAGTTTCTAGTGTAGACTCCCCATATAGGTGTCAGCCATGGTGAAAAGAGCAAAGCTATCAAATAGGATAGATAATTAAGTCATTGGAGTTGACATGTTGTGAATATTTGCTAACAGAAGTGTGAAATTGACTATGTTTACCAATATCCAGTGGAGCTGCAGTGTGCCATCAACAGGGAGAAATAGAGACAGGTTTTTGTTGTTGATTGTTGTTTAGTCCCTAAGTCATGTCCAACTCTTTGCAACCCCATAGACTTTAACCCACCAGGCTCCTCTGTCCTTGGGATTCTCCAGGCAGGAATACTGGAGTGAGTTAATATGTCCTCCTTCAGGGGATCTTCCCAACTCAGGGTTCAAACCTGTATTTCCTGTGTTGCAGGAGGATTCTTTACCACTGAGCCGCCAGACAGGTTTACCTGGTTCTAGAATACCAAGTTTTCTGTCACCAAAGATGATTCCCTCTTATATTCCCCAGACTGAGCCAGGACAAGCATCTTTAATATATTAAATTACATTCTAGTAAAAATGAGCTTGATAACAGTAAATTAGGAGAGCTGGGGGCAACAAAAACACACCCAACCAACAAAATGGAAACAAACCATCCAGGCAGCATGAAGCCAGGCTGCTCCCTCTGCTGAGGAAGCTGTTTTCTTGGATCATTGAGCAGATTCTTAACACATGCTGCAGAAACACAACCACATAGCGTGTCCGTGTTCTTTTGGAACAGTGAGACCAGGAGCTCAGAGCAAAATTTATAAACCACTTAATGGGCCATGGGCACATCATTCAGCCTTCATGGTCACAGTTTCTTCATCTACAGTATGGAGCTAGTAATGTCTGCGCTGGCTACTTTTTGGGGTCTTATGGGGGCACATACATACATTGAGAGTTTTGGGGAAACATTAAAGCACCTTTTGAACAGCAACCCCTCCTTTCTATGAGAGGAAATAGCACAAGCAAAGGTAGCAGAAGATAGCTTTTATGTGCATCCTGGTAACTTAACAGTAAACGTTACAAATTTATGTCTTGAGTTTCTTCCATGCATACTTTATCTCTGTTAGATAAACGAGGCATAGCATTTATCTCCCCTGGCACAGAAGGTTATTTTAGGTGGACCATTAACATGGCATTAAGTAAGATGAGTGAAAAGTTGCTCCATATTTAGTTTAAGCCTTCTAATTAGGTCATGCTAGTATTTCTTTAATATCCTTTTAACACTCATGAATCTCCTTTTTAACAGAGATCCTAGATCCCAAATCCTTGTGCAAACATCCCCAGCTAGAATTTAAAGTATTTTCACTGTATAGCCTTTATGTTTGCAGTTTTCTTCTATCTATAACAAGTTGGTTGGTTTAACATTTATTGGACACATATAATTTCCTTCTAAGATAACCTTATTTACGTAAAAAGGATAATTTGCTGTAAATGAAATGTTGAACAATAACACAAGAGGTATGCACATAAAATCAGAATTGTTCAGGTAGTACCAAATGACTGAAACTTAGCATCAACTAAGATAGCTATCTACCTAAAATACACTAAAGAAAGCTCATGATATGGCATAGTAGTCAAGTGAGGCACTAATTATAAGGAAAGCATTTGGCCTGTCTGTTCTTCAGTTTCCTCTTAAAAGCAGGGCTAACCTAAGGATCTCAGCTACAAGGTTACTGATGTCTGCAAGTGGTTTAGCAGAGTGCCTGGCATACAGGAAACACTCCAGCACACAGGTGGCAGCAGCAGTCTCCTAAGAGCCACTAGTTTGGGACAGTTTTTAATGAGCCCTCTGCCCTGTCTACCATGTTCTGTGTCCAGGAGGTGACTTGCATGAATCACAGGGAGTTCCAGGCGGGTTTGGCCAATTGGAGTGAAACCATGGCTTAAGTCCATTTCACCTACCTTCCTTAATCACAGTTATTTTAAGACTTACCTGTCCTCCAAGCAGAAGGAAACTGGAATCAGCTGTGTTTAGTTCCAGCTGATCTGATGAAGACGGAATAGAACCCACGACCTTCAACTGGGTATGACCAGTGTCTGCTAGTTGACCTTCTGACATCAGTGGGCCAGAAAAACTCCAAGTGCAGAGACCTGTTAGGCCTAGTTATGCCTGTGCAGAACGAGGATTCTTGCACTTTCTTTCAATCACCTTTCCTCACCTTTCCCCACACTCCCTTTGCCTAAACCCGCTCTGCTGCCTTATCCCATAAACATCCACCCCTTGCCTGCCTTCCAGCAGGCAAATGTGAGATTTGTTTTCCCATCTTCTCACTTGACTCTCTTGCAAAAAAATCTTTTCTTTGGTGCACTCCTAGGCTTGTCAGGGTTTTGGCTTGCTGAGCATTGAGCAAAATGAACCTGGTTCAGTAGATTAAAGCAGCACTCCCCAACCTTTTTGGCATCAGGGATTGATTTCATGGAAGACAGTTTTGCCTCGGGGAGGGGAGGAGGGATGGGGGAGGGGAGGGGGAGGAGAGATGGTGGTGTGGGGTGGGGGCAGGGAAGGTTTGGGGATGATTCAAGTGCATTACATTTATTGTGCACTTTATTTCTATTATGATTACATCAGCTCCACCTCAGATCATCAGGTGTCAGATTCTGGAGTTTGGAGATCCCTGGATTAAAAGATGGGAAGAGAGTGGGGGTCAGGTTTGCTCCCAAATCTCTCCCTGAATGTAGCTTCAAACTTAGATTACACCTGAAGTCCAAAAAAAGTTCAGGCTAACTGATACTCGAGTTAGAATTTTGAAATAGTCTCCCAATTGTCACACTTTGCTTAATTATAGAAAACCTGACTTGAGGCTGCTTTTTTTATTTTTAATAGAAAAACTCCATTCTAATGACATTTTTTGTTTGGTCTAATTATAAATCCTGGTACAAATAGGGCACCTGAAGTTCTGTCTGGGAGAGCTATTGATATAATCAATCAGTGCCTTGATGACATTGCCATGCTCTTTTTATTTTATCTAATTATAAAATATGTTTAAAAACACATAAGCTTACATACCACCTGGTAAACTCCTATATAAAAGTTTATAGAACCAAATTGGGACCATTTTGTATGTTCATTTATTCTTTCTTTCTTTCATTCTCTCAGCAAATGTTGCTGACACCTCTTCTGCCAAGACCCAACAATAGGCAAGGTAGACAAAGTACCTGCCCTCATGCAGCTGACATCTTATCGTGGAAAATAGGCAGACATGCACGTTTTCACTTCTCACAACCATCCAATGAGACAGATACTGTTGTTAGCCCAATTTACAGAGGGCAAAATTCAGGCTTCAAGTAAGTCAAAACATCAGGATTCAGTCCCAGGTCAATCTGAAGACAGACTCTGAGCTTATAATTAATATTGAGATACTTTATACAATATACTGATCCCTGTTTATGAAATGGTACTGGGGGGAAAGGGTTGGATTAGCTCCCCAAAATAACTCCAAGGACATAGGTCCTGACTTCAGTCAGAAAGTTTATATCAAAAGCGATTCATTACTACTTTTTAACTTTCTTAATGCACTTGTTTTAAATTAAAAAATAAATGTTCCTGGGACTTCTCTGGTGGTCTAGTGGCTAAGACTTGTGCTCCCAATGCAGGGGCCCAGCTTCCATCCAGGTCAGGAAAGTAGTTCCCACATGCTGCAACTAAAAGTTGGCATACCACAACTAAGAGCCTGCACAGTCAAACACAGTTTTTTTGTAAAGAAAAAAGATTAAAAAAAAAAAAAAAAGCCGAGTATTCCTTAAAGCAGACATGAAAAGCTATATAGAATAGTCAAGCTCTCAGGTTCTGGAAGCAGACAGCCAGGCTTAGAATCCTGGCTCCCCCACTTACTGACTCTTGACTGAGAATTTTATTTAGCTTTTTGGGCCTCAGTTTCCTCAACTGTAAAATGAGGACAGAATTAGCATCTATTTCATAGGTCTGTTGTCAGGATTAAATGAATTAATACATGTACACTTGGAATTAATACATGTAAACTTGGAATCACATGATAACTGCTCAGTAAATTTTAGGTAGTATTACTGTTATTTCCCTGCTGGCTCAGAAGGTAAAGTGTTTGCCTGCAATGCGGGAGACCCGGGTTCGATTCCTGGGTTGGGAAGATCCCCTGGAGGAGGAAATGGCAATCCACTCCAGCACTCTTGCCTGGAAAATCCCATGGAATGAGGAACCTGATAGGCTACAGTCCATGGGGTCGCAAAGAGTCGGACATGACTGAGCGACTTCACTTCACTTCACTGTTATTTTAATACATAAGTCTAAAAACTTTATTACTTTCTACAATTTCCAACTGAGAGTTTTCACATGACTCTGTTCTTCAGCATTTCCCCATCCTGACAGCCTTTTTAAGTCTATTTCTTGCATAGCACAGGGAGCTCAACTTGGTGCTCTGTGGTGACCTAGACTGGGATGGGATGGGGATAGGAGGTTCAGGAGGGACGGAATATATGTATACATATGGCTGATTCACTTCATTGTACAGCAGAAACTAATACAACATTGTAAAGCAATTATACTCCAATAAAACTCTGTTTCTATTTATGATGAGCATAAGGCCAGCTACTGTCTTGAAATTACAAAGTGTCTATGACCACTAATAAATATGTAATCTCAAGAAAGCAAAGTCCATATTTTACATTTGTAAACCCTTGTAAGACCTGATGCATGACTCAGAAATTATTGTCTGAATAAATGGAGGAGTAATTGAATAAAGGTACCAGACTGAACATGAAGAGAAGTTGTATTTGATACAGTCAGTCTGGCTTATTTATTTAATAACCGTTCCTCCAATTTCTAATTCAAACCCCAACACTTGAGTTTCTCTATTCCAAATGTTCTTTCTGGTTTGAAGCAGCTATAGATACTGTATTTGTTTGCCTTTTTATTTATACCCCCATCTCTTTCCGGAAACAACTTCAAATGACTTAGAAGGACATATGAAATTCAGGATGAAATTAATTAAAAATGAGAAGGAAAGAAGACAGGAAAGGCAGGATGGGTGTATAAAATACAGTTCAGAATAGGGTTAAAATAGCCAGGCTTTATTAAAAAAAAAAAAAAAAAGCACATTATATGAGGGTAACGAATTGGCCTTAAGTTTTCTAAAGGCAACATGAAATGGTCAATTGGTGAGTTACATAATTTACAATAATCCCTGGATGGAAAGAGACCAGTTGTTCAGAAGATTCAGTCTTCACAGTGGACCCTCTCCAAAAGTCACACCTAACAAATATCCACAACAGCATCTTTAGAGTTTAAGTGCTCCTCAGGATCTTGATGGAAAGTAATTCAGTCACAGCATGAGGGAAGGCTAACCAGAGTAAGTGATATCACCGTGACCTCAGATAGGAAAGAAACAGATTTTCTACTTGAGGCATTTATCATTTAAAATAATTCCTGTTGCTATATTAAATATACTATTTTCCTTCCCAGGTCAGTGTTTTGTTATCTAGGTAAATAGGATGCAACATCTTTCTAGTAGACAAACACAAATACAGTAAATCTGAGCAGTTGTCTTATGTTAGAACATGATCTGCTGAAGTCTTGGGAGTGCCTCTTTAGAGAGGGAGGGTCACAAGGAAGGTTATGACAGTAGCCCCCCATCATTAGAAACACAGTAATCATTCATCAATGTTACTATTATTATTTATTTTCTAGAAATTAATATCACAAAACTATTATTCATTTTTCAACATGGTTCCAATGCTATGGAATCTTGGAATTTTTCAAAAGGCAAACCAATTGATTTGTTTCTAGAACTCACTTTTCTCTTCCTATTTTATCTTTCTGTTTGTTCCTGTAGGACTTCATCGTCACTGTAGTCTTTTCGTTCTTGTGGTTGGTGGGTTCATCAGCTTGGGCAAAAGGACTGTCTGATGTCAAGGTCGCTACAGATCCCAAAGAAGTATTGTTACTGATGTCAGCTTGCAAACAGCCATCCAACAAATGCACGGCTGTCCACAGTCCTGTGATGTCCAGCCTAAACACTTCTGTGGTATGTTTCCCTCTCAGATCTTTTTTTGCCAATCATGGGAATCAGAAAAGTGTCCCAGGAGTCATCTGGGAAATGTTTTGCCTCTGAATGGAGTCCGGTCTAAAAGGTGATAGTTCACTCTATGGGCTAGATGATCCTTTGGCCTTCAAGTTTTCTATTGTCAGAACCCATAGACTTTAACGTGTCCAATTACAGAGTTCTTAACAAGAGCCCGGCAGGTTCGGGCAGCTTTTGCTTGGATGACGGTCAAGTCAGAATTCTAAGGCAGAAGCAGATATAAAATCTGAACTTTAAGACTGAAGTCTGCCAGAAGTTAAAAGGAATATTTGATAGAAGCCACACATAGAATATACCAGTTGATTGTCTAGAGAAAAATACACAGACACAGTAGGGTAAGATAGAAATCAGAGAATAAAAAATACCTATAATAGTTATGGTAATTTTTTAATCTTCTCCATGCTCTTGGTTTAGTTGCTTGATAACTTCAGAAAAGCAGAGCTATATTAGTTGAACAAAGTCCAGTATTATCATCAAGTATATGATTCTTGCCAGGAGACAGGACATCTGACAGATAGCAGAGCCACTAAATTGGATTCTTATTTCATGAGTGTAAGAACTTGTGTTATTCCAAAGAAGGAAACTATATCTGAGAGACAGAAGCTATAATGACAGCAAAAAGTAGTAGTTACAAAGAATAGAAGGGCCAGCAGTGTTCAATGAAGGACCGACATTCTTTAGCAACCTTTAAAAAATAATTCTCTTTCCCTCAAGGTTAACTTATGTTTCTACAGCTTTCTGGAATTTAAGAAGGCATATGAAAAGGGAAAAAGATTGGCTCATCGGCTGCTGATGATTTGACTGTGAATCTTGCCTTAGTAATAAGAAAATAACATTGAAATAAACTATTATTAGGATCTCCCAGTAATTTTTACCTATTTCTAGCCACACTTGTAGATGAATACTTTGAGGTATATGTTAAAATATATTTTACTACTGCTTCTATAGTTTGTTTACAGGCAGTGCTTAATGAAAATTATTATAACCCTGATCTTGGAATCTAAGAGAGCAAAGATGAAATCGTTCAGTATGTTTGTTAGTTCTTTTAGTAAATGATGACATCCTCCATAGTCCATTTAATCCCTCTTCTGATGTCTCTTCCAACAAGGCGTTGCAAGTTTTGAATGAGAAACAATGAGACATATGTCTTAAAAACCAAAAGAATAATGGATGGAAAGCAGATCGTGTCACGTGTGTGGAGGGGTGGGTCTGGTGCTGTTGTGAGTTATCCATAAGTTATCCATGTCAGTGTCCTCCAGTTCCTCGTGGCAGAAAACCACCTAAACTGGCTAAACCAAAACAATCTCCTGATCGATAAAGTCTGTTCTTTGTAGCCCAATTCCGGAACCAGTGTCTATATGAGGTGTAATGATTGGGTTGCAAGTAACAGAAAGTGACAAATCATCCATAATTTCTACTTCTGTTTCTCCACCAATGCAATCTTGATACATCTTGTCAGATCATCTAAATGTCCTCTCCCATTCTTTCTCATGCTGTGTAGTCTCTTTCAGCCTCTCTTTCTGTTGTCCCACATCTAGGCTAGAATAAAAATACCGACTCTGATTTCAGTTGCAACAAAATGGCAAGGGAAGACTCAAGGGCCCATGTGCCCCTAAAACGTGCCAGCCAAGAAGTCTGTGATACATCTGTGATGATAGTAGAGTAAGACACCTATTACAATAGTGATAGGCGTCTACCTCTATGATGTGAGAATAAGACATCACCACTCCTTAAATAGGCCCATGGCCATGCCTTGTGTACATTCTTACTTTAAAGCTGCATTCCCTTAATTTCTAGGTTCTTTTCAGGCATCCCTTTTTTAGAAATGAAGTAGCATCAGGGGAAAGGGAGTGATCAAGGAATAGAAAACAGATAAAATTATAGTCCTGGGTAGAACCATCCCTTCATATCTGAAAAGATTCCATGACAGTTTTTTCTACTCATATTAATCTATACTTTCAGAGGTGTAATTTAATCAAGATCTCCCCCTTAAGGGAAAATACCCTAGTTATTGTACACATGGTTAAAATGTCCTGTGTGTAAATTAGAGTTGTGTCAGTGATCACCTAATTCATTTTGATCATGCATCTATTATACTATAAATACCTTAGTTATGTTTTGTATCTCCCTTAGCAAAGAGCCTAGAGTATGGCACACAATGTTAAATAAATCTCAGTTAACATTAAAGGAAGAAAAAAGGATGGGATGGGGAGAGGGATGGAGGGAGGGATGGAAGGAGGGAGGGGAGGAGGGTGAGAGGAAGGTAAGGAAGTCTGGATAAACTGATTTTCAGTGAGATCTTTTAGGAAACGGTGTCTTTTGTTTTTTAAGATTTGGCTTTCCAATCATATTTTTAAAATAGTGCCATCAGTTTATTTTATTTCATTTTTGGCCACGCCACATGGCACTTGAGATCTTCGATCCCTGACCAGGAATCGAACCCACAACCCCCTGTAGTGGAAGCACTGGAAATGGGGAGTTCCTAACTACTGTACAGCCAGAGAAGCCCCTAGATGCTCAGTTTTTATCTTGACACCTCAAGAACATGGCCTCATTATCAAAAAGCCTGCTTCAGTTTATGTCTCAGGAAAAGTCAAATGAATACAATTCATGGAAATATTTTAGAAAGTGATTCAAAGCATAATTTACAGATCAGTGTCCAGCACTGTCTAGCTGCCTTACACACGCCCTGTTTGATCCTCACAACTATCCACCAAGGAAGGAATAATTGTCTTCATTTCATAGAATTTTATAAATGCTGAAGTTCAGAGGCTAACTGCCTTGTCTGAACTCATAAAGCAAAAAGTTGCAGAGCCCAGGCCATTCAGATTCCAAAGACAGAGGGATGGCTCCAAGGCTGAGATTCAGATAATATGCCCTGATCCACCTGCTGCTAAAATCATGAAGCTTGGAGCTGGTGTTCCAAGCTCCTAAGATCCCTCATCTTGACTCCCTAACCCGCTACTTCCATCCCCAGGTCATTCTGTGGCATCCCACCATCCAGCAATTAAGGGATAAATTACTTTGATATAGCAAAGAACTTCTGGAAGCCCACTCCAGAACTGTGACTGCTGCCCAAGTTCATTCTGATTGGTCAGCATCCTGCTGGAATGATTACTTAATATACTTTAATGTCATCACAGCTTTGTGTCACATACTCTCATTGTCTGTCTCTAAGAGGGGGCTGCTAAAACTGGCTGTGCTTAATTCACAGTCAACTGATCCACTTTGGAAGAGGCTGCAAAACAACTGTTCTCTTTGGGCCTCTTACAGTAGCAAACAGCTCAGTTTCCATAAAACACTTAGGACCCAGGGAAGTGACACCCAGTCCTCTGGCTCACCAGGGACATACTTCTGGAGAGTGAGAGGAGTTTCCATAGGCAAGTCTCACATTCAGTTATTGAGAAAACATTTCATACTTCTCTGAAACCTGGACTTCAGAGTATTGTTTGGGCATTCACTTCTGACTGTGAGAGGCACAGAATATACAACTATTCAAAGAAGCACAACTTCTGTGTACACTGCCATGCATGTGCTTGTCTGTGTACCACCTATACCATTGCTTCCTCCATACTTTTTAAGTTGACTCATTTTATTTCTGTCATTTCAATAAATGCAAAAATAGTATCTCTAGCATTAAAGTAAAGGTTACCTTATAAGTTAATGGTCCATCATTAAAATGAAAATAACCCCACATCCCCTAAAGATATTTTACACCATTTTACATCATTTGGGGAGATAGTGATGGATTAGGTAGAGGCTCAGACTCTGGAAAATCCCATGGATGGAGGAGCCTGGTGGGCTGCAGTCCATGGGGTCTCTAAGAGTCGGACACAACTGAGCGACTTCACTTTCACTTCTCACTTTCATGCATTGGAGAAGGAAATGGCAACCCACTCCAGTGTTCTTGCCTGGAGAATCCCAGGGACGGGGGAGCCTGGTGGGCTGTCATCTATGGGGTCTCACAGAGTCGGACATGACTGAAGCGACTTAGCAGCAGCAGCAGACTGTGGAGTCAGGTAGAACAGGTCTTATCCCAGGTCTGCTACTAACCAGTCACGTGGCCATAAAAAAGCTCCTTATCTTTGCTGCACCTGTTTTCACATCTTTAATATGAGTGTAATAGCACCTTCCATGACTAAATGAATAGATACACATAAAGCCCTTCTGTTGTTGTTCACTTACTAAGTTGTGTCCAACTCTTTGTGACCCCATGGACTGCAGCATGCCAGGCTTCACTGTCCTTCACTATCTCATAAAGTTTGCTCACACTCATGTCCACAGAGTCAGTGATGCCATCCAACCATCTCATCCTCTGTCTGCCTAACACATAGTAAGCTTTCATGAAAGGTCATATATTCTAAATGAAACAGTGACTTCAACACCAGAAACTGGAAGAAGCCTCTGCATGGAGGTGAAAAGTGACCTTTTGCATTTGAGGGATTTTTCTGAAATTGAGATTTTTCTGAGCTTTCTCTCCAGTCTATCCACTCACTTGCTTTGATCCTCCTTCAGGTCTTTGGATTCTTGAACTTTATCCTCTGGGCTGGAAACATCTGGTTTGTTTTCAAGGAGACCGGCTGGCATTCCTCGAGCCAGAGATATCTTTCAGACCCCATGGAGAAGCACTCCAGTAGCTACAACCGAGGCGGGTACAACCAAGACAGCTATGGGTCGAGCAGTGGGTACAACCAGCAGGCGAGTTTGGGGCCATCCTCAGATGAATTTGGCCAACAGTCTGCTGCCCCTGCTTCTTTTACCAATCAGATGTAACAGGGTAGTTTTGGCATTCTTCCGAAGATTGTTTCTCCCCATTCTATGTCAGTGGCAGGAGAATTTTTTAAGAGTTTCAATCAATTATTAATGTGGAGAGTGTTGAATGTAAATCAGAGATCTGTCGTCCTCATTAAAGCAGAAAGGCCTGGGTCGTGATAAATGGTACTTAAAGATGACATGAGAAGATATATTATTCATTACAGATGGCTAATTGGAGAGTACCTTGTTATATACACATACTTTTATGGTTGTTTTGTATGCGTGTTGAGATAGTGGAACCATTTTGTAGCTTAAAGTCTCTAGTATGTAATATGCATAAAGTAAATTAAATAGCATTGAATTCTTATGCTTTTGATGTGAAAGATGTTTTAATGATTTCTCTAAGACAATTTGGAGTATCACAATGTGCATGTATTATTATTTTTTAGTTGCAGGCCCTGTAGGATTGTGAAGTCTCTAAGTATTGGTTTCAGACAATTACTCTGTATTTTTTTTAATTTGATGAATCAATGCTCATATGATTTAGTGCATGAAAGCATTTTCTTACAAAATGAACATTTGAACTGTATGAAAATTTTCCAGTTTGCATCACGAATTTGTTAAATGGACATTTAAAGAAATATATTCACTACATTGTATATTTGCAGGTTTGTCTCTCTGGGTTTATCTAACCCTGAATTCATTGTGAGTAAGGTTTGGAGTTTTTTTCCTCTCTGATTAGCAGATATTCAGTGTTGTAGATGGTGACTGCCTGATATTTATTCTATTTAGTTAGCTAAATATTTACATTCTTGTAACTTTCTATGGTGTTTTGTGGCTTTTATCCTATGGGCCATGAACAATGGGCCCACTAGCTGTGAGTGTTGGTGGAGTGTTGTTTCTTTAGAATGATGGAGATGTGGGTGTCAGACACCACAGTCAAGATATTGTGCTGACATATTCGTTTATCAAGGATATTCTGGAGAACCTAGAACATGAGCTAAATGTTTAAATCCTACTTATTTGTAAAGTTAATTAAGTCCTAGATCCAATTACTAAGAATTCTGAAGTCTCAGCTCAACTTACAGTCTGATTTGTATGTTACCCATAAATTAAAAATGACTTCCACGAAGCAGTCTGTCATCTCATTAAATATTCTTCAGGATGTATGCATTATCAACCTTTGCCTCTTTGTTTTAACTCAATGGAAACACCAAGGCCCCACAGTGAAGGCAAGCTGAGCATCTGTATCTCCAGATGAAAGTCGTTATCGATGTATAAACTCATTGTGTGATCTGTGATGTTGGAAACATTTTAGTCCAAAAGAGCCTAGATGATGTCTGTAAACTGTTTAGTCCAAAAGAACCTAGATGATATCTGTAAACTGTTTCTGGATCCTGTTGGGTAAATCTGTATGTGATATCTCTTTGACCTTAATAAAGTTATTGCATACAATGCTGGCTGGAAAATGGAGAATTACAGCAGTAGAACCTGCTGAACAATAAGAGAACTAAGGGTAAATGCACAGTCTGTCCAGTCTCTCACCCTGTCCTTATTTTGTGAGCTCAGGGCCATTCATTCATTGATTCCGTCATTCTAGGACCTCCTGTGTACCCTCTTCTATACAAAGCATTGGGGATAAGATAGAAATACAGATGAATGCCCCAATTCAGGAAGCTTACACTCTGTTTGGGATGTAAATAGAGTAAAATAATCACACAGAGAGTGTGTGATCACACATAGAGTAAAATACTCACACACCATCTACACTGTGTGTGAGAAAGAAAGGCTCAGGATTCCACAAGAATGCTTATCAGAGGCACTTCAGCTGCTTAGGGGAAAGTGAACAAGCTTGAAACTGCCTCAAGACAGTAAAGTTTCATGAGGACAAGGTGCGAGGAAGAGTATCCCAGGCAGAGAGTAGCCTTACGGAACTCTCAGATGGCAGGAGGCAGGATGGATTTGTAGAGCGAGACGTGTAAGGGGGGCTTGGAGAGGGGTGTAGCTGCTGATGGGTAGAAGGCAGCGGGAAATCCCGCTTGGGGGCCACGATCAAGAATTCTGTCTTTATCCTAAAGAAGCTAAGGGGAAGCACTGAAGTATTTAAGCAGAGGAAGGACACAATGAGTTGTTGGTTTGTTTTTTTTTTTTTTAATTCGGGTTTAGTTGCTTTACAATTTATTTAGTCTCTGTGCTCAGTCGTGTCCGACTCTTTGCAACCCTTTAGACTGTAGTCTGCCAGGCTCCTCTGTTCATGGGATTTCTCAGGCAAGAATACTGAAGTGGGTAGCCATTTCCTCCTCCAGGGGATCTTCCCGACCCAGGGATCCAACCTGCATCTCCTGTGTTCCTGCATTGCAGGGGTATTCTTGACCTGCTATTGTGTTCGTTCCTGCTGTACAGCAAAGTGAATCAGTTATATGTATGCACATATCCCCTCTTTGTTAGTACAGAGCATTGAGTAGAGTTCCCTACACTATACAGTAGGTTCTTATTAGAACCTATTTTTTACAAAGTAGTGTATATGTGTGTATATTAGAACCTATTATTTACCCAGTAATGTATATATGTCAATCCCAGTCTTGGTTGCTGTAGGATAGAGCAGAGGACATCCTGCAGATAGGAAATAGCCTTGACCTAGCACCCATTCGGAGAAGGCAATGGCACCCCGCTCCAGTATTCTTGACTGGAAAATCCCATGGATGGAGGAGCCTGGTGGGCTACTGTCCATGGGGTCGCACAGAGTCGGACACGACTGAAGCAACTTAGCAGCAGCAGCAGCACCCATTAGGCAGTGAGCTAGGAGAATGGCATGAGTTCTCCCCACATCCACCTCTGATTTCCTGAAAGAGAAGCTCGATTGGACTGCTTTCTTCAGCTCTGTCCAGAGGGACAGAGTGACCTTTGATTCTTACCCTTCCATGAATTCTCCAAAGCGGAGAAATCCTCAGAACCAGCCTTTGTTGTTCATGTTGTTTTACCAACCTCAACAGTCCCAAAACACATTGGGGCACTGATCAATGAAAAGCACTGCCTGGCCTGGTCCAGGTAGAGACATGCTTCCAGAGTCCACTGCAGATTTACAGTAAAGTGCTGCTGTAATCCAACGGGGATTTCATTAAGCTGATTTTATTCCTTCTGGCTTTAAGAAAAGAGCAGTTAGATCTGGCCTTTTAAAAGGAGAATAATCAGTGTGGTAGGAGACCTCAGGTCTCCAGTAGAGCTCATTTGGCATCTGCTCACCTGCTGTATTTCAAGATGTGACTGCACATTCCTGAGCTTTCATTTCCTTGAGAGGAGGTAACGTATCCAAATAAAAAGGCTGGGCTCTGAGATCCCGCCACCTGCTGTCTACTTACCTATCCTTTTCTTTTGTACCTTCTCCAAAGCCTGAGGACTTATCTGAAGCCACAGCCTGAAGGCATGTGCTTCATTTGACTCTCCATAGAGATGCTGGGTCTCTTATAGATATAAAGGTACCTTTTGGCAGAATCATTTACCAATATGAATAAAATCAACTGAATTCACTGAATAAGTTAATTAAGTCACTGAAAAACTGTGAATAGTCCAGTTGAATGAAGAATTATTTTTTAACATGCTTGACTTGGGGTCTAAGGCTTTGCTGGCTCTTCAGGCTTAGTTGAATCCTCTTCAGAGCCCATTGGCTGCAGGTACTTCTAAGAATAACCCTGGTTCCTCCTGACCCCCTGAACCTCCATGAATCGTGGACTGCTGTGCTGTTAGTTGCACCGCTCAGTCGTGTCTGACTCTTTGTGACCCCCACGGACTCTAGCCCACCAGGCTCCTCTGTCTATGGGATTCTCCAGGCAAAAAAACTGGAGTGGGTTGCCAGTTGCTTCTCCAGAGAATCTTCCCAATCCAGGGATTGAACCTGGGTGTCCCACATTGCAGGTAGATTCTTTACCATCTGAGCCACCAGAGACGCCATGGACTTTGGACATTAAAAGGCCAAGATGAAAATAAAAGACTTCCTGAAAGTCCTGTGTTGCTGTGGAAAATATTTTAAGTCAAGTGGAGTATTTTCCTTAAAGGGCCAGGCCCCCTGGTTTATCAAACAAAACTCTTGATGGAGGTTGTAATGAGTCAGATACGTTTCCTGGTGGCTGAAAAAGGATTTGCCTTTGAGCCTCTGCTATTTTATTCATATTTTCATTACCTCACCTCTTGGGGCTTAAGAGTCTAATTGGCTTATGCTGTGAACTAGACTCACTGGCTCATACGAACTCAAGTCATCTCCCTGCTTACTAGGAACAATTTCATGTAACATTGCTTGTTTTGGTGAACGAGACAAAAACAAAAATACAAACTCAGTAGTTCTCCTTATTTCGAGTATTTTCCCTTCTTGCCTGTGAACTGACATTTCTCCTGGATGTTTTCTCCCCTGGTCTCTTCAGACTTTCAGGTCTCTTCTGATTGATTTCCACTGTCATGGTCCTTCTAGAACGTGATACATTCCTTAGCTTACATGTTGTCCTGAGTGTCGCTGCTTTTTTATTTTTTACAAGTCGGTTGTTAATTTTGCACTCTCTGAGCTCTTAAACCTTCTATGAAAATTTCACAGTGAGTAATGACATATGTTTCCACAGAACTTGGCAGCATGGAGCCACACACTCACTAGGAAAGTGTTTTCAAGCACAGCTGTCTCAAATGAGACCTGAGGTTCATATCTGTGTCTTAGGAGCTAAGACCTAGGTCGCTTCTTAGGCACTGATAGATGTAGCCATTAGTTTTATCAATGTTATTTGATTGTGTAAACTCCAGCAGCAAGTGTAAGCATCGGTTTGTAGTCAGATAGACCTGAATTCCTTTCTTGGTTCTATCACTGAAACCAGGCTGTGTGATCCTGGGAAAGTGCCCCAACATCCCTGAGCCTCAGACTGTGATCCCTACAGCCAGAGATAAGGATATCTATCTCTATTTGTTTTCTCTGAAGGCTGAAACAAGTTACCACAACTTAGTAGCATATAAAACACAAATTTATTATCATATTATTTTGAAGGATAGAGAAACCCAATAGAGGTCTCCTTGAGCTAAAATCAAAAGGTTGATAGGATTCTGTTGCCTGCTGGAGGCTCCAGGAGAGAACCCATTTCCTGTCTCTTCCATCTCTTAGAAGCCATTGCTGATGCTCCTCTTTCTCCATCTTCACAGCCAGTGGCAGCAGGTCAAGTTCTTTGCATGTTGCATCACTCTGACCTCCTCTTGGCACCCCTCTCTTTCACTTTTAAGGAAGTTTGTGATTGCAATGGACCAACCTGGGTAATCCAGGATAATCTCCTGACTTTAAGGTCAACTGATTAGCAAATGTATTTCCATCAGCAGCCTCAGTTCCCTTTGCCACAAAAGCTAACATATCCATAGGTTCCAGGGATTAGAATTTGGGCATCTTGGGGGTAGTGAGGAGAGTAGCATTCTACCTACCACACTGTGCCACCAGTATAGAGTAAAATGATATAATGTAAGCAAATTTCATAGCAGCTCTGCCTAGTCAGAGTGCTCAGAAGCTGATAATAATGATTAAAACTGATAGTTGTTCCAATCAATAGCCTTAACTGTGAGAAAATGACCCAACCTATAGCATTAATATGGGGTGAACAAGGGCTTGTCAGTGCTCATGTATAGAGAGACCAACTTTGACAGCACTCCCAGTCAGGTAGACAATGTTTATCACATTCCCTGCTAAAGTGCCCGAGGAAATTAAAATGCATCATTTACAGCTGGACTCTTGAGGTACCAAAGGTTCTTTCAGTCCAGCGGATGACTGGAGAAACAACTGAATAAATACAGTGCACCTCAATGTACTTACAGCCCAGTGGGAAGGATTACACAGAGACCTGAAATTACATTATGTATTCATTTGTTTACTTGTACTTTAAATCTCTCCCGCTTGAATATAAACTTCATTAAGGGCTGAAACTTTGTTTACCAGATTGTGCCCACCTGTGTCTTCAACACCTGAAACAGTGGCTGGAATATACTAGGCACTCAATAAATACTGGTTGAACAAATATGTGATATGTTATACAGATTCTTATGTTAAAGATTGTTCATAAAATATGTAAACTTACAGATGATAAAACATATCGACTTGCCAGGGATGAAAAAGAATCTTAACTCTCCTTTGAAAAATGCCCAGCATGTTCGCAGATAGCTCACAGTGAGCCCCAGAAAGGGCTCCCTGAAACCCTTGACCTGCATTGACTCATGATACCCTGTTTGTAGCACCCCCAGATCACAAGCCGGGAAAGGCCTGAAGCCCACATGTGAAGGACTATCCATTGCATCATCCTGTCCCTCTGCAGCTCTTGCCCCCCATTAAGTAACAAGTAAGCAAATTGCAGGTATTGATAAACCACGGAGGAGATGAAAATGAGGGATGGAATAGAGGATTCCTGGAAGGGTGAGACATTTATCAATATATGAAAACTATAGGTGACCACAAAAGGCCCATCGAAGCATATTTTGTTAGGGAGATTAGAACCCTCCAGATAGATTCTTCAGTGTATTAATATCTTCTGGGCTCAACATTGGCTATCTCTGTTTACAACTTGGTTATCTTTATTTGTATGTATCCAATTTCAAACATGCTACTTGGAAACAAGAATCTCTTCTAATTCATGCAACTATAAAGAAATTGTCCCCAAATGTGTTCCTTTCGAAAAGTAACACTTGTCCTAAATTATATATTTGAAAAGAAGTAATCTCAGAGAATATGAAGAGATAAGAATTCTTGCTCATCAGTGGTATTGGTGACACTCAGGTGGAAGTTAACTGGGGTTTCAGCTCATTTTTATTGGGTATTATTTTTAGGTCTACTCTGTGCTCTGTGAATCCTACAAAGGGCCTAGCAACTTAAAATTGGTAGTGGGATTTTCTCAAGCAGAGGTGCCATGTAACAATTTATCATCATGACAGGTGTTAGGAGTTCAAGGCAACTTGCTGATGCCCCACTTCCCAAAGTCAGAGCCAGGAGGAGATAGATTTTGTTACGGAAATTAGAACCCTCCAAACAGATTCTTCAGTGTATTAATATCTCTGCTGGGCTCAAGACTGGCTATTACTATTTACAACTTGGTTATGCTTCTTTGTATCTGTACAATTTCAAACATGCCACTAGGAAGACATATTGCCAGCTGTTTCAAGTTTTTAAAGGGAAGTTTTATCAGAACCATATATTTAAACCCATATACACACTACAGTGAGAATGTAATCTAAAATAGAATAAAACAAAAGTGCTAAAAGAAAATAGATCTTGCTGGGATTCTGGGAACCCAAGTCTCTCCAGGTTAAATCACATTCTCTTCAGCACAGAAGCAGCAGTAGAGATTTATATCATATTCTATTTTACTTCTTCAGTGCAGATTAGTCTCAAACTCTGACACCAGGCTAGAAAAAAACTTTCACTGAATTTGAAAAGTCACGTGCTGGAGACATAAGCTAAAAAAAATAAAGGTCTGAATGAAGGCCAAGCCCTCTAGTTCCCTGGGGGAAGACAGGAATAGATAAGTAAGCTATTATAGATAAAATGGATAAACACCAAGGTCCTACTATATAGCACAGAGAACTAATATCCTGGGATAAACTGATGAAAAAGAATACTTAAAAAGAATGTGTGTGTATCTATATGGATAACTGAGTCACTTTGCTGTACAGCAGAAATTGACACAACATTGTAAATCAACTGTACTTCCATTTTTTTTAAGTGGGGGAAAAAAATAAAGGAAACAGGAGAGGACAGTCTAGATCCCCATCAGGACATTAGCAAAGGCTCAAAACACTCCTATTTATTGAGCTGAGCAATTCTATGACTTCTCCCACTCTCAGAAACACAGAAAGTGGCTTGTTAGAAATCAGGCAGCACACAGCCTCCAAAAGATCCACAGTAGGGACAGAAAGGGGGAAACATCAGTCTGTCGTGTCTCCCTGGGTCCCTGGTTTTATAGTTCAGGATTTATGTCCTCGTTTATTCTGTAGCTGGTCCTCTGAAGGATGTGAGACAGTCTCAATTCTCTATGAGAACCACGCATGCAATTTTTCTGAAACAAACAAACAAACAAAAATCCAGACATTCTAACTAATTCAGATGGAGATGGCTATAAGGGAAAGGAAGAAAAAAAAACACAGGGTAAATGTGGCACAGAAATAGCAAGGAAAATTTCACTATATGCTTGATATGTTTAGTTTAAAGCCTGAAAATGTGATACTTATTCAAAAATAAGTTAAAAGTTTGAATGTATATCATTAAACACTTTGAGATGACTTCAAAAGCCAGCCTTTTCCTCACATAAGCTACCATCTCAGGAAAATGCAAGCAAGCATTTCATCTTCAGGGTGAACAATCCTTCAGTCTTTCTGTCAAACCTCTTGAAACATATTTTCTGGAGCTGAGCCTTCTTGCCTGATTTCTTCCCCCTGTGGGCATTAAAATCCTAAATTAAGAACCCGAGGATTAACCAAAGAGATTAGAGACCCTCTTCATCAGTGAGGGATTTCCAACAATCACAGAGCTTAAAATCTTGTTTAATTAAAATCTGTGTTAATTGACAGGATAATAAGCATTGATTTTACATGTGTGTGTCAGCCACATCACAGCAATTACCTGGTATGTTTTATTCATGTGGGGGCCACAGACTGCTCCAGTGCCACCAGAACCAATCCCCCCTCCCCAACCTTAAGCACACATCAGAAAGGTCTGCAAAATGACAGTCGCCAGTGGAAAATGAAAGGCTCTCGCTTTTTCTCCCATTACATTGTAAGATAATTAAAGCCCAGACCAATAAAATGTCCAGCATTCTTATTCTGAAATTCAATTTCCACTACATCAGGACAAGCAGTTAAATGCTTTAAGCCATCTGCTGGCAGCTTCACCAGCCAGGCCCATAGCAAAGCCACACTTTTTTTTTTTTTTTTCATGTGGTTTTGCCAACAGTGACCAGCCAAAGAGAAGAAAAGAGTCTGACAAGGGAGCCCCTTGTACTGTCAGCAGTCTAGGGGCCCCAGTGCCTGCTGGCTTCTGGATAACAAATCCAAAAGAACCATTTGATTGAAAACAAACCAAAAAGATATCATGTAAAATATATAGTATATGAGGGTCAAATTCTGCTATGTACTAATAGTACTTACAGGACGCTTGAATCTCTCCTCATCTGCGGGAGTGTGTGCTGGCTGTCAGCATGAAGGTTTAGTGGCAAGGTCCCATTAGAAAGATAGGACCATCTCAATGCAGACCATTATGAGATTGCAACAGCACGGACATACAAAAAAAAAAAAGAGTTAACAAAACGTAGATATAAAAGTTATTAGACGGGCAAGATAAATGAGGAACCATCTACACAGTATGTGGAAGCAGCAGGGATACTGACCAGAATGCACGGAATTCCATCAGTGTGGGTGCCACTATAGGCTGGGAAGCATGGGGAGGGTGTGTAAACTGTAGGTTTCAATTCTGCGAACAGGATCCTTCGGCGAGTTACTTAACCTCTCTGAGCCTGTTCATAATTAGACTGCAAGTATTAAAATCAGCTAATGTTTCTAAAATTACTCAGGGACTTCCATTTCTGGAAGGATAGAGTAGACATATCTTCCCGAATCCTCCTGCTTAGCACAACTGAAAACCCTGGACATTATACATAAAACAAACAAGTCTAATAAATGGACAGAACAGAGACTGTGAGGGACTTCAGGACACAAACCACAAGCCACCGAATTCCCTAGGGTTTCTTTTTCCCTCATATATCCCACGCTAGGTACCACCCACCCAAAACACCAAGGGCACAGATAATAAGAGCCCCAACCTAAGCTTACCCTCTCTATACACAAAGGGACAGGGAAAAGACAGCCTAGCCCGACAGAAAACATTTAGAAAATAACTATTATTCTGCAGCCAGGCACCATTACAACTATGCCCCACTCACAACCAACAAAGATCAAGTGATGACCTTAGACTCCCTCCCTCTCCAGGCTGTAATGAGGGTCCCCAACCACCGCATCAGGGGATGTCAGAGGACGCTGAGGAGTAGGCCAGGACCTTGATCCTCTACAGGTTGTAATAACTCCTCTTACCTGCCGTGGTGCTGGTTGAGACAGTGTAGGAACCCTGGGCTTGTGCCTCACCTGGTAGTCCTGAGGCGCCCTCCCCTTGCCTACTAAGAGAATTTGTTGCCAGCAGATCGGCTTTGAAAAAGAGTTAAAGGAAGCTCTCTAAACATCATGTATTCTGTATTTGACATTTTTATCTTATTTATTGTGTGTTTCCCTACTAGAATGTGTGCTGTTAGGAGGGCAGGGCTCTTTGTTATGTTTTTTCATTCTTGTGTCTTCATTACTTTTAATAGTGTCAGACTAACAGATCAGATCAGTCGCTCAGTCGTGTCCGACTCTTTGCGACCCCATGAATCCCAGCACGCCAGGCCTCCCTGTCCATCACCAACTCCCAGAGTTCACTCAGACTCACGTCCATCGAGTCAGTGATGCCATCCAGCCATCTCATCCTCTGTCGTCCCCTTCTCCTCCTGCCCCCAATCCCTCCCAGCATCAGAGTCTTTTCCAATGAGTCAACTCTTTGCATGAGGTGGCCAAAGTACTGGAGGTTCAGCTTTAGCATCATTCCTTCCAAAGAACACCCAGGGCTGATCTCCTTCAGAATAGACTGGTTGGATCTCCTTGCAGTCCAAGGGACTCTCAAGAGTCTTCTCCAACACCACAGTTCAAAAGCATCAATTCTTCGGCGCTCAGCCTTCTTCACAGTCCAACTCTCACATCCATACATGACCAGAGGAAAAACCATAGCCTTGACTAGACAAACCTTTAGGGCTCCATAAATATTTGGGGAATGAATTGCAAGTTAATTTTTCTGTGTGTATTGCACGGTGCTTAGTTATAAAGGTAAGTTAATGACACTTCTATTCCATATTATTATGAAGATATGAGTATATACACAGCTTTCCTAGGATATATAAAGAACTGCTACAATGCAAAAAGAGAGAGAGAGAGAAAGACAACAACCACCCGACTTAAAATTAAGCAAAGAACTAGAATAAATAGTTCTAAGAAAATATGCAAATGCCCAATAGACACATGAAAAGGCATTTAACATCACGTACTTAAGGAAATGCAAACTGAAACCACAATGAGATAAACTTCATTAAAATGACTACTATCAAAAAAAAGAAAAAGTGGGGCGGGAGGAGAAAAGAAAGTATTGGCGATGATGTGGACAATAGAAACGCTTGTGCACTGTTGGTAAAAACGTAAAATGGCGCGGCTGTTGTGAAAACCAGTATGGTATTTCCTCAGAAAGAGTTTGGTGGCTTCTCAAAGAACTGAACATGGGATTACCATGTGCCCCAGCAATTTCCCTCCTGGTTATAAATCCCTAAACAGTTGAAAACGAGGATTCAGGCATGTATTTGTACACCATATTCAAAGCAGCATTATTCACAACAGCCGAAAGGGAGAAGCCCCTCAAGCATCCACTGGTGGGTGGATGGGTAAATGAGAGGTGGTATATACTTACAGTGAGGGAAAGGGGGAGTGGGCAGTTATTGCTCAAGGGGGAGACTTTCATGCTGCAAGATGAAAAGAGTTCTGGAGATGGATGGTGGTGCCGGTTGCATAAGAATGTAAATACGCTTATTGCCACTAAACTGTACGTTGTAAATTATTAACATGGTGAATTTTATGTTAGTGCATTTTACCATAATTTTATAAAATAAAAACATACCTCCGTAGATAACTAATGAGAACCTACTGTAGAGCACAGGAGACTCTACTCAGTGCTCTGTGGTGACTAAATGGGAAGGAAATCCAAAAAAAGAGGGGATATATGTATACACAGCTAATTCACTTTGCTGTACATCAAAAACTAGCACAACATTGTAGAGCAGCTATACTGCAGTAACATTTTTTAAAGAAATAAGTGAGATAGATTACATTTTAAAATAAATAAAAATGTACCTTGCACCATATCAACCACATAGTAAAGACTCATTAAATGATAGAGTACAGAGATGGAATGTAAAATTAATAGCAGAACCACCTGTGCTTCTTGTCTATAATTATGGCTAACAAAAGGAGATCTGGCTATAGAAGTAGGTCTCTCAGTTTTTTGTACCAGCTTGGCAAATTCAACCAAGAAAAAGGAGGGTGTCAAAGGCTGCAATGATTTTTCCATCTCAAAGTTAGATTGCTATTGCCTGGTTACATAACACACTGTCTCAGCAGGAAAGAAAGTAAGTTGCTGGTCTCCTTTTACTGCAGAAAAAAGAACAGAGCTAGCTATAGAATAACAGAATTGGATTAGGCCTTGAAAAAAAATCAATATCTGTTATCCCAGTGCCCGGGGCCTAACTCTGTAGTTTATTTAACAGAGTTTGTGACAACAAAATTGAAGAACTCAGTAAACTAAATTATTCCCATCAAGTTCCTATTGAAAAGGAAAGGAGCATCTTTACTAACAGAATTGATGACACATTTAGTTGAAGGAGTAAGTTCTTAAGAATGAGAGTATTCTTGCCTAGTGGGAGAAGTGACAGTGCTCGAAGATAAGAGCTGAGCACCAGCACTCAATGCCAATGTTCCCTTAGCTGGGGGGACTGCAGTGGTGTGTGAATAAAGAGTACCATCAATGCCTTTCTCAATAGTGGCTGCAAACAGAGGCAATCCACGTCTCCTGAACTTCATCTTTCTCGAATAACTCATTTACCAAACATTTTAATGAACGTTATTAGAGTAGAATTTTGTTTATGTATACAGCCAGGTGACTCCCTCCCAGATCAAGATATTAAATATTTTCATTATCCCTGAAAGTCCCCTCAAGCTATTTCACAATCACTGTCCCTTTCAGAGCATAGCCACTATTTTATGTTTTAAATAAACAGTTATCTATTTTTTAACTTTTATATTTTTGTATAATTTTAATTATAATTACCACAATTAATCATTATATTATTATATTAATTATTGTGTTATAATAATATAGTATTAATTATTGTAGTTATTATAGTTAATTTTGTATAATTTTTAAAGGCCACTTTACATTTATAGTTATTACAAAATCTCGGCTATATTCCCCCTGTTGTACAGCACATCCTTGAGCCAGTCTTACTGCCATTAGTTTGTGCCTCCCACTCCCCCACGCATATATTTTAACTTCTGTCACCATAGATTTGTTTTTCTTGTTCTTGAGCGTCATACAAATGGAATCCTACAGCATATATGTTCTTTTTGTGTCTGGCTTCTTTATTCAGTATGTGGTTCTTGTGCATATTTGTAGTTTGTTCTCTTTTTATTAATGAGTAGTTTTCCAAAGAAGAAAACCCAGTAGCCAGTAAGCACTCAGTATTATTAGTCATCAAGGAAATGCAAATTGAAAGTTGCAAAAGAAATAAATTTTAAAAAGACTGGCTATGCCAGGTGTTGTTGAGGATGTAGAAAAACCAAAACTCTTGGTGGTGGAAGTATAAAAGGAAACAATTTCTTTGGAAAAGTATTGGGTAGTTTCTAAGAAAATTAAACATAATCTACCCTATGACTAGGAATTCCACTCATATACCTGGAGGAATGAGAGTGTATGTGCACAAAAATACTCTTATAAAAATGTTTATGGCAGCTTTATTCATAATGGTCCAAGACTGGAAACAACCCAGATACTCATCAGTTGGACAAATTGTGATATACACTGATGAATCATTTTTAAGGGCCTAAGTGCAAAACACACTCTGTCTTTGTCACTTTTTCTTTCAGTGGGCTTGACACCCTCTCCCTGGGGATTTCATTTGATTCTCAGGTTCCTGAGAATGAAGCAAGGAGGGAGCAAGTAACACTGTGGACCTCCCAGTACCAGATACCTGGTACTGCTGCTTTCCCCAGCAGACATCACATTCCAGATTCTGGGTCACACAGTCATCAAGAGATGTCCAATTTCATAAACATTTCCTGAACATGATACTAGACCTGAGAGGTAGATACAAAGATAATTAAGACATAGTCCCTGTCCAGGGAAGCGTGATGGGGAGCATGATTCCAGTTCTTATTAGCTGTGTGCTCTCAGCAAGCCCTGATCTCCTCATCCATGTAAGGCACTGCACAATGCAAGCCATAATCTGCCAAAGAACGTTCTAAGAGATGCATTTAGTGAGGAGGAGAAACATCAACTAATTACAAAGACCATTAGAGACATTTGAATAGAGGTAAACTGAGCTTTGGGGATACAGAGAGAAAGAAGCTAATATGTGCTAGAAAATTCTGGTAATATGTCTTATAGGATTTATAGAGAGTTGGGTGTCAGCTCAGGAAATAAGATCTGCAGCTCTAACATTAATGATGAAATAATACAGTGAGAGGCAACATGATATAATAAAAAGAACATCAAGATTGAAACCCTCCTGCCTTAAGTTTGAATCTAAGCCCATCCATTTATTAACCAGAGGATTTTGGACAAGTCATTTAACCCCTCTAAGCTTCAATTCTGTCACTTATAAATGATGACAATTCCTATTCCTAATGGTTATTGAGGATAAAAAATGTATTTATCACACACTTAAGGCAATACCAGTTACTCACTACACAAATTTTAACAGTCACATTAACTGAGTGAGAAATTAAGGTCCCACACACTGCTCTTCCTGGAGTGAGGCTTTGGGTTCTTTTCAAAACGGCAACAGCAATGACCACCCTGGGGCATTTGCTTATTGTCATGACTTTTACAGTGATTATGAGACTCAGGGACTCTAGCAGCCCGTTCAGCCAGGAAAACGCACACCTGAATAAAAAATGTGTGTGCTCCAAGAGGTTCTGAAACTCCACAGAATGTAATCCCTGGAGTTGCTGAACTTCCAGAGCCCCCAGTGAAAAAGTGACCCCCTGAAAAGACCATAAGCTGAACCATCCAAGGCAAATGTCTTAGAACCTGACTTCCATGACTTCCTATTTAATTGGGGCTCAATAAGGAACAGGAGAATGAAACAAAGTGTGAGAGCAAACCTGGTTTAAAAAAACACAAAAAACAACACTCTCCTGTGATTACATTTTTTCTCACTCAGGGAGTTTACCAGACATCAGCACCATTTATAAACTGCTGATCTGCTGACGCAGCCGCTGAGCCCCATGGCCACAGCCATCAGGCAGGTGGTCTGGTGCGCCACTCATTAAGTCCTCATGGAGTCGTTTGTCAAACTCCTGCTTACCAGCCACACTTTTCCTTTCTTCGAGCTGTACCTACTTCAACACACTCAAATGCCATCCTTGTATGTCAGAGGGTCCAACTGGCCATGGGAAGTTTTGTAAATGTTTTTTTTCTCCAGATGTTTTGACACTATGTGCAAATAGCCTAAATGCTCCACGATATTGTGAGATTCGAGTCAAGGAAAGAAGGTATCTTATCACCTGAACTGTCTGTAGATACTGCTATGTTTTGTTCGTTTTGAGAATCCTAAGTTTGATTCAGTCCCGAGAAGAAAGTTATCAATAAGCCTGATTCCCAGTATTTGGCCCCCATCAGCACCATTATCATGGTCATTGTCATCATGCTTCTTGCCCATTCATTTGCCCTTCCCTCCTATTCCAGTCTCTGCCCTTCTCTCTGCTCCCAGGAAGCTAATTCCTCAGACTCCACCTTCCAGGCTTCCTTCCTACTGGTTTCCTGATTGGTTTGGTCACTGGGAGACAGAGGCTGGAGATGAGAGAGTGGAGTGGGGGGGGCGGGGGGGCGGGGGGCGGAATATTTCTTCCCCGTTCTCTCCCTGCTTTGCCTGATTTGCAGCCATGGCTGCCTCCCTTCAACCAAGCATTCTGTCCAATGGCCCCTGCTCCAGGAATCTGGCTCTGCCTCGGCTCCATCATCCTGTGTTCCTCTCTTTGCCCCTGTAAGATAAGTGTGGTAAGCCTCCCGTTGTTTCTAGTCTCTGGGTGCCTCGATACCCATGTTTATCTTCCTAACCAAGGCATCCCTTCATGGGTGTCTCTAGTCCTGCCAGGACCATGATGACACATCATCTTCATGCCATCTTCTCTGTGACTATTATTTATGGATTGTTCCTCATGTATCAGACACTGCTCTGTCCAGAAGGTAAGTATTATTTTACAAATGAGGAGATAGACTTAGCCATCTGAAAGATCGTATCCCAGGTAACACAGCTGGTAAGTGGCAGAGTCGGAATTCAAACTGCTCTAGAGTCTCTTTCTAAACCACTGCCAACAGTTCTCCAATACAGTCCACGTCAGAATCTTCCAGCATGTGTGCTACAAATCCAGATTCTCAGAAACCTTCTCAGAGCTCTCTGCTGAGGAAACCAGCTGTCTGTTTTAATGTGGGCAGTGAAGCTGGCGTGGGGTCATCACCTAAACCAACGGAGCTAATTGCATAGGTTAACTGACAACCAGTGGAGCAGGCTGGCATTAAAACTCTGACCAGCATGGGCAGCAGTAATCAGGGAGGCCAATCAAACTCTCTCTCCCTCCGCTCTTTAATTGAAAAATGCTAAGGAAATTAGTCAAGAGGTAGAGGGAACAAGCAGAGAAGGCAATGGCACCCCACTCCAATACTCTTGCCTGGAAAATCCCATGGATGGAGCTGCAGTCCATGGGGTTGCAAAGAGTTGGACACGACTGAGCAACTTCACTTTCACTTTTCACTTTCATGCATTGGAGAAGGAAATGGCAACCCACTCCAGTGTTCTTGCTTGGAGAATCCCAGGGACGGGGAAGCCTGGTGGGCTGCTGTCTGTGGGGTCGCACAGAGTCAGACATGACTGAAGCGACTTAGCAGCAGCAGCAGCAGCAGAGGAACAAGAGAGAAAAAAAACCATAACGAGAAATAGGCAGTGAGTGAGTGGCATGGCCATATGGTGGAGCAGTGACTAGTGATGCAGTAATGACAGCAGTGTCCCTGGAGCCAAGTGGAAGCCGTAATAATGACTATTCTTAGCCTCTTTTGAGATCTAACTCCTCTCACCCATCAACTTACCAGTGATCTCAGTAATTGCTGGTCATATCTTCCCTGACCCAGACTCATTTGACTGAGTTGACATCCCCCAGCTTTTACAGAAGGAGCTCTAAGCTGACACAAGTGAAATAGCCTTCCTACTGAGCTTCCTGAATTGACTTTGTTCGTTTCTCTAAACCATTATGCACAATGAAGCCAGAATGATGTGTCCAAAATGTAAATCTAAATTTATCAGCTTCTTTGCTTAAAGCTCACAAAGGGTTTCCTAGTCTCTTGACATAAGGTGAAAATTCCCTACCGTAATCTGTCACTTCCTATGTAATCTAGCAACCATGCCTTCTCTTCATCCTTACCTGGAGCCTCTCTCCCTGTCAGCTTCTTTGATACAGCCACTGTGGCATTTGTTCAGTCCTTCCTGATCACCACCATGGTTCCTGCCAATGGGTTTAGCACAGGCTCCCCCGTCTGTCTATAGCGTGGATCCCCTGCCCTTTCACCTACTTCACTCCTACTTTTGCTGTACTTAGTCGCTCAGTCGTGTCCAACTCTGTCTATGGGGATTCTCCAGGCCAAAATACTGGAGTGAGTTACCATGTCCTCCTCCTCACTCCTACTTGGCATCAATCATCAATTCCTCAGGGCTGCCTCCCTGACTTCCCTGACTGATGCCAATCTCACAGAATCCCGGATGCACAGTAATGTCATACGTGTGACTTCTTGTGTGTTACCTGGTTAATATCAGTCTTTCCCACTAAGCTCCCTGAGATCAAGATCCATGTCTGAATTTTCTCATTATTGGGTCCCCAGGACCTTGCAGGGTGGCTGGCCCACTGCAGGCACCAAATACTTGTTGACTGCATGCATGGTTTAATGTCTGTCAACAAATAAACAATAGAATACAGCTCTTCTACAGGAGCCACTGTTTAGTTGTCATGGAGTGAATGACACTGGCAACAGTGGCCAAGCAACTGTTGCTTAGGAAGAGCCAACACACAACAGGAGACCAGAGTATGTGTGGCTGCGTGCACAGTACTCAGGACCAAGCACTCCGCTTGGAAGGGGAGCCCAATCCTCCTGCAGCCCCAACATCTACTTTAGCACCTAAGAACATGCCCAAAAGGTCAGTTGACTCTCCTTTATTGAGTTTCATTTAGGCTTGCAGGTATATTTCCAAAGAGTTATGTCCATGATGTGGTAGCCAAGATCGTGCAAGCGTGGTGCTTATTACCCACTTCAATACATCTGTAAATTGAGTTGGAAAATTAAAGAGAACAAATTTGCAGTGTTGATTGCAAACTGAAAAGGTGATAAAATTAACACAAATGTCTTTGATTGCCTCTTGGAAAACATTCGTAAATCAAAACTGGTAATGATTTTGCTGTATGACATATTGTTTCAAGTATCCATGAGAGAAGGAAATGATTTCAGATCATTCAAATCTATAGAATTATGGGTAATAAATGAAAAAATATCTTCCTTATGTAATTCCCTTAGGGAACCCACTTTGGTTGAAAAAAATTTTGAACACTTAATAGGTGCTAGGTATTCCACAGGGCCAAGGGTAGAAGATATGGAGAATCTGCAGAACTCTTGTTTTCAAGGGCCTCAGAAGGCAATGGCACCCTACTCCAATACTCTTGCCTGGAAAACCCCATGGACGGAGGAGCCTGGTGGGCTGCAGTCCATGGGGTCGCTAAGAGTCAGACACGACTGAGCGACTTCACTTTCACTTTTCACTTTCACGCATTGGAGGAGGAAATGGCAACCCACTCCAGTATTCTTGCCTGGAGAATCCCAGGGACGGGGGAGCCTGGTGGGCTGCCATCTATGGGGTCGCATAAGGTCGGACATAACTGAAGCGACTTAGCAGCAGCAGCAGCAGCAGCACAGACTTATGGAGGAGATCTTGACAAAAAAAAAAAATAATAACAACACGAGCCATATTGCAAGTGTATGTTGTACAAAGTATACATAGAATGAAGGTCACATATCTTATGAAGGGGATAATGATGGTGCAGAGTTTTTAGAAAATCAAGAGTAGAAAATCTTGGAGGGTCTTCTCTGGTGGTCCAGTGGTTGAGACTTTGCCTTTCAATGCAGGGGGTGCCAGTTCGACCCGTGCTCAGGGGGCTAAGAGCCCACAAGTCTTGTGGCCCAAAAAACCAAAACATAAAATAGAAATGATATTATAACCAATTCAATAAAGACTTTAAAAATTCTCTGCAGTAAAATAAATTATAAAAAAAGAAGAGTATCTCGTAGAGAAGACCATAAAAATTCCAAGATATTAGAGTCCAGCTTCCTAACTTTATAAGTCAGAAAATTGAGGCCCCAAGGGTCACAGTCTCTTGACTACTTACTGCCAAATTCCTTTCAAACCCTTAAGTTTTACAGAAAAGAAGTTATATATATTTTTTTCTTTTTCATGTGACTGTTCAGAGTAGGGATTCCGAGTCTGTGGCAGTTTTACTCCATGCAACCATGTAGGGCCCCAGGCTGATGTGGCTTCAAGATGAGGCTTCCAAGGTGCGCCTGATAATTTCTGTGTTAATTGGCTAGAAACAGGAAAGGGCGCAGAAGAGCCTGAATAGAAGGTGGTCAGTTCTCTTTTTCCATCAGAGGGCATTTGCTCACATGTTTACAAGACTACACGAAAGACTAGGCTATATAGGCCAGCCATCGCCAAGTACTTCTTAACCATGTGACAGGGGAGAAAGGATTTTGAAAGACAGGCAGGTGCTTCGTCAGAACACTCAGTGCAAATTTACTGAAAATAATCTTTAAATCATTGTATTACCTTACTTTTGATGCTGATATCAATACCCAAACTCCCTGAATCATTATGTTTCTTTTGTTTTGTTGGCAGCATTTCAATATCCAAACAGCTGGCTTCAATAAAAGGTAAGGCCTGGGGTGATGGAGATGTATGTGTTGCTTCTCTACCAGGAGAGCATGCCAAGGGTTAAAAATAATAGGGCAGTGATATAAGAAAACTTACAGATAAAGCATCAAACATTTATAATGTCCTTTTTAAACATTTGGGAACTGAGGTCCAGTGACAGGAATTAACTCACCCAAATTTAAAGGCTGAGCTATTATTATAGCTCATGGATCCCTGAGCTATAATGGATCCAGGTACATGGATCCCTGACTCCTAATTTAGTGTTCATCCCACGTGGCCACATGGCCCTCCATAGGTGGCGTCCGCAGTGTGTCCAGAGCAAGACCATCAGCCTCTGATGCATGAATGTTCAGTGGTACTCAAGACAAAGTCAAGCCCCAACTGCCTCTGTTGATTGAGCAAAATATAGTGTGCCAAACTCCTGAGGTGTAAACATTTGCCTTTAGAATTTCACTTTATCGGTAAACTATCTTTAGAGAGAACAATATTGTCATGGAAATAACAATGAAAGAAAAGATGCATTCATAGAGTTGGATCATTATCTTATTCCAAAACATGTGGCTTGTTTACAGAATAACAAATACAGCTGGATCCCACTATATTGTAGTTATTTTCCCTCTTAGATGGCTGTTCTATTTTTCCAAAGGAGACACTTAATATTTTTATTTAAATAAATCTTCATCTTGACAAAAGTATTGTTTTTACACCATTGTAGCACAAGTTATCCATGATTTCTGTTTCACAACTTCAGGCACTTTGATAATTGTCAGTGACAAAATATCATGTCCATGACATGATGAATGTACTTGACATTTCTCACATAACAACCCGCTCTGGGAGATTGAGGGGGGATCATAATTCTATCATCCACACTGCCCTCCAACACACACTCACACACATACACACACATAGACACACATCATTCCTAGTATCAGACTCCTTACATTAGACCATTGGGTCACATTTATTCTCATGCTTTAAGAAAACACAGGATAAATAGGGTTCATCTTGCCAGAATTTGTTTTATTCATTGGTAATTTTAAGTTTTATTCGGGGAAATAAGACAGGGCTAGATCATGGAATAGAAGTCAGCACCAATCCACATTTTCTCTTCCTGCTACTTATGCCCTTGACCTTTTGGGGGAGGTAGATGGAATGACAGTTGAACACATATTTGCCTCTAGCATCCAAAATAGATTTAGAGGCAAAAATTTGAGAAGTGCTTGAGTATTGGGAAAACTATTGATCTGGCAAGAAAAGAACAGAGATCAGTTTTTAGTTCTCCCGTATACAACTGATGCAAACTTAAACAAGCCACTTTTCTCCTGTAGATCTTCTTCATTTGCAAAATAATAGTAGGAGTTCTAAACTAAGGTCATTCTGACCCCTTGTAGAAATGACAGTTGTGTTTCTACTACACTAAAATATCAGGAACTGACTAAATGAAATATTTCATGTTTAGGGTTCCACATTCCAGAGCAGCTGAGGCTAAAGAGGCAGGGATGGTTCTCAAGTTCAAGTCAGTTCAGTCCAGCACACATGTGCTAAGGCCTACAACATGCTAGGGCCTGGGAATGAATGCAAAGATAAATAAGATGCAATGACTGCCCTCAGGGAACATATACTCTAAAGCTGCACTGTCCAATATGATACCCACTAGCCACCTGGATATGGGACACTTGCAATGCAATTAGTTTGAATAGAAGTGTGCTATAAGTGTAAAATACATATCAGATGTAAGAGACTTAGTAGGGAAAAAAGTGTAACATCTGAATACTTTGTTCATGTTGATCACAGGCTGAAGTTATATTTTGACATATTGGGTTAAATAATATATTTTAAAACTAATTTTATCTGTTCTATTGTAATGTTTCTAATGCAGCTACTTAGAAAATTTTTAATTATAATTGGGGCTTGTATTATATGTCTTTTGGACAGCACTGATGTAGAAGGAAATTGAGACCGATGAACAGAGTGTTTCAATGTGAGGGTTCAGACAAGTTTATGTTTAGGGAAGTAGAGCGCAAAGGAGGGGCATGTAGCCCAATTCCAGGGTTTGAGAATACACTGCCTGGAAAACAATGTCTAGAGACTGTATGCATCATGGTGAGGGGCCAGACTGCTGTGTGACCTGAGCAAGCTGCTTAACCTCTCTGTGCTTCAGTTTCCACATGTATAAAGCAGAGATGATACTGGGGCCACCTGAGAGGATGGACAGACGTAAAGATTAAATGAGTCAAATCATATAGGTCCCATAAAGGAGTGGCTGGCGTATAGAGCATGGAATTCATAATCATTCATTACTATTGTCCTTCAGAACTCAAACTCCAGGATTGTTCTTTTAATATTGCTTACTCCTCTCTCCCCAGAACTAGAACAGAGCCTGGCAGTAAGAACTTGTTGGAAAGATAGGGTTATAAGAAACTACGGGCAGATTAGTATCATTAAAGGGTAAAAAGTGAGATAGAAACTAACCGGAGAGATGGACACGCGTGCCTGGTGTAACACCCTCTCCACCACCTCCACTCCAAAAGCAAGAGCTGATAAAAGACGCCAAACAACAAACGTCGAGCCTGTGCATTTTTAATAGCACTTCACCCTTCACAATATGCTTTCACATACTCGCTCACAACTCCGTGAGGCAGACAGGACAGGAATCAGGAGGCAACATGCTGAGTATTACTAAGGAAAGAACTCAACCATAAAAACAGGAAACCAGAACGCCTTGCAAAGTATCACCAGTATTGGTAGGATAACTGGAGTGCCTTGTTATCTTTTATTTTTAATGTTTTTCTTGTTCTGTTTTTACCACAAGCATATGTTATTTTGCAGTTAGGGGGAAATCCATGCTGTGTTTAAAAGAATGGAGGAGAAGGGAAAGAAGTGGGCTACTCCAGATGGAGTCTCCCTCTCAAATGCAGGCAGACCTGAACTTCATCAGAGGATTGGGAAGTGTCTGGTTTCCACACTCTCTGTGGCGATGCTCTTAGAAGGACTTATTCCAAACTGGCAGATCTTTCTGTGGCCTTTGAAGGCAGACAGACTTTGAAATCTTGCCCCTGCCACTCCTGAGCAGTGTGACCTTAGATTCTTAATCTCTCCATGTGTCAGTGTCCAATAAGCAAAATTGAGACGCAAATAGCACCTACCTTTCTGGCTTACAAAGCATTAAATAAGATTATGTTAGAAAGACATCTGGCACATAGTAAACAAGAAAAGTGCCCATCATTATTTTCAAGCTCACTCACAGCTTGGAAATTCACCCACTGCCTGCCAGAAGGGCACATTCAGGAGAGGAAGAGGTTATTGTGTCCCCTGGGAAGTCTCAGACCCAGTAGAACAGCTCGTTTTAAAGCCCTCTCTAGTTATTATGAGTTATTAATAAAAAACTCAACTGGCAAAAATTACAGAAGGGATATTTACCTCTTAAGGAATTCAGATATTTCCTCTAAACAATTTGTTTGTTAAAAATAAGACTATTTATACACAGAGTTTATTTTTTAGCCACTTAAATTCAAGGTTACCATCATCCAGCTCCCCACCCACTCAAACACATACACCTCTGCTGAGGAAATGCAGACATGAGCTACAAGAAATATGCCATCTCCTTTGTGTGTTGATGAGCAGGAAAATCTTGGGTAACTGAGGACAATCTAAGTTTTAAATACGGGTTTCAAGATGTGGCAGAAGTGAAGGGAAGAGGTGAATAAGGATAGGAGGAGAACGAGCTCAACATAGAGCCCAAAGACACAGAGAACTTTCTGAGGCTGGAATAGTAGGCTAGATGAAGGGCCAGCCACTGGATGAGCAGACAGAAGCCGTAGGTCAGAATGAGACTGAGGATCAGAAGCCAAAGAGGAAATCAAGGCAGAAGAGGCTGAGGATACAGATTCCACAGACATTTATTGAATAAATATTTGTGAAGCACTTCCTGTATGCTAGGCACTTCTCTGAGTGCTGAAGATTCCACAGGCAAAACATCCCTGTCTTCACGAAGCTTATGTTTTCAACATGAAATCAGATCCAAGCCCTGTCACTTGGTCGTGTATCCTCAGCAAGATCAGATCCTGTCTTCATCTATAAAATGGTATAATGAATGGAAAGACATACTGTGTTCATGGGTTGGAAGTGTCAACCACATGAAGACATCAGTTCTCCCCAAGTTGCTCTCTAAGTTCAATGAAATACCACAATATTCAGGTTTTTTAGAAAACAGATGAGCTTATTCTAAACTTTATGTGGAAAAGAGAAAGCCCTAAAATAGCCAAAATAATTTTGGAAGAGAAGACAGTGGGAGGAATCTTCAGTGTCAAGGCTTACAAGATAGCTACAGGAATCAAAATAGTATGAGGCTGACAGAGGAATAAATACATAGTTAAGTGAAACAGAATAAGGGACCTAGAAATTGACTCACGCTAATATGCTCAACTGATTGTCGACCAAAATGCAAAAATAATTCAACAAAGTAAGGATAGAGTTTTTAAGAGTTGGTACTGAAACAGTTGGTCATCCACAGGTTACAAAAATACACCGCTACCCAAGTCTCATATCTTACACACAAATTAACTGAACATGGATCATGGATTTAAACACAGAACACAAAATTATACACTGTTTAATTATACCTAGGGCAAAAATATTTCATAAGAGGAAAAATGGATAAATTTGTCTTGATAAAAATGAAAAAACTTCTCCTTCACAAAAGACTCCATTGGAGAATAAAAACAATATAATGACAGGGAGAAAATATTTGCATATCACATATCCTAAAAAAGACTTGTGTCCTGAAACATTTAAAACTCTCCAACCTCAAAAAAAAAGGTTTTAATTCATTTAGAAAGTGAGTAAAATCCATGAACAGATCTGAACAGATAAATGTTTCACTGAGGAAGATATACAGATGGCAAATAAGCACATGAAAAGACGTTCAGCATCATTAGCCATTAGGAAATACAATTTAAAACCACAGTGAGATGTCACTATGCACATATCAGCATGGCTAAAATAATAAATAGTGACAACCCTGAATGCTGGCAACGATAAAGGAAAGCTGGATCTCTCATACACTGCTGTGTGTGTGCTCAGTTGCTCCGTTTTGTCTGACTCTTTGTGACCACATGGGTTATATATAGACCACCAGACTCCTCTGTCCATGGGGATTCTCCAGGGGATCTTCCCAACCCAGGGATCAAGGCCAGGTCTCCCAACATTGCAGGTGGATTCTTTACCATCTGAGCTACCAGGGAAGCCCATTGGCCTGTAAAATGGTATAGCCACTATGGAAAACAGTTTATGGTTTCTTAAAAACAAGAAATGGGCCTATTGTATAACCCAGCAATTGTATTCTTGGGCATTTTTTCCAAGGAAGTAGAAATCATGTCTATATAGAAACTTGCATACAAATGTTCTTACAAGCTTTATTTATAATAGCCAAAAACTGTAAATATCCAAGATATTCTGCAGTTGAGGCCAACACCTTGATTTAGAATGCTTTGGCAGATGTTTATGGACAGAAATTGTAGCCTCACCATTTGGTCTGAGTTCTGTTCAGAGATACAGTAAAAACTGAGAAGGTCCACACACCCTTTCCCTACACCCATTCCTCTTAACTGTTGTCCTTCCATTTAACTTTAATCGGGGAAAAAAAAAAAAAAAAAAAACCTAAAATTTTCAATGCCTTCTCTTTAACCATTGAAGAAAATCCTGATTCCTTTCCATCACCTAGGAGTTCAGCATGGTCTAGCCCCTACCCACTTTTCTAATCAAACACTTTCAGCTTCTAGACTCCAGGCACAACTGTTCTTTCAGCTCCTCCAGTGTGCCATACTCCTGACCTGAGCCTTCACATATGGGGCTTCCTGAGCCTGGACTCTGAACACCACCCTTATCTCAGGCTGATCCATTCCACCCTTTATTGACAGGTCCTTCCTCTCATATTAGTCTTAGCTTAAATAATAATCTACCTAGAGATGCCTCCAAGACCACCTATATATATCAGTACTTTTTCTCCCAGATCCACTCTGTCATTTTCTATTTTTTTCTGTCTTTATACCTTCTTTGCCTCATACATCATGTGTTGTAAATGTGCATCATATATGTGTATATAGAGAAACAATTATCAAAAAATATATATATAAAGCAAACCCATATGTATGCATCCATTATCCTCTTGATTACTGTTTCTTCTCCCACTAGATTATGAGATCAATGAGGGCAGAGGCCACTTCTGATTGTGTCTGAGCAGCTCAGAAATTACCAGGAACACAGTAAGTGCTCCATACAGAAGTCAGTGTTCAGACTGATCATCTTTCTTTGAATCCACAATTGTTGCACATTACCTGGGCAGAAAGCTATTGGATTTTGTTTTTCTCTTCATTTCTTCCTGTTCATTCATGCAACAGTGTTTAATGGCACCTGCAGAGAAGACTTTTGAGAGTCCCTTGGACTGTAACAAGATCAAACCAGTCAATCCTAAAGAAATATAAAAATATATAAAGGATATTAATTGGAAGGACCGATGCTGAAGCTGAAACTCCAATACTTTGGCCACATGATTCGAAGAACTGACTTATTTGAAAAGACCTTGATGCTGGGAAAGATTGAGGGCAGAAGGAGAAGGGAATGACAGAGGATGAGATGGTTGGATGGTATCACTGACTCGATGGACATGAGTTTGAGTAAACTCCAGGAGTTGGTGATGGACAAGGAGGCCTGGTGTGCTACATTCCATGGGGTTGCAAAGAGTCAGACATGACTGAGCGACTGAACTGAACTGATGCTGAAGCTGAAGCTCCAATACTTTGGCCACCTGATGCGAAGAGCTGACCCATTGGAAAAGACAATGATGCTAGGAAAGATTGAAGGCAGGAGGAGGAGGGGGCAACAGAGGATGAGATTGTTGGATGGCATCACCAACGCAATGGAGTTTGAGCAAACTCTGAGAGATAGTGAAGGATGGGGAAGCCTGGCGTGCTGCAGTCCATGGGATTACAGAGTCGAACATGACTTAGCGACTGAGCAACAACTACATAGCAGGCATTTTTGCTGGTCACTGGGAGTATAGTGATTTAAAAAACTGTGATCTGTGGCCTCATGGAGCTTGCATTTCAGTTTGAGAGAAAGATGATCAAACATGCAATAAGTATAAAGTGGGAGAAGTTCTATAATAGAGGATGTACCGAGGGCTGAGGGAACAGAGAGGCTAAGAGTTTTCTTCACTGAACCTTGAGTAGTTCTCAGGTGTCACTGTGTGTTCCCCACTGGAAAGGACTGAGTTAGCAGCACACTTTAAACCAGAGAAGCCAGCTGGGAAGATCACTGTGACTGAGGCCGTGATTCAAAGAGATCCCTCATCTATCGTGACATCAGAGGACTTATCCTGGATGTCATTCTCCTTTACCACACTGGCCTGTGTGATGCTCTGACACAGAATATAAACTCCACAAGAGAAGGACTTTGTCTTATTCAGTGAAGTGTCTTAATGCCAGGGACTGAGCCAAGCACATAGTAGGTGCTCTGTAAATATTTGTTGACTAAATGAAATCACATATCAGAAAACCAAGGCTTAGAGAGGTCAGGTGTTTTCCCAAGGTCATATGGCAAGCAGGGGCTAAATCTCATCCTGATTCTACTAATTTTATTTGCTACTGAAGGGACTTTGGTTTTCCATTGTTTAAAGGTCCAGGATCAAACACTGGATGTGTTCCACCCTCAGATAGGTGGCAAAAAGCTAAAGGTCAGGATCACATTGACACACACCTTCCAGCGCTGTTCCCCAGGTTCCCCTGGAAGGAGGAGCCTGATAGTTGGGAGGGTCATTTCTAACCTAGGCTACACGGTTGTACATTTCTTCTCTCACAGCTCTACGCAAGGGCTCAGATCTGGAAAAAGCCATTGCCACCGCCGCTCTGGTTTTCAGAAACTCTTCTGACCCTGATGGTAAACTCAGAAAAGCTACTGCCAAAAATCTGCTGCAAACCCAGTTTAAGAATTTCGCAGAGGTAAGACAATTAACAGGCACCAAGAAATGTGAGCCACAGCATAACAGCTGGCATGAAAGAGTAAGACAGAGGGACTATTTTGGGCTTGGTGGTCAAAAAAAGACCTCCTGGAAAATTAAGGTATAGTTGTGATCTGAAAAATGAGATTAAGAGTGATCTAGGGGTGAGGGCTGGTGGGGAGTGGTGGCATTCCAAGTAGGGAATCTGATGTAAAGCATGTCAAAGACATTTGAGGTCCAATAAGTATTAGTGAAAAGCAGGAGGGAAGTAAAAGCAGTGAGGGAGGAAGCCAGGCAGGTGGTAAGAAGCCGTGTCTTACAGAGGCATAGCCTGTGGGCAGGAGGAAGCCAGGGATGGTTTCTTAATTCCCGAGGAAGAAATTACACCAGCTGCAGTAGGAGATGAGACTCCATGAGGGTGGGGAGTGAGGCAAAGAAGAGAGGAACTGTGGGGAAGGAATGCAAATACAAGAAGACATTGGTTTGGGCTAAGGTGGCAAGTATAAGGGGCCTTTGGAAGGTGGAATGAACAGGATCTGCTGTGACCGTTGAAGAACAGGAGGGAGCAAATAATGATATGTCAGTTCTGACTGTGGGAAGAAATGGGTGGTGGATCCGTTTTCAGAGAACAGAAAGACTGGAGAAGAATCAGATTGGAGGTGGGGTGGGAGGTGGGGGCAGGTGATGAGTTCTGTCAGCTTGTGTCAAGCTTAAGGTGTCCTTGAAACTTTAAAGTTGATAAATTCAGACAGCAATAGGATATGTGAGCAGAATGGTCAGAATAGAGATCTGGATTAAGCGAGTGACCAGAGGGAGGGACCTAAATCCTCTAGAGGCATCTTTCTCAAACCTCAGTCACTTGATGCTATCTTCAGTACTTTTTTTAAAAAGTAGTTCTTTATTTATTTGGCTGTACCAGGTCTTAGTAGCAGCATGTGGGATCTAGTTTCCTGACCAGAGATTGAGTCCAGGCCCTCTGCATTGTGAGTGTGGAGTCTTAGCCACTGGACCACCAGGGAAGTCCCCTATCTTCAAGGTTTTTCCTGTATCTACCTATAGCCTGTATTAAAATTTACTTAGAAGTTTTTAAGTTAACACTCTACTTAAAATTATTTTATAAAGGAACTTGATCACTGTTCTAAATGTAAATTTAGTGAGTGGAAATGGAAGATAGTAAAAAACATAGATGACTGTACATTCTTATCTAATATTTATTTTCACATCACCTAAAATCACGTTATATTCTACCAGCAGTACGTGTTCAAACTTCAGAAAATTGTAGCCTTGGGACAATAGGTAGGAAGAAAAGAGGGCCTCATGCTGAACCTAAACCACCAGCATTTAATGTCAGGCAGAGAGAGAAAAAACTTAAAAGGAAACAGTCTCTCAGGTTCTATGTGTATTCTGAAATACATAAAAGAGAAATATTATAGTTCCTTTAAAATATAAATATGTGTATGGTTTTAGCGTACTATAGTTACATAAGGTGCCATCCACTGGGGAGTCTGGGTCAAAGGCACAGCTTCCTAGGATTATTTCCAAAGAGCATGTGTGAAGTGTTTTTTGTTTTTTTGTTTTTTTATTCCACAAAGAAGTGAATTTTTAAGAAGCCTGTTTCATAGAAACAGTGAATATAATGGTGGTTGCCAGGAGCTGGGGGAAAGGGGTGATTTAGGTCAAAGGGTACACATTTCCAGCTATAAGAAGAATAAGTTCTGAAGCTCTAATCCACAGCGTGATGACCCTAGTTAGTAATGAGGTACTGCATACTTGAGAGTCTCTGAGAGTAAGTCTTAAGCATTGTCACCACACGCATACACACACGTTAATTCTGTGCGAGGTGATGGATGTGTTAATTATCTTGATCTTGGTAATCATTCCACAATGCATATGTATCAAATCATCACATTGTACACTTTAAATATATACGGTTATATTTGTCATTGTTCCACAATAAAGTAAAAAAAGAGCTTGTGCACGTGTGTGTGTGTGAAAGAGAGAGACAGAGACTACCATGTGAGACACAGAAAAATGACTGAAAAGAAATGTTAATAATAGTTAGCTATCTTTAGGTAATAGGGTAAAGGGTTATTTTTACATTCTTCTGTGTTTTTTTTTTCTGTATGTCCAATATTAAATACGTATTGTTTTTGCAATAATTTTTTTAAAGCTATTTTTTTTTTTTCAGCCAGAAACATCAGATAAGATTTGACAAGAGATCCAAAATTCTGAGGAATCTTTACAGAGAGGGTGGGAGAGAAAATCCTATATCATCAGTTTGCATCAAATCTCAGAGAGAAAAAGAGCACTGCATGTACTTGGCAAGTCCTCAGTGAGCTTTTGACAAGTGTGAGAATGAGGACCTAGTGGATGAGTCTCATCCTGATGTGATCCACTATCTCTCTGAGAACATCCGAGGAAAAGAATTAAAACCAAAGTTGCCAGGAAAGACATCTCAGCCTCGTGCCCCTCAGTGTAGACTAAACCCAGGAAAGGCAGCCGATTCCGGGCTCTCTAGCAGCAGACTAAGCCAGATACAGGGCAATCCCGCCCTCTCCTCCAGAAGAGAGTAGAGACGTATTTCAGGGACTTGAGGGGATTGCTCAGCCCTACCCGCCTCAGTCTTAGTGGTCCCACTGAGCAGTCCCACTGCCAGACACGCAGCGTCATGGCAGAATGCTGTCTTGGGCCACCTTCCCTGCTCTGCCCTGCGAGAGTGCCAAAGGCACGTACAGTGAGTGTAAGAGTCTCCGTAACCAACTGGGCTTCCTCCTAAATCCTCACGCAGGGTTCTCTGGGAAACTGAGCTGGACCTTCTGGCTGAGTCCAGGGTCTGAAAGGAACATGTCCTTCCTCATAAACCTAAACGTAATTTGGGGGATCTTATTTATCCCCCTGTAGTCAGTCAGAGATAATAAAACTGAGCACCTAAATGCACTGCTAAGAAGATACAAAAGCAAGATGGCAGGTCAAGCCCAAAAAGACTGGACCTCCATCAGCTCCGTGCTCTTAAAATGCACAGCAAAAAGAGAGGAGATAGACCTCCAGCAATCTCTGACCTGGGGGCAAACAGTGTGCTTCACACTTGTCAAGGGCTGCTTGCTCTGAGGCAGGCAGACATAGGTCCTTCCACCTTCACTGGCAAGTGTCACCTCTTGAGGAGCAGCCTAGAAAACATCAAAGGTCTTAAGCCTGTGAGAGGAATGTATCATCACTCCTGAAGTGCCTTAGTCATGCTGCAATGACCTTTTTTACAGCCAGCACATGGATGAGGGTTTGGGGTTAAACTAAATGCAGTGAATCAAATGACCTTAATGTTTTTTTATGCCACTTGGGAAGATAATTCACAAGCTGAGCTTGGAACTGAAAAGTTTCTCCATTTATGTGCTTTTCACAGGTTTTCCTTCAATCTCTTTCTGAGGTTTGATGAACTTTGGTTTGATTTATGATCAAGCTAAGTGCTAAACAATCTTTCAAAGCACATACTTTCTTTTAGCATATTTTACTCCATTTTTCTGGATAATCAAACTCTGTAGATCACATAGTGGATACCTCCAATGACAAAGGGATTGTAATTTGAAAATCAGAAAGCATAACAGTAACTGTATTTGTAGAGAGGTAGTATAGCTTTGGTTGGAGAAGGAAATGGCAACCCACTCCAGTGTTCTTGCTTGGAGAATCCCAGGGACAGGGGAGCCTGGTGGGCTGCCGTCTATGGGGTCACACAGAGTCGGACACGACTGAAGCAACTTAGCAGTAGCAGCAATATAGCTTAGCGGTTGAGTGAGGACTCCAGAATCAGGTAGCCAATGCAATGAATCCTGGTTCCACGCTCATAGCTATCTGTGATGATGTGGTGTTAGTTGCTCAGTCATGTCTGAGTCTTCATGACCCCATGGACTGTAGCCTGCCAGGCTGTTCATCCATGAATTTCTCCAGGCAAGAATACTGTAGTGGATAGCCATTCACTTCTCCAGGGGATCTTCCTGACACAGGGATTGAACCTAGGTCTCCTGTGTTGCAGGCAGATTCTATTACCGTCTGAGCCACCAGGGAAGTTTGGGGCAAATTACTTTATTCTCACTGAGTCTCTGGCCTTCCACTGTAGAGTGGGAAAATAATGCGTATTCAATAAGGTCACTGTGAGCACTCAGATAACCCATGAAAAGATGTAACACATTGCTTGACTAGTAGGGCTGGTAGCAACTTGACATGTTAATAACATGTTTACTATTGCTTATTATCTATAAAACCAAGGCAGCACAATGAATTAGGCTTTTTACTTTTCATTCTTACAGGGACAAGAAACCAAAGCAAGGTACAAAGACCTCCTTTCTGAACTTGACGAACACACAGAAAATAAGCTGGATTTTGAGGATTTCATGGTCTTACTGTTAAGCGTCACTATAATGTCAGATTTGCTCCAAAATATATGGAGTGTAAAAATTACACAATAATCAGCTTTAAATAAATAGTTAGGCAAATTAATGGCAAAATACAATGTTAAATGATTTAAAATGTTTTCATTTTATTTTTGATCAATTGATCGTGCACCTGGGGTTGCCTAGGGTGGGTCTGATTGCTAATATTCAGACCCCTTGTCACTACAGAAATCTATGCACACTCTTCAGGAATGTTTAAATAACATGATATAATCTCTGATGCTTTATAATATAATAGGTTTGATACCACCAAATATTGCATTGCTTCTGTTGTGTCAGTAGTGTCTTAGAGCACTTCCTTATAGTCACTGAGCCCCTCACTCATTCATCCATCAAACAATGTGTATTGAGCTTCTACTTGATGGTATTGCTAAGGACAAAGTAATGAATCAGCCAATCTCTGCCCTCAGACATGCCTACCAGAGTCTTAGCAGAGGAGACAGACTGTGAACATTTTATCAATCAATTTCTTATACAGTATAATTATAATTGTGATAAGGGCTACAGGTTGCTGAAAGAGTTGTTATCACATGACTGGGGATCAAAGGTCAGAGAAGCTCTACTGGCCTTCTGCAAAAGCAAAACTGTAAGAGGAAGAAAACAGATCTGCGGCTACCGGGACTGTGGGTAGGACATGGAGATGGGCATGAGGGCACTTTTAGGGGGATGGAGATGTTCCATAGCTTGATTGTGGTGATGGGTACATGACTGCACACATTTGTCAAACTCTTAGAACTGCACACACAAAAGCGGGGGGGTGGATTTTACTTTATGTGAATTCTGCCTATATGTTACTTGTTGTGTTAGTCACTCAGTCGTGTCCGACTCTCTGTGACCCTGTGGACCATAACCCACCAGGCTCCTCTGTCCATGGGATTCTCCAGGCAAGAATACTGGAGTGGGTTGCCATTTCCTTCTCCAGGGAATCTTCCCAACCCAAGGATTGAAGCCAGGTCTCCCACATTATAGGCAGATTCTTTACCAGCTGAGCCACCGGGGAAGCCCTATATATGACTTAAAACCCCATAAATCCCAATATCTTTGTAATTTCTGGCCATGATTTAACCAACAATTCCTTGACAATATGATCTAAAAATGGTCATGTCCTCAGGACACACATTCCCTGTGGCTATACCTGAATTCCTGAGTTTAAATTATACACACACATCAGTCAATGCCTAAGTCTTTGAGATAGACTTTCACCAAGACTTTAATTCATTCCAGAATTATGGTAGCTTCCTAAGTTACCTCCCTCACCTCCCCTTTTCCTTCCAACCCAACACTGTAAGCCTCAGAGACACATGTTAAGGGATCCTTTCCAAAGGAGAACCTCCATCCCTGGTCTAGAGAAGTGTTATCTCATCCTCTGTGTGTGTGTGTGTGTGTGTGTGTGTGTGTGTGCGCACGTGTGGGCATGCATGTGCCTGTGTGTGCTCAGTCATGCCTGACTCTTTGCAACCCCATAATCCACTGGGTTCCTCTGTCCATGAAATTCTACAGGCAAGAATACTGGAGTGTGTTGCCATGTTTCTAGTCTGTGGGATCAAACCCACGCCTCTTGTGTCTCCTGCATTAGCAAGCAGATTCCTTACCAGTGCACCACCTAGGAAGCCTGTTATCCCATCCTGTAGTGTTCCAAATCCACCAAGACCAGATTCCTTAGCCCTCCTTACTTTCCAAACCTTAGTCTAAGTTCAAAAGTCTACACGTTTTCCCCATCAGGGAAAGCCCCAAACTTTACCCTCTGTCACCATTTTCATAGAAGGAATGTGCATTCAACAGGACTCGACTCATGTGCCAGGCACTTCATAAATATTAACTCAATTCCCATCATAACCCTCTGAGGTTGGCATTAGTATTATAATCTCACAGATGAGGAAACCGAAGCACCGAGGTTTTGATTTTTCCAAAGTCACACAGCAGGCAGATTGCTGAGTTCTCTGCCCTCCTTGTGGGCATTGTCAATTTTGTTTTAATATTAGACTTCATCGTGAGCAATAATACTACAATTCAACAAAAATAACTGTGCACATTTCAGGCACTGTGTGAGAGAGAGTGTGGTACCAGCTGGGCCCTGGAGAGCCATTTGGCATTCCTCAAATAGAATCTGTGGGATGAACTCCATCCAAGCCCTTTGTATCTTAGTTGAAAGTAGCTGAATATGGCAACCTTGGTGACCAATCAAAAGGTCAAATTCACACCTTTCAGAGAAGGAAAAAAGAGACCCTGGCCAATGCTGTGAGGAAGAATCTTGGAGCCATTCCAACCCTGGGGCTCCCCGTAAGGATTTTTGAAACTCCATTCCAGATGGGAAGTTACTATCCTCTGAGGGGAAAATCATTTATAGAATCTATTTTAGCCCAATGCAAGGAATGAAAGCAGAGCAAAAGCTTGAGAAGCATCAGTGACAGACAAATTGATGAGCATTACCCTAAGACTTTGGAAAGACTGAAGCTGAAGCTGAGACTTCAATACTTTGGTCACCTAATGGGAACAGCCAACTCTTTGGAAAAGACCTTGAGGCTGGGAAAGATTGAGGGCATGAGGAGAAGGAGATGACAGAGGATGAGATGGCTGGATGGCATCACTGACTCAATGGATATGAGTATGAGCAAACTCGGGCATAGTAAGGGACAGGAAAGCCTGGCATGCTGCAGTCCACGGGGTCACAAAGAGTTGACACGACTTAGCAACTGAACAACTGCGCTAAGACACTGGATCCACAGAAACCTCACCCTTGGTTCTAGTTCCAGAACCATGATCTCTACTCTTCAAACAAAGGTTCCATCTTGAAAATATTACTGGTCATCACAGGTGAGCTTATGGATGCAAATCTGTCGTGAGATCCCTTGGTTGCAAACAACAAAGCCCACGGGAATTACATACACACATACATGTACACACACACAAAGGAAGATGGCACAGGTTGTATTTATCTACAAAGTCCAATGGCAAATAAAGAAAGGGCAGAGAATGCAACGAATGTCTACAAAATACTGGAAACAGCAATGGAAAGCAAAGTCAAGCTTTTGCTTTCAGTGTATCTTAAATGAATTGGTTTATCTCCACTTCTGTCTGCATGTGGTCTCTCCCTCATCTTTACCTCTACCTCTGTTTGTATCTCTACTTCTTGACTAGCCTTTTTTCCAGATTCTTGGCCCAAAAGCCAAACACAAAGTTCCCGTCACTGACTTGACTTCTCTCTTTAAATGTTCAGCTAACACTCGGTAGCATCTCAGAAAGCCAATTCCAGTCCCCAGGAACAAGAACTGGATTGGCTGAATTCAAGTAGGGGCCACTCCAGATCAAGTTGTTTGTGGCCAGGGATGAAAGTCACATGCCCACTCAGCAGGGCCTGTGGGAACTCTCCCTGCAAAGTATATGGACAGGTTCTCAAAGAAGGGAGAGAGGAGCTGGGGATGAAATGACTGACAGAGGAAATTACAAGAATCTCTGGTACAAAATCCATAACTTGGATGACTAGGGCAGTGTTATTTGCTTCTCAGGCACAGGCTCAGCAAACATGAGAACTGATGGAATTATCTCCTTTGTTATTCCAAGTGAAACCTTTCTTGAATTGTCACTGTGTAAAAGGAGGTAACCTGAGCCTCCCTGGGAAGTTTCCTGTGATTAAATATAGTTAAGATCTTCCTGTACAAGAGCTGTGAGCACGCTTGCAATTTGGTGAGCCTGACAGAAACATACCCAGTCCTAGAACCCCTAATTTTATTTCAGCATCTAAAAAAGGGTCCCAGTATGAAATCAGGAATTGTGCTTTAAACAGTCCTTTGTGAGAAAGGGGGAAAGTTCTGGAAGGAAACCAACAGGCATCCTGAACTTCAGCGCTGGCAGAGCTGAAGAGAGTTCTTAGCTGAATTCTGAGCTCTGAGAAGGGCCGAGAAGGCCAGTTTCCAGAATCTGGCAAAGGTCAATCCAGCCCATGGACAAGGGGCAACCATAACCCAGCGAATTCAGGCCTGAAAGACATTGTGCCAGTTTCCTCTAATTTCAATCTAGGACACATGGCTTCAGATCTCTTTGGTCCTTTGGTGGGGGAGAGGGGTTGCAGTTTTGAAATAAGCGAAGCCTAGTGTAAAGTGGGCTCTCAGCGTGGTTTCCATTCCTGTGCACGAGGACTCCATTCCTGCCCCATGTGTTCAATACTTCATCCACAATCCTGAATCTAAGAACCATGAACCCTAAAGTTTTTCATACTCATTTGGTGACAAAACATGAGCTGTAACTAACTAGAGGCTGTTCGTGGTTTTGATTTTTTCCACTTCACATGAGCGTTCAGATGGTATGGGTGGGAGCTATGCCACTGGAGGAACTGCTAGCCTGGACAGAGGCTAGCAGTTCAGGCAGAGGGCTGGACCAGAGGGCTGGGACCAGAGGGCTGGACTCTGGTCCCAGCTTTGCCATCACCAGCCCTGGGGCCCTGAGAAAGCCCTCCACCTTTTCTGAGTGAGCCTCATGTTTTTTCAGATCTAAAGTTGGGATCCAAATGGGGCCTGTTTTCTTAGAGAAGTCACTGTGAGAGTTAAGGAAGCGCATAAATCAGGAATATAAAGTGGGCCTGTGTATATGTCTCATATCCATTCTAATTTGTCTCATTCTAGGCAGATGGTCATTATCATTATTCTTGACCATGGCTGCCCCTAATACAGCATCTGCTGCTGCTGCTGCTAAGTCACTTCAGTCGTGTCTGACTCTGTGTGACCCCATAGACGGCAGCCCATCAGGCTCCCCCGTCCCTGGGATTCTCCAGGCAAGAACACTGGAATGGCTTGCCATTGCCTTCTCCGAATACAGCATCTACTACACTCATAAATAACTTTACGAGATTGGTATTATTATCTCCATTTCACCAAAGAAGATGAACTTTAGAGAGGTCGAGTGACTTACCAGGGCCACACAGCAGTAAGTGGCAGATAAACCCGAGGTTTCCAACCCACATCCCTCTTGTGCAGCAGTCTGGCTCCCTTCTGTAATGGCGAGTGGATAGAAAACTACCCAAAGGAGAGCATCGCCGTGACTTAAGGCTTACACGTGGTCATAGTACGTTATTCTCCAAAATGAGGAGGAAGAGGAGGTAGAGGAAGAGAAGCAGCAGCGGCTCACATTTCCGGAATCCACAGGGAATCAAGAAGCATTAGCGGGAAGCAGCAACAATATAACGTGCTTTTCCTTGCCTTTCTATGTCATTCAAGAAGGGAATTTTTCCTCTGGGGGAAGGCAGTGGGATTTTAAAATCTGTGTGACCTTTAGCTCATGGTTTTGCTTGAAGAAAGTATAAACGACAGGAGGGAGGCCGTGGAAGGGAAAGGGGCTGTTCCCAACATGCACGTGTAGGTAGAGGAATGGGGATGCTGATGTGGAGGGTAGAACCCTGAGTTTTCCTCCCAGGTCTGCTCCTGCTCGCCTCCTTCCATGTCTCAGATTCTTCCTTACTTAGTGAAAGGGCTCTGTGACTAGATGTTCCTCAAATCCCTTCCCATTCTGAAATAATCTTTTGTATTAACCAAGACTTAAAGAAAACCATAACAAGTGCCAGTGAGTATATGAACAAAGTTTAATCACTTAAAATCCTATCTCTTCTACTTCTCTTTTCTAACTTTAACCTTGGCAGGCTGTGGTATAAGACCAATACACAGAGGGCTAAATGCCAATAAGCAGGAGGTATCCTAGAGAGTAAGAAAAAAAGAAAAAAGAAACACTGATGGTTTCTCAGTGCTTTGTAGATTTAAAAATCTGTAGCTATGGTTTATATCAGTTTTGAAAGTGCTGCGTAAGTCACACAATTCACGTGGCCATTTACTGGCTTGTCAGTAACATCTTTAAAAGCAAGAGCCCTGCCTGTCTTATATTGTATCCTCAACACCTGGAACAGCACCAAAGAGGTGCTTGATGAATATGAAATGAACAAATTAATGAATGAATGAGTCCTTCTCAAACAGAAGAGGTAGAAAAGGGGAACATTAAGATGTTTACTTGGATGCAGGTTAATGTCTTGCTGAAGAAAAGAAAGCATGATGTGCTTTCCTGGCAGATGAGCAAACTGGATCTTATTACAGACTGCTACTTTTACTAATAAAATTGGTAAGAATGAAGATGTACACTCAGTTTAAGATTGCTTTTGCTATAATTTAGCTCAGAACCAGAAAATCAGCCATGCAGAGAATACTCTCAAGACCAAAGACAGAGTGAAGCATCCCCACTATCTTGGGGCCAGTGGACCCCACATGGAGTGGACAGTCCGACAAGACAGAGGAGCTCAGACCTCAGAGCCACCTCCAGCTGTGATTATCTAGGGGCAGAGCCACAAAGTGCACTCCAGACCCTTCTATGTCTTACTGACTTGGGGACCTCAGCCATTTATGTGCATGCTCAGTTACTTCAGTCATGTCAAACTTTTTTGCAACCCTATGGACTGTAGCCCACCAGGCTCCTCTGTCCATAGGATTCTTGAGGCAAGAATACTGGAGTGGGTTGCCATTCTTTTCTCCAAGGGATCTTCCTGACCCAGGGATCAAACCCAGGTCTCCTGTGTCTCTTGCATTTCAGGTGGATTCCTTACTGCTGAGCCACCAGGAAGCTTTTTTTTTTTTTTTAATAAGATAAAGCATTTTCAAAATTCAATAATTTATGTTTATATTTTCAGCAACTTCACCTGCCTCATCTGCTTTGCATTGTAGTTTCCTGTTCTTTTTTTTACTGAAAGGCTATGCTTTGACCTGAATCAGATTTGCAGCCCACAGTGGGACTGCTTAAAGCCTTCCCTGGTGACTCAGATGGTAAAGAGTCTGCCTGCAATGCAGGAGACCCAGATTTGATGCCTGGGTCAGGAAGATCCCATGGAAAAGGGAATGGCAACCCACTCCAGTATTCCTGCCTGGAGAATCCCATGGACAGAGGAGTCTGGTGGGCTATAGTCCTTCGGGTCACAAAGAGTTGGACATGACTGAGCGGCTAAACAACAGGTTAATCCCAAGCAACCTTTGCCCCCTTCACTGGGTAAAGAGCAGAGGACCTCAGGAGCAGGACAGTCATGAGGCAGCAGCATCTCTAGCAGTCTCTGAAAGCTGGAAACTGGCTGCTTTCTCTAAATCTCTCTCTTTGAAGGGAAGAAGGCTGGAGGTACTGGGGGCCTCTGAAGGGGTTAATGAAAATTAATAAAAGTGAGAAAAGCAAAACTTCGATTTTCCTGAAACTCTGGTCTTCAATGGTGGAGCTCTGACTGTCCCCTGAAAAGCATGTGTGGAACAGTGAAAACATTAAATGCCAGAGCAGTGTGGCTCATCGCTCATGAACAGTCCATGCTGGACTTCCTCCACCCATACCCTCCCTGAAGTCAGAAAGGGAGGAGAGGTGAAGAATGGAAATCACTTCTAATCTCTGGGAGAGCATGTAAGAATGAACTGAGATCTTGACTCTGGAAACCCCTCTGGAATTAAGCTAGAGGCAGGTGATTGGGCTCAGAAGAAAGGGAGGCTTTTGTCAGCACCTTGAGCCTACACATAAAGCCAGCTTGCTCACAATGTCAGTTCTGATCTTCATTTCAACAGGCCTGAGCTGCCCCCAGGCTGATGCCAAAACTCTGGAAGAGGATGTCATCACAGAAATCCTATTAGCTGTACCTGGAGTCCCTCAGCCTGAGAAGTGAGGCTCTTACTCTTGTCTATATCCTAGGAAGATGGGTTAATTGCATTTATTGGCATGTACACAACCAGAATCTATGCCCATTGATCTAGGCAGATGTCACCTTAGGGGATGGTAACATCATTAAGAATATAGCGGGATCAGAAATTGAAAAAAAAACTTGAGCTAAGTACGGGAGACTTGAGAAAAATTAGGCTTGGAAGTTGGGTAGAAGCCAGATTTAAAAAAAAAAAAAAAAAAGCCTCAAAGGCCAAATTAAGAAGGCATATATACATTTACTACAGGACTTCTCAGAGCCTTTAATTGGTAGATATCTTAGTTTGAGTTCCCTCAGAAGCACAACCTAAAGATAAGAATAGAATGAGTTCATTTGGGAGGTGATTTCAAAGAACTGCATTTGGGGTCTTTAAGAGAGAGGCCCATCAGTAAAATGTACATGTATGAACAGGTTGACCCCTGTGGGCAGTGGGGACTTGGTCCCACAGATGAGCTCTGGGATTCAGTGTAGATCATGTCTCAAGAGTTTTCACAACAATAGGCAAGGAAGCTGAGAAATTCTCTCGCTTATATTGTCCATCATTGGCTGAAGTCTGCTTTCAAGGTCATTAATTCTCCAGTACTCCCAGTTTGTCCTGCTCCCTGAGTCAGGAGGCAAAGACAACTAGTAACATAACAAGAGCCACAGGTGTGTACAAAAGTCAGAGTGTGCAGTGCTTGTGGACACAGTGTGGACAGGGGCTGTTGCAGTAGGGTGTTGGAGTTTGTGAAGTTCTAAGAGGGGAGATAAGGTTCATGCGTTTTCCCAATGTATTTGACCACAACATCCTTTTGAATAGAGAGTCCTGGAAGACTAGTAGCACCCACATTATACATTGTGAGCGTTCCTTGTCTAGATCAGTGGTCGATACATTTTGTCTATAAAGGACCAGACAATAAATATGTTTGGATTTGCAGGCCGTATGTTCTGTGACAGCATCTTCAGTCTTGTACCTTGAAAGCAGCCATAGACAATATGCAAATGAATGGCCATTCATTCTTTGCAAATGAACTGGCTACGGTCCAGTGAAACTTCGTTTACAAAACCAGGCAGCCGGCCAGATTTGGTCCTTGACTATGGTTTACTGACCCCCAGTCGGGATCATTCCTATAGCTCCTTCCAGCTCTAAGATTCTAAGACAGGATTGTGGCTGTCCTGCTGAGCCGAAAGGTCTGATTGAGTGATCTTAGCAAAGCCTTTGCTCCCTCCTCCCTATGTGGATCCACGGTAAATGTGACTCAGATCATTGTATCTAGTCCCTCTGGAACCTATTCCAACCAGCCCTCTGTAGCAGCCTCTTCATCCCATTTTGCCCACAGCCTCTCTTCTGGGGAAAATCAACTGAGCCTGAATTTAATTATTCTGCTGGTGAAATAAAAATAGTGCTGCCCTGAGGCTGCCTGATGCCAAGAATTTTTCATGGCACAGGAAGAGAAAAAATTAAATAGCAGCTTGAAATAAATAGGTCCTACCCACACTTGATCAAGGGCCTAGAGAGGTGTGAAGACTGGGGGAAGAAGGGAAGTGGTCCTGGTGGCAAGACCCCACGCCCCCTTCTTTACTTTTGAAGGTGAAGGTGGTAGGACAATAGTCCCTCCTGATATGCCCACTTAACCTAATTTATTGACCTCCTAATGAATGCCAGGCATTCATTCTTTCATTCAGTGAGCACATTTTAAATGCCTACTTTGAGCATCGATTATTAAGAATTCTCAGTAATTATTAAGAATTTCAAAATGGTGACAGCAGAGCATTAAACTAAATAAGGAAGCCTTCTACGTATTATGCGCTGGGTATGTCACACCCATGAGGCCAGCCCTGGTACTTGAGGCTGATGTTATAAAGATACATGTTTGCAGCTTAAGCTCTGGGAGGGCAGAAACCAGGTCTGTCTTGCTCACTATTGCTCCTTTAGACCCGCAGTCTAATCCAAGCAACTGATACATATACAGTGGATGGATGGACAAAAGGAAGGATGGACGGGTGGGATTGGTGGCCTCTGGATGCTGCTGTTAGGAAAGTATCTTAACTTTGACTTTCTAGCATCTGTTTGGGTAAAATCTTTCATTCATCCTCCTATGACGTTTCTCAGGTTCTTATTTTGTCCTACAGCTGAGTGTCAGAAGTCTCATTTCACAGAGTAATTAATAGAGTCATATTTCTTCTGAAAAAGTTGGAATCTCTGAGGCTGTGTGTGCTCTTGGCAGAAAAGAGGATACTGACAAGAGGATGCAGTTGCCAAAAAAGAAAAAAAAAGGAAATTATGAGAGGCATTTTTCAGAGTAAACATCGTTAGGAGGAAGAGAATGATGAAGCTAAAATAAATGTTTCCTGTGGAAGCCTACTTTGTATCACAAATCATGAAGGGGCTTGATTGCATCGCCTACTGGTGATAAATAGCTTGCAATTCATTTCTTTCTCCTGCTGACTTTTGGCCAACACACTGCAAGATTCATGCAACTGTTATTTGACAACCCCTTTCTACATGCTGGGAGGAGATGAGACACGGCTCTGCCCAGAGAAACACATGGTTTGGGGAACCAACTCTACTGCACACTCCCCACAACTGGACATGCTATTGTACCAATCAAGGCTCCCCACACGGCACAGCTAACACACACAAGCAGGCTAGCCGAGGAGGCATTACCAAAGGAACCATTTACAGAAGTGTGGACAGGGTAAGAGAAACCAACAAGGGGTGATATAGCACCCCGGACCGAGTGATAGTAGGAGCTGCTGGTACCGCTTCTAGAGCAGACTGTCCACAACATACAGGTGAGAAAATTGGAGTTGACTCTCCCAGCCAGGTGGTCCAAAGGCTCAAAGGAGAAAACATAAGTGACAGCATTTGGAAAACTGGAATTATCTAAACATTCTACTGCATCATTCCCATGATCTGACGTTTTGTTTGTTTTTCCACTCACTTTTTTTTTATTTCGGTTTTTGCTCTTATGATTACAGACAGATCTCATTTTACTGTGCTTTACTGTATCACAGTGGATTCTGTTACTCAGGTCCAAGGAATGGATGGATTCTGGGAGACAGCTCACAAAGTCTGCTGCGGATACATGCACTAGATATTTGCTTTAGGGATGTTATGTTTGTGGTGTGTTTGTCCTTGTGCTCACCCCACTGTGTTCCTCATAGTCTTCCATTGCACTCGGCGTTTGTACCTGTTGAAGCAACAAGTGCCATTTTGTAACTCTGCAAAGCACATAATTAAGGGATACACTTCTTGAGGGGAAGGTGATGGGAGGACTTGCGTTGTTCCCAAGTAGGAAATTTTTAACCTCAGTAAAATGTGAAGGAGATCATACAGAAATCTAAGCCCAGGAGAAATAAGACCACAAAATGCCCAAAGGACCCACACAAGTCCCCAGATGAGCTAGTCAACCAAGGATGCCAACTTAAACCAAAAAACTAAAACATGAGGATAGGAGGATATATTTTTATGTATTTATAATTGTTGGTATATTTATATGTTACATATGTGTGTATGTGTGGTATATGTATATGATGTATGTATTTATATTCCATGCTTTCTCTTGCTATATATGTATTCTAAACCAAATAAGTGTTTGAACTAAAAACAGCTTTCAACAAAACCTGTCCCAGTTTGCTTGTCGTTGTTCCTTATATATCTTGTCACACTAATAATATTCAACAAGTTTTAGATTGTTCTCGCATGACTCTGTTATTAACGGTGATTTTCCTACCTCTTCAAGTACTCTGTCAGGCACTCAACAGATTGGTGATGAATCTGTTGTTCCAACTGCATTTCTCTAGGTAATTATGAACCCTAGGACATGGTGCTGGAACAGTCGCTCTAGAATCTTTTGGAAGTGCCAACTGCTTCATTAATCTCCCACCTGTTGTTTCACACTTTATGATGAAATGCCACTGTCCAGCTTTATCATCCAGACCGAAACACGCAGAGCATAACACTGGGTTTACATGCAGATTTACCATCCAGGATGTCAAACAAATTAAACATGGTTAAGTGTTAATGACCTGATATTAAATTGCAAACAGCTCTGGCTTTATTTGGGTGAGTGGGTTGGGCTAAATGGAACCTGAAGCTCTGAAATATAATTTACCCACCGTTTCTGCTTAACGATTATGCCAGTTTTTTTTTCCCTTGAAGACTGGAGGCTGGTTATGGAAATCGCATTTGTGTCTCTTCTAAATATGCAGACTCATACTCCAACCTCTCACTTGTGATTCTATTATAGAAAAAAAAAAAAAAGAAGAAGCTGAGAGAAGGGAAGACAACATTCGCATTTCTGAACTTAATTTGAAGCTGGCTTAATACACTCTGAGCCACAGATAAGACTAAAAGCAGTTCCTCCCTACATACCAATTAGAACAAACCTCTCTTACCATGATGGGGTGGAGGCTGAGGGGATCTGGTTATTTAGATGGATTAGTAGAGTCAGTGTTTAGGGCAAAGGTGAGAGCTGTTTATCCCCTGAAATTTTGGACAAATTTTTTCTAGCTCTAAGTATAACAATATCTAACATTTACTGGAAACATGTTAAATGCCAGGTACACTGTTACATTCTTCATTTATTCCTTTATAAGCATTCCTCTCAATTAGATGTCATTTCCATTTTTACAGATTAAGAAGCAAAGGCTCAGAGAGGTTAAGTAATTTTCCCAAGTCACAGAGCTTCCAACTGGACTTCAATTTGAACTCTGGTGAGCCTGATTTACTTATATTTTCTTAATTTTCCTTTTAGAACTTTGAAATGTCTTTAATCCATCTGGGATTTATTTTGGAACATGACATGAAATGAGACATCAATATTTTGTTTTCTACAAATGTACAAATATGCATTTTCTGCAAATGTAGCCAATTAAGCCTGCCACAGCTTAAAAAAATTTTTTTTTTAGCAATTTAATGACAAGGGGAAATGCTTATGATGAAAGTTAAGTAGAAGAAAAGGAGAAACACTAAGCTGTATATACAGTGTGTGTGTGGGTTAAGACTCTTCAGTCATGTCTGACTCTTTGTGACCCTTTGGCCTGTAGCCTGCCAGGCTTCTCTGTCCATGGGATTCTCCAGGCAAGAATACTGAAGTTGGCTGCCATTTCCTCCTCCAGGGGATCTTCCCAGCCCAGGGACTGAACCCACATCTCTTATGTCTCTTGCATTGGCAGGAGGATTCTTTAACACTAGCTCCATCTGGGAAGCCAGGTGTTACAGTGTTAAGTAACAACATAAACATACATATGGCCATTAATATAATATCTGTTGAACAATGATGTGGAAATACTACCCTGAATGGTGTTGAAGATTTTGAGATATGGCTTCAGACTACCTGGGTGGATCTAAATCCCTCATCTACCTCTTACTCCCTCTGAGCAGCCTCCTGTAAATTACTTAACTTCTCTGTCCCCATTCTCTCACCTATAAGCTGTGGATAATAATAATAATATTATCATTACTAGATAATAATATTTCTCATCTCCTGAGGTGACTAAAAGGATTGACTATGCCAACCATGTATCCATGGGTAGTGCTTGGCACCAAAAAAAATACTACACATATAAATATGCCAAATCCTATACTGATAGTGCTATCATCATATACATTTTAATTTTTTTCAAGTTGTCTATGTTTTGTAGGCTATATCCAAAAAAAAGTTTAATTTTTTTAAGAATCCTGAGTCTTCAGAATTCCACAAATGCCAAAATACTCTGAAATCAAAACAAGTGGGCCCCTTACAAATTCTTTTTTGAGATGCACCCTCACTGGACGAACCCTATGTCCCCCTAGCAGAAAAAAAGCTCCTTATTTCCATAAGCTGGTAACACAGGGAGCTTTGGCACAAGGATTCGGTTTTTTAAAAATCCTTAAATAGGCAGTATTCGGCATTAAGAAAAAAAGAAACAATAAATGTAAATAACTCGGGCAAATCATCTCTTCAAGTCCTTGAGATGCTGTGAGACCTGAGAATAGGTTACATTGCATTATGATTTATAGTTGGATCTGGAAGTCTGTTCTGTAGTAGGTCTAGTAACAGGGGTAGGAATTAATCCTCCATTCACACTGCATTACATTGCTGGGGACATTGCTGAACTGGACTTCACATGAGCCAGACCTCCTTGTATATAAATCAGGGGCAGACACAGGAATCTAATCCGGGTACTTGCTTGCACACAGGGAAATGCTAAGGCAGAAAGCTGATTACTCAAAATCACGCAGTTCTCCGGCTAAACTTCCCCAGGCTTCAGATGAAGCTAATGAAGTAGAGATTGATCTCTGTTTCTTTCAAGATGATTGATGGAAAAATCAGCTGCAAATAACTGGGAAAACAATTGGGAGAAAAGCTTAATATGTTTCCTCCAGCATCGAGCCTGTCACGGCTATGTAAGTGCTACTGTTCAGAAATTCAATGTATAGAAGAAAAGGCTAGGCAAGCAGTCCTGCTGCAACTAGTCCTAGAAACCTGTTATTCTTCTGGGAAATGGGGACTAAACATTTCCTTCCAGGTGGTTAACCCCCTGCCGCAGCCTTTGCCTTTCCACAGAGTCCTTAGAAGGCTGAGAATGCTAAACAGTAGTTATGTGACTTTGAGCTCATTTCTTGACCTCTCTGAACTTCATTTTCACCATCTGTCCAGTAAGAATACTTACGTTGCAGTTCTGTGAGGACTCCAGTCAATTCATTTGAAGTGTTTCCCTGGAGGCTCAGATGGTAAAGAATCCGCCTGCTCTATAGGAGACCCAGGTTCAATCCCTGGGTTGGGAAGAGCCCCTTGATAAGGCAATGGCTACCCACTCCAATATTCTTGTCTGGAGAATTCAATGGCCAGAGGAGCCTGGTGGGCTACAGTCCATGGGGTCGCAAAGACTTGGACATGACTGAGCAACTAACACTAGAACCTGACACCTAGTGGGCACACAGTAAGTGTCTGTATAACACCTGGGGTTCTGATTTCAAGAGAATTGGAAGGGTCTCTGGGTCACCTGCTCCCCCAACCAATATGTTCATATTTGAATCCCTTTAAGGGGAGAATGTGAAGTCAAGTGGGCCTTAGAAAGCATCACTACGAACAAAGCTAGTGGATGTGATAGAATTCCAGTTGAGCTATTTCAAATCCTGAAAGATGATGCTGTGAAAGTGCTGCACTCAATATGCCAGCACATTTGGAAAACTCAGCAGTGGCCACAGGACTGGAAAAGGTCAGTTTTCATTCCAATCCTAAAGAAAGGCAATGTCAAAGAATGTTCAAACAAACTACCGCACAACTGCACTCATCTCACATGCTAGTGAAATAATGCTCAAAATTCTCCAAGCCAGGCTTCAGCAATATGTGAACCGTGAACTTCCAGATGTTCAAGCTGGTTTTAGAAAAGGCAGACGAACCAGAGAGCAAATTGCCAACATCCGCTGGATCATTGAAAAAGCAAGGGAGTTCCAGAAAAACATCTATTTCTGCTTTATTGACTATGCCAAAGCCTTTGACTGTGTGGATCACAATAAACTGTGGAAAATTCTGAAAGAGATAGGAATATCAGACCACCTGACCTGCCTCTTGAGAAACCTATATGCAGGTCAGGAAGCAACAGTTAGAACTGGACATGGAACAACAGACTGGTTCCAAATAGGAAAAGGAGTACGTCAAGGCTGTATATTGTCACCCTGCTTATTTAACTTATATGCAGAGTACATCATGAGAAACGCTGGGCTGGAAGAAGCACAAGCTGGAATCAAGATTGCCGTGAGAAATATCAATAACCTCAGATATGCAGATGACACCACCCTTATGACAGAAAATGAAGAGGAACTAAAAAGCCTCTTGATGAAAGTCAAAGAGGAGAGTGAAAAAGTTGGCTTAAAGCTCAACATTCAGAAAACGAAGATCATGGCATCTGGTCCCATCACTTCATGGCAAATAGATGGGGAAACAGTGGAAACAGTGTCAGACTTTATTTTTCTGGGCTCCAAAATCACTGCAGATGGTGACTGCAGCCATGAAATTAAAAGACACTTACTCCTTGGAAGGAAAGTTATGACCAACCTAGATAGCATATTCAAAAGCAGAGACATTACTTTGCCAACAAAGGTCCGTCTAGTCAAGGCTATGGTTTTTCCTGTGGTCATGTATGGATGTGAGAGTTGGACTGTGAAGAAGGCTGAACGCCAGAGAATTGATGCTTTTGAACTGTGGTGTTGGAGAAGACTCTTGAGAGTCCCTTGGACTGCAAGGAGATCCAACCAGTCCATTCTGAAGGAGATCAGCCCTGGGATTTCTTTGGAAGAAATGATGCTAAAGCTGAAACTCCAGTCCTTTGGCCACCTCATGCGAAGAGCTGACTCACTGGAGAAGACTCTAATGCTGGGAGGGATTGGGGGCAGGGGGAAAAGGGGACAACAGAGGATGAGATGGCTGGATGGCATTACTGACTCGATGGATGTGAGTCTGAGTGAACTCCGGGAGATGGTGATGGACAGGGAGGCCTGGAGTGCTGTGATTCATGGGGTTGCAAAGAGTCTGACACGACTGAGCGACTGAACTGAACTGAAGGGGAGAATTGGCTTTTATTCCACCAATATACTTCAGGCTTACCTATAAATATCTAGGAGGAATAACATGTATTTAAATTTATACTAAGCTAGAAACAATCCCAGAGAAGGCCATGGCACCCTACTCCAGTACTCTTGCCTGGAAAATCCCATGGACAGAGGAGCCTGGTAGACTGCAGTCCATGGGGTCTCTGAGGGTCGGACACGACTGAGAGACTTCACTTTCACTTTTCACTTTCATGCATTGGAGAAAGAAATGTCAACCCACTCCAGTGTTCTTGCCTGGAGAATCCCAGGGACAGGGGAGCCTGGTGGGCTGCCATCTATGGGGTGGCACAGAGTCGGACACGACTGAAGCGACTTAGCAGCAGCAGCAGAAACAATCCATATCAGATTCTGTCAGGTTCTAAAGGGCTAGAAGAAAGAAAAAAAACACATTGCTTACTCATTAAGCATTTATTTAGCACCAACTGCATGCTAGGTTTGCACTGATCACTGGAAGACAGAGGCCAGACAAGCCTATGGACATTGAAAGTGCCTCTCTCTCTCCTAGCTCCTGTTTCTCATTCTTCCTGTCTATTCCACTTACCTGTGCACTTTGCAGGTTATACAGACACTCAGATCCTGCCGTATGGAATCCAGCATTTCACCTTCTCTAACGGGATCCTTCATAGAATGTGATGCTTAGACCCCATGCTCAAAGGTAGGACATTAATGTTTCTTTGTGTTAATCAAACTCCTGACCCCCTCCAGGCTGGGTAGAAATTCCATCTCAGTCACCATTGAGCATTTACCTCTCTGGGAGTCACTTTAGAATCCAGGAGACCTTCATGGTACCCAGAAGATAGAAAAAGGACCCCAAACTTCCCATCCCCCTTGGCCATCACCAGTGTCCTCAGGGTCCATGCTGGCAGTGGTCTCTTTCACTCTCAGAAGTGGTCAGCTTCTCTGAAAGCCAAAAACTGGGGTGTTTTCAGTCCTGCCACCCAATCAATGTCCGATTGCCCTGGGAGGTACAGCCACTCTGCCACGTAAGCATCCCACTGTTTCCCACCCTCCAACATTGGACTCTGATCTCTTCAAGAGTCCAAGCAGCTCCTTCTCTTCTGGGGCTCTGCAAACGATTTCTGCAGATGACCAGACAGGAAGTACTATCAGCTTTGCAGGCTGTACCACGTCGGTCACAACACTTAGCTCTATCTTAGCACTAAAGCAGCCCTGAAAAGTGAAAGTGAAACTGAAAGTACTTTGTGATCCCGTGGACTACAGAGTCCATGGAATTCTCCAGGCGAGAGTACTGGGGTGGGTAGCCATTCCCTTCTCCAGGGGATCTTCCCAACCCATGGATTGAACGGGATCTCCTGCATTGCAGGTGGATTCTTTACCAGCTGAGCTATCAGGGAAGCAGCCCTGGACAAGGCATAAATGGATGAAAGGGGCTTCATCCCCATGACCTTTTACTTATGGACTCTCAAACTTCATTTTCACAAAATGTTCGTATGTCACACGATTTTCATTTGATATTTTTTAATGAATTTTGAAAAACCATTCTTAGTGTTCAGGACATTAAGAAAAAGCAAAAACAAATACATAGACAGCAGGCCAGCTTTGGTGCATGGCCATTAGCTAGCCAACTCCAACTCCTGTTCTAACCTCTTATCCTCAAAGAAAATTAACACATCTTTTCAGTGAGGCCGGACTTTTCAAAAACAGAAGTCCTTTATGCATTCGTTTGTTTGTTTGGAAAAGCTTTGTAGGGTGACCAGCCATTTCAGATTCCTTGGAATTGAGGTTTCCAAGATGTGGGATTATTAGTACTACAACTTGGAAAATTCTGGGCAAGCTAAGATAGTTGATCTCCCAACCTAATATGTACAATGAAGGCAATGAAGGTTCCAAAGTGAAGAAATCAAAGTCTTTGTTTTTATGAGGTTGGAATGCTCTTCAGGAAGATGGGTGCCTTTACCCATAACTCTTGTTCTTGACTCAGGGTCCACACTGTCACCCACCCACCTTTAACCCCACCTCTAGGCAGAGGATACAAAAAGGCCTGCAAAAGGGAAACCAGAGAAAATGCTTGGGGAAAAAAAACCCCAAACTATCAATTCAACAGATTTGCCTAAAAACAGTGAAGTAGATAGTGTTTAAAAACAAAATTCAACTGAGTAAATTTTCAGGATATCATTGACTTTATTCAGTAATTCATGAATCAAGCAATATCAAATTAACAAAGTCAAAAGATTTTATAGGCAGAAGGGAACAGGAACAGGGAAGCTATACTAGGCAAAAAGCAGAAGGATTATGGCAGGGTTTCTTTCCTTTAGGGGAGGGTAGGAGTCTATAGGCAGATGACCTAACTGAAACTGATCTGGCAATTTCTATTTGACTGGTTTAAGATTCCATTTCTGAGAAAGACAAACTGAATTAAATGAAGTCTTGGTTTGGTGAGTGGTGGCTTAGCCTAAGTGACTCCATTTTGGGCCTGTTGTCTTTAACAGTAGTGTTGGTTCCAGGGTCATACAAACAGTCAACAGAGCAAATTTCACTCTAATGCAATGTGAGTACACCCAACACCTAACCACACGCCTACCCATTTCGCAGGATGGAACTTGAACTGGCCATCTAAGCCTGGGGAGCCTTCCAGAGAGGCTCAAACCTCTTTCTCACCTAGAGGCGTCTATTGTACTAGAAAATGGAAACTTCCCAAACCACATTATAAAGACTGTGAGCTATCTTATTGTCCAATTCTGTGCTATATTTAGATACTCAATTGGATTTCATGAAAACAGTCTAAATTTGAGGCCCTTTGGAAATATGAGGTCCAGGCAAAAAAATTCTCCTCTTCTCCCTCACCTCCACCCCAAATCCATTTTCCTCCATGATAGAGTTTGACAAAGTAATACAGCCTCACCAGAGCCCCTGTGAGCCTGTTCAGAGCCTTTATTTAGTATAGCAAGTTTCCCACTCTGGGACTACAAGCCAGAGTGGCCAGTGATGCACAGACTGGAGCCCCTATTGGCCCCTCCACCAGGCAGCTTTGTGCAGTGTACAACCTGTGCCACCATACAAAGCCACCCTAAGACCACTGTCTGACCCTTAGGGGAAAAAATCAGACCCTTTGTCTGGAGTTGAAGGCTTAAAAGAGAGGCTGAATCTAATTGCATCAGACATCTTAGGCCGCACTGTGCCATGTGTCCAGGGTAACTGGGATCCAAATCATCTCTGACTCGAGAGCAGGAACTTGCTTCTTAAAGGAAGTAATTTCTGTCTTCCAGTCACTTGTGTTTTTAACAGCTGGCTGTTTCTTGCCTTTTGTGTCCTCCTATAACTCTGCTTACAGAATGAGCCCGCAAAGGATGGGCTGAAGCTGGGTTGGGAAAGCTTTTGAAAGCAAGCCAGGCGGAAACTTGAAGACAAAAGGTCTTCAAGCAGATATTATTTGCAGTCTTGGGTTAAGCAGCTGCTGGGGGTGGGGGAAGACAATAAGAAGTGTGCCCTAAATGAAGCTTCGAAGGGGGACTTGTTTAGCTTGGTAGGGTGGGAAGGTTGAAAGAGGCCATAGGACAAGGTCCTTTTTTTAAATCTGCCACTCCCCCCCCCCCCAAGTTGAGAATTGTTAATCAGGTATGGGTGGTAAAGTTCCCTAAATGTGCAGCCTGACAGCACTGCCTGACAGCTGGTAGTCAGGTTGCCATGTCAACAGGAAGAGACCCTATTGGGGTTTATATTTACTCATCACCAAGTTCTCTGAGTAGTTCTCTTTTTTTAAAGATTTATTTATGTATTTATTTGACTGTAGTGTTCGTTGCTGCACCTGGGCTTTCTCTAGATGTGGTGAGTGGGGGCTACTCCTCGTTGCAGTGCATGGGCTTTTCATTGCGGTGGCTTCTCTTGTGGAGGTTGAGCTCTAGAGCTCAGGCTCAGCAGTTGTGGCCCACGGGCTTGGTTGCTACACTGCGTGAGGGATCTTCCCAGACCAGGGATCAAACCGGTGTCCCTTGCATTGCAAGGCATATTCTTAACCACTGGATCACGAGAAAAGCCCCTCTATGAGTAGCTCTTACCCATGGATAAAGCTAAAAAGGCTGATCTCTGACTCCCAGATTGCTTCCCTAGGCAATGGAATTATTTCAACTGCAGTGGGGAAGACTGGGATCCTACAGAGGCACCCAGCAAAGGTGGGTGGGAGTGGAAGAGGGATGGAGTTCCCATGAGCATTCTGTTTCCCTGACAGGGAAATTCACATTTATGGTATGTCTCCTATGTGTCTGATATTCTGCTATAAACTGGACAGATTAGGTTTTATTTCATTCTCACAACTATCCTATAGGATTGCTATTAGTATTCCCATTTTACAGATAAGCAAAGAGAGGCTAAACGGCCAAACAGCAGAGCAGTAGTTAACGGAAGATAGGTCCACAAGATGGATTATTATGCAGCTATTTAAAAGTCATCTTTCTGAATATGTTTCATGACACATTCTCAAAACTGCACAATACAGGCTACCTATATGATAAAATACATGTGATGAATAAATAGCCATATGAAAAGGTATGGATAATAATATTGTTGTTGTTGTTCAGTCACTCAGTCATGTCCAACTCTGTGACCCCATGGAATGCAGCACGCCAGGCTTCCCTGTCCTTCACCATCTCTCAGAGCTTGCTGAAACTCATGTCCATTGAGTCGGTGATACCATCCAACCATCTCCTCCTCTGTTCTCCCCTTCTCCTCTTGCCTTCAATCTTTCCCAGCATCAAGGATTTTTATAATGAATCAGCTCTTTGCATCAGGTGGCCAAAGTATTGGAGCTTCAGCTTCAGCATCAGTCCTTCCAATGAATATTCAGGATTGATTTCCTTTAGGATTGACTTGTTTGATCTTGTTACAGTCCAAGGGACTCTCAAGAGTCTTCTCCAATGCCACAGTTTAAAAGCATCATTTCTTCAGTGCTCAGCCTTCTTTATGGTCCAACTCTCACCTCCATACACGACTACTGGAAAAACCATAGCTTGGACTATATGGACCTTTGTTGGCAAAGTACTTTTTAATATACCATCTAGGTTTGTCATAGCTTTTCTTCCAAGGAGCAAGCATCTTTTAATTTCATGGCTCCAGTCACCATCTGCCGTGATTTTGGAGCCCAAGAAAATAATGTCTATCACTGTCTTATTGTATTTCCATCTATTTGCCATAAAGTGATGGGACCGATGCCATGATCTTCATTTTTTGAATGTTGAGTTTTATGCCAGCTTTTTCACTCTCCTCTTTCACCTTCAACAAGAGGCTCTTTAGTTCTTCACTTTCTGCCATAAGGGTGGTATCATCTGCATATCTGAGGTTATTGATATTTCTCCTGCCAATCTTGATTCTGGTTTGTACTTCATCCAACCCGGCATGTCGCATTACATACTCTTCTATTAAGTTAAATAAGCTGAGTGACAATATACAGCCTTGACGTACTCCTTTCCCCATTTTGAACCAATCCATTGTTCCATGTCCAGTTCTAACTGTTGCTTCTTGACCTGGAAGCAACAGGTGTGTAAATCACCAAAAGCCACACAGCCATGAACAAGCTAAGACCGCATATTCAGAGCTTGCTCTGCAAAGGAGTTGGCCACCATCATTTGCATGTGGTAGAAACTGAAAGACAGGCAAAAGGAATGAAAACTTTGTAGCTGAAAAAAGGAACACTGTAGGCATGCCTGATTGGAGGCCATTGGCACAAGGAAGATAGAAATACGGCTGCCTAGGAGCAGGACATCCTGTGTGATTAATTAATTACCTTGTTTGGCTTTCTCTGATTGATCCTAAGATCCAATTACATGCTGCTTACAAGAGACACACTTTAAATATAAAGATCCAACTAGATTAAAAGTGTGTGTTTAGTCAGTCATGTCCAACTGTGGAAAAATATGTGCAGTGCCAATAACAGCATATAAAGTGTTGCTGCTGCTCTTTAGTTGCTTAGCCGTGTCCAGCTATTTGTGACCCCATGAACTGTTGTCCCTAGGCTCCTCTTCCCATGGGATTTCCCAAGCAAGAATACTGAAGTGGGTTTCCAACTCCTTCTCCAGGGAGTCTTCCTGACCCAGGGATTGAACCCACGTTTCCTACTTGGCAGGTGGATTCTTTACCACTGAGCCACCAGGGAGGCCCCCATAAAAAGGTAGAGTAGCTATATTAACAATAGATTAAAAACAGTTCAATATAAACAATATTATGAAAGATAAAGAGGGATTCTTCATAATGATTAAAGGACTTTGATTCATTATCAAGAAGACACAATAATCATGAATATGCTAACAACAGAACTTCATAATAAACTAAGTATAAAATATGGCAGAGTCCCTGCATATACAGTTTTTCTGTGGCCTTGGTATGAGCTGAGGATGTTTCCCTATACTTTGGCCATCTGACTTGCTTTGGCCAATGGCATGAAGGTGGAAGAGGCAGTGTTCCAATTCCAACCTCAGACCTTAAGAGGCATAGCAACTTTCTGTTTGTTTTCTTGTGCTTCTGCCTAACCCAGGAGAGGAAAATGCCCCAGCTGGCCTACTGGTCCTAATATGATGACAGACACACAATGAAGAATTGCCTGACCAATCAGCAGACTTGCAGCTTGGACCCTCCCAGCCTAACCCAGAATTAGAGAGTATGATGAACAATTCTGTGGCTTCCCCAATGGCTCAGTGGTAAGGAACCCTCTTGCCAATGCAGGAGACGTGGGTTTGATCCCTGGGTTGGGAAGATCCCCTGGAGAAGAAATGACAATCAACTCCAATACTCTTGCCTGGTAAATCCAGTGGACAGAGGAGCCTGTGGGCTACAGTCCATAGGGTCACAGAGCTGGACATGACTGAGCATGCCTGTACTACTACTACATGAACAACTTTATGTCAACAAACATAAAAACTAGATTTAGGAACATTGCACTCCAAAACATAATAAATTTCCATTGTCCAGGACATTGAAACTGGCTACTGCAAAGAGGAATGTTTTTGGAGAACTCTGAGAGGTACCACCAAGGTTTCTCCAGACAGTGTTTTTATGTATGAATCCCAATTTCAGGAGACCCTCTAAATTGACCACACTGCTAGCTCAGAAGAAGTGAGACGAAGTATGTAAAATAGACGTTTCCAACTGAGTTAGGTGCTTCTTTTCCTTCTGAAAATTAAATACAGCCTCAGGAGTCCCTTCACTGTAAGTGGGGTGATCAGTGATGTGGGTAGACGAGTGGGGGAGTGAGACAAGGAATGGAAGATAGCAGATGAGGGGTGTGTTACCAAGCAGATATCACTATGACAGTGGAACTCGGTGCTGCTGGGGGGCCATGGGAGACCATGTCACAGGTACTTCAGTCATCCCGGCTGCGGTGAGGAAGCTGGAGTGTCCACCCACAGGCTCCCTGTCTGGCACTGATTGAGAGCCCCTCCTGAGACATTAGCTTGATGGTGCTGTCGGCTTGTTCAGGGCCAAGTGAGCTCCCACAGCCAGGAAAAAACCCTCAGGCAGAGACTGTAGACACTCACAACAGTCAGGATTGTTCTGTGTGTAGAGATGACTGCTGAGAAATGATGGGGGGCAGGGGAAGGAGGTCAGGTACCGAGAGCATCTGCTCCTATGTTGAATGAAGAATTGGATTCTAATACACGTAAAGAAGCAAACAATAGAAATTTCAAATTTGTTGTGTTTTTTATTTCATTAGAAGTTCAGAATATCTAGATAAATCCCAAGTCTATTTCATTTTTGAACCAATATAGTTCCTTGTTGGGAGGCCTTTTTCAAGATCCCAGAGCAGAATGACTTGGTAAAAAAGAGCTGGTGATGCCTCCCGGTCACCCTTATATTCTTCACTGGAGGTAAAGTGAGGCAACCTATGTTCAGATCCCCAGTGCACCCCACACTAACCCTGGCATAGTCACTCATCCCACCAAACCTCAGTTTCTTTATCTGTGAAATGGGTATGATGTCTGCATGCCTTCTAACTCTGAACAATGGTTACTCAAATCCGCTTTACCTGCCTTCACTAATCAAGGTCGTTGTTAGACTTGCATGCCCTCCAAATAGCACATAGCCTAAACAGTGTTTGCCTGAGTTATTTTCCAAAAACTTGGAGTCAGCTATGTCTAATTTCAGTTGAACTGGTTAAGACTGGATAGGACCACTGACCCTCCAACTGGGCATGTAGCAGTGCCCACTCCATGCGTGACCTTTTGGCATCAGAGGGCTGATGTGCCTCGTTCTAAGTGCCTCTGATTGCCTGTGCAGAGGCCTGTGCAGAATGAGGATTCCTGCAGTTTCCCAATCGCTTTTCCCCACGCCGCACCTCAGATCCCACCCTGCTGCTTCATTCCTCGTCCCATAAATGCCGTCCTCCTCCCAGCTCCTTGCCTTCCAGTGGGATGGGGGTGGAGATTTGTTCTCTGGTCTCCACCCATGGTCACTTTACAAAAAGTATCTCTGCCACGAACATCAGCATCTCACAATTTTTGCTTGCTGAGCATCAGGCAAAATGAACCTGGCTCAGCAACATCTCTCTCTGACTGTAAAGCTGTTTTCACAAGCCCTGACTTCCTGTGGTACAGCTAGGAATCTAAAGATAACTGAGATAAAGTCCTTGTTTGAAAAGTTCTTCCTATCTAGTAGAGAAGACAAGTAAGTAGGGATTACAATACAGTGGGAATGGTGTTATAGCAAAGGCAATTGCCTAAGGCTAAGAGAGCAACAGAAAGAAATAGGCTGGGGAAAAAAGAGATTACACAAGCTTGATCTCAGTGGTGGTCATGCAAACGTCCCTTGCTGACAGACCTCCACTAGAGGGAGGGTAGCTGACCGAGGGCTGCAGCTGCTGCTGCTCTGAAACCCATCCCAGCACAGAAACCAAGGCCACGCTCCCCGGCCTTTGACTCCCCACGACCACTGAGTCTTTCTCAGACAAGGTGGCTGTTCAGTTGCTTCCATTCAGCCTTCTCTCCCTGTCTCTTTGCTTTGTGGTCAGACATCTCTCCCAATTTTTTCCAGCTTCTCCCCATTTCTTTTCATTTGGACATTTCTCCTTACAAAAAAAAAAAAAATAAAATAAATATATATATATATATATATATATATATTGAATATTTAACTCTATATTCGCATCAGCTTCTTGGAGGACCCAAATTCATTGTCTTGAAGGATAAATAGGAGTAGAAAGGCAGTCAGAGGCAAGGGCATGAACACAGGCAAGGAGCCAAGAAACTTACAACTACAGGAAATGGAGACACATACAGAACCTGGTGGGGCAGGAGGGAAGGAGGTGGAAAGGGAAGTTCCTTCCCAAGTGTGTTCCCAAGAAGGGACTGACTAGGAGATCAGAGAGAAGACCACTGCTCAGAGGTCAGTGAGCAATTATTAGGGCATCCCCTGGATAGGGTGAAGTGATGAAGAAGAGAGAAGAGATAGATGCGCCTCCCCTGGATAGGGTGAAGTGATGGAGAAGAGAGAAGAGATAGATGCAAGGGATATGCACAAGGTAGAATTGTTATTAATAGAACTTGGACACTGAATACGGAGGGTGGCTGAAAATAAGGAGTTGAGGAAAATACCCAGATTTCTAGTGGGAGCAGCATAGTATATGGAAGCCACCAGTTCACTGAAAACAAACTCGTCAAGAAGCACACACACACACATGCAGTCATGAAGCTCTATGCCATTCACAGCTTGGAATTCATGTGAAATTTAAAAACTCAAATAAGCTGTCCTTCCCCAAAAGAAGCCCCTTAAATCCTCAAAAGCCATTGAAAGTGTCTCATGCAACACACATTGCTAGAAATGTGGTTTCATCAAATCAATCTGGCCAACCAGTCATGTCATGAAGAGCGCCGGGGACGTTGGAGGTCCCTGGAGTCTGGGTAGAGCTATGCCTCAACCATAAAAGGACGTGAAGCTTTGAGAGTCCTTGGTATACAGGTAGAAACTGAAGTCAGGAGGCTTTCAGTGGGTGAGCATGCTCTGAAAAGGAAGAGCAGGAGCCAGTTTATGAGTTTTTTATTGGTGCTATAACAAAGTACCACAGTCATGGTGGCTTACAGCAACATGAATGTATTGTAACTGTTGGTTTGAGGTCAGAAGTCCAAAACGGGCCTGACAAGGTTAATATCAAAGTGTGGGCAGAGATGCATTGTTTCTAGAAATTTTAGGGCCGCGGTCCCCAACCTTTTTGGCACCAGAGACCAGTTTCATGGAAGACAATTGTTCCGTGGAATGGGTTGCGGGGTAGGGATATGGTTTCAGGATGATACAAGCACCCTGCACTTATTGTGTACTTATTTGTATTATTATTATTACATCAGCTCCACCTCTCATCATCGGGCATTAGATCCCAGGGGTTGGAGACCCCTGCTCTAGGTGAAAATCTGTCTGCGCCTTGCCTTTTCTTGCTTCTACAACTGCCTGATCCCTTAGCTCATGGCTGCTCCCCAGCACTCTCTGACTTACCTCTTTTTTTCACTCATCATAGTTTGTTCTCTGACTCTGACCTTCTTGCCGCCCTCTTTCACTCATAAGGACCCTTGTGATTTCATCTGTCCTGCTCAAATAATCCAGGAAAATCCCCCCATCTCCAGAACAGTAACATAATCACATCTGCAAAGACCCTTTTGCCATTAAGGTAATATATTCCAGGCTCTGAGGATTAGGCCGTGGATATTTTTGGAGAGCATTGTTCTTCCTCTCACAGCCAGGGACTAAATTCTGGAAAACATGACTATTTATGGAACAGACAAAACCCTGGAGCAAGTTGGATAAAGAACTAAAAGCACGGATAACTTCCAGGCAGCCAGTTACCAGTGATACTTTCAATTCCAATTTATCTCCTAGTTAAAGTTGCTGTGTTGAAAAGTAAGATTTAGTGTTTCTTGTTTGTTTGTTTTTCCTCTATCTCTCTATTCCTGCCTGTGATCTCCTTCAACAACTCAAAAGTAAAAAGCTCTTTGGGGTAGAATATAAGCCCTTCAGATAGCACTCAGGTATGCACAGTAAGTGTTACAGGCCCAGAGTACGATCATCATTATTATTATTGGTATTATTATTACTATTTGCTTATTTATTTATTTGGCTGTGCTGGGTCTTAGTTGCAGCATGCTAGATCTTTTCGTTGTGGCACATGGGATCTAATTCCCTGACCAGAGATCAAACCCAGGCCCTCTACATTAGGAGCACAGAGTCTTAATCACTGGACCACCAGGGAAGTCCCTCTCATTATTTTGAGGCTACTCCTCACCAAAGGGAAATAGGCCTCTTCTGAGAAGGGCTGGTTCCATTCATTGGAAGGACTGTGGCTTTATGGGATTACTCCTGATTGTGGGGTAAATCTGAGCTCTCCCTAGACCCCCAGAAGCCCGTGAAGCTCCTAGCTCAGTCCCTCTCTGCCTTTGAGAGGTCACTTCTCCATCTCTGATGATGCAATGGCCCTACGGCAAAGGCAAAATGTCACACCCTCCTTCTGACTCAGGGTTGAAATAAACAGCCTCTCACTAACTGTTTGCTTGGAAGATGCAGTGTTAAAGGGTCACCCTGCATTTTCTCCTCTCCCAGCCTCAAGTAGGATATCTGGCCCTCGGGATTCCCTTGCCTTAAGAATTTTCTGTCACATATGACAGCATGATTCAACAATGTGATGATGCCAGAGATCATGGGTTGTCGTAGGTCAGATTCCCCAGAAGCAAACCCTGAGACAAGGATTCATCTGCAAGTGAGGTACTAAGGTAGTGCTCCCAGGAGCGCTGGGGGAGGGAACAGGGAAAGCGAGAGAGGAAAGAGAAAAGGCTAATTAGGCTGCAGTATCGCGCAAAGGTGCAGCCTCAGTCTGATCCCTCAGGAAGCCCCAGAGGGCAGAATACACCTTAGAGTCTATCCTGCTAAAAGCAGGGGAGCTGGGCATCCCTAAAGCAGCACTATTGGGGCACTGACTATGGGCGACCTCTACTTCCAGCTCTGCGCACATCCCCTGAGCAGAAACAGAGCCCAGCACAGAGGAGGTGTGATTCTATCATGTGACACCAAGCTGCTAACTAGCCTCTCAGCCTAAAAGTTCAGGAACACTCAGCACTCTACAAACCCAGAGAATCTGGAGGGCTTTCAGGGGATAACAAATTCTTCTCCTACTAGACTAAACTTGTGACAAATCTAATTGAATGCAGGGAGCTGCCTGATAGTTTGTGATTTGCCCAGGATGAACAGCTCTGCTTGTCTTCATTTCAGAAAGCATCACTTCTTGCCTGTGACACATGGCCCTAGAGAATGCGAATTCTTTCCCCAGAAAATCAGCAAAATCTAATTTCCAAAATATTTCCTACAATCCTCCAACACACAAGCTCAGCCAAATGAAATTAAATTCTACCTTTTCTTGAAGTTGAGTCTTTTTTTTCAGCGTGAGCAATAGAGTCATGTTTCATTTCAAATCCCCAAACACTGAGGCTATTGATCTTGTTAAATGTGAAGATTAATATTTCTGAAGTGTCTACATGGAGGGAAATATCCAGACAATTACAAGTAACATCCAATAAAGAAACATAATAAATATTGAACAAGTTGAAGGAATTACCAATACAGGAGAAGAGTTAGATCAGAATGTGTGTATGTTTGTGTGGAGAGAGACAGAGACAGAGCAATTACTACTTACTACTCTCTCTCAACTTATGTTTTTATCAGGACAAGGTCGAGTCCAGTCCTAGCCCCAGAATTTGTACTTCTCTTTCTAGTCTCTTCTATTAAAACTTAAAATTCAAACATATGATGAGAATAAGGATGGAACACCTGCATTTTCAGTGAAAACCATGGCCCTAGGAACAAGCAATGTGTTACCAAGAAGGAAGATCTTCATTCTAGAATATATACAGAATAAGAAATAGGCAAAATCAGATTAGAACTGATGATGTTCATACCCTCTGAAATGTAGCAGGTACCCAGGAAGGGAAGGAGGATGAGGTGTGGGAGATGATGGAGCAGAACAAGGCCAGGAGCCTGGAAGATGGAGAAACTTGTGGAGCCAGAGTTGGTACCCAAGCCATGGATGCCCTGCCTCCTGTGACTGGCAGCCAAACATGACTATTAACTCAGATAGATCTTGATTCCACTTTAGAGAAATCTGGAAATGTTATACATGGTTAGGAAAGAAGTTCATGTGACTTAAAAGGTTAAACATAGGCATACAAAAAAGTATCGATAGATTTGTTGTTCAGTCGCTGAGTCATGTCTGGCTCTTGAAACCCCATGGACTATAACCGTACAGTCTCCTCTGTCCATGAGATTATCCAGGCAGGAATACTGGAGTGGGTAGCCATTCCCTTCTCTAGGGGGTCTTCCCAACCCAGGGATCAAACCCATGTCTCCTGCATTGGCAGGCAGATTCCTTTACCACTGAGCCACCAGGGAAACCCAAGGTTAGAAACAGGCATATGAAAAACATCAATAGAGTAACAAATTTATTCAATCTGCCAAAGAGATAAGTCATGGAAGATTATGCCAAATTGCTCTGTTTTTCAAAGAGGTGAGACAAAATTCCAATCCTACAAAAAATGAGATGTCCTCACATACCTGGATACAAAATACTTTCATTTTTACTGAAAGTAGCCCGTACATTATTTTATATTGAGATGGCTGGATGGCATCACCGACTCGATGGACGTGAGTTTGGGTGAACTCCGGGAGCTGGCGATGGACAGGGAGGCTTGGCGTGCTGCAGTTCACGGGGTTGCAGAGAGTTGGACACGACTGAGCGACTGACCTGACTGAACTGAACTAACATGCGTTAACAAATAGCAGCCCTATCAGTTACGTTCTGTTATTACCTCCTCTTTATAAGTGAAAATCAAGGCTCTGAAATGATGCTTCTTGCTAGACTGTTTGAATTTAAATCTAAATTTAAAATAAAAACTCACTTTCTCAGTCGCACGTACCAACAGACAACACGGGTCTAGTGGCCACCACACTGAACAGCACAGATCTAGAATATTTTCATCATTACAGAAAGGTCCAATCACTGAAAGTGCCCTAATGGGTGAAGTAATTTACCCAAGATTTTATGACTGTTGAGAACTTGAGGAGGATCCCAGGTTCCACCTTACAGAGTGTCCATCCTCTCCTGAGGCAGTACATTAGGTTCCTATTGCTGTTGTAACAGATTATTGCAACTTAGTGGCTTCTACCACACAAATGTATTTCCTTACAGTTCTGGAGGTCACACATCTGAAATGGGCCTCACTAGGCTGTGTCTCTTCTTGAAGCTCCCAGGAAGAATGCATTTTATTGCCTTTTCCTGCTTCTACAGGCTATTCTGTCCCTCAGCCAGCATCTCCTTTCTCCATCTTCAAAGACAGAAATGTCAGTCTGAGCCCACCCTGGCTGCCTCCCACTGCCCTCCCTCTGGCTCTCCCTCTTCTGCCTCTCTCTCTCCTCCACTCATAAGAACATGTGATTACACTGGGCCAACCCAGACAATCCAAGATGATATCTCCTTGTTGTGGTGATTTAGTCGCTCAGTTGTGTCCGACTCTTCACAATCCCATGAACTGCAGCACGGCGGGCTTCCCTATCCTTCACTATCGCCCAGTGTTTGCTCAAACTCATGCCCATTACATTTAACCCATGTCCTTTTCAGGATTTTTTTTGGGAGTAGGCAAAGCATCCAGCCAGGGGCTTTCAGAGGACAGAATCACAACAATGCCAAGGACACTATGACAGAGATAAATGGACTTAAAAGAAATCTGGGACCCTCCAAGGAGGACAGATGAAAAATAAAACCACATTTTCCCAGTGTGATGTATCTAAAGTCATTTATGATAAGACATTTCAGGGCAAACAGGCCACATCAGAGGTGCAAATCTCTCAGGGAAATTCAACCACCAAAGAGGACGACAGTGTTTCTGTCCAGCAAAGCCTTTAAACGCCAGCCAACTGCTTCATCTGTGGCTAAACGTGAGAGGGGAAAATTGCTTTGTAGCTTTTTAGACTAAAATACTACTGGGTACACATAGAGTCATGGTTTTTTGACTCTTTATTGATGATTTAAAGGATTTTCAAGGGGTGATTTTGACCTACACAGTTTCTGCCTTATGTGCCAACTTTAAACCCTAACTCCCACATAAGATACAACTCTCCTCTTAAGTCTTTTAGCACCTGCGGGCTCAAGAATCATTCATATTACATGAGTTTCTTGAAAGGCTCCCTGATTCTAATCGAAACTGGTCCCACTAAATCCTAGTGCTCATGTTTGCTTTTAAACAACTCACACCTTGCTGTAAAGTGTAGGAGCTCTCCCCCATCTCATTTGGGGCACCGGGAGCACCGGCCCCAAGGAGCTTAGGGTCAGATGGGCTTTGCAGTTAATTATTAAAGCAGCAATTATACAAGTAAGAAGAGTGAAATTGGGAATGAATCCAGCAGCTGATGGTGGGTTGAGTTTAAGAGGACTGAGAGTCACAGACACAACAACGCAATCAACCCAGGGTTTACATAACCAAATGACAAGTAGCATCATGTGCTTTAGGAAATAACTAAATGGACCTTTCTCTGGATTATTTCCATCTTTGTATCAAAAGAGTGATTGTACTTCTAAAACACTGCCTGGGCTCTGGGAGAGAGAGGATGACCCTAGAAGGAGGAAGACCTCGGCTTCAGACAAATCTTTCAGTCCAGCACCTGGGAGACCTTGGCGAATGACTTCATTTTCTTATATAGAAAGAGAAGAGTCTTCTCACAGTGTGTTCCATGAAACACCACTTGTGAACAGTGTTCCATTTTGTAAAAAGATTCTGCAGTCAAGTAAGTCCAGCTTGGCAAGTTTCCCTTGCCCTATACCCCCTCTTGGAAATTTACAGTGTACATGAGCAAATTAAAGTCTCTTGAGAAGTCCTATAGTAAAGAAACTCTGCTTGAATTCAATCTGTCCCGAACATTCTTGAGCATAGAATAATATTTTTCGTAAAATATGAAAGTGTGTTCCAAGGAACCCACATTGAGAGAACTCAGAAATTTCATGTAAACTCTGACAGAGTAAAAGCAGGTCTACTCGTGCACACTGCTCCTGGTACAGAGTAAACTGCTGCTGCTGCTGGGGCTAAGTCGCTTCAGTCGTGTCCGACTCTGTGCGACCCCATAGACGGCAGCCCACCAGGCTCCGCCGTCCCTGGGATTCTCCAGGCAAGAACACTGGAGTGGGTTGCCATTTCCTTCTCCAATGCAGGAAAGTGAAAAGTGAAAGTGACGTCGCTCAGTCGTGTCCGACTCCTCGAGACCCCGTGGACTGCAGCCCACCAGGCTCCTCTGTCCATGGGATTTTCCAGGCAAGAGTACTGGAGTCGGGTGCCATTGCCTTCAACAGAGTAAACTAGGGGCTGCCAAACTGTGGCCAGTTTGCCAAATCTAGTCCATGAGCTACGTATGTTTTCACATTTTAAGTGACTGAAAAAAATTAAAAGAAGTGAAAATTATATGAAATTCAAATTCAGCATTCTGAATTTTAAAGTATAGCCATACCCACCTGTTTATGTATCTTCTGTAACTGCTTTTGAACTACAGTGGCAGAGTTGAAGAGTTGTGCCAAAGACTGCAATGGCCCGCAAAGCTTAGATACCTCCCTCTCTGGCCCCTATGGTACTGATTCCCAACCTTTTAGGCACCAGGGAACAGTTTTGTAGAAGACGGTTTTTCCACAGACCAGGGTGGTGGGGGTGGGGGTGGTGGTGGTGGTGGTGGTTTCAGGATTATTTAAGCACAAAACATTTATTGTGCACACTTATTTCTATTATTATTAAATCACCTACACCTCAGATCATCAGACATTAGATCCCAGAGGTTGGGGATCCCTGCTTTACAAGAAACGTGTGCAAAGCTCTGCAGTAGACAATTAAATTGTGCAAATGAACTAAAGTCTATTCTTGCCGTTCTCCATACAAGCTGCCTCATTTTCTGGGGAGAAGATTAAAGTTATAACAAGCTTTAGAATGAGATCTTCATTTTTTTTAAATAGTCTTAATTATCTTTTTTTCTGGTCTCTGCTATAGCTTAGCAATGACTTGAGCTGAGCCACCACCACTCAGATTCCAGGTCTTTCCATCACTCAAATTGTCTGTAGTTTGCTTCACACGAGTCTTTTCCACATAATAGTTATATTCAGGTGGCCGATTCAGGAAAAAGATGAGGAAAGAAGGAACATAGAATTTAAAGTCTGGGTGACTTTGGCTGGGATATTACTATTTGCAAAAGCATCACCCACGATTTTTGTGGGGAGGAGAAAGGGCTGAACATGGGCAAATGGAGGGGGGATAGGAAGGGGCACTTTGCACTTATTTGTAAACGTTCTGGTGAAGGACAGTGGAAGTCAGCCTCGGAGAAGACAGGAAACACGGATTCAACCCAAGAAGCACCTCGGGCACTGGAGTCATTCAGACCATGATTTGAATTCTGGCCCTGACACTTAGTTACCATGCTGCCACGCTCCACCCTAGGCAACAAGCTTAACTCACGGAGAAAATGGACAGGATAGAGTCACGGTGAGAATTAAGTAAGACGTTTTTTATTTAACAACCACCGTTGCAAGAATAGCGTCTCTTAATCCTCACCACAACCCTGAGGAAGGAACTATTGTTGTCATTCCTATTTCACAGGTGGGAAGACAGACACAGGTCACGTGGCAGAGCTTGGCTTTCAACCCAGGAAGTCTGGTTATAGCTTCTTTGCTCGTGCTCAGTGGACACCACTGACAGGCACATGGTAAACATTTGATGAATGTCAGTTTTAAAATGCCTCTTAAAATGAAAAAAAAAAAAAACAAACTTGTTATTAGCCTGCCGTTTCTCAATATGTGTACGGAGTTCCCGGGTGACACTAGGGTACAAACCTGCCTGCCAATGCAGGAGACGTTAAGAGATGGCAGTTCAATCCCTGGGTCGGGAAGATCCCCTAGAGGAGGAAACAGCAATCCACGCCAGTATTCTTGCCTGGAGAATCCCATGGACAAAGGAGCTTGGTGGGCTACAGTCCAGTCCATAGGGTCACAAAGAGCTGGACGTGACTAAAGCAACTGATCACACACATATGAAGAGCAGGGGCCTCTGGAGGTAGACCAACCTATGCTCTGAGTCTTGGCCCACCAGTAACTAACAGCACTCAGTGAATACTTACGGGAAGATGAAGCCTGTTACTTAACAGAGAACATGAAAATTTGGGGGTGCGGTAACATGCTGAAATCTGAAGGAAATCTCCACGATGATGGGAGTCATAGATATCATTTTAGAAGTTCTTACAGCATATTTTTAAAAAGTGAAAAGCAGATAAAATTAATTGTACGAATATATTTTATTTAACCCTACATCCAAAATGTTACCATTTCAACATGTTATCAACATAAAAAAAAAATTATTGAAGATACACTTTAGATTTTTTTCGTGATAAGTCTTCAAAATCTTGTTTTTTCACAGCTACAGCACAGCCCAGCTTGAACGCGCCACATCTCAACTTCAGTAGCAATGTGCGTCTCGTGGCCGTCGTCATAGACAGCTCAGCTGCAAGCAGTAAACTCCCTGAGGGCTCAGAACCACAGCCGCCTTCCTGCTGTATCCATAGCACCAGACTATGCTCGACTCAAAGGAAGCCAAGTATTTGATATTTAAAAAAAAATTTAAGGAATAATTGTAGAGAAGAAAGGGAAGCCCAGAGAGAGGAAGGGATTGACTCCAAGGTCATAGCACTAATTAATAGGAAACCAGTGCCAGCCCTCATCTGGAGCTGTACAGCCCCAGCACCTCCTGGAAACTGTAGGCATCACTCAGGCCAATCTTCCCCACTGGGTACGTATATGCTCCACAAGGTGAGCCCAGCATACTTTTCTCTAAAACTTGACCTTAAAAGGCAGGAAGTTTGGTTTTGTGAGAGAAGTTTTCTTTCTATTCCCTTGTAAATCCTGTAGATGGATAGGTATTATGTAAGCGGCATTAACGTGCGAGGCACTGACTGCTGGAGATGGTATTTTGAAGTCCTCTGAACAGCTCTTATATTATCAGTGGAGATTTCCTTCAAGATTCAGCCTTCAATTTCTTCAGGCAAAGCTGCGAAGTGAGTCAGAGTTAGCACTCCATCCCTAGGTTCAACTGGAAGGGCAGGGGAGGCAGAGGTGGGGAACCCGTGGGCAGGAGTGAGATGACAGAGAATGCAGTCAGAATAGCTCATAATCCTAACCCTTATTTATCCCTCCAAAAATCAGAATTAGCGTCCTCCTAAGAAAAATCTCCCTCCCTCGGAAATTTTCATTGTAAATGAAAGGACAGTAATCACCAAAAAAGAAAAAAGAAAGAGTGGAGATGCAGAAAATATTGGCTCAGCCTTTATTTATCAGCAGAACAAAGAGAGTTACATGATATCACAATATCCTATTTTCATTATGAAATTCATGTTTTATCCATTTATAAGAAAGCGATCTGGAAGATTACTTTTCAAAATCTTAATTACAGTTATCACTAGTAGTAAAATTACAAGTGATGTTTCTTTACTCTTGGTTGATCTATAATTTTTAATTTCCTTCAATGGATGTTTAGTATTTGGGTAAGAGTGAAAAAAATGAAAACTTAAATAAGTTTATGCACATATACATACATTCACCTATGATTTTAAATGTTTCAACAATATTTAGGTGATAATAACTTTTGGAGGTTCCCATGAAACCTGTATTTTTAGTTTTTAAGTAAATGATTTTGCCCTTCTCATGCTCAAATTAATCCTAGAGACAGAAAACCAACGATATCAAAGGGCCTTAGGAATGCAGCCTCCCTCAGTGTGTAAACAAACTGATACCCACCTACAGGCTACCTGGAGTGAGAGGCTATTCAAGGAACAGAGTGAGGGAGTCAGAGGCTGGGTCTGAGATTTGGCACAGCAGGCTTGTCTGAAATTCAACCTGTTAACTAGGAAACAGGGAAGTCACCCATCTTTCTTCTGGCTTGGTGATGACTTAATCAAAGAGCCGTTGCCCTCTCTTTCCTGAGAAAAGAACTCAGGTTGGCGATCAAGGCCCACAGAGAAGGAGTCATTTGAAACGTGCAGCAAAAGATGAGATGATTAGAGAGCATCACCGGCTCAATGGACATGAACTTGAGCAAACTCCGGAAGATAGTGGAGGACAGGGAAGCCCGGCGTGCTGCAGTCCATGGCGTCACAAAGAGTTGGACACGACTGAGTGACTGAACAACAACAAGGGTTTCATGTCCCTTATTTGGAGGCTGCTTCCTAAGGTAGAACTCTGAAACGAGTTCTCAGCCAGGTAGACTGTGTTCCCTGGGAGCCTTTTGGAAATGTCTGATGACACCTTCATCTGTCACAACTGATGGGAGGTGGCTATTGGTGGCATTTAGTGAGTGAAGCTAAGGATGCTGTTAAACATCTTACAAGCACGGGAAAGGCCCCTACAACAAAGAATTACCCAGCCCCTAATGTTAATAGTGCCACAATTGAGAAACCCTGTCTCAGAAAATGAAGGATGTTATTTGAATGCTTTGAAGGAAGGCATGAGTTTTTGCTGAAATGAATCAGATCAGCAATAACTAGCTGTATCCTCCATGTCCTGCAGGCCAAAGAAGGATTTGACCTTGTCTGTTTTTAAGGAATTATTGGAATGTTCTGAGTATCTTGATTGTATCACCAGTGAATACTGGCCTTAGAAAGGACAGGCACAGAAAATGGACTTAATTCCACATACCAGCTCTAATCTAGTGATGGCGACTGCCAAGTTGGGGTTTCTGGAAACAGACCCTGAAACCTTGAGAGTCTGGAGTATGAGATGTTTATTAGGGGTTGACATTTATGAGGAGAAGGGAAAGAAGCAGGATTAGGCAGAGGGAGAAAATAAAGCACAAAGCAAGCCTGAGAAAGCCTCAGCCAACTTCCAGTTGGAGATGAACAGTGCTCTGGAGCTGGCATTTTCCATCAGAGTTGACCAACAGAGCACTGGGATGGCTGGGCCTTGATGACCATACTGCCTTCCCTCCCCAGCCACTTACATGGCTCAGTCACTAGGTGAAAGCTGTTCTGGGAAGAACTAGACTTCCAAGCAGGGGATACTCTGCAGCTGAAGCTAACCTCAAAGATGCTAACAGCTGGAGTGTCTGCTGACCAGACTCCCTGCAGGTGGATGGGAGATCCATCCAGAAAGAGAATCTGGATGGCACATCTCCATGTCTGCCATGGAGTGCATCCATGCTCAACAAAAATGCAGTGCTGCAATCCATTAGTGATGTCTGCCATGATCCATGTGCAGAACAGCAGCATATCTGCCCAATACGTGAGACATATTAGTAATAGGGGCGATGGGAAAGCCTATAATTGCAAATCATGGTGATACCCCAAAATACACTGGAAGTGGAAGAAAACCCCAAAAATGGAACCTGCCTGCTGTGTAGTTAACTATCAATTGGCCCGGATTGAAAAATTATTTTGGTTTCTGATAAGAAATCTCACCTCCCTCTGTTTATTCCACATGCACTTATTAAATACCCACTGTGCCAAGCATATTGCTTAATGCTAGAACACAACAGAGAAGAGCTAGCCATAAATAGTGGATGATTTTAACCCCTAAGTTGTCCGGCTTATACTTCTTGCCTGCTGACTTTGGCTTTTATCCAATTAATTGTTTGTGCCATCAGCCCATGGGTTTCTTTAGTCTCTACAGCCTGAGCTAGGAGAGCCCAGCACTACTATAACAGGACCTTTGGGATTTTTCCTGGCCCTCTTCACCAAGTCTCCACAAGCTTTTGACCTCTGAAGTCAGCTAAAAAGGTTTATTGTCATAGTGAAGTTATTTCTTGGACTAGATTAAAACAGCCCAGTTCTGTCTGGAAAGAAGAGAATGCATTGCTGGTAGGGAAGAGTTTAAGGATCCAGTATATTGTGTGATGATCTAGAAAGTTCACAAAGCTAAGAAAAATCACAGTACTACTGGTTAGTAATAGTTATTATAATAAACATACAATACAATTGAGGTCTTTTCCCAAACACTGTACATTAGTTTGTGTGTGTGTGTGTGGTCAGCCACTTAGTCATGTCCAATTCTTTGCACCCCCATGGACTGTAGCCTACCAGGCACCCCTGCCCATGGAATTTTCCAGGTAAGAACACTGGAGTGGGTTGCCATGCCCTCCAGGGGATCTTCCCGACCCAGGGATCAAACCCATGTCTCTTTTATCTTCTGTACTGGCAGATGGCTTTTTTATCACTAGCATCATTTTACTGATCATTTGATATAAATTGAATAGAGACTTCCATATTGACTTCTTCCAAAAGGATGAGTGAGAGAGAGAACTCAGCTGATAGTCTCTGCCTTTGAGCCTTACTTACATTCAGGCAGGTTGGTGAATATTAAAATACTATGCAACATGAAATAGGAACTGTTTAAATCTAATGCTATTTCTCACTACAGTAATCACAAATTAAATTTGTTTTCAATCCAACAGAGTGTCTGGACTGGCCCCATAACTGTGTGTACTAGTAAGCAATGTTTGCAATACATCAAGAACACAATAAAAATGTCAATTTTTCCTATTTAAAGACATCTATAGAGAGTCAAGATGATGAGCTAACAAAATGAGATGCTGTTAATTACATTTGTAGGTAATTTTAATCCAAAGGGATCATTTTGCTTTTTCCAACTGAAAGTAAATCATGTATTATAGATGAAGCATGTAATTTTGGAGCTGGATGGAATTTAAGGTAACAATGCTAAATGGAAGCTATTATGCAGCTGTTCTGATCCATAGCAGCTCCTTTATCAGCTGGTGAAAATATGCCCATTTATCTGAGGGGGCTCCTTAACGAGGGAAAAACTCCTGTTTTTTAATTATTTAAATTTCACACTGTCAGCTAGATTTCTTCTTTGCTTCAACACTGCTGCTGCTGCTGCTAAGTCGCTTCAGTCGTATCCGATTCTGTACGACCCCATAGACGGCAGCCCACCAGGCTCCCCCACCCTTGGGATTCTCCAGGCAAGAACACTGGAGTGGGTTGCCATTTCCTTCTCCAATGCATGAAAGTGAAAAGTGAAAGTGAAGTCGCTCAGTCGTGTCTGACACTTAGCGACCCCATGAACTGCAGCCCACCAGGCTCCTCGGTCCATGGGATTTTCCAGGCAAGAGTACTGGAGTGGGGTGCCATTGCCCACTTCAACACAGTAAGTCTAATAATTATTGTTGTGCCACAAAAGAAAGAGCTGTTCAGTAGTGAGTTCCCTGTGAGGAAGATAGCTAAACAGACCCAGGACCAACAATGGAAATACAGTGGGGGAAATTCTTCTTAATTAGTCTCTCAAATAAGGATTTCACTGGGACTATTTCAAGGGTGATTTATTTAATAAAGGGTTTGTCGGCCCCTTTAGCCATTCCCTTCTCCAGGGGATCTTCCCAACCCAGGGATTGAACCTGGGTCTTCTACTTTGCGGGCAGATTCTTTACCATCTGAGCCCCCAGGGAAACCTTCTCTTGGGTCAGGGGCTATGAAACAGAACTTTGGTCATAGCCCCCTGTAGTCAAACAACATAAGTTCAGTATTTTTTTTAAGTCCAGTATTTTTAACTCTGAGGTTCTACAACTTCACCTTAATGCATTTATATCAGATCTCTCTTTTCCTGTTAAATGTTTTCTTTTTTTTTAAAACAACACACATTTGATGACTTTTTTAAAAAATAAAAATGTGAAAGCATCCCACCTCTTTCTGGAATCAGTAAGCTGTAGCTGTATAACAATCCAATGGCTTTGATCAACTCTCATTCACTGTTGCAGTTCTCATGTCTGAGGATGGATTAAAGGTTAGGCAATCTAGGCTGGCCTTAACAGGGCAGTTCTGCTCCTTTAACATAGGCTCATGCATCTGTAGAAGTGCTGGGGGTCTTGCTTGAGGCTGAGCTTGGGCCGGGTGGGGCAGCTACAGGTGGTGCGTGGGTAAGGCATGGAGGAAGTAACTGAAAGTCAGCCAAGATGTTCTCCCCTTCAAACCAGAAGAGAGCCACAGGACACACAGAGGTTCTGAAAGGGAAGATTTCACTTTTGGAGCTAAAGCTCATTGGACACCCCCCACCCCCCACCACAAGAGAGAATGAGACATTAATCAATAATTAATTGATGGCATGTCAATCAATTAATATGCCATGTCTCCCTGACCCCCAAAGACCTATGGAAGCATTGACATGGTCTTAAGGAAGGTCCTCTGTCTCTGAACAAAGGAAGCCCTGTTGTCATGAAAGGTGTGAACATCTGCTTCAGCTGTACCATCAGCCTAGCCAGGAGAGAGAGCAGTGGCTCCACCACAGTCTCAGAAAATTCCATAGCAACTTGAACTCAGCCCCAAAGCAAATAGAGAAAAATGACAAGGGACCCAAGAGCCCCAGGAAACCAGGAACCTTAAGGAAGAAGATATATTCAGAGCATACCTCTCTGAAATAGACAATTGCAGCATAAGCAGATAATAAGGTGACTTGGGTTCCATGAATAATGCGCATGTGTGCACACCTGCCCTACACACACACACACACACACACACACACACACACACACACACAAACCCCTTTCTGGAACTAAAAATATGATTTTGAAACTTTTACAATTCAGTAGATTAGCTGAAACTGAGTGGTCACTGGTGAGACCCAAGTGACCCAGAAGATCAAGTGAAAAAAAATCTCTGAAACAGCAGAGCAATAATTCAATGTGTTAGAAATCATGAGCGGAAAAGAAGGGATTAGCTGCTAAATCCTGGAGACCTCACAGAAGAATAATCAATTTCACAAGTAGAAAAAGGCAGACAGAAGAGCAACAATAATTATACAAATCAAGGAAGAAAATATCCCAGGCAATGAGAAAGTTTCGAGTTGATTGGAAGCCTAGTTTCAAGTTGATTGGAAAGAAAAGCCTCGGACTTCTTATAAAACTCCAGAATAAAGTATTTAAAAATGAAATGAACGTCCTAAGTTCTCACCACCAGATAATACCTACTTACATTATTAAAAAAATAAAAATAACATGTAGAAGGTTAGAAAATTCAGTGGTTCATAAAACTATAAAACTAAGACATTTCCTTCATCCTCTGCATTTCCTTCCCCCAGACTTTCTCTAAAACAAACAAATAAACACTGGAGTTCCCTGTGATTTGTCACTGCCCCCTAAAGTTTTGGGGCATCCCAGGCGGTGCTAGTGGTAAAGAATCTCCTGCCAGTGCAGGAGACGCAAGAGGCACAGGTTTGATTCCTGGAGCAGGAAGATCCCCTGGAGTAGGAAGTAGCAGCCCACCAACATATGTATCTATACAGGTGCTTAATTTCTATATATGTATGTTAATAAGAATTCTGTAATTTGCCCAACTTTATCACTTTATGTATCTTCCATATCAGTATAGGCCTATTTCTTTTTAACAGCCACAACATACATTCTGTAATATGAATTTGAATACAACATGGTTTTCCCAACCAATGCCTTTTGAATGGACACTTTGATATTATTTGCATTTCTCTTACACACAATGCTACCACCAGTTGCCATCTCAAAAAAATGTTTTGTAGATCTTTTTTAAGTGTATCTATAAGAAAATTCCAATCAGTAAAAACTACCAGGTCAAAGGCATCTGCATTTTTATTGATTAAAGGCTTTGAAACAATCCTGGCACACAGTAGGTACTCAAATGTTTTTTAAAGTATAATAGTCATACTGTTCACCAGAAAGAGTGTATCAATTTATATACACTGTATTAAAGACTTTTAAAATTATTGTCTTTTGTAGAATGATAACCCTCAAAGACATTTGTCCATGTTCTAATTTTCAGAACCTTTGAAGATGACCTTATTTGAAAAAAGTCTTTCCAGATGTGAGTAAGTTAAGGATCTAGAGACAGGAGATCAGCCTGGATTATCTGGCCAGGCCCTATATCCAATAACAAATGTGCTCAGAACAGTGAGTCTGGACAGAGTAGCACTAACATATGTTACTACCATGTATAAAATAGGTAGCTGGTAGGAAGCTGCTATATGGTAGTTCAGCTCGGTGCTCTGTGATGACTTAGAAGGGTTGGATGTGGGCAGTATGGGAGGCAGGCTCACAGGGAGGGGACATATGTATGCGTAGAGCTGGGTTCACATTGCTGTACAGCAGAAACAGCACAACAGCGTAAAGCGATTATCCTCCAATTAAAAAAAGTGAGGCAGAAGGAAATTTGATAGATAACTAGAAGAGAAAGCAATATGAAGGCAGGCTCAGAGAGGAGAGAGCTGCAGCCACAAAGCTAGCAAGGCCAGGGCAGCCCTCAGAAGCTGGAAGAGGCAAGAAAATAATGTTCCTCTGGAGCCTCCAGAGGGAAGAGGGCACTGCCAGCACTTCAATTTTAAAATTGTAGCTTCCAGAACTGTGAGAGAATCAAGTTCTGTTGTTTTAAGCCACCATTTATTGGCAATTTGCTATGGAAGCCTTCAGCAAACTAATACAATCATTATTAAACCTCAGGAGAAAAGAACATCTCCAAGTTTGGAAGCAAGTTGATCTTGACCCAATAGAGATCTGGAACCCTCTGGTTCCAGAGTCGTTCCCCCTGAAAGCAGCCCTTTTTAGCTTCCTCCCAAACAACCTCATCTTATGGTCACCACCTCGGACATTCTTTCTTGGCCATGTCTGAGTGGTAAACAGTTTGCCTACAGTGCAGGAGACCTGGGTTCGATCCCTGGGTCGGGAAGATCCCCAGGAGAAGGAAATGGCAACCCACTCCAGTATTCTTGCCTGGAAAATCCTATGGACAAAGGAGCCTGGCAGGCTACAGTCCATGGGGTTGTCGAAGAGTCAGACACAACTTAGTGACCAAACAACAGCTACCAGTCTGAAACTGAAACCCAAAACAGCTCAACAGAAGAAAGTAAAGACTCATCTTGCCATGTTCCAATATTTCTTGGTTTGGGCAGAGACAGCTTAAGTACTAATCGATCCATTCCAGACTTTGAAAAGGAAGTTTATAAATGCGTCTTCTTTTTCTCTTCAAAAATGCAGGTGATGGCAGATAGAGACTCACATATCTACTTCCACCTGAGCATAATTGATCCAGTGAGAGCCTTGCTGGAGAGGGGACGGCATTTTCCCAGGCAATCTTTGGTCTCTCCCTGGGTGAAGAATTATCATGCCATCTGGAACAAGGCAATATATTCCTTTCACAGAAGTTGTGGAGCTAATTATCAACCAATTCCAATATAGACTGGCTTAGAAACATGCAATGACCATCTCTGTATTCCAAGTCACTCCTCTCAGAGCAGCCAATTTTGACTTAATGAAACGATTGCTATTTTATCCTTAAATAGTGCTTACAGTTCAAAAAGAGCTGCCAAATGTAGAATCTCAACTGTTTTATGTTGTTTCTCACAACAGAACTATGAGATTGAAATGGGCCAGGAATGACAGTTTACATTTTCTAAAAGAAGAAAAGCAAATTTGTAAGAGGAAATGTGACTTGTCCAAGCTCCAGACTTCATATCCACTGGAGTCTTCCACACCAGCACCTCCTGAGGATCAACCCATTTGAGCTACGTAAGTAATTTATGAGCCTGTTTATCTTCAGGGACTCTCTCTTGTTGGGAAGTGAGGTATTCTTCTACTGAAAAGAAATCTTATGTGTGCACACGTGCAAAGGGGCATAAATACATACGAAGGCTGATATTTCTGATCATTCAAGCATCCATTATCCTCTGACTCAAATATGTATTAATTCTTTGCTCATGGGGGCTTCCCTGGTGGCTCAGATGGTAAAGAATCCATCTACAATGCAGGAGATCCAGGTTTGATCCCTAGGTGAGGAACATCCCCAGAGAAGGGACTGGCTACCCAATCCAGTATTCTTGCCTGGAGAATTCCATGGACACAGGAGCCTGGCAAGCTACAGTCCATGGGGTCTCAAAGAACTGGACATGACTGAGTGACTAACACTTTCTCTTTCTTTTGCTCTTGGTGTGCAGTGAGATTTGTTTTAAAACAGTTATCCCAACTTGACCTCTATTTTGGGTTAAGTGTGGATTTACCCTCTACCATCAACAATCTTTTCTTCTGTCACTGTGTCTTCTACAACTTTGGAGGATCATCAGAGAGTTCCTAGTATTTAAGAACTACCTGTCTAAGTGCGTAGTTCTCAAATGCCCGGATGCCAACAGTTCTTTGGCAAGTTATTAATAAGTAAAGTTTTCAGATGGTCCTTCTCCAGAGTGCTATAAAAAGAAAATTAAAAGCAAGATCAATTGTGCTTTTTAAAAATGCTGAGAAAAATCCTGCATTTTTTATGACTTCAGAAACCAAGAAAGGATAATTCCCATTTCTTTTCCATAGTCATAGAAGAAACAAATAATGTGAATTAAACACAAGAATTTGAATTTATATATTCAAATGTATCTGTTCACCATGTATTTGTAGAGGCCCCACTGTGTGCCAAGCATATGCTGGAGCTAAGCAGTGAGCAAAACAAAGTCTCTAGTCATAACAAGTATATCTTCCACTGGGCAAAGTCAGACAATGAACATGTATCAGTTTAGTCTCTAATTTCAGCAAAACATACTCAGAGACTCAAGGTTGACACCACCCCACCTGCCCTCCACTGCTGCCCTCAGTCAGCACTGAACTGGATGAGTATAGAAGGTTATAAACACAGACACCAAAAAAGCAATCATTCAGAGACACAGGAGAATGCTGCCCTTGCATAGGAATATTTAAGAATGAAGACTCCTCAGAAGGATGGGCCTCTGGGAGGCAGTATGTGTTTGCCAAGGCCCCCTCCTGATGCCTGGGGGTGCTTCTTCCCCTTTCTCACACCTATTCTGCTGTTATTCTCATACACATTCCCAGAAACTGTGGGGAGAAGGACTGCAAACAGATAAAGTGAATCATAATGAACTCGCAAAGCATTTATTCTTCCCACAAAGTCTACTGTGCTTTTGCTCTATAGCCAACCTAGTGATGAGTTGCTCATCTTCTCAAGTTTTGCTTTGCTACCAAAAGGAGAATTGGAAGGAAAACGTGAAGCAGCATGTGATTCCATATGCATTAAACATTGCCTCTTTTGTGCAAGAGAGCACTTTATGGTGAAGGAACAATTCTTTATCTTGACTATGGTCATAGTTAGTTAAATCTATATTGGTGATTAAATGTCATAGAACTATACTCAGAGACATATAAAAAATAGCTAGTGTTTCATGAATTTCAGTTGGGAAAGATGAAAAAAATTTCTGGATATGGACAGTGGTGCTGATTGCACAACAGTGTGAATGTACTTAATACCACAGAAATGTACACTTAAAATGGAAATTTGTATGTATATTTAACGGAATAAAAAATAGGTAGCTTAATAATTACCAAGTTCTTAAGAACAAGCCTGATACACTGAAAGTGCTAAAATAGGTGTTTGTTAAATAGTATTAATACCATTTTTAAAAATTTTAGATGGAAAGAAGAAATGGCATATAGTAATTTTCTATTATTTTTAGTGATAATAATAAAGAACAGAAGAAGAACCCAGAGGTCTGCTGCAGACCACTCTGCCATTCTTGCACAACCCTCCACCCACTGTGGGCACATGACAGTCTTTCCACGGTTCTTGTAGCCAAGTACCCACCTGTCTCCATCCATCTGCCTCTGTTTTACCACAGTTAAGATTCAGTCTCTGTTCCAGAAGCTCCACCAACTTTTCTCCTTCCTTTCTCCGAAAGGAAAGAAAGCTTTGTGAACCTTCACATATTCCCTAACCTCTCTGAGCCTCTGCTTCAATGTGCATAAAATAGACACACTACTTTGATGGAGTCGAGTAATAACCATGTCCCCCAAGTATCAGTTGCTATTGATGATTGAACGTACTGTCTTAGGAGGCCCCTTTAAGTCATTTATTTTACCTGCCTGGCCCTTGAATGATTTGCTTTAGGACAGAGTTCCATTATGCAAAGCCTAATGAATAATCCGTTCACACAGTTTTGCATCCAAATAGACAAAATGAGCTACACTCAAAAGATAACTCAAGCACCATACCTGGATCAACAGCTTCTCCATCAAATACAGTCTCATACACAATGGTTTCTTTTTAAAAAGCACAAAAGGTTAGCAATAAAGTCAACTTGATGAAATTAGTTTTGACATATATTGAGAACTTCGAGCAGATGATTAAATTACCTCATCTCTCCAGCGTACAAGGCTAGCAGCCTAGGATCCCCAAACTCCTTGCACTTCTTCTCTTCTCCCAGGCCCAAATCCCACTCAGTCTGCCCCCCACACTCTCCCTGAACTCAGGTCTTTGTACTGATGTGAAGTCTCTTACTTGGATAGGAGGTGTTATGGGCCAAATTGGATTCTCCTGAATTTCACATGTTCAAGCCCTACCTCCAGTACATCACACTGTGGAGGCAGGACGTTAAAGAGGTGATTAAAGAAAAATGAGGCGACGTGGATGAGGCTTAATCCAATATGATTGATATTGTTATAAGAACAGGAGATTAGGACAGAGACAACACAGATTAGGAAGAATAAATTGAGGACACGGGAAGAAAGCACCATCTTCAAGCCAAGGAGAGAGATCTTGAAAGATGCTAAACCTGCCAACACCTTCATCCTGGACCTCTAACCTCCAGAACTGAGAGAAGATAAATGTCCGCTGTGGAAGCACCCGGTGTGTGGTGCTTTATCATGGCAGCCTGAGTGAACTTATACAGGCCATCAGCTACAGATTTCCCCATCTGCTAAGGAACACCAGGGCTGAAGAACATACACAGCTCTGTGACATAAATAACCTATTTTTCAAATCTAAATCTTATTTTTAAGAAATGGTGGATAAGGCTGGATTTCCATTTGTCTAGCGTTGTTTTTGCTGAATACACATAAAAAATGTGTATAGCAAATTTTGACCAAAGCCAAATTCTAAGACTGGATCTGAAATCCCAGGTTTTTAATACGCAGAGATCCAGCAGAAGCAGATGAATTGAAAGGATTGTATCTCGTTTCTATAATGCCTGAGTAGATTGACCATATGTTAATATGGAAGAACTTTCCATGGAGCCATGATTACAGAGACAATGTAGTGCTCTTTCTTCCTCTGGGCAGGGATCACAAAAATCTACTTACTGCTAACACTTCTAGTTTTTTATTTCTGTTTCCAGTAACAACCATTTCCTTTTGATTTCTGTCTCCTATTCAAAAGGTAAATAAATAAAGGGAAGTTATCAGACAAACGGCTTTTTTTAGAATCACACAATTCAAAATAATCTTGTGACAACTAGCAAGCTGGATCTTACCTGCCATATGCTTTATTTCTCTGTAGAAAAAGAAAATTTGACAAAACACCAGCTTCATTATGCTAACATGTGGCAAAAAAAAAGAATTTCAACTTTGCACAGCACATGACTATTATCCAGTCTTCTCCCACTCCCATTTTTTTTAAATGCTCTATGGGAAATAATAAACGGATCTCATTAACCTTCTCTACCCTTGATACACACTCTGAATCATAAATTGTCTCTACTTATCTAATAAAAATTCATATCCAACTCTATTTTGAAGCCATGGCATTCTGCACCCTGAAGAACTATTTTCAGATGATGATGAAAGCAGCTGCATTTGTTATCCATTTCTTTGGCCTCTCTTCCCAGCTTCACATAGATTCAAAGCAAGTATAGAGAGGGTACCTGGCTTTATCACCGGCCTCTGGGCTGGTTCCCAGTGGTTGTCAACCACTGCCCATGTGTCAGCATAATCTGGGGAGTCGTTGGGTTCGTCTGCTCACAATTCATTTGTTTAAAATCTATTCTCATGGAAAATCTATTTCAGATGCTCTGAGATAGAACCCAAGACTATATTGTTGGCACTTTTTACAGAAAGCTCTCCAGCTGTTTCTGAGTATAGGTTTGAGTGATAGTGAAAGGGACCATTGAGTTTTGTACCCCAAATACTTCCTCTGTGTCCTTCAAAATTGGCAAAATTAGGCAGAAGCTTTTAGAGTAAGATTGCCAAACCCCAGATGATTCAACTCTCGACCACAGAAGCTTAGAAAGAAAAATCATCTACATGGGTTTTGTCATAGAGACTTCCTTGCCCATTTTCTGACTGCATCATATAGCCTTTCCATACCTCCAAAGCAGGAAACATATCCAGGAAACTAACCCAGCAAAGAAAATAGCCATCAGACTGAAGACGAAGGGAATGTACCAGTCACTGGATTTGTATGTGTTGATAGCTGTGTACACAATGGTCAGACCTTTTCTTTGTTGGGAAAAATTATTTCAGAGAAAATGGAGCATTAGTCTCAGTTTTTAGAGAGCATCTGTTTACGCATAATAGCATCAGTATAGAGTGATGGTCCTACAGACAGTAGGGTATTGACTCAGACACAAGGAATTTTTAAATACCACAGGCAATAGTATGAAAGACACATGCCTGGAGATAGCACCAATTTAAGCATCTAAAGACTTGGACTCAATGCAATGACTGCTGTGCAAACTTGAATAAAACCATCCCTCCTCTTTGACCTCAGTTCTCTCATCCGTAAAGTCAAGGAGTTGAACTAAATGACACCTGAGGTTCTTTAAGCCTCTGTTACCCTCTGGATGCAGAATAAACCCTCTTGTGCAGTGTGAGAGAATGTGTTTTCTTGAAAATCAAATATCCTGGTGGAAAGATTTATCATCCATGTTGGTTTTAAAAATGCCTCTATTTCAAAGGCTTAAAAGACAGTAAAATATACTAACCATAAAGTCTTCTGAACAGACAGTATCCTTGGCTGACTGAGAAATCATTCTGGAGTTCTGCAGAGGCTTTATGTATCTATTTTTTTGAAACAACAAGCTACTGAAGGGTCTGCTCCACTTCATGGGGTTAGATTGAAGATTAGATGAAACAAAGAATATAAGCCCTGGAGCACAGTGCCAGGCACAGGATTGGTGCCCATTACTGTAAAAGACATGGCCCTAGAGAATAACATTTGAAAGTGCCCAGTTGGAGAGGTGTTTAACTGAGAGAATTCATTGACAAGTGGGTCTTTCTGGTGGGCAGGACTCTCGGCTCATTTAGATGCCATCCATTGCATGCTTATGCTTCCCCAGTAATGAAACAAATTCTCTCTCCCCTACACAGTGGATTCTCAGAGATGCACATTCTAAAATGTGCCTGGTGGCTGGATGGGGTGGTGCCCTGGTGAAAAGGCCTAAGGATGGAGGCACTGCCTGAGTAGCCTTTTAGATGAAAGCTGAATTTGCAGTGGACATTTCCCACACACAGAGCCAGATTAAATTCCATAACTCCTTACTTCAGAGCTGGTGGTTGGAGGAGGTGGCATGTTGGCCCTTGTCACATAAATATCTATAATAGCAGTGCCTGTCTTGGGCTTTGCCATTATTTCAGGTTGCCATCAATTATGTGCACTACAAGATGGTACTGCCCCTGCAGTTTAGCTCCAGATTCAAAGTTAAAAGGATTCTTCACAGTTAATTTCAGAGTATTTGAACCCCGAGTTGGGTCAAATCCAAAATGATTGTTCACATTTCCTTTAAAAGGGAGAAATCGAAAATTAGAAGTATTTTAAGGTACATTGAAAGGTTTTCTCAGGCTACCTTACACAGCTTTTTAAACACGGTAAATATGCTACTACTACTAATACTAAGTTGCTTCAGTCGTGTCCGGCTCTGTGCGACCCCATAGACGGCAGCCCACCAGGCTGCCCTGTCCCTGGGATTCTCCAGGCGAGAACACTGGAGTGGGGTGCCATTTCCTTCTCCAATGCATGAAAGTGAAAAGTGAAAGTGAAGTCGCTCAGTCATGTCCGACTCTTAGCCACCCCATGGACTGCAGCCTACCAGGCTCCTCCGTCCATGGGATTTTCCAGGCAAGAATACTGGAGTGGGGTGCCATTGCCTTCTCTGACGGTAAATATAAGTAAGTATAATTATATTATTTTCTGATTCCTTATACATATATAAGGGTTACAGTAAAATGAAAATCAAGTAAGCAGGAAATTCAGTTGGCTGGAAAAAAATTTGTTCTAAAGATTAATTAAGATCCTGAGTGTGATCCCCATATGTGGTCAGCAAGCTTCACACTATTATCAAATTATTCTGCCTAAATGTGTTCCTTTCCTTCATCTCCTACTCAGAGGATTTTATTCCCACTTTCAGGGTAGTATGGATCAATATCAAATAGGCCAGTCAGACCACAAATATCTATTGAGTGCCTACTACATTTTAAGTCAGGTTTCAGTGGTCCTGGAGACCCTGTTGTTAAGAAGATGCACACTAGCAAGAGGAGCGACACTGAACCAGCCTGTACAGTTATTTGGGAACATGAACCCATGTCCATGGGCCCATTCTTTCAGTTGCGTGACAGCAGGTCTGACCTCCATACTTTAAGTACTTCTTCTTATGCCCTCTCATGATACCCAGGAGTTTTCCTTAATAAAACTTGCCATGCTTTACAGTTCTGTAACTGTTGATGTTACTACTAGTTTAATGAACCATGAATTCCATGAATACAAGGTCCACATCTGTCTTGTACAATTCTGTGTACCCTCCTCCTGGCACATATTTGATCTTCAATAAATTTCTTCCATATGTCTCAAGACATGACTGAAGTGGACATGAATCTGTGAAAATCCAATAATAATGCAGGAGAAAACATCTATCCTGGTGGATCTGTATTAGCGTCACGTGGGAAATGGCTGCTATTTCCAGCCAGTACCATGAACAGTAGACCTAGTTACTTGTACCTTCGTCTTGCTGATCCAAAGTCCCTTCATTATCAAGTATCATTGAAGTCATAGATTGTTCCACCATAGGAGGAATTAGATAACACATATGGAAGTGAAAAAGATTCCTTGAGGACACCTAGCAGCATAGATAGGAAAGAGTTTAATCTTTGTAAACATAGTTACTTCTAAGATTATGTTATTTATGTGAAAGAGGTTTTATCAATTCAACACATGCTCACGATCAAAAGAAAAAATAAAATGATTCACCAGAAACCATCTCAAAGCGCATTTCAAAATCCTGTGAATCTCTGTCATGACAGTTTAGTTGGAAACCGTTGACGTTTGTCCCAGCAACAACATTGTCAAAAATGACTGCCTGGTATACAGAAGGTGTCCAGACAGGAGCTTCATCATTCTTGTCTAAGATGTCAACCAAGACCTGTCAGCAATGAGGGAGGAAGAAGCATCACATCCACGTCATGTGACTATTTATACACAGAATCAGTAAGAAGCATCTGGCTAGAGCAAGATCATTTAGAATTACTAAATAAAGAGTCTAGGATTTGGAATTTGAAGAAATGTTCCTCCAGATGTGGGTTCTGGCTGCCAATCAACTAATCAGTCACCTTATTATTCCTGGGTTAACTGTGACATTCAGTGTGGCCATTAGGGAGAGTTTTGGGCTTGTTGGAAGAACCAGTGGAAAGCTCATGAGTTACATAAATGGTAAGAAAAGGAAAGCTGGAGAATGATGCCTCTAAAAATTGTAATCCCTTGAATCTTTTAACTGAAGTCTCCTAATGGCAAACATAGCCTTCTCAACTTAGGGGCCTCCTCTGCACCATTCTCTCAGGCACAATATATTTTTTAGTAACAATATGATTGCTTCAAAATATGCTCTGACCTTAATTAGGGGCCGTTGTCAACCTTTTTCTTAATTAAAATACCATGAACTGGGAAACTGTGATTTACATGGGAAAAGATCAAAATATCAAGGATTTTAAAATGTCAGTGATCAAATGCCAGTCAGCCTAGAAAGGTTATCTGCCCACCTCTTAGATGAGTAATAACTTTCTCAGCAACATTCACAGAAGATTCTCTAGGGTGCTCCTATTTGCAAGCACTACCTTTTAAAAATGTTTTATGAAATGTTTTAACAACACAGCTAAATTCCTGGGGAACAATTCATTTTTAATGCTACTTCTATAAGTTGAATAAAGCTGTGTGTTCTATTTAATATGATTTTAGGAAGATTGCTGTATTATAATGCAAACAGCACAGAACTTGGAATCAGAACTCTTTATAAAAACCTTGGGCCTTCCAGTTGGCATATCTTTTTTTGATACAAGGGAGTAAATGTCATTTTGCTCATCTGCAAAAGGGAGAGCTCCATCCTCCACATCTAGGATTGTTGGGAGGATAAATTCATCCATTCATTGGATATTTATTTAACACTATGTGCTAAGCACTGGTCTAAACACAGAAAATACAAAGGTAAATCAAAGTCCCTCTCTATCACAATCGATATTCTAAGTTCAGTTCAGTTCAGTCACTCAGTCATGTCCGACTCTTTGCAACCCCATGAATCACAGCACGCCAGGCCTCCCTGTCCATCACCAACTCCCGGAGTTCACTCAGACTCACGTCCATCGAGTCAGTGATGCCATCCAGCCATCTCATCCTCTGTCGTCCCCTTCTCCTCCTGCCCCCAATCCCTCCCAGCATCAGAGTCTTTTCCAATGAGTCAACTCTTCACATGAGGTGGCCAAAGTACTGGAGTTTCAGCTTTAGCATCATTCCTTCCAAAGAAATCCCAGGGCTGATCTCCTTTAGAATGGACTCGTTGGATCTCCTTGCAGTCCAAGGGACTCTCAAGAGTCTTCTCCAACACCACAGTTCAAAAGCATCAATTCTTTGGTGCTCAGCCTTCTTCACAGTCCAACTCTCACATCCATACATGACCACTGGAAAAACCATAGCCTTGACTAGATGGACCTTTGTTGGCAAAGTAATGTCTCTGCTTTTGAATATGCTATCTAGGTTGGATATAACTTTCCTTCCAAGGAGTAAGCGTCTTTTAATTTCATGGCTGCAGTCACCATCTGTAGTGATTTTGGAGCCCAGAAAAATAAAGTCTGACACTGTTTCCACTGTTTCCCCATCTATTTCCCATAAAGTGACAAGACCAGATGCCATGATCTTCATTTTCTGAATGTTGAGCTTTAAGCCAACTTTTTCACTCTCCTCTTTCACTTTCATCAAGAGGCTTTTGAGTTCCTCTTCACTTTTTGCCATAAGGATGGTGTCATCTGCATATCTGAGGTTATTGATATTTCTCCCAGCAATCTTGATTCAAGCTTGTGCTTCTTCCAGTCCAGCATTTCTCATGATATACTCTGCATATAAGTTAAATAAACAGGGTGACAATATACAGCCTTGATGTACTCCTTTTCCTATCTGGAACCAGTCTGTTGTTCCATGTCCAGTTCTAACTGTTGCTTCCTGACCTGCATACAGATTTCTCAAGAGACAGGTCAGGTGGTCTGGTATTCCCATCTCTTTCAGAATTTCCCACAGTTTATTGTGATCCACACAGTCAAAGGCTTTGGCATAGTCAATAAAGCAGAAATAGATGTTTTTCTGGAACTCTCTTGCTTTTTTCATGATCCAGTGAATGTTGGCAATTTGATCTCTGGTTCCTCTGCCTTTTCTAAAACCAGCTTGAACATCAGAAAGTTGACGGTTCACATATTGCTGAAGCCTGGCTTGGAGAATCTTGAGCATTACTTTACTAGCATGTGAGATGAGTGCAATTGTGCAGTAGTTTGAGCATTCTTCGGCATTGCCTTTCTTTGGGATTGGAATGAAAACTGACCTTTTCCAGTCCTGTGGCCACTGCTGAGTTTTCCAAATTTGCTGGCATATTGAGTGCAGCACTTTCACAGCATCATCTTTCAGGATATTCTAAAGGAGGAGGTAAAACAATAAACAAGTAAACAAAACTGTATAGCAGGCACTGTCATATGGAAATTGGTGCTCTGCAGTTAAGGAGATAAGGAATAAGCCCAGTCCACTGCTTTATTACAACATTCTCATTAATGTCCTGTTTATTTGAGATTTTTCAAAGAAATTCCCTTCAGCACCCATCACAATAGTTTTATTTACACTCTTTATATCCTTTCAAAATGTTTCAAAATTGTCTTACATGCATTGATGTACATGATTCCCTAAGACAACAGACTACCAACCCAGATTATATCACCGCAAACCAAAATGGTGTTGATTTTACATCTATAACAATTTCCTTCATTTGTTTATGTCTATTCAGTGATTATAGCATCTGCGGGGGGCGGGGGGGCGGGGGGGAATGTTTTCAGTCCTAGAGAAAAGTATACTCCTAAGCACAAACTTGATTTATTTAATTGACTTCTAAAAAAAAAGGAGATAGTGAATAGTTGATGGAACTATTTTAATAGAAGAAAGTCATGAAAGAAAGGCTTTCTTTGAACCCTCTATTTTCTTCCTTCTGCCCTATAATGGATACATGTCCTTAAGCAAGAACGTATCCTTGCAGAATGTTAGTGTTTGGTTACATGATTTTGATTTGCACAAATGATATTGTGCTAAAGATCTTTCCTGTTTCCTACTTTTCTCATTCAGTGCCATATTTTCTTGCTTTCTCTGTGTTGCTGCTTGTAGAATTAATTTACTATTTCTTTTTTTAGGGGGAAGGAGATCTGGTCTTTTTAATTTTTATTTACTTATTTATTTGTTTTTGGTTGTACCTGGTCTTTGTTGCTTCATACCAACTTTTCTCTAATTGTGGCGAGCGGGGGCTACTCTTCATTGCAGTGCATGGGCTTCTCACTGAGGTGGCTTCTCTTGTGCCAGAGCACAGGCTGTAGGCACAAGGCCTTCAGTACTTGCAGCTAGAGGGCTTAGCTACTCTAAAGCATGTGGACCAGAGATTGAACCCATGAGCCCTGCATTGTGAGCAAGCTACTTTGGAGCAAAAATAGGATTAAGGTAAGAATGTGAGTCACGTGGTTGGAAGACAAGCATTCCAGCCTGAGGCAAAGTCTGTGAGGTATAAACATTTCGGGTGTGTTGAAGACTCTGCAAGAAATTCACATGAGTGGATTGAAGTAAGAGGGAAAGAGCTAGAGGAGCTGAACACAAAGATCTGGGGTCCAGATCACAAAGGGCACAGCAGACTTTGGAAGCAATCTTGGAGCTTTTGCCAAGTGTGATGGCAAGCCATTGGAGAGCTTTGAGGAAGAGGGTAAATTGCCTTTTGAAAGAATCATTCTGGCTGCTTTGTGAAGAGTAGATTGTAGAGCACAGGTGGAAGTGGGGATTCCAGTTAGGAGGCTACGGCCCTAGACCAGGAAAGGGACAATGGTGGCGCAACCAGACAGCATTCAGGATATGTTTTGAAAGTAGAGACAACAGGGTTTGCTGATGGATCAGAGAGATAATTTAGGGTGCACAATAGTGGTTAGGTGCCCAGAATTAATCCTTCTCCCTCTTTCTAGCTGAATAAATTTGGATAAGTTACTTAACCTCTAAACCTTAGAAATAAAATTCTTCTGCCTATAAAGAGTAGTATCAGTAGCTACCTCATGGTTGGGATTGAGGCTAAACAAGATCTCACAGTCTTGCCTTTTATTGTGCATGCACGTTCAGTTGTATCTCACTCTTTGTGACCCCGTAGACTGTAGCCTGCCCGGCTCCTCTGCCTTTGGAATTTTCCAGGCAAGTATATTGGAGCAGATTGCCATTTCCTCCTCCAAGGGATCTTCCTGACCCAGGTATCCAACCCACGACTATTGTATCTTCTGCAATGGCAAGCAGATTCTTTACCACTGCACCTCCTGGGTAGGTTCTCAATAAATGGTGGGTGATGATGATGGTGATGACAACGATGATGACAGATTCCTATAATTTGGGATCTAAAGAACCATCTTCCTTTTCTGAACTCAAAAGTCACATTTGTCTATATCATCAATATACCAGTTCAGTTCAGTTGCTCAGTCATGTCCGACTCTTTGCCATCCCATGAACTGCAGCACGCCAGGCCTCCCTGTCCATCACCAACTCCCAGAGTCCACCCAAACTCATGTCCATTGAGTCAGTGATGCCATCCAACCGTCTTATCCTCTGTTGTCCCCTTCTCCTCCTGCCCTCAATCTTTCCCAGCATCAGGGTCTTTTTCAATGAGTCAGCTCTTCGCATCAGGTGGCCAAAGTACTGGAATTTCAGCTTTAGCATCAGTCCTTCCAGTGAACACCCAGGACTGATCTCCTTTAGGATGGACTGGTTGTATCTCCTTGCAGTCCATGGAACTCTCAAGAGTCTTCTCCAACACGACAGTTCAAAAGCATCAATTCTTCTGCGCTCAGCTTTCTGCGCTCAACTCTCACATCCATACATGACTACTGGAAAAACCATAGCCTTGACTAGACGGACCTTTGTTGACAAAGTAATGTCTCTGCTTTTTAATATGCTGTCTAGGTTGGTCAATCTACCTCAATATACATATACATGTATATTGAGGTATACATCACATCTACCTCAATATTCCTCAATCTACATCAATATTCCTGCTATATATAATTTAACTTTACCTGTGTTAAAAATTTAAGCTACCCGAAGCCATATATTGTCTGACATGTCTTTGCAACCCAGGAAATTGTGCACAGAGAAAACATTCAATAGATATTAGTTAAAAGAGGAAATGAAGAAGTTTCCGCTTTACCTTTAGTTAAATTAGAAACCGTGTTTGTAAGATCAGAGTCACTTGAAGTTGTTTTTTAATTATGTGCTTTCCCCTCTTATCATTTGTAATTAGTGGATGATAATTGCAAGTGAATGGCATCCTATACGATTTGAGGAGCTCATAAATTTCTACAGGAAAAACTACCACAGGTACTTAGGTCTAAAGATCATTCTCATAGGTACCTACCTGAGACAATCAAACCACTAAATCCTGTCCACATGACTGGAATTCAGTCCCTGTGAAAGTCATTCTGACTGTTGATGTCCGTAGACCTGGTGTTTTCCTCACAGTGACACACTCAGGAATCCTAATCACTACCTGAGCAGCAAGCCAGGGGGCTCTGTACAAAGAGGAAATAGACACTGAATCATCAGGCCAAATGAGGACCTAAAAACTCTTCAGTCCTACCTCTGTCTCTTCTCTGATGATAAAACCTCAGTCATTAAAAACACATTCCACATCATCAATACAGCACTATTCACTCTGAAGGTCTTTCACGAGTCCTTTGATGTTGTGACAATAATTTAGAGCCCTACACTTCCTCCTGTTGTGATGTCGAAAAACACATTGTGGTTAATTACCTATGTTGTCAGCATCACCTCTTAATGAGAGGCAGCCTGAGTGTAAGTCCAGTTCTACAAGCCCTGTGTCATTTTACATAAGTTTCCCAAACTTTGTGCCCAAGTTTCCTCATCTATAGAGTAGAAATGATGGTAGTATTATCTACTTTGAGGACTAAAGGTGAATATTAACTACATCAAGATATGAAATTACCTACAACAGGATCTGGCACAAGTGTTAGAGACATTCTGGCTATTATTATAATTCTTTAATCTCATGAGAATTATTGTTATTATTTGACAATTTCAATTGTAATAAATTAAAAGCTAACACATCATCTGTATTATATCAAAACATGGGACTTTCTAGAGATTGCCCTGGTGCTCCAGTGGCTAAGATTCTTTACTTCCACTTCAGGGGCCCAGATTTGATTCCCGGTCAGGGAACTAAGATATCACATGCCTTGCATATGGCACAGCCAAAAATAAATTTTTTTAACTGTTAAAAAAAAAGAAAAGAGAAAAACCTGGGACTTTCTACTTACCAGGGCTGTTGCTGTACAAGGATGAAATTTGTCACAGTCCACACCTTCCACAGTGAAGTATCAGTGAGGTTATCTTGCTTCACAGTCTTGTAGCCTGGCTGTGTGGTGAGTTCAGTCATTCCAGAGAGTGTGTAAATCCAGAATCTTTGTATAACCTGGATGTCAGCACTGCTTATCTTGTATGTCACACAGTTTGGTGGGTGGTCTTCATCAATGGCGGTCACTCTTACAACTTTGTAGAAAGCTACCAATAATATTTATATTTAGATTCATTTTTGTCATACAGCTGCACCATTTTAAAAAGCTTAATGTGTCTTTGTCTACCAGATAGTACCATAGGTTTCTCAAATGGTCCACCTGAATCTTTTTGGACAATGCAATGTGTTTGAAAAACAGAACTCTACATGTCAGAAAGTGGATTTATAGATGGTCCACTTAAGCCACATGGCATGAGTGAGTTAACAATAACTTTATAAAGATAATAGTTTGAAACATTGCGTGTTTATTTTCTAACAGGCATTATGCTAAGATTAGCATCAGATAATGGTTCCCAGTACAGACTCTGAAACCAGACTGCCTAGGTTCTGAATCTCAGCTCTGACTTTCACCAGCTATAACTCATTAGAAAGTTCTAGAGCCTCTCTGGGCCTCACAATCTTTATCTGCAAACTAGCAATAATAATAATAATAGTATCTACCACATGGAATTATTGTGAGGATTAAATAAGTTAAAATACATAAGACACATAGAACACAGCCTGATGTATAGTAAATGTTACATAAGAATTAGGTATTATTTATACACATTATCTCATTACATCTCAACAGCCTTATGATGTATGTACTATCACTGTTCAAACACTGTAGATAAGGAAACCACAGCCCAGCGGTACTCACTTGCCCAAGGTCACAGAGCTACTAAAGATAGAATCAGGATTCAAATCTGTACTTGCCAAATCTACACATTTTAAAAATTACTTGTTATAAGTCCAGTGTGTAGTTTTCCCAAATAGTCTTTTAGAAGAAACATGGGTGTGATATGTGGATTGCATTAATATGTTCAAATTCTTTACCATTCTCAAGTTCATGCTCTTCTACTGTATAACCTTATAGTGCCCTCCCACATGGCTTGTTTTGGCTGATGGAACAGAAGCAAACTGGCCACCAGCAAGTTTGAAAACCACTTGTGTACCCAGGCTTGCCTTACTCCTGCATCTCTTCTTCTGCCCTGAAAAGTGCTCAGATTAGCCTGTTCGAGGAGAGAGGAGCCAGATCATCCAGTCACTCCTACTGAACCAAGGTAGATCAGCAAAAAGCCAACAAATTCCCACAGTTTTGAGCAAGCTCAGCCACAACCAGAGGGACAGCCCAGCCAATTCTCAGACTCGTGGGCTAAATAAATGTTCAGTTCAGTTCAGTTCAGTCACTCAGCCCTGTCTGACTCTTTGTGACACCATAGACTGCAGCATTCAGGCCTCCTTCCCATCACCAACTCCCGGAGTTTACTCAAACTCATGTCCTTTGAGTAGGGGATGCCATCCAACCATCTCATCCTCTGTCGTCCCCTTCTCCTCCCTCCTTCAATCTTTCCCAACATCGGGGTCTTTTCAAATGAGTCAGCTCTTCGCATCAGGTGGCCAAAGAATTGAAGTTTCAGCTTTAGCATCAGCCCTTCCAATGAATATTCAGGATTGATTTCCTTTAAGATGAACTAGTTGGATCTCCTTGCAATCCAAGGGACTCTCAAGAGTCTTCTCCAGCACGACAGTTCAAAAGCATCAATTCTTCGGCTCTCAGCTTTCTTTACAGTCCAACTCTCACATATACACATGACCATTGGAAAAACCATGGCCTTGACTAGATGGACCTTTCTTTGTTGGCAAAGTAATGTCTCTGCTTTTTAATATGCTGTCTAGGTTGGTCATAACTTTTCTTCCAAGGAGTCAGAGAAGCCCCAGCGGTACGGTAGGCACTGGAGCGGCAGCTGTGCAGCACTGGAGCAGCCGTGAGGAGAAACCCCACATCCAAGGGCAAAGGAGAAGCCCCAGCAAGACAGCAGGAGGGGCGAATTCACATTTAGAATCAAACCCCATTCCCACCAGAGACGCTCAGAGGGCTCAAACAAACCTTGTGCACAGGACCCAGAGACCCCACAGAGACTGAGCCAGAACTGTGTTTGAGCATCTCCTGTGGAGGTGTGGGTTGGCTCTGGGTGCAGCAGTCTTGATTATGGCATAAGCCCTCTTGGAGGAGGTCACCATTAACCCCACCATAGAGCTGCCAGAACTTACACAGGACTGGGAAGTAGACTCTTGGAGGGCACAGAGAGAACCTTGTGTGTACCAGGGCCCAGGAGAAAGGAGCAGTGACCCCACAAGAGACTGACCCAGACTTGGCCGGGAATGTCCAGGAGTCTCCAGCGGAGGCGTGGGTCAGTGGTGGCCTGCTGCAGGGTTGGGGGCACTGAGTGTAGCAGTGCATGCATGGGACCTTTTGAGGGAGTTACCGTTATCTTCATTACCTCCACCATCGTTTGGCCCCAGGTAAATAGCTGGAAGGGAACACAGCTCCACCCATCAACAGATAATTGGATTAAAGATTTACTGAGCATGGCCCCACCCATCAGAACAAGACCCAGTTTCCTCCTCAGGCAGTCTCTCCCATCAGGAAGCTTCCATAAGCCTCTTATCCTTCTCCATCACAGGGTAGACAGACTGAAAACCACAATCACAGAAAATAAATGTTCACTGTTGCTTTATTCTCCTTTTCTGTAGTTTTCATTATTCGGCACACTTTTAGCAATAGATAACTGATACAATGAGGTCTCCCCTGGTGGCTCAGTGGTAAAGAATCCCCCACAGTGCTGGAGATATGGGTTTGATACCTGGTCTGGGTGGTCTCCTGGTGGAGAAAATGGCAACCCACTCCAGTATTCTGGTCTGGAGAATCCCATGGACAAAGGAGCCTGAAGTGGTACAGTCCATGGGGTTGCAAAGGAGTCAGATACAATGACTAGGCTAGCCACACAATGACTGGGCTTAACAACATATATTATCTAGGACATTTGGGTTGCTGATAACCAAGAATGAAAATTAGGATGAAGAAATCATTTCATGTGCTGGGTCCCCACCCCCTTCAACCTCATGGGTTTTTTCTCTGTTTGCAACTTTGTTTACCAAGATTCATCAGTCTCTGAAAATGTGTCATTAAGCAGGCAATGAACATGACTCAGAATACCAAGAACAGAGAAAACACATTTGTGAAAAGGAACTTAATGTTTCATTATGACAAGTCCAGAATATAAAAAGTCCAACCTACTGTTTGTGTGAAAGCATCACTGTTAGAGAAGGGTGTTGTAACTGATACAGGACCATGTAAAATAGGTTACAGATGACCTTGCCATCTCCAGCCTACATTGCTGGGCAAAGAGGGTGCCATTTTCACATTTAACACCTGGCAAAGTATAATGGGAAGCTTATTTGTCTATAGGTGAAAAATTAACCTTTCAGTAAAACTAAAAGCTATCTTGAGCATCTTTAGCCAAGTTTAAAATAGAGAAATTATGAAACTGTAATTCTGCCACACTTTCTCGTCAAAAAACTACTAGAAATCAAACATGTTTTTCTTCATGACTTGCAACCCATAGTGATTTAATTTTCATGTGTTTTCTCCTCAGTCATTTCTGATAGTTTTGATAAAGGATTTTTTTTTTTTTTTTTTTTTTTTGCCTATGCCTCCCTCTCTTCAGAATCTTTCTGTCAATGAGAGTTTCAGGTATTCATTACATATCAGAATTTTTTTTTTTTACTTTAATGATGATAGACTCTCATAATTTTTTTAAGCTGGAAAAAATGTAGTCCTCAAGGCACACTCAAATCCTCTGTGCTAATCAACACAGCATGGAAAAAGACCTCCACAGTAATAGATTTTTGATATCCTCAAGGTCTACAGGCTTAATGTTTGATATTCTGAGATGAGTTGATTTTCAGAGTAGTATTAATTTTCTAATTTCCTCCTCTAGAGCAAATTGCCACTGAGTTCTGAAAATTTTGTCTCCTGTAATGGGTATCACCTCAAAACACTAACCCTCTCCTAATTGTATTTATCATGGTAGGGAAGATCAAGGGACAATTTTAAAAAGCAAAGAAAAGGTTCTAGCACACTGTAGGCACTCAGTGAATTTTAATGGTTGTTTTTATTATTATTGGCAATGCTGTCATGGCTACTGTTAAGTATGTATCATGTAGTTTACATACCTACAATGATCAGTTTATCATCATCTCTACTCCATGATGTAATTACTACAATCTCCATTCTACCAATGAGAGCTCAAAAAGACTTGAAAGTTATGGGACTAGCCTGATACTTTTCAACTGTGGTGTTGGAAAAGACTCTTGAGAGTCCCTTGGACTGCAAGGAGATCCAACCAGTCCATTCTGAAGGAGATCAGCCCTGGGATTTCTTTGGAAGGAATGACACTAAAGCTGAAACTCCAGTACTTTGGCCACCTGATGCGAAGAGTTGACTCATTGGAAAAGACTCTGATGCTGGGAGGGATTGGGGGCAAGAGGAGAAGGGGACGACAGAGGATGAGATGGCTGGATGGCATCACTGACTCGATGGACGTGAGTCTGAGTGAACTCCGGGAGTTGGTGATGGACAGGGAGGCCTGGCGTGCTGCGATTCATGGGGTCGCAAAGAGTTGGACACGACTGAGCAACTGAACTGAACTGAACTGAAAGTCATTTAACTGACAATGGCTGATGAAGAATTTGAATCCAATTCTGTTTGGTATTTCTGTTACATCATGTTGCTTTCTTATGAAGACCTAGAAGTCTTCTCTCTGGTGGAGCAGGTCAGAAGCCAGCTATTTGGACAATAGTACACATACGAACGACTCATTTATCTTTTTGTATGAACTCTCAGCACTTGTTTTCAGACTTCTGGAGACCCCAGTCATCAAAATCCATCCCCAAAAGCAGCCTGGAATACTAAAGGGAGAACTGGACCAGGAAGTTGGAAGTCTGCGTTCAGCTATCACCTCTGCCACTCGCTAGCTGTGTGACCCAATTCTCTCTCCAGCCTCGGTTTTCCGCATAGTAGAACAAAGAGGTTCAATTTTTCCAGCCCTCCTAAACCAGAGGTGCTATAATTGAAAAACCTAAATCCTTCTCCTCAGCCATCATTAGGTATTAAACTTTCCTTAAGAAAATGTAGAAGTGTTCGATATGTTTAGAAAGTTTTACCTTCAAAATATACAATTACATTTCAGAAAAACTTTGGATAGTTAGAAGAGAAACTGACATAAAACAGTTGATCCCCATAAAGCAACTGTTTTTTTTTCTTTTGAATTTTTTATTTTGTACTGGGGTATAGCCCATTAACAACGTTGTGATAGTTTCAGACTAACGGAGAAGGGACTTAGCCATACATATACATATCCATTCTCCCCCAGACTCCGCTCCCATCCAGGCTGCCACATAACACTGAGCAGAGAAGCAACTGTATTTTTAAATGCCAGTCTTAAAAGGCAAAACTATAGAGAATGATAAAAAAAGAGCAGAGGTTTTCAGGGTTTAGGGGAAAGGGAAGAATGACTAGTGCATAAGACTGTTGGGGCAGAGAAACTATTCTGTGTGATACCATAATGGTAGATACATGTCATGATATGTTTGTTCAAACCCATGGAATGTGCAATGCCAACAGTGATCTTTAGTGTACACTCTGGACTTTGGGTGATAATGATGTGTCAATGCAGGTTCAACTGTAGTAAGTGTACCACTCTGGTGGGGGATACTGATGGTGAAGGAGTCTACGCCTGTATGAGGGTGGAGGGTATATGGGAAATCTCTTTACCTTCTGCTTAATTTTGTTGTCAACCTAAACTGCAATAAACTACAGTCTACTGTTTTAAAAATGCAAGTCTCTATTTTAAAATCTAGATTGATTGTCATTAACTTTGGAGGATTATAGAATCCATTTGATGGTTTCATGAAGGCTATGGATCTTTTCCCTCAGGGACCCTCAAAGCCAATGTTCAGACCCTCTGGTCCAGATTCACAATTTATAAGCTAAGAGATAATTAGAGAATTATCAACTATTTAGCTTCTGCATAAAGACCCATCATCATGTTCCATTAACTCTAGACCTCCCTAGAGCTAGAAGGCCACCACAGAATGGGGAGAATGCAAAGCGAGGAAAGGAGCTATGGTAATGAGCCTCCCTCAGTGCTCAGAAATCAGTATTTTAGTACTTTTGAAAAAAGAGCAAAAGTCCATTGTGGGGAAACCAGGATCAATCCTGTGATAGTTTTATATGCATTTTTTTCTGAAATTGTCTGGTCATATATTGTAAGATACAACTGTGTTATATTTCTAGAACTAGAATATAAAAAGTGTGCATTTATTTTACAGAGAGGTTAAGGACTTGTCCAAAACTCCATGATGACACGAAGAACTGAAATCCAAATATGTGGGTTTTTTATTTCCTAGTCTCGCCTCAAAACAACTGTCTAATGAATGTATTTGCCTGCCAAGGAAATAAACTGGTTTGAAGTAGTGTGGGTTCCGCCCAATGATATGCTGGCGGATGTTTAACAACCAGCTCTCTGCGGAAAAAAAGAATAGAACGTTAAGTGTAATGTTAAGTGTTGTTAAGTGTATCTGTGAATATATATTCACATAAATACAGGGACGTCTTACCTCCTGAAGTTTCTGGAATGGAGAATGAATAGTGCACAGCTTTGAATACAGGGCTGAAATCATTGGCAGGAGCAGTTTCTGCACTGATCGTCACTGTTACTGAAAAATTAAACAGTAAAAAAATGCTTTGCGGTGGTGGTGGCTTTATTCTAGACACTAGTCAAATGTGCCCCCAGGAACACGCTTCGGGGAAGATTTGAAATTATGGGGGGATGCTCCTTGCTCCCAGTTGATTCCTGTTTCCAGACTCTGCATTCTCAAGGAACATAAATGAGTTCTAGGCTAACCAAAGCAATTAGTTAAAGATATATAATGTGCTGCATGCCATGTTTTATTTTATAGGATAATGATAGATATATACATGTTATATATAATATATGAATGTTTAATTATACATTTTATTCAAGAGAGTTTATTATATCTATCATGTGTATGCTTTCTTCCATTAGCATTTGTTTGGGTGTTACTTTCAACCCAGCATATGACTTTCTACACTCTACATTTAATATATCCTAGGAGGTGAAATGGAAAAAGACTCAGAAAACCCATGTCCAGGGATTGGTTATGACATGCTGAATGGCCTTGAACTAGCTTAACTTCTCAGAGGCCCAGATTCTTCATCAGTTTCAATCTTCTATTTTGTAGTGTGTAAAAATGAGATCATGCCCAAGATTTTTTCCCATAATTGGTTAGTGAAATGTAGTTATTTAATTTTATTCCTCTCAGGCAGATGTTTGTATATTGCAGGTTATAGAAAAGGAACTCTATTTTTCAGACCAAGCTCAAACTAACCTATCAGAAAGTTGTCAAAAAAGAAGAAAAATATTCAAATACAAAAGCAAGGAAATTTCAAACCAGGAGATTTTTAGCATTAAAAATAAAGTAATAATTAACCTTTACTGCGCAAGGTGCTGACTCAGCAATAGTGTTAATGTCTCCATTTTACAGAAGAGAAAACTGAGGTTCACAGAGTCATGTTCTTTGCCAAAGGTCACAAATCCTAGTAAGTCACTGAGCAGGTATTGAATCGACTTGAGTCTGCCAACATCTCCCAAAATGTCTCTTCTGACATGCTAATATATCAAATGCAAAATGCCAAGTTAAACAAATATTAAAAGGTTTCCTTATGGCAAAACTTCTTAGGATTTCTGATATGTCATTCTGTATTTTGAATCTCCATCTATGCATTGCTTCTGTAGACTAAAAAAAAAAAAGTGTACAACATGAAAGTTGTGAGGTAAGTTTTATTTGGGGCAGAATGAGGACTACAGCCTAGGAAATAGCACCTCAGATAGCTCTGAGAGACTACTCCAAAGAGGCAGGGGCAAGGTCAGTATAAATGTGATTTTGGTGAAGGGGGAGTGCATGCAATCAAGCACATTTTTTTTTCCCCATAAGGTTTCTGCTAGTCTTGCGAAGCTTTTGCTAGTCCCAAGGAGTGGTTGTCACCATGAAGGATTTTAATGGTTTTCTAGATATGAGGAAATACAAGAATTGGGTTCGTAAAATCAGCTCTTGAAAATATCTATCGGAAGACTGTCCTGCCAGTTTTTCCCTGAGCACTGCTGCTGCTAAATCACTTCAGTCGTGTCTGACTCTGTGTGACCCCATAGACGGCAGCCCACCAGGCTCCCCCATCCCTGGGATTCTCCAGGCAAGAACACTGGAGTGAGTTGCCATTTCCTTCTCCAATGCATGAAAGTGAACAGTGAAAGTGAAGTCGCACAGTCGTGTCTGACTCTTAGCGACCCCATGGACTGCAGCCTCCCAGGCTCCTCCGTCCATGGGATTTTCCAGGCAAGAGTACTGGAGTGGGGTGCCATTGCCTTCTCCATTCCCTGAGCACAGTGTACCTCGTTTCTGCTTTCCACCCTGAACTCCTTTCAGGGTGTGTTGAAAATCAGCTTTAATCCTTATAGAGGTAGATGGCAGCTGCCAATGGCAAGTGCCAATTTGTAGTTGACACTTCCCAAATGTACTTGACCGTGGAGTTTTTTTCTAGTTGATCATCTTGTAGAAACTATGCTCTGAAGAATACTTGTATCTTGTCTCTCTTGAAAGTCTATGCTATGCATTTTCAAACAAGAAAATTTAATCTGAGACCCATAGAATCTTGATTTCAGAGAATCTGTTTCATTCCTTATATTTTGGTATACATTATGTGTGTTTTCCTAGGTATAGGGTCTAGAGGTTTCTCAGCATCTCAAAGGTATGTGTGACCACCAAGAAAGAGTAAAAAGCACTTTGCATGGAGACAGGTGATTTATGTGAAAACCTCTATATTTCCCTCAATAAACTCCATTTATGTGCCTTAAGAACAGATGCCACTTATAGCTTTGCCATACTATGATTTTTATTGCACCCATAAAGACTCAAAATTGTGCTAATTGATTGGCCTATAAAAATAGACTGAACCACATGTGGGGTGTTACAAGCATTCTTTATGAGCAGCTGCTGGGAATATACTGGGGTGTGGGGACCAGAGAAGATGTGGATTTATTACCATGAGAGATTTTTTTTTTTCTCTTCTTCTTGGAAAAAGGCTCAACTCTGGTGAAAAGGGCAGATTCTATTTTGATTTGTGAGGCCATCAGGATGAGTAACTACAAGAAAAAGCATTTTTCCTAAAAGGTTTGTTGGGCTATGTTACAGGCTTTTGCATGAACCAATGAAACTCCACCAGTGGGGAGCAGAGAAGACCTAAGAAAACTTGTGGGCATACTGTCATGCTGTGTCTCTGTCCTGTACAGATCATTTATCTGCATAGTTGGATCACGTAAGTCTACAAATGACATTTGTAAAAGGAATCCTATTAAAACTCTTACATCAGAGAGTCAAGAGGGATTAAAAGAGCTCTAGACCTGTTGCTGAACGTTCAGCAATAAATTTTTTTTGGTTGCAAAACATATGGATGCTGCCATGATGCCACCTGCTTAATTCCATAACACAGTGCTCTTTGCACTGCTTTCAGAGGCAACCTCAGAATCCTTCTCAATTCAATGATCCAGGCGACCACCACCAATTGCTTAGAGATGGCACAAGACATAAAACATGAAACACAAGCACTGTCCATGTTCCAGGCTCTCATTCTACTAGTAACCCTGTGTTCTCCACCCAAACACTCACTTCTTTTTGGACATCTTTGATGCCAACCCACCTCCTAGATCACTTATTACCATACTTTCCATATAAAATAGACGGCTGTCATTAATAATAGACATATCTGGAAATTTGTGCAACCTTATTTTCACAACTACCTCTACAGATACTAATTCACTCTTAAATGTGATAACATGTTGTTGAACACATAAATGACCTATTGAGCCACTTAATGCATGTTCTCATTTGTACAACAATTAGCAGAGAAGCAGGTGTCTGGTGATTGGCTAAGCTTATTTCACCAGCTAGGCACTCTGCTCTGGCTCCACAGCACACAATTTAAATCTGTGCCCGAGGGTGTTTTACAATTAGCAAAACCAGGACTCTTAAATCCACAAATGTCAAGGGACTCACAAAGGGAATGAGCTGTGGAATCTGGCACTGTCCCACCGTTTGCATTAAAAATGGCTCTACCTGTATCACGTAAAATAATGATACAGGCAACTCCCCCCCCCAAAAAAAATCCTATTACTCATATGTGTGGACTACACGTGACCCAATATCTGGCTCTTTCCAAATAAGAGGTATTTGGCATTACTAAATGCTATGAACTGAATGTTTATGTTCCTCCAAAATTTATATACTAAAACCTATTCTCCCGCTGTGATGGTATTAGGATGGAGAGGGTCTTTGGTATGATGACATGTCATAAGGGTGGAACCCTCATGATGGGATTAATGCTCTTAAAAAGACACCCCAGAGAGTGCCTCTTGCCTATTCTTCCATGTGAAGTCACGGTGAGAAGACAAACATCTAAGAGCAGGATGCAGACCCTCTATAGACATCAAGTCTGACAGTGCCTTGATATGGACTTGCCAGGCTCCAGAAGAGTGAGAAAAAATTTTCTGTTACGTGTAAGTCCCCCAGTCTGAAGTGGAGACACTACTGACAGAAAATCGTTTCAGTAACAAGCATTAGGATTGGGCTCTCTGTGTCCCTAACACATCCCACTTCCAGCTCCAAGGATCTCTAGCCAGACTTGCATTTAAGAATTGTGTTTTGCATAAGGTGTGCTAAGAGATGAACAACACTCGCAGACCTAATGATAACTTCCAACATGAATCTAAGTCTCCCCTTTCTCCTTTGTCTAGTTTAACGAAACTGTCCCCAATATAATGAAGTTTTACATTTTAAAATCTAAAGTGCACAGTCTAAAGAAAAGACACTTAATGTTCCATGAAATTTATCAAGCTTACCTGTACGGAAGGGATGTAAGTCATCAAATACTGAAATTGTCATTTCATAGATATGGCCAGCTGGAACTATGTCTGGGTCCTCATAATCCAATTCTTTTACAACCTTGCAGAACAACATTATTTCAGAGAAAATTATTGACTTTTTGTTTAATGTACATATTTTAAGTAATAGATCATTCTGGAAAATGAAAGGGCACAGCCATTTTCATTTAATAATGATAGCATTAGAATATTCTTGAGACTGGTCAAAACTGACACACAGAAGTAGGCATTTTGGTGGAACAAAGGGACATCTTTGATCTTCCAAAGTAGCTTATTTTTGGAGAAAGCATCCTAGCATAGTAGAAGGGAAGCATGGGTCATGGCCTGTCTTTATCGCATGCTAATTGTATGATCTTGAGCGAAATATTTTAAAAGAGAAAATGTTTTGAAAGCACTTTGGAAGTGATAAAGCATACTAATAAATATAGCTACTCCTATTATGACAAGTCACTCACCATTTAAAAAATATTTACTATTAATTAAGTGCCACGTACAATTGTAGGTATTAGGGATATAGCAATAAACAATATGATCCCACAACAGAGACTTGAAGACAGTCCTCATGTAATAGTATTGGCATGAATCTCAGCTGGCATTAATTGGAATTGGCCAACATGACATCAAGTACCTAGGTGTTCGGGACCCAGGTTAAAAATGTTTTAACTACATTTTTAAACTGAGTATCTCATTCATTAAATCATTCATTCATTCATTAAGTTATACTGAGTACCCACTATGCACCAAGCACTATGAAAGGTATTGAAACACAGAAATAAACGACTCAAAAACATATGTAAGAGAACTTAGCAGGTTCAAATAGTAAAAGAAAGCTTTCAGGAATGAATGGCATTTAAGACCCAAAGGATAATTATGAAAATATAGAAATTAATGAGAGGTGGGCAACAGGTGGAAGGAGTTGTTCAGAAGCAGAGCAAGCATATGGAAAGGCTCAAATGTTAGCATTGTGTTTACAAAACTGCCATCTTTCTCCAAATTCTCTTTTTAAAATGATAGTTTTGCATTGCATTTCAAAATGAACATCAACTCAGGAAACCTCTTGGCTCAGTGGCTAATCTTAAAAATTCATAACATATGCAAACGCTCAACTTGTAACTTGTGGAGTTTTCCAGAAAATTTAGGGTGGGTTTGGACCCAAAAATGAGAAAGATCATCAGTGTCTTTCTCAGCCATGTCTTTTGGCTGAGAAGGAGTGTTTGGTGATGCTTTGGTTAAGGAACAATTATGCCAACCTAACCGGGATCAGTATTTTTTTTTTAGGGGTTGGAACTTTGAGGGAATAGAAAAAATAATAGAGCTGTGGAAATTAGAAGTTAGAAGGAGGATTCTCCCAAAGCACAACTCGATCTTGCAAAGGGGGGAAAAAAAACTTACTATGTCCCCCCTCTGTCAGTGGAAACTTTATGACCTCTTAAGGGTGGAGAAAGAAGCTGATCTCTCACTCCCAATGCCAGAAGGATGAGCCATCATCACACATGTAGTCAAACAGACTTATCTTTGAGAAAATCAGCATCTATTTTAGCCTCTGATTCATTTCTGCAGCTAAACAGGAAGTCAATTATTTTGTGCTAATGGTAAGATGATGGTGTCCGGTATCGAAATACTGAAGGACTTGCCCGAATGCCTTCCAGACCCTTCTCTGCTGTGTCCCAGCTCCCACTGCTGAATGCACCCACACCAACCACACTGTGGCCATGAAATGACTCCATCTCCTCGGGAAAATCCCTGGAGAAGCAGCACCTGGTGCTCACCTGGATGAAATTTCCAGCAGTTGGCACTTGCTCAAAGAGTTTTCCAGAACCAATTGGCCGCAAGCTCAGAGCATAATGTATTGTATCAGGAGGTTCATCAAGGTCATGACACTGGAGTTTTGCAACTACTGTGTCTTTTGCAATCATCTCTTGGCCTGTGTATCTGTTTTATCTTTTAAGGAGGGGGAAGAAAATGCTTTAGATGGATAGTCTTAAAGGTAATACTTTCCTCATAAACATCCACTAGTTCAGATAATGTACACGTGTGACAGCTCTACTTATCCTAGGACAGATGGTTCTGCTTTGGAGCATCATCTGGGAGTCATTTCCCAAAAGGTGCTATGAATGTGGTCTGACTGCTCATTTTCTGGGAGTATTTCTATTCTCCACCCAGATAGGTACTTGTTTGGAAGGCTATCAAGGACATCACCTCAGTGGAGAAGGCATGAGTTGGAATCAGATAATTCTTGAAGATTGTCCGAGTCTAGAGCATCTACATGATGTGGTCAAGAGAGACAATCTTTACCCCGTAGTTACACTGGACTTATTTCCATCTCTGTAAAGTTTCCCATGTCTTCACTGGGGCATCTGCCCCAGATGCTCACTGTTAAGCCTTCACCCTCTAAAATCCTAGTCATTCTTCACAGACTCAGGTATATCTCACCCCTTCAGGAAGCTCCCCCGAATGCTCTAGTCCTGCATATTCTTCTTTTAACAAGGAAAGCACCACACATATAACTTAATATTAAATTATCTTTTTTTTTTTTTTGCTTTATATGTATTCACCATATCATCATAACAAGAGACAACCTTCTTACAGCTGAAGACCATAGCGAATACTCCATATCTCCAGGGACTATAGGACTGGATTCATCATAGGGTAGGTATTTGATTAATTAACTATGATCCTGGAGAAACAGGGTGGATAAGAAGGAGAAAGAAAAGGAAAAGGAAGGTATCATTTAGTGACTGCCAACCTCTGTACAGAACAAATTCTAAGCATTGCTATGAGGTAGGTGCAATTATCATTTTCATTCGAAAGGTAGAGTAATTGGGGCCCAAACTAAACCACATGAGTAGTAATTAGCAGAAACTAGGCTTTATTTATCATTAGATAATCAGAGATAAAGTTTAGGAAACAGGAGGTAGGCTGGGGGGCAACTGTCTCACATGTAGTTGAGAGTTTGATTGGGATAGGGGAGGGGAGACAAAGAAAGTCACAGAATTGTAGATTTGGAAACTGAGCTTCAAATAATAAAAATAGCCATACTGACAGAAACTCAACCCCATAATCCCATATCCAAATTCCAAAAGCCCGAAACAAGACTTTCTCATAATTTACTGAGATCATCAAAGCCTGACCTAACCTGACAAGCCAGATCTTTCTTTGTTCCACTTAGTTTGAGTATTTCTGTGTTTCACAGCAGAGATATTTATGAATTTGAATAGTGGGTAATTGCATAATATATGGTAGACACGCCATATTACCTTTCTAAAATTCAAAAGTCTTTGTCTTGAAATACAGCCAGAGCAAAAGGTTTTCAAATAAGGGCTTACGAAACTGTGATAAACGGCATTTATGAAATTCACACCACATGCTCAGCACTATGCTGAGAATGTTATATAAATTATCCCATTTATTCTAAAGAGTACCCACCCTAAAGAGTAAGTAGTATTGTCATCCCATTTTATAAAGAAAGAAATTGAAGATGAGAAGGTTTCAGTAAATTACCCAAGATCACAGAGCTCTTGTGTGATAGAACCAGGAATCCAATCCAGGGCTGTGACTCCAAAACTTAAGCTTTTAACAACTTACTGTCAGATCCAGAAAACCTGGATTTCAACAAGTCATTTCTGAGAACCAGAATATGAGACTCAATAAGCATCAACGTGATGATCAACCATGGGTCTGGTTGAGCCAATAAACATAGCAATACAATGCCTCTGCTCTCCACTCACTTGAAATTCTTACCTCAGCCACCCATCTCAGCTCACCTAATCAGATACTGATCATAAAAAGGTGCGTTGTCATTCATGCCACAGATAGACAGCCACCAGGATGGCCGCACACTGCCAGTCACTGTCACAAGCTTTAATTGGAGAAGGACTGACCACGTGCAAACTCAGCTCTCTCCACATCAAGGCGAGACACAGTAACCACTGTTCCACACTCTGCAACAAAACAGCACATCTTGCTACAAACTGGCCTGTGTGTCATTTTCAAAATTACTTTATTACATAGCGATGGAAAAAATAAAGTATGAATTATGCCCCATGCATTAGAATTAAGAAGCTGATTCAAAATGTAGACACAGTGTGTAATTGTTTATCACCAAAATACCCTCATTATTCTACTAGCAAGTAGCAAAACAAAGTTGTTTTGGGCTTAGGGAAACAGGGAAGATTTTCTAGAAGGGTGGTCTTTATTTTAGGCCTTGAAGGATATGTCAGATAAGGAAAGAATGGTGAATGGAGATCATTCCCAGCAGAGAGAACATCATACATGAAAACACAGTAAGGAGATCATAACTCATCAGACTTCTCCCACCCAGTCCATCCATCCATCCATTCAATTTGAACAAGCATATATGGAATGCCAGCTATCGGTTGGAAACTGTCTTGAATACTGGATGAGCCACAATTAAATCGCTTCCTTTACAGAATTTACAATCTGGGCTGAGAGGCCAACACTAAGCAAGTATAAACAAGAAAAGAATTTCAAACAGACGTTCTTAAGGAAATGAAAAAGAGTAGGACACAACTTAGCGATGGAACAACAACAACAAGGAAATGAAAACTGTGATGTGATTAAAAATAATGTCTAAGGGTGAGGTCCTGAAAATGCAAGGACAGAGATCCTAAGGCAGTCAGTCATTTGGCGGTAGTATAATAGACAAGGAAGACAAGGAACAGGATGAGGTTGGAGGGAGAGGCAGGGGCCAGGGAAAGCAAGGTCTTGGGGATGAAATCAGAAGTCTGGATTGCGTTCCAAGGGCAAAGGAAACTGACAGGATAATTTTATATGATGTCATTTGACTTTTTCTTTTTCCTCCTTCTTTTTTTTTGGCTGTGCCGCATAGCATGTGGAATCTTTTTGTCCAGGGACTGAACCTGTACCCCCTGTAGGGGATGTCCAGCATCTTAACTACTGGACTGCCGGGGAAGTCCCCAGCTTGACTTTTAAACAAATTCACTGTAGCAGCTCTGCTCAGCAGAAGCCCAGTTAAGATATCTATGCAGAAATTCAGGTTGGAGGGGATGGTGCCTGCCCCCAGGAATAGAACCCAAGACGAGAATCTGAGTGCAAGTAGTTTATGTGGGAGCAGATCTGGAGCACTGGGGGATGGGCGAAGTGAGACAGGAAAGGAAAGGCTGCCAATAAAAAAGTTCAGTCATTACCAAGCAGGTTACCACTGTGGGCAACTTGCAGTTTAATACCACTGGGGAACTCTGTAAGCCAGTGAGAAGCATGCACTCAAAATTTTCCCTCCAGGGACTTCCCTAGTGGTCCAGTGGTTAAGACTTCACCTTCCAATGCAAGAGGTGAGGGTTTGATCCCTGGTGGGGAAGCCGAGATCCCACATGGCTCATGACCAATAAACCAAAACATAAAATAGCAGCAATATTTTAACAAATTCAATAAAAACTTTAAAAATGGTCCACATCAGGAAAAAAAAAAAAGAAAGAAAGAAAGGTTTCTCCAAGGGCAAAAAACGGGAGTATTTGTACACCAGTTCTCTTTAGTCATTGGTTGAAAGCTTGTGGGGATAGGTAGTGTTTTTTGAACATTTCCAACCTGCTCTTTGCAGAGGAGAAGGGCAGACCCCAGGCAAAGAAATCAAGCAAAGAAATGCAGATCCTGGCAGCTGGAACTCAGGCCACAAGAATGTTAAGGCCTGAAGAGACACAGACAGCATCTGCTATAATGGCTTAAGCTTGCAGATGTGCTAGAGACCACCTTTGTTATCTGTTCAGTCCCCAAAGAAGTCTTACATTCCACATAACCTGATCTACCCACAACATGATTGGGCAAGAAGGGAATGATGGATTCTAGAAAGTCCAGAGAGATTCTCTCTCACAAAAATGTGACCATGGAGCAGAGAGGGAAGTGATTTCAGCCTAAAAAGATGCGCTAGAAGATCGAAAGAGTGGAGAGCTGGCCTTCTGTGGCAGCCATGAGGACCCATAACTTAGCTCACGAGTGGACAAAAGACAAGGTTTTCCCGAAAGTTATGCAAGAGATGCATATTAAGGTCTACCACGTGCTTCTGTAGGGGTTCTGAAAATGCAGACAATCTGATATCTACCCTCAAGGAATTCAGTCTTGCAAAGGAGACATAATACAAATGATAATAGTCGAAAATAAGGGAGAGAATTTAAGAACACTCAAACCTACCTTTGTCAACTGCAAAGTACAACTTCCTTGGATCTAGTTCAAAGGTTCAGTCACCCAAGTAATCTTTGGCTGCCTGGCAACCGTTTTCCCAGTTGGAATTTCCTCATCCAGTGTGATGTTGACTTCATTGGGCAGAGCTGAATTTGCAGAGGTAACACTCAAAATAGCATTTTCCATATTGAATGATCTTGATTTAAAAGAGAAGACTATCAGAGTGGCAATGGTTTGGTGTGTGCTGTTTTCCACTTGTTCTGGTGGTAGAGGGGTCAAGGCTAGAGGCAGTATGAGGGTGGAAAGTATGGACCTTGGAGTTAGCCCATTTATTGAATACTTGCCTAGAGTTTAGACTCAATGCTAAGCACTTTCCTTGTGTTTCCTCATTTATTCCTCATAGCAGTCCCAGGAAGTAGGTACCATTTTACAGATGTGGAAACAGATTTTAAGAAAGTAAGTAACTTTCAGAAGTAAATACCAAGGTGTCTAAGAGAGGATTTGACCCCAAGGCTATCTGGCTCTAGAGACTATGCTAAACCACTGAGCTCTTAGCTCCCTAGTGTAAGCACTAATTTTTTAGAAATGCTGTCCCTTCAGTATGGTTTTATAAAATTCTTGGCGATAATTATCACCAGAATTTTCCTTGAGAGCAATAAGAGACAATTCAGCCCATCAGATATTAAGAATATTTTGCATTAATACCTAATTCTATTGCAATTTCAATATGTTTTATACATTAAAAAACTACTTTGCCTTCAGCTGTTAAGAAAGCCTTTTCTTTGCAAACTTAAGAGATTGCTTACATCTGACTTTTTTTTCTTTTTTCTTTTCCTTCTCAGGGGAGAAAGAAAAGAAAAGCTATTTCATTCTAATGGAAATTTCATAATGAATTTCAGAGACTACATTTTCATATTCAATTTTCAAGACCAATTTAAAAGAATACATTTATTTCCTTACCTTCAGGTAAGAATGGGGTCCTTATTGTTGACATTGATGAGGAAAATCTTTAGATTTCCAGCAGTAAACAGTCCTCCAGGATCAACCACGTTAATAATTAGTGAGAAACTGAAAGGGTAGCCACAGGAAAAACAGCTAAGATTTTATAGTAACTGACAGGCTTTCACAGAAATAGAATTTGTTTCGCTTTAACTGACCAGTGAAAACAATTGATTCATTTAGTTAAAATGTCAGTCAAACCAGTTATTTTAACAGTTGGCAGTGGTTAAGAATGAAATTAGTCAAATCCGTTGAAAAGACAGGCAGGAATTTAGATAAGTCTGTTAATCCCCATCAATAATAAAAAATTGAAGGGAATTCCTTAGTGTGATAGAGCAAACAGAGCTATGGGTGTGGGCTCTCACCTTGAAACACTGACGTTTCAATTGGGAAACTGACCGACAAATACAAAGAAGATGCTAAAAACACTTCAAAGCAACATAATGACTATGAGAAAAGAGTAGGCTGATTACAGGATTAAAAGGTTTTTATCTCAGCAGAAATGTTTATGGATTTGAAGAATGAAAGTATGAAATGTATCCTAATGGAAAGATGAATGTTCACATTCATAGTCTGTTCTACAGTCACCAGTGGTCTCAGCTTACCCAGGACTATCCCCTGAAGGAGGAAATGGCAACCCACTCCAGTTCTTACAGGGAAAACCCCATGGACAGAAGAGCCTGGAAGGCTACAGTTTGTGGGTTCAGATATAACTGAGTGACTAAGCATGCAAGATCCAGTGTAGTGTGGAAAGTCCTACACACACCCCCCAGAAACTGCCCAGGCAAACCAGGACTGTTGGTCACCTTTCCAGAAAAAAAAAAAAAAACAAAACCAACTATTCTAACTAGAAGTATACTGATAATTGAAACCAGAATTACTATTTTCCGTTTATTTATCCTAAAAATCAAAACAGTTCTTATTTCAAAACCTCTCCTACAAAAAAATGATTATTTATGAGATAACTCGACAAAAATCATAAAGCCAATCCACTTATAAGAATAAAGACATTTCTTTAATAATCCTAGAAAGAATCGCTACAGGAATAGAAGGAATACTATGTGGGCAGGATTTCATTTGGTCTAGCCATATGCTGAAGAGGAAGAAATGAGCCTTGTTAACTCTTTCATATGGATTTGAATAACTGATTTCACAGCCCGGATGTCTCCTTAAAGAGAGAGAATTGTTTAGATTCCTTTGCCAATGAGGCATTCCAAAATTTCCTTTACTCTCATTTAATGATCTGTTCAGTCTGGGGAGGCCTTACAAATAGGCCTGTGAAAAGAAGAGAAGCAAAAAGCAAAGGAGAAAAGGAAAGATATAAGCATCTGAATGCTGAGTTCCAAAGAATACCAAGAAAGAGATAAGAAAGCCTTCCTCAGCCATCAATGCAAAGGAATAGAGGGAAACAACAGAGTGGGAAAGACTAGAGATCTCTTCAAGAAAATTAGAGATACCAAGAGAACATTTCATGCAAAGATGGGCTCGATAAAGGACACAAATGGTATTGACCTAACAGAAGCAGAAGATATTAAGAAGAGGTGGCAAGAATACACAGAAGAATTGTACAAAAAAGATCTTCACAACCCAGATAATCACAATGGTGTGATCACTCACCTAGAGCCTGACATCCTGGAATGTGAAGTCAAGTGGACCTTAGAAAGAAAGTATCACCATGAACAAAGCTAGTGGAGGTGATGGAATTCCAGTTGAGCTATTTCAAATCCTGAAAGATGATGCTCTGAAAGTCCTGCACTCAATATGCCCGCACATTTGGAAAACTCAGCAGTGGCCACAGGACTGGAAAAGGTCAGTTTTCATTCCAATCCCAAAGAAAGGCAATGCCAAAGAATGCTCAAACTACTACACAATTGCACTCATCTCACATGCTAGTAAAGTCATGCTCAAAATTCTCCAAGCCAGGCTTCAGCAATACATGAACTGTGAACTTGCAGATGTTCAAGCTGGTTTTAGAAAAGGCAGAGGAACCAGAGATCAAATTGCCAACATCTGCTGGAACATCGAAAAAGCAAGAGAGTTCCAGAAAAACATCTATTTCTGCTTTATTGACTATGCCAAAGCCTTTGACTGTGTGGATCACAATAAACCGTGGAAAATTCTGAAAGAGATGGGAATACCAGACCACCTGACCTGCCTCTTGAGAAACCTATATGCAGGTCAGGAAGCAACAGTTAGAACTGGACATGGAACAACAGACTGGTTCCAAATAGGAAAAGGAGTACGTCAAGGCTGTATACTGTCACCGTGCTTATTTAACTTCTATGCAGAGTACATCATGAGAAATGCTGGGCTGGAAGAAGCACAAGCTGGAATCAAGATTGCCCGGAGAAATATCAATAACCTCAGATATGCAGATGACACCACCCTTATGGCAGAAAGTGAAGAGGAACTAAAAAGCCTCTTGATGAAAGTGAAAGAGGAGAGTGAAAAAGTTGGCTTAAAGCTCAACATTCAGAAAACGAAGATCATGGCATCTGGTCTTGTCACTTCATGGGAAATAGATGGGGAAACAGTGGAAACAGTGTCAGACTTTATTTCTGGGGGCTCCAAAATCACTGCAGATGGTGATTGCAGCCATGAAATTAAAAGACGCTTACTCCTTGAAAGGAAAGTTATGACCAACCTAGATAACATATTGAAAAGCAAAGACATTACTTTGCCAACCAAGGTCCGTCTAGTCAAGGCTATGGTTTTCCCAGTGGTCATGTATGGATGTGAGAGTTGGACTGTGAAGAAAGCTGAGCACCAAAGAATTGATGCTTTTGAACTGTGGTGTTGGAGAAGACTCTTGAGAGTCCCTTGGACTGCAAGGAGATCCAACCAGTCCATTCTGAAGGAGATCAGCCCTGGGATTTCTTTGGAAGGAATGATGCTGAAGCTGAAACTCCAGTACTTTGGCCACCTCATGTGAAGAGTTGACTCATTGGAAAAGACTCTGATGCTGGGAGGGATTGGGGGCAGGAGGAGAAGGGGACGACAGAGGATGAGATGGCTGGATGGCATCACCAACTCGATGGACGTGAGTTTGAGTGAACTCCGGGAGTTGGTGATGGACAGGGAGGCCTGGCGTGCTGTGATTCATGGGGTTGCAAAGAGTTGGACATGACTGAGCGACTGAACTCAGTGACTATGGAAACTCTGGAGGTTGGAAAACTAAGGAGTAGTCTGCTTTCTGTAGAGTTGCAGTGAAAATGCATTGCAAAACTTTAGCAAAAGAATTATTTATTCAGATTCTTCAAGCAGAGCCGAATTCTTTCAGTGCCAGATCCTCTGATATCAAAGATTCTGAGAAAAGGGAAAGCTTTAGTTTTCGCTTTTTGTGAAAGAGTTAATATCTTAAACTCTCGTTAATAATTTTACTCCCATTTTTAACAAGTCTTAAGATTTTTAAGTATCTTGGATATACATAATTATTTTTCCATGAATATACCAGGCTGACAAAAGAGAAAATGGAATCTGGTACAGGCATGATCCATTATTCCAAAACTATTTATGTGATCAGTTAAACATGGGGGCAGAGGATTTTGAGAGTAAGTTCAGTTCAGTCAGTTCAGTTGCTCAGTCGTGTCCGACGCTTTGCGACCCCATGAACTGCAGCACACCAGGCCTCCCTGTCCATCACTAACTCCTGGAGTTCACTCAAACTCACGTCCATCGAGTCAGTGGTGCCATCCAGCCATCTCATCCTCTGTCGTCCCCTTTCCCTCCTGCCCCCAATCCCTCCCAGCATCAGAGTCTTTTCCAATGAGTCAACTCTTCGCATGAGGTGTCCAAAGTACTGGAGTTTCAGCTTTAGCATCATTCCTTCCAAAGAAATCCCAGGGCTGATCTCCTTGCAGTCCAAGGGACTCTCAAGAGTCTTCTCCAACACCACAGTTCAAAAGCCTCAATTCTTCAATGGATAAAGATTCTGGCAATTTCTACCTCCCAAATAACGATAAATACAAATTTAGGAGCATTCTTCTCCTGCTGACTTCAGTTACATCCTATTTTTAAACTTTTTTTTTAATATACTGGAGTACAGCCAATTAACAATGCTGTGATAGTTTCAGGTGGACGGCAGAGGAACTCAGCCGTACATATACGTGTATCCATTCTCCTCTAAACCCCTCTCCCATCCAGGCTGACACATAACATTGAGCAGAGTTCCCTGTGCTATACAGCAGGTCCTTGTTGGTTATCCATTTTAAACATAACAGTGTGTACTTGTTGATCCCAAACTCCCTAACTATCTCTCCCCCAACCTCACCCACTGGCAACCAAGTCTGTGAATCTCTTTCTCTTTTGTCAGTTCATTTGTGTACATATATACGGAACAGTGACATCCCATTTTTGAATCCTCGATCTGTTTTACTAAAGATGCTAACCCAGGATATATTTCATCCTCAACTTTCATAATCATGAAGAATGTCCTTATGAGATTCAGGAGCAAGCTGACTAGAATGGTTTAAAGGTCTATTTCGTTTCCCTGTAAAGCACTTTGATGCAGAACATAAGACTGAAAAGGGTGGTCATAAAAACCATTATAAAAATAGAAATAAGAGCTGTGAACTGACCCTCTAGGGCAGATGTGGAGGAAATCAGGAGAAAATGTCAGTCCATTAACTTTTCAGAGTTGCTGGATTACATTGGGAATGAATTCTGTGCCCCCAGCCATCCAGGGAGAAGTCCCCCCACTGCCTTCTGTGGCAGGTCACAAATGCCATCACTGAAATCACCTTGATGCCTGGCTTTGAAGAAAGTGGATGATGAAGAGAAGGGCCCTAATAGCCACAGCTAGTACCTAAACCAATAACTGTGCAATTACAGTTTAGATGATGATTTAATATCTAAGGCCATCCCAAAAGCATGTTCATTTGGGAGCACACTGAAGCCAGATGGGGTGAAATCCTCTCAAAAAGGGAACTGTGGACCAAAGGGTAGGCATTTTGAGTAAATGAAAAGCCGCTAGCAGTATTTACCTTCCAGCTTCACTCTCAAAATCAGAAACTGCTGATGTAGAAATATTCCAATGCTGTCGATTGTGAAGCTAGAGCCCTCCAGGGAAAGGAAGTACTGTTTATTGGACAGGATGAGAAAGCAAAATATTGCAGAGACACTGAAATAACCAGATGATATGCACCTCCAAGAACCAGTCTTGAAATCTCTCTGTCCTCTGGGCCACCCGCCTCCCACCCACCGTATGTGAACACGCTCATGTTTGCCTATGACGATGCTGATGAAATTGTACTCCATTCAACCAACTTCAAGCCAGTTCATTTGCCCCTAAGTATTAAAAATGGATTTTTCTAATCTGTTATATTCAGTATGTTATTTGAACATGTATGTCTCACAACACTCCAACGAAAGCTAAAGTTGAATGAAAAGGAGTTACATTTAGAAAAGAATACTGATTGTTTAATGAAAACTTGACAGATTGATTTCTATTGACTTGGTGATGCTGAAGGTACACTTTTTTCAGGGAGGGCTGAGAGGACAGAGAGCTGTGGAGGGGGAAAACAGAAATATTGAAATGTCTATTCATCTACTTGTATGTGTGTGGGTACCACCAGGGGCTTTCCTGATGGCTCAGACAGTAAAGAATCTGCCTGCAATGCAGGAGACCCAGGTTCAAGCCCTGGGTCAGAAAGATCCTCTGGAAAAGGGAATGGCCTCCTACTCCAGTATTCTTGCCTGGAGGATTCCATGGACAGAGGAGCCTGGAGGGCTACAGTCCTTGAGGTCACAAAAAGTCAAACATGACTGAGCGACTAAGCACACGCAACACAGAGGTACAAGCAATACTTTAAGCTGTCTGTTTTCCTTGACTTTCATTTATATTATCTTCTAGTTTTCTGTTAAATGCTTCAAATGCATTGTGTTTTAATGATCATAACAACTCTGCCATAGGTACTGATATTATTCCCCATTTCGCCAATAGGAACACTAAAGCTTAGAAAATTCAAGTGGCGTGCCTCTAGTCTAAGAGCTGAGCTTTTCATAATGCTTCTTTACTTACCACACTGCATGGGTTTTGGGGGGGGGGGGGGGTTGGTTGTTGTTTTGTTTTGTTTTGCCAAAGAGGGTAGGTGAGGTTCAAGTTTCTGGAATAGGCAAGAAATTATTAGAAAAAGCTCAGGCAAATAATCCATGGGAGGATTAATACCAGGAGTTAATTAAACTGAGCACTACTGGCTTAATAATTGTGTAGACCCGGAGATAATTTAATCGAGAAGATTAAACCCAGAAGGATTACAAAGCAGCCTAAAAATCATTTGGAGAAATTTGTGACCTTTTAATTTATTGATTTTCTGATGCATCACGGTGTTCTGATTAATTTAAATTCATACCATCCATTTCTACACACATAAATAAGATAGAATTGAGTTCTGCTTTTGCTGTAGAACAATGTGGTAGAAATTAGCATTCAGGAACTGCAGAAGAATCCATCACCTATCTACTTTTAGGGCAAACACAGGAATAATGATGCCCATTTCATGGTGGGAGGACGAAGGACGGCTGGTGGTTACATTACTTGAGGGTGCTCAAAAGCACTGGTTATATATTTTAAAAATATATGATTTTTTAAAATACACCTACCTTTATGTGCCTAACCACTCAAGAATTTGCAGTTCTCAATTCAGTTTCTGTATTAGAGTTGTCAGCCACTGTTTGGGAACAACATATATTGGGAAGCTGCATTTTTATGAGGTTTAATTTTTCATAAAATGAGATAGTCTTTAAAAAAATTGATGGCACTGATATGAACAACTCCTGCCGCTGTTCAGAGAAGGTTGGAGCTGATGGTTGCTAAGCAGCCAGGGCCATCACTGGGAAAACCGCCTAAATGAATGATCCCCAGAACAGGAAGGCAGTCCAAGGGATGAGAAATTAACTCTCTGTGGGACCAGGCAACTTAGATTCATTTCTCCCCATTTTATCTGTAATAACACCATCAACTAGTAAAGAAGTATCTTGGCTATAAGAATAACAATGGTAGCCTCACTCCTAAGTTGAGAATTATTTCAACAGCTCACAGGGGGAAGTGTGGCAAGGGGAGTTTTATGTCTTTCTGGGTGGACTTAGCTTCCAAATCCACTTTATTCTCTTCTCTGAAAGGCTTGTTCGTGACTATTTGCTTTCAGAGATGCTTGGGAATCAGAAATGTCAGAGCCCAGACTTCAGGCCAAACCCAGCAAGGAGAATTAGGGCTTCCATGCTTCAAGAGCAGTGACAGGGTTCTTCTGGATTTCTCCGTGTTCATGGAAACAACAGTGAGGGCTACCCTCTACTCTGACTCAGATTCTGTGCTTAGCCTTTTTCCGTGGACTGTCTCATTTAATCCTTAAAATGACGCTAAGAGATTGGTACTCTTCTCAGCCCCATCTTACAGATGAGGAAGCTGAGGCGTACAAATGTCAAGGAAATGATCCACGAACAGATAACCATAGTCCATGGTTAACCTGAACCTCAAGCCCACATCTTTCTGACTTCAGACCATCATTTTATACTGCCTGTCTTCCATTGAGACTTCCCTGGTGGTCCAGTGCTTAAGGCTTTGCCTTCCAATGCAGGGGTTGCACTTGCTATCCCTGGTCAGGGAGCTTAGATCCCACATGCATTGTGGCCAAAAAATCAAAACATGAAATGGTATGTAAACAGTATGGTAAAAAATTCAATGAAGACTTTAAAAATGGTCCACAACAACAAAATCTTTTTAAAAAGCATTATATTTAAACTTGTTTTTAAATATTTAGGGGGGGGATTTAGAGCATTTACACAGATGAAGATACAGTGACAGTACAGTTGGACTAGAATGCTGAACCCCAAAGAATTGATGCTTTCAAACTGTGCTGCCGGAGAAGACTCTTGAAAGACCTTGGACAGCGAAGAGATCAAACCAGTCAATCCTAAAGGAAATCAACCCTGAATATTCATTGGAAGGACTGATGCTGAAGCCAAAACTCCAATACTTTGGCCACCTGGTATGAAGAGCCACCTCTTTGGAAAAGACCCTGAGGTTGGATAGATTCTGGGCAGGAGAAGAAGGGGGAGACAGAGGATGAGATGGTTGGATGGCATCATCGACTCAGTGGACCTGAGTTTGAGCAAGCTCTGGGAGATAGTGAAGGACAGGGAAGCCTAGCATGCTGCAGTCCATGGGGTCACAAAGAGTTGGACTCGACTTAGCAAATGAATGGCAACAGCTCAGTGTTACTGTTTAAAGGGAAATAAGGGAGGGAAAGGAACAAGGGCAAGGGAAAACTAAGATGAAGCCCAGAAAAACATTGGAAGATCTAACAGAAGGAAGATACTGCTACTGCTAAGTCACTTCAGTCGTGTCCGACTCTGTACGACCCCATAGACGGCAGCCCAACAGGCTCACCCGTCCCTGGGATTCTCCAGGCGAGAACACTGGAGTGGGTTGCCATTTCCTTCTCCAATGCAGGAAAGTGAAAAGTGAAAGTGAAGTCGCTCAGTCGTGTCCAACTCTTAGTGACCCCATGGACTGCAGCCTACCAGGCTCCTCCGTCCATGGGATTTTCCAGGCAAGAGTACTGGAGTGGGCTGAAGGAAGATGAGCAGGGATAGAAAATCAGAGTAGGCAGAAAGATAAGAGAAAAGCTCAAAGAGTTTATTATCAAAGAAGAATTCTAACATTTTCTATTATTGAATACTATCTGTCAAGCACTGTTCTAAGGCCTTTGCAGGTATGACCTTATCTAATCTTTAGAATCACCCAGCAGTGAAAGTGAAGTCGCTCAGTTGTGTCCAACTCTTTGGGACCCCGTGGACTATAGCCCACCAGGCTCCTCTGTCCATGGGATTCTCAAAGCAAGAATACCGGAGTGGGCTGCCATTTCCTTTTCCAGGGGATCTTCCCAACCCAGGGATCGAACCCAGGTCTCCTGCATTGTAGGCAGACGCTTTAACCTCTGAGCCACCACATTAGATAATGTATGACCTTATCTAATCTTCAGAATCACCCTGAGGTAGGTCCTATTATTAACCTCATTACAAATCAACTGAGGCACAGAGAGGGTGAGATTTGCCAAAGGTCACAAAGCCAGAACATAGTAAAGCCTAAACATCCACCTAGGCTGTCTGACATTAGAATCTGAGCTCTTTGCTGAAAGACTAATTTGGTAGTTTGTCCTAAGCTGATACTTTCTTGAATGAAATGAGTACACAAATATGATCTGTGATAAATATTTTCTACATAACAAGATATTCTCGATGTTCTTAAAGCACAAATCCTGGCTAATCACAGATTACCTGGGAAACCTTTCTATAGGAGAGAGACATTTTCAGGAAAGTACTTTCAAACTATAAACACGGATCTAGACTAAACATTAATTATGTTAGTATGTGTGTTAGTCGCTTCAGATGTGTCTGACTCTTTGCAACCCTGTGGACTGTAGCCCACCAGGCTCCTCTGCCCATGGGATTCTCCAGGCAAGAATACTAGAGTGGGTTGCCATGCCCTCCTCCAGGGGATCTCCCCAACCCAGGGATCAAACCCACGTCTCTTACGTCTCCTGCATTGGCAGGTGGGTTCTTTACCCCTAGTCACCTGAGATGACCCTGCATTTTAATCCTATTAGAGCATTCTGCTACATTCACTCTTATAAACAATGGGCATAGTTTGCTACCTATATAGTTATATTTGGCAGTTAGCACCCTCATTCTTTTTAAAATAAAGCCTATTAACCATGTATAATACACTGTCTCAGTGGCTAGCTAAAGATTAAAGACCTTTAATCAAGCACTAATCATAGTGTCTTTGCCGGCTGAACCTAGACTGCCTCAGAATCCTTCTTATCCATCAGAGAGGGTATGCAAGTTGAAACTGATCTGCCATCCCTGACCAAGTCAGACATTCCCAGTGGACTTAGCTAGGTATTTATTATATACCTGGTAGCAGTCACAGCATCTGAAAAGCTAACTTGACAACCAATCTGCAATGTTTCTCAACCTGTGGCTTAGAGAGCACCTAGACATTAAGAACCTCCATCCATGAGTCAATTATTGAAGCAAAGATTCAGTGAGTATTCATTACACTGTTCTTTCTACTTTTATATACAGATGAAATTTCCATAATTGTTTATTAGATACACAGACGTACTTGTTTCAGAATACTTGGGGCAGGGAAGCCTGGAAATGTGAATTTAAAGTAGGCTGACCAGAGGGAATTTTTGGTACTCTGAAGCTGGTTCTTTTAGGCTGTACAGTAGATTCACGTGGGGAGCTTGAAACATGCCAACGTCCAGACCACATCCCAGACTAATGAAATTACGATCACTAGGGGCGTCACCTTGGCATCTACATTATACAAAACTCTTCGGATAACTTCACTGTGCGACACATTGATACAGCACACCCTATCTCTTCTCACACATCAGTAGTCTATTCAGGTCCCACCTTTTTCATAGACTGAAAGATACAAAGTTTTCCAAGGGGATCTGGGAAGATCAGGAATATTATCTCGTTGTTGTTGTCTAGTTGCTAAGTCATGTCCGACTCTGCAACCCCATGAACTGCATCATGCCAGACAACACCCCTGTTCTTCATTATCTCCTGGAGTTTCCTCAAACTCATGTCCATTGAGTCCATGATGCCATCCAACCATCTCATCTTCAGTCTCCCCCTTCTCTTCCTGCCCTCTATCTTTACCAGCATCAGGGTCTTTTTCCAATGAGTTGGCTCTTCTCATCAGATAGCCAAAGTATTGGAGCTTCAGCTTCAGCATCAGTCCTTCCAGTGAATATTCAGGGTTGATTTCCTTTAGGATTATCTCGTATTTGTCTCTAAATCTTCCCTTGTTACAGTAGCTGAAAACAGTTGTTGGGTTGACTTGTGCCAGAAAGCAGAGTTAGTTACCACCAAACTCTTTCACATGTTTCCACCAGCTGGGCTAACTCTGCATGATGCAAAGCCTGGTTTATAGAGCTGCTCTTAGAGCCTAGAGGTCTTAGGTTTCAGCCTCTGTTGCAGGGATTCCCCCAAAACTGACTCAGTATGAAGATTTCTGAGCCAGAGATTTATTAACTAAGTACTCCAGGAAAACTAAGGTGGAAGTGAGGGAAACAGAAGAGAGAAGGCGAGGAAGCCAAGCAAATTGCTCCCTCCAAAGCCCACAGAGGCAGTCTCAGGCTGATCCCTGGTGGGAGCTCCTGAGGGGACCTCACACCCCTGAGCTTTAACCTCTCCAAGAAAGGGAGATGGAGTTTTCCTGCTCTCTCTCCCTCTCGTTCTGTGGTTAAGGATTACCCCAGGGAGATGGAAATTTCCAGGCACTTTCAGCCCTTTGAAGTGCAAGAACAGTCCAAGGACAGTCCTCCTCGTGTGGAAGGAAGCAAAAGCACGTTGAAGTTGGCAGAAGCTGTAGAGCATCAGGCAGAAGAGGTACAAGGTTTCCAAGGAGATATGCTAAGTGTATGGATATTATGCCCTACAGTCTCTGAAATGTCCTTTGTTACAAGTAGCTGAAAACAGTTGTTTGGCTGACTCATGCTAGACAGTGGAGTTAGTTACCACATTAAGAAACCCATCTCCTTCGACGGAACAACTCACTCTGTCACATATCCTTTGATAACTGTGATATCAAGTAGGATTCATATCAACTCTGAATTGATTGGCAAGAGCTTCCCAGAGCATTTTTAAGACTGTGAACTCTGGTTGGAAAAGTGCCATATTTGATTAGTGATGCCTGCCACAAGCAAATGAGTACACAATTACAGTAGTTACTTAAAAAAATGTTTTAATGGTTTTGCTTACTTTTAAAAAATATTAAAATTTTTATTTCATGTGCTGCACCCATCTCACCTGTGGCACACAGGAGTTTTAGTTGTGGCATGTGAACCCTTAGTTGCCCCTTGTGGGGTCTAGTTCCCTGTCCAGGGATCAAACCCAGGCCCCCTGCATTGGGAGAACAGTCTTAGCCACTGGGCCAGCAGGGAAGTCCCTCCACAGTAGGTACTGCCAGAGAACTTTGGCGTCTGAAGTATCACTGGAATGCCTGGATAGGTTTTTAAAAAATGCTGATTCCTAGATCCCACCTCCAGAGATTCTAATTTAATCTGAGAAGAGAACCTGGCATCCCAAGTGCCCATATGATTTCCACAAAGGTAAAGAACCACAGTAATATTCAGATAAATCAACATGCTGCTTCGCAGTTGTCCCAGGAAATGTCCCAGGCATACTTCAAAATAATCAAATAAATTCTCCAAAAATGAAATATTTTATTCATAATTCCTTTCTTACTCTGATAAAAATTCCTTTCTTACTTTTCAAACATGAATAGCAGAACACTTTTGTTTGTTTTCTCTTGTCTTGAACCTTCAATACAGTGTGAACTTTGAATAGGCTAGTCATAGTCAGAACTTCGTTTGCCTTTTACACATGCTCCGAGCTAAGGTGCCTCGGTCGTGTTCGACTGTTTGTGCCTCCGTGGAATGTACCCCCTCAGAGGTCCATGGGATTTCCCAGGAAAGAATACTAGAGTGGGTTGCCATTTCCTTCTCCAGAGGATCTTCCCAACCCAGGGACTGAATCCGCGATTCCCACGTGGGCAGACAGGTTCTTTACCAGTGAGCCACCAGGGAAGCCCATAGACTTAAGATATTGATTTCTATTCATGTATATCTTTGAAAGGGAATGGTCTTTAGTTATAGAAAACATTGTTTGAATGTTTATATTTGCAATTTGTAAAGCGAAAAAAAAAAAAAAGAAAACTTATTCTGTAATGTGATTCGTTGTTATTGCTTGTTACAAGATCATTTCGCAAAACCAAAACTACTGGCTAAAGTATGTTAAAAAGTTGCATGCCATCTTCTGGAGGGTGGTGCAAGTGGTATAATTACAAAATACTCCCAAAGAATATTTATTAAAGATATGATGGTGGTTTTCTCCAAACATCTGTCCTTAATGTGGAGAACTACAGACTTTTTCTAGGTAATTAAAACTTCTCTTAAAATCACTTTTCCCCGATTATATAAGTAAAATTATTCTTTAGCTTGAATAACCCAGATAATTGCCTCAAATTCATTTAGTATACGCCTAAACTAAATATTTCATCATATACAAGAACTTGACAAGAATCTCATAATGTAGGATTTAATTCTTTTCCCCCTTTCTCTTGGTGTCACAAAGAAGTGAATTTTAAGTTAGGATTAAAGACCAGGTCATTAGACCAACTCAGAAATAAATGTTTTGGATATATACCCTGAAGTGAGATGGCTAAATCATATGGTAGTTTACTTTTAATATTTTGAGGAGCTCCTGAACTGTTTCGCATAATGACCATATCATTGTGCGTTCCCATCAACAGCGTACAAGCTTTTCAGTTTCTCTGCATCCTTGCCAGCCCTTGTTGTCTTGGGTGTTTTGTTTTAAAAATAGCCGCCTTGACTATTATTAGGTGATAATTGATTATGATTTTGATTTGCATTTCCCTGATCATTGGTGACATTGAGCATTTTGTTCAACATCTTTTGGCCATTTATATGTCTTTTTTGGAGAGATGTCTGTTCAAGTACTTAGCCCATTTTTAAATTGCATTATTAGGGGGTTTTTGCTATTGAGTTGTAGAAGTTCCATATATATTTTGGAGATTAACCATTTATCAGGTATGTAGTTTGCAAATATTTACTCCCATTCCATAGGCTGCCTTTTCACTATGATTGTTTCCTTTGCTGTGCAGATTTTTATTTTTATCAATAAAAATCTGTGAAGATTTTTATTTTTATCTTGATGTAGTCCTCATTGTCTATTTTTGCTTTTGTTGCTTATGTTTTTGGTGTCACATCTATGAAATCATTGCTAAGATCAATGTCATGAAACTTTCCTACTATGTTCTCTTGTAGGAGTTTTACCATTTCAGTTTACATTTAAGTCTTTAATCAGTTTTGAGTTGATTTTTGTGTATGCTGTAAGAGTCCAGTTTCATTTTTTCCCAGCATCATTTGTTGAGGAAGCCTTTCTTTCCCTGTTGTGTATTCTTGGTACTCCTGTTGAATCTCAGCTGACTATGAATAGATTTACTTCTGGGCTGTCTGTTCTATTTTATTGGTCTACACATTGATGTTTATGTAGTACCATGTTATTTTAATTTTCTTTGTAATGAATTTTGAAATGAAGAAGTGAGATACTTGTAGCTTCATTCTTCCTTCTCAAGATTGTTTTGGCAATTCCTGGTCTTTTGTGGTTCCCTAAGAAATTTTAGAATTATTTTTTTATAAAAAGTACCACTGAGATTTTGATAGTGATTCCACTGAATCTGTAAAACTGAAATCAAGATATCAAAGAGATATCATCACTCTCAAACTGCAGCATTATTCACAATAGCTGAGATATAGAAATAAGCTAAATGTCCACTAACAGATAAAGAAAATGTGCTATATACATATAAAGGAAAATAATTTAATCTTTTAAAAGAAGAAAATCTGGCAGTATACAACAACATAGATATAACCCAAAGGCATGATGCTAAGTGAAATTAGCCAGTCACAGAAGGAAAAACACTGCATGATTCCTATTGGGTATCTAATCAAACTCATAAAAGCAGAGAGCGGGGTGGTGGTTACCAGAGATGGGCAGGAGGGGAAAATGAAGAGTTGTTATTCCACAGTTTTAAAACTTCAGTCATACAAGATAAGTTCTAGAAAGGTGCTATACACCCTTGTGTCTATAGTTAATGATATTGTATTGTACACTTGAAAGTCCATTAAGAGAGTAGATCTCACATTAAGTGTTCTCGCACAATGAAATGAAAATTTTAAAGCAATAAAATGAATTTGTCAAGTTATCCTGCAAAATTTTTGAGAGTCCTCATGAATCAAGAACAGCCACTGCCTGTTTATATATAAAAAAGACACAAATGCAGATAATATGAGTACTGATACATCTATACTACCACAAACCAATTATGCAAAAGTCAGTCATTCCCTTGCTATCTTAATAATTGACTTCGAGCAGCCAGAAAAAGTTAGTTTTTCTATTAGGTGCAAAAGGATTTCCATTTTAATGAATTTGGGCTGAGATCTGTATAGAACAGCCATTATCCAGATAAAGTGATGTTAATTTCTGGTTAACTTTTCAAATATGAACAGCAAGAGGGTTTTTTGGTTGTTGTTGTTTTATCTTGTTTTGTTGGATTTCAGTATAGCAGCTTTTTGTTCTGTGCTACTGCTACTGCTGCTAAGTCACTTCAGTCGTGTCTGACTCTGTGCCACCCCATGGACTGCAGCCTACCAGGCTCCTCCATCCATGGGATTTTCCAGGCAAGAGTACTAGAGTGGGGTGCCATTGCCTTCAATAGTCGTAAATTAGAGATTCTCAGGTGCTGGCTCCTGCCATGGTGTCCCTTCCCCAAGCTTTTGACAAGAACCATGGCAGGTTTTAGAGTTCCTCCTGCTTCCAAAACAACAGCCACCCTTTTCCTCCCCTTAGGAGCTACCCTACCTATTAGATGTGTGCCCTCCTTCCACACACATGAAACTTAAAAAGTTGAAAGTGATGCCATTCAAAGGAAACATGGGCCTTTTCCCTAAAATAATTATACTTAAAAACAAGCCATTAAAAGCCTAATTGCCACCCCAAATTATAAAGCAAAATTTACATATTCTGGTTTCTCACTCAATAGGCTCATCCTTTTCTCCTCTTGAATGTTTGTTTTTACAGCTGAGTTATAAAATAGGAGTATATAATTAAAATCCTTAGGTTCATAATTATAAACTCGACTGCAGTATAATTGTTGCATCTTTTGATAATTCCATCACTAATTATGCCTCTTAGAATATCCAAATATCTATCATAAAAATCTGATCATCATCAGCTTTCAGTCAATACACTTGACTGAATGAAAAATATTGCTTATTTCCAGATAAAATCTGTGGCTTACAATGGTTCATTGCACATGTTTTATCAAAGAGGGAAAAATAACAAAACCATAGAAACAGACTTCTATTTATCATTAAGTGGTATATATTTTATCTTTCAAGGGTTACCGTGAAACATCCAGAAATTATTCTTTATTGGAATTTTTAAAAAATCTTCCCAGCAAGTTATCAGAATGCTGGTTTATGTTAGCTGATCCTTTTCTTACTCTATTACATAATGCCCAAAAGAAAATAAAAGTTTACTAATGAAATGACAATATATATTTAAGATCTGTATTCTAAGAGTTGTTATTAACTTTGGAATGCCTTTTACATGTAGCTGTCCAGTTTTCCCAGCATCATTTATTGAAGACGCTGTCTTTGCCCTATTGTATATTCTTGCCTCCTTTGTCAAAAATAAGGTACCCATAGGTGCATGGGTTTATTTCTGGGCTTTCTACCTTGTTCCATTGATCTATATTTCTGTTTTTGTGCCAGTACTGTACTATCTTGATGACTGTAGCTTTGTAGTATAATCTGAAATCAGGAAGGTTGATTCCTCCAGCTCCATACTTCTTTTTCGAGACTGCTTTGTCTATTTGGGGTCTTTTGTGTTTCCATATGAATTGTGAAAATTTTTGTTCTAGTTCTGTGGAAAATGCCACTGGTAATGTGATAGGGATCACATTGAATGTGTAGATTGTGTTTGGTAATACAGTCATTTTCACAATATTGATTCTTCCTACCCAGGAACATGGAATATCTCTCCATCTGTTTATGTCATCTTTGATTTATTTCATCAGTGTATTATAATTTTCTGTGTACAGTTCTTTTGTCTCCTTAGGTAAGTTTATTCCTAGATATTCAATTCTTTTTGTTGCAATGGTGAATGGGCTCAACAAAATTTTAGCAAACAGAATTCAGCAACACATCAAAAAGCTCACAGACCATGATCAAGTTGGGTTTATTCCAAGAATGAAAGAATTCTTCAATATACACAAATAAATCAGTGTGGTACACCATATGAACAAACTGAAAGAGAAAAACCATATAATAATCTCATAGATGCAGAAAAAGCCTTTGACAAAATTCAGCACCCATTTATGATTAAAACTCTTCAAAAAATGGGCATAGAAGGAACCTACCTGAACATAGTAGAGGCCATATATAATAAGCCTACAGCAAACATTATTCTCATGGTGAGAAACTGAAAGCATTCCTCCTAAGATTAGGAACAAGACAAGGGTGTCCACTTTCACCACTATTATTCAACATAGTTCTGGAAGTTCTAGCTACAGCAATCAGGGAAGAAAAAGAAATAAGAGGAATCCAGTTCAGAAAAGAAGAAGTAAAGCTCTCACTGTTTGCAGGTGACATAATACTGTACATAGAAAACCCTAAAGATAGTATCAGAAAATTACTAGAGCTAATCAGTGAATTTAACAGAATTGTAGGATACAAACTCAATACCCAGAAATCACTTGCATTTATATATACTAACAATGGAAAATCAGAAAGAGAAATTAAGGAATCAATTCCATTCACCACTGGCATATCTTGAATGATATATTTTACATTCACATAGAGTGATTAAATCTTATGTCATGAAAATAGTCCCATTTTATCTTTCATCCTTCTCACCCTTAACCCTTCACTCATCTCACCTATGGTCCCATGGTTGCTTGTCCTCAAAGCCAGGACATATTTTTACAAGGTGCTAATTAACTGTTTTGATAGACAAGGCATAAGATGCTACTTTGAAAAGCAACTATGAGGGAGTACGTTCTTGAAGAAAGGAAAAGACTGAATACATATTGAGCAAGATAACTCTTCCTCCCCAACACGCTTCTTATTCATGACAGTCAACTGTCCCAGAAAGTAGGATTCTTAAGGCAGAATTAAACTGATATACTCTACACAGATGTCTAAAACTGCCTTTCAGTGTATTAACAATAGAGAAAGCCACATGCAACCCTCTTACCACCACTAGTCCCATCACCATGGAACCAGGAATGTTAAGGTAGGTGGAGGAGTGGTAATTTGGCTGGGATGACATGGAGAGTTGGGGTAGACCTGAAACCCAGGAAAGCATTGGAAAGACCTCTGAGGTGAGGAGTAGGTCAGCTTCAAGTCACCCAGGGATCTCATTACTGTGGGGTGGGGAAGAAGGGGCATCTTCTATCTGCAGTCATGTTTTTAATCATCCCTAGACAGACCCTAAATATGGCTGAGTTGCCCTTTATGGACATTCCATAGATGCCTACTCCCCATTTCCTGTTTGAAATTAATATAGCTGCTCCAGCTTTCCTGGTGGATCAGGTGGTAAAGAATCTGCCTGCCCTGCATCGCAGGAGACCTGAATTCAAACCCTGAATCAGGAAGATTCTCTGGAGGAAGGAATGGCAACCCATTCCAGTATTCTTGCCTGGATAACTCTATGGACAGAGGAGCCTGCGGGCTACAGTCCATGGGGTCGCAAAGAGTCAGACATAACTGAGCGACTAACACTTTCACTTTTTTTTCACTCCGGCTTTACAGGGATTGATGTCAATATGGTATCTTTTTCCCATTCCTTTTACTGTTAGCCTATTTTTGAGTTTTTATGTTTAAAGTATGTTTCTTTCAGACATCATATATTAATAGCTGGACCTTTTTTTTTTAATCTACTCTGACAATCTGTGTCTTTGAATTGATGCATTCAGACCATTTGTTTTAGTTGAATTAATATCTCCCACATTTGTAACTATTTTCTGTTCATTGCAACCTTTTACCCCCTCTTTAATTGAATTGAATATTTTATATAATTCCATTTTGTCTCCTCTAGTAGCATATCAGTTTTATTTCTTCTTAATTTTTTTGTTGTTGCCTAAGAGTTTTCAGTGTACATTTTTGACTAATCTAAAGGTAGCTTCAAATAACACTATGTTGCTTTTTAGAGAGTATAGCAGTAACAGTATAGATAGTGTATAATAGAATAGTCCCAATTCCTCTCTTTTCCTACTTGTGGTATCACTGATATTCATTTCACTTAACGATGTACTATAATCTTCTACTACATTGTTACTATTAAATAGAATTATTTTTATGTCAATTAAAAGTAAAAACTACTTTAAGTGTTTCTTCTCTTGTGCTCTTCCTTTCGGGATGCAGATCTGAGTTTTTACCTACCTTATTTACCCTCTTGCTGATGAACTTTAACATTTCTTGCAGGTCGGGTATGCTGGTGATTCATTTCCTCAGTTTGTGTTAGGCTGAAAAAGTCTTTATTCCTCCCTAGTTTTGGAAGGATAATTTCAAAGAATGCAGACTTCCTGATATTTTTCTTTCAACTTTTAAAATTATTCTACTCTCTTTTTTGTTTGCATGGTTTCTAACGAGAAGCCTGCTTTATTTCTTATCCTTGTTCCTCTAGAGCTATGATGGTTTATTTCCCTAAGCATCTCTCAAGAGTTTGTCTTTAGGTTTCTAAACCTTGAATATGATTTACATAGGAGCATGTGTGTGGGTGTTTGTATCCCAGATGAGGTAAGGTTCAGAAAAAGTCTTTTCCCCAAGAGCATAGGCTTTGTTAGGAGAAAGTTCTGGGTTTGTTTCACAAAGATTCTCTTCATTCTCTCATTCTCCCCAAGACACAGGGCAATCTTTTTGGAATCTTCACTGTGAAAACTTGTGAGTTCCTGGTGGTAAAAGCTATGAAAATATGGGATTCCCCTAAGACTGTGGCACCCAGCACTTTGTCTCAAAGTACTTCACATTCAACCTCCAGCAGTTCATCAAAATTACCATGGTATGTCTTTATACCTGCTTAGACTTCTAGCAGTTTCTGCTCCAAGTAAGCAGAACTTGGCTGTGACTCTCTATCTGTCCGGATTTTGGAGGACTGGTTTGTCCTCATGGTAAGTAAAGTCTTTGATTTTCAGCTTGTTCAGGATAAGAAATTTAACTTTTTCTTTCTCTAAGAATAACGCATGAACCAGAGTTTCCAGGATCTTTGAACATGTACAGTAACATTCGTGGTCAAGCATGAAAAATCTTAGTCCTGGAAATTAGTGGGCTATTTAAGGATAAAATCAATTTTGGGTATATTATTTATTATGGGCCAGGACTTCATCTGAAATTTAATCTTTCATCATTGTAACAATGCCAGAGATATATGTCCAGTTTTATCAATATACCAGCAGGAGCTAGTATAATCTTTCTACCCTGTGGCATACTAGTTATGCATTACATGAAATGTTAACAGGTGTTACATTTCATATAAAAAGTGCTATGAACAAACAATTATAACAAATCTGATTAAACAAACATCTCTCTATTAGAGAACTCCTAAGGGAATTTAATATGCTGGGTGTTGTGAATTCAGAAGAGATAAGCAAACATCATTTCCCCAAATCATTTAATCATAGAATTTTTATGTTTCTCTTGGAGCATCTGGTGGGACTTGTGTTTTATGGAATACACTTTGGTCAGGTTTTGGTTGTATGAGAAGAAACACCCTGGCTTTAGAGCAAAAGGAACATGAGTTTGAATTTCAAGTACACTAATTGTTCTTCAGGCAAATTGCTTAATCCTATTACCCTAATGGGCTTCATCTGTAAATTAAAGGCATAATACATTAGTTTATTGATCCATTACTTAATATCATTGTAGGCAATAGCTTCTACTTCAGTGATTAATATAGGGATTCAATGATAGGTGTGTGCCTATCATCCAGTAAAAACAGTTGTTTTTCCAAGCATAATTTTTAAAATGCATTTACTTCTTTTATTTTTGGCCATGTTGGTTTTCATTGCTGTCCACAGGCTTGCTCTAGTTGTGGCGAGCCGGGGCTACTCTCCAGTTGCTCAGCAGTTGGGGCACACATTTAGTTGCTCCATGGCATGTGGGGTTTTCCTGGACTAGGAACTGAACCCATATACCCTGCATTAGCAGGTGGATTCTTAGCCACTGGACCACCAGGGAAGTCCCTTAACAGTTATCCATGTCTTCATTATCATCATCCTACATCAGACTCCAAAGCAGTGGTGAGCTCTTTCCCAGATGGCAACCAGTTTTTCTCTGCATCAACGTGAAGTCAAATACAAAAGAAAGTTGTTGCCCAATCATGAATACTTGAATAACACATCTGGTCTGATCTCCTGTGTTAGAAGGATGTGTGTAGGAGTGGATCTAAATGTAAGTTTCCACAGCCGGTATCAATACTGAAATGTCATTCCATGTTTGGTAAAATTCACAAAGAACATTTCATGAGACTTCCAAATATGGCCCAGGAAACCAGTTCTCTTCTGAGAAAAGTATAGGGCCAGGACCAGAAACATTTAATCTCTATGAGCAAGCCTTTGGGAGTCTTTCCTTTGACATGAATTACTTGCATTAATTGGCGAGTAAGTCATTGTGGTTGCACATTAAAGTCACAGCTAAACCCTATTGGAACTGTGATGTGTTTTCCACCCTAAAAATGTCAACATGGTGGGTGAGCTGTCATAGAGAACAGCAAGGAAGCAATTGTGATATGATATCTGATACCCATGTGGTTGGAGTAGCTCAGTGCTGGATTCAATACTATAATCTTGAACATGTTGATTTGGAGCAGTATGCATGATTAGGTGGCTTAATTGCATGTTGTACAGGAAGCTGTGACCTTTCCAGTCCCATCCTGGATGTGGTATTGTGCTCTGGGGAGGAAGAGAAGACAACGTGTGTGGGGGTGCTTGACAATAGCAGTGTTCATTCATGTAATTACTTGTGTGTGTTCAATACCTTAAAAAACCACACAGACAAGGCCTCAGATACTAGTGGCCATCCATTGTTTAAAGACAATTTTATGAAAGTCAAGTCACCTTGGATAAAGACCCCGTAGTATCACTCGTGAAGTCGTAAAGTCACTCAGTCGTGTCTGACTCTTCGTGACCCCATGGACTGTAGCCCACCAGGCTCCTCCATCCATGGAATTTTCTAGGCAAGACTACTGGAGTGGGTTGCCATTTCCTTCTCCAGGGGATCTTCCCAACCCAAGGATTGAACCCAGGTCTCCCGCATTGCGGGCAGACGCTTTACCGTCTGAGCCACCAGGGAATCGCTATAGTAATATCACTAGTACATTGTAAATGTTGAAAGTACAGCATCAGTATGGACAATTCTCTAATTTTTCACCAGTTTGGAGAACTAATACAACATTCAAAATTAAAGGCCATGATATTCTTTTTTTTCTCCCCTCGGTGCACCAAGGCATGCAGGATTTTAGTCCCCAACCAGGAATCACGTGCCTCCTGCAACCACTAGACCACTAGGAAAGTTCAACGCCGTGATATTCTTGTCTGTCGATCCATTAGCTAAAAACGATAAAGCTGAATAATGTCATAACCAGTCTGGTGGTGGTGGTGGTTTAGTCACTTCAGTCCTGTCTGACTCTTTGTGACCCCCATGGATTGTAGCCCACTAGGCTTCTCTGTCCATGGGATTTTCCAGGCAAGAATACTGCAGTGGATTGCCATAACCAGTCTATATGGCATCAAAAATTCATACTGAAATATAAATCCTGTCATTTGCAAGATATTTCACAATATAAAAACTGCTTTTTAAGTCCATTACAATATGAGAGAAAGCAGTATGAGAGAAAACAAAGCAGATGTCCTTTTTCCAACTTTACAGCTGAAACATAGAAGCAAGCATGGTAAAGGACTTACAGCAATAAAGCTGGGACTTAAATCCAAGCCTCTAGGGTCTAAATCCACAGTTTCCTCCCCCTCCCACACTCTCTAGACATATTCTAGAGAATACCTATTCTACATAAATGCATTCTTAGGGCTGTTGTCAACCCTGAGGACCAGGCTTAGCATTTTCAAACAGCATTTGAAATCAATTCTGCCAGGAAGTTGTCGTGTTTGTCAACAGTATGTGTAGCCAAAATCCCCAAGAATGAACTAAAATGCTTGGCATCTTTTTTCAAAAGTTACGTAAGGATTAGGCTGGACCTGCATGCACAGAGTGGAATGTCCCAGAAAGGAAGTAATTGCCCAGACAACCCAGTTTTGAATCATCTTCACCTGCAGTGTCCTTATAATTGACGCAATAGGTATATCCAGAACCTGAATTGTGGATATAATTGACCTGATTATCTCCATGGCTTTATTTGTGAATGTAGTTGCACATAAAACTACCAGGTACTGACAGTCTCTGTCCTAACCATAAATTACCTCCAAAACAGCATCCTCTGGATCCTTAGCCACCGCTCTGTAAATGACTGTGTCAGGGGCAGTGTCTTCTAGGATATAAATCTCAGTAACTGCCAAAAAAATGTAAAATAGATGTGCTTGAATGAGTGTCACCATTATAAGGCCAGAAACTCCTCATTCAATCCTAGATCTTAGACAAAACTGAATGCATTATGCTTACTGTGTACAGATGTTTGTATAGGGTGATTCCCATTCATCATTATCATCATAATGGTAGACACCATTTATCTGTCTGTCATGTATCAGGTGTAGAGTTGATACATTTAGACAACAGTGATATTGAACATTTCCTGAGTGCTTTTAATTGCTAAGCACTCCAAATCATTGGTAATTAGTATTTCCATTTTACTGAGGATTAGAAAGAGAAACTAACTCAAGATTACACAGTTAATTACATTACTAGTATCTGATTATTAATGCCTATCCTTTCCTGCAGCCATGTATCATTACTTTTGTTATCATAATTCTCACTATCACTCTTAGAGCCATGATGCTATGAGAGGGCATGGCATCAACATACATGTGTCCACAGGGTCCTTCCTTTCCCAAAAGAAGAGCTCTGTACCTTGGTCTCCCTGAGCAAGGGATCCCATGAAGATGGGTGGTTCATTCACATCTTGAATCTGGATTAAAATGGTTTGTGATGCTGTTGCCTGTCTGTTATCTTTGGCGTAGATTACCAGGGAGTACAGAGCCACCATCTCAAAGTCCAGCTTGGGTACTCCAGCGGTGAATAATATTTTTTAAAATGCAGAATAATGGAGTGAATGACTGGCATCCTAAGGATGTACACAGTATGTTTTATATTGATAATCCTCAATATGAATCAGCATTTTTAAAAAAGACAGAAAAAATCTCATACTTAAAAAGTGGAAGCAAGGTGATCTGATTTCTTAAAAAACCTACATGAACAGAGAATTCACATATGTAGTATTAAATGATTTCCCCTTCATCCAGCCTGCTTTCCCACGTTATTCTTTCAAATATCAAAGTTGATCATATCCCTTCTCTAATTTGTCATGGTTTATCCTACAGTTCAGTTAAGTTGCTCAGTCGTGTCCAACTCTTTGTGAACCTATGGACTGCAGCACAGCTGGCTTCCCTGTCCATCACCAACTCCTGAAGCTTGCTCAAACTCATGTCCATCAACTCGGTGATGCCATCCAACCATCTCCTCCTCTGTCATCCCCTTCTCCTTCCGCCTTCAATCTTTCCCAGCATCAGGGTGTTTTCCAATGAGTCCATTCTTCATATCAGGTAGCCAAAGTATTGGAGTTTCAGCTTCAACATCAGTCCTTCCAATGATTTCCTTTAGGATGGATTGATTGGATCTCCTTGCAGTCCAAGGGACTATTAAGAGTCTTCTCCAACACCACAGTTTAAAAGTAACAATTCTTCGGGGGCTCAGCTTTCTCTACAGTCCAACTCTCTCACAACCATACATGACTACTGGAAAAACCAATGCTTTGACTAGACAGACCTTTGTCAGCAAAGTAATGTCTCTGCTTTTTAATATGGTAAGCACTTTACGAATAGCTCATTCTGTCCTTGCTATGGGTGCTATTATTGGGTGCATCCTACACATGCAGAAATTGAGGCTTGTAGAGGTTAAACAGATTGGCCACATTTTCACAGAGAGAAATACAGACCCCATCTGATTTCACACTCATATTCCTGTTCTTAACCATTAGCTCAAACTGCCTAGCACCTCAAAATGGAAGAAAAATGAGCATAAGAGTCTTTTTTCATCCCCCATTCAGTCACCCCGAGCCTCCTATTGTATTTTCCATGGTTGTTTCATGCTGGTTTTTGAACTGCTCTCTTTAGGGATCCCCTAAAGTTGAAAAACAAGAAAATTGGATTCAAATCCATGTTCAGTAAGAAATGGCCCCAAGACTTCAACCACGACCCTTTAGGTCTCTAACTTGTGTTCCTTCACCCTCATATAAAAGCCTTGTATGTTCTGTTGTTCATGTCCTTTCCACGTCTGGCATGGTGTGAGTTGGTTGGGTAATTCTTGTTTCAAAAGCTTTTCTTGTTGGTAAAGTTACAGGGGGAAAAGGGGTTTTTTTGGGTAGCAAAACTCACTGGAAAGGTTGGCCACGTGTCTTTGGACATTCTGTGTTAAACCATGAACCCCTTACCCGTAATGATGATGGGTTCTAAGGCAATACTAATAGCTTAGTGTACTGAGCACTTACTCTGTACCAGCTGCAAATATTTAATTTGAATCATTTAACTCTGAAGAAAAAGTGTTATTGGTACTATTAGTATACCCAGTGGACAGATGAAGTAACTGAGGCTTAGAGAGGTCACCAAGCAAAGAACAGAGGCAAGATGTGAACTCAGGTTTTTTGCACCAAAGTCCATACTCTTTAACCACAATGCTATGCTTCCAGTGGGTCTGCCTTCCCAGTAAGCGAATAACCAACCCTCAGAAGAAAGGATCATCATACTATCCTGGCAGCCTCATGCTAACAAGGGCTAACATTTATTGAGCACTTTTAATGCTCTTAGCTTCTTACATAATTTAAACATCAAAACAAACTCAGGAGGAAGATAATATCATTATCCCCACTTCACAGACGAGGCAACTGAAGTTTGGACTATATAATATACAGCTCGGAAAGTCATGCTACTGAAAGAGGCAGGACTTGGACCTGACCCTTGCCAATGTACCCCGGAGCTCTTGTACTGACCAACTCCGCCTCTGGCAGTAATACCTGAATGTTTTCCTCCCACTACCATGCTGCCGCTACTGACTACCATGAGACGTCAGTAATATATTCTTATTTGACACCACTCCTCTGCTGAACACTTATCACAGGCTGGACACTTTATCTTGTCAGTTCTCACAGTTATTCTGTGGAGCAAATGCTATTAACATCCTTATTCTACCAAAGAGGAAACTGAGGCTCTGAAGTTAGATGACCAAGGGAACATGGCTAGGAAGAGCTAAGATGTAAAGCTATAAAGTCTTCCTGACTCTAAAACCTGTTTTCTTTTCCTCACACTCAGATGCTTCCTGGTAAGTTAATACTTTATCCTGATTTGAAGATGCATAGTATTTTCAAGCTGCAGTTAAGCATAGTCTTGTTCTCAAGGACTCTCTTAACCAAGAAACATAGCCCTCGGCTCAGGCTGGCCCTCATGGGGTGGTACACTTTGCCTTGGAAGCCCTATGGAGGCATCAACTGTGTCCTTCTTACTCCTTAGCTCCTTCCACAGTGTCAGGCTCTTTAACAAATACTCGCTGAATTTTTAAAAATGCAAATGGTATTCTTTACACTTCACAATGGAAGAAGACAGGAAGATGGTTTAAGTGTTCCTCTGGTTGATTACTCCTGTCCAGAGAACAGAAAGTGCACACACAAAGGCTAACTTGAATTCCTTTTGCCATCCTGCCTATGTGACCCCACTTAGATTACTCAATGACAGGTAGCAATTTGAAGATTACATAACTGGAGAACACCTTGTCTCACTTCATTGATGTATCTATATAATCGGATCACTTCAAGCTTTGCTATTGTTTCTTCAGGAGATTAGTTTGGCACTGGATTTTTTTTCCCGTCTCTTTTGGTTTGACTGCCTGCCCAGTTACCCCTCCCAAGCTCAGTCTTTTGCAAACCAAACAAGTATATATTCTGTAAGAAAGAAAGTTCAACAAAGGATAATGATTTGCTTAACCTGTAAAGAACAGTATATGCCTTCTTATACAGTGATACTGTCAAGACAGATATTAACTCATTTAGTTGTGTCTTTCTCTGTAGATTTACTTTCATGCTATGAAACTATTTCATGATTGAAATGTTTCTAAAGCTATCTAGAGCTGGTCTGTGACATAATTATGATAAATGACCACCTTTCTTATAGCTTTTTATTCTCTGTAATTTAATCACACTGTTGCTGAATGTTGAAGTATATTTATTTTAGTAACACGTCCAGTGTGTAAATTGCTCCTTATGGTCAAGCACTAAACAACATTTTGCATTTATTATCTCGTACGATCTTCTTACCAACTCCTGAGTGAGGTGGTGTTATTATTATTAGTCTCTTTGTACAGAATAGAAAAAGTGCAGAAAAGTCAAGTAACTTCCCCAAGGTCATATTGCTATTAACTGGAGGTACTGCAATGCAAACCTAGCATTCTCAGATCACAAAACCTATGCGGAGAATAGCTATGGTTCCTCTGATGCAGTGCCCTTTTCCTCGAGTTCTTTGGGAGGAATGTTAACACCTTAAAAGAGCCTCCTCCTTGCTTTCTCAGTTTGGATTTCTATGTCAGTAGCTCTTTGTGTCAACCTCTATCTAGCCTGGATCACCGTTATAAAAGCATAACTAATACTGATACAGAACTGACTGACTACCAGGCACTGTTCAAGCACTTAATGGATTTAATACTGCCCATGAGGCAGCTGTTGTTCTTATCCATATTTTACAGATGACAAAAATCAGAACAGACAAGTTAATTCATTTGCTCAGAGTGATACAAAACCAGGATTTGAACACATGCAGTTTGGCTCCACAGTCTGCAGTCTTACCCTATCTCATCCTGCCTTTCCTGGTTCACCACAGCTGCCCATCTAGCCATGTCTTCCCCCTACTGGTTTTCTGGCTCTGGTGGTAGAGAACCTGCTTGCCAATGCAGAAGACATAGAGTTGTAGGTTCAGTCCCTGGGTCTGGAAGAGCCCTTGGAGAAGGGCATGATAACCCACTCCAGTATTCTTGCCTAGAGAATCCCATGGACAGAGAAGCCTGGCGGGCTATAGTCCATAGGGTCACACAGAGTTGGACACGACTGAAGTGACTTAGCCCAGCACTCTCTCTTTTGGTTTCAGAATCTCTTAAAGCCTGGAGCCAATGCAGATTTCCCCAACATAAGGCTGTTTGGTAGAAATCATACATTGCTATTTAGGTGTTTATTACCCCCAGCCCAGCAAACAGCATGTGCTTCATGCTTTCCTATGGGCTCTCAAGTCCCATGGGAGCAATGCGGGGTGGGGGTGGGGGGGCAGGTGAATGTTGTGTGTGCAGTGGGTTTGCATCATATTTGAGGAATCTTGAGCTTTTCTTATAATCTTGTAAGTCTGCTTGAACTTTGCCCCAAAGGGGAATATTGGCTTTATTATACTGGATGGTAAGTAAGACTTGATAAGACAGCTCACAAACCCTGCAGGATCTAGCCCCCTACCCCCACCTCCTTTATAATCTACTCTCTCTCTCCACTCCCCCATTCAGCTCCTGCCACTTGAGCCACCTCCCAGGCCCTTCTCTTCACTGTATTTTTTCTTGCCACAGAGCCTTTGCACGCGTTGTTCTCTCTACCTGGAGTCCTCTCTCTCTCTCTCTCCGTCTATTTAGAAGATTATTTCTCATGCTTCCTCAGGGAAGCCTGACTCAGTCAAATGTCCCACTTAAGTGCTCTCACAGAACTGTGGGCCTGTCCTCCATGACTCCTATTATACTCGCCATGTTACATGTGTGTATTGACTTAAACAGTATCTCTCTACAAACCAGTAAACACCATGGAGGCAAGGACCATATTCCATGAGAGCCCCACTGCCTTGCCTTGTGTCTCAGGAGGTCCTCGATAGGTAACAGTGAGATAAGTGCATCTTGATGTCCACAAGGATTTTTAGAGCATCTGACACATAATGGAATCCCAGAGAGTAGGTGCGAGGTTAATAAGATACAGTGGAAGGTAAGAACGGAAATGGTGATGGTTTCCTTTTAGAACGCTTGTGGTACCAAGTGATGAGAGTTTGCCTGTGTACTTACTTCCCACTGATATGTAAGTCTGCAAGACAGCACAAACGCGTTGATGTTGACTGGATCTCCAATCAGAGAAGTGTGGGGTGAGACAGACAGTGATCATGGCAACCCATGTGTGTTCAGAAGCATTTTTGGGAAGAGGGCTGGCATTTTTGATGACAAAATTTGGAAAGGCTAGAACACCTTAGAGAAAACACAAAATTGAACTTTTTCTTATAAGGATTTCTGCAATGCTTCCCAACTTCTTTCATATTTTAAAACCACAAAGGAAAAAAAATAAATACGTACAGTTCCCTTTTTAATGAAAAGTCCTAAAATCAGCTTTTCATTCCAATCTCCTATGTTGAAAAGGATATATCTTTTTTTTGGTGTTAGTTCTAGAAGGTCTTGTAGGTCTTCAGAGAACCAGTTAACTTCAGCTTCGTTGGCATTAGTGGTTGGAGCATAGACATGGATTACGGTGATGTTGAATGGTTTGCCTTGGAAATGAACAGAGATCATTGTGTCATTTTTGAGACTGCACCCAAGTAATGCATTTTGGACTCTTGTTGACTGTGAGGGCTACTCCGTTTCTTCTTAGGGATTCTTGCCCACGTAGTAGATCTCATGGTCATCCGAATTAAATTCACCCATTCTCGTTCATTTTAGTTCACTGATCCCTACAGTGTCAATGTTCACTCTTGCCATCTCCTCCTTGATTCATGGACCTAACATTCCAAGTTCCTATGCGATATTGCTCTTTATAGCATCCATCAGACTTTACTTTCATCACCAGACACATCTGCAACTTAGCATCATTTCCACTTTGGCCCAGCCACTTCATTCTTTATGGAGCTATTAGTAATTGCCCTCTGCTCTTCCCCAGTAGCATATTGGTTAGGTAGCATATCAGTTAGGTAGACATGGTAGGATCATTAAGAGCCATGAAGAATCTGAGAACTTAACCCTAGGTTCCCATATGGCAAGTTAAGTCTGCCATAGTTTCACAAATGCTGGCAGAGGACTCAAGACTCCTACATCAGGGACTGTGATGGTTAATGTAATGTGTCAACTTGACTGGGCTATAAGGTGCCCAACATTTGACCAAACATTAATCCGGATGTGTCTGAGTGAGATGAATATTTGAATTAAGGATCTTGAATTAGGGCATAATGCAATGGACTGAATTGTGTGCTCCCAAAATTTGTATGTTGTAACTCCAATGTGACTACATCTGGATACAGGATCTTTAGGATGTAATTAAGGTTAGTGAGGTCATGAGGGTGGGGGCCCATATCCAATAAGACCATGGGCTTATCAGAAGAGGAAGAGATCTCTCTCTCTCTCTTTCTCTGACACATGAGGCCAGGAAGACAGCCTTCCCTAGAACCTGACCATGCTGACACCCTGATCTCAGATTTGCAGCCTCCAGAACTGTAAGAAAATCAATGTCTGTCATTGAAGCCACCCACTCTTTGGTACTTTGAGGTGGCAGCCTGAGCTGACTAATACAAAGACGTAGGACTTGGCTATTGATGGTACAACAAGCAGCATGCACTTAATGTTCGCATCAATCTCCTTTGCTCCTGAAGCCCCAGGGGCAGCAAAGAGGGATCCAGGTGGACATGAGTGTGCACGAGGCTTATGACACAGTTGAGAAACCCCGTGCTCAGGGAACCCTAATCTTTAAAATGAGGCATAAGCCTGCCGATCATTGCCCTAGAGGGAGAAAATAGCTTTATTTTAGTCCATGATAAACAAACATTCTCTGCTCCACAGAGAGACACTGTCTGTATCACTGTTTAAACATCCTTGCGGAATGGTGAAACAGTGCATTCCTGGGATCAGAGAGAAATGAAGAAATGATGTCCCCTGGATTTTTTGTGCCTGTGAATGTTGCCGTCACTGCCTGTGCTCTATTTTTGGTTACGAATGTTGGGGTTGCCACCTGCATTTAGGAGAAAATTGTGTTCCATGCTTTCCTGGTATCTTTGTTCCAAGGTACTCTAGTTCTGTCTTTCAACCAGGAAAACAGACTTGTGGTGTTTCTTTTCTTGAACTTTTAACAGTCTCCTTAGTAAATACAGGTAGCTGAATGACTGTTCCAAAGTGCAACAGAGGACAAGCTTCTTTTCTAGAAATAAGGCCTTTATTGACAACTTTGCCACGTATAACAGATCTTTTTTGTTGTTGTTATTGTTATTTTTACCCCCTGTGTTCTTCCAAACTTCTGCTTAGAGAAAAAGAAGAAAAAAAGGGGGGAATATATCTGAAGTCCATTGGTGTTAACTCCCTGTGACAGGGATGAAGGAAAATACTTTAATATTTAAAAGAATAACGCTGAAAGCTGTCCATGAGAGACTGAATGTAAATGTAAAAACGTACATGGTTGTTTTTAAAAAAGGAATTTTTGAACATGTTTATTTTCTATGCACTTTTTAAATTAAGTGATAGTTTAATGAATAAACATGTCCAGCTTATTGCTGCAAAAAAACTTAAAAGTAAATAAACATCATTGAAAACATAGTGCAGACACGGGCAGCCATTACCTTCACTCACAAGATGTACAACAAGGAGAGGGGTTGTGGAGAATCATCTACTAGGCAGGGTTGCTATTTGTGTTTCTTTCTTTTTGCTTCCAAACTTGTTTAGAAATGTTCACAGATGCTAAGGGCCCTGCCTCCGTTCGGTCCATACCCACTTCTCCATGCACAGGGCTACTTACTGAGAGCATTTCTAGTTCTGCCAGGTTGTCAGCGTGGCCCAAATTCAGGGTGAAACAGAGGGCCAGAGAGTTCATGCTCCTGGAAGCAGCCCTCCACCGACGGCCAGCAGGGACCTGGTGGTTAAACAGCTCGACCTCCCCATCCTCAGTACCTCAAACTGTACCTCTCCGTTGGAGACCTGAGTCCCAGGGGGGTTGAGCTCCAGTCGCCCTCAGTGCTCACAGGCTTGATCACATGCCTTTTACTGGCTGGCTCCACTCCTCATTTCCATATCCCCTTATTGATGTTTTACTGGAATCATCTCCCAAGTAAATCTGCTTGCACCAGAACCCTTCTGTTGGGTACTGCTTCCAGGAAAATCCAAACTAAGACCATATGATATAATCATTTTTTATAACATACATCAAAATATAAAGATTATTGCAATGGTCATTTTCTGTAAGAAAAGAGCATGAGGGCACAACACAGAGGGTCCTGTGAGGATGCTGTGCTTGCACAGTTCTTGTATTGAAAAGTGAAAGTGTTAAGTCAGGCACTTTCGTTGTGCCCGACTCTTTGCAACCCCAAGGACTGTAGCCTGCCAGGCTTCTCTGTCCATGGGATTTCCCAGGCAAGAATACTGGAATGGATAGCCATTCCCTTCTCCAGGGGATCTTGCCAACCGAGGGATCAAACCCAGGTCTCCTGCATTCCTCGCAATTTCTTTACCATCTGAGTCACCAGATCTCATATTACATTTGAACAACTCTCCTTACATTCTCTGTTCCAGTTATCCTGACCTGCTTTCCATTTCTCTTGACCATCTCTGGACAATTACATAAATTGTTTCTGAAACATTTTTTGATTCCCTCAAATTCTACCCATCCTTTGGTTGCCCCTTAAATATTACTTCCTTCAGAAAGCCTGCCCTGACCTACCCAGGCTGGATTAGATGCTTATTCTCAGTGTTTCCATGCCACCCCATCACACTAGACACATTATGTTCCAATTTCCTGTCACTCGTGTGACTCCCCTTGCACTTAAAATTTGCAGAAAAGTACAAGAAATGTGTCTATTCAGGACACTAAATAAGAATACCTGAGAGTATGTGCTGAATGAATAATAAATCATATTAATGACCATTTATAGGACACTCCTTCATAGAAATTTTGTAAGTCTGTCTTGAGTTTGTTACAATATTGCTTCTGTTGTGTATGTTCTGCATTTTTGGCTGCCAGGCATGCAGAATCTCAGCTGTCCGACCAGGGATTGAAACTGCACCCCCAGCGTTGGAAGGCAAAGTCTCATGCACTGGACCACAGGGAAGTCCCATATGATTTTTTTGTTTAATCCTCACAACAGCGCTAGAACAAGGGGTAGGATTATCATCATGTCCCTGTGCACATAAGAAAACTAAGGCACAGAGAGATCAACTGGCCTAAAAGTACACAGCTAATAGGAGTATAAAGATTGGAACCTGAAATTTTGATGGAACCAAATCACATATTTTTAAATGATAGAGATGAGTTCATGATTCAGAGTAAAGTTCTTTGGGGTAGAAATTGGGAAAGACAAATGTCCTCAAATTTCAAATTTTGAGAAAGCCCTCACCAAAAAGCTCTAGTTCTAGGGAGAAAGGAGAAGGGACCACATCAGGAGTGGACTTTTAAACCAAGCAGACAGACCTTGACTCACATCCCAGGTCTGCCTCTTAACTGGGCCTGTGACCCTGGGCAAGCAACTCATCTTCTCTGAAGGTGGAAACCAACAGCTTCTCTGAAGCTGGAAACCAAGCTGTTTGATAAGAAGCTTCTTTGGCTAAACCAAGTCAGGGAGCAGATCACTGTATTTAAGAGAGAAGTGATTTATTCTGTAAAGCAAGTATCCTTCAATAATAAATAAATAAATTTAAAACAATAAAAAACAAGGACAAGATAAAAAAAGAGAGATAAGTAAGTTAGATTATTGACAAAGATTTGCCATTCACTCATGAGAGATGTAGGATTTCTTTCACATTGATTCATAATGTTTTATTAGACATGATGCATGAAATGTGAACAAAAATAGTTTCCTAAATGACATTGTTTCACATGACTTCTATCTAACCCCTCAGTGCCAGGAAATTACTCAGTGCTCGAAATCACAGTACATTCAGAGACAAACGTCATTATATGCCCTACTGGGCCGACCTACTTCAGCTCTGTTTTCCTATCTTTCCTTCTTTTCCTCCGTCCTGTGTGTTTTCTGCTGCCCTTGAATTTCAGCTGAGTCTCTTCTTAATGGTGAAGATTTTAGCTAAGGTAGACTAAGGATAGCCCCTGGAGGAGGGCATGGCAACCCACTCCAGTATTCTTGCCTGGAGAATCCCATAGACAAAGGAGCCTGTGGGCTACAGTTAATAGGGTCACACAGAGTCAAAACGACTGAGCACGCACGCATGCAGACTAAGGATAGACTCAAACACTTTGCAAAGACAGTGCCCTGAATTCAGGTCCTGTTGCTTCTCCACTCTCAAATTAAAATTCTATTGCAGTTTACTTGGTCATTAATTATTAAGTGCTTAGCACAATTATTAAGTGCTAAGGAGGCAGGCCAGGTACTGTTGTAGTGTCATCTTTTGCAATGAGCAATAAAACTTAAAGGACATTCCAGTGGCCGTTTACAGTAAGATAACATGTATGTATATATATATATGCCCCTACACAGTGATGAATAGGGCCTTTTAACGGTTCTTCACTATCACCCCGGGCTCTCTCAGCCAGATAGAAGGTTTGCTGTTTCCAGGAGGAGGAAGGAGGCGGTTTCAGTGCCCTGCCCGTTTCTTGGTTGCTTCTCACCATTTCAGTGCACGCAAGCCTAATTCCTTCCGTCAGCCCCTGCACCTTGTCTGATGGTGCCCTCTAGCGCCAAAGTGCTGGAGAATTAGTGTTTCTTTCTTTTGCTTTCTTTTTTCTTTTAATCTCCATCCAAGGAGACTTTCTTGACTCAGTTATTTCATGAACCTGTTTCTAAATATGTTTGCAGGCTTCCCTCCAGTCATTGATACTCCACTATCCTCTTTCCTATATTGACAAATTCTCTTCTGCTTTCAAAGGTGTCCTTCAGGCCACAATATAGGCCTCCCGTCTAAGAAATTATCTGAAAGTTTCTGAACCCTGAAATTTGTCGATGGAAAATTTTAATTTCTGTTCATTGATTTCCCTCTGGAACAGCATGTCAAAGTCTTACTCAATTTTTTCTCTATAGCTGAAATTTGCACTCCACAAGGGATGTATGTGTATCCTGGGGTGGGGACTGTGGTTGCTTAGCAAAATACAATGCTTGGGGTCTGGGATAGAATAATGACCCCACCCCATGGATACCCATTTCCTGATCCCCAGAACCTTTGAATATGTTACGTTACATAGCAAAAGTGGTTACGTTGCCAACAAGATTAAGTTAGGGATCTTGAAATAGAGAGATGGACCTGGGTTATCTGGCTCAGATCCATGTAGGCAAAAGGATCCTTGAAAGTAGCAGAGGGAGACAGAAAAAGAGAATCAGGAGATAGGACGAAAGGTCAGAAAGATGTAAGTTACTGGCTTTAACGTGGAGGAAGAGGGTGACCAGCGGAGGAAGGGGGTGGCCTCTAGACACTAGAAGAGGTAAGGAAATGGGTACAGCCCTTGAGAGTCCAGAGGAAAATCCAGTCCTGCCAATACTTTAATTTTAGCCCAGTGAGACCCATGCCAGACTTCTAACTGGAGAACTGTAAAGTCATATATCTATGCTGTCTTAAGGTACTTCCAAGTTTGTGATAATTTGTTACAGCAGTCATGCTAATTCAGGAGTTCTTTGGGTTATGTTAGAAAATAGCAACATGTACCTTTTACAGGATTGAGCAACTCGAAGTGGAGGTGACAACATGCTAAAACTGAAGTCAGGTAACACCATGCTTTTTCTCAAAATCCTATGACAGCTTTTCATCTCACACAGAGTGAAAGCCAAGTTTATATGCTGGCCTCCAAGCCCCACAGGATAGATGAGTCTTCCTTCATTTATCTGGCTTCATATTCCTCCACTCTTGCCCTTACTCCCTCTGCTTGATCCACATAAACCTTTCTGTTCCCTAAACACATCAAGCAGGTCCTGCCTCGGGGCCTTTGCCTTGACTGCACTCCCTGTCCAAATGCATCTTCCCTGGATCAACACAGCTCCTGTGGACTCATTTCCTTTTAGGACCCTGATATAATGTCCTCGTATCAGAGAGGTCTTCCCAGGCCAGCCTTGCACAAAAATAGCATTATGTCCTACCCCTGCAGGTGAAAAGTTTTAAATTTTATATATATTATTTCCTTATTTTTTGTCATATTATACATTTACTTTCAGCTTCCTCTCCCACCACGTCAAATACAGGCTGCATGAATTTGGGGATCTTCATCTGTTAGATCCCTGCTATGTCACCAGGAAGAAGAACAGTGTCTGGCCATGGTAGGCACTTAAGAAATATTTGCTGAATGAATAAGTGAATAAATGTATGAAGAAAATGATTTAAAATTTGGATAATTAAATTTTAAATTCTTGAGTTTGATTTCTTAGTTTAATGTAATACATGCTCACTTTAAAAAAAAAAAAACAATATAAAGTATATAAAATGAGCATCTTTAAACCTTCTAGTTATTCCTCCTCATGTCTGCTGCTCTATCACCATTTTCAGTCCCAATCTCCAAAAACACATACTGTTAACTCTTTGGTGTATATTCTTCCAGTACATCCTATGCCAGCTTGCATGTGAATATAGTTTTTTTTTTTTTTTTAAAGAATCTTCTTATAGTCACAGTTTTAGGACACCCTGTCTCCACTCCATAGTACACTGAATTATCTTTTTATTTGCACATCAGAACAGATCTGCCTCCTCCTTTTCATGGCTCCAATGGCCATATTATGTCTGTGTCTACAGACACAGTGTTTACTCTCCTATTGATGGCCATATAGGCTGCCTCTAGTTTTTGCTCTTACAAATAAACCTACATATATCTTTCCATCATTCTATGAGTATTTCTGTAGAATAAATTCCCAGAAGTAACACACTGGCTCTGAGACAATACAGACATCACATGCTGGTAGATGTTGCCAAACTGCCCTCCAAAGGACTTGTACCAGTCTACAGTGATCTCAGCTGCATCTGAGAGGACATTTGAACTGAAACCGACTTTCTAATGGGGCACAGCCTAGAGTACTTGACAACTTCGCAAGAGTTCAAGTTATTAAAGACCGTCAAAGCAAACCAAATGTTTATCCTCAGAGGTACACGATGAGTCTAAAGTTACAGATACTTACCTGGGGCAGAAATCAATACAAAAAGCACCTGAAAAAAAGACATCCTTCCTTGAAAAGCCTCTTACCACTTCAGAGACACTATGCCCCAGCCCCAGCCTTCCCAGACCACTAGGAAGTGGCAGCCTCTAGGTAAGGAGTCCTTGGGTGAAGCATTCTGTCTCTAGGTGCCCAGTATACACTTCCTTGTGGAACAGTACTTGCTAAGTGACCTGTAAAATGTTACCTTCTTCTCTCAAGTGGGCAAAAGCTCCAGTAAGGAGATGTGCTCAAGCAAAAAGGAAAATGTCCCCAATTCATATTTCTCTACATGAAAGACCTCCTAAGCCCTGGTCAGTCTTGGGTGAGTTGAGTGAGTGAGGACTCTTCACCTTATTAGAGCATTCATTTTCAAAGGGATTCCATTTTTAAATGACTCCACTAAGATAAAGGCTTCCCTCATACCTCAGTCAGTAAAGAATCTACCTGCAATGCAGGAGACCCAGGTTCAATCCCTGGGCATGATGATCCCCTAGAGGAGGGCGTGGCAACCCACTCCAGTACTCTTGCTGGGGGGAAATCCTGTGGACAGAGGAGCCTGCTGGGCTACAGTCCATGGGGTTGCAAGTGGAACACGACTTAGCGACTAAACCACAGCACCACTAAGTACATCATCCTGCCTGTTCTATGCGTTTCAGTTCAATTCAGTTCAGTCACTCAGTCGTGTCCGACTCTTGTGACCCCATGGACTGCAGCACACCAGACTTCCCTGTCCATCACCAACTCCCGGAGCTTGCTCAAACTCATGTCCATAGAGTCAGTGATGCCATCCAACCATCTCATCCTCTGTCGTCCCCTTCTCCTCCATCTTCAATCTTTCCCAGCATCAGGGTCTTTTCAAATGAGTCAGTCCCTCTCATCAGGTGGCCAAAGTACTGGAGCTCCAGCTTCAGCATCCGTCCTTCCAATGAATATTCAGGACTGATTTGCTTTAGGATTGACTGGTTTGATCTCCTTACTGTCCAAGAGACTCTCAAAAGTCTCTGTGTTTATCACACCCAAATTTGAAGTAAGACCTGGAATCTCTGCTTACCAAGTTTTTGAGAATTTACACATTCATAGGTAAGTTTAGTACGAAACCAGATAGAGATGAGATGCAAAAACAATGCAATAACTAGCCCAAAGGCAATAGAATGCAAGTTAATACATTTAAGTTAAAACTTGGAGTGGGGGAAAAAAACTTGGAGGAGGATGGGAATCAGCTTTGGGACCACGGATAGGAAAGATCTGCCTGACTGAATGGAGAATCTACATAAAAAGACCTTTGGAGTTAGCAAATAGGTGACCCACAAGCTAAATAGGACTTGCAGACCACATTTTTAAATGCTGGAAGAGCCTTAACAATTTGAAGTTCATTAGCATTTGATTGGTCCAGCATTCCACACTTTACCAAAGGTGCTTCCCCTCCTTGCTACACCCTGCAGCTTCTCACATTTACCTGCCTGACCACACAAGCTTCTCTTTTGCAACTGTTGTTATGGTTACCTAAATAGGATCATGTGATCTCAGATCTGTTAGAAGGATAGAATAGAAGGATAATGTTAAGAACAGGGAGATTGTGTTTCGACCAGGCTTTGCCCTGCTCTGGCTTTTGAAAGGGACGTTTACCAATGTCTAGGGAGTGATCCTGGGAGAAGGCAATGACAACCCACTCCAGTTCTCTTGCCTGGAAAATCCCATGGGCGGAGGAGCCTGGTGGGCTGCAGTCCATGGGGTCTCGAAGAGTTGGACACGACTAAGCGACTTAACTTTCACTTTTCACTTTCATGCATTGGAGAAGGAAATGACAACCCACTCCAGTGTTCCTGCCTGGAGAATCCCAGGGACGGGGAAGCCTGGTGGGCTGCCGTCTATGGGGTCGCACAGAGTCGGACATGACTGAAGCGACTTAGCAGCAGCAGCAGGGAGTGATCCTATGGGTTTGATGCCAAGCCATATCCCAAGGAGGGTTGGAAAGAAAAGTAGACTTACGGGGGACTCTTAAATCAGTGCACTTCTCTCTACCTCCATTACCCCTATTAAGTTAAACCACTCCAGGAACTTACCTGGCAGTCTAGTGGTTCAGACCCCATGTTTCCAAGGCAGGGGACACAGGTTTGATCCCTGGTTGGGGAACTGTAGATCCCACAAGCTGCACAGCACGGCCAAAAAAAAATTTTTAAGCCACTCCAGTCTCAGACTTGAGCTACTACAACAAGCTAACTTCCCAGTCTAGTTTTTCCTGCTGTCTACTCACCACCACTTGACATCGAGTTCATTTCAGTATGATACTTCCTAAATATTCCTTGAATCTCTGCACATCTGTCTCACTCTATGCCTAACCACCAGCATCTCCATCCTGGATCAATTGCCTCTTCAGCCATCATACTATTTTCCAGTGCACATTGCAAGTGGCACGCAGCAATCTTTTCTTTCTTCTTCTTTTTTCTTTAACTTCCTGACCATGCTACATGGCAGGCAGAATCTCAGTTTCCCAACAAGGGATCAAATCCACACCCTTGCCTTGAAAGTGCCGAGTCTTAACCACTGGACAGTCAGGAAAGTCCCAGCAATCTTTTTAAAAGCAGAAACATAAGGTTGCCTTCCTTTGTCATCTGAATTCCCACCACCGTGGTCTCCTTCCTGCCCTCCAATCTGACCTAGTGCCCACCCACCTCAGAACTTTTGCTCTGGTCATTTTTCATCTTTGGAATACTTTGCTTTAGAACACAGATCTGACCCTAGTTTATGTCCTTTCCAAGGTGAAATGTCTCACCTCAACTACCACTGCCTTGAGAGGTCTTTTTTGATCACCCTGGTAGAAGCACTCACTTGGTACAGTGTTTTTTCCTAGCATTCCTTGTCGGTGTCTGAATGCTGTATCAGTTTACTAACAAGTCTGGTATCTGTGCCCTCCGCTAGAGTGTAAATCTTAGGCAGGGGTTCCAGTTGTTTTGTTCAACGCTGGATTCTCATTGCACAGAAGAAATACATATTGCCTAGCTCCTGTAACCCAGTAGGACCCTCTGAGGCCTTCCCAGAATAGTCCCCAAGCCACATCCTCCACCTGCCTTTTGTCTGTAGAAAAGCTTTAGTCAAAGAGTAAGTTTAATCACAGAAGTGAGAAAAATGCAGAAAGAAAGGAAAACAGTCAAGCCAGACAAAATAATAATACTTTAGCCATTAAACAGGTCAGGAAACTTTATTTCTTCCCCAAGAACTATCGATAATATTCTCAGCTCAATCTTTTGAACTGTTTTGCAGGTACAGAAACCTCCACCGAGGGGAAGAAGGTAATTGTATACTGCCCACAAGCATGTAGACCCCAGACTGATTGGAACCAGAAGGCTGATGATGCTGACTCCTGGTTACCTCACCACCAACCATTCAGAAGAATGTCCAGGAGCTGATCATGCCCTGTCGCTTTAACACTGTAAGACCCCTCTCTGCCCACTCCAGGGTGGGACAGTCTTATGAGTGCTAGCTTGCTGTGGCCTCCTTTGCTGGGCAAAGCAATAGAGAGCCCTTCTCTCCCAGTTCAAAATTCTGTCTCTGAGATTCAATTCAGCACTGGTACACAGAGGCTGGGTTTCAGCATCACTCCTCAAAAAGTGTCATCAAATTCATACAGACAGAGTGCAGCCATCTCTTGGACTGGATGTAGCAATAACATTTTTTTCATTGTTGAGAGCTGTTGAATTCAGTCATTATCCCAAGAACTAAAAAGAGTTGGTTCTGAATTCAATTCAGAAATCAAAAGTTTTGAAATTTACCCCCAAACAAAACAGAATTATCATTTGGCTTTATTTTTGCCCTTCAGTTATCTAATGTACGGGTTGGATGAATAAAGCATACACAGCTATAGGCTTTCTACTTACCTTCTGGGCTTGCATTAAAATGCTGTTCACCCTCATACCCTTCTCCTTAGCCCTTCCTATTTCTTATGCGCTCTTCTTCTGTACTGCAGACTTGTGTCCCTATTGTACAAAGAAATTGGGATATATATTTTCATGGTAATTCATTTTTGGAATTTTGTCACCTTATGTAGTGACTTCTTCCAAGATACTTTTTTCCAATTAAGAAAAATTCATGGAGACAGAGAAGTTATTAGGAGTTATTGTTTAATGGGTTTTCAATTTCAGTTTTGCAAGATAAAGTTCTGAAGATGCTGGTGGTGATGGTTGCACAACAATATGAACACACTTAAAAATGGTAAATTTTATATAATGTATTGGAGAAGGAAATGGCAACCCACTCCACTATTCTTGCCTGGAGAATCCTGTGGACAGAGGATCCTGGTGGGCTGCTGTCCATGGAACTGCACAGAGTTAGACACGATTGAAGCAACTTAGCATTCACGCATGCATTGGAAAATGAAATGGCAACCCACTCCAGTATTCTTACCTGGAGAATCCCAGGGATGGAGGAGCCTGGTGGGCTGCTGTCTATGGGGTCACACAGAATTGAGCATGACTGAAGCGACTTAGCAGCATATAATATATATTTTACCACAATTAAAAATTTTTAATTTGTCTTTAATTTTAATGATTAAAAAACCCTCATCAGATCAGATCAGTCGCTCAGTCGTGTCCGACTGCAACCCCATGAATCGCAGCATGCCAGGCCTCCCTGTCCATCACCAACTCCCGGAGTTCACTCAGACTCACGTCCATCGAGTCAGTGATGCCATCCAGCCATCTCATCCTCTGTCGTCCCCTTCTCCTCTTGCCCCCAATCCCTCCCAGCATCAGAGTCTTTTCCAATGAGTCAACTCTTCACATGAGGTGGCCAAAGTACTGGAGTTCAACCCTCATAACTTTCCATTATTCTGAAGATCCAAAATAATGTTACAACTTTCAGTTGTTCTGTAGGATCCAGCCGGCTTGGCCCTGCCTGTCTCTCCAGCTTATCACATACATTGCCTCTTCGCTGTAGCCACCCTGACTAAGTTTTCAAAGACATCAGACTCCTTCCACCTCAGGGCTCTGGTGCCTGCTGATTAATCTGCCAGGAGCAGACAAATCCTCATGCAAGTAACCCTTTTTTATTTTGTTGAGCTCTCTGGCCCAATGCAGAGAAGGCAATGGCACCCCACTCCAGTACTCTTGCCTGGAAAATCCCATGGACAGAGGAGCCTGGTGGGCTGCAGTCCATGGGGTCGCTAAGAGTTGGACATGACTGAGTGACTTCACTTTCACTTTTCACGTTCATGCTTTGGAGAAGGAAATGGCAACCCACTCCAGTGTTCTTGCCTGGAGAATCCCAGGGACGGCAGAGCCTGGCGGGCTGCCGTCTATGGGGTCGCACAGAGTCGGACATGACTGAAGCGACTTAGCAGCAGCCCCAGCAGCAGCTGGCCCGATGACCTCATCAGGCAGAACTGCTGCAACAAAATCTGCATTTTAACAAGATCCCCAGGTAATTTGTGTACACATGAAAGTTTGAGAGTCCAGCTCCAGATGACTGATGAGTACAAACACAGAAAACAATAATCATTATATCCCCCAACACTTTTCAGGAGTTTTCCTTCTTAGCTTCTAGTTAGTTCAGACTGAAAAACTCAAAGGGCCAGAAGGGGATGGGAATAAACCCTAGTGTCTGCTGCCACCTTGTGGTGAGAAGTTCCAACCCAGCGAGAATTTGCTCTCCTCCAGGAAATAAAGTGAAGTGGCTCAGTCGTGTCCGACTCTTAGCGACCCCATGGACAGCAGCCTACCAGGCTCCTCTGTCCATGGGATTTTCTAGGCAAGAGTACTGGAGTGGGGTGCCAGGAAATAAACCAAATGTCAAAAGGGAGGGGTGGGCTCAACTTTCTCAGCCATGTGTTTTGAGAGATCACTACAAAATAGCCCAAGGGGTGTACTGTGAGAAAGCCAAATAAAAACTGGACAGAGAGCATTCATCAGTTCCACATGAAAGATCTAACAAAAGCTGGGATCATTGGAATTAGTGTTGGTGGTCTCAGTTCTTCCCTCTTTGGAATGCAGACATGCACATTTGAATGTGATAATCAGTTGGTGTGTGATTATTTTATTACCAACCCAAATGGCAGTGGTTAGACAAGCAGGTCACCTATTCACATCTGCTTTGCCCTGGAGTCCGCAACACGACTGGGAATTTCCCACTGCTCTGTCAACTGCATCATTGATGACCTCTGTAAAGTGGTAAACAAGGCTGGTCCCACAAATGATGTCTGTAACACCTGGAAGGGAATAAGGAAGCACTTCCAAAAATTTTCCTACATACTTTACCCCCAAAGAGCCCAGGAGTTAAAAGGCCTCGGTCACTGGATGATTTTGTTTTGTAGTTTGTGAGCCTAAGAGCTAAAGAAATTAACAACAGCTACTGCAGGTGAGGTTGACAGCAATGGATCGCCCTCACCTATGTACTCCAGAGCGCTTTAAGGTTGCTTATGAAAGAGCTGGCCAGTACCGAAGATTTCAGCAGCAGAAAGAGAAGCGACTCATTCAAAAGGAAAGGGATTGAAAGGTAGGAAACTGGGACTCATTTTCTTCTCTCTTCAGTGAGATGCTTTGGATTTTGCATTAAACAATATTCACTGTGCTGATTAGAAAAAAGTAGCATGTTTTCAAGCACTGCATTTAGAAATGAAGGCTCCGTGTGGATTAGAGGGAGCAGAGACAGCATATATAGACAGCATATATACATTGGCTCAGGGAATCTAGTATCATGATGGAAGCCTCGTTTTGTGATCAGAAAAGTCTTCATTGTAATGGGAAAACCTTTCCTTTCTACCTGAACTTGAGATTTAATGTCACATATGATATTAAAATTAGTAGATACTAAGTTGATATTTCAGCCTCACAGTTTTAGACAGCAAATACTATTATTTTGAAAAATCAATAGTGCATTTTTCAAAATAAGTCCATGATCAGTGCTCTTTCCATTCCCCTTTCCAGCAATTTGGGCTGTTGTAATGTGTACTAATTATGTTTTACCCATGTGCATGCTCTTTAATGTAACCTAAAAACTGTCTTATACCTCTTATTTCTTGTTAGTGGCAAAACCATGAAGACAAGCATGGAATACTCCAAATGTAATACATTTTAATTTGGAAAGGCAGTGAGATGATTGTTTTCCAATTTGGGGAGTATTCTTTTTTACCAGATTTATGAGCAATAGCTCAGATAGGTAGAAAAGAGTTGTTTTCATGAGGCCTGAAGTATCAACGACCAGACTTCTGAAATTCCATGAGCAAAATGAAATTTTGCAGAGATTTCCACTTCCAATAAAAAATAGGGGTTAAAAGGAGAGGCAATACAACCAAATAAATTCATAACCAACCAAGATACTTAAAAGGTTAGGAAAGAAAAGATTCTTTTCATAACAGCAAATCATCTTATTAACTATGTTATAAATAGATTGGGAATGAGGGTGAGGGGATGGGACTAGGAGATACATTTTGGAGATTCAGAAACTGCTTAGAGCTGGGCTTTTTACTTGATGGGGGTTACATGGATGACCTTGGGGGTTCCTGAGCCTCCTACATTGTATTCCCATGTGTGTGTGTATTTATGGTAGTAGAAACTGATGGTTTTATTAAAAGTTCTCCTAAGAGTCCATGGGAGATTAGTCCTAGCCCATAAATGATTTTTTATCTCGAAATAGAAGACTGGTTTTTAAAAATCCCTGGAATTTTATGGATATTATTGCTTTGGATGAAACTAACATCAAAATAGTTAATCAAGGAAGAATATTAGGTAAATAAGGGTATCATGGAACAGGTGATACTCACTTAGCACAGAAGCTAACAGAATAGACTTTGGGGTCAGATTATCTGGGCATAAGTTATTTAAGCTTTCCAAGTTTTAATTTCCTCATTTGTAAAATGGAGATAATAGTAAGAGGATTAAAATATGTAATACATATGAAAGAACTTAGATGAGTGTTTAGCACATAAAAGTCTACTAAAAATATTACCTATTTTATTACTAAAATGATGAAGATATTATTTATTTGGAATTTTTGAAATATGCGTTTATAATTACTTTCTCTAAATCAGTATTCTGCATAAAATGCAGCATTTATAGGACCTTGGAGAATATATTTTGTATTATCTACCTTAGCAAGCACTCTCATGTCTCATCACATTTGGAACCACATTTTGAAGTCCAGCAAAAAAGAAATCTCAAACTGTGATTGAAATGAGATCACCAATTTGCCAATATGAGGTAATATATTCTAACAGTCACAAACCAAGATTAAAATCTGCATTCTATACTCCATCAATTAAATTAATCTCTCTGTGTCCCAGCTTACTCATTAGTAAACTGAAGATAATAATATAAACTACCATCTCTGAGGATTAAATGAGATAGTGGCCAGAATGCACTTCTAGAGTTCAGCAACAAAATATCAAGTATTTGCTTTGGCTTTGGATGTGATGCTTGGTCTTCAGTTTTCTTTTTTGGAACTGTATAATTTATTCACATTTGCAGTTGATTTTCATGATTCCAATGTTTCATTTTTAACTCTTCAATTTCCTTAACACAAATTATTTTTCCTTTGTTCAGATGGCATGAAGCTGTGTCTACCAACTTAGTAAACAAAATGTATTGGTCCCCAGAGAGGAGTCATCCAGTGTTAGTGACATGGAATTTCACAAGAGCCAGCAAAATCAGAAGAAAAATTTGGTGAGGAAAGTGAAGAGTGTTTGGGGGAGGATGCTGTCACACACGTACAGAAGCAAGCCAGCAAGTGTCAACGAAGAGGGTGCCCCTAACCACAAGGAAACCCTCCTTCCAAATACACGGAGCCTTCTTCTTAGAATTGTCAAGGAGCTTCCATCGCCCAAGTTATTTACCAAACCAAGAATGAGAAAGGTCTCCCAGAATGGTAATCCAAGTCAACATATGGTCCAATGTCAAGGCCAAGAGAGAAAATGAAATAGGACAGCTTTTGTTGCTACCCACAGAATAGCATTTCTGGGGAGCTTGTCTGAAATGCAGAAGTTAAGGCCCCCACGCAGGGCTACTGAGTCAGAATCTGCCTTTAGAAAGATCCCCAGGTGATGTGTGTGTGTGTGTGTGTGTGTGTATACATCTTCAAAAACTCTGAATTAGATTACATTTGAGGTCACTCCCAGTCCAATTAATCAGTGGTCTCATCAGTCTAAAACTACTTTTCATTTAAATATTAAATGTGTACATAGGTGTGTACACACATACATATACACATATCTTAGAAAATCAAACCAAAGTGGAATTTTCTGGTTTTGTTTCTGGAGAAAGAAGTGAGGCAGATTTTCAAATGGCTGCTTCCAAAAGACGAAGGTGTGGTGAGAATTCTATTTTAAAAATGTATGATTGGTAAGTCGTAAAGGAAATTTTATTTTATTATATCTACTTCCCACATACTTTGTGAAGAATTGGCGTTTGAACTGTTGACAGTTTCTTCTGTGACACGGTAATGACGTTTGGTGGGGGGTCTTGTGAGTGATGACTACTATTTGCATTCTCCTTTTTAAAACTGATAGACTTTTTTGTAGAGCCGTTTTAGGTAAACTGGAAAAATTGAGTGGAAAATACAGAAATTTCCTGTATGCCTCCCTCTCCTTACCCCACCCACACAATTTCCTCTATTATGAACTTCTTGCCTTAGTACAGTACACTTGTTAGTCGATGAGCCAATATTAACATATTATTATTAACACTAGTCCATAGATTACGTATCACCGACTCGATGGCCATGGGTCTGAGTGAACTCCGGGAGTTGGTGATGGACAGGGAGGCCTGGCGTGCTGTGATTCATGGGGTCGCAAAGAGTCAGACATGACTGAGTGGCTGAACTGAACTGAACTGATAGTTTACGCTGGGCTTCCCTGGTGGCTAAGTTGGTAAAGAATCCACCTGTGGTGCAGGAGGCCCAGGTGTGATCCCTAACTTGGAGAAGAAATGGCAATCCACTCCAATATTCTTGCCTGGAGAATCCCATGGACAGAGGAGTCTGGCAGGCTACAGTCCATGGGGTCACAAGAGTTGGACACAACTTAGCGAGTACACAGCCACCATGGTTCACATTAGGATTCACTCTTTGCCCCCCACAGTTCCGTGGGTTTGAAAAACCCACCATGTAACGTGTCTCTCGTTACAATACCATACAGCAGAGCTTCAGTGCCATAAATACCCTTTGTATGTTCCTAGTGCCCTTTACAGTACAGCATTCAGAAATATATAGAATACTTACGTATATGTAGGTGATTCATACGTATCTTCAAATTTCACATCATGATAAGGCTGCACACCTGGTAGATACTTTTTCCAGAAAAAACAAAAACTGATGGCCTCCAGCTGACGCATTGCCCTTTCAAACAAACTCTCTCTTCTGGAAAAAAGACAACTAATACAAGCATCCAAGCATCTAGCAATTACCTTGGCATAGACTGACCTGCCTGTTTCTGTTGAAAACAGCAAAGAGGGCACAGTCCTCTACGGACGGGGCTGGAGTTGGAGAGTCCAGTGGAAAACAGAGGACCAGAACCTGCTACCACGTCCCACGCGTTGGCTTATTTTTATCATAGCTGAAATAACAAATCTCTACACTAAGATTTCTCCAAGAAACTCGCCCAGCTTTCAGGCTGCAGCTCAAACATTCTGATTCTCAACTGTGGCCGAAAGACAGTTGCTCGTCCCTGTTGATCCTCATTAGACTTTAAAACAAATATGTAGTAAATACTTACTATGGGGCAGCCACGCTGTAAGGGATAGAGCAGCAGACAGTATAGGCATGGTCTCTGCCCTCCTTGAGTTACAGAGGGTATGGAGGGGCTGCAGATATTTACCTCTGATGCAAAGAAAAAGCACAGGCTAGGGTGGGTACACGTCATCGATGCTGACTTTAGGGGAGGGGGCTCCAGAAAGCCTCCCTAACGAACGAACAACTCAGATGAGACCGAAGGACAACTAGAGTTAGATAAGGAAAAAGTGGTGAGAACAGTTTTCCAGGAAGAGGGTAGAGCATGTTCAAGTCCCAACATCAAGAGCGCACTGGGCATAATTAAGGAATGAAAGTAATCCAGCCAGGGAGAGTCTGCTGAATAAGGTGATGAGGGTGTTTGTAAACCATGTTAAGAAATTTTAACTTTTCCTAAGGGTGGTGAGATACTTTCAAGCTGGGGATGTATATGCTTTGAAGGGCATTTTTTAAAGGTAGCTCAGACTGCAGCGTAGAGACTGGATTGGAGGAGGGTAAGATCTGATGCAGGAGGAATAAACAGGCTCTTGCATTCATCCAAGGCAAGGGAAAATTTTAGCTGGGGCTAGTCGTGGCAGTGCGGGTGGTGAGGTTGAAGAGGATGTTCAGTGGCAGGAGGTGCAAGATTTGGGCAAGAGCTGACAGTGGAGGGTGGGGGAGAAAGGAGCGTCCCCCTAGGTTGAACATCCACTTTGAATTTAGAGCCACCAGTCCCTGAGCTGAGGAGCCATGGTTCCTCAATGCAGTTATCAAGTGGCCTGAAGCAGATTAAATTGATTTTAGGTGCTGTGCATAGCATGAAAACACTGAAACATAGACCATGCTGCACACCTCGCTTTTCCCAGTGCCTTTTTGACCCCTTTCACTACATCAAGGAAAAAGTCTCATCTCCTTCCCTTTTTCTATCTTAATAAAAAAGGGAGTAGCCTCAAGTTTGCTGCCTTCTGTTGGCAATAACATGATTTTGGTTTTACCATACTAGTCTCAGTGTCTATGATACTGGTTTTTGATTTATGACAGTGTTTTAAGTTTCCTTTATGTTTATTGTGTTAAGAACTGATTTTTTTTTTAATGAAGATGCTTTTTCCCCTTATCTTTTGGCTGTGCCACATAGCCTGTGGGATCTTAGTTCCCTGACCAGGGATAGAACCCGAACCGCCTGCATTGGCAGCGAGGGCTCATAACACTGGACCACCAGAGAAGTCCCAAGAACTGAGCTGACAGAGAAAAATATTAAGGACTCTAGGATTCACAGGGCTCCTAGTATGTGGGAAAAACTGTTAAGAAGGTATGTGAATGACTGAGCCTTGAGCCACTTTGCTGCAGAGTACGCTTAAACTTGTCTTCAGTCAACAGCAAGTAGTCGCTGGATTGTTTTCTATGTTAGAGGGTACATTTTCTAATTCCACAAGTTACAGGGAAAAACAACAGAGGGCAAAAGTGAAGTCTCAAAGACAGTTATCAACCACCTTGTCAAGATGGGTTGTGACTATGGAGGTCATGACCACAAGAAAAGGCCAAGTGTTCAAGAGAAAGTGTGAGATTCAGCAAAGCAAGTCCATTTTCAATTTTAACCCCGAAGAAAAAAAGCCACTGAAATCGCATGTGATGCTTGCTTTTCAGGAGACTTTCTAATAGAAAGCATATGTTTATTATTGTGATCCTTCACGACTGTCTGTTTTTTTCCCCCTCATTCCCTCTAAGCAACTACGCAACTTGACGCTGTCGAAGCAGAGACAGAGGCGATAACCCAAGGAAGTACACTCCTCCGAGCCAGGAGAACCACCACGCGTTTATCTGTGACATCATTCCTTCAGGAATGCAAAAGGTAAAATGCTAAAACAAACTTGCGTCTAAAGACTTACACGGAAGTCAACGTTCAGGGCTGTTGTGAAAACCAAGTTCTCTCCCGTTTAAAGCTGCCCTTTGTGTCTCCACTCCTAGCATTCAGGGCACAAGAAGTGGACTTGCCAGGTCTGATTCCTCTACTTCTGAGCTCGAATGGTTCAGCTTCTGCTATAATCTGGGCAACAGTAGGGGTTGCAGCTTTAGATTGACTTGGTCAGCTGTTCAAATATCAAGTCTGTATATTAGCATCTGGCATATCATGCATGCTCTGTGGAAAGATATTCTCCAGACCAACCCCACAGAATTTCCACAAGGATGCAAACATTTGTCCACAACAGTAGCCATTAGCATGTGACTTTTAAGCCTTTGCATGTGGCTGGTTGTTGTTCAGTCCCTCAGTCATGTCCGACTCTTCACAAGCCTATGGACTGCAGCATGCCAGGCTCCTCTGTCCTTCACTGTCTCTGGGAGATTGCTCAAATTTATGTCCATTGAGTCCATGATGCTGCATAACCATCTCATCCTGTGTTACTCCCTCTCCTTTTGCCTTCAGTCTTTCCCAGCTAATGTGGCAGTATAACTGAGGAAGTGAATTTTACATTTCATTATAATTGAAATTAAAATACAAATAGAACGTGTGTATAGTATAGACAGTGCAACACTTGATGATCCAGGACACTCCAACCCAAAGCTTGTACTTATCTGTATTTAGATCAAGTTTGTGCCTAAATTGCCCATGCTATTTTTTAATAGAATCTGAAGTATTGTTTCTTCTGACATAATAAGCATTTATTAAAGCTGACTATGTTCCAAACCCTCTTCTAAGTGCTTTAAAAATATCAACTCAGATATTCCTTACAACAGCCCTGTAAAGTAGATAGCAATAGGTTACTACAATAAGTAGGATATGATTTTAGGGATGGCAATGAGAGGTTAAGTAATTGGCCCAGATAATCGGAAGAGCCGGGCTTCAAACCCAGGAAGATTTGACTCTACCAGTGCTTACTCCTAATTACTATGCTGTTCCTGCTGTGCTCAGTCGTGTTGACTTTTTCCGACCCCTTGGACTATAGCCCGCCAGGCTCTTTTGTCCATGGAATTCTCCAGGCAAGAATACTGGAGTGGGTTGTCATTTCCTTCTTCAGGTACTCTTCTCAACCCAGGGATTGAACCCAGGTCTCCTGTGTTTCTGCATTGAAGGCAGACTCTTTACTGCTGAGAAGAATAAAGCCCTGGGAAGCCCACTAATTACTATGCTAGGTTCTAATTGTACTGTCTATTATGGTAGCCACAGAGAAGGCAATGGCACTCCACTCCAGTACTCTTGCCTGGAAAATCCCATGGACAGAGGAGCCTGGTGGGCTGCAGTCCATGGGGTCTCGAAGAGTTGGACACGACTAAGCGACTTCACTTTCACTTTTCACTTTCATGCATTGGAGAAGGAAATGGCAGCCCACTCCAGTGTTCTTGCCTGGAGAATCCCAGGGACGGGGGAGCCTGGTGGGCTGCAGTCCATGGGGTCGCACAGAGTCGGACACGACTGAAGCGACTTAGCAGCATTATGGTAGCCAATAGTCACATGTGACTATTTACATTAATTAAAACTAAATAAAAAGAACAGTCCATACCCTTCACTGCACTAGCTACATTTCATGTGTTCAGTTAACACATATGGCCAGTGGCTATGGTATTTGACAGCACAGATAAAGAACACTTTCATTTTTGTGGGAAGTTCTATTAAACAGCGCTGCTCTAGTGCACTGCCAGAGTGTACCAGTATTAGTTTTGAATTTTGCCTCTTGAGTGCTAGGTTCACATTTATCATATTCCTAATATGTGCTGGGCAGTTTCTACGTTTGGGGGCTATAAAGGTGACCCAGTGGCCCTTGTCCTGTTTCCATGGAACTTATAGTTTGATGGAGGAGACGGACATTAAACCATGGCACTGTTAGCTCTCAGAACATTCTCATATATTCGAATCAGTTGTCCACGTTTCGAAATTAGAATCGTTCAAACAAAAGTCTGGATTTTCAACTTCCTTTTGAAAAATAAGAGGATTTGGCAACATGGAGCCTGCAGCTCCTCCAGCAACAGCAGAGCTACACAGAGGCCACCCCCTTTGCAGGAGGCCCGTTCTCTCCAGTCCATGCCAGACCAACTGAGCCTGTTTCTCAAAACCTGCCTGACCCTTCAAGACATTTGACTTTTTAATAATGGTATTCAATACACAGAAATAACTTAAGTAATTACCAAGCTAGTGCTTAGTAGGGAAAAAAAAAACAAAAAACACTGGGTTTTATGAGAGAGAAACAAGAGGAGTTGTGCTTTGGTTAGATTGGGGAAGGTTCTGCAACTGACACTGGAGCCGGGGTGAGCTGGCAGGGCTTCCCAGATAAAGAATCTGCCTGCCAATGCAGGAGATGCAAGTTCCATCCCTGGGTCGGGAAGAACCCCTGGAGGAGGAACAGCAACCCACTCCAGTACTTTTGCCTGGGAAATCCCAAGGACAGAGGAGCCTGGCGGGCTATAGCCCACGGGGTCACACAAGAGTCAGACATAATTGAGTGACTGAGCATGCATGCAGGAGCCAGCAGGGCAGAGTTTCCACAGACTCATTTGTAAACTCGGGCAAAGGGCAAGACCCAAATGTGACTGCACATCCCACTTTGTGTAGGTCTCACAGTAGTCCTCATGGTAATTACTAAACACAGGGGAAGGAAGAGTGAACCTAGTAAGACTAAAAAGGCCATATTAGCCAGGAGCCACGACCTAGGAATGAGTTTTAATAGCACAGGTACTTGTAACCAGCAAGCCAGGGACCATGGGAAGGGTATCAGGCATGCAATGAAAAGAACCCAGAGCTTTCTTTTTTATGTTTGGAAACATGTCTGCCATGAAAATAAGGAAACCTGCAGAAAAGAGACCAGATTAGCAACTGGATCCAGTGATAATGAGCTTTCTGGGGCACTCGTCTACAACAGCTCCACACTCTGGCTGTGCTCAGCGGCTACAGAGGCAATTTCTTCTTCTTCCCCTTACAAATGACCTGCTTTTTTTCCTGACACTGTATATTCTTTCAGAACCAGACAATCTCATTTCTCTGCACCCTATAGATCTCTTCAAAGAGAGCTCTGGGCACAAAGGAGATGCATGGGGCGTGGAGAATAATATGAATACAGCCTCCAGTCCAATGTTGTTATGTGGCAAATATTCAGTTTAAAAGAGGATGTCGCAAGGCTAAGAGTGTTCACTGAAGCACCGTCACAGAAATAATGGTGGCACTTCTTAATCTGATGTGTTTTTTACATTTTTATGATAGGTTCCATATTCATCAAAAAAGAGACCACACTTTCCGGTATTTAAAAGAAAGAAGCACAGCATGGAAAACATTCTCCAGAAACCAGATTTGACAGTGGGAAAGCTTCAAATGCAGGTAGTGGACAAAGGTTTTTACTTTGTGTTTCAAAAGCATCAGAGGCCTGGGCTCACCTGAACGCACAGCCCTGCTAGACAGCGTGGCTGTGGGACGAACTAATGATTAGCATGAAGGCATCCTGTTAGTGGGGGGCATTTGAGAGTGGCTACAGGATCGCTGAGGGTGCTGAGGATGATGCTGTGTGCCTACTAAATGTTAAAGTGAATTCAATTAAAATGAAGGCGCACACACACAAGGGTTTGAGAAGAAATGAGACTGTCTTTAGCACTGGGTGGTAAAGGCATGTTTTCAAGCTCTGTTTGCTGTGACTTGAATTAGAATAATACTTTGGGACTTGCAGACATCCACCAGTTCCTGAACTCATCCCTCAGGAAAAACAGCTCTCCCTTGGGTGTGTACAAGCCTTTCTAACACATGGCTTCGTTTCTTTGTTCTGGGCTGTTATAGGTGGATGACCTCATAGAAACAGTGACAGATAAATCCATGAAGTTATTGGACCAAAGACATGCTGAACTTCAACACTGTGAGTTTCTAGGGGATGAAGTTCTTAAGTCTTCCAAGCAGTTCCAGAGGATGTCCAAGTGAACCATGAGAAAGTATAAACTGAAAAATGTGTGTTTCCCATGTACCTGGTGCTGCTTCAGATTCTGTTTCTGATGGCATAAAAGTTATGTACATAGGGCTTCTTATCTTTTGGTACATAATCCTGAATAAATTTCTCTTAATCAATTGGGGGGGTGAGTTTAAAAATATTCTGCCCAACAGTCCTTATAAAAATATTTTGCCCAACAGTCTTTTTACAAAAATTGATTTTTAATTCTGAGTCAATATAAGCAATTTTTTTGCTTCATAATTTTTACTAATAATGGAAAATAGAAATATTTACCAGGGCATACCAATTCTACAAAGAAATTTCTTCCATGATTTGCCAGATGAAATTATAGGAAGCACTTAAAGGTATTTTGACACTTTCACTGTGACTACTATTGAGCTAACTTTAAACCTTTGTTTTTATAGAGAAGAGTTCTTATTAAAATTACAAAAACGTAACATTATTAAGATATGATTCATGCAAAGAGTCATGTTTCTGAACTAAAATGAATGGATAAGGATGGAACCTAGCAAGTATTAGACATATAATTCAATCCTTAAAAAAAGTACATGTGATTCAGACTTAAATTTATCAAAAGATCATGAAATCCTTTCTTGCAAGACTCTTGAAAATTACTCCAACAGAAGAAAACAATAGAGAGAAAATGTTTTACCAAAACATTTACCAACCATATATCTCAAGTGTTAAGGACAGAGATCTAGAAAGTAATACACACTGATTGACTTTGCATCTTATACACCACAAACATTCTGTACATAATTTAACAAGTGTACAGCTCTCCTGAGAGCCTGTTCATGGTCTTCATTTTCAAAAGTGGTAACAATTTCCAAAAGCTGACTCATTTTCTCATGTACACTCCAGAAATGTCACCTTCTCACTATCTTCCATTTATTTTGTGAGCAAGTCAATGTTACCAATTAAAAACTATCTAGAATGCCAATGAGCACAAATATATTTGACTTAAAAACATTTTATTCAACATTTATTTTGGATGTTGCTTCCCACCTTTTAAATACAAAAAAGACATTTCAGTAAAAGCAAATATATAATGAAGTCATCTTCCTCTGTGTGAAGAAATATGAATGAACTCTACATTAACATTTAAAAGCAAAACAGTTCATTGCCAAAACTTTACATATCTCTAGAGCGCAACAAATTCTAAGCACACTGAGATCACACTGCTAATTCACCACTCTTGGGAATGGACAGTGATTACTGGTCTATGGTTTAGGATCAGTTTCCATGCTTGCTTCTTGAGCTTCTTCTACCTCTGAGAGCTTTTCATCATCTGCAGTTGAAAAAGAAACATAAAACTCTAATCAAATTTGCTTAAACTATATGTCTGATGAATATATGAAAACATTTTTGTCCTTTATAAGTGAATATATTTAAAGCAAAAATGGCAAAATGGCAGCCTATGATTGCAACTGACCCACACAAGGGGGTTTGGTTTTTAAAAGTTCTGCTTTGGTTGTTGTTATTAGTTGAATTCCTGGAGGAGGGAATGGCGGCCCACTTCAGTGTTCTTGCCTGGAGGGTCCCATGGACAGGGGAGGCTGGTGGGCTACAGTCTGTGGGATCGCAAAGAGTCGGACATGACTGAGTGACGAAGCACACATTAGTTGAATCAAAATGCAAAATTTATGTGAGAGACTTCAATTTAAAAAGAAGTTCCCCTGGTCATTAAAATATCTACATAGGGACTTCCCTGGTGGTCCAGTGGCTAAGACTCTGTGCTCCCAGTGCAGGGGAACTGGGTTTGATCCTTGGTTAGGGAACTAGAGCCCTCAAGATGCAACTAAGAGTTGGCATGCTGCAACTAAGACCTGATGCAGTAAAATAAATTCATCTTTAAAAAATAAAATCGACATGAACATTCATTTTACGGTCACGCTACTTACTTTCCAGTGTTTGCTGAAGTTCATGGATGGTACTAAGAAGAACATGAAACTGTTTCCGTCTCAATTCCAGCTGTGTTAGTAAGAAAAAAAATTAATACACAAATGATCTATAAACCAATACAGAACACAAAGACTAATACATATCACATGCAAATACCTTATCTTCAACACTTTCTTTAATATGTGAAAGATGTTCTAATTCTTTTCCCAGAGCCTCTAGTTCTCTGAAAAAAAAAGTGAAAGTGTTATATTTTGCTAATTGGGAGAAAAGAATTCATAATTAATATCTAACTTTTTAGTTACTAAATAATAGTATTTATTATAAAGGATAAGGAGTTCTAACGTCCATTATGATGAGACTTTTAAAACTAAGGGTGATTCCTTAGCTTCTAAATATGTACTAATTTTCATTAAAATTAAATTTTAGATAATTTTTAAAGTATAGGAAACTTGACAATAGGATATCAAACCCTTTTAACATTTTGTCATAATTCAAACTTTTTTTTTGTGGGGGGGGTGGGTGGGTAAATGTGCTAAATTGCAGAGGTTAAAGCGTCTGCCTGGAATGTGGAAGACCCAGGTTCGATCCCAGGGTCGGGAAGATCCCCTGGAGAAGGAAATGGCAACCCACTCCAGTACTCTTGCCTGGAGAATCTCATGGGTGGAGGAGCCTGGTAGGCTACAGTCCATGGGGTCACAAGAGTCGGACACCACTGAGCGAATTCACTTTCACTTTCACTTTCATTTTCCTCTGAACCAGGCCTTTTTCCCTCCTCTACTTTCCATTCAGGCAATCCTTGTATTATACCAATCCTTTTTTATGCATATATTTGTATCTCAATAATATACAGGATCAGTATAGAATATTTGGAGGGCTCTAACTTTTATAAATGATTATTATTCTGTATATATTTCAGAAACTTAGTAATAATTTAAAGTTCATTATATATATCTTCTGTTTTCCTTTTCACTGATTGTTTTTTAAATTGGTGTTTGGAAAGTGTTTATTTCCAAATTCTCTATAACTCCTATTTAGTATTCTATATAAGTAGACCACGGAGAAGGCAATGGCACCCCACTCCAGTACTCTTGCCTGGAAAATCCCATGGACAGAGGAGCCTGGAAGGCTGCAGTCCATGAGGTCGCTAGGAGTCGGACACAACTGAGCGACTTCACTTTCACTTTTCACTTTCACTTTTCACTTTCATGCATTGGAGAGGAAAATGGCAACCCACTCCAGTGTTCTTGCCTGGAGAATCCCAGGGACGGGGGAGCCTGGTGGGCTGCCGTCTATGGGATCGCACAGAGTCGGACACGACTGAATCGACTTAGCGACTTAGTGATAAGTAGACCATATTCTGTTGCTGCTGCTGCTGCTAAGTCGCTTCAGTCATGTCCGACTCTGTGCGACCCCATAGACGGCAGCCCACCAGGCTCCCCTGTCCCTGGGATTCTCCAGGCAAGAACACTGGAGTGGGTTGCCATTTCCTTCTCCAATGCATGAAAGTGAAAAGTGAAAGTGAAGTCGCTCAGTCGTGTCCGACTCCTAGCGACCTCATGGACTGCAGCCTTCCAGGCTCTTCCGTCCATGGGATTTTCCAGGCAAGAGTACTGGAGCAGGGGTGCCATTACCTTCTCTTATCTGTTTTTGTATTGATACATATTACATGCATTTATTTTAGAACTATAGGCAGCAAGGTTAGCAGAAGGAAAAGTCTCATCAAGTGGTATTAGAATCTGTAATTTTTAAGGTTGACCCCTATTTTTTGAAACATATGATATATTCCCATAGAAATGGAACGTGTAGACTAGTCTGTAAACATTTATGTATAAAGATTCGTTCTTTTCGGAGTAAAGCTCTAAACTTACTTTAACGTCTCATGCCTGTCTGGATGATGCTGGATCACTTTTGCCAGTGCATCATATTCTGAAAGATACAAAAATATTTACCAAAATAAGATATTTCAAACCTGGATATCAAAACAAAATGTCTAACATCACAAATCTCTCCTAATTATTTTCCTAGCAGATAAAGAAGTGGAAACATTGAAGGATATGCGGAGTATTGCCAGCTTCCTCTCATTCAATTATAACTGCAACAATTCATGACTTCAAAAGTATGTTCCAAACAAGGATTTTAGCTCCTACTCTGTTTCCATTTACGCATTCCTGGGTAGAATACAGGGGCTAGCATAAGAGAAAGTGAACTTAAGTCATTATTGATCATCAACTAGACTGATTCTGAACATAAGAGAATCTTATTATTTGCCCAGCAAATAGAAGACCAACAAAGTGAAAGTGAAGTCGATCAGTTGTGTCCGACTCTTTGTGGCCCCATGGACTGTAGCCTACCAGGCTCCTCAGTTCACGGAATTTTCCAGGCAAGAGTACTGGAGTGGGTTACCATTTCCTTCTCCACAGGATCTTCCCGACCTAGGGATCGAACCCAGGTTTCCCGCACTGCGGGCAGACACTTTACTGTCTGAGCCACCAGGGAAGTCCAACAAGGTGATCTATAATTAATTAACAAGGTATCCTACAATTAGTTTCAAATCTTAGACAAGGGGAAATTATACTTCTCACTCATTTCAAAGGTAAAGACCTCATAAACTTAGAAATGATTTATAATTCAGGAACTTTGTTTCTGCTCCACTAAGACCTCCAAGGTAAGTCATGTATCTCTTGTTAACTTTTCCTATGAAATGATATATGGCAGCATTTACTTAAAAGCCTCATTAATCTACCAAAACACTGTAAAATTTTTTTTACAATTGATATTAGTTCTTAAATAAGTTGGTATATCCTGCTCTAAATTGGCCACTGCAACCTGACCACATGCATTTTAGACTGAATTAAAAAACCATCTTTTAAAAATAAGGAATTGAACATCATCTTAATTAACTCATTAAAAAGTAAAATTGTTTGTTGACAGTGTATTAATTCAATATAAGTGTGATTTTTAATAAAATATTTTTGGACTACAAAATAATACATGTTCAATATAAATAACAACAACAAAACCTAAATGATAAAACTCCACAACTCCAAAATAATCATTAACATTTTCTACATCTTTCATGTATATGTCACAGTTGTGACTTTACATTATATTTTTAATCTTCCTTTCAAATTACACTATAGGAGGAGCAATGCCTCTGCCATTAAAATTATTTTGAACTAGTTGATATGAACTAAAATAAGGCAGACCTTAATTAAGAACAAAAGAGATTGGAAGAAAACAACTTTAATCTTCCTATTCTAATAAAATCCAGGCAGACTGTAAATGTTTGCTTGCACAGTCCTTAATAAAAAAAAGTCACTGGGCTTATATTATTTCTTTTTTTTTAATGTAGTTCCATTAAACACACACAAAACACAAAGTCCTAAATCTAATGTACTTGTATAACATTATTTAGGCAAAGGGGTATGAGGGCAGTAAAAAAAAAAAAAATTGAATACTTAAAAACATACTTGTTTAATCAACACAATCCAACTTTTTTTTTTTTTTTTTTTTACCATGGCCTTTCTTCTCTGCTATTTTAAACAATAATATAGTTTTAAAGAATTAAGTTTGTCTCCTAATTCTTTTTTATAATTTAGGTCGATTCTAGCTGAAGGTTTCATCTCACCACATTAAAAGCTGCATGAAAATACTAGTCAGTAATGAAGTATTTGCACACTACATCCCACAAAACCCTTACCTTGCCGATTTTTTCGTATTCGTTTTGCTTGAAGAATTTGCTTTTTGCACTCAGCAATTTTTTCATGGGCTCCAGCAATGCTACATTCTATATAAAAAGGTTTTTTTTAAGATACTTATAACAACATGAATAATCTCCATTTTCAGTTTTAAAATGCGTTTTTAAATTTAGTTTCCTTGCTAATAAAACAGATGCTGGCATTAATACACAGCTGTAACTCAAAGAATAATATCATATTAGAACATAGTCTTTCTATTAATGTTATTATTCAACCACTAACCAGAGAAAAATGTTAGTAAATATTGTTTCCCTTAGCCCATAAAAATTAAAATTACAGACAGAAACAATTACTTTGTTTCCTTACCTATCTCTTTGTAAATTTTTTCATAATTTTCCATTTCTCTGAGATTCATATCATATACCAGCAAAGTTTTGCCCATTGAAAATTCACACTGGGACAGCGTGCTCAGCATACGTTGGTACTGGCTGTATCTAACATAAAAGAGAGAGAAAGAGAATAAACATTTTGTGGATTTCCAGCTGAATCATTACAATGCAGGCACACCTTTGCTAAGTTAATTATGCCAGGTTCTGAGAGAATATGCTTTATTTAAAATAATTTGAAATATCTGTCCCTTAGGTTTTCTTTTTCCAAATGTGGTTTACTTGAATTTATAAACTGTATTAGTTACAAATGTAAAGATGGGACTGTAGTTGTTAGCAATGTAAGTTTAATTCAAACAACTATTTGTTGAATTTTGCTTAATAGCCTTTTTAAAATGTTTTAAGATGGTTTTTATTATCACAATTCTGTTCTCAATTTTTTCACTCTAATTATTTATCTATGTGAAAAGCTAATTCAAATGATGAAAAAACTCTTTAAGTTAGAAATTTATCAAATATATAAAAGCTTGCAGCAACTTTATTAGTGCATTTTTAAAAAATAGAGAAAATTTCATTTAAGTATTTTGTCTTACTACACATTTATCTGCTTTTAAAAGGGACCAAAGTAATAAGTCTGAATTTAACCCTCAATTCTTATCACTGCACCTTCTGCACATTTTAATAAACACAAAAGTAGCCTCTGAAGGGAAGGCCAGAAAAACCTACTCTGGACTCTGTTAATGAGTGAAAATATGAAAAACTGACAGCACTATATGTATGGCCTAAAAAAAAATCACAGCAGGACATTAGTATAGAAACGGCAGCAACATGAAATACCCCTCTTCCTGAGATCCTGAGTTGCACCATTTAATGAAACTTTTCACCAGCAGATTAATTCTCCGATCATCTCCAGCACCATCTCCATCGATTAGGAGACGCTTCCGTATGACTTCGTCTGGAGGACAGAATAATGTGAATTAAAATGACTATCTGGTTCCTGTTCACTTTCAGGGACAAATAAGCAACACCACTACACATTCATTTATCTAGAAGAAAACTACTGAAATGTAAGTGTACTTGATGCCACTGCACTGTACATAAAAGACTGTTCTTAAAAGAATTAAAATGGTCAATTTTACGTTAGGTAGGTTTTAATATAATTTCCATATATATATGGGAAGTTATTAAGTGTCTCATGTCAGGCACTGTTTTAGGGGCTGCAGTTATAGCAGGGAAAAGCCTTGCCCTCACAGAATGGACATTTTATTGTCAGGCTGTAGAGTAAAAATAATTTTCAGGTACTACCAAAGAAATAAGTCAATAATTCTTGGAGAAACTTTTTGGGCAAAACCTGTTCAGACAAAAGAAAGCCTGAAGCATTCATGTCGTTGAGTACTGTAAGGTACTAGTAAAAGGAACAGAGAGAAAAGATCGAAAGACATAGTGGGAGACTAGAAAAAGAGAATGAGGTGTGTCAGAGAAAAAGAAATTTTGGGGGGGTTGTAATTTAGTAATTGTAACGTTTCTTTCCTCGTGAGGACTTTTTTTTTTTTTTTTTTTTTTAATGTCTGTCTCCCTTTTGCTACAAGGAAAAGAAAAAGAGAAAAAAGAATAGAAAAGCAGTGCAGATGACAATGCTGAGTAAAAAGTAGGGCCGCAGTGGGCTTGCTTGGCAGCCCTGAGCTAGTGTTCCTCCTGGACAAGATAATGCTGGATCATAACAAGAGATGTGCAAGTTGAAACCACAGTAAGATATCACTTTCATCTTTCAGATTGGTAAAGATCAAAAGACCTGATAATAAGTGATGGTAAGTGTGTTGAGAAATCACTTACATACACTGATAGAATGTAAGTGGTGTGCTCTTTGCAAAGCAGCTGGACAATCAGATAATCTTCCAAATACATATAGCTTTTTGACCCCATTAGTCCAGTTCTAGGAAATCATCCTGTAGATGCATGTGCACCCATGCACCAAGATAAATGTAAAAGGATTGTTCTTAAGAGTGCTGCTTGTAGTAGGAAGACGGCAAACCTAAACATTCACCAGGAAGAGACTGGCTAAATATAAAACAGTTGTTAAGTGTAATAATATGCAGGGACTTCCCAGCAGTCCAGTGGTTAAGATTCCATGCTACCATTGCAGGGGGCATGGGTTTGATTCCTGGTTGGGGAACTAAGATCCCACATGCCTCGCAAGGGGGCCAATAAAGAAACAGACATACATACATAAATAGATAATTGCTGAATCGCACGTTTTTAAAAAGAGGTAGTAAGATTCAGCCAAAAAAAAAATAGTGTGGATGTATATATTAATATCATAAAAATCTCCTTAGCTATGTTAAGTAAAATGAAAATAACACAGGTGCAGAGAAGCACGTAGTTTGCTGCCATTTGTGTAGAAAACAAGGAGGCCAGCTGTGTATCGCCCATCACACACGCTGTGTGATGCGCCCATCACACACGTGTCTATGTATTCAGCAAATATCTTTGGAAGGATTCATAAGAAACTGGTAATAGTGGTTATTTCTGCTAAGAGGTATTACAGAGGATGAGATTTAATTTTTATGATTTTATAGGATTGTCTTTTTTTTTTAACCATATGCAGGCATTTAAAAAATAATTTTTAAAGTGTGAATAATTCCTAGAGAACCTGCATGATGAATCAACAGCAAAATCTTGAAACAATAGTTCCTGTGTGTAGGCGGAAGTATTTTTGAGTGCAGGTGCAGTGGAGATAAACTTTGGAAGGCAGATGGGTCCAGTTTTTTTTTTTTTTTTCCCTAGTTTTAAAATCTATTCTGTGACAACATCAGATAAACATGTTTAGAATTGGGTTTTGTTCTCAGAGTCATGGCTGTGACAGACGGCTCAAGCTATGGATTCATCAAGTGTTTTAATTTTACACTGAAAGATATAAACTAATGGTTTCCTCTTTTAACCACCAATAATGTTATTTGAGGAGAAGGCAATGGCACCCCACTCCAGTACTCTTGCCTGGAAAATCCCATGGACAGAGGAGCCTGGTGGGCTGTAGTCCACGGGGTCGCTGAGAGTCGGACGCGACTGAGGGACTTCACTTTCACTTTTCACTTTCATGCATTGGAGAAGGAAATGGCAACCCACTCCAGTGTTCTTGCCTGGAGAATCCCAGGGACGGGGGAGCCTGGTGGGCTGCCGTCTATGGGGTCACACAGAGTCAGACATGACTGAAGTGACTTAGCAGCAGCAGCAGCAATGTTATTTGAGGAGACTGAGGCAAAACACAGTCCTGGCAGAGATTAAAATTCAGAAAATGAAATTGATTTTTTTATAAAGTCACAATCGTGTTTTAACTTTGTTAAAAGTAAACGTTCAGTGGGTGAGCAGTCCAGTGTTCAATTGATGCTATTTAGTTTATTTTTGATCTTCCTACCTCTACTCTTTCAAGCCCCCAAGAAACCCCATCTTCCTCCCAGATAACTAGGAACCCTCCTTTATGGAGGACAATGGATGTCAAATGTAAATGAATGTGGGAAACATGAAGTAGGGAAATTGAGGATTGAGTACCTAAAGCGAGACGTTATGACCAGATCTGGTTTTTCAAGGGATTTTTAAAGTTTGGTGACTAACTGAAAATGTTTCCAGAACATTTTGTGATCTTTTCAGCTGTATACTTAAGATCTGTGCACTTGTTTTACATATGTATGTAATATCCCAATTACAAAAATTTTTGAAAAATGTTTAAAGCATTATACAGGCCAAATAAACTTGGGGAAAAGGTTCACTGGGACCCATCCTATGTCCTGTTCATTCTGTTTCCTCTTCAGTCTCTCACACTGTATCTTTACATTTCTGATGCTCAATAAATATTTTAAAATTGGATTTGTGGTGCCTGCCTGGGAACATCTGCCCTCCAAATAGCTTTGTCTCAATAAAACACTAACAAGGACAAACATGGAACCATCCTATCTTCAGGTCCATAGCAGAGATTTCCCTTCCTAGACAAAAGACATGAATATCTGATCAATGAGCAGCAGTGTCCATAGGTGCCAGCCTAACCTCTTGAGGACATGAAGTAAAGACAAGCGTTCCTTCACTCTAGCTGGAGACATAACACACAAAATGAATGCACACACACGCAGAGGAGGCTGAGATAGTTAAGTGATACCGACACATGGCAGGAGATTAGGAGAGCTTCCTTTAGCTCGGGGGGAACAGGGAAAGAGGATTTTAAGCTGCTTTTTCCCCCCTTTTTTTGGCCCTCCCCCTTGGCTTGTGGGATCTTAGTTCCCTGACCAGGGACTGAACCCATTCCCTGGAAGCATGGAGACTTAACCACTAGACTGCCAGGGAAGTCCCTAAAGCTGCTCTTCTGATACATGACCATCATTGGTCAAAAAAAGAAAAAGCTAAAAGGCATTTTAACAGTATCTATTCTTTGACCCCCAAAATCCTAGATATACTTGCCCATATGCAATATGACATGCTCATCAGCAGCAGATTAAGTATATAAATTTTGGTATAAGAATATGATAAAATAATATAAAGTTATAAAAAACAAAGAATGAGGAAAACTGTGTATACTGAAAGGAAGACCACTTAATACAACCTGTTAAAAGAGCAAGGTGAAGAATCCAAGAATCCTGTCTATGGCACGTTTCTTTTCATATAAAAGTAGGGAAATAAGTATATTCATATGTGCTGATGTTCACATAGATATACTGGAATGATATACAGGAAACTGCTATAAGGAGTTACCAAAGAATCGAGCAGTGTAAGTTGGGTAGCTGGAGGACAGGCTGGAAGATGTCTTATATTACTTGATTTTTGAACCAGGTCTTATATTTTTGAAAATATGTCTTATATTCATTTTTGAACCATATAGTACTCAAAATTTGTTAGTTGATGTTTGCAAAATAAAGAAAGCTATGACTGTGGTGATGGTATCATAGGTGTTTGTATCTGATAGCTCAGCTGGTAAAGAATCGCCTGCAATGCAAGAGACCCCAGTTCGATTCCTGGGTCAGGAAGATCCCCTGGAGGAGGGCATGGCAACCCACTCCAGTATTCTTGCCTGGAGAATCCCCATGGACAGAGGAGCCTATCGGGCTATAGTCCATAGTGTTGCAAAGAGTCGGACACGCCTGAGTGGCTAAGCACAGCACACGACTGCATCAAATTATACACAACACATGTAGTTCTTAGTGTATCAATTATACTTCAACTAAAGTGGAAGGAAGGAAAAGAAAGCAAGCAACCTAAAATCATGTCTTTCTCCACCTCACCTACAACAGGCAGGGAGAAAGCTGTGAGCTAAGGCAGAGGTGGGGATTGCAAGGCTGGGTCTGGGATGTGAGCACTCTTCTAGGACACTAAGAAGTCTGGGGGCCTGGAGACTGATGTCAAGACCCAAGCGCATACAGGCAGTATGCGCTGACCTCTGGGTCAGATTGTGGAAGTCCACAGTAGTGAGTGACACACTGGTAGACTCAGATCCTATTGGCAGGCAACAAGTTGGAGTTGCTGGAGATTTGTGAAGGGACTTTCTAGGAGGATCAAGTGTACAAAATGGGGTGCAGCTGTGAAGCGCCCACAGGCAGGGAGGCTAGTTAGGAGGCTCCCAAAGCATATGCCCACCGAAGGAGCTAAAAGAGTGTGAATTAAAGCAGAGATCAGAGTCACAGGTCCTGGAAGGCAGACGAGGGCTCAACAGAGACTTGGTTAGGAAAAGGCAGGAGCCAGGACCAACTGGCTGGCACGAGCAGTGCAGGCTGATCAGTTCTGTAGCACAGGGGACGTGCTGTCCAGGCCCTCAAGGTCTCTCTCCTGCTGGAGCCTGATCCCTCTTTCGTCTACAGAACATTTCTTCACAGCCAGACCCCAAGTCCAAAACTGGGGCCAGTGTTCTGGTTAGTCCACAGTGTTTAGTTTGTGTGAGTGACCAACTTTTAACTTCATCTGTAAAAATGGGAATAAAACGATCCACTTCATAGGACTGCTGTGAAACCTTATGGAAATAAAGTATACAAGGGCCTGTTCACTATAGGAAAACAAAAAAGAAAAAAAGCAGTTACTCTTATCTTCATGTTAAATTTAATTCCCAAAGTAATGTGAAACAGTGAATAAATGCTGGAGCTGTATCTATAGATACACCTATATACTGATACATAAGATGCATAGAAAGTTCTGCACAGTTATGACTTGTCACAAATTCGCTTGTCTCAAGCTTCATGCTGTAAGGTCACTGTATTTCTAGCTTAAACAGCATAAGTAGTTGCTGCCTAGGAAAGTCTGTGGGGATGAGGAGGACTGAAATTATATATATATATATATATATATATATATATATATATATATATAAAGTACAGAGCATAGCTCCAACAGCAACAAATTAAAAGGGTAAGTTGCTTGTCTGAAATTTCTCTGCTCTTTTTAAATTTAAGGATGGCCAGCTGCTGATGGTTCCTGGCATGTACGACATGAGCATTGTTTAATTGTACCTCATCAGTTAGCTCTAGACTGGACACACTAAACATGTGTCCAGTCTAGAGCCAACTAAACATGTTCTGTTTACTATATGCATTGATTTCATAAATTATCATCATGCCTGAAGCTCTCTGTAATCAATCTGAATAGTAATATTAAATCAGGAGGCCCTTGGTGTACCTGTAAGAACAGTGAAGTTGGTTTAGAAATTATTTCAGTGGTGTTATCAACGTCATTCCTTAGTTGTCACGATCACTTTCTTTATTGAGTACAAGGATCAAAACCACCTCGGAAAAGCTTTTAACCCCAAACACCTAATGTCTGCTCCGAGAACGGTGGCCTTCCACTAGATTTTAGGCTTGTGTGAAGATTTCTTATTGGATTCAGTTATATGGGTACCATAAGTATACCCTATAAAATGTCTGCCATTCAAAATCACTTTCAAATCAGTTATGACACAAGCATGATGATAAGCAAATATTTATTTGAAAAACTGGGATGGATTTTTTTAGACCCTTTCCTGTCTTATATCCCATCCTCTAACTAGAATACAAAGCTGCTTAACATGCTAAATAGGTCTCAAGAAAGCCATTTTACAGGGTTAGATTTTAATACCTAACTCTTCATAAACAGGCTGGAAGCAATGACTCCTTTACAGTTATTAAACCCGCTCTCCATTTCCAAGCCTCTGGCTGACTGACACAGCCATCGCAGTTGTTTTCTCATTTTAGTGTGGAAAGGACAATCTCTCATAAACCCATACTAACACTGCTTTCACAAACTAATTGTTATTCCCTCAAAGTGGCTATTAAAACCTTGATTACAGAACAAGTTTTCATAGCCTCTTGGAGCAGATGTTCAAAAAAGGAAAGAAAAGGACAATTTGGAAGATAATAGTGGGCTAAGTTCCACAACTCTTGCTTTAGGGACAGGTCAAGGCTTGACAACAGGTAAGAGCCTGTCATTAACTTCCCCCTAGGGTTAAGTGAAGTCACTCAGTCGTATCCGACTCATTGCGACCTGATGGACTGTAGCCCGCCAGGTTCCTACGTCCATGGGATTCTCCAGGGAAGAATACTGGAGTGGGTTGCCATTTCCTTCTCCAGGGGATCTTTCCAACCCAGGGATTGAACCCAGGTCTCCTGCAATGCAGGCAGACGCTTTAACCTCTGAGCCACCAGGGAAGCTACTGTCAAATGTGCCTCCCAGTCTACTAGACCTCACAGCTCCCAATCTCACCTGGTTTTCAGAAATAGCAATTCTGTGATCTCTCAGTGAGGATCAGCATTTCCTTTCTAAAGGCTCTTTAGCAAGATATTCTGAAAGTACACAAATGAACCGCTGGCTTTTTCTTAGTGTTCCTAAACACTCTGGATACAAACTGAAAACCACAGGAAGGGATAACTGGAGATAAGATTACAGAGGAAAAAACAGCTGGCTACTAGGAAACCAATGTAGCAATTTGTATTAAAAATACAGATACTTTTGAAACCTGTCTTCTAGAAGTGATTCCCACTGTGTACAAAGACAACTATGCAAATATCTCCACTGTCATACTATTTATAAAAGTTAAAAAAAAAAAAAGGAAAATAACAAAAAACATTTAGAAGGGGATTGATTAAAAAACTAGTAGAATATCACAAAAGAATAAGGTAGGAGGAGCCCCAAAAGGTATTAGAAAGAACTCAAAGATGTATCATTAATTATGGAAGTATAGTTCAGAACAGCATGCAAATATTTGTGTAAAACTTTACATATGCATACTGGTTCACCAACTAACTAATGCTTACAATATGCTCATTTAGTTTCACAAGAGCCCGAAGGGACTGGAAGTTACTTGTGCAAATTAAATGCCACAAGAAGTAGGAGTGGAGCTGGGACTCACACTCAGGAGTTTGACACCAGAGAAGATGCTTTTTACCTTTGATGGCATTTAATAATCATTCTGGAAGGGTACACAAGAAACACCTTACAGTAACTGCCACTGGGGGCTGGGCTGAGCTGTGGAAGGTGAAGAGGGGAAGGTTTTCACTGTCCCTTGGGGCATTTCTTCCTGGATTTCCTGACATGTACCACTTTTCTTCCTCACAGTATTAAGAGTCGTTATTTGATAGAGAACTTACTGGTCATTTTGAGGTGTTTTTCTTCATTTTTTCTGTATTGAAAATTCTCATCAGTGTTCTTTAGTAAATCTGTGACATGTTAACAACAAAAAAGAAACTGGTTTGATCTGACCTATTAACAAGAGGAGGGACTAAGCCATATCAAAACAACATGTGTGCAGATTCCTGTTATGTTCATCACTAGATCACCACGCCTTATGGATTATTAAGCTGCATTACGTATATCCCACTGCACTGGATTCCTCCTGGTGAAATAATACCGAGCCCCTCTTTTCAAGAAGCTTAAAATCATTAAAACAACTATGCCACCAATGTTAAGACACAAAAAAGTCAAGTGGATAGAGTAAGGTGCTTTGATTCATCCATGAAAACAGGGATCTCTCCAGAGACACTTAGGCCCAGTCTAAATAAATTCCTGATACCAAAGTAAATGACAAAAGCCACAATTACATTAAAAATGAAAAAAGAAAAGCAGAAAAATCAATGCTGAGGTCCTTTGTTTTTCTCTGTTGTCGCTATTCTGTCGCCAAGTCGTGTCCGCCTCTTTGCGACCCCATGGACTGCAACGTGCCAGGCTTCCCTGTCCCTCACCATTTCTGGTTTTTCTCTAAATATATTTAAATGTTTAGAATATGACCCTAATCAAGTCAAGGTTGAAACTCCAATCCCACTTTGAGATGCCTTTTATCTTGGCTAAAGAAATATTATTTAATATTTGAACTGCTTCAGTAACCCCTGTGCTGGGACCACAGATGAGAGAACAAAGTGGGCAAATCCATTGGTACTTGTGGAAAAAAAAAAAAGTCAAACAAACCCTTTGGCTACAAATGTTTAATTAACATTGGATCAACAACTGAAATCGGAACAGCAGCAGACACAGTGTTTGTACACTCCTATTTGATGACCATACCTCCTGCTTCCTTTCACTCTGAAAAGTGTCCTGGTTTGGACAATCAATTAAATGGCCACTCAACTTTGAAGTGCTTTACATATATTAATCACACTTCATCCATGGAAAAACCCAATAAAGTATGTATTATTATCTTCCTTTTACAGATGAAAAGTGTCATCTCTGTAGTTAGAGGAAAATATACACAACTACATTATTAGAAAGTCACAGTGGCATTCCGTTATTCTGTCATGTTGTTCACGGGCATGTTAAAAACCATTATTTCAAGTTTTAACAGGCGTATTATCCATGCATTATACTTTCTAATTAAAAAAAAAAAAGCAACACTTGTCAAAACCAACAAGCTCTATTAAACGGAGTGTACAGCCACATCCCGCTCCCCACTGCCCTTCTTATCATCCATCTGTTGCTCTGGCAGATCAAGACATATACCTAATGTTCTCTGTACTGCAAAAAGTGCTTCTGAAATGCCTTCTATTAGGTTCTAACACTGTTTAACACCCTTTAAATTAACATACAAAATACAAACTGTGAACATAGTTTACATTAACAGTGACAACATCTAAACTGTTTTTCCTGTTAGCCAAAATGCTGGGGTGGCAACAAGGAAGGAGAGAGAATGGCTTTGTGACGATAAGCCATTAACTTCCCGGGACCTCCACTTGTCCATGCACAGATGATGCTTCTAGGGATAACACTTATAGTTCAGTTGTTGCTGTTCAGTCACTAAGGTCACTAAGTCATGTCCAAACCTTTGCAACCTGGTGGCAGCAGCACGCCAGGCTTCCCTGGTCTTCAGTCTCCCAGAGCTCGCTCCAATTCATGTTCATTGAGTTGGTGATGCCATCTAAGTTCAGTATCTATAGATAACAATATAGTATCTCTTTCCTTCCCTTAGAGGAGGGCAGATTATTCCTCCAATTAACCATTGTGTCCTTGCACAGGATATAAAGACTTTCTCTTCCAAGAGCTCCCAGTCCACTTGGATAGGCAAACCCGGATGTAAGGATTACATGAAGGCACAGCACCTGACCAGGCACTCAGATTGGCGAGAGGACATCCGCCCTCCTCAAGTCTCCAGAAACAGGTACTGGAACTTCTCCAAGAACCCTTCAGGAGGCTGAGGATGTGGAGGCCACCACTCTCAGTCGTCCCCACCGCCATCATCCTAATCAGAGCCCACCTGGTTTCTCACTTGGACCACCTCTCCTTGGCCTCCCTGCTTCCATTCTTGCCTTCCTACAACTCATTCTCTACACAGAAACCCGGAATGATCCAAAAGATGACCACTTGAAACTCTCTGATCACTTCTAAGGCCCACCTTGTGAGGCATGTGGGATGTTAGTTCCCCAACCAGGGATCGAACCTGTGCCCTCTGCATTGGAAGTGTGGAATCTTAACCACCTGACTATCAGGGAAGACCCTATCATCCATTTATTTTAATGTTGTCTCATTATAATTAACTGCTTTAAATATTTTCTGGAACACACCATGTAAGTAAATTAAGTATATTGAGGGATATAGCAGAAATATAATAAGATAATGTGGTTAACAGGTGAAAGACCAACTGGTTTTTGAAAAGAGCAGAGAAGACTATTTGATATGGGTCCTGAAGAATAAATGGCCAGTCACCAGGCAGAAAAGGCAGGAAGGGGAAATCTACACAGATAAAGAATGGGAGAAGGCACAGTCCTCATCAAGGGAAAGTAGAGGAGAGGCAAGTAAACCAACTCTGACATTTAACAGCATTTACTGGACATTACTGTGTATCGGCCTCAGTGCAAAGCACTTCACAAATTCTGCTGCATCTAACTCTCAAAACCAGCCTGTGAAGTAGATTTTATTATCCACATTTACAAGGAATGAAACCGAGGCTCAAAGAGGTTAATTAACCTGCACAAGGTCAGACTGCTTATGAATGGCAGAGTGGGGATTCTGATGGTCTCTTTGGATATAGTGGGCACCTGACTGCATCAGTGCATTAGAACTCATCTTCCCCTTCACCTCCCTCTGACAAAAACATCTCTCTCCTTTGCCATTCTCTACCTCGATGAATAGAGCCCTAGCACTAATTAGCACAAAGTCACTCCAATCAGAAACCTGGACTAATCCTTGGCCCTTCCTCTCATATCCACTCAATCTCCTGACATTCAACCTCATCAGTTTCTTTTCCACCTGTCTGCTTCTCTGCCATTCCTCTTGGTCTCAGTCCCCATCCTTTCTCTCTAGGAATCACGGCAGCTGGTCCTTTGGCTTTGAGCTCAGGTTCTATAACTTGCTACCTGTGCAACCCAGGGTTGAGTTAACCTCCTTGTGTTCCAGTGTCATCTGAAAAGTGGGGATGGTAATCAGAACATGCTTGGCATACTATCAATATGCTATAGATGTTAGAAAGGAGAGAGGCCAATTAACGCCTCACTTTCCCTTCCCTTCATTATTATTCAGAGTAGAGTGTGATTGTTGTTTTTAATGGCATCTGATAACATCACACCAATGCTAAAATCTTTCAACGGTGTCCCATAACCATCAAAAACGTCTGGCTCGTAACTTTCTAACTTCTAGCCAATACTTGTTATCTTTGAGTTTTCCAAAACCTTGTGACCTTTGCACAAGTGGTTCTCCACCTGGAATACTAATGCAACAATTAATACACCTACTTATCCTTCAAAAGTGAGATTAACAGTAACTGTTTCAGGGAGGTTTTCTGATCTCTGAGAATGGATAAACAATTTCTGTTATGTGTTTCTACAATTCCCAACCTTCTACTTCCTCTGTAGTAACATTTTCCACCATGAAAACCTATTATCTCATGTGTCTTTCCCACCAGACTGTGATCTCAGAGAAGGAAGAGGTCTTGCCTGTTAGCTCGGGGTTATAATCCCAAGATTTAGCCCAGATGGGATACACACCTACTGAAAAAAATTAACTGGAGTGAAGCTAAGCTTTACCTGGACCTTGAAGAGCCTCCATCTAACTACTTCCTGTCATGATCACAAATCTGGGCCTGTTAGTCTTCTGCCCATGGCCTGGTCCTTTCATGTGGAGACCTTGCCTACCTCCAATTTTTCAGAAATGGCCTCTATAGGCATCTACTGGCCACTCTTCATACAGACTCAGTGCCCCTAGATCTCCCCTTCCTAAATGTCAACGGACTTCTTTACTCTGTAACTGGATAGCTTCTTAGGTTTTCCCTCCAGTTGCCCATCATGCTTATGCCTGTCCCCCTTCCCCAAGGTGTCATTCTAATTCTGCTCCCCTCCTTACATGGGTCCACCTTCCTAAACTGACCTCACAACTTGCCAGAAACTCAGCCCCTACCTCTCCCTACCCACTCCATTTCAGGGGACAAACCACCCTCCCCAAGACATGCACACACAAATGAGTCTTCCACCCGAGGTGGCCCCATCCCTATACTGGCTCTTCTTTATCTCCTAGGCACAGTCCCTGGCAGTCTTCCAAACACTCCGTCCACATCCACTCTTTTTTGATATTATCCCCACTTCCCTCTCCCTACCCCCAATCCAGGGATAGCTCCCAGGCCTCCGTGCGATCCACTGTCTAGGGGACCTTCCCAGACACTTTCCAGGTTTCACCCTCTGTACACCGACACCCCTGCAATACTGTCCGGAGACCTCTCCCAACTTTCCAACCTGGCGCAATCTCCACCCCACCCCCCGGCCACGTCTTCGGAGTTCGCACTCTTCTAACCCCTCCTTAGGTCCTCCGGACCCCCATCGGCAAGGCCTCCAGCCCTTCTTCCCCTTCGCCGCCCCTCGGACCCCAGCGCCCCCACCCAGTGCTCCCTCACCACATCCTCCGACAGCCTGGACCCCTTCCGGGTACCACCCTCCCGCGCATCGCTGGCTGCCAGCCTGCTCAGGCCCCCACGTGTGCTCGCGGCCCCCAGACGATCCTCCCGGCACACCCGCCCCACGCCCCGCGCGATCTCGGGAGAGCCGGACGGGGAGCCCGAGGGGCGCTGTGGGGGGGACAGGGAGGGCTCCGGGGAGAGGCTGAAGAGCTCGGGGGAAGCGGCCGGGAAAGCCCGGGTCTCCGAGGGACCCGGTCGGGGAAGCCGAGGGGCTCCCGGAAGCGGCGGGGGAGGCCGGGGGTCTCGAGGGAGGCGGCGGCGGGGGCCGGGGAAGCCGCGCGGCTTCGGGGAGCGGGCCGGGGCGGCGGCGAGCGGGCCTCACCGTCAGTCACGGCTCCCATGGCGTGCGCGGCGGCGGCGGCGGCGCAAGCAGAGGCGGCGGTTGGCGGCGGCGGAGGTCAAACTCCCACAATGCAGCCGGGTAAACAGCCATGGAGGAGGAGGCGGCGGCGCCCGCGGCCGCCCGCTCCACCGCCTGAGCCGCGCTGCGCCGCCGCCGCCGCGGGACCCGCGCTCCCCGCACTCCCCGGGGGCGGCCACGGCCAGCGCGTGTGGGGCCAGGCCAGGCGGGCGGCGGCGGCCCCGGTGCAACCCCGGCCCCCGCAGCCTGCCCCCCGCCCCCTGCCGCCCCCGCCCGGCCCACGCCCAGAGGCCGCCCCGGAGGCCGCCAGACGCCAGGTGAGCTCGCCCGGGCGCCGCCGGGGCGGCTGGAGCCACGCGGGGTCCGAACCCCCAGCGCTTCCTGGGGGACGGCGACCGCGGCCCCCGCCGCCCCATTCCCTCTGTCGCCGCTGGGGGTGGGCTCGCTCTCCTCGGGGGAGGCGCGGGGAGAGGGGGCGCCCGGCCCGGGTTGAGCCCGAGAGTCGAGGGACCCGGGGCACAGAAGGGGCGCCTCGCGGGGGGTCCCCGCGAACTTTAGCACCCACGCGCGCTTGGGCGGGTCTGGCACGCTGGCACTCGCGCGGGGCGCGGTCCTCGAGCTAAAAAGGCCCCGGGTTCCAGGTGGCGCGGATCCGGCCCGGGCGGTCGCCCCCTTCCCCTCTGGGTGCTGGAAAACGGGGACGGAGAAACTTAGCGACCTGCGGGCAGAGTTCGCTTAGCGCCAGGGTGCGGGGTGCCCGCCTTCCTCCCCGGGCGCCGGAATCCCCGTCGGCGACCGGGACGGGATGCTCTTATTTATTTCTCTCTCTCAGATTTTCAAAAACTGTCCCCATCTTAAGGGGAAGTCGAAAGTGAAGGGAGAGGGAGGTGCTCAATAAGAAACGTTGACTAGCGTGTAATTTCCGGAGCACACTGCCGGAGATACTGGCATCTCTTTCCAAAAGTCACTTTGATTCAACTTCTATGAGTTTCTCGCAAATGGCAACATTTCGATGGTGATGGGCGAGAGGAAACGGGCAGCAGTCCGGCTGATTTGATCTCCAGTGGGGTGGATTCAGTGAGCCCCAAGAAGCGGGTCTGAGTTTTCAATCCAGGTTTGATATTATTTTCCAATATTTCTGCCCACCCACACCCCCGCCCCAAGTACCTTGCTTCTTCGGGATGAAGCTCTTATGGAAGACGGATTTTGTTTCAGTTTCCTTAGTCAAATTGAGTTCTTTCTCCTGGTTTTCTGTGTTTCTGAGAGGAAGAGCTGTACATGCAAATATGTGACAGTGAAGGGTGTATCACCTCTAGCTGGAAGTCAGTGTGCATAAAATTTTATTCGCATATATGAAGTAAAAAACTTCAGTAATGCTCTTCAACAGTGCTCTAAAGAGTTAACACCTGTGACTTTTAACACAAAGGCCAAAAAAATAAAAAAAAGGAAGCAAGTTACCTTGAGTGAATATTTTGATGTATAACTTGCTCTCCCCCACAGTGCGAAATATCTCCAGGCTTTAATACTGGCATAAATTCTGACTGTGCATGAGTTGGTTCATTTTCTTGGTTTAGCGGGAGAGAAGACACTAACCACAAGAGGAATCACTTTAAATCTTAAGTGCTACAGATTGTAAATTTCAGGCATCAGTTACTTGTCTGTCTCCGGTGGCATTCTGGCAGTAATCATTGTTTAAAAAGTAACTGTCAAGTGGTGAAATGATGTTCTTTTTGAGTTACTTATTATTTGGCCTTATCATGATAACACTGATTTGGAAACAGTATCTAGTGACTTGAAGTAATCTTAACTGTTGTTTATGGGAAAGTATCTCTGCCCCCTGTAACTTAAGTTTTCAGGAGTCAGTGTATCCTTCAGTCATAGATGGAGTCCTAACTTAAGTTTTCAGGAGTCAGTGTATCCTTCAGTCATAGATGGAGTCCTGACCAAACACTTATTAAGTTTGTTTTGTATTTTGTTGGGCAGTGTTAGACATTTTCTGAATCAATCAGACCAAGAAAGATGGAAGGACTTTAGTTTGAGGTATACCTGAAACTAAACATTCCTGAACATTCTTGTCTCAGGTGGTGGTACTTAAGCCTTTTTGAACTTCATGAGGCTGACCAGGCAGATTTTTTAACTTAACTGGCAATTGCATTGACACAGATCTTTTGTGTTGAACATGTAAGAATTATTTTAACCAACTTTTCTTCATCTCATATATAGTGAGAGAACATCTTTTAATAAATCTTACAAGTGGTCTTCTTTAATACAATTTATTGTAAATTAACATATTCACGAGTGCTAAAGTCGAAGACACTCAAGCTCTAGTCCATACATTTCTTCCTTTCCAAAATCTCTATGAACAGAAAGAAGTTGTAGATTTTAAACTCTAACAAAACTGACGTAGACTTTGAACATATATGGCTTTAGGTTTGGGGCTTTACTTGAGTTATTAGGTTGGTTTTTTTTGAGAGTATGAGAGTCTAGTTAAGAAAGTTTCTTCGAGTATTTATTTAATATTAGCCTCTGAAACTCTAAAAGATGATGAGAGAGCTAGCTATGTGGTCTCTACCCTGATCCTGTAAAATAGGGATTTCTGTGTTTTGCTTTCAGAGCAAGGATTATCCTGGGGTCTGTGACTCTCAAGGGGTCATGAATGGGGTTGAAGATATTCCTGAACCCCCTAGAGTTGTGACCTAAACTGTGTGTGTGTGTGTATTTTTCTGAGGAGGGGGCTAGAGTTGTTTTATAAGAGAGATCTTGAGCCCCCTAATTATAGATATGTTTTTTTATTAAATAAAGTGGGAGTTAGAACAAAAGAGAAAAAATAAAAACGTAGATCTTTCTGCTTAATACTTGCCTTTTAAGCTGTCTTTAACCTAGTCATGTGGTCTTAGAGGTACAAAAGCTCTGCCATTTTGTTCCCACAGCAAAGTGTTGTCTGTCAATTGATAAACCATGCACCGCAGAAAGGGCTTGACAGTGCTAGTCCTGGGTGCGTTGTGGCTGTTTTTAAATTATGTTTAAACGTTTAGACCGAATAGATGAATGGTGGATAAGCAGAGGCTTGAGCTTGACAACCAGCTCCTGGGGAGAGTGGTTCATTCAGCCCCACTCTCTTACTGCTCTCAAGCAAAGATTTTGGAAGAAATGAATTGTATTTTTTCTTTAAACATTGATGGAAGAGAGTATTATGGGGGCGGGTGAATAAAATGCTCAATGACATAAAAAGGAACTTGCTTCCACTGTCCTGTGGTCTTTCCTTTTTCCTCTCATTTAGTCCTGGTGAGCATTTTTGTCCTGTGCTTTCAAGTTGGAGAGTGGTTGGAAACACAGGCTTTAGAGTGGAATCTGGATTTTTTTTTTCCTTTTTTTAAAAAATTTTATTTTATTTTTAAACTTTACAATATTGTATTAGTTTTGCCAAATATCGAAATGAATCCTCCACAGGTATACATGTGTTCCCCATCCTGAACCCTGCTCTCTCCTCCCTCCCCATATATGGAACCTGGATTTGATTCCCATTTCCTGAGCCAACCAGCCTCTCTGAGTCTAGAGAAGATGACCATTCAGTGCGATAATAAAAGCAAAAGGCTTTGCTCAGTCCTAGGCTCCTAGTAAGTGCTCAAAGGTGGTAGCCATTTTGAGGATGGTTTTCTTCTCATCTGTAAGAGATAGCTAATACGTTTGTTCAAAGAGAAAATCTTTAATCATACTCATTCCCACATAAACCTGGGACCATCCTACTTTCTGGCTTTCAACCAGAAAGCCTTGCACATCTTTCTGGTTACCGTGGGCAGTTACCTCTGCATCCATAGGACCTATTAGACCTGTCTGCTGTTCTTAACAATGGGGTTGCATTGTCTGTTAGGCTGGCAGGTTATGTCTAAATCCTGGGTATGTCACAGCCAAACTAATAGGCATGCACCAATGTTTAGAGCTGTGAACCATTCAAAAGCGACTGGACTTTATGGCCTAGAACAGAGATCAACAAACTTTCTGTAAAGGATGAGACAGAAGATGTTGCTGGCCACCCGGGTGCCTGTCACACCTACCACCTCCATCAGTTCATGGAGAAAGCAGCCATAGAAAAAAAGGAGTGGGCATGACTGTGTTCTGGTAAAACTTTGTGGACTCTGATGTTTGAATTTCGTATAATTTTTACATGCCATGAAATATTTTTAAAATTTTTCAACCGCTTAAATATGTTGTGTACTGGCAGTGGCTCATGGCATGTTCAGGCAGAGGCTGGATTTGACCTGTACAAGGGCCACAGTCTCCTGACCCCTTGCCTAGAAGAATGTTAGACCTGTAAGTCCTGTAGTTCTGTGGCGTCACCAAGCAGCCCTCCCCCCTGCCATTTACTTTCTCAAGAATTTAGTACTTTTGACATGGAGGCTTTATCTCCTGCCCCCATTGGCCTCATTAGCAAGAGACTCCGGTAGGTTGGTTGGTTGGTGTTAGTTACCATGTGTGGCCTTCCCGCCTTAGCACACACCTTGTATTCATCAGTAAATTATTTATTGCTAAAAATGTTCTCACGTTGCCCAGTAGAAATTGATGGTTGAGCCCTGTCTTGTGTGATGGTTTTGACGGGAATCAGTGCTTCTGGAGCTGTCTTAAGCCTCAAGTTCCTGTCACCCTCTCTGTGCCCTGGTTGTTGTTTAGTCGCTAAGTTTTGTCTGACTCTTTGCCACCCCATGAACTGCAGCATGCCAGGTTTCCCTGTTGCTCGCCATCTCCTGGAATTGGCTCAACCTCATGTCTTTTGAGTCTGTGACACTATCCAACCATTTCTTCCTCTGTCACCCACTTTCCCTGCCCTCAATCTTTCCCCAGTATCAGGGTCTTTTCCAATGAGTCGGCTTTCTCCGGAAAAGAGCAGACTGTGCCCTGGAGGGGAAGTAATTGATACGAGGCCCTCAGGCTGCTTAGGTGACACCCTTACCTGTAGGCGGCCTGCCCCACCCTCCTCTTCGTGATGTCTGGTTAAATCAAGCACACAAAGATTCCTCTTGTGTTCTAGCCCCTGGAGATAGCTCCAGGATTGGTGTGTTCTGAGCGTTTAGATGCATATGTCTGTGTGTAATTTCATCTGGCTGGCCCTGAAGCTCCGAGAGTTGCTTCTTCTAGTTTTTGCCTTTTCTCTCTCTTGACCGTTTTCCCTGGGCCTTTGTATAGGATGCAGAATTGGTGAATTGGTGGCTGCTGTAATTATTATTATTATTATTTTTGCTTCTCTTCCTGCCTTTTTTAGGATTCTCTACTAATTGCTTCTTTTATAGCAAATACGTTATTTTCAGAGTTTAACTTTTCAAAACAACACTATACTGAAAATAAAACACACTTATTGGTTATTTTAGTGTTTTCCCCCTCCAGATGTAAACCTAATGCAATTTGATCAGAGGCATGAATTGACATTTTAGACATTTAGAGATAAATTGCAGTTTTAAAGTTTCTTGGCCATTCAATCTGAATATTAGAATTTTTACATTATTATTCTTAACATTTAAGGGTTTCCTTCTTTAAAAAAAAAAAAAAAAAGGTTAATTTGGTACATATTTTCTGGATGACACTTGGGGCAGTGTAAATCCAGAGTCATGGAATGGGAAGCTGAAGTGTAGGAATTTATCTTAAAACAAAGGTGCATAGATGCTTTTGTAATAGCAAAACATAGAAAGCGATCTGAATGCCTATTAATAAAGGCTTGATTAAGTCAATTAGAGCCTACCCATACAGTAAAATACTGAGCAGTCTTTAAACAGGATGTGCGGGTTGATATTTATTGACGTGGGAATGATGTTTAAGAAAACAGAGAATAGCGTGAAAATATGTGTAATGTGTAATTTTTAAGGTGGACAAAAGCCCTGTGTATAGAAATCTAAAAGGATCTGGAAACACCAAATACTAATAGGAGTTGATTATCTCTAGGGAGTAATAATTGTGATGATCTCTTTCCTTTATGTTTTGTCATTTTTTTTTTTCTGGCTACCATGTGCTGCTTTTATAATTAGGAAAAAATGATAACATTATTATTAAAGAATAAACATGCAGATTAAAAACATCTCGTACTTGTGGCTGATTAAGGCCTCACTCCCCAAGATGACCTGTTGTATTAAATGAGAAGTGAAATAGGCTTTCTCATATGTCGTTAAAAATGTATTCTATATTAGTAATAAGCAAGAATATTTTCCAGACTTTTCCAATAGGAAAGAAAAAAAATTCTGTACAGGACTAAATAAATATCAATTTCGTAAGTAAGCCGTGTATGGAGGGAATATAGGCTGGTGGTTACAAGCATGAGCCTCAGTGCTTAGTGTGTTGCCTTTGTCCAGTTAGACCTCAGTCTCCTCATCTGTAAACTGTGCTAATACTTTGATAAGCTGTTGTGAAGGTTAAAAGAGGTAAGTGCTTAGCAGAGTGCCAGATACCTGGCAGTAACTGAGGAGGAAGAAGTGGTGGGAGGTGTAACAATCACAGGATGATAGTGATAATAGTGCTGCTGATAAGGACAGTATTAGCTGCTAGTGTTTCCCCCTTCTGAATATAGGTTTGCATGAGGGCAGAGCCTTGTTTGCCACATTCAGCAGCCTAAACCCTCTAACCAGACCAGGTGCCTTGACCAAGACAGGTATGTGGTCTAGTTTCACCCATTCATGCTCCCTCTACCCTCGTATCACTATCAAAAAAGGAAGGGAAAAAAAAAAGAGTGCTCAGAGGCTCACGGGCATAGAGTCGGTACTGTTTAAATATCAGTAGTTGTTGAACAGAAGGTGACCTAAAGCAAGCATTTTCTCTAGATAGTGTGTGGTGAACTTTTAAAGAAAGGTTTTGAAGTATGTGTGTGATGAAGGTACCTTTCAAGTATGTGGAAGGCAGATCCAGGCACTAACACTGGTAAAGGGAGAATACGTCTTGAGTTCTCTAGTTTTGAACGTAGCCATTTTGCTTCATCTTTCTTCTCTTAGTCACCTTCAGTTGCTGTGTCCTTGTGGTGTAGCTATGATAATTTGAGAAAATTTTCGCTTTATTTTCACTGGAGTCAGCTTGGCCATGGGTACATTCTGCCTCCTGCCTGAACCTCTGTGTTCCGGCTGAGGTGCATTTCATTGTTTCTGTGTAATCAGAAACATGGACCTGACTGCAAAATATGTAAGAAGTGTAAAACCACATCTAACTGTGACGCAGTTATTTGGAAACACTGGAGCGTTGAGTTCCTTCCTAGGAAACTTTAAGCTGTGCATGGAATAAAAGAATGTAGACATACTATGATTTATCTATTGGTGAGTAATAACAACCTACTCCAAAACTTGGTGGCTTAAAACAGTGATCATTGTTTTGCTCACAGTTAGGGCAGGGCTTCTTCCACAGGTCTTGCCTGGCCTGAGGTCAGATCCTGAAAGTTAAAGCAAGTTAATCTCTATATGGTGCTGCTAAATTCTGCATGAATTTTGTATTCTACTCCATGATTATGCCTTTGTTTTACCATAACATTAATAGTCTAAATTACTTGCCAGTCAAATTTTCTCTTCCAAATCTTTAAGAAAATTGATTCTTCTCAACTCAGAATAATAACTAATCAGCTTAAAATCCTTGGCTGTAAGCAACAGAAACTAAATCTGGCCACTTTAAGAAAAAAGGAGGTTGCTGGAGGATGCGGGGTAGCTCCCAGCATTGACAGTAGAGCTGAAGAACCAGGCCTTAGAATGGATCAGATCCAGGGCAGCCTCCGGGAGTTAGGTAGCAGAAGGACTCAGTGGAGAATGTCCTCAGGGTGCCAGGCTTCATAACTTCTCCAGTTGTTTTTAACCCGTCTCCCTACTGTATTGCTCAGGCTCAGACTGGGTGCTGGCGGGTGCCTTGGTTCCTGCCTCACCAAGAAAGTGCCTGTTGGGCCAGTTGTCACTGGGGACTGGATCCAGGGCTGGGAAAAGCACAAAAGATGTCCACAGTCCAAACATTTGTGGGTCTCTCTGGGGGTTACTTTGTGCATTATCTATCACATTTCATATGTGCAACACTTCTCTCCCTCCCAACCCCATAGCCTCTTAAACCTCAGTTTGAGACCCAGTCTTGTGGCTGCACACCACCAGTTTCTGCTTCAGCTAATCAGCACTTACCTCTCTCTATAAGTGCAGCAGTAAATGTATCTATCCATTTCTTATGTGGTGATCTTCTATAAAACATACATTTCACTTGTGTTTTAGAAGGAAAGCACATGGACTGTCACTGAACCGTTCTTTGGTAACAGAGTCCCTGTTAAGAACGTTTTTACCCAGCGCACAGCGATCCCTTTAGGACACAGTGAGATACGTACTGTTATTCGCCTCTGCACTAAATGTTTCACACTGCCCTGTGTTTGTTTCTCTTCTTGAAGTGTCTAGCTGCTTTTACTGCATCCTTGCTAATACCTTAAACATTTTAGACCTTCCAGATAAGTTGAAGGCTCACCCTACAGTTATATAGCCTTTAGAATATGAGTTAAACCATGCTTCAATCAGTAAAATGTGCGATACAAGGTGATTTTATTCAGAGCATTTTCACATATTTTCCTGTTTTGTACTGTAATATTTTGAAAGCAGAGAAGAGCATATGTCCCCCAATTTTTTATGAGAATATGGATTAGAAAAGGTATACAGTTACCCCTGCTGTATATGACAGTTTGGGCAAGAGGACCCCTGTATGCTTTGACTACTTTGCCTTTGTGGAGGGTGGTGCTAGAATGGTGGTTTACCAACTGCAGCAGCCCTTTTTCTGGTTCTCCAAGGTCCCAGGCTGACCTGGAGACGGTGAACCTATGAGTGCCCTCCGTTTTACTGTGGGGACACTGGTGTGTGGTGAAGGTACCTAATAGTCACCTTGCTCCCTTGCGGCTGTTTTTGTTTACTCTTGCTTTGGAGTCCCAGCATCTTTTTATTTCCCCATAGATAACCAGTCGAGGAGCCGATTTACCCCAGCTCTTCTTCCCATGATTAGCTGGTTTTGAAGTACCTCTTGGAGCCCTTCAGTCTGGCCTTTTTTCCTTCCTCAGGGTGTAATTACCACCTTTGGTGTAGTCACTTGTCCTCCTCCCAACCCCTGGACTCTTCTTTTAAGTGATCTGCTCTGTTTTCTGCTATTCAGATCCAGCACTACGTGAAATTTTGAGAGGAGCCCTTGACCCTTTCATTTAATTAAGGTCTCCAGACTGTGTTCTGTTAACAGTCCGGCTGTATGTTAGGCCCTTTCCCCTCAGCATTAAAGTTTCATTGTCATCTGAACCATTAACATGATCATAATGGCAATATGGTGGTTTTTGTTTGGCCGGATCTTGTAAACTGATAAATCACAAGACTCTTCGTGGCTTTGGAATCTCATTTTAGCATTTAACCCTAGTTTTTAAATTGTCTCTCTTTTTCCAATTTGTTCAGATACTGATTTCTACAACTTCTAAACATACTCTGTTAGCGCTAGTCAAAAATGTAATTTGCCTCATGGTTTCATTTTTGCAAACATTTTGAACCTTTAGAATCCTTGAACTTAATTGTAAAGAGTGCTAGCAGAGTAATGCATTGAAAAAATGTATATTTTTTCATTTCTTTGTATTTTATTCTCTTAAAAAAAAGTTTTAATATACTGAACACAAAAGGAGATTAAATATCCCCTCTTAGCTACTCTTAGTTGCTCTAAGAGGAAATATTTAAAACTCTATTCTCTCCTCCCTCCACTCCTCATCCTGTTGATTATTGTTGTCCTGGTAGTTATAACTATAAATCATTTGGAAATTGAAGTTAGAAAAGAGACCATTTACCATAACATCAGGACAGTTTAAAAGGAATCACTTGTTCAAATTTACTAGCTTCCTGAAGCTAGTAAAGATGTTTATGGTTTCTAAGATTCCTTGTTAATTTCAACCCTACAAGACACTGAATAACACATGTTTAGCCATTATAGATCATGAGAAAGGTAGCTCCTCGAAAAGCTAGTACACACTCTAGGTTTCTGTTTACAACGTAAGTGCCACTGAATTGAAAAATCAGTTGTCACAGTGAACAGCAGTCATGATGCAGTAGCAGGCAGGTTTCTGAGTGTGTCTGTTGCTTTAGCTAACTGCCAGCAATGATCAGCTTGCTTTTCCAGAGCTCTGGTGTCAAGTATTAATCAGCTGTAGACTGGAAAGTGTTTATTGGCTAGCATTTGTGGTGGAAGAAACACCAGTCTGTTTTTTATCTGTAGTCTCTTAGCCATATCATTGCATACGATATCGTCTGTATGGTATTCTTAAAAAAGAAACAGTTCCATTTTTCATCTGTATTAGGAGCACCACAGAGTATGAAAATAGTGAATTTTGAACTTGAATCTAAATTATCTCAGGTTGTGATGCGTCCCAGAAAAAAATTTGCGTGTTAAATGCAATTTCACGTGTTGGTGTTTATGTTGTGAACCAGTTCTTCATTTGAAAACATGGTTCATAAAATGATTGTACTATTGAAAGTCTTAAAATACACAAAAGCCCAGAAATGTCATTTGGATTTTGAGTTTCAATAATTACATAAACTTGATTCTTATGGAAAACTAAAATTCCAGAATCCATATAGGGTTTTTGTTTAATAATTTTTTTCAAGATGGCAGGAATCATAGGTGTTTGTAGAAATTTGGGGAATTTCTCAAATACACAGAAGGACATAGAAATTACTCACATTTCTACTACCTAGAGATACCATTTGATGTGTAGTCACATAGCTGCATAGAGAGTTTTCCAATAAAATGTTCTCTGACATGAACACCTAAGAGTAACAAATATTAGAAATGGATATACGTAGTGAGAACCAAGTTTTGTTCATCCCACTGCATTTCAGTGTTACTCTCAGGCTGAAGAGAGGGGCTTCCCCGCTGGGATGGGCCATGAGAACTATCTTGCTCTTTGGCCAGCCTGTCTTGAGGGGTACCAGAGCATCTTTTCCACAGTCTGTAGTGTATCTGCCTGTCTTTATCTTAGTAATTCTTGCCACCAGTTCTGAATGCCTGCTGGTTGCAGAGGGAGATGTTTGGAGTCTGTTGGAGTGCCTTGTTGACATAAGCCACATGGGTTCTTATCAACCTCTTAGAACAATTCTTTAAATCAACTCTTGATTGATCAAAAGAACGCCCCAGTGTTTAGAAATACAGTAACCTCCAGGCTACTCATGCCAAGTGAAAGCAAGGTGGCATGTTTAGAGGCTCCCAGGTGATTTCAATTAACATCTAACCTCAAATCCAGTCGCCTTGGTAAAAGAAAAATCTGAAGGAGCTCAGAGCAGATTATGGTATAAGCCTATGCCTGTCCTCTCCATTGGAAAAGAAAAGTGCTAATCTGGTCAGATCTGTTAAAGAGACAGGAGAGGCTGAGCAAAGCAGAATGTTCTCATTCTGCTTGTCTTTTGCCTAGTGCAGAAGAAAGATTTATCCTATGAAAGAAGGAAAGGTCACAGGCAGGTGGCTAGTATTCAAGGTGGTTGGCTTGCTTTCTGTGTGCCTTGGCTAGTGGTAAAGCAGATCCTTTGGTCTGAGAAACTAGCAAAGTGAAGTGACACACAGGTCAACTTCCCCAGGCAGTGATACAGCTTCTAGGTATTTGGCGTGAAAATGCAGTGCTGACTTTGATTCCACACCCTCATCGAGAGGAAACCCAGGGAGAAATAGGAGGAAGCAGCATCTCTTTGTAAACATATTATTTTTGACATGCAGCACAGTCCTACCTAGAGAATGGTAAGTGTCACCACTCCATTCTGCCAGCTGTTTTCCAAGAGCACCCTTCCGTGTTCTCCTGCACTGACCAGTTTAAAAGGTGTCATTTCTGCCTGAGAAACATAAGAGCTTACAGGTAGTGCCTGGTGTGAAGGAATTGCTCTGGAAAATGAATAATCTTTGTGATAACTGCTCACATGCAGAGGAGGGAGATTGCTGGTTTTACAATTCTGTGGTTTGAATTCTTAGTTCTGGCAGGAAGTAGTCCAACTCTAATGGTTCAGGACTTGAATGAAGGGGTTATTTTCAGAGAGCGGAAAGAGTTAAGGGTGACAAGAGGTTCCCATCACCCAGAAATGATAACAGCAATGGGAAGCCTTTATCACCGCTAGGTCCAGAGGAGCAACGAGAAGACATAGCATTCATTCCTGGAGTCCAGTGAGGGAGCTGGAGCCAAAGAGGAGGGGCTGTCTGACAGGAGCTATAGTCCCGGAGGGATTTAGTCACTGCCAGAAAATGCATCCCAGACTAGGGAGGGAAGCGAGAAGCAATACTCCCCTCCCCCACATTCTTTCCTCCTCCTTTGATCTCCTTCCAGTGCCTTCTATTGGCCAAACCCACCTGGAAGCCTGTCTGCATGAACCCAGTGATGCTACCCTTAGAGGTCAGCCTTTGGGGCACAGAGCAAGGTCAGAATGGTGGAAAATTTGTCTGGGGAAGGAAAAAGGATCAAAGAGAAAATTACTAGCACACTCTAGTAGCATATTCATAATCCCAGTTTCATCATTTTATCGTATCATCCTCATCCCCCGAAATCCCAAAATAAACCCTCAAGTATATGGACTATTGATTATGACTCAGTTCTGTCTTTTAATATAAATAGCCTAAACAGTTACCCTACCCTTATTAGAGTAATTAAATATTCAGAGAGAGAATCTGAACAATTTTCAGAAGAACTGGAAAATCACTGAAAGACCTTCTGTTGGGGCATTTTGTTCTTGGTTAAAATTAAACTAAGATTTTTTTTTTTTTTTAATGCATGTGAACTGTACAAGTGATTTATCCTGAAATATAAGAATTGTACTTTTAATCACACAGTAACAGAATGGATTTTTGATATTAAAATTATGCTTCAAAAGGAAAGCATAACTTTTTTTTTCTTTTTTTAAGTCCTTGGCAATTATCCCTTCAGGTCTATTTCCCTAAGGTAGGATGAAGATTCTTACTCAGGCAATCGAGAAATGTCAGAGGAAATTTTTGGCTGTTAAAAGAGGATCTGTTTCAATCCATAACTGTTGATCATATGGCTTTGAGAGATAGAAAAATAAATAAGATATTTATTCCGCTTTCCAGAAACTTATGGCCAGACAATGAAAAGAGATCCATACCCATTTATGATAATCAGCAATAAGAACTTTAATAGAAGCATCAGCTGTGAAATTAGAAAGAGGGAGAAATGGTTTGTCTTTACCAAAGATTCTCTCATATGGCTCACAAATGTTTATCAGAAGTATATTTGCTGTGACCTAGAAGTACAGGCCATAAAAAGATACCAAATGACCATGACATCAAGGAGCTGGGGTTAGAATAAACATTTTACTACTGTTTCATTACAGGCAGCCAATCTTTTGGTGCCTTCCCATTGCTTCAGTGATGGATGACATCCAGTATCCTTACCATGTTCTGCTGTGGTCCTCTGATCTCGCCCCGCCTGCCTCGCCAGCCTTTGCAGGTGCTCTGGCATCTTAGTTCCTCAAATATGCTTTAGAATCTTGTCTCTTGCCACCTCTTCATTTCATGGAAGCTTTCTCTGACCTTCCAGACGAATTCCAGGGATCTTATTACATGGGGTCAAACCCATTTGTATTCAGGCCCCCTGCTCTTACTCCTTCAAGCACCTTTCCACTTGTGTAAAGGTTTGGTGGCTGTCTTCCCTACCAGGAGGTAAGCATCAAGAGCAGGTACCTGTCCGTCTGTTTCACAGTTATACTCTTATCGCCAGCCATGGTGCTTCAAATTGATGCTCAGCAGAGTTGGAAGGAAAAAGAACTGGTTTCAAGCCTGCCCCCTACCATTCACCAGCTTTCTGACCTTTGGTGTTTCACAACTCGGAGCCTCGATTGCTGATCTGTAGCACGGGAACAGTGGTGATGGTGACACTTTGTCTGTGCCAGGCACTGCACGTTACTGCTCTCATGTCCATTAATCCCCAGTCGGGAGAGGTGAACTCACTTGCTTGAGGTCACACAGTTTGTAAGTAGAAACCGGATTTAAATCCTGGTCTGATTTCTAAAACTGATTGCTCTTCTCCATGCCTATGACTGTCCTAGCAGTAATTCCAGGAGGCAGGAGCCCTGGATACTAAGTAGCTGGGATGCTGACATCAGTGAGGAAGCCAGCTGGAGTGCTTTTACACCAGTTTAGGGAATCAGTAGTGGGATTAGCTCCATTTGGATGAAGAGGTAGTGACTTCTGAACTGAGCCCCAAAGAAGCTAGCTGGATACAGAAGCAGGCCTGCAGTGTGAACGCTCTGAGGCCATCTCTGGGACTGAAGAGTGAATAGCCTTGCAAGCTGGGCGGGGGAGCGGCTTTCTGTAAAATGCTGTAGGGAGACTTCACTGGGTTTTCCTTATTAACTACATTTTGGAAGCAGCAAGTCTCAGTTTGGAGTTCTTTTGAGGGTAGAAGTGTTGGAAGCCCTCTCACTTTGGATCTCTGTAGCAAAGATACATTTTAGCTGATTCTTTCATTCCACTGTAGCACCCAGCGCAACAGTGTTTGAAAAGGGTAAGGGACAGACGTTTATGTTCAGTTGTTTGTTATCATACTGTTGTTGTTTGTTCTGTTGGTTTTTTTGTAAGAGTAGGTTGCCTAGCCCAGATGCATGGCACCCATACATGAGTTCCTTCACCTCTCTAGCCTCAGTTTCTCATTTGGAAATTGTTCTGTTGCTAAGTAGTATCTGACTTTTTGGAATTAGGGACAGTTAAAATAACTCTTTCATAGGCCTGTTGTGCTACATCTACATAGCATCTGGCACAAAATAAGCTTTCAGGAAATGTTAGCTGTGATTGTTGTTAATATTTCCTGTCATTCTGGTCCATGCCTCTTGGATGAATGGGCATTGTTTATTTATCAAAGACAGGTTAACTGGGGAATAGGGAATTGACTTTTTTTTTTTTAAGATTACGATTTTAGGGTTTACAAAGATAGTAAAAATCGGCAATGAAAACAGGTAATGGAATACTTCAGCTGGGCAGGTCTACTGTGTTTCTTAGACGCGAGTATGATGAAACGTGAAGCGTGAACACGAGCCAGTTCTTCCAGAATCTATCGTGTGAGCTTGGGCTCTGCTTCCCATGCATTCTCCTTGAGAAGTAGGTTTGATTATATCTGTTTTACAGATGGGAAGTTGTAATCTTTTCTAAGATGTTATCAGACAACTGCAGAAGTAGACGCTAAGCCATGTGCCTTCCAAACCATTTTGCACCTTCAGTATTGTCAAGGCCTGACTTATTTTTCAACAGCTTCAGCAGCGCAGCTGAGAGGGAATAGTGGGAACAGAGCTCTTAATTTTTTTTTTAATCCATTGGATTAATTGGAAGCACTAGGCATATTAGGCTGTGTAGTGCACAGAAGAGGCTCAAGAAATGTTTACTGAATATAAATCTTAATCAGATAGAGTGAGAAAACAATGACAGAGAAAAATCAGTATTAGGTCCTGGTACCAATCTATTTTCTATTTAAAAAAGAGGAGGAGGGGGAGTGAGGTCACCAAAGATTTTATTCACATAGTCTGTTTACACAGACTGATGGTTGGAGTCAGAGGTGAAGAATTTTTCTGTGTGTGTTGCATGGGATTAACTCCAGTTTGCGTGGTTCAGTTTTCAATGGATATATGTTTGCTTCCCACTAGGTGTCCCCACTGCAGAGTTCCTGGCTCTGTCCTTGTGTTCCACTGATTAGTCTCAACGAAGATAAACTAAGTGTAACATTAAAGTATTCAGACCATAAATAGGAAGGTGTAGCTGCTGTCATAGGTCATCATCAATGTATTTCATAGCTAGATCTGATATTTGTGTTTTCCTTTAGCTCAGGTAATTAAGAGCTCACATGAAGGAAGTAGCATTTAATGGTAATAAGGGCGAAAAGGAGGAGACCTTGCATAGAACAGAAAGCATGCCACATTTAATTCTAGATTTTTGTTCCCTGCCCCCAACCATGGAAAACAAACAACTCTATTCTCTTTCTTTCTCCACTTCTCCCAGCCCCCAGAAACTTCATTATAATAAGTCATTTATTGTCATATCAAACCTGAAAGTTTGGCCCGTCAGAAGGCAGTTTGATTACTAAGCATCCTCTTCATGATTTAGCATGTTATGCCGCAAAATGAAGGTATTAATATTTAATGAGATAATTGTGTTAATTTACTGTACAAGTAGTTCATGTAGAAATTTAGAAGTGTCAAACTTGAACAGAGTTTGATAAGCCCCAATTCCCTGATCTTGATTTCTAATACCGTTTTCCAATAAAAGGAACCAGACATAATTCTACAGCTGGGGAAGGTAATAAGCAAGATGAGCCTGGAGCATATTTTAATGCCAGAAAGCAAGGAGTAACAAAAAACCCACACAGATGCATAACACACATTGATGGGGTATGTCAAAGGGACACAGGAGCCTAAAAGGGCTGCCGGTGGTCACAGCTGGGATGATTGAACTAAATAATAGTTTTAAATTGTAACTCAAGATATAAAATAAATATAAATAAGATATACAATATACATATACTACATTCTAGTAAAATATATAAATAATAAGTAATATAGCAAAATAATAATATATAGCAAAATAATAATATAAAACACATACCTTTAAGTCTATACTGATACAAATAAATGACTGAATAATAAGCAAATGAGAGAGACTAAATTTTCGATATGGAAGAGTTCCAAACAATTTTTGTCAATAATCTCCAGAAAGGAAGTGAAGCATAACTGCCCATCCCGTAAATGTGGGCTTTGCACAGTGACTTCCTTCCCCAGAATACAGTATGGAAAAGAGGGGGGGAACCTTTACAGTAGAGAAACCTGACAGATATTACATCTGGCAAATGATGAAGTTAACACAACCAGTGACAAATGAACACTTGATGTGAAGTAATGAGGGTTGCACTTCAGCTCTGTGGTCTGCCTCCCCCAATTCAATAATCTCATTATAATTGTGAGAAAAACACTGGACAAGCAATTCAACTCTTTCTCCAAAGTACTTCACCAATAGTCCTCAAAACTTTTGTCAAGGTTATCAGAAACGGAAAGTCTGAGAAACTGTCACAGTCTAGAGGAGTACAGGAAACGGGACAACTGAATGTAATGTCATATGGATGGGATCCTGGAGCAGGTAAAGGGCATTAGGCAAGAACTAAGGGAATCTGAATGAAATATGGACTTCAGTTAATAATAATGTGTCAATATTGATGCATTCGTTGTGACAAATGTGACGGTAAGAGATGAACGATGGGGAAACGGGCTGTGGGGGTATATAGGGATTCTCTGTTTAGTCTTTACAACTTCTCTGTAAATTTAAAATCACTCTAAAATTAATAGTTTCTTTTTTTATAAAAAAGGGTGTTGCAAAGATGTATCTATGGTTCAAGTTTAATTTTCATCATGCTGGGCCCCTGAAGTAAATGAAACAGCCTATAGTGTCCTAGGCTGATCAGAGTGGAAAGTGGAGCAACTTCCTTGCTGTCGTCGTGTGAAGCCATGACAGTTTGTTTGCAGAATCAGAGAATGAAATATTTCTAAATGTTCTCTTGTGGAATTTCCTACCGACATGACTTTTTTCCCCCTTTGCTTCTGCCCAGTAGCAGTCCCTTGAGTGGCATTTGCTGTCCTAGTTAATCAGAGGGTAGGAGAAATGAAAAACTCTCCTCTTCCCCCTCCTACGAAGTTTCAATGGGCACTGGAAATGTAGGTCAAATTGCATCACTGTAGGAAGGAGCGAACAGGAAGGTATTTATGAAGCGCTGCCAACCTCTCTTTAGATTCCGAGTCATGATGAACCAGTGTTGAGCCAGCTTAGGTGTGAGATACAGGGAATCAGGGAGTCGTGTTTTTGATGTAGTCCCAGAATGTTACATTTTAATCGGTGATAAAAAGATCCCTGTCTAAAGCCCTAGTGAAAATAACTGACAGTGGCTTCGTTTAATTTGCATCTCCCACCTTCTGAAATTCTTTTTGTCTCTTATTTATTATCAGCATATTGCAGCAATTTATATTAATTTAGCCAGAGAGATGTTTGAATTGTAGAAATGATTGCCTTGTGTACATAAAAAATAAATTTCATATTTCATAATCACATACGTCTAAGAATACATTTTGCAAATTACATATAATCATATGCTCAATAGGATCTTGATTAGCATACAGAAATCACAAAATAGGTTAATAAGTTATATTTGAAGTATTATATTTGATGGCGCTCGCTCTCTTTTTTTTTTTGGTGGCAGAATCTTACAGATTTTAAAAAAAGTCTTTAAATACATGTCCTTATTTTTTATATATTGTATACCACCTATATTGTAAGATATCTGGATGTTGACTGTCAGCGTGGTTCATGTTACTGACATTGACCTGAACAATAAGCATCCTGACAGCAACATCAATTCTAAAACCTACTCTATTGTCACTCTTTCCTAGGTTTTGTCAAGATAATCGGTAGTTCATTTGTATATAGAATGGAAAATTAAATGATGAAATATATTTGCATAGGCTTGGGCGTTATTTAATCTTTTAAGATGAATAAATTGCTCTATGAAATAGATTTAACTCCGACATTTAACTTTTTTTTTAAACAACTTTTATTTATTTTTTCACTGTGCTGGGTCTTCATTGCTGTGAGGACTTTGCTTCAGTTGGGATGAGCGGGGGCTACTCTTTGCTGCAGTGCACAGACTTCTCACTGTGGGGGCTTCTCTTGTTGCGGACCACGGACTCTAGGGCTTTTGGGCTTCAGTAGTTGCGGCTCCTGGCTGTAGAGCACAGACTTGATAGTTGTGGCTCACGGGCTTAGCAGTATGGGGGATCTTCCTGGATCAGGGATCAAACCCATGTCCCCTGCATTGGCAGGTGGGTTCTTTATTGCTGAACCACCAAGGAAGCTCTAGCTATTTTTCTTGTTTGTTTTAACTTGTAACTTTGAAATAATTCAAGATTCACAGGAAACTGTGAAGGTAGTACAGAGAGGTCCTGGTTGCTCTCCACCCAATTTCTCCCATTGATTACATCTTATCTAACTATAGTATGGTAGCAAAACCAGGAAATTGACATTGGTGTATAAAGTATGGGTATAGTTCTATGCTGGTTTATCCCGTGCAGAAGCATGTAACCACTGTAGTGATCAAGGTATGAAACTGTCCCATCACTGCAGAAATCTCCTTGTTCTACTTCTTTACAGTCACAGTCATTCCTGTTATCCTCACAATCACTAACTCCTAGCAACCACTAATCTGTTCTTCAACTCTATAATTTTGTCATTTTGGGAATGTTACATATATGATCTTTTGAGACTGTTTTTTTTTTTGGTCAGTTTTTTTTTTTTTATGCTTATAACTTTTATGGTTTCTTTTTTTTTTTTTTTGGTTAATTTATTTATTTTAATTGGAGACTAATTACTTTACAATATTGTGGTAGTTTTTGCCATACATTGACATGAGTCAGCCAGGGTGTACATGTGTCCCCCATCCTGAACCCCCCTCCCACCTCCCTCCCCATCCCATCCCTCTGGGTTGTCCCTGTGCACCAGCTTTGAGTGCCCTGTTTTCATACGTCAAACCTGGACTGGTGATCTATTTCACATACAGTAATATACATGTTTCAATGCTCTTCACTCAAATCATCCCACCCTCGCCTTCTCCCAGAGTCCAAAAGTCTGTTCTTTATATCTGTATCTCTTTTGCTGTCTCGCATATAGGGTCATTGTTACCATCTTTCTAAATTCCATATATATGTGTTAATATACTGTATTGGTGTTTTTCTTTCTGTAGGTCAGTATTTTAAAAATAATTTTATTTTAAAAAGAATATATATGTTAAACGTCTGAGCGACTTCACTTTCACTTTTCATTTTCATGCATTGGAGAAGGAAAGGGCAACCCACTCCAGTGTTCTTGCCTGGAGAATCCTAGGGACGGAGGAGCCTGGTGGGCTGCTGTCTATGGAGTCGCACAGAGTCGGACGTGACTGAAGCGACTTAGCAGCAGCAGCAGCAGTTAAACGTCTTAAAGAAATATTTATTTTTAAAACAACTTGTGGGCTTCCCTCGTGGCTCAGCTGAGAATCTGCGTGCAATGCGAGAGACCTGAGTTCAATCCCTGGATTGGGAAGATCTCCTGGAGAAGGGAAAGGCTACCCACTCTAGTATTCTGGCCTGGAGAATTCCATGAACTGTATAGTTCATGGCGTCACAAAGAGTCAGACAAAAAAAATTGACAAAAATAAAATAAAACAACTTGTTATCCAGAGTTTGATTCATGAATTTTCAAACCTGTGTTTTTCTAGCTTGGATGTTCTATGCTCTGTGTTGCTATATTTGAACAGCGGCTAAAGTCGCATGTGCCGACCTAATAGCTGATTATAGCATTAACCTTATTGCCTACTGTTAAGGACGATACCGTGAAGTTAAAGGGAAAATTACCCTGGGAAAAGCCAATTCCATTGACAAAGTAAATACTACAGTTGATTACTGAGCGAGAGTAAGAAGCCCAAATATATACTTTAATTGTACCAAATAAAGTAAGTGACCCGCATCTGTATTCCATTTGATCCTGAAAGAACTCTTTAAAGGAGAGAGATTTTTTGGAACAGCATATTTAAATGAACAACAGTTGAACTCTTCACATTAATTAACTAATGTAAAGATTGTTGTACAGGATTTTACTGTATGTGGTTAATGTGAGACGTCATCATAAGAAAGTCTGTGTCTGCATGATGTTAATAAGATTTTTTGGAAATGGACTCCTATGGGTGAGTGAAGGTGGGAACAAACAGCCTCAGAAGGAAGAAATCTTCCTCAGATGCCAGTGTGTTGTTTTCTAACAAAATGTAAAAAAAAAAAAAACACCTCTGGGAGCTGTAGGAGGACAGCTTAGTGTTTGGCTACAGCTAACCATACCATGGCTCTAAGGAGCCCAACGTGGGGACTTACAGAACTGTAATTGAGCAAATAGAAGGTGGGTCCCAGGGCACCATTCTGAGCTCACCCTTGGTGAAGGAGTGAGCCTTGCTCCTTGGCTTGCGTAGAGGTCCTGCTCCTGGACAGATATTTACAAATGGGATACTCATGTAACTGGCATTTGGTCTCCATTTGACTATAGCTCCTGGCATTTTAGACAGTCTTCCTCCCAGATAGGAAAATATCCTTTGTAATTAAAATCAGCCTCTATTTACTGACGTTTTTCTTTTTTTCTTTTTTCCTTCAAGCAGCATATGACCCTACTTAAAGTAGCTGTTAGGATGGAAGAGAAGGGAACAATCATTTCTTGACCATTGAATATATGCCAGCCACTGTGCTATGTATGTACAGTCACATATGGAATTACAGTATGGAGAAACTGCATTCATGACACTCAGTAAGTGACAGGTCTGAAATAAGCAGCGTACTAGGTAACTCTTCAGAGCATATAGGCCTGTTTTCTTGGTCAGGTACATTTAAGAGGCAGTGGCCTGAAATACTATATATATAAATATATAAAAAATGTCATATATATATATATGAAACTTCATATATATATATAACTTCATATATATATATATATATATAAAATATATATCCACTCCAGTATTCTTGCCTGGAGCATGGATAGAGGAGTCTCGCGAGCTACATTCCGTGGGTCACAAAGAATCAGACACGACTAACACTTTCACTTTTTCACTTTCACACACATTGTATAGAGAGATAATTTAAAGAATATATATCTATTAATTAACTTAAATATTTATACAAAGTATGAAGTAATACAGAATTTAAAGATGTAAGATCTCACCTTCCTGTTAGCAGTTTTCTATCCAGGTGAGGAAAATAAATTATAAGTACAAGAAAAACCAACTAAGTACAGGAGTGAAAATTACTTAACCTATCAATACAATGTGTATAATAAGGCAATCTATAATTAATTACTTAATAAATCTTTCAGATTGTAAGTGCTGTAATTGTTCAGAGGTAATGATTATTCATCTCTGACCCTTGATTTTGTTACCTGTAACATGCATATGATACCTATGTCATAGTGAGAAATAAATAAAACAGGCATGTATTGCTCATTACTTAATGTGTGAAAGTGGTCATTGCTGTTTTATCTGACTCTTTGCGACCCCGTGGACTATAGTCTGCCAGGCTCCTCTGTCCATGGAATTCTCCAGGCTGGGGTACTAGAGTGGGTAGCCATTCCACTCCAGGGGATCTTCCCCACCCGGAAATCAAACCTGGGTCTCCTGCATTGCAGGCATATTCTTTACCATCTGAGCCACCAAGAAAGCCCATTACTTAGTGTACTTTAAATAAATTGTAGCTGTGCCATTGGCAAGGAAAATGCTGATGATGTAGTGACAACAATAATACTGTATCAGTGTAGGTTGACTGCTGTCACTACCCAAGACCTCGGTAGTTTAACACGATCCATGTTTATTTCTCACCCAAGTCACAGCTCTGTGTGTGTTGGCAAGGAGGCTGTCACTTTCCCGGTCACTCGGGGGTGAGATTTTGTGGCTTTGCTCACTTCTTGGTGCTTGGAACCCTCTCCATTTGACCAGCAGAGGGTATGAGAGATTGAGGATTAAGAAAAGGAGGTTTCTATGGGCCAAGCCTAGAAGTGGCATCCAACATTTCTGTTCACGTTTTAGGACTCAGTCATATGGTTATACCTTACTACAACGCGTATTGGGAAATTTAGTCTAACTGTGTGCTCAGGAGGAGGAGAATGTGAGTATAGGTGAGCATTGGCAATCTATCATAGATAATAATTAGAGGAGCTTAATAGAAGAGGAGGGATTTTTTTTCTGGATCTTTTAAAGAGAGATTTGTAATAGACTATTCAGCCTGCCTTTAGGTAGCATTATTTCAAGAGGAAGGATAGAACTTAAAAAGCCTGCAAGCATTGTTCATAAAAATTACGCTTTTGTCCCATTAGCCACTGCCTTTATTGTAGGCCATTTTGTAGTGACCTTGGACAAGCCATCTAACCATTTTAGACTCCTATTTCCTTCCATATTAATATTGTCCATAGGACTGCAGTGAAAATCAAATAAGACTAGGCCTGGCAGATACTTAGCACTGAGTCTAGCCCAGAGTAAACACTCAATGAAAGTTATTATTGATAATGTTAATATGTATGACCCCAGAACTAAATAGCTGCTAGCTGTTCATTTATCTTTCCTAAAGGACCACCTCGAGTAGCAAAGAATGACTTGACTTGAGTTTATTTACATGAAGTTTAGAATTCTGGAACCCCAGTTTGGTAATAGGAGATTAATGTTCCCCTGGCAGAATATTAGAGGAGAAACCCTCTCTGTCTCCCCAGGCTTGCATCCTTCCATTTGACTTCACAGACTTTTTATTCCTCTCAGAAGAGGATAACAGGAGTATTGGGCTGTAATTTATTCCTCCTCCCTCCTTCCCAGATCTTCCTCAGCTCTATTGTGAATTTGTCTGGGAAGAGTGAGGTTAATGTCAGAAGAGCTACTTTTTGCTCAGGCCTGATGGCAAGTTCTTAGCAAGAGAAGAACATCCCTCCCAGGTCCGTGTTACTTTCAGTGGAGGGATAATTGTCAGAGCTTGTGGTTCCATTTAACCCAGTTCTATTCAGCAGGTATTTATTAACAGCCCTGGGGAAACAAGATTGAAATGTTGCAGACCTTGCCTCTAAGAAACCCCCTTAGGGAGGTGAGTTTCTTGAAAGGTAAGAAGAAAGGAATTCTAGGTGGCGGGAAGAGCAGGTCTAGAAGAATAGAGGTGGGAAGGGATGACACAGGCTCACCTCATGGATGCACCTGCCTCAGGTCTGCCCCTTGTTGGCCTCTCCTCACAAGCCTCAGTTTTCTCTCTGTTAAAGGAGTAGAGTAAAAGTTCCAACATCATAGACCTGGGAGGATCAAGTTAGATGACACACATAAGTGTTACTTGCTCAGTCGTGTCCAGTTCTTGCCTGCCAGAGTCCTCTGTCCATGAAATTCTCCAGGCAAGAATACTGGGGTGAGTAGCCATTTCCTTCCACAGGGGAATCTTCCCAACCCAGGGATTGAACCCAGGTCCTCCCGCATTACAGGCAGATTCTTTACCATCTGAGCTACCAGGGAAGTTAATGATGTGTTAATAGTACTGGGCACAAGGTAAGTGCTTAGTACATGACAGCTGCTACTATTGTTACTGTTTTTGTGTGCTTCTGTAAATCAACCTGTAAACCCACTGACTTGACCAAGGATTTTTCACAGACAAATTAGGGCACTGGGAATTCTATTACACTTTTGGTTCTCTCTTAGGGCTCTGGTAAAATAGTGTACTGTAGTCACCATTGATGGAAAAATGGCCTGCTGACGCCTGAGCTAAAAGGATAGAGAATCCAGTATATCTCAGAGAGGTCTGGGAGAGTTGGGACTTGAGATGGAAGAGCCATGAGACCTGAAAGGGCAAAGGGAATGAGGAATGACTATGTTGAACCCTTTGGGGAAGAAAGAGGCTGAATGTGGGTGTATAGATAGAAGCTGTCAGAAAACAGAGGGTCCTTTAAAAATGTTAAGACTCCACATAAAGAGTTTCATGGAAGGTCAGGAAAGCCCACAACTGACTGCAGGGCACTAAGATGTATCCTTGAAACCTAGGCAGAGGTGCTGCAGTTCTTCCTAGCAAGTGGCTTCAGCTCCTCCTTTACCAGTTCTGTTTTCAGGCTGTTTTGGTGTTCACTGGAGTGAGCCTTAGTGAGTCCCTGTGGCTCAGGAGTTACAGAAACTTGACGGTGTCCATGGGGGATTGGGTCCAGGATTGCATTGTGGACCATCCAGTCCCATGGTATCCACTGGCTCTGCATCCACAATTTCAGCTGCAGATTGTAAACACAGTGTCGGATCAGATCAGTGATGGTGGAATCCATGGATGAGGAACCTGCGGATGAGACAGTCAACTGTGTAGAGTTTCATTCTTAAATTTGTTTTGCCAGGGAGAAAACTGGTCAGGGTGAAAGCGAGGTGGAGCTTGGGTCGGAGGACAGCTGCTGCTGCTGCTAAGTCGCTTCAGTCGTGTCCGACTCTGTGTGACCCCGTAGATGGCAGCCTACCAGGCTCCCCCGTCCCTGGGATTCTCCAGGCAAGAACACTGGAGTGGGTTGCCATTTCCTTCTCCAATGCATGAAAGTGAAAGGTGAAAGTGAAGTCGCTCAGTCGTGTCCGACTCTTCACTACCCCATGGACTGCAGCCTCCCAGGCTCCTCCGTCCATGGGATTTTCTAGGCAAGACTACTGGAGTGGGGTGCCATTGCCTTCTCTGAGTAAGTAAACTAAGTACCCCATTTAAATCATGTTTTTGGAGAATATGCCCACAGTTGACAAACAGCTTTAAAATTTTTGGTTTATGGTTTTTCAATCGGGAGACAGGAAAGCAACAAACGCTCAGAGTCACAAGCTTGGCTTCTGACAGGGGACAAGCCTGGAAGGAAAATCAGTGATGTAGCCAAGCTGCGTACTTTGGGAGGTAGATGCTCAGTGACAAGAGGCAGCCCATGACATGGCATCGCCCCATGCAGGAGAGCTAGCCTTAGTAGCCACGTTTTTGGAAGAGAAAGTAGAAATATGGAATTTTAAGTGGATTTCCCCACTTTTTAAATATTACCAACAAATACCTCCCCACCCTTTTCCTGTAAGATCACTAAACAGACAGACAAAACAGTGAACTATTTTAGGCCCATGGTCTTTGGAGTGAGAGTTGAAGAATGGAGAGAAGAACGTGTAACCTAGCAGGCGGCTCAGATTCATACACTCCTGGATCCTGTGCTTTCGGGGCACATCACTGGGCACAGGGCACAGGGCACATGCTCCACACGTTTTCACTGAATAAATAAACCTGCTGGGGTAGCCCTCTGCTGAGACATGGAGAGTGAGGAGTCGGCCTTCCCTCACCTCCAGCTTAGAAGAGAGAATCAAATCAGAACCTTTGTGGTCCTCCTTGTGGGCCTGCTTTTGCAGCCCTTTCTCTTCTCTTTCACAGCCTCTCTGCAAGCACCTGGGGCACATTCTTACTCTAAAGCTCCAGAGTTTGCCTGGAAGTGAAGAAAATTTAAGAAATAAAAAGAAAGTGTATACTGTCATGCTTAAAAACAGGTCCAACTCAGTGTAGCGTGTATTTCCTTTCCTCTATCAAGGTTAGTGCAGTTTTGCTTAATTTTGATAGACTCAATTATATAACAAGAAGTGATCCAGATTATGGCTTAAATTGCAACAAGGCTCTCAGAGTCTTAAAAGGACATAGAAATGTTACTCCTAGAAAATGAGTTCTTTTCTTTAAAACTGATAAGATGCTGCCCATGTAACAGTGTGGGCTTTTTGCTATTTAAAGTTAATGAGAAGACTTTTCTGAACCCTTGGGCATTCCACAGGATCCTCTTTTATATAAAATTCTGCTGGATATCTGCCCATTTATTTATTTCGTAGTACAAACATATTACTGTCTTTTCTGCAAGATTATTTTTGTTGCAGTTATCAGAAATCAATTCCAAAAATTTAAGCTCAGGTTAGGGGGCCATTTACCCTGCAGGTCCAGGGGATTCTTAGAATGCTACAGAGGATGTGCTTGGATCCTCTGGGAGACTATATGTGGGACAAGAAAGCCCTGGAACCCCTTGGGCAGAAACCAGTTCCTTTTTTGTCCTCGGGGGTTCCAGGGCCTCCTGGGGCTGGTTTACTCTGAGCAGCATCTTCACACATCAGTCTGCTCACTGGTCTTTTCCTAAACACTGAGAGCACATGGGGGAGCTTGCAGCATAAACCAGAATAGACCCTGTTCATCCCAGTTTCTAGTTCTCAGGAGAACGAATTGAATGTCTTAGTTTGGATCATGTGTCCAACTTTGGCCAAAACAAGAGGAGTTTGGAGTCCCATAGTACGAACATGACTTGGCATTGGGAAATATGGTGCTTACAGAATCACCATGGGCTCAACAGCCACTCTAGACAAAAGGCATCGTCTACAATCTCCATCCCCACCCTCCAACCAAAAGAAAAAGAAAGTAAATATATGCCTCTCAGGACTTTGGAGAACATTCAAATTATGTCTTTTCTTCTTGTTTCATCTCCTCTCCCACCTGTAATGGGCTGTCACTTTTAGAAAATCTTTAAAAATTATATTTATTGAATGCTTGTTATGTAATAGGTGGTGAATGAGTAAAAGCTATCAAGTTTTATGTTTCTATTGTTCGGAAATATTCTCCAGTCTTCCTTTTAAATTATCTCTCTTTCTCTTTGCAAAACAAAATAAAGCGGCTGTTTAGACAGTTTGGTGTACTGAAAAGGGAACTAAATAGCACCAAAGGCCTCCGTTCTGGTTCCAGTTTCAAACCATTTATTTGCTGGGTAATCTTGAGCAAATTATGACCTCTCCGTTTGTTTCCTCAGTAGTAAAATGGAGATCATAATAACAGCTCTCTTGAACACAGTGTTATTGTGAAGATAAAGTGAAAGAACATATACAAACGTGATAGTTTTTTTTTTTCTTTTTTCCTATTGAAGAAAGATTTCTGACCCCTATTCTGAGAAAAGTTACTATTTTTAAATGCTTATTTTTAGTAGCTGCCACTACCATTTTTTCTCCAAGAATAGGGTTTCTCTTAAAGCATTTTTACAGTATTCAGGCTAGTAAATGGTGAATTCTTTTAAAGGCAAACACTATCTTGGGGGAGATTTTACAGCACTCAAGATCTGATGACTTCCTTGAATACTTGGAGATCTAGATGAAGTATCCTGATGGAAAATTGAAAGCTAGCTTGACCTGGAGAAGTAAGGTCAAGCACATACGATGCCACTGTTATTCTGTCTGCGTCTCCAGCCTACCTTGAGGGAATAACCATTGGGGAGGTGGCTAGTGGCTGCTTCTGTCCTGGGAATTTGTAGGTTCCCTTGGAGTGATTTGGCATAGCTGTAAAATTTGGCATAGCTGTTTAGGATGCAAAGAAATGAATTTTGGCTCAGGACACACATGTTAAACAGGATAGTGGCTTTTATTGGAAATAGGACAGAAAAGAAACACTAAAATAGAAATCAGAGAAAAATTTTTAAAAGGTATGAGACTGGGATGCAATTAGAAATCTGAGAAACAGCTGGCTTATAAAGATTGTAGGAATGATTACATTGCTGAATAATATTCTGTGAGTGAATAAAACAGTTTAAAAAGGGAGAGGGGAGGGATATGATCCAGGAGCAACTTAAAAGCCAATAAAGGTAATTACGAATAAATGTTCAAACATGGCATAGAATTTCAGCCACTGAGTTTTGCAGAAGCTTTATTAGCACCTCAAACCTTAGAAATATTTGGCTTGCCATCTTCGAATGTATGATAATAAATATGAGTTGAGGAAAGCAGTATTCCTGCCTCCCGACCTTGATGAATAGCCAGTGAGGATTATAGGAAGAGAAGTGTATTTGCTCGTGAATTTTTCATATGAAAGCAGCCTGCCTTGTGCTTTATACTTGAGCAGCACCTGTGCCGTAGTTGTGTCGTTGCCCATATTTGCTGTTCCTTCTCTCCTGCTGCCTGTCAGTCTTGACACCAGCTTAATTTCTAACTCTGGCTTGTTAATCTCCGGTCCCTTGATTCTGTACCTCAATGCCCCCCCACCCCCCGCGCTCCCAAATTAATTTGAATAGTACCCACATTCTACTTTAAATGTGCATGTATGCAAGTACAAAAATACATAGATAAGGGAGTGGGTTTGTGTGTGTGTGTGTGCTTTTTAGAAAGATGGTTTAACTGAGCTCTTGTTTCCTGTCCGTACTATTATAAATTGCTTTTATAAACTGCTGAATGATAAAGGACAGAGAGAGCTCTCCAAATAATATTCTCACTCAGTATGTTGTGTGTGTGTGTGTTTAAATCTGTGATTCTGACAGGTTTCATAGGAGCAGGCTTCCTGAATAGCCATTTTAAAAATTAAGTGAAAACTCATTAGTGGCAAATTACACACAATGATTTTAAGCCCCAGGAGGCTGACTCTATGTACATATTGAGTAGTCATTTGTTCTTAGTTTATTGTGTAAATATAGCCAATTAAATTCTTTGTAAAAAAAAATTGAATTGAGTTTGTTGTAAAACTGGTACAGTGCCTCGCATTTTAACACTTTGACATTTTAAAGCACATATCATAATGTGGGGACACTGGCAGCTAATGAGACTAGATTTCTGATTCATTTTATCCTTTGTTTCATCGCTTTGCCTGTTTTCTTTCTTTTTTTTTTTTGTAGGTCTGAACAAAATTAAGAAGAAAGAGCTGCTACAATCACAGCAGATGAAGATCCACTAGTAAATTGATCAAGATTTTTGGCCAGCCCTCCAAAGAAAAGGTAACTTGCTCTTTCACCATCAGATCAGATCAATCGCTCAGTCGTGTCAGACTCTGTGACCCCATGATTTGCAGCACGCCAGGCCTCCCTGTCCATCACCAACTCCCGGAGTTCACTGAAACTCACCATAGCAGGGCTGAATACTGCAGTGCGTCTGATTATAAGAGTTTTAGTTCTACCAAAGGATGGTAATTTTTAAAATTTAAGGTATCTGAGTAAGATCTTCAATTTTAAGCATAACCCCAAATATGATCATATTAATGTGAAATGATAGTGAATTTTAGAGTACAGTATTTTTAGATGTTTGTCAGATTAAAATCTTCAAAATAACCCTCCCTCCCCCAAATTCAGTGAAATTTTTGGAATACTTTGGAGATAGGAAATCCACACCCCCCCCACCCCCATCTATAGCCACCTTTTCCTGTGAAGCTGTCTAAAGATGTGCTCTTGTATTTTGTCCTGTTTCACTTTGCCAAACTCCTGTTTTCTTCTCTCTACAAGCAATGTAGACCCAGCTGCCCAGGGCAGGGGAGAGTTTAAGGAAATTGTAAAATAGGCAGGAGGACTTCAGGCGCACTTCCTGGGCCCAGGGCCTTTGCCCAGCCTGCCAGAAAGCTCTCTGCTCGTGAGCAGTCCCAGATCTTCACAGAGATAGCAGCCACCGTTGATTGAGTTTCTCACTACACGATTGTGATTTTCCTCTAACTATCTGGGGAGGAAGGTGGTAAGTTTCAAATAATGTGAAAAAGGAGAAAAATTGCCGGAGGAATTTTTATTATTAAAAAAAAATAATAAAAGATCTATGCTCCCATCTACTCTTAAAAGAAATGAGGGGGCTTCCAAGTTAAGATGCAGTTTAAGATGAGTCATTGAAGAATAAACCTGAAAAGAATCCAAACAGGAAAGACCAAAGGAGTTTCAGCATCTGAAACTGATCAGCTTACATATTTAGATGACAAATTGCAGTGCTTCCATCAGGTTATAGGCATCTGTAGCAAAGATAGAACCACTGTGGACAACATGAACATGTGTCTTGACCATGGCGAAGCAGAAACGGGAGCTTCTAGAAGGATGTGGTAGTTCTGTTAAGGTGTTTAGAAGAACATAAGACTGGATAGCTATGCAGTCTCAACCTTCAAAACAGGCCCTTAAAATTTTTCCGGCCCAAAGCTGAAAGGCCAGTAGTGCAGAGGTATCTTTCAGTGATCATCACAGTCATCACCGAGGATGTTATTCTCTGTGGAATGTCTGAAAAGTGCCAGAGAAGAGAGAAGCAGGACTTCCCTAGATGGTGATCAGCAGCTGGCAGGGGTGGGATATGAGGAGGTGAGAGGAGAAAGTAGAGAGAAAACATATCTGACAGAAATGCTAAAGGAGCTCGTTAGTCCATAATTGTTTATTGAGCTTCTACTGTGTGCAGGATTGTCCCTGAGGAGGAAAAGAGAGCAATAGGAGGTGATTTTCACAGACTACTATTCTGATGAAGAATAAAATACAATAGGATTGTTACTGTTCAGTTGCTAAGTCATGTCTGACTCTTTGCAACCCCATGGACTGCAGCACGCCAGGCTCCTCTGTCCTCCACTATCTCCCGGAGTTTTCTCAAATTCGTGTCCATTGAGTTGGTGATGCCATCCAACCATCTCATTCTCTGCCGTGCTCTTCTCCTTTTGCCTTCAGTCTTTCTCAGCATCAGGGTCTTTTCTAATGAATCAACTCTTTGCATTTGGTGGCCAAAGTATTGGAGCTTTAGCTTTAGCATCAGCTTTTCCAATGAATATTCAGGGTTGATTTCCTTTAGGGTTGACTTGTTTGATCTTCTTGCAGTCCAAGGGACTCTCAAGAGTGTTCTCCAGCACCACAATTGAAAAGCATTAATTCTTTGGTGCTCAACCTTCTTTATGGCCCAACTCTCTATACTGAACTGTGTTGGCAAAGTAATGTCTCTGCTTTTTAATTCAGTCTAGGTTTGTCATAGCTTTTCTTCCAAGGAGCAAGTGTGTTTTAGTTTTTGGCCGCAGTCACTGTCTGCAGTGGTTTTGGAGCCCAAGAAAATAAAATCTCACTGCTTCCACTTTTTCCCCTTCTGTTTGCCATGAGGTGATGGGACTAGATGCCATGACCTTATTTGTAATATTGAGTTTCAAGCTTTTTCACTCTCCTCTTTGACCCTCATTAAAAGGCTCTTTAGCTCCTTCTTGCTTTCTGCCATCAGAGTGGTACATACAATAGGGCACCAGGAAGCCAATGACAAGGGGTTAAAGAAGTATCGGACTCGAGTCTGCAGGGGTCAGATGTGTGGAGGAATGAAATGTACCAGGTAAAACTATGAGAAACTATTAGATTCATGACCAGTCTCAAAGGGCTTACCTTTTCAGTACCAGCTGACTGTAGGCCCCAAAATCCATTCAGCAAGTATTAATGGAGTGCCTGCTTACATGCAGTGCTCTTCTGGGCACTGAGTATTAATTAGTAAATAAAAGGAACACAAGCCCCTGCCATTGTGCCACTGGAACAGATAACAGGTAGCAAATATAATAAGTTAATACAGTGATCTGCCTTCTATTTTAATAAAACCACTCTGGCCACTCTATGTATTCAGTTAGGGTATAGAGAGCAAGGGTAAAAACAGTGAGAGCAGTTACAACTGTGGTTACTGAAATAACCCAGACCCATCAAAATGTTAAGAAAATGGAAAACCTAACCTTAATGAATTTTTTTGATTGTTTTCAAAGTCAGCAATGTAAGAAAAGAATTTGAGTCAGCCTAAATAAGTCTGTGGGATTCTGCCATGTGCTGACACTTGCTGCTTTGGGTATAGAAGTGATAAAGGAAGTAAGAGAAAGGTGAGGACTTCGGGACAAGGCTAGCTTGGGAAAAGTTAGAGTGGATTTGAACCTGACATGAAAACTTGATTTTGATTATCACATGAAGCTGAACAAAGGGAAAAAATAATGGCGTGCAACTAGTCACAGAAGTAAAAAGGTGGAAAGAACCCGAACGTCCGTCAACTGATGAATGTATCAGTAAATGATGATATATCCACACACAGTGAAATTTTATTCAGCCATAAAGTAGAAGAAGTTACAGATATGTGCTCCAACCTGGGTGAACCTTGAACTGTATGCTAACTGAAAGAAGTCAGACACAAGAGGTCACATACCGCATTGTTTCAACATTGTGAAATATCCAAAATAGGCATATCTATTGAGAAAGAAAACATGCGGTTTCTAGGGGCTGGGGGAGGGATGGGAGAGGGGGAGTGACCGCTTAATGGGTACAGGGTTTCCTTTCAGGGTGATGACATGTTCTAGACAAGGCTGTGAGTATGATTGCATCACATTGTGAGTGCACTCAGTGTCACTAAGTTGTACATTTAAAATGGTTAAAATGGTGAATTTTATGTTATGTGAATATTACCTCAATTTTTTTAAAAGATGGCATGTGGAAAAGTATTTGAAGGATATGTGTTTTACATCTTGTCTAGCTAGAGTGGAGTCTTTGTAAGGGGGTGTGACAGATGATAAAGCTAGAAGAAAAAAAAAAGGATGTTGAGTCAGATAGTGAAAGTTGTTGACTGCCAGGCCAGCAGTTTAGATTCTCTTCTGTTGGCAGCTGTAAAACCCAGCAGGGTCTGCTCCACAAGTTCTTAAGAAAGAAACTGAAGCAAGGTTGATGCTTTGGGAATTGCAGCCTCTGGGTTGCAAAGTAAAGCAAGCAGTCCCTGGCTTTATCAGTCTAGGATATTTCTGCTCACCTCATGGAATTTTATGATACTGTCATGGAAGTCTTAAACAAAATTAATTTAGAATTTCCTAATCTTTAAAAAAAGCATTCTTATTATAGTTCCTGATTATGAATGTTTGCTATTAAAAAATATTAGGTAACTATGTGAGGCGACTGATATGTCAGCTAACCTTGATTGTGGTAATTGTTTGGAGATATATGTGTGCATGCTTAGTCACTGTTGTGTCCAACTCTTTGTGGCCCCCTAGACTGTAGCCCGCCAGGCTCCTCTGCCCACGTCATTTCCCAGGCAAGGACACTGGAGTCGGGGGCTACCTCCTACTCCAAGGGATCTTCCCAACCCAGGGATAGAACCTGCGTTTCTGTGTCTCCTACTTTGGCAGGCAGGTGAATTCTTTACCACTGGCACCCTCAGTGAAGCTCTATGTATCCATATCTGTGGATCTTTCTCAAGTATCTCAAATCTTCACATTGTACACCTTAAACATACATAATCCTTTGTGTCAATTATATTTCAGTAAAGCTGGGAAAAATGTAAACATTATATAAACCCCAATAAAAAGCCCCTTTAATTACATTCCTTCCCTCTCTACTACCTGTAAGTCTAGAGTTATCTACTGTTTTCTATACATAGATTTGTTGTTGTTATATTTATTTTCACAAAAGTGGCACATATTATGCATAGTATTTTGTATATCCCTTAAAAATATTTATATCTTGGCTGTCTTTCTACTTCTTTCTTTTGGATTGCTATATTACATGCTAGACCTCCATTTGTAAAGACAACAACAAAAAAATGAAAAGCAAATGCCATTTACCTCTTATTACAAAGAAAATGCAGTGTCATAAAATGTAAAAGTGACCAACACGATGAGCTCTTAGTATTTGCCAGGCATTCTTCTAACCATATTAATTTGCTAACTCCTTGTAACAACCTGATGATGTAGATATGGTTTGATCCTCCTTTTGCAGAGAAGTTAACTGAGGCACAGACAAAATGTGTCCTATTACATTTTGGTAACAGGTCAATGGATTGTCAGTGGCAGAAACGGGCTCCAAGACCAGCCTCAGCTCCAACTTGTTCAACTCCATCTTGTTATGAGGACCTTGTGGTCAATGGTATGAGATCATAGAGATTTTTCAAGAGAAGTCAATCTGAAATTTTGTGTGAAATTTTCCAAATTTTAAGGTTGGCTTTAAAAAATAGCTTTATTGAGATGTAATTTAAATGCTGCAGATTTACCATTTGAATCATTTTTAATACATTGACAGTGTTGCACAGACAGCACCTCTATATAGGTCTAAAATTAGTTCATCAGTCCCAAAGGAGACATTGTTTGCATAAAGCAGTCACTTTCCATCCTTCTCTCTTCTCTCTAACCAGATCCTGGAAGCCCCTCATCTGCTTTGTTTCTGTGGATTTACCTGTTTTGGATATTTCACATGAATGAAATCATGCAATATGTGACTTTTTGTGTCTGGCTTCTTTTACTTTGCATGTTTTTGAGGTTTATCTGTATTGCAGCATTTATCAGTATCTCATTCCTTTTAATGAGTGAATAATACTCTATTGTGTGGCTATACCGCATTGTATTTAGGCATTCTGCAGTTGGTGGACACCTGGTTGCTTCCACCTTTTGGCTTTGTGAAAAATGCCCTTATGAACGTTGGTGTACAGGTATCTCTTTGAGTCCCTGCTTTCAGTTCTTTGAGTGAACATCTAGAAGTGGAATTGCTGGATCATATTGTAATCCTTCGTTTAACCTTTTAAAGGACTGTCAAACTGTTTTCCACAGGGGCTGCACCGTTTTACTTTCCCATCCACAATCTACGTTGATTCCTCCACATCCTCACCAACACTTGTCATTTGCTGTTTTGTTTGTTTTTATTTCCTTAGTGGCTATCCTAGAGGGTGTGGTGTGATATCTCATTATAACTTTCGTTTGTATTTATCTTACGACAAAAGATGTTGAGCATCTTTTTACGTGCTTATTGGTCATTTGTATTATCTTGTGTGGAGAAATGTCTATTGAGAACTTTTTGAATTGTGAAAATTGGATTATTTGTCCTTTTTAGTTTTAGATGTAAGAGTTCTTTATACATTCTACATACAAGTCCCTTATCAGGTAAAGGATTTACAAAAATTTTCTCCATTCTCTGGGTTCTTTTCAGTTCCTTCAAGGTGTCCTTTGAAGCACAAAAGTTTCATGATTTCAATGAAGTCCAGTTTATCTATTTGGCCTTGTTTTGTAAGAAATACTTAGTAAGTTGGATTGCAGCCTTCTAACCATCCACTTGTGACTGCAGCTGCGCTGCCCCTTTCCCCAGAAACCGATGGGGAAAAATGTTCTGTGAAAATACCTGTTCTCTGGAGTGAAGACAAGAAGCTCTGGAAAGCGGCAAAGTCGAGTCTCACCAGTGGTGGTTTTGTTCTGGTTTACCTTTTCTGCTCCTGAGGTTCCTTCACTTTGAGCAGTTGGGTGGAGAGGAGGATGCAATAGAAAGTGGAGAGCAGGATCAAGGTCTATGTGTCCTGCAGATATTATGCTGGTCAGAAGCATAAAACTGGTTAAAATAAAAGGTTGAAACTTTGCCTTAAGTCATAGATGGTGCCATTTAAAATCAAAGTTGCCATGAGAATGAAGTAATTGTGTCTTTCTGGGAAAAAGGGTTTAGGGACCATGAAATCTAGAGAGTCATTTGGGTTCAGGTCTCTCCCTTTGTATAAGAAAATATTTGTGTGGGTTGGGGATTGAAGATAGGGACCTGTATTCATTTGCAGCCATTCATTCACATGTTAGTGAAATGTAGTTAAATCTGCATGCTCTCTCTCTCTACCAAGGAAAAGAAGGTTTTATGTTAGAGGTGGAAAGGTTCCACAAAGGACCTTTGTGGAACAGTCTGTCTTTGGGGAACCCAGATGGGTTCCTGAATCCATGTACACGAAGGGTGTGGCAGTTAGGGGAGTTCTGTTTGCTGGATCTATGTCTTTGCTTAGGGCTGGAACTTTGCTGCAGAGAAAGGGAGAAAAGAGCTGTGTTATTCCTTCCTCCTTGTGCTATTACACTTTCAGTTAGTCCTAGAGTTCAGCCCTAAGGCATTTTGCTGACCAGCTTGGGGACCTGGCCACCATACATCTTACAGTTTGTGAGGAGGTGGTTTCCATGTTCCAAATGACACTCTTATGTTGGGAATGCAAACTGTTAATCCATGGGAGACTAAACATATATTTCATTGCCACCATGATTTCAGGACATATACTACCCTTAACCTCGGTCCAGGAGGTCCAGTTTAGATTTAGAGGTGTATGAGATCCTGTGAGCTTAGTGTGAGAGATCAGGAAAGATTTTGTTAAGGAAACAGAACGTGAAGGGGGGATGTGACTATAGGATTTTAGCCAAAGGAGAGTAGTTTTATAGATGGTGTGATCCATGTGAACAAAGACTTGAGAGCTGGGATGTGGAGGGGGAGCATACTCAATACTATGATTTGGTCATTTTGGCCAGACTGTAGGGTACCTGCAAGAGGGAACCCTGTAGATGTGGCAGAGCTGGGCCTGGGGCCAACTGTGAAGGACCTGAAGTGCTATGAAAGGAGTGGTTATGAGTTGAGGAATCGGTGCTGAGCCCCTGAAAGTGTTGAAGCAAAGACTGACATAACTGACGCCATGCTTTACCCTGCAAGAATGATGACAGCATAGCATGGCTAGAGTAGAATTGGGGCTTTCTATGTGACAGACGAGGTGCTAGCAATAATAGCTGTAGAGTAGGGTGTGGTGTATGTGTGCTCAGTCGTGTCTGACTCTTTGCGACCCTATGGATTGCAGCTGCCAGGTTCCTCTGTCCTTGGAATTTTCTAGGCAAGAATACTGGAGTGGGTTGCCATTTCCTTCTTCAGGATCCAACTCATGTCTTTAGCATTGGCAGGCAGATTCTTTACCTCTGTGCCATCTGGGAAGCCTGTAGGGTAGGGTACTTTTGTACTGATAACTTTCTTAATACTCCTCATAAAGTAGATGCTCTTGTTTTACATCATTTTATAAATGAGGAAACAGGCCAAGAGAAGTTCAACTTTCCCCAGGGTTATACAGCAAATAAGTGGTAGAGCTGGGATTCAGCTTGGGCGTATTGGCTGTAGAACACATCCTCTTAACTGCTGGGCCCAAAAGATGGTGATAGTTGACCGTCTTCAGTGACAGCTGATTGGTACAAAGGTGACATGGGGAATTATTTTTAACAGTGGGTTTACTCTTTGCATTTTATTGCATCTGAGGCAGTGTGCTAGGACTATGACTATACAGTCAGCCTCTTTTTATAGCTAAACATTAGTCCAGTTTTTCCATTCCATTTCTATAACTTAATCCTTTTCCTCTATTTTTAAAAGAACTCTTTAACCTCAAGGCTCTAAATAAAGATTTTAAATGAAATTTGTGAATCATTTAAAATTACAGGCTAGTATCAAATTCCTAGAAACATTTGGGTGTTATTCAGTTTAAAGTTATGTGTTAATACCTTCTCTATGTGTATTGTTAAATTTTCTCTCTTTCAAAGCAGTTTACTATTATTGATGAATGATTCTTTGGGAGAACTTGTACGAGCTACACTCGTATGATTAAGAAAACAGACCAAAAATTTAAAGCTTTGCACTTTGGGGCAAATGACATAGTCTATAGAATGACTACACATACAGGTTAAGTCTTTTATATATAATTTTGAGTTGGTTATTTTTGGCTGTGCTGAGTTTTGTTGCTGCGGGCAGGCTTTCTCTAGTTGTGACGAGCTGGGGCTACTCCCTTGTTGTGGAGCCTGGGCTGTAGGGCACATGGGCTTCAGCAGTTGTGGCTCGAGAGCATGGGTTCTGTAATTGTGGGGCGTAGGCTTAGGTATTCTGCAGCATGTGGGATCTTCACAGACCAGGGATGGAACCAGTGTCACCTGCGTTGAGAGGCAGATTTCCAATCACTAGACCGCTGGAGAAGCCAAGGTTACGTCTTTAAAAAGATAATTACCTTCATCTTTAAGTCTCCACTTTTTCAACTCTCTTTATTATTCCTAATTTTGCACTTGATTTTCAGCAGTTCCAGCCACTGAGCTGATGAATTCAATTTTTTCCACTGTTCTCCCCCTACTGGAATACTCATGTATCCATAGCAGGCCAGAAGGTATTTCATTAGAGGGAGCACAGTTAAGGAGAGGCCTGGCCTGGACATACCCCTTATGCAGAAGAGAGCCCTGGCTCTGTTTGGAGAAGAAAAAAGGAAAGAAAGGTGGTCAGAGAAGGGAGAAAGGCTGTAAACAAAGGCACAGCCAATTTTAGGAGGAAAGAAACCCATGGCAACACATTCCTAATTCAGTAGTTCCGAGTTTCTTGTTACTCAAATGATTGCAGTCCTTTGGGGTTGATGATGGAGAATCTCTGTTATCAACCCTGTAATTTGCACACATAAATATACTGTAGTTGCTAGTTTTCAGGTTTATTAAAATGTTGTATTGGGACTAGTGGTTCTTTCCAAACAAAAAGATTGGTCATGTGGGGTCTTGCATCTTAGAAAAGTTGTAGACAGTTTCAGCCATTTTACGTTAAACTGGATTTAAAGATTGTTCTGTTGTTTCGTTTTGCATTTAGTGATGCCTTTGGCCTTTGAACAAAGCATTTTACAAGTGAATCTGCTGTGCAGAGAATCGTTTTTGTAAAGAGAGACCTTGTTACCCTTGGCACCTACTGGGAACGTCCCTAAATTTGGATGGTGAAGTAAGGCCACCTTTTAAATACATCCCTGGAAGGGATGAAATGCTCAAAACTTGGCAGCATTTCACTTCTGACGGCCTAGTTCTTAAGCCACATACAGTCTAATTGGTGGTGACAGCTTTTTCCATAAGAGCATTTTGATGAATTAAAAAAACTTCTCCTACTTCTCATGTCCTCAGTGAAATTACTGTGTTGTGTTCAACCCGGTGCCTAACAGAGCGCCTGATACGTGGTAGGTAAGCAGAACCTGTTTGATGAGTTGAATCTTCATTACTCAAACCTTATAAAACCTATCATTTATCTGTGCAGACAGATACTGAAGATCTTCAGAACTGAAAAGAGCATCAGAAGTATACTGGTAGAACTGATTGATAGCATACAAGGAACACTGTTATATGGAAATAATAATAAATGAATGTAAATTGTACTGCTTATGGTTTTACATATTTTTTTGGGTGCAGAAGAGGGGTGTTTAGGTAAGAAGTCATCAGGTCATCCTTATTATCAAACCAAGTTTTTGAATTTCTGTTGTAATCTTGGTTATAGGGAGTGTCTTTGATATAAGAACACTTGTTAAATGTTGCCTAAATTTGAGTTTCAGAACACTGTACTTTTCTCAGCTAGCACTTTTGGCTTTTGTTGGTTACTCATTCAAACTATTGGGAAACCCAAACCAACTCTGGATATCAGAAACTGCGTGTTCTAGAAGGAGTTAGGACTTTTCATGGGTGAAGAGGATCTGGTAAAAGGCACTGGCTGCAGGGAAAGAGAGATGGCTAGAAATTGCCTGTCATTCTCTTGGTGCTCACATCTTCAACTTGGTAATGCAGTTCTCAGATAAGAATTTATCTGAATTGCTCAATGTGATATAAGATACCTGTTTATAGTATTTGTTTTGTCTTTTTTTGTGCTTTCCATGTATCTTTTCATGCAGTGCTCAGAAGGAACCTGGCTTTATCTCTGTTTTACAGGTTAGGAAACTGATGGTCCAAGTAAGTTAGGCGACTGGCTTACATTACATAGTTTGTAAGTGAAGAGCCACTATATGAACTCAGAAAAAATTCATAGGGACTGGCTCCAGAGCCCTCCCTCATTTTCCTCATCTGTAAACAGTAATACAACTCCTGCCTTACACAGTTGTGAATATTAATAGAGATAATGCAAACCTCCAACAATGCTTGGCACCTAGTAGGTACCCAATAATTGATAGCTGCTATTAGTAACCATTTCTCTTAATAACTATCATAATGCTAAGAGGATATTTAGTATTTTTTTATTTTAAGCCCTGTTGTGTTTTCTTTATTGAACCAGTCAAAAAGAGGGGGAGGTATGAAACTGGAATAAGGAAGGAAGTTGAAGTATTACAAATTGCCATATTGACCCTCATTACCTTGAAGTCATATTAGTGAATCTTGAAGTATTTTCACATGTAAAAAGGGGGAAAGCGAGCAGTATCTTGAAGCAGGGCTGTCCTTCACTCTTCCCCTTATTTTTATTTTCATCCTGTACTCTCAGAGATCAGAAGGGCTGAACTCAATAGGCAAACTCTCTTTGGAACCTACATACCTGGGTGGCCCTAAGCTTTTCTTTTTAATGGCATCTCCAAATGCCATAAAATTCAAATTTTTGTTTTTCTTAAATGTAGAATATTGCAAAATACAAAATAATCCATAAATTGTGTGCTTTAGTCGCATAAAATCATTAAGTTAGGTGTTTTTTAAATGTATTTCTGTAATTCTACAGATTTTTCAGTCATTTGGATGAATGAAAAACTGAAGGTCTACATTGGTGACATGAAGATTGAGGGCCTTTGTTACAAGTTAGGTACTGAACTACTAAGGAAATTATGTTTTACCTACGCAGTTTTTCTCACTGATCTTCTTCTGTTGGAAATTAAAACTTTAGAAATGATTTTTTATCCTACCAATCATTTCTACTATTTTTGGTTATTCTTTTTTTTTTTTTTCCTCTGCTTCTTAGATAAGGACAGGAAGCATCCATAACTTCACTTTTGGGAACTTTTGTTTGCATGTCATCCAGGAAAAAATTTAGACTTATTTCTAAACATTTAAAAAATAAATTCACATACATATGTAATTAAAAATTTTTTTTCCACTAAAGCCCTTAAATTTTGAACCTAAAATAAGCACTTTCCGCAGGAGCCCTGGGTTAAGTTTAGGATGCAATAACGTTTCATTATTTTTTACTCTTCTTTAAATATCTTTATATTTCTGAGGGTTGAACTTTGTTTCTTTTACAGATAAATTGGCCACCTCTGTAACATCAGATGATCCAGATTAAGAAAAAAAACATGAACAATAATTTTAAAAAATGAATAAGCCTGCTTTTTCCCCATCTAAAGAAAGCCTCTCTAAGCAGCTATGACACGCGTGCCTCAGGAGTGCGGATATTACTGCTATGTGAAACATGCTGATTAAAATCATTGTTTCTGTCTCAGGCTGCAGATTTTTCACATCAGTTTGAAGGAACAGTAATGCTAAGAACACTTAATTAAAAGCGCTTGATGTGGTCTGCTACTGTTTCAAGTACTTCAGGTGCTTTTAGTTCATTAAATAGCCCTTTATTTTACCATCTTTACCCATCACTTGAGCAAAAGCTTTACGCGCAATATGTGTATTGCGGAAGGGTGCTAAGTTTTGTGGGCCAGTGCTTGAGTGAACAATATCTAACAGAAAACAGTATTTTCTAGGAATGCTGTACATTCACCTAAGCCCTAGCTTCTCGCCCTGCCCAGGCAAAGAAATTATAAAGAGGGAGGGAGAGACCAACAGCTTGAATTAAAACTAATTAGACTTGGGGGTGGTGGGGTGGTGAGGAGGGGATGGGGGTGGTAGTGAATGAATCACTTCCAGGAGCATTGGAAAGGGAAATACAGAAATTTGGAGTCGTGTCTCTAAAACATGTAAACGGATTCGCCTCGGTCTCTCTCTCCTCCACTGCATCTTACACTGGTTTCATGGTCTCCTCTTTGCTGAACGAGCTCAAGTAACCCGGGAGCACGCGCTGATCTCCCGTGGTGGGCTTCGGGCCGACACCTGGGACAGCACCTGGGCTGCATTTTCTCGCCTGCCAGTGGTTTCCTCCGCGCTAGGCGTCCGCTCAGCGGCGGCTTCCCATTCATGCTTTTGACAGCCGCGCGGCCGCTCGCGAGCTGAGAGCGAAGAGCTCCTTGAACCCGCCCCTGCTCTCCGGATCGGACCCGGGCGGGAAGGCCCGACAGCTACGCCGCCCGCTGGTGCCCCGGGGCCGGCCGGCCGGCTGGTTCCTCCATAGGTGGCTGCGTTTCCGACTTCGCCCTGGCTCCACTCCGGGGGCTTGACGTGCAAACTTCGCCCGAGCGAGCTGAGAGGGAGGGACCGGCAAGGGGGAGGAGGCGGCGGGAGGCGCCTCCGCTTAAGGGAGCCGGCCGGGCGCCGCCGCTCGGACGGACGCGCGGACGGAAGGAAGGAGCGGGGCCGCCGGGCCCGGCCCAGGGATGCGAGCGGCCTCAGGGTGGGCAGCCTGGGGGCCGGGGGTGCGTCTCGGGCCTCCCCGCCGTGGGCCGCCGCGGCGAGGCGCGGGGCTGAGGTGGGGGCAGCTCTGGGCGCCGGCCTCCGCGCCGGGTCTCCGCGGCGGAGGCTGGCTGGGGACCCTACGCCGCGGTGGCGGCCCGCCGGCTCTCGTCCCCTCCCCCGAGGGGCACTGGAGTCGAAAGCGAAAGCGAGCCCGCGCCGCGGACTTTGCGCCCAAGGCGGGGGATGGGGGTGGTTGGAGGAGGAGAGCTGGGGGTCTGGGCGGCCGGGGGCGCTGTCAGCGCGCCCCACCCGGCCCGCGGGCCGCGCACGCCGCCGGAACTCCCCGGCGCCTCCTTAAAAGCAGCCCCCGCGCGACTCTTTTCCCCCTTTTTTTGTTACATTGTAGGAGCGGAAAGAATGTCGGAGCGGGCCGCGGATGACGTCAGGGGGGAGCCGCGCCGAGCGGCGGCGGCGGCGGGCGGAGCAGCGGCCGCGGCCGCCCGGCAGCAGCAGCAGCAGCCTCCGCAGCCCCAGCGGCAGCCGCCGCCGCCGCGGCGCCTACGGCCGGAGGACGGTGGCCCTGGCGCCGCCTCCACCTCGGCCGCCGCCGCAATGGCGACCGTCGGGGAACGCCGGCCCCTGCCGAGTCCCGAAGCGATGCTGGGACAGTCGTGGAATCTGTGGGTCGAAGCTTCCAAACTTCCTGGGAAGGACGGTGAGTGTCCACGCCCTCCTCTTCCCCGCGCAGCCCCCATTCCCCCATCTTCAGACCCGTCTCCCCTCCCCCGTCCCGTGGCCCGCCCCCTCGGGGGTCAGAGATGCTATCGGCCGGGTTGGGGAACGCGGAGGTGCCCGCACCTATTCCGTGCGTGCGTGAGCGTGCGTCACACTCTCCGCAACTGACCTGCCTCTCCCCTCCTCCTGTGTGTATCTCCTAGGGACGGAATTGGACGAAAGTTTCAAGGAGTTTGGGAAAAACCGCGAAGTCATGGGGCTCTGTCGCGAAGGTGAGTCCAGCCCTCTGATGGAGTTTGTACAAGTCCAGGGAAAGTATCCTGGCCGGCTGGCCAGGGCGGTAGCTTGAGCCCACCTGAACCACTCCGCTCCTCCCACGCGAGGATGCTGTCTGATAAAGAAGAAAGGGGAGGATGGAGCGTTTGGAAAATCCGGTTTCCGGGGGCTTCGTATATCCGGGAGCATCGGGAGCCCTTCAGTGGAGGCCTGGCTGGGTGCAGTTTAAGCGCATTGCTCAGTGATGCACTCGGGGACCAGTAGTGAGTTTAACCCAAATCTCTTCAGGTCTGACCCCTTATGGAGAAACGCGAGGAGTGGAGGGAGGAATTCAGCTTCCAAAAGCGTCTCCACGAACGGCTTAGGGGGTCTGGAAAGGACACCTTGCCACCTGTAATTGTCTGCCAGCAATAAAAATGAATTTTAAAAAAGACAGCACTTTACCTGTACAGCCTATTTCCATAGGATTTATGTTACAAAGGTTCATCAAAAGGATCATCACAACCAAGGAGCTGTTGATCGGATTTTTTTTCTTTTTTGTATTTTTATGAAAGTGTCAAAATCAGCGGGGGTGGAGGGGTCACAGAATTTTATCTGGTGAAAAAAGCTTTTGGTGCGCTTAGGTAGTGAAATCAGAGTCTAATTATTGGTCAGTTTTTAATAAAAACTGTTTGGTAGAAGGAAATAACTGTAACTAAACGTGTATCTCTAAATGAAAGATATCTAGGAACTGTCAGACTTTTACTTCAGGTTTTCTTTTTCTTTAAATAGTCCCCTTTGCTGTCTCTAAGGCCTGTGTCGGTCCTGGGCACATGGTGGTCAGAAAGTCTAAAGGAGTCCAGTCATCTCTAGACTGAGTTCAAGCTGTTCCTTCAATAGTAGTATAGACAAGGACTTGAGTGAGGTTTGGTATCCAAAATATTGAGTTTATATTCCCAGCAGAACTTTATTTCTCAGTGTGGCCATTTATTTTGGCATTGTTATTGTCAAGGGCCCAAGAATAGGTACAGCTTTGGCAAGTGAAACATTTTAAAGTCCAGAGTTGGCCCATTGTTACTCTGTCTCCACACTTCTTGTTTTTAGTACCTGTCTTGTTTTCATGTTCACAGTTTTGGTTTTTTTGAACTAGCTTTTTGTTGGCTCTTGGCACTAGGAGGAAGAGTAATACCAGTGGCAACTTTCTGAGAGCTTCCAATTGTAACAGATTAGAGAGCAAATTAGTTGATTTTGCAAAGGAGAATTGCTGTTTGAGAGCAAAGGAAAGAGAGGGAAAGCACAGGACTTGCTGGCGATGTTGCAATAGGAAAAATCAGTTGTTAGTCCGGTTTTAGTGTTGAATTGGCAGCCTGCCTGGGCTTAAAAAATTTAAAATCACTAGGTGGTAACTCTCCTTGGAAGCAGTTGGAGTAGAGCTTTAGATGACCTGACCTGCTCCTGTTCTTAGTTTTTCTTCTCTGGGTGTGGATATATTTCCCATAAAGAGTTTCTAAATCTGTGTGAAAACAGGGTGCTAATTATTGGTAATTCCCCTATAGAGGTTGAATAAGTATGTTTGTATTTCATTGCACTACTTGGTCTGGATAGAGACCCAACCTAATGTAGTTGTCTAGACCCACTTTTTGCTGTATTTATTATTTTCCCTTTGGGCATAGTCATTGGTGTATTTTACCAAAAAAGATCTAGGACCTCTTAATTCCTGTCTTGAGGCACAAAGGGATCATAAATTTGGTTTTCTGTGCTTCTGACCTATCAAATTATTAGTGGCTGTTAGCGATACCATTTTTTCCCCTAAGCTTCTCTAACTATTCAGAAGATGCTAAAGCAGCCAGGATGGCTGAATTTCTGCCTCCCAGTTTTAAGTAGAGACTGAAATTTCTAATTCAGTCAGTTCTTGATTCATATGTGACTTTGTGGATTTTCTGGGATAAGTATAAGGATGTCCAGCACTTTAGACAGTGGGCCTTTGTTTTTCTAACAAATAGTTCATGTCAGGCTGTTTAAGCATGAAAATACATTTTAAAATTATCAGACACTTATCCTTTGTCTTTGATTGAGATTATCTCCAACCAAGGAAAAAGTGTTTTGGAGTTAAATTCTTACTAATTCTTCTTGTCAACAAAGTTAAATTGAAAAGAAATATGTAGGTAAATTGATACTATGAATGAAGCACTAAGTCAGAAACTCCTTGTCTTGGAAGATATTTAGGAATATTGACCAGACTTTTTGAATTCTCCAGTTTATGATTGTGCACCTAAGAGTTAGAAACCTAGGTTTGAAGTTGGTAAACGTTGCATTTTACCTTTCAGAATCTAAATTCCTCTTTGTCAAAGGAGATGATAATACCTACTTCCCATGGAGGTTGTAAGGGTTGAAATTAAATTAGATAATGGAAAATGACTCTATACGCATTACTTCTTTTCAACCCTTTCAACTGCTGATAATCTTAGGCCTGATCTCCTAATTTGGTATTTATCTAGGTCAGAAATTTTTAACCTGGGGCTTGAATTGGCTTCAGGGGATTATGGTTGTCCTGAAATTGTATGCAAAATAGTATGTTATGTCCACTTATGAGGGCAGGTGTCCCCAGCTTTTCTTGGGTTCTCAAGGATTGTTCGCTTATCTTTACCTTCAAAATTTCTAAGTTAGAATCTCTTTTTTTTTTCTTTTCCTCTCTTTTTGCTCTTGTACTTTATTTTGTCTAATTCCTTCATGATAAGACTGCCCAAGAGTTAATGCTGTCGGAGAGATTGGAACCTTTGACTTAGGTGGAACTGAGATTATCTGTGGTTTAGCAACTATATCATCCCCCTGTTTTCCTTTTAGCACAGTTAGATAAATGTTAGGATAAAATATCCCTTATCTTTCAGAGATCAGCCTGTTTTTCATTTATATCATCAAATTTTTATTGCCTTGCTTGTTTTGTTCTGTAATATGTAATTTTATGGCACAGTTGGTTTTACTGGGAAAAGATGGATAATACATTTTTAACTTTCAAAAGACTAAACGCAGAAAATTATCTTTTTCTTACACGTGATTTTTGAAATTGTATAAATAACATTAATTATGTTTAGATGGAATTAATTGGTATGAGTAACTGATTAAGGTTTTCATATTGGTACCTAAGCTTGGTACCTAAGTCCTTAAGTGTAAAAACATGACATGCCTTCACTTGACAGCAAATCACAAATAAAACATTGTAGGAGTCGACAGTGAAAATAGGATGTTTTCTTTGGAAAGTCATTCCTAACTTTTCTTAAGCCCTCCTCTTGTGCACTGTCAAAGTGCCCCGTATTTTTCCTTGGTCTAAACTCTCTTCCTGTCACCATATGAAGATGTGTGGTATGTGATGGCTCTTTTATTAGAGTGCACGCTGCTAGAGGACAGGGTTGTTATTGACCAAGAAATATTTAGCTCTTGCACATTGCTTGTGTTCAGTGAAGATTTGCCCCCAAAATAAATGAACTGGGCTACTAGGAAGATTGAAGAGTTCAAGTGACCAACTTTCCATTGTGTTGTGACTTAAAAACAGGTACCTATTCTGTGGGGGGATGTGCTTTCTGGCCAGGGACTGTTGCTGAGCATTTCCTGTGTCTCTGACCTGAGTTTAGCACTTTTCCAGAAAGAGTGCAGGCAAGACACCACCTTTTTTATCACTGATATTTAGGCGAGTGAGTAGGAGGGTGACCTCGAGTGATATCCACAGTTGATGACAGGTGACCTCCCTGTCAAAATAACAGGGACCTAATTGAGCCTAGGTCAAGATGGAAGAGGGGTTGGTTGACACCTGCAGGGAGCTAGGTACCAAAGGAAAAAGAGAAACTAGGAAGGTAGGTAGCCTTAATCAACAACAGATTGAGTCAACGTACCACCTTTTCTTTCCCGGGGGTAAAAATTGTTCATAGTCAGCTAACTGAAAACAAACAGGTATTGGTGGGAAGGGCTATTAAAATAACTGTATTATGGACATAAAGCCTCTCTGAAATAAAGAGCATCTCTGTTTTTCTCTAGGATTTCTCTTAATGTCCACCCCCTGCCCCGCCCCAACTTTTCTGATGCACAATTTCAAATACACAGAAGTAAAGATAGTATTTTAATGAGCCTCCTGATGTCTTTCCCACAGCTCATGAGTCCCTGCCCAATCTTGTTTCATCTCTGCCACACTCCCCACACTGAAACATGTCTCAGACACCATATTTCTTTTGGTTTTCTTTTTAATGCTTGCATGGACTTTGTCTCCTGGCAAAATGGAGCCTTCCTGCACTCCGTGTCTTCTTTTGAGGCAAAGCACGCTTCCATGAGCCTGTAAGGGTTCTGCAGGCAGCAGGGCTTGCAGTCTGCTGACACCTTAAGTTAAGACCCAAAGTAAGCCTCAGACAGGAATCAGTGTGATCTGGGTTCACTGCCTCCAAATTGCACTCACACACATTCAAGGAGGGCGGATGGTGGCGTTGGAACGCCCACACTTGACGCTCCGTGAATGAGCACTGTGGCTCCAGGAGGCAGTGTCCTTGCTCACAGTTCCTGCTTGTAACTCTCTGCCTATGAAGTCTGCACTAACCCAGGAGTGAGAGGGCCTGGGTAGACCTAGAGACACTCCTAAAGAAGCAGTCTTTCCCCTGACCTGAGCATGGCTCCTTAGCTACGTCACTGCAGATCGCGGCCTAGCTAAGAATGCTTTTTTTTTTTTTTTTTCTTTTTAAAGAAGTTTTGTTACTTATATTTATTTTTGCTCTGCTGGGTCTTCGTTGCTGTGCAGGCTTTTCTCTAGTTGTGTCGAGTGGAGGCTACTCTAGTTGCGGTAATGTGGGCTACTCGGTACGATGGTATCTCCTGCTGTGGAGCATGGGCTCTAAGGCATGCAGGTGTCAGTAGCTGCAGCTCCCAGGCTCTAGAGTGTAGGCTCAATAAATGTGGCACACAGGCTTAGGTGCTCCGTGGCATGTGGGATCTTCCTGGATCAGGGAACCTGTGTCTCCTGCGCTGGCACGTGAATTCTTTATTACTGAGCCACAAGGGAAGCCTCTGAGAATGCTTTTTATATTGTTGAGTGGTTGACACAAAAACTGTAAAAAGGAGATGTTTAGTTCCTGGTTTGTGGGAAAATATGTGAAATTCAGATGTCAGAGTCCATGAGTAAAGTTTCACTGGAACATAGCCACAGCCGTTCATGCACTTAATTTTTTTCTGTGCAGCTTTTTTCTCTATGCAGTGACCTGTGGAGTTGAGGAGGTGTGACTGCGGCCATATAGCCCACCAAGGCCAAAATTAACCCTCTGGCTCTTTACAGAAAAAGTTTGCCATCCTTGTTCTAATGGGTTTCTTGGTTAATGAAGGGAAACCTTTTCTGCAGAATGTGATTCCATTACTCCTTGAACATTCTGTTTTGAGGGGGAAAATCTTAAAAGTAGTAAAAAAAAAAAAAAAAAAAAGGCAAAAACACCATTCACCCAAAAGTTATTTCAACACTGAAGAAATACGTTGAGGCAGAAAGAAAGATACACGTGAAGGTGTAAGGTTTTGTGTGAGAAGGCTCCTATTTGTGTCACTTTTGTCACTCGCTGCCACTGTTCTAGGCATAGACCTGTGTCTGGGCAGTGCAAATATAGGACGTCAACAGAGCTGGTACTGATTCAGCTTTGCAGAGCTTTGGGTGTGAGGATGGGGCCTGGCTTCTGTTAAGCTCCTGGATTGTATATACATCCTTGGGAGAAGGGATCTGGAACTTTCATGGGATTTTCAAAAAGGGACCTGGCACAGATTCTTGACAATTTCTGCCCTTGAGTTGACTTTGGGCAGCTGAAGCCCCGTGAGAAGCCTTGGAACTTGGCTCATAAGGCAGATTTACCAGGAAACACATCTACATTTTGATTAATGAGGAGGGCATCCCACATCCATCCATCTCACAGCTTTGATTTTGTGCTTGCTGAGAAGTGTCACACCTGGCACAGTCCATGTTGAGTTCCTCAACCCAGAAGACTTCACAGTAAAGGAAACCATGCATGTTTCCTATATAGGATGCGGCCTCCAAGCTGAATGTACTCCTTTTAAAGTTTTGATTAGTTCTTGTGAACTCTGATCTCAGGAGGGAAGCATAGGAAATTTATGCCTCATTATTGAGTATGACCTATTTGTTATGTGATCAGGTGTTTCCCTTATAACAGCATGTTGCTTCCTCCTATCCACATCTGACAATGTTCCTACATGTATGGTGGCAATTCAAGTTCAGTGAGAACTTTTACTCAGTGCCAGTACAGGTTTTACCTTATGTATTTTTTACATCTGTTCAGTGATGCAGGTATTACCATTATCCCCATTTCACAGATGAGGAAACTGAGGCCCAGGGAAGTGAAATACTTCACCAAGACCCCAAAACATGCAAGAGACCTTGGGACTCACATATGTCTAACTACAAAGCTCACCTGCTTAACCCTCTGCTGTGTTGTTGGAAAGATCCCCTGGAGAAGGAAATGGCAACCCACTCCAGTACTCTTGCCTGAAAAATTCCATGGACAGAGGAGCCTGGTAAGCTACAGCCCATGGAATCGCAAAGGGTTGCTGTGCTGAGCCCATTCCAGGATGTACATCCACAGCACAGGCTGCTGTGACCTTTGTTTTCCTTATCTTTGGCTAGAAATACTGACTTTTATCTCAAAGGGGGAGACCTTTTTTTTTTTTGGTAAGTAAAGCTATCAAGAGCCCTTGCTTTGGTGTGTTTTACAGCACTCTCTATGTTGTGTTTAGCAGTTCTTTTTAAAAATCTTTTCTTTGAGGGGGAGGGAAAGTATGCACAGTTTGCATTAGAAATAATTGGATTTAAAAAAAGATTAGGTAAAAGCTAAAGTTGCAGCAGATAGCATACACAATCATCTGGGATTTGTACCATTTTTTAAAAATCCTTTAAAAAAAGGAGAAGTGAAATTTTACTGTTTAGCATTTCAGTGCAAGATTGCTTTTAGTCACATTGATATTCACAGTTTATGATGGTATTTCTAATAAATGTACCCATCTGATTATTAAAATATTTTTGATTGAAGTTCTAAGAAGAAAAAGAAGCCCGTTAGTAGACTTAACAGTTGGGGTTACTGTACTTTTGAGAGGAAGGCAGAGGATTACATTTATATTCATCGTGTACAGCAGGGATCATATAAATGAGCTGAAGAATGATTTTTGCATTTCAGGCATTCAAAACAAAACTAGATTAAATGTTCTTGTTCCTCTTTGTAATAAAGACCCTGCTAACATGAAATGCTTTTTCTCTTATATATAAATTTATGGCAGGGAGAAAGTAATAGTTCATTATCAGTTAGAGTCGTAATCTTAAACATACAAAATATTCCCATCCCAGGTGATACTGATGTCTTCTATAGTCCTGAATTCCAGTAATGCAATTAGAAAAAAGGAATGCTTTTAACCAGTGGTCCCAGGCTTTTATATATCAAACCAGAAAGTTTCTAAAATATATTGGGGCTCAAACAAAGGGTTGCTAGCATTTTAGAATATATAAAATTAGACATTTTAATATATATAATTCTTACCATCATAAAAGCGTGAGGGCTGTTGTTCTGGAATAAAGGACAGTTCTTTAAATTTGAAGAAAATTTAGGTTTAGGAAAAACTCATTGCATTTTCTTTCTTTTTCACGTTTCCTTGTGGACTTTTTGAAGATCGCTGTGTATTTTGATATTTGATAATCACTGCTTTAAATTAGCTTCCCAAAATGTCTCTCTTGTAGCCCTGCTTCTGTGTGCTGTTATTAGAAGGTGTTATGGAGAAAATAGGATTCCATGTGGTAAACTTGCAAATGGTAGCTTTAAGTAGAGGCTATACTGAGAACTCCAGTCGAGAGTTAAACCAACCTGGGTTCAAATCTCAGCTCCACTAGAGGAGTCACTTGAGAAAAACTTTCATAGCTTTGCTCAGCCTCAGTTGACCTACCTGTGAAATGGGAATCGTAGCAGCACTTTATAGTGACTGGGAAGATGAAATGATGTAATAGCGTTTCAGCCTTTTGTATGTTATCTGGCAGAGTAACTGTTCAATAAGCATTACTTGCTAGTGTTGTTAATTTTATCAATCATGAAAGCGCAGTGTTGGGAGCATGCCTCAAATCAAGTGGTTAGCCAGGACTCTCAGGAGAGCAGCAGGAAGCAAAATGCCAGGTTTTCATTTGCAGGCAGTCTGTAGGCATGAGAAGAAACCTCAGAGTGCTCAGGACAACAGCGTGAGCGTAGCAAGTGAACCCCAGCTCCCAGCTTTCATGAATGTGAGTGAAAATGAGAAGTGGACACTGACATTGCTTATTTCTGCTGTTAGTCGTCTCTTTTTGGACTTGTGGAGAGAAGCCCGGTGTGGGGTTTGACTTTGTTCTGTTGTATAAAACCGTGCTTGCTTCTTTCCTGGAAGCCCGTAGTTGCTGTCTCTTCTTGGAATGCTTTGCAGAGTTCTTTCTGCAAGAAAGGTAGGCAAGAAAGGTGAGTTACAGCCACCAGAATAAAGCCCTCCTAGGTTGGGAAATGGGTCAGAGATAACTGAGGCTGCTACTTTTAAGATTTTGTGTTTGCTTAGTGGTAGTCATGGGGTTTTCTGTCTGATGAAGGAATTTTAAAATTGCCTTTTCAATGCTTGGAAATTTCCATTTAAATTTGAAGCAGTTCTCCATATAAATCACCTTATTCTCTTTGGAAACTGTATCTGCAGATACATTTTAATGGAGGAGGGGAGTATTATTGAAGTTGATACATATTCATTGTACAGATTTTACTAATAATTTTACTATTTTTTTTCCATACTAATGATAGTATGAAATGTGAAAGCCATCATTCTCTGTAATCTCATTCTAGGCCAATTTTTAAATCTTCAGTTACAGGATTTGGACTTGGGACAATTCATACCTGATCAAGGACATCCATGTAACTGCTTAGGGCTCTTGGTAACAGGCAGGGCTCCTCTTTGCCAGCCTAGTCGTCCCAATTCCTGTCAGAGTGGGCAGGCCTCAGGATATCTTGTCCAGCAGTGATTCCTGCCTTGAGACTCCTCTGGCTGTTTTGCCTTCGTTCATTTGCTTTATCCCTCAGACATTTGACAGGCACGTTCTCTGTGCTTCTTAATGGGGTTAGAGTCCGAGGGTATAGCTCGGTGGAGTGAAGGCACAGTCCTGACTGGCAGGCGGTTGCTTAGCAAGTGGTGATAGAATTAACCTGCTAAGTGGTAGGTTCTCTCCTGGGTATTGGGGTAGAGTGACACACATCAGAAACAGCCCCTAACCTTGAGTGAAGTGAGACCCAGTCAATACACAGATGTTTCACAAGAAGATTGAGTGCTGTTACATCAATAAAGTAGGCTAGTGAGTTGATGGCGGAGGAGGGGGTTCAGGCTAACATGATCAGGAACAGCTTCTCTGAGCTTTAACATTGGAGCTGAGGTGGGAATGGTGAGAAGCAAGTAGGCACTGAGTTATCTGGAAGGAGGAGCAAGAAAAAGCGGGTATGTGGCCTCTCTGAGATGAGCATGGAGCACAGTGGAGGGAAAAGAGGCTAACAAAGGCCAGAACACAGAGGCCAAGTTCAGAAATTTGAATTTATCTGAACTTTAGTGAGAGACTACTGGGGGGCGGGGCAGTAGCTTCATCCGGGTAATGGGTGGATCTGGTTGGTTGGTGAGTGGATTGGGGGAAGGGTGTAGGGACCAGTCAACTAGGTGAGAGGTGATAGGGGCTTAGATCCTGGTGATGGTGCTGGCAAGGCAGAAAGGTTGTCCTCTTACGGACTTGTTTTGGAGGTGGAGTTGATGATTTAGTGAAGAATCAAAAGTGGGTGAGGGAGGGAAATGAAGATGGGGATCTGAGATGTGAGCAGCTGCGTGGTACCATCTAATGAGCGGAGGAACGGTGAAAAATGGGGAGATTCAGGGTCAGGAGCTGGTTTTGGCCACAATGTGTGAGGTCGTGGGCATCCGTGCAAAAGTTGAGTATACATCCCAGAGCTGGAGGAGCAGCCTGGGCTGAAGCCGCTGGGTGAATTTGTCATCATTGTGCAGAGGACAGGGAGAGCTGGGCGACAGGCGAGTTCTCTTGGGTTCGAGGGTCAGTAAAGTACAGAAGAAGGCCAGCGGCTCAGCCCTCAATAAGGGGATGTGAGGGTAAGGAGGAGTCAGCAGGAGTGGTGAGGAATCTCCAGTGAGGCTGGGAGGGAAGCCAGGTGAATGTGAAGTGTGTAGGCTTCCAGAGAAGAAACAGGTAAGTGAGGAGTGATGGCCTGGGTCCCCTGCTGTTGCGAAGTAAAGGCAGGCCAGGGAATTGATCTCTGGCTGGGGCAGTGTGGAGGTTAGTGCCCCTAGTCAGGAGAGTCGGGGAGCCACATGCCTGTGGGGTTAGATGACCAGAGCTGGAGGAGTTGAGAGGGCAAGGGTGCGCAGGTCTTCAGATGGTTTTGCTTTAAAGAGAATGGAAGAATAAGTTAATAGCAGGATGGAGACATAGATAAAGGCAGAAAAGGGAAAGTTTGTTTTATTTTGTTTCATGTTATTTATTTTGGATAGTATTAGGGCACATTTGTCTGCCACTGGAAATTATCCAGGAGTGAACGATGATTGATGACGTGTGAAAAAAATGGATCATCATGAAGATAATACCTTCAGATGGCAAAAGGCAATGAACGGGATCACAGCCTAAGTGATTCAGTTCTGGGTCGAATCACAGACTTGTTCCTGTTGTAATGAGAGAAGGAGCATGTGGATCAATTGTGGGTAAGAATGTGGAAAGTTGGGAAGATAAGGTAGAGAATTCTTTCCTGCCATTTTATGGAGTAAAAGAGAAGAAGACGGATAGAAAGAAGCATTTTGTATGTCTTGTTCTCAAAGTATCCAGACTGGGCTGGTGGGGAGGTGTTAGCCAAGTAAACGGGCAGTTACATAACCTTTAGAAGCCTCTTTCTGTGGGCTTCCCAGGTGGTTCAGCGGTAAAGAATCCACCTTCCAATGCAGGAGACACAGGAGATACAGGTTCCATCCCTGGGTCAGGAACATCCCCTGGGGGAAGAAATGGCAACCCAGTCCAGTATTCTTGCCAGGAAAATCCCATGGACAGAGGACCCTGGTGGGCTACAGTCCATAGGGTAACAAAGAGTTGGACACAACTGAATGGCTGAGCATTCATGTGCACACACACAACACACACACACTGCATTTAGAAGAAAAGAGCTTTGCACTTTGTCCAGAGGGTGAGCCCAGAAACAATGTCATGGTCATAGTATGGATGGTGAGTTGGCAGTGGCTGAAGTATAAGTTGGGGGCCATGGGACCTATAGCATCCCTCCTTAACGTGAAATCCTCAAGGGTTTGCTGCTGCTAGGTCCCTTCAGTCATGTCCAACTCTGTGCAACCCCATAGACAGCAGCCTACCAGGCTCCACCGTCCCTAGGATTCTCCAGGCAAGAACACTGGAGTGGGTTGCCATTTCCTTCTCCAATGCATGAAAGTGAAAAGTGAAAGTGAAGTCGCTCAGTCGTGTCCGACTCTTAGCAACCCCATGGACTGCAGCCCATCAGGCTCCTTTGTCCATGGGATTTTCCAGGCAAGAGTACTGGAGTGGGGTGCCATTGCCTTCTCCGCCTCAAGGTTCTAGGTAGGAAATGAGATTTTAAAATGTAGCTTTTAAATGTAAAGTGGATCATTTCTCCATCCTGAAACTCTTCAGTGGTTTCTCTTTGTATTCATTCATTCATTGAGTCAGTGTGTATTTGTTGAGCACCTACATTGAGCTAGGTATGGTTCTAATTTTCAGAAAAATAGTAAACATTGTATAACTGCCCTCACAGAGTTTCTACTTTAGTGCAGGAGATAGACAATTTTTTTTAAAATGTCAAGTGTGTGTGTGTATATATATGCTAGTTGGTGATGGGTGGTCTAGAGGATTATGTTAGAGGTGTACAATTTAAAATAGGTTGGGGGAAAAAATAGGGTGAGAAGGAGTTTTCTGAACAAGACTTTCAGGGCATGAAGGCTTGAGTCACGTGAACATGGTGGGTGAGCCTAGGGCAGAAGAGAAGGAACAGCGAATCCAAGGGCTGTGGTGGCAGAGGGTGCTGAAAGGCTGAAGAACAAACAGTAGGGGGCAGGGTCGCTGGAGGAGCGTGAGCCAAGGGAGTGAGGCCACAGAAGTCAGCAGCTGAGGGCTTGGGAGGGAGTTGGGGAGGCAGATCACTCAAGGGCCTCATAGCACATTGAAAATCCAGACCCCTTTGCTTCGGCCCACCGGCCCTGCTGGGTCTGGCCTCTGCCAGGCTGGCCAGTACCAACTTCTGCTATCCCCTGGGCCCTAGGCGCAGGGCTTCCTTCCAGTTCTTGCACCCTGGGCTCTTCGCAGCTTCTGAACCTTTGCATGGCCTCTTTCCTCTCCTTTAGCCCTCACCCCTTCCTTAAGTCAGGTATCATCATCATGAAGGAATCCTCTACGTCACTGTTGCTTTGTGACCCTTCTCAAAAACTACCTGTTAGTATCTTACATTGATAGAAAGTAAGCCATCATTACTATGAAGATGAGTCATTACTGTTAGATTTGGGGTATGAATGCTGGGAAGAAGGAATTATGGCCAGTTTTTACATAAGTCTCGGCTAAATTTGCAAATTTGACCTTAAGGGGAAAAACAGTATAGAATAACCACTAATGATGTTCTTCAGCCTCTGGTTGGTAGTGTTCGCTGCAATAACATTTCCTTCCCCTGTTGATAATAAAGTCCGATAGACCATTGTCCATCTTTATTCCCAGTATCCCAGCACCCACTTTTTGGTTGAGTAACAATATGCTGTGAAGAGAGAAATGGTTTTGGTTTTAGAATGACTGGTTGTGTACGAAGAAATGACAACGTGCCCGAATCCTCCTGTTACATCACTGGGGTTTTCTTTCCCAAGATAAACTCTGTGCTTTTTTCAGCCTCTGAATAGGAAATTTATTTTCTGCCTTCCCTTTATTCCTGTTTCTAGGCCTTTTTCTGTCTCTCTGAAGCACCACTGTACTGGGGACAGGCTCAGAGTTTACTGTAGACTTTGTGTGCTACACTTTCTATTCCTCTTATCTCACTAAGCCCATGTCTCATGAGCTTTTCATTGTTAACTGGCAGCTGCAGTGACTGTTCCTTTAAAAGATCTTGTGTTTGGTAGATGTTTTCTTAAAAGCTGGTGGCTGTTGCTGATAATAATCTGTGTTGTGTGAGTGTATAATCTATCCATGAATCATAATCCTCTCATTGAACAGAATTATGGCAGGGTAACAAGTAAAACAACTGATTTTTTTTTTTTTTTTTTTTTATCATCTAAAAATCAAACCCTCCAGATAGATCAGTAAAGTTGGTAAGCTCTAGTATTCATTAAGTGCTGGGTAAAGTTAGGAAATACTAGTATTTATCAAGATCTTATAGAAATTTCAGAGATTCTTGTTTCTTTTCACTAGTAATTCTGAAATAAAAACAACTTCCGTAAAAATAAGAATTCGATAGATGGCGCTTAAGATTTAAGAAAATATGTTGAGTCCTGATAGCAATGGGGTTTGCATACCAATTTAATTTGAATGGGATTTTTAGAAAGTGTTAAGAGAACTTGAAAAACGCTTGAAAATTTGAGTTACTAATTTTTATTCTCTCTCTCACCAGACAATGTCCTGCTTGACATTAAGTCGCTCAGTTGATTGGTCTGAATTCTTTCTTTTTCTCCCCATCTCTGTTTGTCTGGATGGTGGTACTTCCCCAAAAAGGGAAATAGGTTTCAACAACAAAACTTTGCGTCACTTATTTTTCTCTGCTCTGGTCGTATTGCATTACTGAGGCCTTGCCTCCGTGTGTGCACAATTGGCACAAGGCAAATGGGAGTTGGCTCAAAGGCCAGCTAGCCTGCTCTTCTTGGCTGTGGAGCCTCTCACAGCATGCTGGCCTCTCTGCACACAGTGGGTTCATGCAGCCTGCTGTCGGTGAAGTGCCTGAAACGTCGTGGAGAGATGACTGAGAGGCATCCCATCCATCCATGGCGACTGGGAATTCCTGGCTCAAGAGCATCTGGCAGGAATCATTTGAAATGGTTATGACCTAAATTGAATGTAATTTAGGTTTCTTTTTTTTTTTTTTTTTTCCTACAGAAAAAAATAGGTCTTAATGTATATTTCAATGGTTTTTGAGGAGTATGGGTCACATTGGAGAGGTCAGACTTCAGTGCCTCATTTTGGTAAAATTCAGCAGTCCCCTGTTCAGAGACAGCCTTTCCTTCCATTTAAAAAGATAACAAGTTTTTCTTTTTACTCTCAAATCCCCAAGAAATGTTTAAATGCTGTCAGCTTTATGAAAAGGTAATTAAGGAGTGAGTGGGGAATATGTCTTGCAAGCAGTTGGTTTGGCATCATCACTCAGGTTCTTATTTGCCTGATGAAAATGTCTTCTAATAAGATCCCTGTGCGCGCAGCCCCTCTACAGCTTTCCCTGGAAGTCCTTGGCCGTAGTTACGTCTGTTTGTGGGCACTGTCAAATGAAGAAAGGAGCCAGGGTAGAAGAATAGCCGCTGAATCTTTATCAAACCCACAATTTAAAATTAGGGGTGGTTCGAACATGCCCCTGTTGCTTTAAAACCTTTGTACCAACTTCTAAGGCTGCTTCTGTGGAGATATAGTAAAGGCTTGCTTGTAGATTTTGTTCAGTCTGGCTGTTGAGTGTCTTATGAGGCTCAGACAGTACAGTGGTGCTGTTGCAAAGAACTGTGAGGCGTTAAAGTGAAGCAGGGGTCTAGAGAGCTCGGGAATCAATGGAATGCATGGTGGAAGTTCTAACTTCTTGTTTCAACTGTTGATCTTCCTTATGAGCAACCTCTGCAAAAGGAAGGAATAGTCTAACTGAGCTCTGACAAAGGTTTGGTGAGTGGTACCTGTGGATACTCATGTGTAGGATCAGTTTTTATTGGGTGTCTGGCCTTGATAGAAAGTCCCTGAAGATCAGAGAGGGCACTCATGGACTTGCTCCTGCTGCTGAAAACAAGCCTCCTCCCTTGCCTGTGAGGCCAGTGACAGACCTGGTCAGGGTTCCTTCTTCCTTGAAGCCTTTTTGCCTGCTCTTCAGAAAGAATATACATCGATGCCTTTTTTTTTTTTTTGCTTTTTTGCTTTGTTTCCAATGCTCTTGGCTGTATATCTTCAGTTTAGGTAGTCTCCTTTGTGAAAGTGTTACTCACTCAGTCATGTGCAACTCTTTGCAACCCCATGGACAATATGTAGCCTGCCAGGCTCCTCTGTCCATAGAATTCTCCTGGCAAGAATACTGGAGTGGGTTGCCATTCCCTTCTCCAGGAGATCTTCCTGACCCAGTAATTGAACCCAGGTCTGCCACATTGCAAGCAGACTCCTTACCATCTGAGCCACCAGAGAAGCCCTTTGTATATCCATACCTTCTTTGAAATGACCTCGTACCCCTTTAAGACTTACTTTAGGAAAATAATTCACATTATATCTTGCTTTCTTTTAATGTCTCTCATCTTACATCATGACGTGGGTGCTGGATGTAAATAGTGACTGTGATAAGCCAATGTCAAGAAAGAAAAGCCTTGAGTGTAGAAGTGGAAATAGACACACGCAGAACTAATTTCTGGTCTTTGGAGTTAGAGGTTCTCAAACAGGGCTTATTTGAGCAGTGTACAGTCCTTGAACCCCTTCATAGGTTTGTGCAGAATATCGTCTATAGTTGTGTAAGTATGGTTTTCTAGAGACACGATATACATGTCAGCAGATGTTCAAAGACCTTCATGATCCAGTAGTGTTCAGCATCACCAATGAAAGTACCCAAGCTTATTTTATAAGATCTTAGAATGTCTCCAGTATTATTTTCTTTGTAGTTAAAGCAGGTTTTGTATTCCAGTTCCAATATTCAAGATACATAATTTTTTAAAATTTCCCATTCAGTCTCTAAATGTTTTGCTTAATCTTTTCACAGCAATATTATTTTCTAGTAATATAATTTTCCTTAGAAGCTTGCAGTATTCTGGCTCCATTAAAGGTGAAGAGTCATAAGTGGGCCAGCCTGAGAAGATGGCCATGTGGAGGTGCTTTGTTTCAGATAGAAAGAGTGATGCAAATCCTGACTGAAGTCTTATTCCTGAACCTGTTTATAAATCAAGGATAAGTGTGGGACAGACTTGAACATGAAGTGGCAGCCACAGTGATGTGTGTGAAATTCACACCTAATAGTGTTCATTATGACTTAGATGATGGGCTCTTGAGTAACTGACTTCACTGATTGCTCTTGCTGTCAGCATGAAGCTAACGCTGTGACGGCTGCTGAGTAAGGTTCTGTTTGCCTGGGGCCAGCCCAGCACCCCGCCCCCCGGCTCCTCCCTCCAGATTCTGTGCTGTTCCCCTGCGGAGACACTGCTACCTGTGCCCGGACACCCTCGCCTCTCCTTCTTCCTTGTCTCCCCTAACCCTCTTCCCCAATAGAAGAAAAACTGACCTTCATCTCTCAGGTTCAAGCTTCAGCATCAGGTCTTCCAGGCAAACTTCCTGGACCCCTGGGCTGGCTTTATGTCTGCCGTGTGCTTTTTGGGTTCATCCACAAGGACATCTCCCCATGTCATTGCATATAATTCTGCCTGGGTTTCTTTAACTAGTGCATAGTATTTTGTATTACGAATATACTATGGTGTGTAGTCAGTCAGTCAGTTCAGTTGCTCAATCGTGTCTGACTCTCTGCGACCCCATGGACTGCAGCACGCCAGGCTTCCCTGTTCGTCACCAGCTCTCAGAGCTTGCTCAAACTCATGTCCATCGAGTTGATGCTGTCCAACCGTCTCATCCTCTGTCATCCCCTTCTCCTCCTGCCTTCAATCTTTCCCAGCATCAGGGTCTTTTCAAATGAGTCCATTCTTTGCATCAGGTGGCCAAAGTATTGGAGTTTGAGCTTTAGCATGAGTCTTTCCAATAAATATTCAGGACTCATCTCCTTTAGGATGGACTGGATGGATCTTGCAGTCCAAGGGCCTCTCAAGAGTTTTCTCCAACACCACAGTTCAAAAGCATCAATTCTTCGGCGCTCAGCTTTCTTTATAGTCCAACTCTCACATCCATACATGACTACTGTAAAAACAATAGCTTTGACTAGACAGACCTTTGTTGTCAGAGTAATGTCTCTGCTTCTTAATATGCTGTGTAGATTGGTCATAGCTTTTCTTCCAACAAGAAAGTGTCTTTTAATTTCATGGCTGTAGTCACCATCTGCAGTGGTTTTGGAACCCCCCAAAAATAAAGTCTCTCACTGTTTCCATTGTTTCTCCATCTATTTGCCATGAAGTGATGGGACCAGATAGTGATGGGACCAGATGCCATGATCTTGGTTTTCTGAATGTTGAGTTTTAGGCCATGTTTTTCACTCCTGTTTCACTTGCATCAAGAGGCTCTTTAGTTCTTCACTTTCTGCCATAAAGTTGGTGTCATCTGTGTATCTGAGGTTATTGATATTTCTCCTGGCAATCTTGATCCCAGCTTGTGATTCATCCAGCCCAGCATTTAACATGATGTATTCTGCATATAAGTTAAATAAGCAAGGTGACAGTGTACACGCTTGATGTACTCCTTTCCCTATTTGGAATCGGTCTGTTGTTCCATGTCTGGTTTTAACTGTTGCTTCTTGACCTGCATACAGATTTCTCATGAGGCAGGTAAGGTGGTCTTATGTTCCCATCTCTTTCAGAATTTGCCACAGTTTGTTGTGATCCACACAGTCAAAGACTTTGGCATAGTCAATAAAGCAGAAGTAGATGTTTTTTTGAAACTCTCATGAGTAGTATGAAAAGGCAAAAAGATATGACACTGAAAGATGAACTCCCCAGGTTGATAGGTGCCCAATATGCTACTGGAGAAGAGTGGAGAAATAACTCCAGAAAGAATGAAGAGATGGAGCCAAAGCAAAAACAACACCCATTTGTGGATGTGACTGGTGATGGAAGTAAAGTCCGATGCTATAAAGAACAGTGTTGCATAGGAACCTGTAATGTTAGGTCCATGAATCAAGGTAAATTGAAAGTGGTCAAACAGGAGACGGCAAGCATGAACATCGACATTTTAGGAATCAGTGAACTACAGTAGACTGGAATGGGCAAATTTAACTCAGATAACCATTATATCTACTACTGTGGGCAAGAATTCCTTTGAAGAAGTCAACGAAATAGTCCAAAATGCAGTTCTTGGGTTCAGTCTCAAAAATGACAGAATGATCTCTGTTCATTTCCAAGGCAAACCATTCAGTATCATAGTAATCCAAATCTACCCCAACCGGTAATGCTGAAGAAGCTGAAGTTGAATGGTTCTATGAAGACCTACAAGACCTTCTAGAACTAACACCCAAAAAAGATGTCCTCTTCATTATAGGGCACTGCCATGCAAAAGTAGGAAGTCAAGAGATACCTGGAGTAACAGGCAAATTTGGCCTTGGAGTACAAAACAAATCAGGGCAAAGCCTAACAGTTTTGCCAAGAGAACACACTGGTCGTAGCAAAGACCCTCTTCCAGCAACACAAGAGAAGACCCTGCACACGGACATCACCAGATGGTCAATACTGAAATCAGATTGATTATATTCTTTGGAGCCAAAGATGGAAAAGCTCTACACAGTCAGCAAAAACAAGACCGGAAGCTGACTGTGGCTCAAATCATGAACTCCTTATTGCCAAATTCAGACTTAAATTGAAGAAAGTATGGAAAACCACTAGACCATCCAGGTGTGATCTAAATCAAATCCCTTATGATTATACAGTGGAAGTGAGAAATAGATTCAAGGGATTAGATCTGATAGAGTGCCTGAAGAACTATGGTCAGAAGTCTGTGACATTGTACAGGAGGCAGTGATCAAGACCATCCCCAAGGAAAACTAATCAAAAAGGCAAAATGGTTGTCTGAGGAGGCCTTACAAATAGCTGAGAAAAGAAGAGAACCTAAAGGCAAAGGAGAAGAGGAAAGATAATACCCATTTAAATGCAGAGTTCCAAAGAACAGCAAGGAGAGATAAGAAAGCCTTCCTCAGCCATCAGTGCAGAGAAATAGAGGAAAACAATAGAATGGTTATGTAAATCCAACCTTTCTGGATGGACACTTCTGTTGACAGTTTTGCTGTCTTTACCAACAGTGCCACATTTGAAGTACTTCTACAAGCTTCTTAGCACTGGTCAAGTTTTTATTTGCTTGTTTTTTTTTTTTTAATAAATAGACAAACGGAGAGTATGTTTAAGTAGCTACTGCCGAAGTGCCCTCCGAGAAAGCTTTTCAATTGTCAGTCCATCTAGGTGAGAAAGTATGTTGATGGCTTGGGGGTGCAGTTTCTTCTTTCAAAGTTTGTCTCTCCTTAAGGAACTGGTAGGATGCAGCTGTTTTCCCTGTGTTGCTACTCCCCGTGTTTTGGGCTGTTGAAATTGCATTCTTCTGTCCTGTAGACATTTAGAGCTCTGTGATTTGAAAATGCAGTGTGACATTCAAAGTGTTGTTAAAGGAAGAATCAATTGTAGGCTTCCAGTTAACAGAAAGGTTCATCATCTGAGATTCACGAAGTACTACCTAAGGTATTCACTCTTTATTCTACACAAAATCCAGGGTACAGATTTTGCCACATTACTGTTGACTTTGTTCATCTGCTCTTTAAGCCCTGGCCTCTGCAGTCTCAAACAAAGGCAAAAGCTGCTTTCTACCTCCCTTAAGAAAGTCCATGATGAGTGAACATCTCATAACAGGGTTTGGGGTTGAATTCAGAACAGAATGTTAAGTGACTGCAGTCTAAACTATTTTTCTTTTGCAGAAAAAGAGAAACTATAATTTCCCTGTGATTGATAATCTCCCTTGTTCTCCCTCTTGATAAGGTGATATTCTTTATTGGGTATTGAAATAAATTTACACAAAGCAGTTGGTTAGATGGCCTTTGCAGGGAGAGGGTGGTGCTTGCTGCTGAGGGATGACGATGTCAGTGCCTCACAGGTGCCTGGTGCCTAGGTGACTTTTGTTTTTCCCAGTATTTGACATATTACCATCAGTTTTCCTAAAACAATGTTTTAAAAAAGTTTTTCATTAAAAAAAAATGTTCAGAATTCTTTCATAGATTTAGTGCTTAAAAAGTTACTGATACTCATCCATATTTTCAGAATCATCAATTGCCCTAACTCCTTTGCAGCTGGTGGTCAACACTAAATTCATATTGAGATGCCAAAGACTAATTCCTCTAGGAGCTAGGAAAGCCCGAAAACCACCTTCTTATATCCTGTCCTTTCATATTGGCCTGCCAGGTGGTGGCTTCCCACCTCCCATAGCCTCTTCCTTCCTGCCTACTCCGAGGCTACGATTGAGTCTGGCTTTCTTGGCTCTCACCCTTTTGGGAAGAGGGTTCACAGAGAGAAAGAATCACCTGGTTCCCTTGGTTCTTGGGCCAGGGAATGTTTTTGTTTATGCTAAAGGGAAGCACACTGAACAGTGGAGAAATGAGGGATCAGACAGTCATGTACTCACACACCTCTGTCTAAAGATCAAGATGAGATAAGGGAGCACTGGGTGAGAGACAGCCTGCGTGAGGGGCAGAAAGGGAGTACTTTTGGATGGGAACTGCGGGAAGAGAGGGTGAATGAGTATTATGCCCTGTGAGTCTGTTTTAAGTACTTCTTCTCTGGGTTTCTGTGATCACATCAAGAATTTTGCAGGGTGCTAATGCTTGTTGCACAGCATCGCATTTCGTTTTACAGAACAGTCCCTGTTCTGTAGCATCTCTGGTGACCTTGGGAAAGCTCTGTAACACCTCCTGACTCAGTTGCCTCACAGGTGGGTATGGATCAGAATAGTATTTCTCCCATAGGGTCGTTTTGAAGGTGCAGGGTTTCTCCGCTGACATTTGGGGTCAGGTTGTTCTTTGTTATAGGGGGATGTCCCGTGCCTATAGGACGTTTAGGAGCGTGTGGCTTCTGCCACTGGGTGCCAGTACCACTGCTCCCTCCAGTTGTCACAAAGAACGTCTCCAAACTTTGCCAGGGTCCCCAAGAACCATTGCTGTAAAGCCCTCATTCAGTGCTTGGCATATAGAAATGTTCCTCAGTGTTAATGCATAGGAGGTGTGTGATAAATGTGTGAATGTGTGAATGCATGTTGGTGTTGCTGGTGTTATGGAATTGGAAGAGTGCTAGCTCCTTCTATAGAAGTCACGTGGAGGAGGTTCCTAGGTGATTCTTGTGGCACTAGGGTAACTGAGTTCTTTGGGGCCGGCTACCAAGAGGAGCCCTCCTTCCTCATCCTGAGTTTCACTCGTGTTGCACAGTGGCCCCCACGAAGTGCCAGAGTAGCTCTTAATGTATATGCTTGATTCCAAGATGCCTGTTTTTCTTGTGTTTCATTATTCCTGAAATCAGAATGGATTATGAAGTCATAGGGTACATTGTTTTATTCTTCCCCAAAGGCTGGCATTCACACACACTTGATGGCAGCTTTGAAATTAAGGAATGGGGTATTTCTGTGTGTGTATGGGCTTTGCAACTAGATTGGAACCTCTTTATGGGTAGAGGCTGTCTTACTTGCCATTTCTTCCAGTGTGCAGCGCAGTGCCTCATATAGTCTCCAACGTTTGAACAGCCTGCACTTTCCACTTTTCTGTGATGATGCTCTTAGACTGCCTTTCATGTGGGTTTGGACCCTTACACAACTTAGGACAAAAACCATTGCAGCCTCGGTACCAAGAGTATTATTTATTTATTTATTTTTTCAGTAGCCGCTGTTGTGTCCTTGCAGCAGTCTTGAGTGGTTGAGGCTTTACTGTATTTTGCTTACTGTAAGGATGAGTATACAGAAAGAACTAGTTTTCCAACACTGGTAGTAAGAAACAGATGTCTCAAACTTTTATAGGAGGGTTGCATCATAAGTGCTTTCTAAGTTATGTGAATTCTACTATGTGATGGTACAAAAGAGAATAATGGCGTGGTGAATTTCACTAGTCATTCAGTGCATATTAACCTGAAATGTGTTTGAAGTAGGAGGTGTGAATCAGCACAGACATAAGTTCCATGAGAACAGAGTTTTGCTCACTGCTGTATCTTCAGCATCCTGAAAGAATGCTTTGAATATAGTAAACACGGAGAGAATTATGGAATATTGATTGCTTTCCTTTATTTGGTCACAGTTCCTGCAAGTGTCTCACAGTGTAAGCATCTCATTGTCCTGTGATTGTGGTGTTTAATTACTTGGATTTTTCCATACAAGAAGGTCCCTAAACACTAGCCAACTATTTAATCTGGTAGAAACAGCCATCTGTTCTGACATCAGTGACATAACTGACTGTGTAGGACTTACTGGTCGGGCTCCATGTGGTGTCTGAGAAATTTTCAGGGATGATTTTTAAGTGACTTTAGAGACTAACCAACAGATTCCTCTCTTAAAATGGAACTCTCCACCATCACAGTTGAGACAGATGAAGATCACTAGGCATGCAAAAAGCGACAACTCAGGTGGGCTTCAGCAGATCAAAGACTGTTGTGTTTACCTTAGAAGAGCCAGAACTCTACCCTTGTAGACAGTCTTTCAATGGTGATCCCTAATTAGAAATTTTGTGGCTTTTGGTGATCAGTAGTGGATTCCATTGATCTTCTCTGTTTGACTTTCTCATGTATGGTTTTGGGTAGGAAAGAAGGAGACTGCCTGTGGTAGGTTCTGGGTAAATATTTGTTGATATGTCAGATTTCACATGATGTCAGATTTCACATGATGAAAGAGATGAAGGTCTCTCTGGAATAGAGCGTCTATTTCTTCATTCACAATTCTGCTCAGCCCATAATTTGTGCCCTTGACTGGTGGGTCAGTTTTCTCTTCTGCCCCTTTCATTCCCAATTGATGGTTCATGCTGAAGTAGTGAAGAATGGAAACAGCATCATTTTGTAGTGACCTTAATCTGATTTGTGCATGTTTTGCAACTCAAACCCATGTAAAGAAAGGCAACAGGCCCTATGATAAGAAATCACAGGAAGAGTGGAAATTTTCCCTCTTTAGCTCCTGTAATTATTTTTGCTGTTCAGTTGCACAGGCAGGCTGCCAGAGATAGGGGTACAAATTAATTAACCAACTGTTTGGAGAGATACGGCCATGTCATTACTGATAAGTGTAGATGTAAGTAAGGCAGTGTGTCGGCTGTTTTTCTAAAATGTGGGAGGACAAAAATATGTTACCTCAAATAAAATAGACCAGATGCTTAGTTGGGGGGTGGGAAACTATACTTTCTGTGAGTTTCCATTTATGAGCACATATATTTCTTTCCCCTTGTTTTCTAAAGTGCTTCCTAATGTGCTGAATGCAGGGAGAAAGCATGGATTGTCATGTTAGTCTTTTAAAAATACAGTTGAATGTACTTTACCTCAGTTGAACATATTTGAATTCCACCCCCAGCCCACTAAAATTATTTCCATTATAACTTTAATTCACCATAGTTTAGAGTAATTGGAATTTGATAAGCCAGTGGTGAATTTTAAGTAGTAGTGTGTATAAAGTATGTATTTGTATGTGAACAACCCAGACAAATGTCTTAAAGGAAACAGTTCTCGTGGTATAAGCAGTTCTGTAAGGACTGATTCTGTTTGTTTCTTATTTAGTCTTCCTCAGAGGTGACTCTACTAGGACCCCCAGTTCATAGCTGTTGGAGCAAGAACTGAAGCTCTGTGACCAGTGACATGTCATTGCCTGCTGGTTAGGGACTGTGCTCTGGAGTCAACTGGATTTAACCTTTAACCCCAGCCCCACCTCTTGCCAACTGTGTGATCTTGGGCCAGTTACTTAATCCTTCCACACAAATGTTTCCTCCTGTGTAGACTTGGGCTAATAATAGCACCTGTACCCCTGGGTTGTTGTGGGGATTATGCAGTGTACAGCATGCAGAGCCTCGGCACACTGTCTGGTCTAGTGAGTTCTCCATAATCGTGTGACAAGATGGCTATTGTTATTATGTTGTATTCTGAACATTTGCCTGACCTTTTACTTTGGAAGCGCTCTAGAAACCAAACACACAAACAACTGGGGAGACATGGGTTTTGAACTCGAGGCATCACTCTGAACTGTGGCTGCGCGCAGGGTGTTATCTGCCAACCACATCTGTTTGCATATGGTTTTGGTAGGTGAGCTTTGAGTTCTTTGTTCAGGTATGTTGACCAGTTTCCTCTGGAAGGACAAGGAGTGAAACTATGAAGTCTGAAGAAGCAAAACTGAGATAAGAGAATGCATAAAACTTTCCTGTGAAAGTGTTGCCCATTAGGTCAGAAACGAGCTAACAGTCAAAACAAACTTGAAATACTTTAATGTTTCCCAGTGGGAACAAACTGCACCTCATCTGTTTTAAACAGAACAGACCGTTGTAACATTAACAGATATTAGGAGTAGAAGTAATTAACCAGCAGTCAACCCTTCCCTTTCCTCCCCTAGGGTTCCCTTACACATCTAACCCTGCCCAATTCTGACCAGAAAAAGCAGCTGTACAAGTGAATTTCGCGCATGAAAGAGAGGCCTAACAGAAAGGATTACAGAACAAAAAAACTGTGATACTCTGACAAGTTGTTGTTGAGACCAACAGCAATTCACACTGCAGGGACCTGGTCTGACCTATTCCCAGCTGTCTCCTAGGTCTGACCAAGTGCTGTCAAATAGGAAGCAGTTGAGTATTTATGGAATGAGCGGAGGCATGAATGAATCTGATTGATTTGTTTTCACAGGCATCAATGAAAACGGTAAAATGATGTGTGCAAGAGGGCAACAGAATCTTTTTAATCACAGGCAAGATTTATCTTTACTTTTATTGTAGCTTCTCTTTAAATAAAGCTGCCTTTGGGGAAGCTTTAATTTCTTTGCACATAAGCAATGAATAGTTTCAGACATTTGTGCATGGCTCTTACCATTCTTGGAGCCATATTTTTAATTCCTCGGTGACGTTGAATTATTGGCATTTAGTATACAAGCCTTGCCTTCCCCCCCACACTTCATATAGAGGAAATAATGTTTTAGGAGTTGATTTATAAAACATTTCTCTAAAACTGGGGGAGAGTCTTTAAGATGATGGCTTCCTTGTTATCTTCTTGGAAATCTCAGAGGCACCTGGATTTCAAATGTTGCCAGTGTATGTTCCTCATTCTCAAACCTGGCCCTCTTCCAGTCTCAGAGACTGGTCCCACCCATCCATCCTGTTCTACAAGACAGGAAGCTTGGCATCATTCACTGCACCACCCTTGTATCCAGGTCATTACCAAGTCATGTCAGCAGTTCCTTCTAAATATCTGTGAATCATTTCTGTGCCATCTTACTGTGATCTCCAGGTCCAAGGTGCCCAGATCTCTTACCTGTACTATTGCAAATGCAAATGACTGGCCCTCTCACTTTTGAAGCCTGAACTTCCCTTCTGTTCTGCAGTCTTTGAGTAGGGTTGAAAATAATAAGTCTGATAATGTTATCCTCCATTCCAGAGAATATTTCCAGGACTTCCCAAAATCTTTTCTTCTATAAAAATAGTGGTAACACTGGCAAGAATTGACAAAATTAACTTTTTCAGAATTCTAAAAATTAATGGCTTGTAGGATCTATTGAGCATTTATACAAAACAAAGAACTAAATCTCTGTAAATACAGGCAAACTCTGAGGTATTTTACCTAACTCTATTTTAATGCTGCCACACACCATACCATGCCGAGCTCCACAGTAACTTGGAAAACCTGTAAACCTCACAACTGTGGTAGCTGTGAAAACCAGTAGTTTAGAACCTATTAGACTGGAAAAAATAGGTTTGGAGCTTCCCTAAAGCTTTGTGCCCAGAAAATTGTCACTGTTTGAACTTTCTAGTGGGTCCCTAAAAAGCTCCATTCTCACAATTTGTCTGTATCAGAGCTCATTCTGTACCCTATCCCTAGGGCACTTGTTGTTGTTGTTGTTGTTTTTTTAAAGTAGCAATCATTGTACATTGCAGTTGTCTAAGGCAGTGATATAAGTTGAGTCTGACCAAAAAACTAAATGAGATGTCAACTGAGGGTTTTGAAGGGCCCCAACATTTTCAAGATTCCTGAGAATCTAGAAAACCATGTGTATTAAATCAACTATGCTTCAATTTAAAAAAGAGAAGAAAACAGCATGCATGTATAGGGTTATCTGCATGTCCAGGAATGACCTGAGAAAACCTTAATCTCTCACCTCTGGCTGATTTTGAGTTTCTATACAAGCAGGAAATGAAGCCTAAGGTAGAGGTCTACATTATTGCTAGAGCATTGAAGATGTCCCAGCATATGCCCAGAGCCACTTGGCAAAGCCTGGGAGACTCACTGGTTCAAAATATTTAAGGAACTCCCTGTGCAATACTTAGCTAACTAAGCTCACACATAACAAAGAATACAGACTTTACACAATTAGACCAGGTAAATCAATAAACAAACCAAAAAGGAAGGTGGATCTTATTTGTGGAATGCCACATTATATTATCTATATTGTCTAGTTTTCAACCAAAAATTACAAGATAGTCCGAGAAATGGCAAAATACTTCCTATATGTTGGGGACGGTTTTGGGGGAGCACAAAGTGGAGCCCTGTCTAAGCAGAGTATTAATAAAATTCTGTTGAAATTAAGTTGATTTTATTCAAAGTACATTATCTGAAGTTAAGATGTTAATTGTAATCCCCAGGAGAACTACTAAGAAAATAACTTAGGTAGAAGATAGTAAAAGAGAAGAAGGGAAGTTAAAAAAAGTATATTCAGTTCAGTTCAGTCACTCAGTTGTGTCCGACTCTTTGCGACCCCATGAATCGCAGCACGCCAGGCCTCCCTGTCCATCACCAACTCCCGGAGTTCACTCAAACTCACGTCCATCGAGTCGGTGATGCCATCCAGCCATGTCATCCTCGGTTGTCCCCTTCTCCTCCTGCCCCCAATCCCTCCCAGCATCGGAGTCTTTTCGAGTGAGTCAACTCTTCGCATGAGGTGGCCAAAGTACTGGAGTTTCAGCTTCAGCATCAGTCTTTCCAAAGAACACCCAGGACTGATCTCCTTTAGGATGGACTGGTTGGATCTCCTTGCAGTCCAAGGGACTCTCAAGAGTCTTCTCCATCACCACAGTTCAAAAGCATCAGTTCTTTGGCGCTCGGCCTTCTTCACAGTCCAACTCTCACATCCATACATGACTACTGGAAAAACCATAGCCTTGACTAGACGAACCTTTGTTGGCAAAGTAATGTCTCTGCTTTCGAATATGCTATCTAGGTTGGTTATAACTTTCCTTTCAAGGAGTAAGCATCTTTTAATTTCATGGCTGCAATCACCATCTGCTGTGATTTTGGAGCCCAGAAAAATAAAGTCTGACACTGTTTCCACTGTTCCCCATCTATTTCCCATGAAGTGATGGGACCAGATGCCATGATCTTCGTTTTCTGAATATTGAGCTTTAAGCCAACTTTTTCACTCTCCTCTTTGACTTTCATCAAGAGGCTTTTGAGTTCCTCTTCACTTTCTGCCATAAGGGTGGTGTCATCTGCATATCTGAGGTGATTGGTATTTCTCCCTGCAATCTTGATTCCAGCTTGTGCTTCTTCCAGCTCAGCATTTATATTAGAATCTGTCAATTCAAACAAAAGGATGTAGTGACAAATAGGGGAACAACAACAAAAAAAGACGTGTATTAAACAAATAGCAAAGTCATAGACTTAAATCCTACCTTATCAGTAATTGCATTAAATGTGAATAGACTGAACACTACACAGCAGGCAGAAACTGTCAGATGGATTTAAAAAAATCATGATTTGGTGATACGCTATGAACAGGAGGCATAGTTCAGATTCAAAGTTGGAAATATATTGTAAGTAGAAAATATACAAAGAAATAGTAGTCAAAGAGAGCTAGCCTCGCTCTACAAATATTAGACAAAATAGATGTTTTTTAATAAAGTCATTAAAAATAGGATATCTTATAATCATGAATGAGTCAATTCATCTGGAAGAAATAGCAATTACAGAGATGCATGTGCCTAGCAAAGCTTTGAAATATATGAAGCAAAAAACTTACACTGTGAAAGGAAAAAAAGGACAATTTAATAGTAATAATTGGAGATTTCAGTAACTCATTTTAAAGCCTGGATACAACAGCTAGGCAGAAGAGCAATATGGATGTGAAAGGTGTGAAAAACATAAACCAGTTAGACACAACCAGCATTCTTTTGGAAGTAGTCCATTAGCATTCTTTTCAAGTGCAAATGGAATATTCTCAGGATCATATGTTAGGCCACAATAGAATAAACCTAAATAATTGTAAAAGAACTGAAATCGTACAGCATTCTCTAACCACAATGGAGAAAATCAGAAATTAAAAACCAAAGGAAATTTGGTAAATTCACAAGCATGTGAAAATTAAACACCACATTCTTAAATAAAGTGGGTCGAGGAAGAAATCACAAGAGAAATTGTACTTCGAAATTAATGAAAATGAAACACAGCCTACCAGAACTGACATACTGTGATTGAAGCATTACTTAAGGGAAAATTTATAGCTGTATAAATTTTTTTTTTCTGTATTAAGAAATAAGAACCTTCCTTCCTAAGAAACTAGAAAAAGAATAAGCACAAAGCAAGCAGAGCAAAGAAGACAATGAATTATTATATGTGAACTAGACAATAGGAAAAAAAGGATAAAAAGCACTGAAACCAAAGGTTAGTATTTTGGCAAGATTAGAGTACTTTGATTATGATAAAATTGACAAACTTGTAGGTAGATCTCACCATATTACTCATATTATTAAAATCAGGAATTAAATATGTAATGTCACTACCCACCTGACACAGATACAGTTATAAAGGGATACTGTGAATGACTCTATGCCAGCACATTGAATTTACTAGGTGAAACAGATAAATTTGTAGAAAATACGGTCAAACTATCAAAAATGACTCAAGAAGTATTAGAAAATTTGAATAGACCTAGTACATGAATTTGCATTAGTAAGTGTAAGATTTCCCCACCCCCTGCCCGCCTATGCACACAAGCTCAGGCCCAGATGGCTTCACTGGTGAATTTTGATAAAACCATTAGCACTCACTCTGCACACATTTTCCTATAGAAATGTTTGAAAAGAGAACTCTTCTCAATTCATTCTATAAGGCCAGTACCAAAACCAAAGACATCACAGTAACTGGAAACTACAGACTGATTAACTCAGTATACATTACACTTGGGAAGCCCAAGAATACTGGAGTGGGTAGCCTATCCCTTCTCCAGCGGATCTTCCCAACCCAGGAATTGAACCGGGGTCTCCTGCTTTGCAGGCAGATTCTTTACCAGCTGAGCTACCAGGGAAGCCCATACATTATACAGTGTGTATTTATTATATTCTGTAATGTGCAAATACTAATTATAGTTAAGCAAAAATGTTCAATATGCCTTTAATAGATGGATGACTTGGAAAGAGTCTGGATAATATATGAATAATTTCTCCAGTTTGGTCACAGTTTTCAAGTTTCAGTCCAGATTAAATGATGTTTTGTTTTCTACACTTGTCAAACATGTATGTAAGTCACTTGGGAATCTTGATAAAATGCGAATTCTGATTTTCTGGGTCTGGATTGGGTCCTGAAATTCTCTAATTCTAACCAGGTTCTCAATGATGCAGAAACAGTTGTATTTTAAGTAGTGAGGTTTTATATTGAGGAGGAATATAGAGTTGAGTGTACCTTTCTTTTCATTGTGACCATTAGTATAGAAGATCTGAGGAGCGTCTTCCCTCTGACTTGAAGAATCTGAAACAAACTCAAGACAGTTATTAACATTTTAGCTTTCTATTCTGCATAGAGTTCTGCATCTTCTGAGGCATGCTTTTGGTAAGATATTTAGAGACTTTACAAATATGAGATAATTATAACATCCCTTTTAAGGAAGTTATGAAAGATATAGATTTCATCATAGCCACATGGCTGTTGGATAACACTCAGCTATGCCATAAAGCAAATAACTTGCTTAACATGCCAGCTGAAGGCTAGCCATTTGATTTTGGTTTTCCTGTGTTCATTGCAAATATATAGAAATAAAGTTGTTTTTTTATGTTGATCTTGTGCGCAGATTGAATGTCTGAGTCCCGTTCCCCCTTCTACCCCGCCTCCACACACAAAATCATGTGTTGAAATCTAACCCCCAGTGTGATGATTTTTGGAGGGATGAGGCCTTTGGGGAAGTAGTTAGGTCATGAGGGTAGAGCTCTCATGAATGACATTAGTGCCCTTGTAAAGGAGGCTTCAGAGAGCTCCAGCGCCTCTTCCTCTATGTGGAGGACACAGTGAACAGAGGACTCAGAACCAGAAAGCAGGCTTTCACCAGACACTCAATGCACTGGTGCCTTCATCTTAGATTTCCCAGCTCCCAGGACTGTTGAGAAATAAATGTTTGTTGTTTGTAAGCCACCCAAACTACGTTATTTTATTAAAGCAGCCCAAATAGACTAAGAAATTTTGTGTCCTCTGATGTTGCTAAACTGGTAAATTCTGGGAGGTTTTTTGGTAGACTTTTGTGGTTTTCTGCATAAGACCGTCAAGTCTTCTGCATATGCAGAAAGTTATATTTCTGCCTTTTGAATCTGGATGACTTTTGTTTCCTTTTCTTGGCTGATTGCTCTGGCAAAAACTTAAGTGCTTTGTTGAGAGAGAGGGTATCCTTGCCTTGTTTCTGACCTTAGGAGGAAAGCATGCTGCCTTTCTCCTTTAAGTGTGATGTTAGTTAGTTGTAGGGGTTTTTGTAAATGTTCATTATCAAGTTAAGGAAACTTCCTCTATTCTTGGGTCTCTGATTTTTTTTTTTTAAATCATGCGTATTTTTTCTGCATCAACTATTATGATAGTATGGTTTGTTTGTTTTTCTTCTTTAGCTTGTTAATATCACAGGTTACATTGTTTGGTTATGGATTATTTGAAGTGTCTTATTTCTGTAAATTTTCTAGTATCTTTCTGTTACTGGCTTCTAATTCAATTCCATGTGGTCAGAGAACATACTTTGTATGATTTCAATTTCTTTTAAATTTGTTGAGGTTGGTTTTCCGGGTTAGGCTATGGTCTATATAAAGCTAACCACTTGAAAACAGGCAGCTAGGTCAGTAGGTAACAGCATTCCATAGTTAATGCTGTTTTTAGTTATGTGAAGAGTTGTGGATTTGGGTTTTCTGCATAGAAGATATTTGGCAGATGTTGCGTTGCTATATTGACTGCCTTTTGAAGAAAAGAAATCATGAGTTTATAACTGTAACGTTAACAGTAATAATAATGATGATATTGACACTACTCTTTATTAAGTCCTTACATACACTCTGCTTACTATGTTGAGACAGATTTAGAACTAAGCATTATACATGGGTTATCTCATTCAATCCAAAAATCTCCTGACATAGATATCATTGTTTTCACTGATTTTCAAATACAGGAAGTGCATTCTAGAGGTAAGTACCTCTCTTGAGGTTATACCAACTAAGTGGAAAACTCTCTTACAGCCCATATTTTTTTATAGTCTACAAGCTTAGCTGAAGGATAGTCATGCAGTAAAGATTCCCTAAGGGTTTTGGAAGGTGCTTCTAGATTTAGGACACATTTCAGGTTTGGTTTCTGATTGAAAAGTTAGAATTTGTTGGCAACATTTTGAGGAGCTAAAGGTACCCATGAGGCGACCTGTCATGTATGTCCCCTCTATAGCCCTGCCTGGCCTTCCCTAACCCAGATCCCCTAGGATTTTGATATTTGCTTCCTCTCTTCTTTGCCAGGTCCTGTATCTCATTTGCAGTACAAGTAGTGACAAAAGTAGCACTTACAGCTTACCTATGGAAGGTCACTATAAGGTTGGCCACTTTTAGCCAGGGATTAATAACTATTAGAACTGTTTTCTCCTAGCTTTTTGGTCTTTTGGTCTTTGGTTGGTTGCTTTACATTTTGGCAGGTTGTCAACTGACCTTTTTGTGTGTGTGTGTCTGATTGGTTCTGTCATTTAATGTCTTATGGTCAAAAGAAGGTGCAGATCCCCTCTCAGAACAGAGAATATGAATTTGGGAGAAGTTTGTATAGAAGGTAGAAATAAAATTCTGTTTTATTTGTGTGCAGTTAAGATGTTAAAGCTCATGTCACAGCAATTAAAAACTTTTTATCATATCACTGACATTCCTTTTGATTATCCAGAATTGATAGTTACCATTTGAAATAAATTTGAAATTGAACATAATAAAAGCTCAATTATGTGCAGACCAGCCTTCCAAGTCAATCCATCAGGTTACTTAGAAGTGTTTCAGACACTAATGGAGCTGAAAATCCTAGTATCTAAGGAAACCATTGCGTAGCAGAGAATCAGACAGTTCAGAGGTAACATGAGAAGTCTGATGTGCGATAGGATGTCTTGTTGACTCTGATTGGACAAGGTGGGAGATGGGGATGGCCCTGGGCAGTGCTGAGGATCTTGTGAGGTGGTGGAGAGCACGTACTTGAAAGTAGCCTACCTTCAGCTCTCAGCTCCTCCAAATACTGGCTCTGTGACTTAAGGCGGATAATCTTGTTCCTCACTTGCTTCATCTGTAAAGTGCAGATAGTGACCCTGTAAGGTGGGTGGTATTGTGAAGAGGAAGTGAGCTAATAATACTCAGCACTGTATCTGGAACATAGGAAGTGCTTGGTAATTAGACTCTTGTTATTTTTGTTATACGTACTGCTTCTCAGGTGCCGTTGCTGTTGTGATTTTTTGTTCACTGATGTGTACCCAGAACCTTGAATCACGTCTAAGCATAGTAGACATTCGGTACATGAATGAATGATGTATGTAGAGTATTTGCCATGATACCTAACATCCAGTGAGTACTTAATACAATGAGTGTACAAAAGATGGTAGCCGTAGACCAGCAAAGTTTAGAAACCATGGCCAATGTAACCCACTGACAGTAAAAATGGAAATATTCATAATCATAAGAGGTAAGATGGTAAAGAATCCACCTGCAATGCAGGAGACCCCGGTTTGATTCCTGGGTTAGGAAGATTCCCTGGAGAAGGGATAGGCTACCCACTCCAATATTCTTGCTTGGAGAATCCCCATGGACAGAGGAGCCTGGCAGGCTACAGTTCATAGGGTCACAAAGAGTCAGACACGACTGAGCATCTAAGCACACAGCACAGCACATGCTGTGTGCCAGACATGGTTCTCAGAACCTTGTGTATGCTAACTCATTTCATCCTCGCAACTACCCATTAAGGTAGCTACTACTGTCATCCCCATTTTACAAATGAGGGTCCTGAAGCCGAGGACTTGCCCAAGTTCATACTCCTAGCGAGTAATAGCATGGGAGTTTGAACCCAGGAAGTTCGATCCAAAGGCTTTTCTGAAATTCTTTAGCTGAGAACCTAGTGTGTGCCAGGCATTGTGACATGCAGACGCGGCCACTGCCTCTGGGGATTTATATCTTAGGGTTATAGCCAAAACACAAATTATAAATCACTAATGAGTGAAGAGAGAGAAATGTCTGAAGAGATAGGGTCCTGCTTTAAATTGGGTGGTCAGGGAATGTCTCTTAATGGAATATAAGCCAGCCAGGCAAAGCATTCTGTACAGAGGGAACAGAATTAGCCAAGGCCATGAGGTGGGAAAGTACTTGGCCTTTGGGTATAACTGTCGAGGAGATAGAATTCTGGTGTGGATGAGGAGTGACCGTGTCTTATGGTTGCAGAGATCAGGCTGGGCCTTCTACGTATTGATTTTCCTTCTGACTACGTTGGAGTAGTTTACATAGTAAACTATTAAAGGGTTTAGTCTGAGTAGGTGATATTTGTGATTTAAAAGCATCACTGCTTACTGTATGTGTATGGGTGGGGAGTTGGAATAGGCAGAGGGGAGAACAGCCACTATTTAGATCAAAGACCAGAAGACAGTTATTGGAAGATGATAAAAAATGGCTCATGTTTACAAAGTACTTTGCGTTGTTCCAAGCATCTTACATCTGTTCATTAGTTCTTCCTACAACCTGTTAGATAGGTGCTCTTTCTTTTCCCATTTATAGATGCAGAAATGGAGGTAAAGGCTACCGTGTGACGAGGCTGGAATTTGAATGCAGTCAGTGTGGTTCTAACAGCTGTGCCTTTAACTGCCAGGCTCTGTTCCCTTAGCAGGCTGAGTTTTCCCATCTGTGTCTCCCACCATCCGTGCAGCCACAGTAGCTGCAGTGAGCAGGGAACAGACTGCAGCCCATCTTTGGTTTCTTCCACTCTGCCTTACCCCTTGGATGGCCTGGTCTCCCTCCCCGGCTCTTCGTAGAGTTCTCCAGAGCATGTCTTCAGTCTCCTCTCTCCCATCTTCATCACTACTTCCTGTCTTGCTCTGATTTTTACATCAGCCCTTGGGGATCGCCCTCCTACATACTTACCTTGGTAGATCCACACTTATGCCAGAATGACCTTTTGTATCATGTGGCTTCCCTCCTTAAAACTGTGGCTTCTTCCCTGCTTTCAGGGTAGAGCTTAAGCTCCAAGACTTGGACTTGGATCTTCTTCATGGGATGCACCCGCAAGTCTCTTCCACCTCTCCCCTGCCTCTCATTGCTTATAAGGTGGAGCAGCAGGGGCTGAGACCCCTGGAGAGTTAAGCTCACATTGTAAAATAGTTGCCATTTGGTGTGTATATCAATCTCCTTTAGTGTGTGTGATGTTGTGAGTTTTTGTTTATTTTGCTGAGTGTTCACTATGTGTTCAGCACGGAATGCTCTCCACGGATTAGTTCATTTCATCCTCACCATAATACTGTGAAATGTAGGTCCTGTTAACTCTGTTTTACAGATAAGGAAAGTGAAGTTCAGAGAGGTTAATAATTTAATGGTGTTCACATAGCTACTAAGAGAAAGAATAGGGGTTTGATCTCAGTTGTCTGACTCCAGAACTGCTTGGAGTTACTGCGCTGCACACGCTAGCAAAAGAGAATTTGCCAGTGTGCATATTTGAGAATCAGACCCTGAAACACAAAATTCTACCAGAAAGTAGCCCTAGAAATAGGATCATGTGTTCACGGGAAGCTTTCTCACCCTTGAACTTTTGTCTTACTGAGTGGACACCCCGTTCTAGTGGGTGACTGTGTGACATTATGTGACATAAAGGGGCAGTTATATCCTGGACTTCGGTGGCACCACAGAGACTTCATCTAATACTTAGTTACTGTCCACCCATAATGTTAGTGCATGCATTAGTTGTTTGGAATTCATGGCTCAGATGTTAAAGAATCTACCTGCAATGTAGGAGACCTGGGTTTAGTCCCTGCGTTGGGAAGATCCCTTGGAGAAGGGAATGGCTACCCACTCCAGTATTCTTGCCTGGAAAATTCCATGGACAGAGGAGCCTGGTGGACTGCAGTCCATGGGGTTGCAAAGAGTTGGACACAACTAAGTGACTAACACCCTCACCCCTCATCCTTCAGGTTAGGCATTGTTAAGCACTGTCACTGGAGCAGAAAACAAGACAAATGTGGAGCTTAGTCTAGTGGGAGGAGGTTAAGGCTCTCACAGTTAGATGAGTAGTTACAAACGGGGCTCGGTGCTGTGTGGCAAGGCAAAGGCAGGGCTGTGAGAGCAGACAGGGGCCTGACCAGCCAAGTCTCCACGGATGTGACATTGAGGCTGAGACCAAATGAAGTGAAGCAACCAGCCAGGTGAGGATCTGGAGGAACGGGGTCCAAGCAGAGGGAACAGCCGGCACCATGCTGCTGTGACAGGAGACAGCGTGGTGTGCATCAGGGACAGAACAAAGGCCGTGAGCAGGGCGCCAGCCTTGTCAGGGACCTTAGTTTTGATCCAAAGAACAACTGGAAGCTGTGGGAAATTTCCAGATGCCAGACATTGCTTCACCATCACACAGCGAGAGTGCACTTCTCAGAATCTGCTAAGCAAGGCAAGGGGTCTGCTGTCACACAGAGCTACACAGTCATCCACGTACACATTATCCTCAAAGTCCTCATCAGTGAGTGACAGACCGTGAGGGATGTGAGTATGAGCATAGCTCTTGTTGAATAGTGGGGATTCCAGAAAGAAGAGAGGAAAGCTTTCTTTGCTGCAGGCACAGTTGTGTCCACATAGGACTGCAGAGAACAAGAAGGTTCTGAGAAGACCTGCACAGCCTTGAGTCTAGAGCAGGCTGACTCCACCTGGAGAGCTGTGAGGACTCAGGGTGCGAGGCCCGTGCTTATAGAGAAGTAGGTCAGGGTTCCAGTCCCACTTGGCCACTTGGGAGGCAGCAGAGGCGTTCAAGGAGAGGAGTAACTTTATTACTCTGTAGGTCGGTGGCTTTGGTGGCAGAGTGGAGGAGGCTGAAGAGGGTAGAAACTCAGGAACTCCGTCTGGAGCTCTGTACTGGTGTGCAGAGGTCACAGGGCTCTGGCCTTGGGCACCGACAATGGGCGCACATGGGGGAGGCAGCTTCTGGCTGTTGCTGGGAGAACACTGGGAACTGTCTGGACTTTGGGGCCCAGCAGACCCGGGTTCAGATCTTGACTCTGCCACTTACTGGCTTGTGAAATCTCAGTGTCTGGGTGCCTTAGTTGGCTGAGCAGTATGGTGAGGATGCATGACTCCTACCTCCCAGGCTGCGGGGGACATGAGTGAGCACTTCCTGGGGTCTTCTAAAGCCTTTCTACCCTCGGAGGCACCTGGTGTGATAGGTAATATGATCATCACTGTTTGACATACGAAGAGACTGAAGTTCAGAGAGGTTAGGGAACTTTCCCAAGATCACATTGGATTCAGAGTGCTGGGGAGTGGCCCACACTGTTAGCCACTCTGCTTACAAGGCCTGTGACTGAGCGTGGTTGGGGAGGGGCTGGAGATAGCCCTGTAAAGAGATGACAGCTGGGCTGAGCTCTGATGTGTGAGAATGCACCAGGCATCATGTGAAGAGCAAGGGCAGCGCCTGGCAGAGAAAAAGCTTTAGAAGGAGAGAATGGAGGTCAGTGTGCCTGGAGCAGAGAGGGCCAGGGGCTGAGGGGACAGGGAGTGGAGAGCGGGGAGGATAAACCTCTGGCCATGCCTTGAGGGTTATGGTAAAGGCTGGGATTTTATTCCGTAGGAGTGGAAGTTTCTTGGGAAATTTTAACAGTCGTCACATGATCTGTTGGAGAGTGTCAGATTTACTCAGGCACCCATGTGGAAGGGATTGTCAGCCGTATGGGAGATGTCTTCCACGGTGCTCAGGAAAGGTGCTGGGGGCAGGCTTTACAGTGGGGCCTAAACAAGGGAGAGAAGTGGCCAGCGGCAGTAGAGTGACCGGACCTGCTGGTGATATGAGGGAAAGAGGCGTCAGGGGCAATGTCCGGGGTGTAGCTTCCGAAGATGAGAAGGGTCATTGACACAAAACGGGCATGATCTTGGGGTGGGGGGTGGGAGACAGGCAGGGTGGGAAGCACTGCTCTCTTGGACGTGCTCGTTTGATCGGAGATGTATGAAAGGCATCCAGATGGCGGTGTCTGGGAGGCAGTTGGATATATGTGAGTCTAGACAGAGCTCAGGAGCCGTCTGGGCTAGAGACAGAAATGTGGGCGTTGTTGGCATGTGGAAGTCCGGGTGCGTGGGAGAGGGGAGGCGCGCAGGGGACTGCAAAGGTGCAGTGTTTGGCTGCAGCGTCCATTTGGTCGTTGAGCGCAGTCCTCCAGGGAGGGCGGCAGCACCGAAGTAACTGGTCAGGACTGGCTTTGGTCAGAGGGCCGTTATTCTGCACAGGACTGGGGAGGCTCTGCTCACGCGTCCGTGGAACTGGACCCAGTCCTTCCTGCTTTGCTGGCCTGGGGTCTCCAAGGGTTGATACATGATGGCCTAGATGTGGGTGCCGGGCCACTCACTAATTGGAAGGTTGGGATGACCTGAATTCTGAGAAAAATTTCGGACCTACACACAATAAAATCCATTCTTTCAAATTAGGTCAGAGTCCATGGGATCAAGTACGGTTTTAAAACTTTTTATTGTATTTCATATAATGATTTAACTTGTGTATTTAAAGACTGTTTTGTAAACTTTTTTTTTTTTAACTCAATAGGAACTCAGTTTAGCTTGATAGGAACTCTTTCTAGATTTCTGTCATAAATGAAGCTTTTTTTTTTTTTTTTTTCCTTCTTGCATTTGGGCAAGTTCCATATGTTAACTTATAGATGGCTGATTGTGAACTTACACTTTAAAAGTATTGGGAAACTGTTTCTCACAAAAATTATTTCATTTTCTCTGTTACCACAACATTCCACACGCTGTTCCTGTTGCTAAGGCCTCTGGAATGTCTCAGTGCAGAAAAAGGATATAGAACTCCTTTTTTTCCCCCTGAAGAAGACATTTAAATTATTTTGTATCTCCTAGTTTACGTCTAAATATGGATATCTGGAAGAATTTAGAAAGCTAAAATTCAAGTTGCTTTAGGTTCAAAAGTCAAGTTGCTTTGGGTTCTTCTCACAGGAACTTGGTTTCATAGGGTAGCATGAAGTGTACTTCAGGGTACCATCATTTCCACGGGGATTGTGTGAGTGCACATGCGTACACATGCTGGCTTTTTAGGGAGATGTGACGTGCTACTAAGAGCTGAAGAACTGATTTCAGAGATGGTGCAAACCTAAGTTTGAGTCCTGGTTGTACTTTCTTGCTGGGTGACACTACACATGTTCTTGTCTCCATTAGTAAAATTAGGCTCCTATTGTAGGATACACCTTATAAAAAGTGCTTAGTTCAGAACTTACCACATAGTAGTCTCTCAGTAAATTCCATATGATTATCATCATTATTGTCATCATCAGTTGCAAAAAATTGTAAGTTATTGAAGAAACTGAACTTTTTGCAGAAGTATAGATTCCTGGTGCTCACAGGATGACCCCTTACTCTCTTAGTTTTATTAGTGTTTCCGAGTCTCACAAAAGGATGAAAGGAATCAGAACAGAAAAAGAGCAGTTTTCTACATAAGCCTCATTGTGGCCAGTCACATTCTTATTATTTGAAAGGATGGATACAGTTTTTGTATTTTTTTTTTTTTTTACAATTGCCTTATTTATAAAGAGGTGGGGGCTAATTCCCAGCAGTATCTGCTTCTCTGGCAAAGTGACATTATCGTATACACATAGCTTGACATAGAGTGCTGTGAGGCACCACGCAAACCAGGCACATCACAGAGGCCCAAGTCTAAACTGAATTCAGTCTCAACTGAAATCACTTATTTTTTTTTAATTGGAGGATAATTGCTTTACATTGCTGTGTTGGTTTCTGCCATGCAACAGTGCAAATCAGCCATAATTTTATATATATATATATATATATATATATATATAGATGTATATATCCCCTCCCTCTAGAGCCTCCCTTCCACCCCCCACCCCCACCATCTCATCCCTTTAGGTCATCACAGAGTGCCAGGGTGGGCGAGATCACTTAATTTAATGCTTTAGCTACTGTTTAATTAATAAAACTAATTAAGTTGATTTCATTAATGAAACTATTGAATTTATATTTATAGACATTTCATATTTCTTAGCTGTAAGTTATGAATGTTATGCCATTTCTGTAATTCAGCTTTTCCATCTTAATTGTCCTGAATCAGAGTCATTTAACCTATGGGTATATGGAACCTAAGGTAAACTACTAATCTAATTTTTTTTTTAATGAAATGTCATGTCAAATGTAGCCATGGAAAGTAGCTTATTACATGTGGATCACTGCATGGATTTCACCTCTCCCCTCTCCCACGTGCGCTATTTTTAACTCAGTGTGGGCTTGCTTTCGAGGAAAATAGCACACCGTTTGGCTCTTGTCATGAAATTGTTAAACTTAGTCACAGAAATCAGCAATCTGTTAGAACCTTCTTATGTTCTTCTCTCAGTTTATATGGTCAAAGGTGTTCAGCCCTGACAGTCAACTTATTGGAGTTGGCATCTGGAAAGAATTTCTAGAAATCGTATTCCTCTGGTCTTAAAGGGACCAAATTCAAGCCACTGTTATGAGTCAGAATGAAATCTCAGGTATTGACTTAGACAAAGTATTCACCTTTCTATGAATCAGTTTCCTCCTCTCCACAGCAGGGTTATAATGGTATCTGCCTTAGTAATTGCAAGGGTAAAATGAGATCATAGCATGAAGAACGTGTTTGGTGCTGCTCCTGCATCCCAGAATCGTGTCCCTCCCTGGTATGTTTCAGATTCAAAGGCTATCTGTGTAGTTCAGTGCAAATAGAAACTGTCTAAGAAAATCTGAGCTATAGCCAGGTGAAGATATTAGATCAGGAATTTGATATTTTAGAGATTATCATCACTTTACATCACCTCAGGGCATTTTCTGTTTCCTTTAAAACCACCCAGTTCACCCAGGGTGGAAAAGGGTGAAATTAAATCTTACAGGAAAGAAAGCAGATGCTAATCAGCTTTTTAGATCTTTTCCCTCCCTTTAAACTTGGTATTTGGTCTACTAAAAAATTTGCCCAATTGAAATGTGCTAATTATCCGTTCATTGCAGATATTCTAAGTAGTGCATCTAGTGTAAAATACCAATTCTGAAATATTTAAAAGAGTTAAGATTCTGGATTTGAAATGTTCGCTCTGTTCCCTTGGTTGTTGCAATTTTTATTAATTGTCTGCAGTTAGGATTTTTTGGTTAACCGTGTGTTATCAAGTATCAATTAGTGTACTTTCAATTTACATATATATGCAGGTAGACTAGTTTTATGTTTAAGTTCTCACTATAAAAAAATCCAACTTGTATTTTGCCCTGTTCCAGTAACTGAACTGAGATTAATGTTTGCAGTGTTATGCTTGTACTGAAGTTCTTTCTCTCCAGTGGCATCAGTATGTAAACAAAAGGACTGGAGGTTAGTTGTGACCAGAAAAAAAAAGTATGAAAATAGTTTTCTTTGTATTACATATTGACGAAACCAGCAATTTTCCTCTAAGGGAAACCTCTGCTTCCTTTATTAACTGTTCCGTAGAACTCGGAGACTTGATGGCTGGAATAGAATGCATAGTTAAATAAAACCATTAGATGGTACTGCTTTGTGAATTCCTAGACATTTTCTGTGGTTACAGAGTCTTCCTCATAACCCTTATTAGACTTCTCCTGAAGTTGCTTTATTGTGTGAGGGGATTCATGGATCGTATTTTAATACATTGGTCTGTTTTACCTCATACTAATGATTTCTTGTGCATTTTATTTTAACCCTTTATAATGGTGTTTCTGTAAGCCTGATTTGATTTCTCTCTTCATAGTCATGGTGCATCACATCAGTTACTTTTAAACTGGAATAACTTTTATCCTGTGCACTTTATCATAAGGCAGCTTTTTTAGGAACATCACCACCCCAGATGGTTTCCTATTAATGAGAACCACGTGAGTGAGTGATGCTCTCTGTCTTTATTGCAGACATGCCAATATTTGGTCTCTGTCCAGCCCACGATGATTTCTACTTGGTGGTGTGTAACGACTGTAATCAGGTTGTCAAACCACAGGCATTTCAATCACATTACGGTAAGTGCTTAACCATTTAAAAATCATTATTAGAGGGTAAAAAGGTAGAGCAGGATTAGGCTGTGACAGCAAGGGTGGGGTATACTACTCCTCCCCTCTGTCAGGAAGTAGGTTTTTAATTCATTGAATGGGTTAATGCCTATCAGATGTTAGGTGTTTTCTGAATTTTCTTGAAAGGAATGTGCATTTTTCTGATTTTTATTAAAATTAGGGGAAAAACATATTTCATAAAATCTTTATTGAAATACTGCATCAGTGGAGTGAAATATTTGTTTTCTTCTAGATACCATGGTTGTGAATTTAGTGGGTGGTAAAATTATATATAGATACAGAGTATAGAGACATGGCTCTTTTTGAAAGAAATGTGATTTTGAAATGTCCAAGTTCAGTAGTTCTAAATCTGTCTGATGTTCTAATTTGTGAAAATGGTGGAACTATGCTGTCTTCCCCCATCAAAATGTGCATGTACTTAAAATGAGGCATTGTGACTTCAGGGGTTTCACGAACCTCTGAGCCTTCCCTGGGCTGTGAGACTCCAGGCCTGTTGTTAACTGGGTGTCAATCATGGGAGACTCCAAATAAGGTTGTTTTGCATTGTCATACTGGTAAAAAAAAAAAAAAAAAAATTCTGATCATAAAGTTTAATTTTATACCCAGTTAGAGTCAGTAGCAACTCAGAAGTATTTGAGTGCTCACCTTGTTTCAGGCATGGGGATGTGGTTATCATTTCTACCTCCACGGGGTTCAAAATCTCGCTGGAGAGAAAGGCAAAACTGGACGTATTTTTTTTTTTTTAATAACTGCAAGTTGTTTCATTGTTGTCCTCACAGCTACAAACATAGACTTGAGACAGAGAATAGCAACAGGGTCTTTCTGTTTAAGCAAGGCCTCTAAGGCAGTGATCCTGGTGACCCGAGCCCTAAGCAATGAGAGGGGGTCACCCATGCAGGGATCTGGAATAAAAGTGTGCGACAGAGGGGAGCGCCAGTGCGCAGACCTGCAGAAGGCTCGTAAAGTTAGTGAGGGAGGTAGAGACACGGGAGTCAGCCTTCTGGGTGGGGCCCTTGTTCATGTACAGGCTTGTAGGCCCGAGGAGGAAGCTGCCTGGGGGCACTGGAAGGCTTCTGTAAGGGAAGAACCCAGGACCATCTCTCTCGCTAGGGCAGACTGTGAGAAGAGGGTGCAAGCAGGAGAGAGTTCAGAGGTGAAGATGACCCCAGAGTAAGGCTATGGGAGCAGCAGGGCCGGAGGCACAGTCCAGCTTGGAACCTGCAGGGCTTTCTGTTGGGCTGGGCTGCCGTTGTTCGAAGTCACACCTTCACGATCACAAATCCCACCATTTTCCCCCAAGGAATCTTTTCTGTAATCATAAAAAGGTCCTTTGAGTTTTCTCTTCTGGATGAGGCCCCAGAGTAGGCACCAGAGTGAGCACCAAGCTGAATAAGATATGGTCTCCCTGCTTAAGACTCCGCAAGTGGCTGGTATTGGAAAAGACAGTTAGCCAGTTGCCCAGTGCTTTGGAGTTATGGGTTTTGAAGCCAGACCAGACTGGATTTACATCTAAACTTGCAAGAACCATAGGTTAGTTGTTCGCCTTGAGCAAGTTTTCCAACCTGAGCTTCTTGTTTATAATGTGGGGACAGTGATAGCAACCTCATTGGTTCCCAGAGAGGATGAAGTGCAGCAGTGTCGTGTAGCCCCTTGTGCATACCTGACACTTGACAGGTCTGCGAGAGAGGGGAGGTGCCGCTGTGGGTACAGAAAGATGTGTGTCGGAACTCACACAGCAGTCCAAAACCTTAAGAAGAAGGAGCGCAGATTGCTCCTTCCGCTATAACTCGGGGTAGGCTTCTTAAAGGAAATAGCCTTCTTCACATCAGGCTATTCCGAAGAGTAGGATGCATTGTTTTTCCCATGTGCAACTTGTCCCCGTCAGTTTTTAGGTGTGGAATACATGTCCATTGTGGAAAATGCAGAAAATATTTAAAAAATCACCTACGATCCTCTAAAATGGGGTGTGTTTTGATGGGGATGGACAGGGCCTTCACAGTAGCACAGTTTGTGCACTGCACAGCCATATTTGGTGGCGCCAGGTTGGCCACAGGGCTGATGGGAGCAAACGCGGAGGCAGGAAATTCCAGGCTGTCTGGAATGTATTCCACAGAGTCTCCATTGGCCGGAGCTGATGTACCCCGTGGGGAAGAGCTGTGTGCCAGGGCAAGGCTGGGGCTGCTCAGAGAGATTCAGTGCCATCAGACACCCCGGGCTTGCTATGTCAGTGGGAACCTGTTGCAGGGTTTTTAACACCTAAGTGGTTTGGCTTAGTGATGCAGTGTGAAAACAGCTACTGTTTGCATCAAGCCCACTTAGAGATGTTCCTTCTTCCAGGCCTTCCCTAGTCAGGAGGAGGCCCTCTTGGTCCCCTCTTCCAGAAGCACTTCACACAGTTACAGCACGTTTCTTGGAGATGATTTTCTTTATCTTCTTCTGTGTCTCATAGAATGAATGTCTGTATATTGGGGGTGAGGTAGGGGAGGGGGAGTGTCTTGAAATCATATTTCTTCTCTTTTTCTCTATCCGTCTGTAGCATACATAGCATCTTCTAATAAGATACGTGTTCAGTGACAAAGGAATTGTGCTGACTTCCAAAGTAGAAGAAGGGGTGGTGTGAATGCAAGACTCAGTACATATTCCAGTGCCTTCTGAAGGCAGGCAGGAAGTGCAGCTGACACAGGCCACTGGGTGGGGGCTTTGGTCCCTCTAGTGGCAAGGGAGCTATTCAAGCTGTAAGAGGCAAGAGGCTCTCTGGTGGAAAGAAGAGGGCCAGGTGCTGACAGAGGGATTCAGCTGGGAAATGTAGAAGGAGGTTCCTCTTTGGGGTCAGCAGCCAAGGGAAGGCTGATGGAATAAACAGGAGGTTTGGAGATGGTTAGGTGTATGGGCCTGGGGGAAACTTCATCAAGTGGAGGAAGGCACCATGTGATGTCCCTGGCCTAGTTCAGGGGTGATAGCTCACTCATCTGGAAAAAGAGAGGTGGTCAGGGGGCCAGGACCAAGAACCATTCCCAGTGTTGCCACTGTGTCTTCTGTCTTTGGGGTGAGGGGTTTTAGCAGAAAGAAGTATTTGCAACCCATTCTCCTTTGCTGTAATTCTAGAAGGCCTGTTGCTACATGTTTATTTTCCAGAGTTAAAAGCAAAACCTGTTTTTGAAATTCAAGAAATTTCTAAGTAGCCATTGCAAGCTGTTTATCACTGTATTGGGAAGAACTGGCACCTGCCAAAAGAGAGATTCTACTGTCTTATCTTCTGATGAACTAGGTGAAGATGTTTGGGCAGTCTTCTGTGAATTCATGGCTTACTGATACTCATCTGTGACTTTTATGAACAAATGAGCAGTTGCTATAAAATTCAGCAGACAGTTCCTTTAAAACCACTGCTGTCTGGCAGTGACAGGGAGGAAGCTACAGTAGCAGCACGGCTTATCACTCAGTTCATGTTGATAATGTTATTCTGAATTTGTGAGCAGGTTGTTATCCAAAATAGTGAGAGACCTGCAGACATACCTCACTTCTTGCATTTTGATTTATTGTTCTTCACAGAGAGTGTGTCTTTTACAGACTGAAAGTTGGGAGCAACTCTGTGTCAAGCAAACTCCTTGACTCCATTTTTCCAACAGCATCTACTGGCTTCATGTCTCTGTCACATTTTGTGAATTCTTGAAACATTTCAGACTTTTTTATTGTTACTGTGTTATTGTGATTTTTGATCATTGATTTTTGTTGCTGCTTCAACTTGCTAAAGTCTCATATGATGGTTAGCGTTTTTAGAAACAAAGTGGAAGTCGCTCAGTGGTGTCCGACTCTTTGTGACCCTATGGACTATACATTCCATGGAATTCTCCAGGCCCGAATACTGGAGTGGGTAGCCTTTCCCTTCTCCAGAGGATCTTCCCAACCCAGGGATCAAACCCAGGTTTCCTGCATTGCAGGCAGATTCTTCACCAGCTGAGCTATGAGGGAAGCTCTTTAGAAAGTTTTTTTTTTTTTTTTTTAACTAAAGTATGTATGTTCTTCCCTGGTAACTCAGCTGGTAAAGAATCTGTCTGCAATGCAGGAAACCTGGGTTCAATCCCTGGGTCGGGAAGATCCCCTGAAGAAGGAAATGGCAACCCACTCCAGTTCTTTTAAGTCATAATGCTTTTGCACACTTAATAAGCTACAGTATGACACAAACATAACTTTAAGTATTGGGAAACCAAAGGATTTGTGTCACTTGCTCTACTAAGTGTTCACTATATTGCACTGGTCTGGAGCCACACCCGCAATGTTGTGTCTGTACTTTTTTGCTAGCCGAGCTGCCATTCACCAGGATTTCTACTGGGTCTGTGATGGTGAGTGACTGTAGTGTCATTCTAGCATTTCCATTTTGTAGTCTGATCACTCTTGTCGTATAGATGACTCTCTTGGAAACTGTATAGTAATACCATGCTTTCTAGTTGTTGTTTTAATGTTTTGAAATAGTCCCAGCTGCCTCGTACTTCTGTTTAGTTATTCAGTATTTTTAGGAGTGAGATGTTTCTTACTGCTAATTTCAGATTTTCAACATACAGTTGAATCAGTGGATCCAAAACCTCTTGGGCTTCCAAATCAAAGGGGAGCTGCCTAAGTGGCCCCTTCCTCCTACCCACTGCAGACTGGCGGTCTGGGAGGAGCCAGAGAGAGGACCTAGGGGTCTGCATTCCACACGGCTCCCTCGGCTGATTGTGACCCAAGGGCTGGCCAGGATGTGTTGTGTTCACAGCCAATCCCCTCCCTCCATGGGGCTGCTGCTTTGTATTCCCGTGCTTGGCATAGGGACTGACGCAGATCGGCGCTCAGAGATTTGTTGAGTCTAGCAAGGATGGCATGAGAGGAGGCCCCTGCTTTTTTTAAACTGATTTTTAACTTTTTGTATCATGTCCTGGAAATCTTGCAGTAATTGCCTCTGAAACCTTAAGTATGAAAGAGGACTAAGATGATGACATTCCCTGTGGCCAGAAACACCTTTCTTTTGAGGTTGTGTTAGCCAGGTTGGGGATCTGAGTAGATACTTTCGTTCATAGTAAGTGTGTTGGCCCTAAATTGGCTCCTGAATAGCATAAACTGTGTATTCCCATTTATATACATTTACTATGGATCTGAACAGGTAGGGTCAACTGATGACTTGCAGGGGGCCTCTGGGGTTCTGTGCTGAAGGAGCTTTGTAGGTGATTCTGAGAGGCTGTGTGCTGCACTGCTTTGCACCCTGCCGCTTCTATTTGAATTTGCTTGTGAAGAATACCATAACTTCTGTCAACCTGTCTTAGGCAGACATGGGCTGATCCTACCTAGGTGAAATACATGAGTGATGTTAATTCAGCTTGGACAGGTTGTCTGTTTAGCATCTCTATAATTAATGGAAGCCCTGCTCGAATGTCAGCTGCCGAAGTATTTTGCCTCATATGAGTTAGGCTGACCCACTTTTTCACCTTGTGGCTCGGCCCCGAGTCCGAGTACATGGACTGTGGCCACCTTTTCCCCAGTTGTTCCCTCTTTATGATTTATTTACTTCCATTTAATTTTTTTTTTCTTAAAATCAAACCACTTCTATTTAAATCTTTCACAAAGAAAACCTCACTAGAGTCATCAGTGGGAAAACTGATGTCCTTTGCCATAGGTGCTGTGTGTGAAAAGATTCAGTTCTTTGTTGCTACTCTTGCCAGGACCAGCACTGAGCCCCGAGGCCTGCTGCCTTAGTTAGAGGGAGACTACTACGTTTTAGGCAAGTGTCATCCACAGAGTGGCGTGATGTTATCACAAAAAGTAAAGGAGATTTAGGAAGGGAATACGTTTTCACTTGAGATTTAGTGTTGTTAATGCTGGAGAGCAATAACTACTCCATGTTTGGGGAAACATCAGTTGAAGCTGTGGGATTTGGTTTCCTCTGCTATTCAGGGAGCTGTCTCCCAAGGCCAGTCCTAGTCTAGGAAATGCCTTACCTCGGGAGCAGAATTCTCAGATCTCATGTTGATCTGCATAAGGATCCCAGATAAGTACCCTTTGCCATTTATCCATTGACACTGTGTGTCGTGTGCCTCCCCATTGCTGTAAGTGACATGCGAGTCTGGGCTTGGGGTAGAACATGTGCCCCTCAGCCTCTCTTCACAGATGGGGATGTCATAAATCTGGCTTTTTGATGAAAGTATCTTTCGCCGACACTCCTCTGCAATCTTAGAGCTTTCTCCACTTGTAGGTATTACAAACCCTGTAATGTTAACAGCCACGTGCATAGTTGGGACTTAATGCACTAAGGTGGTGGATTTTTTTAGGTGCTAGCATAAATTATATTTTTCTGAAAAGTCATTTTCATCAGAAGATGAATAAATAGGAATTACTCAGTTTTTTGAGCTAGTTAATTGGATTCAAAGAACATGACTGTGTGAGTAAAACAAATATTACTGTATGACATCTCACGGGCTGTCTCTGCAAAAATGCCAATCCCACTGTTGACAATAATTTAACATAGTTGTGACCAGTGATTGCTGTTGTGTAATTAAGTGGCTCTGCTTCACAGAGCAAAGGTTTTGCTGTTCAGTAAACACTTTCTCCCTCTTGTGATCTGATGGAGTTAGGTGTAGAAAGTAACGGATTGAGGAATTTTGAATGAGTTGTTTCATTTGGCTATTAAGTAACTTTGTTTTTGGATAAAGAAAAAAAATGTTTCTTTTTTTCTCTTCAGTTGTTTGGGTCTTATTCTACTCTGAAACTTTCAGTGATAATTTAATCTTTTTAGGATTGATAGTAATTTAAAAGTCCACAGAGTCATGATAATTTGTAGTAGGACTTGACGATTCACAAAGTGTTTTTGCATTATCTTATTTCCTCTTCTTAGAGACCCACTGAATTGATGTTTTTATTACCAGTTTACAGATCAAACTCCTAAATTCAGTGTCATTCACATAGATAAAATGTCTCAGGCTTTATTTTCTGTCTACCTAACATCTGTTTCTATAAAGAAAGTTGAGTGTCGAAGAATTGATACTTTTGAACTGTGGTGTTGGAGAAGACTCTTGAGAGTCCCTTGGACTGCAAGGAGATCCAGCCAGTCCGTCCTAAAGGAAATCAGTCCTAAATACTTATTGGAAGGACTGATGTTGAAGCTGAAACTCCAATACTTTGTCCACCTGATGCGAAGAGTTGACTTACTTGAAAAGACTGTGATGCTGGGAAGGATTGAAGGCAAGAGGAGAAGGGGACGACAGAGGATGAGATGGTTGGATGGCATCACCGACTCAGTGGACATGGGTTTGGGTAGACTCTGGGAGTTGGTGATGGACAGGGAGGCCTGATGTGCTGCATCCATGGTGTTGCAAAGAGTCAGACACGACTGAGCAACTGAACTAAACTGATACTGATCATCTGTTTCTTTTGCATATAATAAGGATGTATAGAGTTAAAGGAGAATCTAGAGAAGATGTAATGAATTCCACATGTCACAAAACTGTCATTAATGACAGAGGTTGTAGCTCAGGTGGAATTGAAAGTTTGCCTAGAGTGACTGGGTCAGCAGTGTAAACCCGTTACCTCAGAGAGAACATTTAATAATTTGAAGATGTAATGGTCATAGGTAGATACTTGATTTAGCACAGTCATTGGATTTCTCTTCGGCCTGTTCCACTTTATTTAACCCTAAATCATAGTAAATATCCAAAGCGAAGCTCCTTCTCTTTTTGTTCCAGCCTTATGACATTTTGTAGCTTCTCTGGCGAATTGGTTGGCATATTTTTGCAGTCAGTATAAAGACTGAAATTTGTTGCAGAGCCAAAAATACTTCACTCTTTGGTTCAAAGACGTATGCTGGGCGTTTCTCCAGCAGCCAAGGGCTGAACCAGGGAAGGGAGCAAACCAGAGCAGGCACATCAAAACATGAGCAATGTCAGGGTAGATGTTACTTTAATTCTCGAAGGAAATTCCAAGTTGACTGTTTGATCTAAGCTTCTTGTCACTGAAGAGCATGATGTAAAATTAATGCAGTGAATTCAATTTTTCTCTACCACCAGCCAAACAGTGCAAGTTAAAATTTTCAAGTAACTTCAGTAGCATCAGATAAAGGATCACTTTATCCCTAACTAATATAAGTTTATCTTTTTTTTTTTCTTGGTTATATAATCAGCATGTATATTTTAAATTGTATTGTTTATGCCATTTGTAGGAGCTACATTTTAACTTCTAGTTATAAGATACATTGATTTTTCTTTATACTGAAATCTTTGCCTTTATTAATATCTGTACCTTTGGGACTTTTTAAAAAAGCCATAAATTGGCAAGGATACTGTTCACTCATTAAGCAAATATTTATTGAGTACATCCTGTCTAGGCATTTCTCTCCAGTGAACTAAGAAAGCAGTCTTTGATTTCATGCAGCTTATATTCTGTTTAAGGAGGATGGAGTGAATAGAATGAAATCAAGTAAAACAAGATGATTTCAGATAGTGATAAAGGCTTGGGTTAATGTCGGGGAAAAAATGGGGCAAGACACTTTAGGTAAGGCTTAGTCAAAGAAAGCCATTCGGAGGAGTTGATGTGGAAGGTGTGTGATGAAAAAGAGCCAGCCGTGTGAAGATCTGGAGGAGCAGTGTTCCAAACAGAGAAACTGGCAGGTGCAGAGATCCTGCAGGAAGGCCAGAGAGGAGGCGGAAAAGTAATGCGCGGGGAGGAGAGGGGGCCAGGTTAAAGTTGGAGAAGGGGGTGCTGGGGCCAAATGAAAGGAATCTGGATTGGCCAGTGCAGACTGTACAAAGTCACTGGAGGTTCTTGAGTCAGAAAGGGTCTTGACCTGATTTGTGGTTGCTCTGTGAAACAGAGGACAAGAGCAGAAGCAGGGGGAGGGTTAGTGGGCTCCACTGCAGTAGACTAGGTGAGGGCGGGATCTGGAGAGAATGCTTGGGCTAACAGGGCGGCAGCAGCAGCAGCAGAGGCTGAGAGGTGCGGCTGGAATAGGAATCAGCACAGAAGTAGGAGGCCAGCAGGGCCGGCTGATGAACTGGAAAAGAAGAGACAGAGAATGGCTCACAAGCAGCTGGATGGGTTTACTTAGCTTGTGGATCATGGAGTTGTTATTTCAATTTGTATATGGGCTTTTTTTGTTGTTGTTGTTGTTGTTTTTCAATGAAGTATAATGACCTGAACAAAAAGTCATGATGTATTATATGCATTAAATCTTCAGACATTTTCCAAAGATTGTAGAGATAGAAAATAGTTATTGCAGTGATGCAAAACTTTGGAGTCATTTATTCTTTTTGGGTTTTTGTTGCCTTTTTAAAGTGGAACAGTAATTTAGTCATGTAAACCTGGAAACAAAAGGATCCTCTCATTTGGGTAGTAGAAACTTTCTAATTAAAAAGGAAAAACACATGTATTTGAGGGTTTTTTTTTTTTCATTATTAACATGGTAATGCACATCATATAAGAAAAACATGAACCAACAACAGAGGACACATATGCAGCAAGAATAAGTAAATAAATCTCTTCCATCTTACTTTCCAGGGGCGCAGGTTGACATAAACACTTGGAATGTGTCTAGACCCTGGACAAAGCAATATTTGGCTGTATGATTCTTGTTCCCTCACACCCGTGAAAGATTAGATTTATTACAAGTTCACTTTTTTAAACTTAGTGATCTAGCTTATTTTTCCATGTTAGTGCACATTACTTCCTTTTTTAAAAAAGATTGCCTGTTATTTCACTTCCTTAATGTATTTAACTTCACCTGTCCCCTGTTGGTAGACATTCAGATTGTTAGTGCTACATTATCACATGCATTCTTCTTTGAGAATGTCTGTCAGTATCTCAGTGGATTGATTTTCCACCTGGAGGCTGATCAGAGCTGCCCTCCAGGTTAGTGCTACTCTGATTTAACGAACAACGTCAACAGTTCTGATTTGTGTCACCAGAATGAGGCAATGAAAATGTGAGTGTCCAGCAGCATAAATCAATCAATAAATTATTAATATTCAGCAGTGCCACTCTTGACTTGTCTGCTGCATCTAGAAATCATTAGGATGGCTGTGCTTCAGATTTTGAAGAGGACATTTCAGGATATAAATCCATATTTTAGTTCTATTTGCTAAAAGATATTTCTCCTGACAGTCATTGTTTCACAAGGCCATTTTGTGACTAGTGTTGACTAGTTGAGATATGCACACACCTGCTGTGTTGGCCCTGTTTAGCTGTGGTCTTACGTCTGACCAGAAGAGGGAGTTTGTTTTTTTTTTTTAATCTCTTCTGAATGCTGTAGCGCCTACTACCTGACAGGGGTAATGCCTCCCATGCAGTGTTCAGGCCCCTACAACTGGTTTGGGACAGTGGGCAAAGGTTGAATTCATCTGTTGCCTTCCTCATTGCTTATTGTGTGTATAGAAATTCCAGTATTTAGATTTACTACTGTGTTTTGCCTTTAAGTCAACAGTTCTCAAATTGAACTTCAAAGAAATCGTATAGCTTTTCCTCTTGTGTGTTCTAAAGTTAATGAAAAGAGATCAAGGAAGGTAACTATTTCAATTTAAAATAAGCAGTCAGCCCCTTATCACACATGATGTAGTTCTTGATTTGTACTCTCCTAGGGTAAAAAATAAACTCCAGTATGAACTTTATTTCATTACTTCTTAGGCTTGATAGTTTTAAAAGATTGTTAAAACTCCTGCTGTAGAAGATTTGTAGTGAGCTTTAGAAAATTAAGGTGTTGTTTCACAAGAGTGGCTAATAGGCATTTTCTCCAGGTGATGTTAGTGGTAATGAATCTGCCTGACAGTGCAGGAGACATATAAGAGATGAGAGTTCGATCACTGGGTCGGGAAGATCCCCTGGAGAAGGGCATAGCAACCCACTCCAGTATTCTTGCCTGGAAAATCCCATGCACAGAGGAGCCTGGCAGGCTACAGTCCATGGATTCGCAAAGAGTTGGACATGACTAAAGTGGCTTATTGTGCACACACTGTGTGATTCTACTGTGCTTTGTCATGTTGCTGGAATGACTCAGTCTGCATAGCCAAACAAATGAAATGGGTACCATAGTCAGGATAGTCCTTTGATTTAATACCCGAGTTTCATGCTGTTTAAAATTTTCTTCTGCTTTCTTCACAGTGCATTTTTTTCTAACAAAAACTTGAGTCAGTTTCTTTATGGATTTTTTGATTGACACCTGAATATATGAGGTGCATTCATCTGTCATGTATATTTACGTAGATTCCCAAGTGTAATAATCTCAAACATGCTGTTTTCAGTTCAGCCTACTGCCTTCTTATCTCATTGGCTCTTTCTGCCTCCCTGCCTTCTCCAATTGTACTGGTCCTCTCCGCTCTGTAATCCATCTGTGTAACTTGGTACATTCTTCATATGTAACTTAGTATACATCCTTCTATATTTTTATCATGCTCAGAACTCTTTACAGGTGCATATAATCCCATGTTTCATTAGCAGGGGCTGCAGGTCATAGTTTTTACCAAAAGAGGGATCCTGTTAATAAGCACACTTCTGCTGCTCCTCTATTCAGCAAAACCACAAAGAAATCCATCCAGATCCCAGGATAACACAAATCCCCTTTTTTAATGGTTGCTTAAGGTTTTAAGGTGCGGCTGTGCCATAACGTCCTCAGCCAGGCCCTCTGTCTGTGGGCATTCACTTTGTTTCTTGCCTTTTACCTCCAGGAAGAAAGCAGCAGGAGCCAACCTGCTAAAGGCTACACGCATTCATTTTGTTTCTGTGGGATAAAAGTCTCAGGAATGGATTCTGGATCAAAAAAGATACTTTTTTGCCTTGTTTATAGCTGTTACTAGATGGTTTTCCCAGAAGTCTGTTAATACTTTGTATCTCTACTAGCCACATAGGCCAGTACTGCCACCAGGAGTAGGTATTTTATTTATTTTTGTAAGCTTCCAGTTTTTTTCTAAAGCCTCTTAGGGTGTTTTACACATTTATTCACAAATGTGATTAACTGTAATTTGACTTTGAAGTCCATTTCTCAAACAAGGGCAAACTTTTTTTACTACCAGCGTAGCATGTATCTTCACTGTGTGATATGAGGCAAAACGTTTTTCAAAAGGAGTGATGATTTTTCAAGTATTCATTTAAACAACTACAGACGGTTTTCCTGGCATTTATGGGAGATTTCTCTTCACTCTGATTGGAATTTATCTTAGGGCAGAAATCTAGTTCTGTTAGGCTGAGATTCCTCTTTGCAAAATGTGTAGACTTGTAGAAGACAACAATTTCTGTTGAGATCAGTTGTGGGGCCAGTGAAAACTATTGTCAGTTTTACTTCTGATCTCATTATCCTCCTTGAATTTGGTGTGATTGGTCACCTTTTAACAGTGTTCACTTTGTGTCTCAAATAATGACTGGGCTGAGGTCAGACTGTGGTTCACACAAAGCCTATGTAAATCAGGCCATGAGGTTATACTTTATTTGGCTGCCTTTGAACAATCTGAACAGCTGAAAAGGGACACACACACCCCAAGTGTGGCTGAGCCCTGAAGGCGCATCCACCAAACAGAGCGGACGATGCCAACCAGAGGAAGGCTGTGTGCCATGAGCCCCCAAGGTGAATGATCCCATTTAAGCTCTCATCTCCCACCTCTCCTAATCCTGCCGGAGCACCTAATGAGCACGGGATAATAACACAGCAGCAGTTTCTTGGTGAAGCTAATCTGATTCTGGACAGCAGGCGTCCCGGCCCACAGCTGAATGAATTGCTTGGTATTTCCAAGTTTGAAAATACTTTCTCCCCCTTTCAAGTGCTCCTTGGCAGCAGGTAAGGAATGTTAAAGCTCCTGTAAGTGCCAATTAAGGCCAATTATAACTCGCCCGGCCTGCTGAGACACTGAAGTGGAGTGAGTGGAGGCTTGTTGTGCTCCTGTAAACTGGAGAACTGGCTGCGGCCGGTGACAGGAACACAGGATTTCCCAACTGCCGACAGCTCGTTTGTTGCCCTGCAGAACACCAAATGACACCGCCGCTGGCTTCTCGGGGTTGGATTTAGGAAATCCCAAGATTTGTCGGGGACCTCACTAATTTTCATCACAGAAACCGCTGTCATTATCTCAGTCTTCCTTTTATTTCAAGTGACGTCCGCCATCCAGTTTCTCCTTCCTGATCGTAATAGCCAACAGTTGTCGAGCATTTCAGAGGTGCTAGGTATGCAGCACATGTGTCACCTTCTTTACTCCTCATCAAGGCCCCAGTAGTGCTCCCCAGGGGAGGACACAGACCCCCCAGGGCAGAGGTCCCTCGCCCAAGACTACACAACGAAAAGTGCTGAGGCCGCGGCCGCCCAAACCCAAGCCCTCGTGGCCCCTCCCAGCTGCTGCTGGTTTGCCTGTTTGCTGCGAGCAGGCTAATTCACAGAAGAATTTGTGTCAGTTCAGGACTCCCTTTGTGCAACCAGAGTAAAGCTGATGGTGCACACCATCCACACCACAGCCAGTACCTATAATTTTTGGTCTGTAAGGCATGGATGTTATTCTATTAAAACAGTATTTTAGTCTGTAGTCTTTTTTTAGTCTGTAGTCTGTTTACTTATTTATTTTTTTTTCACAAGAAAGAAGAAATGTGACCATGTCCCCTGAATGAGCCATCATAAGGAAATGTAATATCAATATAAACTTTATTTGGTTAGGGTTTGAAGAAGAGTAGTAATGCTTTCCAAGCAGAACAGGGTGGCATTAGGCTAAACATTTTCAATTAGGGCATTAAGAGAGGTGTGTGTTTAAAAGTTCAGTCTGAGCTGTAGATGCTCAGTTTTTGTGTATATTCTTATTGTGTCGATTTTTATTTTTCTAGCTTGCACTATCATTCATCCCCTTTTTGATGTAGGTCTTCAGAACCAATTGGGATAGTTTCTTCTTGTTTATATATGAAAACGTAGGTATATTTAAGAATACTTTGTCGTTCTTAAGAACATTTGTAGTGTGTAGTATTTAAGAACATTTGCTGAAGTTCACCCTGAAATTTTTCAGGGTTACAGAAAGACTTTGTTCCCCAAATTGTCGTACTTTGGTTGGTTCTCATAAGAATTGTTTTCCCCACTAGCACCAGCACCATCTACAAAAGGAAGCTTTAGAAATGCGAGCGTTTGTGCTGGGAGACCGGCAAGGAGTCTGGTGTCCAGGCTTCGGAGTGCAATGATGTGCAGCTGAGACTTAGTTTGCGTAGGTCCCCTTCCCTCAGTTCAGTTCTGCCATTGGCAACATCAGGGAGCCTCTTCAGCTCCCCTTGGCAGGGGTAAGGGGGGCAGTGGGTGCAGTGAGTGATGCGTTGCAGTCAGGTCGTTCAGCAGTAGAATGTTTCTGTTTTGTTTTTCTGCTAGCTTAACAAACCCTTCAGTGAATTAACCTAATTGTCTTATTTTTGCATATTAACTTTGGAAGGATTTGCTCATTCTGTGCTTCTACTTCTTGCTGATGGCTCTTTCCTAGTGTCCTTCTAATCTCCTAATTTTAAGAACCCCCGTAGTTTTGCATTGTTAGAATCAGAAATCTAGGGAGGATGGGGAACAGTTTCAGAAGCCCTCTAGATCCTAATATTGCTGCCATGGTTTGGATACGAATGCTTGCTGTAAAAACAAAGCAATGTGGCTACTACTCTTTTGTTTTACAGTAAATTTAGAATTTGTGTCTGTTCTAACAGAAGCCATTTCCTATGCCTCACAACTCTTTCCCACCCCTTCCAGGCCAAATCTTTTCCACACATGTAATTCATGACTTTTTGCCAAATAGTCTGTGTTGGGTGATGGTATTTTGTAGAGGAATTTCCCCCCTCCTTTTGACATTTAAAAGTGTTCATTCTGAACTATCAGGCATCTGAGTCTGTTTATGTGTGCAGCCTTTATTATCATAAAACTCATATCAGTTGGCTGCTTTTTTCCATGTCTGTTTGATAGTAAGATTTGGCGATTAACAGGACGAGGAGTAGTGATGCGGAAAGTGTAATACGGCGGAGACAGGCAACCCGTTTAAGCAGGAAGACATGGTTTTCAAGGATCCACTTAGAGAAGTTTTTGGATTAAAAGCCTAAAAGGTCCCCAGCGTTCATCAGTTATCCAGCTATTCAACTGTGGACAGTAACGTGTATATTTTTCTGAAATTAGACGTATTTTACAAATAGGCACAGAAAATGGGTGAAGATTTTTCTTACTAGATTTAAGGAAAGCTATTCTTAGATATAATAAACTTTTGTTTGTTTAAAGTATAGATACTGGAGAAATAAAATGTGGAAAAAGACTGCTGATATTTGTAAAAATGTATAATATTAAAAACTTTTAGGTCTGTCTAGCCTTAAAGTATAGATATATAATGAATCATTTAAATTTCCTAATTTACCTGATAGTAGTTGTCAGTTTAAAGTTATGCAGGAAAATCAGGTGTGAGTAATTCACATTCTAGTCGGTTAAATTCATAAATTCCATCTTCCTCCAGTTTTGGCCAGCAGCCTTTCCAAGAGAAGGATTAATTTACACCAGCCAGGACGCCTTCTATGACCATATTAGATGAAATTAGACTCCACCCCTTGTTTTCTGTTGATCTGCCAGGACCTTTGTAATTCAAGTGCTTTTTACAGTAGTAGCAAATGTTACATAAGACCAAACATGGAGCATATTTGGAGTTGGTGGGCAGACCCAAATCATGATGCAAGCCTGCAGTAGCAAGTGTGCAATGAAGCACAACCAAATTATGTGAATGGAAGGGGACAAGAAGCCTCCTCAGAGCAGCCCTTCCTCCGCACGGGGGCTGGAAGCTCTACCCGGTAAGTTTTCCGAGGCAGTTCTCAGAGGCTGGGCTTGGCTGGGGGCCCGGTCCTGGACGAGCATGCGGAAGGTGGGCTAGGTCTTTGGGAGCAGAACGGAGCCCCACGCAAAGCAGAGCGGGGCGAGCTGGCACAGGCCCCCGTCCTCTGGCGGCTGTCCCGCCCCGCCGGCAGGCCCGGAGCTCTTTGAGCTGAGCGGTGGTGAGTGCGCCTTGCAGTCCCGCTGAGCAGGGGGGTGATCGAAACAGGAGGGATTAGCTGCCGCCCCGCCGGCCGGCCAGCCACAGGAGCCATGCTGAAATGTCATTCGAGTGATCTGGCCAAAGGTCAGGCACAGGCTGGAGTTGAGTTTGCTATTAACTCCCACAAAATGCTGAGGTTTGCACCCAACGGTTCCCATATCTCCAAACAGGGAGAGCAGTGGTTACGTCGCTCTCTAAAAATGGAGGAACGTTGTAACACGCTTTGACTGTTTGTTTTTTATCTCACTTGCGGTGAGTGAGGTTTCATGACAGGCAGTTCACAGTGTTTCCTGTAGAATGTGTTTGAAAGCCGTTTTGTCGGATTCTTCAATTCCACAGCAAAGTTGCAAGCAGAACATTGTGTCAAGAGGAAGAACAACTTCAAAATACAAACAGTAACCCTGGGAAGTCATTCAGTAACTTAAATTGAGTGTATAAAAATTTAATTACCGACTGCCTGCCAGAAAAGACTATTTTTTTTTCCCTTCAGTTGTGTTATTAAGGTAGCCAGTACAGCCAAGCTGATTCTGCTCTGGTGGGTTGGGCGGCTGTCTCAAAGTTACCTTAACTCTCTCATGCCTCCTCTGCAAGCAGGAAGCGAGGTGACAGTTGAGATCTTTAGTTTTCGCTGGATTCACATTTCATGCCTCCTGCAATAATGTGCTTCACCGGATGGTTTTAATTGAGGATGAACTTTAGCTGCCGGTTTTCGGGACTTGAAATACAAACAGGATTGTAAACCTTTATTCAAACTGCTGTTCATTAAAAGAAAACAAAACACAAAACTTTTACTTCTCGTCAGGCAGTTTTACAGTTGCTGTTTTCTGGTTTCGTTTTTGAATATCGCTTTGGTGTTGATTAGTGGACAGCCCTGGCCTGTAGGTGGGGCAGATGCTGTTTTCTGTCTTCGGTGGGGGGGGAAAAAAAACACGTGCTGCAAACTCATCAAAACATTGGCATTGTTCAGTCGTGAATCACCCATTCCTTATTAACAGAGCACATTTAATGAGGAGGCTTTAAGGGCTGTGTTGTGATTTTGAGGTTGTTGTTGTTCCCAGGTTCATGGTCTTCTCACCCCTTACTCTCCTTCCTCCCAATAAAGTGGAATGTAAAGGCCACAAAACTAGTGGGAAACAGCAGTAAAGATGTGGCTTCCCAACTTGGTGCGGCACTCTGCAGCAGATGGTGCCGTCATTCTCTTGCACCTTGGACTTGCTGCTCCTTTCTGGCCTCAGAGGACAGTGTTCCCTAAGGGGATTCCTGCATGGAAGTTTTGTTTTTAAAAAAAAAAAAACAAGAAGGACTCCTCTGCTTGAAGTTCTGCCAGGTTGCTTTAGTTTTTTCTCTCTCCCCTACCCTTTGTGTGTGTGTGTGTAAAAATTGGATTGGAGTAGTAAAGACGTTGGAGCAGGAAATGGCAACCCACTCCAGTGTTCTTACCTGGAGAGTTCTGTGGATGGAGGAGCCTGGTGGGCTGCTGTCCGTGGGGTCGCATAGAGTTGGACATGACTGAAACGACTTAGCATGCATGTATGCATTGGAGAAGGAAATGGCAACCCACTCCAGTGTTCTTGCCTGGAGAATCCCAGGGATGGTGGAGCCTGGTGGGCAGCCGTCTATGGGGTTGCACAGAGTTGGACACGACTGAAGCGACTTAGCAGCAGCAGAGCAGTAAAGACATAGTTTGTTTTTCTTAATTCTTTGTGCATTTTGGTGATAGCCTTGAATCTCTCATTAGAGAAAAACTGGAACCCAGACCCAACTGTAGACCAGATGTGACTACAGACGTGCTTGTATAAGGACTGAGGGTGTTGCCGTTTGATCCGCACATGGTGTTAGCACGTTAGAAGGCTAAACTTAAAATGATTGTTCACTGAACGTATAGGATGCGTTTCTCCCAACAGATAAAGGATTAAACCAAAAGTAGCTGAAGACTGGTGGATTTCTTGTCTTGGCTTTTTGTTCCTTGTCATACATTGATACCTGAAGCATGCAGACCTATCAATTCAGTGGATGGGAGGGAGACCAAGGGGTGCATTCAGGGAATGCTGTGCATCGTTCAGACCTCGAAATCGGGTTTGTTTCAGGTGGGGTGAGTGCTTGCTGTACTCTGTCAGGATCATTTGCTTGACACCGTGCGTCCTGAGGACAGCAGAGAGAGGTGCTTATGACTGTTAGCAAAGTAGAAGTGTCAGCCAGCATGTCACACACTGCATGATATCCCTGCTGTAGTCTGAAACGGTGATGGCAACATCACAGAGGTGGCGTCGTTTGGTGGCTGCATTCTGCTCAGAGCAGTGACAGCCTTTTCCCCAAAGTTACATATGCTGAGAAACATCTGTGTGTGTTTGTCTGAGATCATGATGATAACTCTCAGTTCAAAGTCTGCACCTTAAGCAGGAGCATAGGAAGGGCCCCCTGAAGGAAATGAACTGGTTTTTCAGACCATTGAGTTTTCCTTAAGCAAGATGTCTTGAGAAAACAATGATGAAGAACTGATACTATTCTCCCAGCTGAGACGATCAGTAGTTATACCGTTTGGTCTCCCCTCTTTTTCTTTATCCTTCCATCTCCTTTAATAAAGTATTTGGAATTTTGGAAGGCCATTTTTTTTTCCCCTAATGTTTGCACAGAGCTTCAAGTTAAGATGGCAGGGGAGGGCTACCTCCAGATATTCAATAAGTTCTTCATATTTCTCACATACTTGAAAGCAAAGTTCAGAAAGAACAGCCCCCCTGGGAAGAATTCCTGGCGAGAGGATTATCTTAGGTTGCCATATTTGTGGTCCTTTCTTAGCAACATTATTTACAATCCATTCACGCCTGTCCATTCCCCCTCCGGAGTTGGGGAGTTGGGAGTCGTTCTCCCTTGTAATCTGCCCTTTGTGATCTGTTCTCTTTCATCAGCCAGTGTGAATGGGGATGCTGCAGGGCTGCCCTGCCCAGAGACGTGGAAATGCCAAGGGACCTGGAATACTTTAGTGGGCCTTTTATTTCCGTCATAAAGCACTGACTTCAAGAGCTTGATAATTTGATTATAGACCTTGGCTAAAAGTTGTTTCAAGTGGCCCAAGTGTTATAAATGACTCTCATTTCTGCACTTTCCCCCTATGTTTGAATTTTAAAACACCTCTGCGTTAGGGGGAGGAAAAATGCATTTGGCAGAAGTTGCAGTTGGAGACTAATTTGTTAGGGCAGCCAGTGTTGAAATCATCCTTTTCAGTTAAGTCTCTCTAGTGGAAATGATGCCGCGGGCTTTGTGGTAAAGACTTTTCCTTCCTCGCTGTTATCCAGTGCCGTTGGTAACCCACCTAAGCATGCTCTGAGAGGGCCTCCTGGCTCCAGTTTTGGCTTTTGGCTCACTACCCTTTGAGGTACTGCACGTCAGAGGTCAGCACTGGATCCCCCAGCTTGAGATTTGAACATTCCAGGCACAGTCCCACCGATTTGCTTCCTTTTTAGCATCAGACTATGCACTGGTTGCTCTGGAGTATTCCAATCAAGTCCTTGGGACCCTCCAGAAACTGAATCAAAGAAAAAGCAGATTTATGGTTAAAAGATAATATGTAAGGACAGGAGTAGAATTGGATTGTGTTTGTTGGTCAGACATGTGATACTGCTTTTAGAAAAGAACAAGAATGTTTACAGGGAGAAGTTGAAGGTGAGAGCAGTGAGGAGATATTGTTAAATGTGTTATGTCTACTTCCAGTCCGTGATGTGACTTTAAAAGTGTGCTAATTTTTTTTTTAATAGTTACTCGGGAAAAAAATAGTTGTGTCAAACCCAAAGTCATGGTTTCACAGATACTGCTTAGGACGTTGCTTAACTGGGTATGCCTAGTCAGTTGCTGTAATATATATATATAATATATATTATGCAGGCTTAGATATAGTCTGCCTCGAGTCCTGATCTTTGATGTTTCATAGGGGTCGTACTCCTTATGAAACACAGATGATGCCAGTTTGACCCCTTGTAAGTTGTGTTTGGTGGCCCCAAAACTGAAATATGATGGTTACTTTGGGTTAATTAGGACCTATGAGTGCCACATAGCAGTTATTTCCAACCTGAATGTAAAATAAGCAATTTAAATTTTTGAAAGGGCTGCTTAATGAATGACCCAGCGTTTCTAAACTGAGCTTTTGGTGTATTCAGTTATTACTTACTATGTCTGGCCAAAGGATCTGTGTTTTACATTTTATAGCCATATGTAAGCTTGATTATTAAAAATCCTTGCTTTCAATGGGAGTAGTTATAGAGTATTAGTGGAATGGGACTGTAAGAGACACCATGAAATCTTACATTCCTTGACCTGTGGGTTGGTAGTTCTCATAAGGCCTTTCTAGGATGTCCCTAACGGTCCAATAATTAAGACTCCACACCTCCACTGCGTGGGGCATGGGTTCAGACCCTGGTTGGGAAACTTAAGATCCTGCAAGCTGTATGGCTTGGCCAAGAAAAGAAGGGGAAAAAGGTCTTTCTGTAACTGAGTATTCATTCTGTTTAACCTCACCTGACCTAACCCACCCAAAATCGTGAGTTTCACTTAGAGAAAAATTTGGGAGTTTGGGGAGCCATTGCTTAGATCACCTGCATAAAACGCCACCTTTGGATCCGTAAACGACCAGCACTTTTCTTTTCACCTGCAGTTCTTCCTAAGTGACTCAGTTCTCTTAGGAAAATGGGCCAGCTTTTTAATTATAAAGTAATTTAACGTGAATGAATGTCTTTTTGGGTTGCTTTATGAATGTATTCATTTTTAATGAATTGTAAAAGTTCTGAGCTCTCCACTGAGATGAGCTTAGTATCTTCCCGGACTGACATGTAAACTAAATCTATAAACTTCAGTGTTTACCACACTGGAGAAGGTGCAGTGGGTTTGCTTTGTTCTTTAGTGATTTCTGCCTGCTTGAATAATGAGCAGGCCTTTCCCACTTGGTGTCTGTAAGTGTCACCACCTGAACTTAACAGGGAGCCTCTGTCTTCCTGGCTATGGAGTTCCCGGTCCCTGGTCCACAGTGGGCTTTACAACTGTTACTTAAACCCTGCAGCCCTGCAGGTAGGCTTGACAGATGAAGAGTCCGCCAAAGTAGGTGGAGTTAGGGCTTTGCCCAGGGTGTCACCCAGCTAGTTAGTGACAGAGCAAGGATTTGAACCCACGTGTCTCTGACTCCAAAGTTCTTGCTGTTTCAAGTGATCTACTAAAAAAAAGACGACTTTTTTTTGGGGGGGGGGTTTACTTTGGATTCTATTCAAACTGGTTAATTAATCGAGAGTTTGTCCAACAGACTCTGTCAGAAAGATGACCGGGAGCAGAGCGTGACTGCAAGCGTGCCTTGGCGCTGGTCAGCAGGGGACCAGTCTCACCCTGTGAAACAGGCGTTTGCTGCTCCTCCTCATGGGTTCTTTGTAGCACATAGGCGTCTGGGAACTTTGTAAGTGATTCTTTTTAGCCAAGCCAGAAAGGCAGCCTGACAAGCACTTTCTAGAAAAAAAAATCATTGTTAAAACCATCTTAAATGTTTCCCTGAGGGGGCGGGGTGGGGGGGGTGGGATGAACGTAACACTGACTGAGATCACAGCCAACCTTTAGGTTAGCAACTTCCAAATAGACACTAAATCCACAACAACCTGGTTTTCCCTTGAACAGATTGTGGCTCCCCACCCCAACTTTACCAAAGCTTTGTCTTATACGTGTTGTATGCTCTGACTGTGCAGCCCTCTGTGCAGCCCGAGCAATAGCCTGCACTTGCTGAGCGCTTGGAAAGAGGATATATGACCCGCCATCACCCTTCCCTTCAGCCTGCCTTTGGACTGTGCATCCTGGTCTGCTCATAACGCCACTTAAGGGCAGGTGGACTGTCCTGGCTCCAGCCTGGGCACTAGAGTCAGCCTCCCTGGGCTCGCATGCTGATCCTGCCTCTGGGTTAGCTGGGTGATGTTGGGCAACCAACTTGAGTTCTCTAAAGCCTTGGCTTTCTCCTCTGGAAAGGGGGGGTCATGGAAGTGTCTGCTCTGTAGGAAGATGGTTAGGGCTAAATGACATAGCCCCTGTAAAATTTTGTTGTGTGGTGCCTGTTGTGTGTGGTCTCTGCCCGATCAACTCCTGTTGCTGCTATTGTTGAAGGTGAGACTTAACATTAATCAGTTGTTCAGACCATAAAAGATGAGCAAAAGGTTTAATAAAATACCAGAAAAGGGCCTTGAGTAAAAATAGTTTTGTGGGGTTTTCTGAGCTGTTCACCGCTGTGCCTGCTCTTTCATGATGCTTGTGAAGAGTGAGGCAAATTGATACCATGCTTGGGAGTGATAATAGGCCTTGCTTTATTTTGGCATGTGTGGAACTGAGGCCAGAAGACCAACTGATCTCTCTTTTTTAAAAGTATGTGTTTGATAAACAAGTAAACCATGTTTGTTATAGAAAAACAATATGCAAATGTTTTTCAGAAATAGACCTGTAGGCCAAGGGATGACCACTTAGCAAATGACAGATATTTTTGTAGACTTTTTTTCAAGCATGAATGATTTGAAGTTAACAGTGTTTTTTGACTGCATTTTAGGTTTGTATCCTAACTTTGACAGTTGTACATCATAAGTTATTTTTAGGTTTTTTTTTTTTTTTTTTCTCAAAGCAATATATATGGCTTTTAAAGATCTAATTATTTGCTTTGAACTCCTTTTTGGTTTGTACCTAGGTGTCAACACTTATATATGCATTTTGTTTTTGAACCTCAGTATAAATCCACAATTGATTATAAGCTCAGTATTCTTGGTTACTTTCTGTTTTGGAAGACTTACAATTGTCCTGTCCCCTACCCATCCCAGTACCCTACCCTGGCCTGCAGTGGCGTCACAGGAGAAAGAAAGGCCAATGCACCCGTCTCTTGCTGTCTCTCTCTTGCTCCCTCTGTCTCTGACCGCACATCTATTTGCCTGTGTGGTCGCCCCCAACCCGCCACTGCTACACAGGCACTGCGCCCTCACCCACTCGTGTCTGTCTTTCTGTCTGTGTCTGTCCGTCTGCCTGTCTTTCCTGCTTGCTGGAGCCCGTCACAGGGCCCTCCTCACTTTGGGACAGACTCTGCTTTTTCTGGGCCAGTGCTAGGCTCTGGAGAGAGGAGTGCTGTGAAAATTCAACTCGGGCTCTTCACCAAACCACACTGCAGTCACGCTTAGCATCTGGCCACCAGTTTGTCCACTTAGGATAAGGTCCCTAACCCTACCCATAAGTTGCCCATTTCCCTTTTGATCTAGAAACAAAACACGTTTAAAAATCTTAAGAAAATTAAGGGCCCAGCTTGAAAGCTTGGGGAGAGTCCAACACAACTATAATTTAATTTGGTTTTTTCATCTTTATTTTCTTGTGAAGGGAAAGCCAGATGCCGCCCTTTCCAGTGAATAAGTTAGCAGACCATGATGTGAAGGAACAGCTTAATTCAGCAGCGTGACGAGGGTTTGAGCTGGCACTTTTCAGCCAGGATCACATTTACACACACACACACACACACACACACACACACACACACACACAGTCTGTTTCAAGTTTTAGTGAATGAAAGAAATTCACATGATAGATTGCCATTGTAAATTTTTAAGCAGCTTTTATTGTTGCAGTAGGAAATATAACTTTTTTGATAAGTTATTGGTACATCAGCTGACTTTTAGTGTTAGAAAACTTTGAATCTGGATTTTTCTAATGCAAAATCCCATATCAAGAGTTAATAGACAAGGGAAAAAAAAAAGCATTAACTGAAGAAAAAGGGAGAGTGGACTATAATGAGAATAGAAAACTGAAAGGGCAGGAACTTCCTTGGGGTCCAGTGGTTAGAACCCTGTGTCCCTCTGCCAGGGGCACGGGTTCAATCCTGGCTGGGGAACTGAGACCTCATATGCCATGCAGTGTGGCCAAAAAAGAAAATTGAAAGAACAAACTGAAATTGCAGTCAGTTCTGCTATAACAAAACATGCATTCCTAAAAAATTACTGCACTATGCAAAGTTGTGCAATAAAACCCACAAGAGACTCATTAGAAAAATGGGATAATGGGCACAAACGGTCAAAACTTAATCAGTGAGTGACACTGAGAAAGGTAGGACCCTAACAAGAATGGTAGCACAGTTGTGTGTGTATTAAATGCTTTGAAAAATGCCTAAATACTCTAATATGAGTTTTCCTTGAAGACAGCCTGGCACGCGCTTCTGAAGGTCGAGGTCAGCAGGGTTTCAGGTTGTAAGCTGCTGTGAAGTGGTGGAAGGAAGCCTATCCGAAATGGAGGGAAATGTCGCACCAGCTGTGGGTGGCGTGGCTCCTCACGTCCGTGGTGAACTGGGGTGGCTGGTGGATGTTTGGTGGGGGTGAGCAGACTGAGGGTGTGTGCTTTTATTTTCACTGGCTTAGTTCAACCAGGTGTCGTTTTCTGTGTCCACCTAGTGCTTCTTACAGAGGAAATCTCACAAAAGCAAATGCAGAAATTCTTCATGCTGAAATCATTCCCTAGTAGATCAGTGGCTTCAGAATTACTTTCTGTCTTCAAGATGATCATTACAGAAGATTAATTAGGTTGATAATTTACATCATTTGATATAAGAGAAAATACATCACTTTCACTCAGAGACACTTGAGAATTCTGATAACACGTCAAATTGTAAAAGGAATGTATTTCCTAGAAGTCAAAGATCTGGTTGGAAGTTTTTTCCCCCTCTTTGTATTACAGATATTGTGGTATTCCTTAGTACTCTTCCACTGGGGATACACAGGATGATTTTTGTGGCTGAATATGGATGAATATTTTTATATTTAATTTATATCAGAAGTGTAATGTATATTACAGACTTTTAAAACCTATTTTATACATACTATTGTTTGGGGAAAATATCTCTCAACTGAATGATACCCTATTTCATGCTAGGCCATCTGAAAATAGATTGGGAGGGGCAGTTTTGATTGGGGGTAGATTCAGGTTGCCCTTGGTGGAGTGGTACCATTTACTGGTGATGAGGGGCTCGGGGAACAGGAATTTTAACCACCCTGAGGTCCTGTACGAGAATTGTTGTGTCCAAAACACCAGTGATATCCCCATAAGAGACTGGTGAATATTGGATTAGGGAGGAACAGTGGAGTTGATCGTTTACATAGAAATGTTGAGTGAAAAATAGTATTTTATGTGGCAGATGTGGACTTCCTCAGCTGTGGTTAATGGTCCTGGAGACATTAGCCTGGTGTTAGGCAGTCTCTCACCATTGGCTGAGCAGTGGAATCACACAGAACTTGTAAGCATCTGAATGCCCAGGCCACAGAAAAATCAGAATCAGAATCTCTGAGAGTGGAAGTGAAGAAGCATCAGTATTTTTTTTAGCTCATTAGGTTATGCCCATGAGTAGCCAGGGTTGAGAAGTACTGGTCTGGGACCATGTGAGAATCACTCTCTTCACAAGAAGAGCTGCACCAGTCAGGCCAATGTTAACTGAAGGCCTACTCTGTGCCGGGTTGTCAGGGGCGGCTAACTGAGGCAATAAGCTCCGTCATCCAAGGGAGTCGGGAAATGGAAACAGATTTTCGCAGTCCTGGCTGACAAGGGCTGATGCTTGAAAGTACATTCAGAGTATCTGGGGATCACAGAAGAGAAGGAAACTTAATTTTTTTTTTTTTTTTTAAAGAAATCCTCAGATGCCAAATTAACTTATTTTGGCTTTCCCTCCCTTACACACAACTGTCATATCTGAGGAAGAAAGCAGCAGGCACTTATAAATGACTACCAGTTAGGCCTTCCTAACTTGGTTGTAGCCTTTGTTTGTTCTAGTTGGAGAATTTGAATTCTGTTTATAGATAACATAATAATTTTGTCCTAGTGTAGAGCAGGCTCTTAGTACCTCATAAAGCATCAGTGACCAGATGTCCTTCTGCGAATAACTCAGCACAGCTTCACTGGTTAAAAAAGACATTTGGAAATAAACCATTTACATGATGGGAAAACAATGGAAACAGTGACAGACTTTATTTTCTTGGGCTCCAAAATCACTGCAGATGGTGACTGCAGCCATGAAATTAAAAGATGCTAGTACCTTGGAAGAAAAGCTATGACTAACCTAGACAGTATATTAAAAAGCAGAGACATAACTTTGCCTATAAAGGTCCATTTAGTCAAGGCTATGGTTTTTCCAGTAGTCATGAATGGATGTGAGAGTTGGACCATAAAGGAGGCTGAGCGCCAAAGTATTGATGCTTTTGAACTGTGGTGTTGGAGAAGACTCTTGAGAGTCTCTTGAACTGCAAGGAGATCAAACCAGTCAATCCTAAAGGAAATCAGTCCTGAATATTCATTAGAGGCACTGATGCTGAAGCTCCAATACTTTGGCCACCTGATGCAAAGAACGGACTCAGTAGAAAAGTACCTGATGCTGGGAAATATCTAAGGCAGGAGGAGAAGGGGACCACAGAGGATGAGACGGTTGGTAGCATCACTGACTCAATGCACATAAGTTTGAGCTAGCTCCGGGAGTTGGTGATGGACAGGGAAGCCTGGTGTGCTGCAGTCCATGGGGTGGCAAAGAGTTGGACACTACTGAGTGACTGAACTGAACTGTAGTCAAATTGATTCTAATATGCGATTTTTAAAATATTCATATAGCTTCCATGTTGTGAGAAATAGATGTTGAGTCACATACATTTTTAAACCTAAGAGTTAAGCAAACATGCCATTTTAAAGTACAAGTTTAACTGAAGGTAATTACTAAGCTACCAGCATAAGGTACTTAAGAAGATAAAGTTACTAAATAATGTACTTGTTTCTGATGGTAACATTCTTCAGCTCTCGATTTATTTAGTATGCATTGCCTTACTCTGAGAGAACCTGATTCTCTAGTGGATAGACTTATTTTCAGTTAAACCTGTGTAGTTCTTGCTTAACCATGAATTACTTCCTGGTTTATAAAACAGGCAAAGCTATTTGTGGTATTTTTGTCTTACGCCTTTGGCATCTTAGTGGTGTGAACCAGAGCTGTGCCATCTGTAGTCAAGTAAGATTATTTTAAAAGTGGGGGAGGGGTTGGGGGAGGGGAGTGAAGTGATTCACTGGAAAATTTCAGCACAGATTCATAAGGAATGATAAGATAACCCTAGAAACATTCTTATTTGGTGTCATGTGCTGGTGGGTAGTGACAAAAAAATAAAATGAAAGTACAACTTGTTTCTTAACACTTTGCTGTTTTGAAAATTGGAGATATCCCGCACTAGAAAGGAAGAAATAATTCTGTGTGGTGTCAATGAACAGAGTTCTGGAGATGAATGAATAATTTTGCCCTCTCTGACTACAAATTGGAGTCAGTGAGGTTTATTTCTAAAATGCAAAACCCAGTAGTCTCAGGTTTAAAGTGGCTATTTAATTTCCTAGTGGTTATCTATGTATGATAAACCTCTTTATGGTGAAATGTTTTCTTAAGCAGAAGGACCAGTTCCTAGAATCCAGAATAAGTCTGTAGGGCCTAGATAAGCCATTTCTGAAAGCTGGTGAGTTTAATATATTTTCACTTAGTGACACATTTTTTGAACCTAAATGTGTTGATTTCAGGGGACTCCTCCAGGGTTCCATTGAAGACTTGCCTGAAACTGTTTTTTCTCCACCCCCCCACCCCCCCCACTTTGTTTTCCTTTTCAGAAAGAAGACATAGCTCATCCAGCAAGCCTTCTTTGGCCGTTCCTCCCACTTCAGTGTTTTCCTTCTTCCCTTCTCTGTCCAAAAGCAAAGGAGGCAGTGGAAGTGGAAGCAGCCGTTCTTCCAGCGGAGGTGTCCTGAGCACATCCTCGTTAAGTTCCAAGTTGTTGAAATCGCCCAAAGAGAAACTGCAGCTCAGGGGGAACAGGCCAATGCATCCCATTCAGCAAAATAGAGTCCCCCATGGTAGAATGTGAGTATGGCTCAGAGGGTTCTTAAAGCTCACCGGCCGCAAGTGGAACTGTGTACACAAGTAGCCTGTGAGAGTGTCTGTGGATAATGTAGAAGAAAGCCCACTTTGGGGGACATCCAGATACACGTTGTTGTTTCTTTTTGTTTCCCTATTACAGCTTGGGCAACTTTGCAGAGTCATGATAGCAATAATGATCAGGTTAATAATACTTATCTACTGATCCTTTCTTCTGTGCCAGCTGTTGAGATTTAGTTGCGTGTATTGTCATTTACTTATCACAGCAATCCTGTGTAATAGATACTGTGGTTATCTCCTTTATGTGCACAATGAGAGGGAAGCATGAAAAGATTTAGCCATGGGACTCTCCAGTCGAACAGGCCTGAGGTTCAAATCCCGCCCCTGTCACTTGCTAGCTGAGGGGCCTTAGCCAAGGCCCTGTTTTTCTCGGAGTTTTAAGACCATGGCCCCTGTGCAGGGTCGCTGGGACGGTAGGATTCATGTGTTAGAGTCAGTTAGCCAGTCAAGGCTGCTAGTGTCAGCCCCGCAGGAGACTGTGCAGGAAGGGGTGCTGGTGCTGCTGCCACTGATGCTAACAGTGAGAATAAAAACCAGAGACCCCCAGAAGCTGTTCTAGGGTTTTCTGGGCCTTGCAAAGCAAATAGGGAAGCAGTGCTTCCTCCCACCCCCTGACTTGGGTTCACGTCAGAGCACTGATGAGGGGAAGCTGAAAGAGGTTCCCACTACGAGGACAGGCCTTGACAAGTTTCCGCGGTGGCTCCATAGCTGGCAGGCTCTGTGTGGTCACGTGAAGAGCAGCCGCTCATGGAAACCCGTCCTGCCGGCTCATGGCATCCCTCGGCCTTGGTGGCGGGTGGCTTTTCCCTGGCCCGCCTCCCTGTGGAGGGTATGCCATACGTCTCAGTCCCAAGGTCTGATAACCTGGTTAATCTTCGGGCAGCGGCCACACCTGCTCTTGTGCACAGACCTTGCCAGCTTGGAGAGGCCATGGCATCTTGTGGTATCTCTGCCACTGTCGGGCTGCTCCAGGTACAGCTGTTTGGTGCTGTTTGTCCTGGTTGCTAAGCCCCCAGCCTCCACTCATCTGTCAGAAGCGCAAGTACAGCGGGCTTGGCTTTCGTTCCTGGAGCTGTCAGAGCGCCAAAGAAAATGCCAGTGCAGCGTGTAAGTCACTCGCCAGCTTAACAGCTGTTAGAGCACTGACTGCGTTGGACAAAATGTACAAAACCTCACTGGTCCAGATTTTCTGTGTCTGTAGCTGGGCTTTAGATGGGGACCAGGCCAGCTGTTAGCTTCGAAGCAGTGTTTGCCACCCAAGTGACAGGATCGGTAAGACGCCAAGAAAAATCAGTTCTTGGTTAGTGATCCAGGTATTCAGTGCTCACGAGCTGGGTGCCAGGCACTTAGATTCCAGGCTCCTGTCAGGGAAGCCTTCTTCAGGGTCTGGAGAATTACCGCTTCAGTGACACGTCATGTCCTAATTAAACCTGGATCTTCCTCGTTGACAGGGGCAGAGAGGCTCTTCTTGGAGATAAACTATAAGGCATCATTCAGTTCTTCTGAGTCCATAGTGACCTTTCTTGGAAATGTTCTCTAATTTCAGTTGCGCTCTTCTCTACTCACTCATTTTACTTCATTTTGATGGATCAGTTCTTAAAAATGACAGTTCTCAAAAGATATCCTCACAGGGTCCTGGAGTAGTCTCTGGTCCTTTGAGACCCTTTCATATTTTGCTGCTTGCAGGAGTTGCATTGGGTAACAGGCTCATGTGTAAGATTGTTCTGGAATGAAGAAAGGCCACGCAAATGTGATAGTTCCTCTGGAGCTCTCTGCCTCTCCAGAAAGGCTTATGGATAAAGGTTTGCTGAGTTTTCTGCATAGTCCTAACAGATTGTCCCAAGGTGCCTTTGGGAACCTAGCTCTGCATGGCACATAGGTAGACCGAGGTTCTGCCTCATCCCTCTGGCTTGCCAGTCTCCTGGGGCTGCAGGGCACTCAGGTGCTGGTGTTCTCACTTCCCCTACAACAGCATGACGCCCTCTATCAAAGTGGAAAAGATTCATCCGAAGATGGATGGCACACTACTGAAATCCGCGGTGGGGCCCACCTGTCCTGCTCCTGTGAGCTCCTCAGTCAAGCCTGGCCTTAACTGCCCCTCAATACCAAAGCCAACCTTGCCTTCACCTGGACACATTCTGAATGGCAAAGGGCTTCCTGCACCGCCTGTTCTGGAAAAGAAGTCAGAAGATTACTCCAATAACAGGAAGTTTTTAAATAAGAGATTATCAGGTAACTTCATATTTTTTCTCTCAGTATTTCTTTTTCTATTAACTGGGCATTCCTGGGGGAGCAAATCAACTATTATTAGAAGTCCTCCTTTTAGAACTAGCCAACTTCAGCTTTCAGATGGAGTTCCCTAAGTTGTGTCCTTGACCTCCTCCTCCTCGGTTTTAAAGTGCACGTGTGTGTAGGCGACATAAAAGTAGCTTTCTAGTGGCGTGTTCTTGAATGAGTAGTGAGGAATGCTGGCTCACATGGTCCCTCTCCTTCGTCTGGTGACTACAATGCCCATCCTCTCAGTGATGTCGTGACTTTTTTTTTCATTGCTCAAAACATTTTATTTTTTCCATTTATTGATAATGTGATAGAGTTGCTTCAAGTTATAATTTGCCTGAAATAAGAGAATCTCAGATTTCTATTTTCAGAATAAATGAAGGAGTGTTGAACCCATGGTAATGTCTGTGTGCTTTTGACAGAAAGAGAGTTTGATCCTGACATCCACTGTGGGGTCATCGACCTCGACACCAAGAAGCCCTGCACCCGGTCTTTGACATGCAAGGTAGGGAGGGGCCCTGGGGAGAGCCCAGTGCTCCGGGAAGCTGGGGGCCGGGGCTGCGCAGCGCTGCCCCCCCGGGTCTCTCTCACCCACAGGGCCTCTGTTCTGGTGACTTTCCTGGATTTTTAAGGGCGGTGTTGGCTCTGTTTTGATGGAGAACACCTCCAATTCAGAACACGTGGGGCTGTTGTTATAAACTGCTGTTCTGAACTGCCCCCAGCGGGCATTGTTGTTTCCAGGAGGACAGTGTTTTCCCCTAATCAATCTGTTATCATCAATGCCTTTAATTTGAGAGGCTCCCCTTTACTGTGTTTTGAAGTGTACTGACATAGGATACATCCAGAAATTTCCTTTGCATGTATGGGTAGATTCTTAAAATGTTTGTGTGATTCTTAAAATGTTTGTGTAATCTCTGGTTCTTAATTTTACAGCAATTTAAAAAATCTGTGACTTTGAGATAGTGTTATTTTTTTAGTTTTAAAAAACCCAGGTCACGTGTAATCCTATATCTGTGTGTGCACACACACACACACAAGTATGTATATCGGTGTGTGTATACATATGCATCAGTTTGTTCAGTTGCTCAGTCGTGTCCAACTCTTTGTGACCCCGTGGACTGCAGCACACTGGGCTTCCCTGTCCATCACCACATCCCTCCTGGAGCTTGCTCAAACTCACGTCAGTTGAGTCAGTGATGCCATCCAATCATCTCATCCTCTGGCTTCCCCTTCTCCTCCCGCCTTCAATCTTTCCCAGCATCAGGGTCTTTTCCAATGAGTCAGTTCTTCGCATCAGGTGGCCAAAGTATTGAAGTTTCAGCTTCAGCATCAGTCCTTCCAATGAATATTCAGGTCTGACTTCCTTTAGGATGGACTGGTTGGATCTCCTTGCAGTCCAAGGGACTCTCAAGAGTCTTCTCCAACACCACAGTTCAAAAGCATCAATCACACACACGATGAAAATGTAAAGATTCTCCCTTTCTTCCCTGAGTTTTCCTTAGAAAACTCAGCCAGTGTGCTCATGAGAAGGTGGTGTATTTACTATAAAATTAGTGTGGATGTAGGGGTGGCTTCAGTAGACCCTCTGTAAATGAGCATATATGTTTATGTCCCCAGCTACCCTGCAGATGGGTTCAAAAAGTATTCAGAATCATTGCCTTGAAGTAATTTTAAAGCCATTGTTTGGCGACGGTTAAAAATTATAGAAGTTAGTGGTGTTCACTACAAATTAATAAAGTTTTTGATGTATTATAGTAAATTTTGCCAAGGATTATGTTTGAATAAAGACATTCAGGTTCCACTTCATCCACTAAACAGTGGAAGAATATTCAGATCTTCAGAAATGAGGAATGTTATTTGTAGATAGTTCTTATTAATATTTAATTTTAGTGTGTGGGTTTTATCTTGCAACAAGGTACTGAATATTTTGAGGAAATTGGTCAAGAGCACCTTTAAATATCTAATTTTTAAAGAATTATGGATCCTTTTCTCTGAGGAAAACATACATACACGTGCATGTTCTGAATTTTGCATTTTATCACAGAGGTCATTCCACTTCAAATTCACCTTTGAATCTCCCAGTTAAGAATTCCTCAGGACAAATTGCTTTGCTTTCCGTCGTATTAATTGAACACTTCGAATGGTGCGTTGTCGACGGTAGCCATTTGAGCTCTGTTACACTTGTGTCCCATTCAACGTGAGCGCGTCCCTCAGCCCTGCTCCACACTGTATCACACTTGCCAGCCTCTCTCCACTCTCTCCCTGCCTGCCTGACTCTCAGCCACATAGATTTCTCAGTGTTGTGATAACTGTGGTTAGTGAAGGCTGCTTACTTTACCCAGGATGCTCTTCTTTAATTATCTGTGAGGCATGCTGATGAACCAAAAGCCTTATCAACTCCAGTTCTGCAAGGGATTTGCCCAGTCTTCTTCCTGAACCTTCAGTGGCTTTATGTGGATCCTGCCTTTTTCTCACGTCTCTTCGAGTTGTGCTTGCCCTTCACGTGTTCTGTTAACGGGTCTTGAGCGTCTAGTAGGGTGCTTAGCCTCTCTTTGCATTAGTATGTATCCTTACCCAGGCGGGGCACAAGTGCACCATAGAACTGGCGGAGCACGCAGCATGGCGACTGGCCTGTCCTGGCACAGACGCCCGTGCTTTGCTCTCGTGGTCTGTGGGTCATTGCGTCTCCCTTTCCCTTCCTCTCTTAAGCCATGGGGCTGAACACGCTTGAGCGCCCCAGCTCAGTGTCCCCCGGCTGCTGTCCAGGTCTCTGTTAGGCTGAGGACACTGTCTGCTCTCTTGGCTGTCAGGGCACCTGCCGCTGCCCACTCCTGTCATTCTGTCGTCTGCCTGCCACCCTCGCTATCCCCTCCTCACTTCCTCATCTATCCAGTGTTCTGTTCTGTGTCCTTGCATGTTCATACAGGTAGACTTGGGCTCCTCTCCGTGTAGAAACAGTTACTGCACACACATGTGGGCACAGACCTCCCTCTAGGCCCCAGGATACAGGCTTGAACAAGGCCTGGCTCCTACCCTTTATGGTAAAAGTTACCTCTGATGAGTAATACAAAGAGAGGCCAGGGTAGTCGCAATCTTCACTAGGGGAACTGAGTTGGGGAGGCTCCTTCACCTTAGGCCTACTAGGCTGAACTTCTTGGGGTTTGTCTGGGCAGAAAAGGGGTGGAAGAAACAGCGGAGACAGTTGGTGTGAAGGCTATGGGAGGAGGGCAGAGCAAACAGCTTAGGGTCCACAGGGCAGCCTGGGGGTGGGCAGGAGACAGAGCAAGCAGCACCTGGTGCCAGAGGCGTGGGGAGCAGGGAGCACGGGTGTTAGGGCAAGCCGGGCCCCGGGCCGCCTTACAGCGGGTCTTTATCTGTGGGCTTCAGACAGTTCCCAGAGTTCTGATGGGCAACGTCAGACTGTTCTTCAGAACCCAGTGGAAATGCTATTTACTCTTCAAACCAAGCTTGGGAAATATCCATCATCTCTGCCTACTTTCTTCACTCGGTCTTGCCATGCCGGGCACCAGGGGACGCTCAGATGAGGAGTAGCTCCTCCATCATCTGTCTGAGAGACGGGCGGGTGGACCAGTGACATCGTGCATTCATGTGTGCGTTCAGCGCGTATTGGAGGGCCACTGTTTGTATCTGCTTTTCGTTTGAGCCATTGATGGTGTGCCAGGTGCTGTCCTAGGTGTTTGTACAGCACTGAACAAGACACAGGTTCTTGGCTTCATTTGGGTTACTTTGGGATATATTACATATTAAAGAAAAACAAGTAAAAAGTTTTTTAAAGCCCTACTCATGTTTCTGTCTGTGCCAGGTTACATTTGGGCAGACATAGTTGCAGTGTGACTGATAAGGACTGGGTTATGTTACTGAATTGCACAAGGGAATGAGAAGTCTGACTGTCCTTAAATCCTTCCCGCTGCAGCAGACATGTAAGCCTGTAGGGCAGTGTACTTGTATAATGTGTGGACAGTGAGCACACGAGAATGATCATTTGTAGTGCTGCGGTGGCATGCATGAGGGAAGGACTCGACTCACTCATATTTGGGAGGTGTTATTTGGGCCTCTGTGGTTAGTGGCGCCTTGCTTATTTATTTATTTTTTTAATACCGACAGGGGTCCTGACAGGAAGGAGTGGTCAGGTTTACTTGACCTTTCTTCTTCTCAAGAGTAATTCCAAATTTCTAAAGATGTGACCATTTTTGATTCTGAGATTACACATTGTCTCCAGTTCCAGAAATGCTGTCTGTCCCATTTTCTTGATTTCCATAGTGAGTGCATGTTCATGGAGTTTCACGCTGCTGTGCATCTTTTCCTGTTCACAGTCTGTCTTCTCTTGGATTCACACTCTTTAATTCCCAGATCTCCCTCTGCCGCATCAGCCCCTGTTTCTAGGGTGTCTTTAGCCGCTTCCTCTGTCCTTATGGCATTGTCTCTGGAATAAAGAAGCAGTTGTATTTGATTTTTACTCTCTGGCAGTTACTGAAAGAAGACTTTCTGATACATGTTTATGGGATGTATCATCCCATAAAAGGGAAGTGTTTCTTCCCTTTTAATACTGAAAACTCTAAGTGGCCCAAGAAGAGACTTTCTAGTGGGGTTGGTGACAGTCCTGATCAATGAATTGCTCCAGTGACACAGAACTTAAGGACCTGTCACCTGTTTGTATCGTCTGCCCCTCAGTTACACACCAGGTGGCATGGTTGACTTTTTTTTCTTTCTTCTGGTGGAAGTGACATCACCAGAGTCTTATACATTTGGAGCCTGGAATATCTGCTTCTAGCTTTAAAAAAAAATAAAATTCATACTCTTAAGGTTTTTCCCTTATCAAATGCTAAGCAGCCTTTGATTATGCTAACGGTCTAGATTGCTTTTTTATTGGCATCGGTGTTCTTTGATATATGACATTAAAAAATTATTAATGACATTCCTCCATTTCTGTTTGTTTTGTTGTTGTTTCTGGTGTGTAGACACATTCCTTAACCCAGCGGAGGGCTGTCCAGGGTAGAAGAAAACGATTCGACGTGTTGTTAGCCGAGCACAAAAACAAAACCAGGGAAAAGGAATCGATTCGCCATCCGGACTCTCAGCAACCAGCGCAGCCTCTCAGGGACCCACATCCCACCCCTCCTAGAACGTCACAGGAGCCACACCAAAACTCTCACGGAGTGATTCCCTCCGAATCAAAGCCTTTCATAGCTAGTAAACCTAAACCTCACACCCCCAGTCTTCCAAGGTAAGCCGCATCCTGCAGCTCTCTCCCTCCTTCAGAGAACAGGTGTGCAGCCTGTAGAGTCCTGGTGTGTCATGCTGTTGAGGACAGGCATCAGGCTAGTTGTGAGAAGAGGGCGTGTTTCCTACTTGGGTTTTATTTTAAGAGGAAAAAAAAATTGTTCATCAGTAAGTTTCAACCAGGGCTCTTCGTGGCCAAACACAAGCAGCAGAGTAAAGCTAGATCTGCCTGCTCCACATGAGTGTCTCCTGACCCTGCAGAGCAGGGTGAAGCTGGGTCCTGCCTGTAATAGCGAGGGGGACACCTCACATGGCTTTGGCACCAATTTCCCATTCATGTGTCTTGCTTCTTGCAAAATACAGTAGAAGGGATTCTTGCTAGGGCTAGGCATTCAGCCTGAGTTTTTATAGCATCCTTTTACATGTATCTTCATTCATTCATCTGGGACTCTGGCCGGAGTGCACATTAGGCTTTGGAGCTGTGCAGTGAGCAGCAGGTCAGAACTTAGCCACATCCCTCAGACACAGTGATGGTGGGCTGAGTAAATGCCTGTGTGTGCTTGTATATTTAACCAAGTTCAAGTAAAGGACTTTGTATCCAGAGAGAAGGGAAAAAGGCACAGATAACGGAGGGTCTTGTGTCTCGACCATCAGTATTGGGGCCTTCTGCTTAGGAAAGTGCCGACCCTTGGCTGCTGTTGCTTAATTAACCTTTTCCCCTCACATGTCCGATTCTTGAAATGGTCGCATGAGGGGTGGAAGTGCCTCCCTGTGGAAACCTGAGTGTGTGCCTGAGCCTGTCCCCACGTGAGCCCCTTGGTTCAGCACAGTGGAGGAGTGTTCCGAGCAGGTGCCCCAGAATGCGCCCAGGGCCAGGCCGCTGATCCTTAGCAAGTCCTTTCTTTGGCCACCTTTTCATTAAAGTGCCACCATCTTAAACAAAGTAGGCTTAACTCTAGAAACATGAGGCCTTTCTGTGTTGGAAAAGCACACTACTGTCCATGAGTCCCACCTTCCAGATCACCCACATGAGCCCACCTTCTTTTATCACCTCCTGTCCCTGTTATTGTAGAGCACGTTACCTGTAATTTCACTGATCGCCTTAGTAACCCAGTTCCAAGTGACATTTGAAGAGGAATGAAAGAATTCGCTTAAGTTCCACATACATCTTGCCTTTTTTGGGGAGAATAGGAGGACCAGGTGGGAAGGAGAAAGGTTGTAAGTGACTTTGATTAGACCTGGCAGAAAGCTCCATTTGACATCGTGCGGTTCAGGAGAGAGACCCCTTCGCTCCAGGCACCCTGGATCTGCATCTGTGTACCCAAGGGCTAGTGGTGGCGCCCAGAGCTCCCCTGGTGGTTTTGGATACATGGTTGTATCTGAGTCGAGGCGGCTGATTCCCAGACATATGGTGTGATCTGATCAGTGCTGCACTTTCTGCTCACCAAGGCCTCCAGGCTGCCCTGCTCAGCAAGGTGGGAGTGCCCCCATTGACCCTCCTCCAGTCTATGAGTCTCCACACCCTCCCCTGCCTGCCACTGAGCCAGCTTCTCGGTTATCCAGTGAGGAGGGAGAAGGCGATGACAAAGAAGAGTCTGTTGAAAAACTGGACTGTCATTATTCAGGTCATCATCCTCAGCCAGCATCTGTAAGTTCCACACCCGCCCCCGTGCCGACCCTCCCCACGCAGCAGGGACAGGGCAGTGCCGGGGGGCGTGCCGGGGACCGCAGCATGCCCTCATCCATGCAGGTCGCCCCGAGGCGGCATGCTCTCTGGCGGGCGCATCTGCTGCTGCTCGCAGTCTCTTCCGTGACGCTCAGGGCTAGGCATTGCCACATTCATGCTTCACAGCCCGCGGTCCTCAGTCAGTGCTGTCTGTCCCGGCCGCTCCTTCCCGGGCCGTGCACCCTCAGAGTCCGAGAGCCCAAGCGTTTGCTTTCTTTTTTTGCAGTTTTGCACATTTGGGAGCCGGCAGATTGGAAGAGGCTATTACGTGTTTGACTCCAGGTGGAACCGGCTTCGCTGCGCCCTCAACCTCATGGTGGAGAAGCATCTGAACGCGCAGCTGTGGAAGTGAGTGCCTGTCCGCCACCTCCGGGGCGGGTGGGGCCTTGGGGCTGCATCCTCTTCATTGCTTATGGGGCTGATTTAAGGAAGGTCATCATCTCTCTGATGAACATAAGGGCTTGCCCAGCCCTGGAGGAAGGGCTTGATCATTCGTGCATTCACTCCTGCAGCAGATGTGTCTCGTTCTCGGTGCTGGGGTTTCAGGCCAAGGGGCTCCCAGATGGACGGAGCTCAGGTTCTAGGGCAGGGAGAAACGTGAAAGCCAGGCAACAGAGAACAGACATCATAGCTTGTCATAAGAGAGAATAACAGAAATGCTTATAATCTGTATCTCTTACTGAGATTACTGTAGGCCAGACACCGTAGCAAATACAGTTTTCATAGCTCCAGGCCAGAGGGCTTCATGGAGAACCTGTGTGAAGGGACCCTTGAGCTGAAATGAGTGAGTGAGAAAGAGTAGTCGTGGGACGGGCCAGGAGGAGTGGGTTCCATGCAAGGAGAACAGTGCACATGAAGGTCTTAAGTCAGAAAAGAACGTGGCTTATTTGAGAACCAGCGAGGAGTCTCTTGGAACAAGAGAAGATCCGAGAGGTTGGATGACACCGATTTAGAGCCCTGGGGAGAAGGGTTTCAGGCAAAGGAGCTGTTTGCGCTGGCTTTCAGTTGAAAGTAAGGCGATCGTGTTGTGTGGCCTTACACATGCTCCTGTTTCCCCAGTGTGATTTTAAGTTGAAGAGGAGTTCCGTGGCCCAAAAAGTTTATAACCCAGTCTTTCTGAAAGGAAAGTTTTTTTTTTTTTTTCTGAAAGGAAAGTTTTTGTTATTGCAGGACTTCTCAGAGCCTTTAATGAGTGCTGTTCGTTGTAACTCTCAAATGAACATAGGATGATATCATATATAATGTGGACTGTCAGGCTTTTGTGACCTGGGAACCTGTTTTAGGGGAGCATCTGGGAGACTAGTGTTGGATAGAACCGACTTTGGGAATCACTGAGCTTTGTTAAAGGGGGCTGTCTAGTAGTACCTAGTCATCCCACATCCTCCCTTTGGGCATCATTTACCCTAGTGTCTCCCTGAGTAGACTCTACAAGTACATCTATTTGCCTCTCTGCTTGTGTTTCCTATTATAGTCAGAGGAAGTTGTCAGAGACCTTGGATAGTCCACGATCCAGAGGACCATGTCTATGGTGATTAGTAGGGCTTACATTTGTTCATAGTGAAGACCAGCCCCATGGCACTGTTACTCGGCTTTATTTCATGTTTGTTCCTAGTTCTTACTAGGTAAGAGCTCTAATGAAGTAACAGTGTTTTGACCCAGAGACAGACTTGGGCAGTGGTTTTGGAATATTTTTTGGTGGGGGGGTGGTAGCCTCAGATCAGACAACTTTAAGATGCGTGAAATCTCAGTTTCTTACCCTGTGGGACCTGGAGAGCTCACTGAGGTTACAGATCTGTGGATTTAACATACTCGTCAGGGTTTAGAAGAGTCCCGGGGATTTCTATCCCTGTTACGTTGATGAGTGGTTTACGGCCAGGGTTTGGGTGAGAGACTCTGAGTTGCTTCTTGGTGGCTCCTGCGGAGAGACATCTTTGCACTGTAGTGTCTGAAGCAGCAGGGTCCCCTGGCTGACTGCTGTTCCGTCTCTCTGATGTGTCGCAGTCTGCCTGCCTTATCAGTCACTTGCTCCCAGTGAGGAGGAAACTTTCTTTCCATTACCGTGACCTTTGATTTTAAAAAATCAGTTCAGCAGAGACAGGCTGCTCAGTGATGAGCTGGCATACAGGCCTGGGGTGGGTAGGAGCTTGGAGAGAGGTGCCAGGCCAGATGCTTGAGGAAATGAGTGCTCTCGACACGGGATTGAGGGGGGCTGGCACAGGCAGCCCCTGGGATTTGCCAGGAGCGGCTCAGGACTTCTCAGCAGAGGAGAACTCCTCTTGAGGTGGCGTCTTTGAGGCACTCAAGGAGCCTCCTGATGCAGTCCGGGTCCCACGCCCTGACGCAGCTGCACGTCCTCTCTCCTGCGAGGAGCCCCAGCGCTGTCCTGAGCCCTCGTGCTTCGGTTGCTGTGGCTAAGCCGGGGGTGCGTGGGGGACTGTAAGCTGGCAGTGGTTCAGTGGTCCGCAGCGTGTGGAGGCTCTGGATGGCAGTGAGGGCAGCTGGCTCTTGCTCTGACTCAGCCTGTGTGCTCCGTCTGCTGTCTGTGTGCCGTTACCACCAAGGACGGGCTGGGATGGTCATCAGATTTTGATGTGAGTTTTCTTTTTTTTTAATTTTTAAGACTGGCTAAAAAAGGAAAAATGGATACAAAGAGGCACATAGTAAAAAGTTTTACTTCCCCTGATCGCCATGCTCCTGTTTTCCACCCACTCCTCACAGACAGTTTTATTAGTTGCTTGTATGTCTTGGGATTACTCATGCAAACGTAGGTCAGTAAGACTGCCTAGTCTTTTTTTTTTTTTTGGTCTCTTCTTTATGCAAAAGGTAGGAAATGACTTGAAAGAGCTTTTTAATGAGAAACTAGTAATGTCATCCAGAGTCCACATCCCTGCCCCTATGGAAGCCTTTCCTTTTCCCCAGGTTTGGTTCCAGCAGCCTGGCCCTGAGGCTCCGTCCTCCTAAGCCACCTGGTGGCCATGAGACGCCACTGCACCCAGGGAGCAGGGGCCCCTGCATTGAGTTTCAATCAGGGCTTCTCACAGGTGCCAGTGCCCCAGGGGTCTTGCTGAGATATACTGTCTGATGAAGGAGGTCTAGGGTGGGGCCCAGGGACTCAGCATTTCCAATAAGCCTCTCCTGTAATGTCAGTGCTTATCCTTCGTGAGTAACATGGGGATAGAAGCCCAGCTTCTCAATCAACCTCAGCATCTGGAGAAATCTAGAAGTTACTAGTGCCTGGACCCCCACCCCCGTGATCCTGGTGTGGCCTGAACGCCACGGATGATTGTGACGTGCAGCCACGTTTGGAAGCACAGACTTAGAGTAGGAGCCACACTCTTGCTGGGGGAAGGTTTTAAGGCTGGTGTGAACACTTGCAGTTTTTTAATTCCTTTTATGAATAGCTATAGTTTGTCTCAGCACCCTACTCCAGCACTCTTGCCTGGAAAATTCCATGGACGGAGGAGCCTGGTGGGCTGCAGTCCATGGGGTCGCTAAGAGTTGGACACAACTGAGCGACTTCACTTTCACTTTTCACTTTCATGCATTGGAGAAGGAAATGGCAGCCCACTCCAGTGTTCTTGCCTGGAGAATCCCAGGGACGGGGGAGCCTGGTGGGCTGCCGTCTATGGGGTCGCACAGAGTTGGACACGACTGAAGTGACTTAGCAGCATAGTGCGTCTCAGAAAGCATCGAGAGAGATTTGGCAGCGATCTAGGCCAGCTCTCTGACTTGAAGGCTGAGGAGCACTGCTGGTAGTTGGATCAGCCAGAGCTGCCGCGTGAAGTGTGGGGCAGGGCAGTCTTGGCAGCTGACTTCTAGTCAGGCCATTTGCTGTTTTGCTACCTGAGTGTTAATTATGCTATAGGGTTTTTTGATATTTTGGTGCTGTTAGATTTTATAAGTCATAGCTAAAATAAAAGTGGGGAGGGTCCCTCATGTGACTGTTTGAATAGATACCCAGATAGTATTATCAGAATCCATTGTCAGAACGCTGACCAGAAATCCCCTGAGATTTGGGGCTTCCCAGCTCTGCAGGCAGTATCTGGGACCTGGCAGTTGTTCCTAACTAGCTGTGTCCTTCCTTTTTCCCTGTTTGTTCATGAGTTCTCTTAGTGTTTGAGTGCCTTTGTGTTCTAGACCTTGTGCTGGATGGACAGTAGTAAATCAGCTGTGAATTGCTCCATCTGCAGAGACGCTGGACAGTAATCCTCAGTCACACTTTTTAAAACTACCAGAGCCTTCCCAAGTCTAGGAATGGGGCAGAGCGGGAAGTAAGCAAGTTAGGAAAGTCATATTTCCTAAGAAAGTGATGATGGGCCAAAACGGAAGGATGAGCAGAAGTTGGGGTGACCGTGTCTTAGGCAGAAGATACATGAGGTCTAGCGCCATGACCTGGTTTAGGAAGAAGGAAGATCAATAGCCAGAATCAGGGCGTTCGTGGCGCTGGATGGAAGGATGTGGTATGAACATGTGGCCCCAGCGCATGGACTTAAGGCCAGTGTTCTCAGAGCACAGGAAAGTGTGAAGAGTTTGAAGTGACACTCCTTGTGGCTCAGCATCTTGGCGCGATCCCTCTGACCAAAGGATGTATTCGGTGCCAGAGGTGTAGGAGGTCTCCTTCTGAAAGTTTCCACGAAGGGCCCTGGTGGACGCTGCTCATGCCCTCTTCTGTTTTGCAGGAAGATCCCGCCCGTTCCCAGTACCACATCGCCTGTGTCCACACGTGTTCCTCACCGGACAAACTCTGTGCCGACGTCACACTGTGGGGTTAGCTACCTGGCAGCAGCCACCGTGTCACCTTCCCCTGTCCCGCTCTCGTCCACCTGCGTCTCCCCCAGCAGTAAGTTGGTCCCAGCTCACGGAACCACACTGAACGCCCAGCCCGCCGCCTCCGGGGCTGTGGACCCTGTGAGCAGTATGCAGTCCAGACAAGTGTCTTCTTCCTCCTCCTCCCCCTCCACGCCCTCCGGCCTGTCCTCCGTGCCCTCCTCCCCCATGGCCCGGAAACCTCAGAAGCTGAAATCCAGCAAGTCTTTGCGGCCCAAGGATTCTTCTGGTAACAGCACGAACTGTCACAACGCCAGTAGCAGTGCCGGCGGCGGCTCAGGAAAGAAACGCAAAAACAGCTCCCCACTGTTAGTTCCCTCGTCCTCCTCCTCATCATCCTCGTCCTCTTCTTCTCATTCCATGGAGTCTTTTAGGAAAAACTGTGTGGCTCACTCTGGACCTCCCCACCCCTCAGCAGTAGCTTCTGCCCCGGGCATCAGCCTCAATTGCGTGGCCAGCCGAGCGAACTCGGTGGGTGGCCGGCACGAGCAGCCGGGGTGCCGGGGCACCTCCAGCGGGAACCCCTGCGAGTCCATCAAGAGGATGAGCGTGATGGTCAACAGCGGCGATTCCACACTCTCCCTTGGCCCCTTCGTGCACCAGGCCGGCGGCGAGCTACCCGTCAACTCCCACGGCGCCTACCCGCACTCACACACTCCTCTGGACAAACTCCTAGGAAAGAAAAGAAAGTGCTCACCCGGCTCGAGTGGTGTCAACAGCAGCGGCGGCAGCAGCAAGCCCACCAAGGTGGCCAAACTGCCGGCCGTGAACAACGTCCACGCGAAACACGTGGGCCCCAGCCCGGGGGCACCGGGGCTGACGAACAGCTCCCTCCTCCATCAGGTAGGACAGGGCCTGGGGGCCCCGTGGGGAGGCTCGTGGCCTCTCCCTTGACATGGTTGATCAACTCAGAGATCTGTGCGGTCGGTTTGGTGGGTTTGCCTAAAAGCAAGTGTCCGGCTTCACGGTGTCTTTTAAGAAAAGGCCGAGTTGAAGGCCAGATGAAGGTCACACGGGCGCCTCTCTGCCAGACTCTCTGATGACTCGGAAGATGCTCCTGGCTAAGGAGGCCACACCAAGCGCATTTCAGCAGCTGGGGCGGTGGACACCGTCCTGCATGACGGTGGGGCCCTCCGTGTCCTGGAGCGCAGTCCTTTCGTACGTTTTTCTGAAGAAAGCTGGGCGAAAATCAAGCTGATGTAGAAAGGGATGATTTAAAGTTGAAAAAGGCTGTTAATATTTTTCCCATCAAAGAGTTTCAGATTTTCATGTTAATTCCCTCCCTCTGTGTTTTCCTTCCTGTTTTCCAAGGAGGCAGGGAAGCAGAATTTAACTATGGCAGAGCAGAAGACTAATATCTCATTGAAGTTAACAGATTGAAAAGAAACCTGAATGTGACCTGTTTCTAGAAAAGGGCTTGTCGGGCATCGGATTTGTTACTGACCGTGGTTTCTCTGGCTGTGTCTTGTCTCCTCCCCACTCCTCCTCCGGCTGCTGTTTGCTCCTGTGGCCAGTTCCTCCACCTTCCTCTTTGTTCTGTCCAGCTCCTCTCTCATCTTGTCATTTCATTCAGCAGAGCACTTTCTGTCTTTGCTTACAAGCAGGAATTTCAGCAGTGTCACCCTCAGAGCTCTGCTTTAAAATGTGAGGCTCTTTTTGTTTTGTTTGGTTTTGTTTTCCCTTCCTCATCTTCAAAACTGAACATAAATGTCAGACTAGAACTTGTCCAGAAAATACCAAGAAGTTTCTTCATGAGACAGAAGTTTCCCTCCAGTATATGTGTGAATGAAAACTCGGCGCCAAAGGTGTGGGGAAAATAATGACGCATAAATTTCAGTAGCAGCTGCTTCAGTTCTTCTCTTTGAGCCACAAATACATACGGGCTATTTGTGTGTCATTTGGGCCTTTGAACAGGATTCCTGGACAAGTGAAAACTTCTTGATTTATAGTTTAATGATAAGCATAAAAATGCACTGCAAACCCTGTAAGAATCCATCCCTTAGTAATACCCTTCTGAGCATAGTTTCCCGATTCATGTGAATCCCGGGAGGGAAGTCCCACTGCACGCACCCCTGTCACGGAGCGGGCCGTCTTCACACAGAAGCCGCTGCAGACCAGACCGCCCCCGGTGTCGGGGCAAGGTGGAGTACTGGCGAGTGGGCGCCTCGTCTGCACAGAGCGGCGACTCCCAGAAACTTGCTCTAATTTCAGAGAGAAACTGCGCATCTGAACCTTCATGAGAAATTTAACCATTTTCCAAAGCTCTGTAGTTTTTTTTTCATTTTGTCTTGATCTGGTGAAGCCCACACATCTCTCAGCTAAGTTTGGCTCAGGAGCTACCCATTTGCCACCTCTCATTTCCACCATCTGAGGAGGACTACGTCCCCCTTGGACAAACAGCCCATGTTTAGGTTCTTTTCCTTAAAAGCAGTTTCACATCATGTTTGTATTTGAGAAAGGTTTTCTCTGTGCAGTGCAATAGTTTCTGTTACGCTACACAAACTCGGTGGGCGGGGGGTGTGGGGCATGGCTACAGACCACAGGATGGACGAACTGCCCAAAAAAGTATTGCATATTTTTACATCCCTGATCATTTAGCTGCAAGAGGCAACCAGTAGCTTTCTTCAGACTATCAAAGGGACCCATGCCTCCAAAATGCTGTACAGAAGTCTGCTCTTAGACCACTAGGGGCCTGACCTCGCTCTTCTCCATGGAGCAGATTTTAGAGCCGAGATAACTGGGCTGGTTTGAGTCCCTTCAACAGCAGAATCGGGGACCTGCTGGGGAGCCTGGGAGATATTGCTGAGTGCCCGCCCAGCCCCTGAGTCAACTTGTGGGCTTTGCCACCAAGGACCTAAAAATAGCTCACTGCAGGCCAGCGAAGGCCAGAGTTCCCTCTCCCTGCCTCCCCTCTGCCTTGGGTGTGAGCTTTCACACCTGTGTGCTCGCCCATTTGACCTTGTTCAATTCTCAGTTGACAACCTGGAAAAGCCTCAAGGAAGCAGCATCCGTAAATAGAACCAAAAGGCAAACATGTGAGCCTTTTCTCTAAGCTAGAAACCCAGGCTGCATCTCTTCTGGACTGTTTTCTGAGAGCCAGTCTCTTAGAAGGGTTGTGCCCAAGGTCGTTGGAGACTGTTGAAAGCTAAAACCAAGTTCTCTAGCTGCCTGCTCCTGGCACGGCCCGGGCAGAGGAGACATGAGCGGTGCGTGGCCTTGGGAGTACCTTTTTAGAATCAGGGCAGGGCTGGGGACAGCCGCTTACTTACCTTTCGATGTCTCCCCACCCCCCTCTTTTTTGAAAGCCAAAGGCCCATCCCTGACAGCTGGAAATAGCATGGGGAGGAATAATGTGGACACTTTGGACGACAAGTTACAGCTCCACTCAGCACTCTGGATTCCACGACACCTTTGAGTCTGTTTTCCCAGCCTCCTGTGGGCCTCGAGGGTAGAAATCTGCCGGGCCGTTGTTTTAATGAGGATGCCCCTGAAGCTTTGTCTGTAGCAGTGAGTACTCGTTACAGGACACTGGATCAAGTCCAGCCACCAGGTTGCTTTTATCAGTGTTAGAGGTCTGGATGGCTTGCTGCCACCTGTGAGAAGTTCCTGTCTCGTTGTTGCACCTGCAGTGTATCACCGAGCCGCTCTTGGAGGAGGCTGGCTGGCGCCAGTGTCTCGGCAAGAGTGTGACTGTAGTCTTTGCTCCCTCTCTCCCTCCCTCACTCTCCCTGCCTAGGTCTTCCCTCACCCTGGCATCTGTAGGCCCCAGGTCCCTCTCCAGCAGTCAGATACCGTAACTGGAGAGACCTCTGGGGGCAAGCAGAGCTGCACCCCGAGCAGCCCTCTGGAGAAGGGAGTCTGTGGCTAGGTGTTTACATCTGGAGTCCGGAATGGAGTGTGGACGTTAGTGTGAGGCGCCGTGATAAAAGAGCCTGTGTTTTCGCCCAGCCTTTTGCAAGTAATTCGGGATCAGAAGCCGTCAGAAGTTTTTCATGTGTGAACTGGTTTAAAAGCCATTGATGGCCAGAGAGCAAGGATACACCAGTGTAGAGGCTTACTTTTCATGGTACAAAAGCAATTCTGTGTGAATTTAAAAAAAGAAAAGAAAATGCAGACAATTTTGATATGGAAAGCCAAATTTTGATGGGAGGGGGCAGATAAAAATCACTGTGGGGGAAAATTTTCCACGATTTCCAAAGAGATTGATTTTTTTTTAACCTTTGTTTTCATGTTAAACAATATGATTAGGCCAGTTGTCCCGCCCAGGCTCCTGTTTTTAAAAATTGCCTTTGTAACATGAAATAACTGGGATGCAGCAGAATCTGTCACTCACCAAGTCACTGGAATACTTAGATGTTTCCGAGGCGCTCTGTGTGTTCCCCTCAACCTCTTTGGATCCTGTCCTGGGACTAAGTGTCAATTTCTGTTTGGAGCACTCCCGGTGTTGTGCGTATCTACACCCCGTATCCTGCCGCTGTACACGTTTCTGGGGATGCCATTGAGGTGGGCAGCAGGCACCCAGGGCGGGGCGCAGGTGACGGCACCCATGTGGAGGTGGTGGGGTGCTCCGTGACATACCTCCTTTCTTGGGATTAATGCCTGTGATGTTCCTGAGGGTTTCAGAGACCACCCACCCACCCCCCACCCACCCAGAAGGTTTTTTCTAGTACGCCCCAGAGAAAGAGTTTGATAGGTTAAGGCATCTCTGCCTGAGAAGGTGCCATTGAATTTGAGGGGATGAGCTGGAGCTTTTCAATAGTTGATTCCACCGGCACCTCCTGAAAGGAGAACCAGGCATTTCACTTAGAGGAACACAGGAAGTTGCCAACCACAGGGTAAATTTCCCAAGGCTCCAATCATGGCCCCGGGTAGAGCCAGGACAGAGCCAGTCAGTGCATCTATTTTCCTTACAATTCTTGGGTTACAAACTTCAGATTCAGGGAATTTTCAGTCAACAACAGGTAGAATGAATAAATACTTGGTTACCAGCCTAATAATGTGAATCGCTACAGAATTATTATGTAAGATAACAAAGTTTATGGAGATACTTTAGCTATAAATTGATGTAAATATTGATTCTTTTTTTTAAAGGAAGGGGAGAACAGTATCTTGTTTAGTTATTATGCAATCAATTAGTAAATGTTTTTAAAATGATACTGTAAGAGAGCTTGTAAGAAGAGTGCACAGATGGGCCCATTTGGTGTGGTTAGGAGAGGTTGGTCTGGTTTTTCATCCCAGGAGAGGGACAGAAGGAGGTAAGAGGAAGTCAGAACGTACCTAGCTGATTCCTCAGTGACAAGTGCAATGGGGGATGGGTAGAATTTATTTTCAGAGCCAAGGGGACTTGATGGTTATAAATAAAGTTGCTTTTAGTGATGGAATTGTAGACAGATCATGTTGTTCCAGAAGATGTGAATAGGACCCATGATAGAAAGTTGACTCAGAATAATGTAGATATTTAGATAAGCGAATCTTGATCCTTTGATTTCTTAGATTGAGGTTTTAATTTCATTATTGTCTCCCGGTAGTACACAGAGCATCGGGATTAGGAAATTAGCCATTTTGGACTCTGCCTGCCACAAACAGACCTATTCTAAACAGTGCTATTAAATTTTAGACTGTTGTTCAAATATTTTTATTTTCTCCTACAACTACTTTTTATTATAATGAACAAGTAAGACCATTTAAAACACGGGAGTACAAGTATTTTTTTGAACTGAATTAACTTGCAGAAACCAAATTTGCAGTGGTTGGGTTGTTTCTAGACAGACTTTGGTATCAATTTAAAACCAAGATAACTTTTATATTCTTTCCAATAGAATTCCGTGACAACTCCTGCAGTTTTCTTAACTTACAAAAAAAGAAAAAGTGCTGCAATGATGAACAAAGAATTATACGAAACCTACTTTTGTATCTTTATTTTGGAATTTCTTGTTCTATTATAAATATGGAAGTATCCCTATTTGAGAAGACATATTTTGTTAAAAATGAATTGTACATATTTAAATATGTATTTTTGCACAGGTCTTTTTTTCTGATATCCTGTTTTGGTACAGTTGAGATCATCTAGTATTTATTTATTAATTAATAAAAGTAAATACCTTTTTATAATTTGAAGTGGCTCACTGCCAAGCCAGTAGTTCTAGGACCTGCCTCCTTTACCATGTAAGGGACGCCTCTGTTCTGTGAAAGTCTTCTGTCCCTTTCAGTGTCTCGGGAGTGGATTCGTGCAGATGAAGTGGGCATTGCTTCTCCCTAGTTGCTTGATTTCCCTGTAGACTACATGTAACAAGTGACACACTGCTTTTCTTTTGTTATGTGTGAGAGTGAGTGTGTGTGTGTGTGCGCCCCGAGCACACGGGTGTTAGTATGTGACGCGATTAAAACTAATGGGAAAAACACAAAACTGAAAGTGCCTGAACCTAGTTTTAAGCTTAGACAGATTCTTTAAAAAGACTTGAATGTTCAGTTGAACTTTTTTGGAGTTTGCTTTTTCCACCTAAATATTGTTACTTAAATTTTAGGGGAGGAGTTGAAAACCACCAAATGCTGGTAATTTTATAAGGTATTTTAAAATCAAGACCTTTTGGTTCACAGGAATTCAACTGGCAATGAATTGCCCAGTGGCACCAAGGGTTACAAATCTTCTGTCAGCCAGCAGCTTAACAGCGTGTCCGTTTTGTTATTCACTCGTGAAATGCAGAGTTTAAAATAGAATATTTAAAATATTTTGTATTCCAAAAAATATAATACAGAGTACCTCTGAGAACATTGAAAAAAAATGTATAATTTGAAAAAATGTAACTTATAAAGGCAGCTGTCTTCCTGCAAGAGTTCTGTTGCCAAGGAATTTCTTAATGTCTCTCATTCTGTCCTGCGGTGGGGGGGATAGTTGGGCTTTGGAAAAATGATTGTTAAAAGTTTCATTATGTTTAGCAGAAAAATAATCATTTTTACATTTTGTGTAAAACCTTTTACATTTTCAGATCATTTAAATGAGCACTACATACTGTCAGTGTGAGTGTAGGGCCTTGAAAGCATTTTGCCGGTTTCTTTCTTTTTTTTTTTCTTCCCTTTGAGCTTGGTTATAAAAGCAATCTCCTGTTTAAAATGTGTGAATAGTTTGATCATTTGTACACATAATCAAGAGCATCTCAGCTGGACTTTTTGTTGGCTGCTGTATAGAACATGAACAAATGCAAGGGATAGAGGATTACTTTGGATATTTAAAAGAGAAGAAGAAATATATAGTCTATTTGTTTTGTAACAAGTTCTGTAAATAAAATAATTTATACTATTTATAAGAAAAGTTGTGCTTTGCTTTATGAGAAATTAGTTTGTGGAACAAACATGTTAACGGGCAATAAAACTAGGATTTCTCAATAAATAAGGTTGGCTGCATGAAATATTTTACATGTTTCTGCCTCGTTGTGATCCTGAACCTCTCCCGATCTAGTCTGACTCTTCATTTTTAACATCAGACACCCTTGTAAAGCCCCTTCCTTCAGCTTCCCTTCTGTGCAAGCTACAAACTTTAAGGGCTTAAGATGTTTCCCTTTTTGGGCACAGAACTTCACCGTGGGTAAATTAATGACTGGCTAAACAGTGAGCACCACTGTATTCGCGCCCTGTAGGTTTGTCAGCAGAAGGAAATCGATAGGGTGAGAAATGCATTCTGTTTGTATTATTTGATGGCATGTGGTCAGCTTTGATTGCAGGTAAGTCTGTGTGTGGGGGGGTATTTAATCTTTATTTTACATTGGACTATAGTTGATTAACAATGTTGTGTTTGTTTCAGGTGTACAGCAAAGAGGTTCAGTTACATGTATACAGGTATCCTTTTTCAAATTCTTTTCCCATTTAGGTTGTTACAGAATATTGAGAGAGGTAAGTTTTTATCCCAAGTGGGTCTGGTTTCTTTCTTTCTTTTTTTTTTACATACCTCCCTCTCTGGCAATACAAGTATATTAGTATTAGGCACAGCATAATCTTTCATCTCAAGAAATTTGGCCATTTTTACCATTTGCAAACCATTCTTACAAATTCCAAATTATTTTTGTTGCTTAAAAGACTAAGGGAAGCAGTGGATCTGTGGACTGGAATAAAGGTGAGTAATTACAGGAAGGGGTCAGGCTGGCTTCAGTCCCCACTGCCCTGCTCCATGGACTTACATTCCATCCTTAGATCAGCTGACTGTTCAGACTCATTCTTAATAAATTCCCTATAGGTAACTCCTTTCACTTTGGATGTGCCCCTGAACGTCCCAGGAGAAGGTTCACTCACTCGTCCTCTCGTGCTTTTCTCACTTCTGTTCTCTTGCAGGTAACCTGACCGGGGACAGCAGGAGATTACCCCAGTTCACTGAGCAGGGGATTGGCAGTTTTGGATCTTGACCTGAAGGAATCAACCGGCAGAAAGGCAGGTGAGGTCATCCCAGGCGGAGGGAGCAAAGTGGACCAGCACAGGTGGGAAGACACACAGACTGGAGGAAGGTTCTGGCTGAACGGGGAGGGGGCCGACAGGGTAGGAGCAGGTGGCACCAGATCGTTCAGGACCTTTCATGTCAGGGGGCCTGCATCCTTAGGAGCGTGCAATTCAACCAGATGTCACTGTCAGAGCCCAGAGATTTTCACAGCCCAGTCCTAGCACATTGTAGCTGCCGAAGGTGAAAGCCATTCACATCTGTACTGGCGACGGTGGAAAATCAAAGAAGCACTTAAACCTCTTTCCCTTTTTCTCACATTTTCACTCTTGCCTAATCTCTGTCCTTAGCCTTTACTCTCCACCCCTCAAGTCCTCCTCATAAAACTCTGCCCTAAATCAGAGCTCAGGTTCTGCGCCTTCTGACTCCACTGTCTGCTCTCACAGTCCTCTCTTTCTCATAAGAAACACTTGCTCCTATTGCAAGTGGGATGTATTAAATGAGTCTAATATGTATATTTTAATCTCTACCACATAGGACCCTCCCAGGTCAGAATGGGCAGGTGAGGACAGAATGGACAGATGAGAACCCAGGGACAAAAATAACTGATAAAGCTGTCGTAGTGATCCAGGTAGCAGCCATTAAGTTTCTAAACTAAGACAGTGACCATGTGAATAAAGTGGAAACTTATTCAAGGATCTTTTAAAGGTAAAACTAACAGATTTTGAGGTCTCATATGGGGAAGAGGGAGGCTAAGGTAATTTAGAGATTTCTGGCTTGGCCAGGTCGGTTGAGCCTTAAATGAAATACATGCTGTGGTGATAGAGAAGGAAGACACTGCCATGAATTTGAGTTGCCTGTGTAATACCCAGTGGCTATGTATGTACAGTCTGGAGCATAAGAGACGGATTTGAGCATAAAATAGAATTGTAGGGTTGCCTTTCACTAGGAGTGGATGAGTTCATCTAGGAGAAATAGGTAGCAATCTGACTTGTTATTAGTTTAATGCTCATCAAGTTGGAGGCCGATGCCCCAGATGTAGGGGTGAGCACTTCGCATCCCTTCTCTCTCTCAAATCCCCTAACAGAGTACGTACTTCAGTGCTCCTTCTCCTGCTGATGAGCAGCTTCCTAAAAACTACGTGTCTCTGCCCCACAGGGCCAGCCTTTGAATTCAGGTCTGTCAGATCAGCAGTTCTTAATCTTTTTTTTTCCTTTCTATAGATTCTCAGGATCACATGAAAGAAATCATAGCTTCTGTCTGACAGAGGCATGAGCACCCCACCTTCTATGTTCCTTTTCCATAAGATTTCTTAAGATTTCACAAACTTAAAGCCCATGCTCCATGGCCAGAGAGAGAAGACCGCCCAAAACGAAACCCTGGAAAAGAGAGTGTTTTGGTGAAAACAAACAGAGGCAGTACCAGAGGCATCAGGGAAGGCAGAGAAGGATGCAATCGAGTTGGTTTAATTAGAAGTTTAGACTGTTTTATCTTATTTATCAACCCTATCCACCCACTTAGGTGATTTGTTTTTCTTTTTTTTCTTCTGCTTCTTTCTCCAGGATAACTGGAATCAGTGTTGAGATGAAAAGTTAGACCCTGGCCTGGGCAGGGAGACTGCTGAAGAATTAAAAATATGAGTGTGGCCAAGTGACGGCCTCATCTGGGTATTCAAGGAAGAATGGGGAGCTGCCATGTAAGTCCATACAGGCCCCTAAAGATGTTGTATTTGCACTTTCCCTCTTGTTATGTCTTATGATCCTCCTGGGTAACTTGTCTATGATCAGCTCAGTTCAGTGATCATTCAGAGTTACGGAGCACGGTCCACGTTCAGTTTTATATGGCCAGTAGTGAAGAAGGGCTCTCTGTGTCCAAGACAGATCCAGAATTAGCACGGTGACACACGACTAGGTCAGGAAGCAAAGGCATAGCACAGTAGGGTCCAAGTGGCAGTCCAGGTTTCATTTTCAAAAGCAGGGCTGTTCAGAGGTGTTTGTGATTCCTCGGTCCTGAGTGAGACCCTGACGGTGGATAGAAGTGGCATGGAGGGAAACAGCACTGGAGTGAAGGCTTGGGAAGTGAGCTGTCACTGTACAGGTTGTCTTTTCCAGAGGCGTTAGAGTTGAGAGGGAGTCAGAGCCAGCTGCTCAGGTTTGGAGTGAACGGGACATGGTGGCTTGGAGTTCTCAGGGTGGTGAGCACAGTGAGTGCTGGGTAGTGAGCAGCTTCATCAAGAAGGCATTTTGAATGAGGGTGGAAACGTAACGGCCAGCAGAGAAGCAAGGCAGTAGGGAACCATGGACATCATCTTGGCTCCAAGTTCCTGAGGTGTAGATGAAAGAAGATCCTCTAAGCCAGAGGGTTTCAAGAAAAGTAGAGTCCTCAAAAACCTAGTATAGAGTTTTACCAGTACCCACCTGACCTGCCTCTTGAGAAACCTGTTTGCAGGTCAGGAAGCAACAGTTAGAACTGGACATGGAACGACAGACTGGTTCCAAATAGGAAAAGGAGTACATCAAGGCTGTACATTGTCACCCTGCTTATTTAACTTCTATGCAGAGTACATCATGAGAAACGCTGGGCTGGAGGAAGCACAAGCTGGAATCAAGATTGCCGGAAGAAATATCAATAACCTCAGATATGCAGATGACACCACCCTTATGGCAGAAAGTGAAGAAGAACTAAAGAGCCTCTTGATGAAAGTGAAAGAGGAGAGTGAAAAAGTTGGCTTCAAGCTCAACATTCAGAAAACGAAGATCATGGCATCCGGTCCCATCACTTCATGGCAAATAGATGGGGAAACAGTGGAAACTGTGGCTGACTATTTTTCTGGGCTCCAAAATCACTGCAGATGGTGCTTGCAGCCATGAAATTAAAAGACCTTTACTCCTTGGAAGGAAAGTTATGACCAACCTAGACAGCATATTGAAAAGCAGAGACATCACTTTGTCAACAAAGGTCCATCTAGTCAAGGCTGTGGTTTTTCCAGTGGTCATGTATGGATGTGAGAGTTGGACTATAAAGAAAGCTGAGCGCCTAAGAATTAATGCTTTTGAACTGTGGTGGTGGAGAAGACTCTTGAGAGTCCCTTGGACTGCAAGGAGATCCAACCAGTCCATCTCAAAGGAGATCAGTCCTGAATATTCATTGGAAGGACTGATGCTGAAGCTGAAACTCCAGTACTTTGGCCACCAGATGCGAAGAGCTGACTCATTTGAAAAGACCCTGATGCTGGGAAGGATGGAGGGCAGGAGGAGAAGGGGGCAACAGAAGATGAGATTGATCTAACTCAAGATGAGATGATTGGCATCACCGACTCAATGGACATGGGTTTGGGTGAAATCTGGGAGTTGGTGATGGTCAGGGAGGCCTGGCATGCTGTGGTTCATGGGGTTGCAAAGAGTCAGACACGACTGAGTGATTGAACTGAACTGAGAGTCCTCAAAAACCTAGTATAGAGTTTTATCAGTACTAATAATCCCAGTGATTGCAGAGGCTCTTTGGAAAAGCAGATCTCTGGTAACTTCCTAAAGAGAGGGTTGCTACAGTTGTCAGGGCGCCACCTGTTGGTAAGACTAGGTGATCACTCCCACAAGGCGGTGTCAGGATGTATGATACATAATTGCTGGAATGAAGGCTGACTCATCACTCGCTAGTTGTGCCTTCTATTTCTCACATCCAGTGTACACAGGGTAGATTATGCCATTACAAGAGATTTCTGAACGACAGGACGTCACCTTCCCCCTTGACCATGTACTTCAGGGTTATAATGGCCTGGACTGAACTGACATGCATTCTTTATAATTTTTTTATCACTCTTTTTCAAAGCATTTTTAAAATTTTTAATTGAAGGATAATTGCTTTACAATGTTCTGTTGATTTCCGCCATATGTCAACATGAATCAGCCAAAGGTCTACATATGCCCCTTCCCTCCTGAACCTGCCTCCCGCCCCATCCCACCCCTCTAGGTTGTCACAGCCCACAAGGCTGAGCTCCCCGCATTATACAGCAGATTCCCACTGACTGTCTCTTTTGCTTCTGGTCACGTGTATGTCTCCATGCTACTCTCTCAGTTCATCCCTCCCTCTCCTTCCCGCACTGTGTCCGCAAGTCTGTTCTCTGTGTCTGCATCTCCATTGTTGCCCTGCAAGTAGGTTCATCAGGACTGTCTTTCTAGATTTCTCATATATGCATTAATATATGCTATTTGTTTTTCTCTGACTTACTACTGTATGTAATAGGCTGTCCGTTCATCCACGTCACTAGAACTGACTCAAATGCATTGCCTTTTATGACTGAGTAATATCCCATTGTATGTATGTACCACACTTTCTTTATCCATTCGGACATCTAGGTTGCGTCCATGTCCTGGCTATTGTAAACAGTGCTGCAGTGAACACTGGGGTACGTGTGCCTTTTACCATTGTGATCTCAGAGCACGTGCCCAGTAGTGAGATTTCCTGGTCATATGGTAGTTTTATTCCCAGTTTTTAAAGGTCTGTCCATGTTGTTCCCCATGGTGGCTGTATCCGTTTACATTCCCACCAACAGCGTGTCACGCGTTGCTCATATTGTTTGTAGGTCTTCAAAAATGGAAGAACAGTGTACGCCTGCGACTCTCTGCCTTCAAAGCCCAAACCAGTGATTATTGGAGCATTTCATGTATTCACACAGGAATGTAACTTCATTTCCCCATAGCTGCTTTGAAGGTAAGAGGTTTGTCATTAACAACTGTGAGTTTTTGGAGCATTACGAACATGCAGGATTACAACAGCCTCCTGTCTTTTCATCCTGAAATCAAGGACCGATGTCAAGTGTCAACTCCTAATCATCTTCAAAAACAGGTTCCCCTCCCCACCTTTTTTTTTGTTCAGTAGTTTTTTAAATTGCACCTTTTTCCTTTTTTAAATTGAAGTACATTTACAATGTTGTGCCAGTCTCCCTGTGTAGCAGTGACTCAGTTTTACACATACACATTCCTTTTAGGTAATCTTTTCTGTTATGGTTTATCCCAGCAGACTGAATATAGTTCCCCATGCTGTACAATCGGATCTTGGCGTTTATTCATTCTGAATGTAATACTTTGCGTCTCCTAACCACAAGTCCTCACTACATCATCTCCCGTCTCTCAACCGTGGCAACCAGAAGCCTAGTCTCTCTGTCTGTGAGTCTGTTTCTGTTCTGTTGATGGGTTCACTTGTGCCGTATTGTGGATTCCACGTGTGAATAATATAATCCTTTATTTGTCTTTCCCATTGGGAATTACTTCACATAGTATGGTAATGTCCAGTCGCATTCATGGAGCTGCAGCAGCATTATTATGTTCCTTTACAGGCTTAGTCATCCTCCACTGTATATACACCACCGTCTGAAGGTGGGCGCTGGTTGCTTCTAGGTCTTGGCTGTGTAAATACTGCTACAGTGAATACTGTGGTGCCTGTGTCTTTTCGAATTATGTTCTCTCTCCACTGAGAGGCCCAGGAGTGAGACGACTGGATTATGTTGTAGCTCCATTTTTAGTTCTTTGCTGCTGCCAAGTCGCTTCAGTCGTGTCTGACTCTGTGACCCCATAGACGGCAGCCCACCAGGCTCCCCTGTCCCTGGGATTCTCCAGGCAAGAACACTGGAGTGGGTTGTCATTCCCTTCTCCAGTGTGTGAAATTGAAGTCGCTCAGCTGTGTCCGACTCTTAGCGACCCCATGGACTGCAGCCTTCCAGGCTCCTCCGTCCATGGGATTTTGCAGGCAAGAGTACCGGAGTGGGGTGCCATTGCCTTCTCCATTTTAGTTCTTTAAGGAAGCCTTATACCATCATAAATAAGTGGAAGTTGCTCAGTGATGTCCGACTCTGCAACCTATGGACTATGGGATTCTCCAGGCCAGAATACTGGGGTGGGTAGCCTTCCCTTCTCCAGGGGATCTTCCCAACCCAGGGATTGAACCCAGGTCTCTTGCATTGCAGACAGATTCTTTACCAGCTGAGCCACGAGGGAAGCCTGTTATCCATCATGGCTGTTACCAATTGACATTCTTTGAAATGGCATAAGAGGGTTATCTTTTCTCCAGGCCATCTCTGACATTTAACATTGGTAGTCTTTTTGACGATGGCCAATCTGAGTGGTGGGAGGTGATACTTCGTTACAGTTTTAATTTGCAGTTCTCCAAAGGTAACTGACTTGGAGCCTCTTTTCATATGCCTTCCAAATAAAAGGAAAGCAACAATAACAAAAAACAATCTGCAGTAAATTGAACTCTTAAAGGTTCACCATGTTTTGCGCTGGTGTTGAGTTATCTACCTAAGGACATGCTTAAGGAAGGATGTCCATCACACCCCATGTGCTCAGTCACTTCAGTCATGGTGAACTCTCTGTGACCCAGCGCACTGTAGCCCTGCAGACTCCTCTGTCCATGGGGTTCTACAGACAAAAATGGATCGCCTCCTCTCCTCCAGGGGATCATCCTGACCTAGGAATGGAGCCATATCTCATGCGTCTCGGGAACTGCAGGCGAATTCTTTATTCACCGAGCCACCAGGAAAACCCTTACCCCCCAAAGGCCTTGCAATTTGAAGTGCTACTAAACATTCGTTTTTAAGTTGTTCTTATGGGAAGAATCGACAAGGCAGCGTAACTTTCTCAGGCCACTTTCGAATTTCTTGGCAACCGGAGCCCTAGAGAAAAGTCATGTTCCTGGGTTGTAGATGAGAGTGGAATGTGCCAGGGCTCAGGCCTCCTTACATCTTTCTCCGAATCAGCCTCAGACAAAGCCCAAGCCTGCACAGAAGGCAGTGCTGGGGAGGCCCTGGTAGTCAGGTAGGGAGATGCTGAAGTAGGAGGCTGAGGTGGGGACCCACCTCGGGGAGACTGGACAGCACGTGCCTATTCAGAGCTCTCTCAGCCTAGAGGGTCCACTGGTTTTTGAACACATCATGCACACTGTGGTTGAGCTGTGGAGCAGTCTGCCTGGATCTGGAGTGTGGGGTCCAATCCCCCACGGACCAGGCTCTCCAGGTCCAAGGAGGGCATCTTTTTGGCACATCATCCCCAGCTCCCTCAGCTCCAGCTCAGTCTGGCCTTGGGTCCCAAGTCTGCTCAGGCTTCTGTGGTTTGAAAGCAGCCCAGGGTCCCCAGGCCTGAGCGGAAGACCGTTCAGTTTGGTTTGTTTTGAAAGTTAATTTTTCTTGCATGGTGATACAGTTCATTTCCAGTGCCATGTGTGTTTTAGGTGTAGTCACCTGATTCAGTTACACCTGTTTGTAATTACAGGCTGCTTAGAATTCCCGGTGCTAAAGGCTAGGTCCCTGTGGATTATTTATTGGATTATTTATTGTATGTATATGACTGTCCATATGATAATCCCTACTTCCTAATTTACAAAACTGAATTTATAAGTATGTTCATTGGTATCAGTTTTTAGATTGTACCCAATGGAGTTAAACAGCTGTCCTCTGACTGACCTCCCTTAGGATCATCATCAGCATGTCTGTTCATGTTGCTGGAAAAGACTTTTTCATACTTTTTGATTGCTGCATCATTTGCCAGTGAATATATGCATATGAGTGTGTGTGTGTGTGTGTGTGTGTGTGTACCACGTGTTTATCCATCTCTGAAAGTGGATACTGTGTGTGCATGCAGTCTTCAGTTCAGTTCAGTTGCTTGCTCGTGTCCGACTCTTTGCGACCCCATGGACTGCAGCACACCAGGCTTCCCTGTCCATCACCAACTCCTGGAGCTTGCTCAAACTCACGTCCATTGAGTTGGTGATGCCATCCAACCATCTCATCCTCTGTTGTCCCCTTCTCCTCCCACCTTCAGTCATTCCCAGCATCAGGGTCTTTTCATTTTTTTTTTTTTATTCTTAAATTTAATAATTTTAAAACATGTGTTCCCCATCCTGAACCCTCCTCACTCCTCCCTCCCCATACCATCCCTCTGGGTCGTCCCAGTGCACCAGCCCCAAGCATCCAGCATCGTGCATTGAACCTGGACTGGCATCTCGTTTCATACATGACATTTCACATGTTTCAATGCCATTCTCCCAAATCTTCCCACCCTCTCCCTCTCCCACAGAGTCCATAAGCCTGTTCTATACATCAGTGTCTCTTTTGCTGTCTCGTATACAGGGTTATCGTTACCATCTTTCTAAATTCCATATATATGCGTTAGTATACTGTATTGGTGTTTTTCCTTCTGGCTTACTTCACTCTGTATAATAGGCTCCAGTTTCATCCACCTCATTAGAACTGATTCAAATGTATTCTTTTTAATGGCTGAGTAATACTCCATTGTGTATATGTACCACAGCTTTCTTATCCATGCATCTGCTGATGGACATCTAGGTTGCTTCCATGTCCTGGCTATTATAAACAGTGCTGCGATGAACATTGGGGTACACGTGTCTCTTTCCCTTCTGGTTTCCTCAGTGTGTATGCCCAGCAGTGGGATTGCTGGATCATAAGGCAGTTCTATTTCCAGTTTTTTAAGGAATCTCCACACTGTTCTCCATAGTGGCTGTACTAGTTTGCATTCCCACCAACAGTGTAAGAGGGTTCCCTTTTCTCCACACCCTCTCCAGCATTTATTATTTGTAGACTTTTGGGTCGCAGCCATTCTGACTGGTGTGAAATGATATCTCATAATGGTTTTGATTTGCATTTCTCTGATAATGAGTGATGTTGAGCATCTTTTCATGTGTTTGTTAGCCATCTGTATGTCTTCTTTGGAGAAATGTCTATTTAGATCTTTGGCCCATTTTTTGATTGGGTCATTTATTTTTCTGGAGTTGAGTTGAAGGAGTTGCTTGTATATTTTTGAGATTAGTTGTTTGTCGGTTGCTTCATTTGCTATTATTTTCTCCCATTCTAATAGTTTCCTTTGATGTGCAGAAGCTTTTAAGTTTAATTAGGTCCCATTTGTTTATTTTTGCTTTTATTTCCAATATTCTGGGAGGTGGGTCATAGAGGATCCTGCTGTGATGTATGTCAGAGAGTGTTTTGCCTATGTTCTCCTCTAGGAGTTTTATAGTTTCTGGTCTTACGTTGAGATCTTTAATCCATTTTGAGTTTATTTTTGTATATGGTGTTAGAAAGTGTTCTAGTTTCATTCTTTTACAAGTGGTTGACCAGATTTCCCAGCACCACTTGTTAAAGAGATTGTCTTTAATCCATTGTATATTCTTGCCTCCTTTGTCAAAGATAAGGTGTCCATATGTGCGTGGATTTATCTCTGGGCTTTCTGTTTTGTTCCATTGATCTGTATTTCTGTCTTTGTGCCCGTACCATACTGTCTTGATAACTGTGGCTTTGTAGTAGAGCCTGAAGTCAGGTAGGTTGATTCCTCCAGTTCCATTTTTCTTTCTCAAGATCGCTTTGGCTATTCGAGGTTTTTTGTATTTCCATACAAATTGTGAAATTATTTGTTCTAGCTCTGTGAAGAATACTGTTGGTAGCTTGATAGGGATTGCATTGAATCTATAAATTGCTTTGGGTAGTATACTCATTTTCACTATATTGATTCTTCCAATCCATGAACATGGTATATTTCTCCATCTATTAGTGTCCTCTTTGATTTCTTTCACCAGTGTTTTATAGTTTTCTATATATAGGTCTTTAGTTTCTTTAGGTAGATATATTCCTAAGTATTTTATTCTTTCCGTTGCAATGGTGAATGGAATTGTTTCCTTAATTTCTCTTTCTGTTTTCTCATTATTAGTGTATAGGAATGCAAGGGATTTCTGTGTGTTGATTTTATATCCTGCAACTTTACTATAATCATTGATTAGTTCTAGTAATTTTCTGGTGGAGTCTTTAGGGTTTTCTATGTAGAGGATCATGTCATCTGCAAATAGTGAGAGTTTTACTTCTTCTTTTCCAATTTGGATTCCTTTTATTTCTTTTTCTGCTCTGATTGCTGTGGCCAAAACTTCCAAAACTATGTTGAATAGTAATGGTGAAAGTGGGCACCCTTGTCTTGTTCCTGACTTTAGAGGAAATGCTTTCAATTTTTCACCATTGAGGATGTTTGTTGTGGGTTTGTCATATATAGCTTTTATTATGTTGAGGTATGTTCCTTCTATTCCTGCTTTCTGGAGAGTTTTTATCATAAATGGGTGTTGAATTTTGTCAAAGGCTTTCTCTGCATCTATTGAGATAATCATATGGTTTTTGGTTTTCAATTTGTTAATGTGGTGTATTACATTGATTGATTTGCGGATATTGAAGAATCCTTGCATCCCTGGGATAAAGCCCACTTGGTCATGGTGTATGATCTTTTTAATGTGTTGTTGGATTCTGATTGCTAGAATTTTGTTAAGGATTTTTGCATCTATGTTCATCAGTGATATTGGCCTGTAGTTTTCTTTTTTTGTGGGATCTTTGTCAGGTTTTGGTGTTAGGGTGATGGTGGCCTCATAGAATGAGTTTGGAAGTTTACCTTCCTCTGCAATTTTCTGGAAGAGTTTGAGCAGGATAGGTGTTAGCTCTTCTCTAAATTTTTGGTAGAATTCAGCTGTGAAGCCGTCTGGACCTGGGCTTTTGTTTGCTGGAAGATTTTTGATTACAGTTTCAATTTCCGTGCTTGTGATGGGTCTGTTAAGGTTTTCTATTTCTTCCTGGTCGAGTTTTGGAAAGTTGTACTTTTCTAAGAATTTGTCCATTTCTTCCATGTTGTCCATTTTATTGGCATATAATTGTTGATAATAGTCTCTTATAATCCTTTGTATTTCTGTGTTGTCTGTTGTGATCTCTCCATTTTCGTTTCTAATTTTATTGATTTGATTTTTCTCCCTTTGTTTCTTGATGAGTCTGGCTAATGGTTTATCAATTTTATTTGTCCTTTCAAAGAACCAGCTTTTGGCTTTGTTGATTTTTGCTATGGTCTCTTTTGTTTCTTTTGCATTTATTTCTGCTCTAATTTTTAAGATTTCTTTCCTTCTACTAACCCTGGGGTTCTTCATTTCTTCCTTTTCTAGTTGCTTTAGGTGTAGAGTTAGGTTATTTATTTGACTTTTTTCTTGTTTCTTGAGGTATGCCTGTATTGCTATGAACTTTCCCCTTAGGACTGCTTTTACTGTGTCCCACAGGTTTTGGGTTGTTGTGTTTTCATTTTCATTCGTTTCTATGCAAATTTTGATTTCTTTTTTGATTTCTTCTGTGATTTGTTGGTTATTCAGCAGGGTGTTGTTCATCCTCCATATGTTGGAATTTTTAATAGTTTTTCTCCTGTAATTGAGATCTAATCTTACTGCATTGTGGTCAGAAAAGATGCTTGGAATGATTTCTATTTTTTTGAATATACAAGGCTAGCTTTATGACCCAGGATGTGATCTATCCTGGAGAAGGTTCCATGTGCGCTTGAGAAAAAGGTGAAAATCATTGTTTTGGGATGAAATGTCCTATAGATATCAATTAGGTCTAACTGGTCTATTGTATCATTTAAAGTTTGTGTTTCCTTGTTAATTTTCTGTTTAGTTGATCTATCCATAGGTGTGAGTGGGGTATTAAAATCTCCCACTATTATTGTGTTATTGTTAATTTCTCCTTTCATACTTGTTAGCATTTGTCTTACATACTGCGGTGCTCCCGTGTTGGGTGCATATATATTTATAATTGTTATATCTTCTTCTTGGATTGATCCTTTGATCATTATGTAGTGACGTTCTTTGTCTCTTTTCACAGCCTTTGTTTCAAAGTCTATTTTATCTGATATGAGTATTGCTACTCCTGCTTTCTTTTGGTCCCTATTTACATGGAAAATCTTTTTCCAGCCCTTCACTTTCAGTCTGTATGTGTCCCCTGTTTTGAGGTGGGTCTCCTGTAGACAACATATGTAGGGGTCTTGTTTTTGTATCCATTCAGCCAGTCTTTGTCTTTTGGTTGGGGCATTCAACCCATTTACGTTTAAGGTAATTACTGATAAGTATGATCCCGTTGCCATTTACTTTATTGTTTGGGGTTCGAATTTATACACCATTTTTGTGTTTCCTGTCTAGAGAATATCCTTTAGTATTTGTTGGAGAGCTGGTTTGGTGGTGCAGAATTCTCTCAGCTTTTGCTTGTCTGAGAAGCTTTTGATTTCTCCTTCATACTTGAATGAAATCCTTGCTGGGTACAATAATCTGGGCTGTAGGTTATTTTCTTTCATCATTTTAGGTATGTCTTGCCATTCCCTCCTGGCTTGAAGAGTTTCTATTGAAAGATCAGCTGTTATCCTTATGGGAATTCCCTTGTGTGTTATTTGTTGTTTTTCCCTTGCTGCTTTTAATATTTGTTCTTTGTGTTTGATCTTTGTTAATTTGATTAATATGTGTCTTGGGGTGTTTCGCCTTGGGTTTATCCTGTTTGGGACTCTCTGGGTTTCTTGGACTTGGGTGATTATTTCCTTCCCCATTTTAGGGAAGTTTTCAACTATTATCTCCTCAAGTATTTTCTCATGGTCTTTCTTTTTGTCTTCTTCTTCTGGAACCCCTATGATTCGAATGTTGTAGCGTTTAATATTGTCCTGGAGGTCTCTGAGATTGTCCTCATTTCTTTTAATTCGTTTTTCTTTTATTCTCTCTGATTCATTTATTTCTACCATTCTATCTTCTAATTCACTAATCCTATCTTCTGCCTCTGTTATTCTACTATTTGTTGCCTCCAGAGTGTTTTTAATTTCATTTATTGCATTATTCATTATATATTGACTCTTTTTTATTTCTTCTAGGTCCTTGTTAAACCTTTCTTGCATCTTCTCAATCCTTGTCTCCAAGCTATTTATCTGTGATTCCATTTTAATTTCAAGATTTTGGATCAATAGTCTTTTCAAATGAGTCAGTTCTTCGCATGAGATGGCCAAAGTATTGGAGTTTCAGCTTTAGCATCAGTCCTTCCAATAAGTATTCAGGACTGATTTCCTTTAGGATGGACCGGTTGGATCTCCTTGCAGTCCAAGGGACTCTCAAGAGTCTTCTGCAATACCACAGTTCAAAAGCATCAATTCTTCGGCACTCAGCTTTCTTTATAGTCCAACTCTCACATCTATACCTGACTACTGGAAAAACCGTAGCTTTGACTAGATGGACCTTTTTTGGCAAAATGATGCGGTCTTGGGGTGTGATAAATATCAGTGCAGTGAGCACTGGAGCATAGGTGTCTTATCAGATGGTCTGTTATCCACATGCAGAGGCCTAGCATTGAGAAGGCCAGAGATTGTGGTAGCTCCCATTTAGTTTTTGGAGGGACCTTCCTCCTGTTCTGTGTCCTGGCTGTTCCCAGTTGTTGTTACCCAAAGAAAATATGAAAGGGTTCTGGTTTCTCCAGGCCCTCTGCAGCATTTATTGTTGGTGGTGTTTTTGTGAATGACTGTTGTACGTGGTGGGAGGTGGTACCTCATTGTAGTTTTGATGTGCTGCTGCTGCTGCTAAGTCACTTCAGTCGTGTCCGACTCTGTGTGACCCCATAGATGGCAGCCCACCAGGCTCCCCTGTCCCTGGGATTCTCCAGGCAAGAACACTGGAGTGGGTTGCCATTTCCTTCTCCAATGCATGAAAGTGAAGTCGCTCAGTCGTGTCAGACTCTCAGCGACCCCATGGACTGCAGCCTACCGGGCTCCTCAGTACACGGGATTTTCCAGGCAAGAGTACTGGAGTTGGGTGCCATCGCCTTCTCCAAGTTTTGATGTGCAGTTCTCCATTAATGAGTGATCTGGAGCCTGTTTCCTGTGCTTTAAGGTGACCTCTTGAGATTGTCTTCTTGAAGGTTCCCTTTGTTTTGATATGCTCTCCGATTACCCATCCCAGCACATTGCTTGAGGAGAGGGGTCTCTACAGCCCCACAAGCTTTGTGAGTTTGAAGTGCTCTAAAACACTGATTTTTAAGCTGTTGTTACCAGAAGTGCCCACAAGGCGGCAGCACTTTCTCAGGCCCATTAGAAGGCCTGCCGTCTTGTGGACACTTTGCTTATGGCTCAGCTGGTAAAGAATCTGCCTGCAATGTGGGAGACCTGGGTTTGATCCCTGGGTTGGGAAGATCCCCTGGAGAAGGGAAAGGCTACCCACTCCAGTATTCTGGCCTGAATAATTCCATGGACTGTATAGACCATGGGGTCCCAAAGAGACACGACTGAGCAACTTTAACTGGCAGCCAGAGCCCTAGAGACAAGTTGTGTTTCTGGGTTGTAGATGAATGGAATGTGCCAGGGCCTGGGTCTCCGTACATCTTCCCCTCTATCTGTACCACCCAGACAAATCCCAAGCCTAGGAAGAAGGCAATTCGGGGATGCTGTGGTAGCCACTTGGGGACATGCCGAGGTAAGAGGCTGTGCTGGGAGCCCATCTCAGGGAGACTGGAACCAGCAGCCTATTTGGAGCACTCTCTGCCTAGAGGGTCCACCGTTTGTGGGGTGTACTAGGCTTGGCTGAGCTGTGGGACAGCCTGCCTGGATCTCTAGTGTGAAATCCCTTCGCCATGGTCCAGGCACTCCAGGTTTGAGGAGGGCTTCCTTCTGGTACACCATCCCCAGCTGCCTCAGCTCCTGCCCAATCCGGCCTTGGGTCCCGGGGCACTCAGGCTCCTGGACTGTTAGAGCCGAGGGGCCCCTTGACTGGGTGGAACACCGTCATATTTGGTTTCTTTTGAAAGTTCCTGTTTCTTGCATGTGGATGCAGTTCATTTGCAGTGTCCTGTTTCCTTTGGGCGTACAGCCGCTGGGTTCACTTATGCATAAATGTCTTGCTCTTGGAACTGTTTTTCTGGGTAGAGAGTTAGAGGCTGCAGAGTAGAAACCCATGTACAATATGCTAGTCCTTGTGCATTTTTTATTGGATGTATATGACTGTCCCTCTGTCAGTCCCAAGCTTGTAATTTATAAAACTTGGTTAATAAATGTGATCATTGGTATCAACTTTCTCATTGTACCCAATGGAGTTTTCTTAGGCAACTGTTCCTTGTCTGACTAGCTACCATTAGGATCATCAAAATGTCTGTTCATCTTGCTAGAGAAGGTATTTTGCATACTTTTTGATTGCTGTGTCATATGCCAGTGAATATGTGTATATGAATATGTGTGTGTGTATATATATGTGTGTATCATGTGTTTATCCATCCATCTCTGAAAATGAGCTCTCTGTGTGCATGCAGTCTTAGGCTGATAAATATTGGTGCGGTGGATGCTGGGGAGTAGGTACCTTATCGGATGATCTGTTCTCCACCTGCAGAGTCCCAGCGCTGAGAAGGATAGATACTGTTGTAGCTCCTGTTTACTGTCTGAAGGACGCTCCCTCCTGTTCATTGTCCTCGCTGGCCCCAGTTGATATTTCCCGAAGCAGATGTGGGAGGGCTCTGGTTTCTCCAGCCCCTCCTCAACACTTATTATCTGTAGTGTTTTTGTGAATGACGGTTGTGAGTGGTGGGAGGTGGTACTCATTATGATTTCGATGTGCAATTTTCTACTAATTAACGATGTGGAGCCTGTTTCTTGTTCTCCCCAGACAAGCAAGCAAACAAAAACACTATTGTGCCTTAAAGTGAGCTCTTGAGATTGTCTTCTTGAAGGTTCCCTTTGTTTCGATATGCTCTCCGATTATCCACCCCAAAGCATTGTTTCAGGAGAGGTGTCCCTACAGCCCCACACTTCAAAATTTGTGAATTTGAAGTGCTCTGAAGCATTTATTTTTAAGCTGTTGTTACTAGAAGTGTCCACAAGGCGGCAGCACTTTGTCAGGGCCATTTGATGTTTTCCTGGCAACCAGAGCCCTAGAGAAAAGTCATGTTCCTGGGTTGTAGATGAGTGGAATGTGCCAGGGCCTGGGTCTCTTTACGTCTTCTCCCTTATCTGCACCACCCCAGACAAATTCCAAGCCTGCACAGAACGCGATGCTGGGCATGCTGTGGTAGTCAGGTGGGAGATCCATGGTGTAAGAGGCTGTGGTGGATATCCACCTTGAGGAGACTGGAGACGAGGTGCCTATTCAGAGCTCTCTCTGCCAAGAGGGTCTACCCTTTTGGGCGTACTAGACTTGGTTGAGCTGTGGGACGGCCCACCTGATCTGGAGCGTGGTGTCCCGTGCCCATGGACCCGGGTGTCCAGGTCCGAGGAAGACTTCTTTTGGGCACATCCTCCCCAGCTGCCTCAGCCCCCACCCAGTCCGGCCTTGGTCCCACGGCTACTCAGGCTCCTGGGCTGTGAGGGTGCCCAGGGACCCCAGGACTGAGTGGAAGACCGTTCACGTTTGGGTTCTTCTGAAAGGTAATGTTTCTTGCATGGTGGATAGAACTCATTTCCGGTGTTGTGTTTGTTTTGGGTGTCCAGCCACCTGATTGACTTACGCATAAGTGTCTTCCTCTTGGAACTGTTCTGCCCTGTAGATAGAGGCTGCTGAGTAGAATTCCCTCTGCTGTATGCTAGGTCCTTGCACATTTTTATTGTACGTATATGACTGTGACTCCGTTAATATCAAGCTTCTAATTTATAAAACTCAGGTGATAAATGTGGTCATAGGTATGAACTTTTAGATTGCACTCAATGGAGTTTTGTTAGGCAGTTGTTCTTACTCTGACTAGCTTCCCTTAAGATCATCAGTGTCTGTTCATGTTGCTGGAAAGGCATTTTGCGTGCTTTTTGATTGCTGTGTCATATGCCAGTGAATATATGAATAAGGATGTGTGTGTCTGTGCGTGTGCCACGTGTTCATCCATCTGTCTCTGAAAATGGACACTGTGTGTGCATGCAGTCCTGGCCTGAGATAAATATTGGTGCGGTGAACTCTGGAGTGTAGGTGTCTTTGTGGGTGACACGTTCTCCACCTGTGCAGTCCCAGCATTGAGAAGAATACATAATGTGATAGGTCCTGTTAAGTGTTTGGCAGAAGCTCCCTCCTGTTCTGGGTCCTGGCTTTCTCCAGTTGACAGTTCCCAAAGCAAACGTTGAGGATTGCCGTTTCTCTAGGTCCTCTCCAGCTGTGTCTGTAGTCTTTAGTGAATGAGCATTCTGAGTGGTAGGAGGTGGTACCTGATTAATAGTTTTGATGTGTGGCTCTCTGTTAATTAGCAATCTTGAGCCTGTATCCTGTGCTTTCCAAGCAAAAGAAAAAAAGAAACATTAATATGCCTTAAAGTGACCTCTTGAGATTGTCTTCTTGAAGGTTCCCTTTATTTTGATATGCTCTCTGATTACCCACCCAGCACACTGCTTCAGGAGAGGTGTCCCTACATCCCCGCAGTGTAGTTCACTCAGTCGTGTCCAACTCTTTACAACCCCATGGACTGCAGCACAGGAGGCTTCCCTGTCCATCACCAACTCCCAGAGCCTGCTCAAGTTCATGTCCATCGAGTCACTGATGCTATCCAACCATCTCATCCTCTGCCATCCCCTTCTCCTCCTGCCTTCAATCTTTGCCAGCATCAGGGTCTTTTCTAATGAGTCAGTTCCTTGCATCAGGTGGCCAAAGTATTGGAGCTTCAGCTTCAACATCAGTCCTTCCAGTGAATATTTAGGACAGATTTCCTTTAGGATGGACTGGTTTGATCTCCTTGCAGTCCAAGGGACTCTCAAGAGTCTTCTCCAACACCACAGTTCAAAAGTATCACTTCTTCGACGCTCAGCCTTCTTCATGGTCCAACTTTCACATCCATACATGACTGCTGGAAAAACCAAAGCTTTGACTACATGTACCTTTGTTGGTAAAGTAATGTCTCTGCTTTTTAACATGCTGTCTAGGTTGGACATAGCTTTTCTTCCAAGGAGCAAGAGTCTTTTAATTTCATGGCTGCAGTCACCATCTGCAGTGACTTTAGAGCCCAAGAAAATAAAGTCTGTCACGGTTTCCATTGTTTCCCAATCTATTTGCTGTGAAGTGATTGGACCGGATGCCGTGGTCTTCATGTTCTGAATGTTGAGTTTTAAGCCAGCTTTTTCACTCTCCTCTTTCACTTTCATCATGAGGCTCTTTAGTTCTTCTTCACTTTCTGCCTTAAGGGTGGTATCATCCGCATATCTGAGGTTATTGGTATTTCTCCCGGCAATCTTGATTCCATCTTGTACTTCATCCAGCCCAGCATTTCACATGATGTACTCTGCATAGAAGTTAAACAAGCAGGGTGGCAATATATAGACTTGACGTACTCCTTTCCCAATTTGGAACCAGTCCATTGTTCCATGTCTGGTTCTAACTGTTCCTTTTTGACCTGCATACAGATTTCTCAGGAAGCAGGTAAGGTGGTCTGGTATTCCCATTTCTTTAAGAATTGTCCACAGTTTGTTGTGATCCACCCAAAGGCATTGGCGTAATCAATGATGCAGAAGTAAATGTTTTTCTTTAATTCTCTTGCTTTTTCTATGATCCAACGGATGTTGGCAATTTGATCTCTGGTTCCTCTGCCTTTTCTAAATCCAGCCTGAACATCTGGAATTTCTTGGTTCACATACTTTTGAAGCCTGGCTTGGAGAATTTTGAGCATTACTTAGAGGCGTGTGAGATGAGTGCATATTTGAAGTGCTCGAAAGCATGAATTTTAAGCTGTTGTTATGAGAAGTGTCCACAAGGTGGCAGCACTTTCTCAGGCCCATTTGAGGTTTTCCTGGGAACCCAGGGTCCTAGAGAAAAGTCGTATTCCCTGGTTTTAAATGAGAGTGGAACTTGCCAGGGCTCGAATCTCTTTATGTCTTCCCCCTTTTCTGCACACCCCAGAGAAATCCCAAGCCTACACAGAAGCAGAGCCTGTGATGAGTGGTAGTCAGGTGGGGAGATGCGGAGGGAAGAGGCTGTGGTGGGATCCCACATCTGGGAGACAGGGCCAGGTGCCTGTTCAGAGCTCTCTCTACCTTGAGGGTCCACCATTTTCTGGGCATATGAGGCTTGGCTGAGCTGTGGGACGGGCTGCCTGGATCTTGAGCATGGAGTCCTGTCCTCCAGGGACCAGGCACTGCAGGTCTGAGGAGGGCTCCTTTTGGTACGCCCTTCCCAGCTGCCTCAACTCCAGCTCAGTCCGGCCTTGTGTCCCAAGGGTGCTCAGGCTCCTGGGCTAAGAGAGTGCCCAGGGGCCCCTGGACTGAAGGGAATAATGTTCGTATTTGGTTTCTTTGAAAGTTGTCTTCTAGCATGGTGGATACAAATCATTTCCAGTGTTGCCTTTGGTTAGGATATATAGACACCTTCCCTTATACATGTATGTCTTCTTCCTGGAATTGTTTTTCCCTATAGGTAGGTAGAGGCAGCTGAGTAGAATTCTCTCTGCTATACTTGAAGTCCTTGTACATTATTTATTGGTATATATATGAGTGTCCCTGTATTAATCCCAAGCTTCTAATTACAAAGCTCGGTTGAAAACTGTGTGTTGATATCTGTTTTTAGACTGTACCCTCTAAACTGTACCAGTGGAGTTTACTGAGGCAGTTGTTTCTTCTCTGAGTTGCTTCGCCTGTCGTTAGCGTCTCTGTTCATGTTGCTGGAAAAGGCATTTTGCCTACTTTTTGATCGTGCTGTCCTATGCCAGTGAATGTGTGTATACAGATGTCTGTATGTGTGTCATGTGCCACGTGTTCATCCATCCATCTCTGAAAATGGGCTCTGTGTATGCATGCAGTCTTGGCACGTGATAAATAGCATTGCAGTGAATACAGGTGTGTAGGTGTCTTTTCGGATGATACATTTTCCACCTGCAGAGTCCCAGCATTGCAAAGGCCAGATACTGTGGTAGCTCCTGTTTACTTTTTGAAGGACGCTCCCTGCTGTTTTGTGTCCTGGCTGTTCCCAGTTGACACTTCCCAAAGCAAGTGTGTGACCCTTCTGGTTTCTCGAGGCCCTCTGCAGCATTTATTGTCAGTAGTCTTTTTGTTAATGACCGTTCTGAGTGGTGGGAGATGGTACCTCATAGTTTTGATTGCAGTTCTCTATTCATTAGCGATTTGAAGCCTGTTTCCTGTCCTTTCGATAAAAAAGAAAAGAAGAAAAACCACATTCATGTGCCTTAAAGTAAGCTCTTGAAATTGTCTTCTTGAAACTTCCCTGTGTTTTGATATGCTCTCCAATTACCAACCCCAGCACATTGCTTAAGAAGTGTCCCAGCAGCCCCGCAGACTTGGTGAATTTGAAGTGCTCTAAAGCAGATTTTTAAGCTGTTGTTACTAGAAGTGTCCACAAGCGGGCACCACTTTCTCAGGCTCATATGGGGGGTTCCTGGCAACCAGAGCCCTAGAGAAAAGTCGTGTTCCCTGGTTGTAGATGAGAGTGGAATGTGCCAGGGTTCGGGTCTCATTACATCTTCCCCCTTATCTGCACCACCCAGACAAATGCCAAGCCTCCACAGAAGGCTATGCTGGGGATGCTGTGGAAGCCAGGTGGAGAAAATGCTGTGGTAAGAAACTGTTGTGGGAACCCATCTTGAGGAGACTGGAGACCAGATGCCTAATCAAAGCCCTCTCAGCCTAGAGGGTCCACTTTTTCCAGCATACTGTGCTTTAGTGAGCTGTGGGGTGGCCCAGCTGGATCTGGAGCATGGGGTCCCATCTGCCAGGGACCAGCCACTCCAGGTTCAAGCAGGACTTCGTTTTGGTACCCCCTCCCCAGCTGCCTCAGCTCCAGTTCAGTCCAACCTTGGGTCCCAAGGGTTCTCAGGCTCCTGGGATGTGAGAGTCCAGTGACCCCAGGACTGAGGGGAATACTGTTCACATTTGGTTTTATTTGAAAGTTAATTGTTCTTGCGTGGTGGATACAAGTCTTTTCCAGTGTCATGTTTGTTTGGGGTGTACAGCCACCTAATTCACTTGTACATTTATGTCCTCCTCTTGGAATTGTTTTGCCCTGTAGGTAGGTAGAGACTGCTGAGTAGAATTCCTTCTGCTACACGCTAGGTCCTTTTGGATTATTTATTGTATGTATATGACAGTCCGAATGTTAATCCCAAGCTTCTAATGTACAAAACTTAGTTGATAAATGTGTGCATTGGTTATCAGTTTTCAGCTCTTACCCAGTGGAATTTTCTGAGGCAATTATTCCTTCTCCGACATGCTTCACTTAGGATCATCAGTGTCCATTCATTTGCTGCAAAGACATACTGCATGCTTTTTGATTGCTACATCATATGCCAGTGAATGTGTGTATATGGGTGTGTGTGTGTATGTATGTATGTGACTGTGTGTGTCCCACGTATTTATCACCATCTCTGAAAATGACCTCTAGGTGTGCATGCCGTCTTGGCCTGTGATAGATACTGGTGCAGTGGACACTGGGGTGTGGAGGTCTCTTTTGGATGATCTGTTCTCCACCTGCAGAGGCCCAGCACTGAGATGGCCAGATACTGTGGTAGCTCCTATTTAGTTTTTGAAGGAAGCTCCCTCCTGTTGTATGTCCTGGCTGTTCCCAGTTGACGTTACCCAAAGCAAACGTGGGAGGGTTGTGTTTTCTGAAGGCCCTTTCCATCATTTATTGTTGGTAGTGTTTTTGTGAATGACTGTTCTGAGTGGTGGGAGGTTTTACCTATTTATGGTTTTGATATGCAGTTCTCTATTAATTAGCAGTGTGGGGCCTGTTTCCTGTGCAGTGCAAATGAAATAAAAATTAAACCAATGTGCCTTAAAGTGACCTCTTGAGATTGTCTTCTTGAATGTTCCCCGTGTTTTGATATGCTGTCTGATTACCTTCCCCAGCACATTGCTTGAGGAGAGATGTCCCTACATCCCCACACAGGCTTTGTGATTTGAAGTGCTCCGAAACACTGGTTTTCAACTGTTATTACCAGAAGTGTCCACAAGGCGGCAGCACTTTCTCAGCCCCACTTGAGGATTTCCTAGCATATTCAGAGCCTTAGAGGAAAGTCGTTTTCCTGGGTTGTAGATGACAGTGGAATGTGCCAGGACTTGCTCTCCTTACATCTTCCCTCTTATCTGCACCACCCCAGACAAATCCCAAGCCAGCAACAGAGGTGATCCTGGGGACGCCATGGTAGTCTGGTGTGGAGATGCCAAGGTAAGATGCTGAGGTGGGAACCCACATGGGGGAGACTGAATGGTGTCTGTTCGGAGCTCTCAGCCTAGAGGGTCCACCTTCTTGGGGGGCCTACGAGGCTTGGTTGAGCTGTGGGACAGCCTGCCTGCATTGGAGAGTGGGGTCCCATCCCCTGTGGTCCAGGCACTCTAGATCCAAGGAGGGTGTGTTTTCGGTACCTCCCCCGAAGTTTCTTCATTTTGCTCAGTCTGGCCTTGAGTCCAACGGCTGCTCAGGTTCCCGGGGTGTGACAGCAGTAGAAGGCCCCCAGGCCTGAGAAGAAGACTCTTCACATTTGGTTTCTTTTGAAAGTTAATGTTTCTTGTGTGGTGGATACAGTTCCAGTGTCCAGTTGTTTTGGGTGTACAGCCACGTGATTCACTTCCACATATATGTCTTCCTCTTGGAATTGTCTTGCCCTGAAGGTAGTTAAATGCTACTGAGCAGAACTGCCTGTGCTATATGCTTGGTCTTTGTGCATTATTTATTGTACATATATATGACCATCCCTCTGTGAATCCCAAGTTCCTAATTTACAAAACTCAGTTGAGAAATGTATTAATTGATGTCAACATTTAGGTACCAAATAGAGTTTTCTTAGGCTGTTGGTCCTCTCTGCCTTCCTTCCGTTAGGATATTCATCAGTGTATCTGTTGTTGCTGGAAAAGATAGTTTTCATGCTTTTTTGATTTGTGTGTGTGATTCCAGGGAATATTTGTTTATGCATGAGTGTGTATACGCATTTATATGTGTGGTTATGTTTGTTTACCGTGTTATCCACCCATCTGAAGATGGACACTGTAAGGTGCTTGCAGTTTTGTTGTTACAGGAAGTGTCCACAAGGCGGCAGCATCCCCTCAGGCCCTGCTCTTGTCTTTGGCAACTGGAGCCCTACAAAAGCTCTGCACCTGTAAGAGTGCAGTGTGCCAGGGCTTCTGTCTCATTATCTTTCCCCTTATCCTGCACCCCATACACAGATTCGAAGGCTGCCTCAAGTGTGATGCTGGGGATGCTGTGTTAGTTAGGTGGGGAGATGCTTAGGAGACTATCCATGGGAACCCCACATATTCTGTGTATAAGACTGTGCTTATGTTAATGCCAACCTTGTAATTAAGAAAACTCGGTTTTTAAGTGTGTTCACTGGTACGTCTTTAGATTCTGCACGTAGGAGTTTGCGTTAGGTGTCGGTCCCTCTCTGACTTCCTATACCTAAGAGCATCATCACAGGATGGTCACTTAAGATCATTCACATCACTGGAAAAGGCATTTTGCATGCTTTTTGATTGGTAGGTCGTATTCCAGTGTGTATATATTTGTGTGTGTGTATACATATATATGTTCTATACACACACATCTTTACCACGTTTATCCGTACATCCCTGACCATGAACTCGGTGGTGGCTTGCAGAGGTGGCTGGTGATAAATATCGCTGCAGTGAACGTTGGGATGCAGGTGTCATTTGGAATTACATTTGTTAACTTGGAGAGACTCAAGAGAAACCAGGCAGGAGTGAGAAGGCCAGAGTATGTGGTAGACCTATCTCTAGCTTAAGAATCTCCATGCTGTTTTTTTTTTTCCTTCTGTTAGCAGGTTACATTCGCTGAAAACACAATGGCAGTGTTTCTTTTTCTCCACGCCCTTTGGCTTGACTGACTAGATTTTTTAATGATACCCCTTCTGACTGGCATGAGGTGATACCTCAGCATTTCCATCTGTATTAGTCTAATAGTCTTTTTTGTCCTCCATTCATTTTTCCTTTTGAGAAATGTTAAGGTTTGTCCTCATTTTTTAATTGTGTTGTTTTTGCTGTACAACAGTGGAAGGACTGTAAGTGTGCACACACCCCTCCCTCCGACCCCCACTTCCTCCCGAGAAACCCCCCCCCCCCTGGTGAGCTGGGCCGTCATGCTGCGGCTTCCCGCTGCCTGTGTCGCCCGGGAGCTGCGAGTGTCAGTGCTGCTGTCTCGGTTCATTCAGCCGCCTCTTCTCTCTCTCGTTTCCACAAGCGTGTGCTCCACCTCTGCATCTCTGTTCCCGCCACGCAAATAGTTCCACCAGAAACTTAGTAACACAGTTTTTGACGGTATTTCCTTTCCTAAAAGACTACTAGTAAATTATAGTATCATCTACAGCTCTTCTTTCTCAAAACTTTTTTCTCAGTTATTCTGTCGCACTGTTATCCTAAGAAAGTCCGATGCCAAAATCTTCTGTGCTATTGTATGGAAGATTAAATTTTACTGTGGTGTGGTAAGACTACTCAGTGACTGATCGTCATCGGAATTTGATACTCCAACACAAAGTCTGTAGTGTATTCAGAAGTCCAGGTTGGTGTCATGTCATTTTGATGTGTTATTTGCTTTAAGACTCCATTTTGCAATAAATATTTTCAAAGTTAAATATTCATAAGATTGTTCATCCCAGTGGATGCACTTTATACTTGGAGTGCATCATGAATGAGATTATGGTTTATAAAAGTGAGAAGTGTCCAGGTTTGATTAAAAACATTGAGCAAAAGGAAGAAAGCTTACGAGTATTTAAAATGGACTAAACACAGCTGTTCTCTCTGTCCCTTAGCAGGAAACTGTCATTTGATGATAATCTTGTTTTTGTATTGGGATGTGTACCCTTCATGAGTAAAACCTCAAAATTAGGACTTTAGTTCTTTGAATGGCTTCTCCTAGATGAACAGCATCTGCTTACCATCAGCCCCAGGTATACAGTACAGAGAGACGTGCGACCTGGACAGGAAACTCCCAACAGCCGTGGGGCCAGGGGGGTAGAAGAAGCTAACAGGGCAGGAACGGGAGCCTGGCATTAACCTCATCTGTATTACAGCAAAGCTAGGTAAGTGACTTTGAATTGTCTTTTTATTTTTAGATAGCCGCCATGAATTTTTTTCCCAGAAATTTATCGGGTGGTGGGAGGGAGCTGGGGACCGTTGTAGCCTGTAGTTGACCAGTCTGCAAGCTGGAAGCTTCTGGAAGCCTCTCACTGGTCAAAAATCAGAGAAGCAAGGCTCAAAACCATCATCATTCTATGTAGTCTTAGTATATAAAAAACATAAGTGATGAAAAACATCAGTGAGATCACCAGTTTGGAATATAAAAATGCAGCTTAAGTGGCCCCGGCAACTATGTGACGGCAGGTTCCTGCTAACACGTGTGGTGATGCCCTAAGAAATACATGTTTGAGTACAGTGTTTTACAGTTTGTAATGTTTTTATGTAAACGAACGTCATAAGCTTGATTTTCTACTGCAGTCTAAAACTGAGGAAACAAGCTGAAGGAAATCTTTCCCTTCAGCATCAGATACCAGCATGAAGAGAGCAGAGATCTGAGTTTGGTTTTCTAGCCGCAGTGTTCAGGGCTATCTGTCCTATACTGTACGGCCTCCAAAACCTGGACTCCCTCACATCAGAATCATATTGCTTATGCACCATAAAGCAAGTTCCCTAGACATTTATCTGCAGGCTTGGTTTTCAGCTTCCCCATCTTGCGCTAGGAATGAACAGCATTTCTTTCTTTTTTATTTAGTGTCTCTTACCTATTACCCTCCTCTAATTTTAGGTGGTAGGGCTAAAATGGTTTAAAAAAAAAGCCAACATCCAGCCTACATTTCAGTTGAAATGCTTTGCCCTGTGATCACGTCAGTCTAGGTGGTTTTATAGCGGGGAGTTGAGGGAAAGTTATTTTAAGAAACTGACATTTTAATGGTACTTTTCCCCTCTAGCATGAACTGCAATGAGGTAACTGGCTGAAAACGAATCCTCCAGAAGGAACGCAATGAGTGATGCCTGTGTTGGCCTTAACGGACAGCACTGATCCTATGGTTGTGGATTTTGTTAAGGGTACTTACATTTCCAGTTTCTTGAAGAAATTAGTGATCCAAGTTGGTAAGGTTTTTAGTAGCCTCTCACCCATGCTTCTCTCCCCTTGATTTTACAGTAAAATGCTGTTGCGATTCTCTTGCTCTAGCAAAACTGCTCTTATCAAGATGAGCCTTCAGCCAGCCTGGACGCACTCAGTGAGCAACTCCCGCTGTCTCCACAGGCGTTCCACAGCAGCCAGCTCCGGGCCGTGCTGACACTCACACGGTGAGGTGGCCTGGCCACTCCTCTGCTGAAAGCCTCCAGTGCCTCTCTTCCCCTCAGTAGGGGTGTAGATGGTCTCTCCTTCCTCTTTATTTATAATCACCTCCCTGGAGAGGCTTCTATGACACCCGACAGCAGAGAGCTCTTCACGGCCTACTCATTTCACCGCCACCTTTACCGGGTTTTAGGTTTCTTTTTCCACGGCACTTAACCCCCTCTGATTCCCTAAGCTGTATGTTTTAATGCCATCTCTTACTTTTGTTTTATTGAAGGGTCAGGATTTGAACTCAGGTAGTCTCTGTAAGTATTATACCATAAACCAAAGATTCAGAGGATGTAAATGTGGTATTACTGGACCCCATCCTTAACGCTGTGCATGTATATAAGAAAAAGGTAAGTTGAAAGAAACAATGCAGTATTTATTTTTTACACAGTTCAACTGGGCACAAGTAAGCTATAAAAATTCCCAATAAGCGCTAAAGAAAACCCTTTGTGTATTTGGTTTTACATATTAATTACTCTAGAAAGTTTCTGAACTCTGTTTAATAGCAGGTCTCCTTTCTTGATAGTTTCTTGGTACTGCCAGTTCTTGCTGTCAGGTCTATAAGTAAATCCAGGGAACACACGAGTTAGTTAGCAGTCACAGTAACGATAGCTGCCCTACTTTAAAAAGAAGGCACTCTGTTTTAGGAATGTCCTTTGCTGCAAGTATTACAAATGATACAGAAACTTACGTACCTGTTGGTTTCCACTACTTCATTCACTTTATCTATTTTGCAGTGTAGCCTCCCAGCAGCAATAAACCTGGAGAGTTCCCTAATTGAGAGAGAAGGGAAAAAGCGTTTAGCATTAGCCTTGTAGAGAACTGTTAGAAAAATGAATTGCACTAAATACATGATTCAGTTGTCTTTTACTCAAGGTAATATTTGGACACACAGCAGCTGAGCTGACCCCCTTAAGGGGGACAGTTATTGAACACACCCCTCAACAGCAGCGAAGTGGAGACTCTCTGTCTGTCTACCGCCCTGTGACGTGGGGGAAAATGAAACCCTTAGATAGCTACGAGAGCTGCACGAAGACAACTTTTCAGTAATACCGGAGAGAATATGTGGAAAGTTGATGCCTTTAAAATACCTATTTGTAATAGAACTAGGTTGAATTTAGAGATTCATATAAGAGTCCTCCTAATTAAGAAAAATTGTGACAGATGACTCTCCCCGATACTACACCATCTTGCTCCTAGCACAGAAACACCCAAAGTGCCATTTCAAGTTGGTGGGGAAACGTGGCTGAGAATGATGTGAAGGCAGCTTAACTCTCACAAATCCCAGAAACCAGGTAAGGAAAAAAAGATAACTTCTAGCTTCAAAGCGCCACCAGCTTATCTTAAATTAGTAAGAACTCTATGTTTACAGAGCGTGCTCTATTCCTATCCTCATTAAAAATACATTTGATACATTTGATTTAGTCACTACAACAGCCATTCTTTCAACTGTTAGTTTTTGAATCATGTTACTGAGTGGCTTTAGGTAAACTGTGAACATTTTTTTAAAAGCTCACTGGTTCTAAACTCACTTGCGGTCACTTCCCAGGTACTCACACAGCTGCGTCTCCAGACTGCAGCTGCGAAACCCATCTGCACTACTGTTCTGGGTCTGAGGCCCACAGGGCAAACTACGCAGGCGGACAGCCCCAGCCTTGTGAGTCCTACTGAGATCCACAGGCGAGCTGGGCAAACTCGAGAGAAAGCTAGGACAAGCTGCACCGAGCAGCACTGCCCAGGCATTGAAAGCAGACTGGGACTCAGCGTGCCCTCTGCCGAGCTAAGACCGCGGGCAGCTGCTGCTTCCCCTGCCCTTCGTTTACGCCCTCGACTCTTGAAGGAGACTCCAGATGCACCACGGTTATCTGTCCCTGCTCATCGCTGCGGCTCTGCCGGCGCACGCCGCCACAGCCGCCCTCCAGTAAGCCAGGCTGGTGCTCCCTCCAGTCGTCTGGGCCACTCCTTCCACCTACGTGCCCTCATTCACCCTAGTTCCTGTAAAAATCTTAGACATGCAATGACATCCACTCTCAAGGCCCCCAAGAGCTATCTCAGCACAGCCTCCTTTCTGAAACGACAAAATTAACTCCTTCCTGCCCTCAATGGGTGCCTAAGTCCCATTCCCTAGATCCAAACTACGCTTTTGTTGTCTCCCTGTGTGCTCATCAAACATACCCCAAGACGACTCATCTTCTCCAAGCCACCCAGATACTGCCTCATATACAGGTGTCCGGTAAGAATGAGCCAAATATTTGCTGTGTAAAGAGAACCTAAAAACCAGAGTTGCATCCTAAGTTCCAGATAAAACACCTACCACCAAAATTATGCAATACAGCCCACGGGTATGGTTTCTAACCTTACATATGTCAGTAACAGATGTGTCTACTCACAGATGGCTTGGTCCTTTTCTCCACCAGTATCTTACTTAGTCTAAGGAAATGGAAAAACGAAGTACAAGTGTTCTTTAAACTTACAGAAAGATTTCACCTAAACTCATTTTATAAGGTAAGAAACAAATTTAAAGCAAGGCGTTTCTAGGTAACACCACAGCTCAGTGTGTGCTTGAAACCTCTGCCTCTAAAGCTGGGCTGAGAACATGAAGGGAAAAACGAAATAATTCAAATACCACATACCGCAGCGTGTCTAACAATACTTCCTACTTTATGCACCTTATCCACAGACAGCTGAGCCTCACCCTGCTCCCACGGAGCAACGAACGGCCTTCTCACCACCATCACACTGTTAAGAAACAGCAAAGAAAGAAGCCAGACCAACGCCCTCTCTCCATGTGCTGCTCACCAGTGAGCTCCTCCAGTACGACCCCATGAGGAACAACTCATCGGCCCTCACCACCAGGCTTTTAACTTCACCAAGAAAACCAAAGCTCCCTGGAGAGCCCAGCCTTTTACTTTGGATGGATAATAAAACTACTCACTGTCTTTTTTCTTTCAAAGGAAGAGAATGAGGAAATTTCTGGCTCCATAATTTGGTTATACTTTGTGTGTTTTACTGATTGTAAATATTACTCTAAACTAACCCATAAATAAATATTCATGTGCATGCCAAGGTGACCGAGGATGAAACGTACTGATGTCTGTAACTGTCTCTGAAGTCGTGAAAAATAAGGTAAAGCAAACACAGTGTTAAAGATTTATACAGCAATTTCTCCATGTTTGAAATTTTTCGTAATAAAACATTAGAAAAAACAAACTGGCTAAACAGAGTATGGTCTTTTAAAAATGAAATGCCTTAGAACTTCATTAGAAACTACTATATAACCACCGTGAGCCACTGCAGACTAATCCTCAAAGCTAACAGTGAAGGACCACTTCTCACGAGATGCCACGTGGACAGCTCCCCCTCTGAATATCTACTTCGCCCTGGTTCCCCGCCCCCGTCCCCTTGGTGTGCGAAGACACACCGTTACTTACCCACAGGCTGAACGTCCTCCAGCAGCTCCCAGGGCACCGGGATGACGTAAAGTCCCAGCTCCCCACCCCAGGCCCCGCACACCTATCCACCTGCCCGCCTCCCACCAGGCTGCAGCTGTGCATCTCTCTGCACCAACTGATTATCGCTGCAGACTCACTTCTATCTGAAATGACACACACATTTTTGTGCATACTTGCCAACTCTCCCCAAAACTAGAATGAAACTCCATGAAGACAGACCTGGAATAATGCCAACCATACAGTAAGGGCTTAGTACCTATTTATCTGATGAACCTTTGAATCGAAGGCTCAAAGTCTTCGATTTTTAGCAACCAAAAAATTGAAGGCATTCTCACAAGAGCTAGGACCTAACGTGAAATGTAAGACAGTGAGCTAAGAGTCACTACTGTCGTAGCAGAGTGGATCTCCAAGGCGTAACAGAGACCACTTTGCTACCACAGCACCAAAGTAGAAACACACAAGGAGAAAGTGTGCGAGTGGAGACAGTGTACAAGTTTACACATTCAAAGGTATAACTGTAGAGTAAATTAACACGATGCTGTTCAGACTTACTGATCAATGAACTCCACACCAACACCAAAAGCTTCTGCCATATAGCCCAGGGTTAATGACCTGTACGATTCCAGCAGCTGGCTGTACGCATGAATTCGCATTTCTCTTACGTAGTATCGATAATGAGGCGCAAAAAGCCAGTCCTTTTTCATTTCCTGTTCCACAATAGCTGCAATGAATAAGATGACAAATTATAACAACCTCCCTTTGGATAAACTGGTAAACTAGAAGGCGGATTTATAACATGATAAAAATTACTAGCCTTGTTCTATAAAGTGTACATAGAATATTAATGAGCAATCCACAGAAGTACGATCATTTTCCTGAATAATAGTACCTATCACCATTCTAAGTAATGAGCATGTGGTGGGAAACCACAAGATAAGGTCTCTGCTGCCACAGCAACTCAGTTTCCAAGGGGAAGAAGAGAGAAATGAACAAACAAGGCAGCCTCCCAGAATAAAAACAAGCTCCATGAAAATAAAACTTGAATAGTGACCGAAGACTTAGAGCAACACAGACGCAGCAGGCAGAGCCCGGCTCAGCCCTGGAACAGAGAGGAGGGCGGGTTCAGAGGGTAGCAGGGGGACAGCTATGCAGACAGGGAAGGTGAGCAAGGAGTCTAGCGTATACTTATTTCTGGCTAGAATAGATAAAAATCCTTGGAGAATTTCTCCTTTTTTGAGTTTTTGGGTGGGGTGGGGAGAGATTCAAACGTTACACTTTGGCGAGGTGGAGATGGACTCTCCTACTAATATCCAGGTTGAAGATCCCAAGGCCTGAGTCTGGTGCTCGCTGGCAGGTTTGGGGCTGGAGACTCACGTTTGGAAATCCCTGCCATCCATGTGTACTTGATAACAGAATACAGGTAGAGAGAAGGGCAATGACAGCGCCCAGGCCAGTTAGCCACTGAAAGGCCTAACAAAGGATGAGGCACAGCCGGAGAAAATACAGAATTCAATACACTGACGTACTAAGGTGCTGAAGAAAGGTTAACTGGCAGTTCCAAGGAGGTCCGCCTATTAGATCTGCCGCTACGTATACAGTGTCCAACGCATGCTGCTGCTAAGTCGCTTCAGTCGTGTCCAACTCTGTGCAACCCCACAGACGGCAGCCCACCAGGCTCCCCCGCCCTGGGATTCTCCAGGCAAGAACACTGGAGTGGGTTGCCATTTCCTTCTCCCACGCATGAGAGACACTTAAAAATACTTACTGACCCAATGCCCAGCTATATGTACGGAGACATGAAGAAATACTCGTTATATTTTAGGGAAAAAGGTACTTAAAAATCCTAAAAAGCTACTTAGAAACCTGTGTGTAACATACACCTACGTGTATTTAATGGTGCTTCGTGCCTGTGTCTCTGGACACAAATGCCCTTGGAACCTGAGCTCAGCGGTTGCCTCAAGAGAAAGAGCCCAGGCAAGCCAAGGATAGAGCGCCTCTTTCTTCTTTATGTGATACATTAGAAAATTTTCCACATATACAGAAAACCTCAGGGTTTTGGGGTGACTGCTACTTTCCAATTTTCCAAGTATGTAATGCACAGAAGTTCTGGGAGGATATATAACTATCTTAAAATGATTCTGGAACAATTCTGTGTAATTTGTAATATGAATTTGGACATTAAGACTTTCTCACCTCGGTTTATTTGTAAACTTCTGAAAACTAGGTTTTACCTAGAAAAGGATGTTACTTCCTCTTTCAAGTAAAATATTTCAAAGTACACAGTCTATGAATACTTAGCAAAGCAAAAAAGCTTATTACAAAGCCAAATAAATGCTACATATCTCACTACACAGGAGCAGACAGTAAATGATACAAATGGTAACATGTCAAAAGATTCACCTGTCTGTCCTTTGCGTTTAAAATGCCTGGGAAATGGAGGGCGGTCCCAGGCCTGGCCCCGCCGTCCCAGGGGTGCCCAAGGGCCGCTCTGCCTGCAGCCCGCCTACAGGTTGAGTAGGCAGCAGACTGTGACACACACGCATCGAAATGCTACTCGGCAGGAAAACACAATGAGCCACTGCAAAGAAATGGCAGTAACATGGGCTTTAGTGCAAGAAACGTACTGGGCGCACCACGGGGCTAGTAGTCGGCAGCATGGTGCTGACAGACAGGTCAACGGACCACGAAAGCAAGTCCAGAAATAAACAGACACCTATGCCCAGTTAATCTATGACAAAGGCGGCAAGAACATACAATGGAGAAAAGACCGTCTCTTCAATAAGTGCTGCTGGACAGCTCCATGTGACAGGATGAAACTGGAACCTTCCCTAACACCACACACGAAAATAAACTTAAAATGGATCAAAGACCTAAATGTAGGAAAACAGAACACTCTCTGACATAAATCACAGCAATGTCTTTTTTGATGACCTCCTAGAGTAAAAAATAAACAGGAGTTAATTAAAAGCTCCTTCACCTCAAGAAACCACAGAATGAAAAGACAACCCATAGAATGGGAGACATTTGCAAACAAAGCAACCTACAAGGAGTTAATCTCCACAGCACACAAACAGCTCTTGCAGCCCTCGGTCAAAAACCAAACCACCCAATCACAAAACGGGCAGGATTTCCCTGGTGGTCCATGGTTAAGACTCTGTGCTCTCAATGTAGGGGCAAGCCTTTGACCCCTGGTCAGAGAAGATCCCACATGCCTAGCAGCTAAAAAAGAAAAAATGGGGGCAGAAGATCTAAATAGACATTTCTCAGGGGAAGAAATACAGATGGCCACGAGGCACAAGAAACATCAGTAATTATCAGAGAAATGCAATCAGAACTACAATAAGGCATCACCTCACCATGATCTGAATGGCCATCATCAAAATGTCTACAATAAATGCTGAAGAGGGTGTGGAGGAAAGGGAACCTTTTTACACTGTTGGTGGGAATGTAAACTAGCAACAGCCACTATGGAGCAGGATATGGGCTTCACTGAAAAACTAAACAGAGAACTACCACATAATCCAGCAGTTCCCCTCGTGGGCATATATATGTGGAGAAAGCCATAATCGGAAAAGATATATGCACCCCAATGCTCACAGCAGCACTTTACAACAGGCAGGACAGGGAAGCAACCTGTCAGCAGAGGAACAGATACATATGAGTACATACACATAATGGAATGTTCCTTCAGCCACAAAAAAGAATGAACTCATGCCTTCACCAGCAATGTGGATGGACCTGGAGATGATCACACTAAGTGAAGGAAGTCAGAGGGACAAAAAGCCTATGATATCACTTATGGGTAGAATATCAAAGTCCATACAAAGGACCTCATTCACAAAACACAACGACGCACACACTTTGATAACCAGGACAAACTTCTGGTTACCAAAGGGGAAAGGTGTGTTGGGGGAGGGGAGGCATACATTAGGAGGCTGGGGTTTACACACACACAGTAATATATTACATGTATTTTACAAACAGATAACTGACAAGGACCTACTGTATAAGAGAACTCAACACTGTAATAACTAGACAGGAGAAGAATCTGAAGAAGCATACACATATGTATCATGTAACTGAATCAGTTTGCTTCATACCAAAAACACCACTGGGTAAATCAACTCTACTCCAGCACACAAAAAGTACTTAAATTTAAAAAGAAAAGAGATGTCCATGGTATTACCTGCAGGCCTGGGTGACCCGGGATGCGGTCACATTCCTGGAGCCTGAGCAGCCTGTTGCCAAGGCAGCGCTGGGGTGGAGCTGAGGGAATGGGGGAGACGTGCCTGCAATGGAGTCCCCCTCCCCTGGACCCTCAGTGCCTGGTCCCCTGTGAATGGGACCCCAATCTCCAGATCTAGGGGGGGCCCTCCGAGAGCTCAGTCAAGCCTAGAACACCCAGATTACGGTCGAGCCGCCGGGTAGGAAGAGCTTTGACCCGTCACCTGGTCTCCAAATCTCCCAGTGGTGAGGCTCCCACCAGCAGCTTCCCTCCTTGGAGTTGCCCTACCCAAGTACTACAGCACCCTCAGGAGCACAGTTCACGGAGGTCTTGGGATTTGGGGGAGTACAGGAGAAGGGGGAAAAAGTCAAAAGACCCGAGCCCTGGCACATTCCACTCTAATCTACAACCCCGGAACACAACTTTCTCTAGGGCTCCGATTGCCCAAGAAACTGGAGGGGGGCATGGAGGACCGCGCCGCCTTGTGGACGTTTCCTGTAACAACAACCTGAAAACCGGTTAACAGATACCAAGGGACGCTTTCATGCAAAGACCGGCACAATCAAAGGCAGAAACGGTATGGACCTAACATAAGCAGAAGACATTAAGAAGAGGCGGCAAGAATATACAGAAGAACTATACAAAAAGATCTTAATGACCCAGATAACCACGATAGTGAGATCACTCACCTAGAACCAGACGTCCTAGAGTGTGAAGTCAAGTGGGCCTTTAGGAAGCATCACTATGAACAGACTAGTGGAGGTGATGGAATTCCAACTGAGCTATTTCAAATCCTACAAGATGATGCTGTCAAAGTGCTACACTGAATACGCCAGCAAATTTGGAAAACTTAACAGTGGCCACAGGACTGGAACAGGTCAGTTTTCATTCCAATCCCAAAGAGAGGCAATGCCAAAGAATGCTCCAACTACCGCACAGTTGTACTCATCTCACACGCTAGCAAGGTAATGCTCAAAATCCTTCAAAGCAGGTTTCAGCAGTATGTGAACTGAGAACTTTCAAATGCACAAGCTGAGTTTCGAAAAGGCAGAGGAACCAGAGATCAAATTGCCAATATTCGCTGGATCATAGAGAAAGTAAGGGAATTCCAGAAAAACATCTACTTCTGCTTCACTGACTATGCTAAAGTCTTTGTGTGGATCACAACAAACTGCAGAACATTCTTAAAGAGATGGGAATACCAGACCACCTTAGCTGTCTCCTGAGGAACCTGTATGCAAATCAAGAACAAACAGTTAGAACCTTACATGGAATGACTGACTTGTTCAAAACTGGGAAAGGAGTATGACAAGGCTGTACACTGTCACCTGTTTATTTAACTTACATGCAGAGTACATCATGCGAAATGCTGCACCGGATCAACCACCAGCAGGACCAAGATATCCAGGAGAAATATAAACGACTTCAGATATGCAGATGGTACCACTCTAATGGCAGAAAGTAAAGAGGAAGTAAAAAGCCTCCTGATAAGGGTGAAACAGCAGAGTGACAAAGATGGCTTAAAATTCAACATTTAAAAAAACTACAATGATGGCACTGGGTGCCATCACTTCATGTCAAATAAAAGGGGGAAAAGTGGAAACAGTGACAGACTTTATTTTCTTGGGCTCCAAAATCACTGTGGATGGTGACTGCAGCTATGAAATTAAAAGATGCTTGCTCCCTGGAAGGAAAGCTATGACAAACCTATATTAAAAATCACAGACATCACTTTGCCAACAAAGGTGTGTATGATCAAAGATATGCTTTTTCCAGTATTCATGTACGGATGTGAAAGTTGGAACCATAAAGAAGGCTGAGCACCAAAGAATTGATGCTTTAGAACTGTGGTGCTGGAGAAGACTCTTGAGAGTCCTTTGGACAGCAAGGAGATTAAACCAGTCAATCCTAAAGGAAACCAACTCTGAATATTCATTGGAAAGACTCATGTTGAAGCTCCAATACTTTGGCCACCTGATGTGAAGAGCTGACTCATTGGAAAAGACCCTGATACTGGGAAAGACTGAAGACAGGAGAAGGGGGCGACAAAGGAGGAGATGGTTGGATGGAATCAGCAACTCAATGGACATGAGTTTGAGCAAACTCCAGGAGATGGTGATGGACAGGGAAATGTGGTGTGGTACAGTCCATGGGGTGGCAAAGAGTCACACATGATTTAGCAACTGAACAACAATATGTAAAATAGGTAATTCACAAGGACCTAATAAATAACACAGGGAACTCTACTTAACACTCTGTAATAACCTAGATAGGAAAAGAATATGAAGAGGAATACATGTACGTATCTCTGTAACTGAACCAGGTTGCTTAACACCAAAAACAAACACCACTGTGTAAATTATCTCTACTCCAGTATACAATAAAAATAGAATTTAAAAAGAAAACAACAGAAATATCAACAGTATTCCCCTCAGGCCCGGGGACCTGGGCTGCAGTCACACCCCTGAAGCCTGAGCAGCCTTGGGACCCAAGGCTGGACTGGGCTGGGGCTGAGGGAGCTAGGGAGGATGTACCAGCAAACGAGCCCCGTCTGGACCCTGAGTGCCTAGTCCCCTGTGGATGGGACCCCAATTTCCAGATCCAGGCGGGCCCTCCTAGAGCTCAACCACGCCTAGTGCACCCCAGAATGGTGGACCCTCTGGGCTGAAAGAGCTCTCAATGTCACCTGGTCTCTAAGTCTCCTGGGGGTGCGGTTCCTACTGCCAGCCTCCTTCCTGAGTTACCCCACCTAAGTACCATAGCACCCTCAGCAGGGCAGGTTGGGGAAGGCTTGAGATTTCTCTTGGGGGGGGGGGTGGGGGGTGCAGCATAAGGGGGAAGTCAAGAGACCAGAACTGTGGTGCATTGCACTTTTATCAAAAACCCTGGAACACGGCTTTTCTCCAGGGCTCTGACTGCCCAAGGAACCCGAGAGGGGCGTGAAGAAGTGCTGCCACCATGTGGACATTTCCCACAACAACACCTGAAAACAAGCCAGAAGGAAAGCCGCTCAGGTGCCTGATTCTCTGCGACCCCATAGACTATACAGTCTATGGAATTCTTCAGGCCAGAATACTGGAGTGGGTAGATGCTCCCTTCTCCAGGGGATCTTCCCAACCCAGGGATCAAACTCAGGTCTCCCACATTGCAGGCTGATTCCTTACCAGCTGAGCCACCTGGCAAGCCCAGCGCAAACTGGCAACTCTTCAAATTCACAAGGCCTGCTGGGCTGTAAAGGACACCTGCCCTTTAAGCAATGGCCTAGGGCAGGTAATCAAAAAACAATTCAAAGCATGCTGGACCTTCAACAAGTCAATCTTAAGCGATCAGCTTAAGATAAACGCTGCCTTTCCCCCCCACCCTTTTCTGAAAGCACATGAAAATATGCTCCATATTGCTAATTATTCAAGAAATAATTAGCACCAGTCTGACTGGTCATCATCAAAAAGACTACGAACAGCAGTGTGGGGAAGAAGCATACACGTGTTCGGATGCCAGAGCTGCTCTGCTGTGAACCTGAAACAGTCACATCTTAGTCATCAGTTCAACTCCAAAATCAAGTAAAAAGCTTAAAAAAAAAAAAAAAAAAAGACTACAAACAGTAAATGTGGGAGAGAGCACGGAGAATAGGGAACCTGCCTATGCTTTCGGGGCACAATGGAAACTGCTAACAGTCACCAGAAGGGACACATGGAGGTTCCTTAAAGAAACTAAACACAGGCTGCCCATGACCTGCTCTCACTCCTGGCCTTGAGGTGGAGAAAAGCCTCACTTCAGAAAGACACGTGCACCCAGCATTCACTGCAGCACCATTTACACTAGCAACCAGTCCATCCTAAAGGAGATCAGTCCTGGGTGTTCTTTGGAAGGACTGATGCTGAAGCTGAAACTCCAATACTTTGGCCACCTCATGCGAAGAGTTGACTCATTGGAAAAGACTCTGATGCTGGAAGGGATTGGGGGCAGGAGGAAAAGGGGACGACAGAGGATGAGATGGCTGGATGGCATCACTGACTCGATGGATGTGAGTCTGAGTGAACTCCGGGAGTTGGTGATGGACAGGGAGGCCTGGCATGCTGCGATTCATGGGGTCGCAGAGTCGGACACGACTGAGCGACTGAACTGAATTCAACAGGAAGCACCCAAAAGCTCCAGGGAAGATGGATGGCTCAAGCGAGCGTTTCATACATGTACAATGAAGTATGACTCAGCCGAAGAAAAGGGTGAGTTAATGTCATTTCCAGCAGCATGCATAGCCCTGGTGATGATCACAGTAAGCGAAGGAAGTCAGACAAAGAACGACAAAAAGCCTATGAGATCACTTACTGGTCTAGTCTACAGACTGATGTACATGAACTCATTCACAAAACAGAAACAGACGCAAGAGACTTAGCATAGACACTTCTGGTTACCAAAGGGAAGGGGGGGTTGGATAAACCAGGAGCTTGGGAAGAACACACACACTATTGTAAGACAGTAAACCAACAAGGGCTGCTGGACAGCACGGGCAGCGCTGCTCAGTATTCTGAGATAAGCCGTATGAGCAAAGAATAAACAAAGAGTGAATATGTGTGTGACTGAGTCACTCTGCTGTGCCGCTGAAACTAACACAACGCTGTAAACCAACTACACTCCAATGAAGTTTTTTTTTAATTTTTAAATATCTGGGAAATGAGTAAATTTGGTACATATCCCAAGTGTCTCAAATTACAGACACTTTCACGAAGCACTTAATGACACAGACAGGCACTGTGCTCGTGTCAAGATCATTACAAAGAAAAAAAAAGTAAGGTCTGCTCCTAATAACTCTGGGTAGCAGTAGAGAAAAACTGTAATAAAGCATCCCAGAATAATTTGTTTTCAAAACAAGGCATATGTCCAATAAACACATGGAGATATTCAAAACCATCATGTATCACTGCACCCACTAAGATGCCTATAATCAAAAAAAACACACAATTAACATGTATTATGGTGGGGGCTGGGGGGATGGGACTGGGACTCACACGCTGCTGGTGGTAAAACGGCGTAGCTGCTCTAGAGAACAGTCTGGCAGTTTCTCAAACAGTTTCTCAAATAGTTACCATATGACCCAGCCATTCCATTACTAGGTATACACCCAGGAGAAAGTATACACTGTGTCCATATGAAAACTTGTATATAAACATTCATTACAACACTGTTTATGATAACGTCCATCACCTGATAAATGGATAAGTAAAACCCTGTCTCCATGCAGCGGTGTGTCACTCAGCTGTAAACTGAATGAAGCTCTGCTCTAGGCTACAGCACAGGTGACAGCAAAAGCATGCTGGCAGAAGGAGCCGAGCACGAGGCTCTGTGTAAACCCATTTATGCGCCATGTCCGAAATAAGCAAATCCATGGAGACAGAAAGACCAGAGGCTGCGAACAGGAAGGGGAGGTGACTGCCGATGGGTACAGAGCATCTTTTGGGTGATGAAGACGTTCTGCAAGCACTGGTGTGGTTGCACACCTTGTCAATAGATGGGGCATGAAATAAGAGCACCAGGAACGCAGACAAAGGGTTTATTAAAAACCTCTTCGGCCAAAGGAATAAGGAGAAAGCTCCACATTTGAGCAGAATACAGACCATGGGATCCATAGCCATAAAAAAGGGAGAAGGGCAATTCCACACTTCCAACTGTGTGGGCCAACATGAGAAGATAGGACCACACAGGTCCTTCCACACCTTCCCTGTTCCCACGCTGCCTAAAAGGGAGTATGAATCCCCATGGGGTTTCCCAGGTGGCTCAGTGGTGAAGAATCCACCTGCCAATGCAGGAGACACAGGTTCGATCCCTGGGTTGGAAAGATCCTGTGGAGGATGAAATTGCAACCTACTCCAGAATTCTTGCCTGAAAAATCCCATGGACAGAAAGAGCCTGGCAGGCTACAGTCCATGGAGTTGCAGAGTCAGATGTGACTGAGCACAGACACGTGAATTCCCACAAGGCAGCCGAACTTTCTAGGCATGGAGAAAGCACGCCATAAGCACTGGGCCAACACCCACTTCGAAAGTAAAAGATCATCATTTGGAGTCCTCCTTTCCCAAGTTTTGTAAATGCTGCCTATTTATATTAACCAAATACCTTCCGAAACTTGCAGCAGACAAGAGAATTATCAATGCCAAGTTGTTTTAAGTTTTAGGAAAATCTGGGAAGGAACCCTGGGTTGAACACCACAAACACATTCAACACATTTTCTCAACCAACATCCCTTGAAAATGATTTGCAAATCAGCACAAAGACTCAGCTAATGCACAGCTAACTCAATTGAAAGGAGAGTCAAATTCCCATACATCAGTCGCCAAAACACTCAATGCTTAGAACCGCTTGCTCACTCGTGCTCAGGGGTCAGGCATACTTCCTCGGCAGAGAACCAGACAGCTGATCTCTCTAGCTGGTGAGGCCGCAGAACTGTCATGCATTTTTCTGTGTTCTGTTTTGTTAAATAATCCTTAAAAAAATGTAACCATCAATCTTACCTTGTGGACCACACAAAAAGATATTTGATCAGCGTCTAACAAGAATGGACAAAGATTAGGCACGCTGACCAAAGAACAACAGCTATCTCTGCACACTGTATTTTTCATATATGTGAAAAATCATCTAAGGTTGTCCACAGACAGAGTGAGGAATAAGATGAAGACAGCCCGAACGAACAACTCTATCCTTACCTAACGACTGGAAGAAAACAGAGTAACGGCATTCGTAGAGTGAAAACAGGTACTGGCGGACGGCCGGCAGGCTGTGCAGCACCTCGAGGATCTCTGCCCCTTTAATCACCTAGGGGTTTTTCAAAGAACAAATGTATGCTTCAATGATTATGGTTTATTTATTCTGGAAAAGCATGGTGTATTCTCTAAACATGAGTATCAAAGACTCAGTCGTTACCTTTTCCCTGAGATCCGGTCTTTCTAAGGCAATCATGCTGACATAGACGGTGTAAGTCACAAAGGTTTTATAATCCATGAGTTCATAGGATGTAAATGTTGAAACTGTGTCAAGGAAGAGTTCAGCTGCCTGTTTGAAATCACGAATAGCTACACAATAAAGACCTTGATATACTTTTAGGCGGTTCCTCCGGTCCCAATCTCCTCCTTCCTCTATCAAGCTATAAAATTAAAACAAAAGTCATAATCTGGAAATAAACAGTGCTTTTTGCAAGCTTTGTATTATTATGAAAGAGAGAACAACTTGTCACAACTTAAACCAAAAAGTAATATATAAAGAGAATAGTTTCCTAAATAAGTACATTAATTATTTGACCAAGTGTACTAGTTGGAAACAAAAGAAACAGATTTCTTCCATCAATTTCTTATTCATCGCATCGTAACTTAGAGGGAATATACCCCCACCACTAAAACGTACCTTTTGGCCTTTTCTGTATTTCGAGTGATGAGGTCATTATCCATGTAAAATAAACCAATTCTAAGGAGATAGAACACAATATCCAGTCGGTGACCCAGCGCCACGGTTTTGTCATAGGTCCTGCGAAAGGCTGTCAGAGCACCTTCCTGTCAAGAGAACAAGGCGAACAGGTGAGAAAAGGTTAAATGTTTTGAAAGCTACAGCTGTCTAGGATTTTCTAAGCAAAAAGTGGGAGGAGAGGTAGGCGTGGAGACAGAAGAGTATGGCCATGAGATGGTAACTGTTGAAGCTGGGTGGTTACTATTCTCTCCACGTGTATAAAGTGTAAGAAATACATCAAATGTGTCTAAGCATATACTTATATTCTAGGGGGAAAAAACACATTCATAACTTATTCACCATTGTTTGAGTATTCTTCTTTGTTCTATATATTCAATATTTTTCCTCTAACAATTACAATACGCTACTTTTACTTTCCTGTAAATTATCAATCCTAACAACTAAAGAGTATTAAAAAATTTTACCTTAATCACTTAGAATGCAACTGATTATTTAAATATACAATTCCATCTCAAATCATTGTGGAATAAAATGTTTTCATTGCTTTAAAAATATGAATATGTGGGACTTCCCTGGTGGTCCAGTTAGGATTAAGACTCTGCATTCCCACTGCTGCGGGTATGGGTTCAACCCCCAGCTGAGAAACTAAGATCCCACATGCTGTGTGACGTGGCCTGAAAAACCAAAAACCAAAAACAAAAAAGAAAAAAAGAAGAAAGAAAACGACGTGAGCCTGTGACATCTTGTTTTATGAGAAAATAGGGAAGACCAATGAGATCATGTCAAAAGGACAAAGAAACCATCTTAAAGGAACTTACACTAACAAATCTATAACAAACTGACCACCAAAAATAATAATGACTATAATCAATACAGTACAGTGAGAAAAATCCACCAAGTCGATCATTTAGTAAATAAAATAAAATATTAAAAACAAAGTAGGGCTTCCCTGGTGGCGCAGTGGGTAAGGATCCACCTGCCAATGCTGGAGACACGGGTTCGATCCCTGGTCTGGGAGGATCCACGTGTGCCACAGGGCAGCTAGCCCAGTGCGACACGACTGCTGAGGCGGAGAGCCCTGGAGTCCACGCTCCTCCAGAGAAGCCACCACAACAAGAGGTAGCCCCTGCTCGCTGCAACTCGAGAAAGCCGCACACAGCAGCAAAGATGCAGCATGCCAACAGTAAATAAAGATTAGACAAACAACAAACGGAGGAACGAGGAAAACTCCTCATTTTAGAAGAATGCTATTGCATAGACATGGACTATGTTATTAGAAGACCACCAATGGACAAAATGTGGATTCCAGCGTATCCTTGTTGAAATTCCTCAAGGCCTGAATCAAAAGCTTGACATTTCTCATTGATTCATAATACTGCATCCTGTTCAAACTATATTAGCTATATTTTAAACTGTTCTGTACTTTTCAACTTTTACAATAACCAGATCTTAAATCTACAGTCAGCAGGAAAAAAATAAACTTGTTTTAAATTTAAATCAAATAATAAATAACAGTTCAGATCACTTAACATTTCAGCACTTTGCCAAGGTACTAGTCTAACTCCTGTGCCCCTGGGAACTATCATTATTCCTATTTAATAGCTGAGGAAACTCATCCAGTTATGTAAATCATGATTACTGAAGCCAGAAACAGAACTCAGGCAATCTGATCCAAGAGTCCACAGTACTCAATTTTTTAAAGTTAATGCCATGTAATCCATTATCTCAACACTTCAGGGTACACTGCTTACAGTCAAGGACATCCAAAGCCCATCCTCTTAACCACTATTATACAACAACTAGGTTAAAAAATTTAAAAGACCCAATACTTGCAGGTGCCCCTCTTACGCCGATAGCATAAGTTAGGTTGGCTGCTGGGCTGAAGAACAGTCACAGATACTAAGACAAGGACTGTTTTCTGTCCCTGAGATTTCATCTCAGGGTACACGCTGGAGAGACACAAGCATATGTACACAGAGGCACACACAAGCACAGTTTTACAGCAGCAGCTTATCTTAGTAAAAAAACAGCTGAAAACACCACAGGGGGCCAACCACTGAATAGTTAAATAAAGCACAGCATCACCCTGCTACAACGGACTACTAACCAGCAGTCAACCAGAATGAGCAAGAGCTAAGCACTAACATGGACGGTCACCCAGACAGAATTTTGAAAGAAAAAGTAAACAGCACAGCATGAGTACACTTCGATACACTTTAAAACAACCCTTTTAAACCAATACTGCCCAATTTCTACAAGTGCCTACACGTGACTACAAACGTACAATAAGAGAATTAAAAAGATAATCTCTCAGGAGGCAGAAAAAAAGAAAGAGCAAATAAAACTTCAGCATTAACCCTAAGATTTTAGTTTCTTACAGACAGACAATTACTTGCGTAAAGCACTGGTTCTGGGAAGCACCAGAACCAGTGCTTCCCAACCAAGACAAGCTACAAAAATAAACGACGGAAACATCCAAGTTTGGCAACATCAGCAGACACGCATGTCCGCACACGCACTTCTCTGAATCACAAGGAGAGACGGGGAAGAATACACACCTGGCTGCTGTCTGGGGGGCCGAGGAGAGAACAGTGTAGCAAGAAAACCATTAACTTTTTCTTCGTTCATTTCTGCACTATTCACTAGTTCAGGTAAGCAGATTACCTGTGCAGTTTTGGGAAGAGGGTACTTAATGTTTAAAATGGGACCCTGAACAGTGCCCACTTCAGGCTACACAGACAGGAGAGACCACCTCACCCACCTTGTCGCCTATCCGGCAGAGGTACTCCGCCTTTGCCATCATCGCGTCTCGGATTTCGCTCTCCCCCAGATTCTTCTCTGCATCCTCCAGCTCCTCATCCAAACGTTTCAACTCGTCTTCGTTCGCCTTCTTCATTTTGTTGAGCAGGTCCACGTCCATCTGCCACTCCAGGGACTTGCACAAGGCTTCGTAATAAGGAGCCATGTCTGAGAGAGAGCAAGAGGGGTGTGACTTAGGCGTGGGCCCCCCTCTCCTGCCCTACAGTGCTTACCCCCATCTTCTTCCTCCCACACAAGCTGTGAGGTCGTCCGCCGGACCCCTGCCCATTAGCAGGAAAGGGCTGGGCACCACGAGGTGCTTGCTACTGGGAGGCCAACATCAGGACCAGGCCTGTCACCGCCGCCCTCTCCTAGGGCCGGGGATAGGGCAACCCTTGGTCTGCCTCTCGGTGGCTGCTGTACTGAGAGAAAGGGCGAGCTTGTTTACAGCCACAAACACCTCAGACCCGTGCACTTAAGGCTATAGCGTCCGCTGCCATCACTACTGGGAAGGGCAAAAGGAACCGATGCCAAGTTTACCCTCCACCGGCAATGCTAACGTCCCCGAGACCAGTCGCTAATGACAATAAGCCCTGTCTCTGGCTCGGTGCTCAACAACTCGGGATACCCCCAACCTGGTCCCAAGGCGGGAGGCGCACAGAGCCGCACACCACTCTGAAAGCCTGGAGGTGCTGAGAAAATGAAAGCCCCGAGGTGCGGATAAGCCAGGTCTGATCTCGGGGTCCCCGTCGGGGTAAACCCCTCAGGCTGGGGAGCGCGGGGCCGCCCGGGCCTAGGCCGCTGACTCGGCGCTCCCGCGGGCCTCACTGTTATCGCGGACGGCTGCCATCAGCTCGTCGCGGACCGCCGCGTCCCCGCGGTGCTCGGGCAGGCTGAGCAGGAAGCGCAGCTGCGCGATGCGCAGGTCCGGGTTCTTGGGCAGACCCTCCTCTTCCAGGTTCTCCAGCGGCATCGCGGCGGCGACAGCAGCGGTTCCGAACAGACGGCAACTCACAGCCGACAACTCAGCCGAGACCTGCGACGGCGGCGGCGGCGGCGGAAGTAGGAGGAGACCCCGACTGCACCGGGACGCCTCCAGCCCGGCTTCCGGTCCCAGCTCCGCCTCCGCCCGCAGCGCCCCCTGCTGGACACTCCCGTATATGCCCACCCCGGCCCCGCGGTTTTCCCCGCCTCTCAGTTAGGAGAGTCCCAGGGAGGGTGGTCCCCACCTCCAAAGTTGGATTTCCTGAACCTCTTTCTCCCTCCATTTTTTAGCTATTTCACTTTCCAATCCGTTTGTGATTAATAGAGGCTGGCAATCTTGAGGATTTTGAAAATATAATAATAACAACAACAGTAACCACCACAACAAAAAACGACTGCAGTTGTCTAGGCCCTACTCTTCCCCTTTTACCTTTCTTCTTATACCCATTTCTTAAAAGATATGGAAGCATAGTTGCTGTACAATATTATATAAGCTTTAAAGGTTATACTCCATTTACAGTGGGCTTCCCGGGTGGCTCAACGATAAAGAATCCACCTGCAATGCAGGAGATGTGGGTTTGATCCCTGGGTTGGAAAGATCCCCTGAAGGAGGAAATGGCAACCCACTCCAGTATTCTTGCCTGGGAAATCCCACTGACAGAGGAGCCTGGCGGCTGCAGTCCATTGGATGGCAAGAGAGTCAAACGTGACTTAGCAATTAAACAACAACTCCATTTATAGTTATTATTTTTAAAAAATAGGCTGTATTCCCCATGTTGTACAACAGATCCTTGTAGCTTATTTTATATCTAGTGGTCTGTCCCTCTCACTCCCCTCTCCTGAAACGCCCTTCAATTCTCTTCCCCACTGGTAACCACTAGTTTGTTCTCTTTATATCTGTGAAGACTTTCACTTTTATGAGGAACTCATTTTAATTCTCTTAACACTAGGAAGTAGTACTGTTACCCCATCTTGTAGATAAGAAAAACAAAGCACAAATAAGTTAGGGAACATGATCAACCAAGAGTCTAAAATCCATGTTCCTTCCATGCTTCTCAGAAAGTAGCTCCCAGATTCCAGTCTTAACACCATAGCACCATATGTTTATTCATAATTTAAATTGTTGCATGACTGTATTTTCAGCCTCTTTTTGTTCATATTGCTACAGTCTTCAGTACTGGTAAAGGTTACGTGAAATTCCACCCAGTGGATTTCCGTAATTTACTTTTACTCTTCCTTCCATTAGAAATGCCTTTAGGTTGTCTAAGGTTGTTATCTTCCTATTATAAAAACCAAGGTGAACACCTTGGAATGCACAGGGTATTTTGTATTTTACATTTTTTTCCCCTTAGCATAAATTCCCATTCAGGTTTGATCGGCACAAAGAAGACATGCTTTGTGATTTTCAGATATTGAATATTAAATGCTTTTCAGAGAGAGTTAAACCGTTTACACAGCCACTGAACCATTTGGAACCGTCACATTCTCACCAGCAGAAGGCATTACCATATGTTTTTAATATCGTGTCTGTTTTTGGTAAAAAAATAAATATTTTGAAGACAACTCAAATGACAAGGAAAATGCTGAGAGCACAGAAAAAATCGCCAACACTCCTCCATGCTAACCTTCTGGAGCTCCCCAGGTGGTGCAGTGGTAAAGAATCCGCCTGCCAGCAAAGGAGACGCAAAAGACAGGGGTTCGATCCCTGAGTTGAGAAAATCCCCTGGAGTAGGAGATAGCAACCCACTCCAGTATTCTTGCCTGGGAAATCTCAAGAACAGAGGAGCCTGGCAGGCTACAGTCCATCAGACTGCAGAGAGTCAGACAGGACTGAGTGACTAAGCACCCTAAGCACCAAGAACCTTGTAAACCTCTTTCATTCATTCATTCCACAAACATTGCACAGTTGCAAAGTACCAGGACGGACATAGCCTCTGGGAACACAGCAGTGAAGAAAATGTGGGCCCTGTCTGCATGGAGCTTACATTCTAAAGACACTTAGTTCCACTGAAACCCATCTAGGTTACATATTAATAGGCTCATTTTGAACGTGTACCTTATGAACTGCTTTGTTCACTCACCATGTAGGGTAGATGTCTTTTCATGCCAGTAAATATGGATTAACATCATCACCTCTAATGACTACACAGGAGTCCATTACTTGTATGTGCCAGCTTTTCCTCTTTCAATCCGTAACTCCTATCATCTGAATATTTTTCATTTTCTCACTCTCATTTTCAGATACCATCAAGTTGATCATCTATGTGCATATGTTTCCACATTTGGTTTGTTATTCCTTACCTCAAATCCCTAGAAGTAAAACTGTTAATTAACAGGGTCTGTACATTTTATATTTTGACATAGTAGATAAGGATTATATAAATTATTTTTCTAAAAATTAGATACCATCTCACATTCCCACCAACATTAAACAGAGAGCCTGTTTCCCTCTCTGCCAAGACCTTTTCTTCACCCATTTTAATCTTCAGCAACAAAACATGTTTTGCTTTCCATTACGTTTCTCTTATTATGAGGTTGAATTTCTTTTCACATTTGTGCTGACCTGTATTTTCCCATTTGCTAAACTCCTACCTTGCTTCATCAATTCCTCTACATAATCTTCCTGATTGATCTCTGAGCACTGTTCATATCTTCAGGATATAACTGCTTGTCAAGAAATGCAAAATTTCCTATAGTCATTTTCTACATTTTTAATGAATTTTTAAAACATAGATGTTTATAATGTTTATATAGTTAAATTTATGATTCTTTTCCTTTATGCTCCCTGATAGCATTATCAAGTCCTATTAAGACCTTTCCAACACCATGGTTTAAAAAATATTCACCCGTGTTTTCCTCTGGCATATTGATGCTTTTCTCTTTTGTTCTTTGTCGCTTTCTGCACTTAAATCTTTGATCCATCTAGAATGTTCATATAAAGAGAAATGTATATCATATTTAAAATATTTTTACAACTTACTTGGTCAAAAAAAAAAAATTCTAGCCCAGGATCTATTACTTGAACCAAAGATTTGACAGCAAAGAATATCTCCAACTATCTCTATCTGAATGAAATAAGCCTGTCCCCAAATGCCTCTCAGGAGTACCCCTCTGTCACGGGACCCAAAGCTGATCCGATGAAGTGAAGCTGAAGGAAACTGACACATTGGCTGGTTGGAAGTTCATGACTCATTTGGTTTGTCTCAACTCGAGCTGGTTAGGCAAATTGTTTTCTCCTGGAGAATCCGAAGTAGGAAACTCCCTGAGGGTGTTCAGACAGTAGCAGTCAGGACAGCCACCACCTGAACAAGAGTCTGAGAAAGAGAATAGTAGAAGCTAAGAGATATTCTAGAGCTGAAGCACAGGGCATCTCTAGGTGGGAAGAATCCACTGAGCAGTCAGCAACACGGATTTTTTTTTAAAGATACCTCTCTCTGGAAACTTAGAACACTGAGTACAAAGAGAGAATTCCAAAGGTTTTCAAAGAAAAGAAAAGGGAATTCCCTGGGGGTTCAGGGGTTAAGACTTGGCACTTTGACTACCGTGGCCCGGAGTGCAATCCTCGGTCAGGGAACTACGATCCCACAAGCTGCAGTGCAGCCAAGAATAGGATAGAATAGAATGGCCATCACTTGAAAAAAAAAATAGTGAAATAAAAGGTCACTTAGAAAGGAGTAAGAATCAGAATGACTTGTATTTTCTGAAATGTGACATTGTGGACCAGAAGACCATGGGACAAGGCCTTCAAAGATCAAGACAAAGAGATTTCCACTCTAGAATCCCATTCTCAGCCTTTATTACAGAATGAATATGAGCATTGGAAGACCCACAAAACTCTCAAATGTACATCCCATGCACCCGTTCTCAGGAAGAAAGTCACAGAGGAGAAACTCTACCCAGAAAACCGGGAATCCAACCAAGAGGAGAGGAACCCCTGGGATGGAACAGAGAGTGCTCAGGATGACAGCCTCACCTAGCAAACTACAGGAAGACTGGAGCAGGAAGTGGATTCTCCCTGGTATCTCTTTTTCTCTCTCCTCTCCTCTCCTCTCAGTTCACTAGGAAATCTGACTGTAACACTTCAGAATCTATCCAGAGTCTGACCACTTTCCATTTCTCCTGTGAACACCCTGGTCCATCCCATCACCCGGATCACTGTGGTCTCCTAGCTGTTCTCTCAGCATCTTTCCTTGTGCTCTTTTTGACAGAACAGCTAGCATGGTGTGATCCTTTTCAAGTTCAAGTTCCCTGAATCGGAGTCATTTGTTGTGACGTTGATGGACCCAGAGTCTGTCACACAGAGTGAAGTAAGTCAGAAAGAGAAAAACAAGCATTGTATATTCACACATATACATGGAATCCAGAAAAATGGTACAGAGGAACCTATTTGCAGGGCGGGAACAGAGACTCAGATATAGAGAACCCATATGTGGATGTGGTGCGGGGAAGTGCAGGGTGGGATGCATTGGGAGAGGAATACACTGCTCTGTGTAAAAAAGTGGCCACGTGCGATAAAGCACAAGAAGCTCCGCTCAGGGGCTCTGTGATGCCCTAGAGGCGTGGGAGGGTCGGGGTGGGGAGGTCCAAGAGGGTGGATCTGTGTGTGCGGATGGCTGATTCATTTCACAATGCAGCAGAAACTATCACAATATTGTAAAGCAACTACACTCCAATAAAAATAAACAAATAAATAAAGTTCAAGGTCCCCACTGCCCCACAAGGCCCTGCGAGATGCTGCTTCCCAGTATCTCTGTGCTGTCACCTTCGCCAGTTCTCCCCTCGCTCACTCTGCTGCAGCTGTCGGCTCCTAGCTGTTGCCCTCACACACCAGGCATATTGTCTATCACAGCCGTTGCCTAACCCTTCCCTCTGCCTGGAACATGCTTCGCTAGGACCCACTCACGCCTTCAAAGATGCTCAGATGTCACCTCTCTCAACCCCTGTGTTTATAATTTCATTATGCTCCTCTTCCTGCACTCACAATCCATCTCACCAAGCTTGATTTCTTCCCCCCATACAATGTACCATTGTTTAAAATAATATTTTTTTATTATTTGTTGTCATTGAGTCGATAAGTTACATTCAACTATTTTCTGACCCCATGTATTGCAGTCTGCCAGGCTCCTCTGTCCATGGGATTTCCCAGGCAAGAATACTGCAGTGGGTGGCCATTTCCTTCTCCAGGGGATCTTCCCAACCCAAGGATTGAACCTGAATCTCCTGTATTGGCAGGTGGATTCTTTACCACTGACCCACCAGGGAAGTCCATTTTTTATTATACTTATTGCTTATTTCTGTCTCCTCTAACTCCAATGTAAACTCCAGGAAAATAAGAAATCTATCTTTTGTGCACATCCAGTACCTAGAAGATGGCCTGGTACCTAGCAGGCATCCACAAAAATGTTATGAATGAGTGAATTAGTGAATAAATAGAGCAGAGGTCTCTAGAAGGGAATCTCCAAAAAGAACAAACAGATCAAATACATGATGAGGTTGAAAATATGGAGAATAGATTTATACTCTTGCCCAAGAGTCCAGGTCTGAGATAGGAATTTAGAAAACTATGCCTTAAACCCACAGGACAGTTATTAATCCCAACTGCACCAAAGTTGTACAGGAAAAAAAAAGTTTCTGAAATAATCCATGGCTCAATTGTAAATACTCTTTATGCCATCATAACACTATAAACCCACTCCAACGTTCATGCCTGGAAAATTCCAAAGACAGAAGGGCCTGCTGTACTGCCCTAATTGCAGAAAGCAAAGAGGAACTAAAGAGCCTCTCGATGAGGGAAAACGGGAGAGTGAAAGAGCTGGCTTAAAACAAAATGTTACAAAAAAAAAAATGTAAGATCATGGCTCCCTAACCATGGGGTACCCCATGGAGTAGTGGGGTTACCACTACTTCATGGCAAATAGAAGGGGGAAAGGTGGAAGTAGCGACAGATTTCTTCTTCTCGGGCTCTAAAATCACTGAGGATGGTGACTGCAGCCATGAAATCAGAAGACAACTGCTTCTCGGCAGGAAAGCTATGACAAACCTAGACAGCGTGCTGAAAAGCAGAGACGTTACTCTGCCGACAAAGGTCCGTATAGGCCGGGCTATGGTCTTTCCAGTGGTCACGTATGGTTGTGAGAGCTGGACCATAAAGAAGGCAGAGCACCAAACAATGGATACCTTAGCACTGTGGCACCGAAGAAGACTCCTGAGAGACCCTGGACAGAAAGGAGATTCAACCAGTCAATCATAAGGGAAATCAACCCTGAATACTCCCTGGAAGGACTGATGCTGAGGCTGAAATTCTAGTCTTTTGGTCACCTGATGCGAACAGCTGACTCATTGGAAAAGTCCCTGATGCTGGGAAAGACTGAGGGCAGGAGGAGAAGAGGGCGTCAGAGGATGAGATGGCTGGTTGGCATCACCGAAGCAATAGACACGAACTTGGCAGAGATTTTCCATTTGAGGAATTACTTTAACCCCACAGACAAGAGGGTGAGCTCTGATGGTCATGAACACTCTGGAATGAAAATAGTAGACTGGTTACAAGGAACACAAGAGAAATGCTGACTTTTATACTTGGGATGCTTTTAGCTGTCATTTATTTATCTCACCTCACTTTTCACATTTTTTACGTGAAGATAAATTTCTCAGGAAATTATGTGAAAATCTTCACTTCTGTCACCTGATTTATGATTTCAGGTGAAGCCTAGCTCTAAACAAATCCAATATAAGTATTAGCCAGTGTTTTGAAACTTGGAGGTAAGATATGAAGTATTTCAATTCAAAGAAGGGGCGGTGGGGCGGGGGGAGACAAATTCAAATCAGCAAGGAACCAAAGAATGCCCTCAACCTCCCAAAAATGATCATCAGAGACTGAGATTTGTGATAAGAATTGAATATATGATCAAAATCTCATTATAGATTTAAGAGAAAACCTGTATGCTGCTGCTACTGCTGCTAAGTCACTTCAGTCATGTCCGACTCTGTGCAACCCCATAGATGGCAGCCCACCAGGCTCCCCCATCCCTGGGATTCTCCAGGCAAGAACACTGGAATGGGTTGCCACTTCCTTCTCCAATGCATGAAAGTGAAAAGTGAAAGTGAAGTCGCTCAGTCGTGTCCGACTCTAGCGACCCCATGGACTACAGCCCACCAGGCTCCTCCATCTACGGGATTTTCCAGGCAAAACCTGTATTCATAGTCATTAATGTAGAGAAGGCAGCTGCAATTATATGTGTGCATGCCTGCTGTGGTGCTTCAGTCATGTCCAACTTTTCGTGACTCTGGATTGCAGCCCACCTGGCTCCTCTGTCCATGGGATACTCCAGGCAAGAACACTGGAGTGGGCTGCCATGCCCTCCTCCAGGAAATCTTCCCAACCCAGGGATCGAACCCAGGTCCTTTATGTCTCCTGCACTGGTAGGCAGGTTCTTTACCACTAGCGCCACCTGGAAAGCCCTTTCAGTTATACGTGCCTGGCATTTTCCGCCTTCCAATTCTACTATGGATTCATAACTCAACTTGGACTACAATTGTCCAGAGACCTAAATCATCGGGGATCCTGCGACTTGTCACCAGCCAGATGCCAATGCTCCTGGATGCCCTGGCCCAGGTCCTGTTGCCTGGCTCTCAGAGGAGACATATTTCCAGTAAGCTCTGTATTTTCCTTTACTTTTTAACACTGTCCCCACTGATTGCAGAGAAATCAATGGAACCCTGAACTGTTGCTAAGATTGATTTGATCAAAGTAGCTCTTTGCTCCGTATTGACAGCTCATTATTGAACAGGAAATTGCCCATTCCATCAACCTCTCTGTAGCCATTAACTCAATTTGACTGGATTAACTAGTTCTACACAGAAGCTTCTAGAGAAGCGTCAAGTCTGGGGTCTTTGTTGTCTCATGGAGGGAAAACTAAACACGTCTCCTCTTTTAGGCTTCTGCCCTGTAGAAATTAAAATGTTGACTTGACACTGGCCTATGGAGGGGTCTGGGCATGTGTGTCGTCCTCTTTTAAGTTCTACTTCTAGGGTTTATTTTAAAATCACACGTTCTTCATTTATGACGACGGTCACAATGAGCTCTTTTCCGAGAGCCTGGTTTCAGTTAGACATCCGACCGAGCGGGCCCTCCTCCTCCTCCGCATTTGTGCTTTCCCTTTATGTGAGAGCATTTGGTTCTGAGAAGGGTGTCCTGTTTCAGGGGACTGGAGTCTTTCTTTCTGAGCAGAACGCGGTCAGCTCCCTGTACACCGGGCCCCGAGGGCTGTTGATGGGATGACTACGGCCATGCCCGCCGCATTAAAGAAGGGTCCTCTTAGTGTATAATTAGCTTTATCTGCTTGGCTGTGGCGATGCTCACTTTTAATTACATGCACTCTGAGCTTTTTCACTGAATTTTCAAAGACATGATGTGAGATGAGGCTTGATTACGGGTTCCCTGGGTAAGACTGAGATGGGTTTATACAGGCGCAGTTCCCTCGGCTGCTGCTAGGGTCCCTGCTGGTGGGCAGCTCAGAGGATGCTGAGTTTACTAAGGGCATCAGCTCAGAACACACTACATACCAGTGTTACTGCAGCATAAAGGTCAAACCATGTAGCATGCGCGTTTTTCCCTCGCTAAATGGCACCTCTGCACAAGAGCATTTTGGAGGAAGAAGAGAGCTTACAAAATGCTCTTATTCCTGGAGCTGGTTTTGAGGTTTTGAGTAACCGATGTAACCAATATCCGTTTAATTTTTGATGACTAGAAGCCACTTGCACACAGCAGGAAGTGTCAAATGCATCACACCGCATGACACTTTCACACAGCCTCCCCATTAGTATATTGATTTCTTGAACAAAAATTTATAAGCTCCTACTATGTGCTGAGCAGTGATTTGGGTGCCATGCGAGCAGGGCAGACCAGTACATGCTGTTTATGGAGCTTCTGTTCTGGTGGGGACGGAACGGGAGGGGCAAATCAACAACAAACCACTAAGTAAATTATTCAGACAGTGGTCAGAATAGTGAGATAAACACATTCATGGGATAGATGGCCAAGTGAAAGTGTTAGCCACCCAGTCATGCCTGGCTGCTTGCAACCCCATGGACCGTAGCCCGCCAGGTTCCTCTGTCCACAGAATTCTCCAGGCAAGAAAACCAGAGTCAGTTGCCATTCCCTTCTCCAGGGGATCTTTCTGACCCAGGGATCGAACTTGGGTTTCCCACACTGCAGGCAGGTTCTTCACCATCTGAGCCAACAGGGGAGAGATGGTAAAGAAAGGCTTTTTTTGAACTGACGTTTAGGGTAAGATCAACATGAGGGGCTTGGTTTAGGACCATCCTTTAAGGAAGTTACCTTGTACCAACTTTCTTACTTTCATTAGTAATCACCTTCCTTTATATACAACATAAGGAGTGACGGACCATGTGATAACTTTTTAATTTCCTCTTCCCAGCTTAAAAATAAGAATGTTGATAGGAAAAAGCAGAGATTTACAACTGGCCTGTGTAGTTGTTGAGAACATAATAGGTAAAGTCTTCAGAGCAGCCACACTCCCATTTCTGGTGAATTGCTCAATTATATCAATATCAATCCTGTTTCCTGTCATATTTCTCTTTCCACCCATAGCCCCTCTGGAGAGACTGCCCTAGGGGGACACATGACATCCCGTGTGAACTGTAGATGGCTAGGAGATGCCCTGGTGTGACCAGTTCTGTCCCGAAGGGAAGATACAGGGCACCCAGAAACCACAGCATGAAATAGGCATGCAGGCAGAGTGGCCACAATCAGTCAGAAAGTTAAGTGCGAGCTGAAACCATGGCCAGAAGGAGCAGGACGAAGGGTTGTATGTCCTACAGAGCCAAGGACTCAGATGGCGGTGTAAGAAGAGCAGAGAGACAGGCAAGAGTGGTGTCACAAGCGAGGGCAGGCGCACGGGAGTGAACAGTCATCAACCAGGCTGTGAAAGGGCCAAGGTCAGCCCTAGGTCCAGTGCTGAGTCGCTTCAGTCGTGTCCAGCTCTCTGTGATCTTTTGGCCTGTAGCCCGCCAGGCTCCTCTGACCATAGAATTCTCCAGGCAAGAATACTGGAGTGGGTAGCCACGCCCTCCTCCACGGGATCTTCCTGACCCAGGAATCCTGCATTGCAGGCAGATTCTTTTCCATCTGAGCCACCAGGGAGGACTGCCGCTTAGGTCCAGAACCAGTAGCAACCCTGTCTCTACAAGCTGAGTTGTGCTACCATTTCTAATCATCTCAAGAGGTCCATCCAGTATATGCCTCCACCTTGCCAACCAGACTATTTTCCCAAGTCCTCATGAGATAGAGCCACATGGTTAAAATGCCCGTTTGTCCATTCTTACTGACCTACCTACCTACCTTCCTCCTTCCCTCCCCCGCCCCCAGGTATCCTTACAATAAATCCTAGTCACTAACAGTCTCAGAGGGAGCCTCTGCCCAGGGGGGAGGACAGTCTGGTGAAACTGAACAAAACCACACTCACCCTCTGACCCAGGAATGCCACTTATGAAAAGCTACCCTGAAGATACACCTCCACTCATACACAAACACACAAGCTTATTCATGGCAGCACAATTGTACAATACTGCAAACGGTTTAAATGCCCTAATACAGGAAAGTGGTCAAAATAACAACAGCACGTTATACATGTTGAAGCAGCAGGCTGCGCTAAACAAGAATAAAAAAATCCTTATGAGTCGATGTGGAGTGATCTCCAGAAATCAAATGTTATCATTTAACAACAAAAACGGTCAACGGGACTAAGAGGAAAGCTGTTAGAAAGAGGTATGAATTTACAGGTAACCACTAGGACGTCAAACATGAAAAGAGAAGAAAAGGGTGAGTCACCAGCAGAGGGCAGCAGTGCCCGCCGGGTCTCGCAAAGTCCAGGAAGCGCAGGAGCTCGGTTCCCGGGGGCCCCAAGCCCACCTGGCGATTAGGAATTCTTGGCTGGGTGGGGAAGGTGGCATGCAGCTGGGCAAAGGAGATGTGGAGGTACTTGAAGTTAAACACAGCAAATCTGGGAGTCTTCTGAATTTTCCAGGAACGAAAATCATAGGAAAACCCACTATTTAGAAGCTGAATGTGCTGTGCTGTGCTGTGCTGTGCTGTGCTGTGCTTAGTTAGACTCCTTGCTACCTGGTGGGCTATAGCCCGCCAGGCTGCTCTGTCCATGGAATTCTCCAGGCAGGAATACTGGAGCCGGTTGCCATTTCCTTCTCCGGAGGATCTTCCACACGCCGGGACAGAACCCGCATCCCTTATGTCTCCTGCCCTGGCAGGTCGGTTCTTTACCACAAGCCCCTGAAAGCTAAATATGACCTTCAAAACACAGTCCCTGATTTCAGTTACAAGTGAAGCAAAAGATCTATTTAAATTCCATTCCCAATTACAGATGTGGATGACTGGAAAGCATAAAGGTAATTTATTATTTCCTTCATTTAGTCAACCACATGACGGTTCAACCCTTACTATGCGCTCAACTCAATATCACATGTCAGGAGGAGAAAAGAAAAGGGAGACCCAGCCACGGAGACAATCTAAATATCTTATTACAAAAAGTCCAAGTCAACAAATCTTCAAAAGTGAGTTACAATGATGCTGATTATGTGCTGAAAAAATAACTTTTAACCAAAAAATGAATAATTAGCATTGACATGGAAGTCAGTATTCTTGGTTAACTCAAACCACAGAAAACAGATATTTGAGCCACATGGCTGCTTCTGAAACTCTGTAATTTCTTCATTTCTGATTTTCTTGGTAAACTATATTGTTCAAGCTTACAGGGAAACATTTTTCTTGGTTTATATCTTAAATTAGCCTAATAACAATAATAGTAATGGCAGCAAATTCTTACAAAGCATTTACATGAGCTCGGTACTTCTAAAAGCACCCAAGAAATGCTAAGTCATTTCATCTATACAACAACCCAATGAAATAGATACTCTTATGACTCCCTATGTCAGAGGCTCATAGAGGTTAAGTAGCTTGACCAAGGCCACACAGCCAGGATGTGACAGAGTGGGATTTGAACTCGAGACTCCAGGCCCCTAGCTATGATCTCACCTTACTATTGTCCAGCCCTGACCACAGCATACTCCTCCAGGAGGACTGATCTTCTGTACAGAATTAATTCCCTCTCATGCCCTGGGCTGTCACCTTCCATCACTCTAGAGTGACTGATCACCCATCCTTACCTCTTCCCCTTCCCATGAAGGGCCGCATTATATGAACCGTGAAGTTTAAGAGAAGATAGAATTCTTTGTTCTTTAGTTTGGCTTTATCCTAAAAGAACATCACACCTCATACTGACCTTTTTCTTATATTCTGCGTTGATAATTTACATAACTGTTTTTGTGACTTTTTCACAGAAGCTGAATTTAAGTATAGCTTACAAAGCAATCACACAAGTTACTTAGACTCAAAACATCTGTTCCCCTCCATCCCCCCTTTCTCCCCAAGGTAATTTTGCCAGGTCATGTAGCAGCTTCCTCCCAAATATTCCCCAAAACGTCTCCTAAATCTTCTTTTCCATTTCAGTAGCAGCTCCTAATGCTCCTTACCCCAGCTTTATAACAGCCTCTCAACTGGTCTCCAGACCCCGATTCATCCTACAAACTTCTGCCAGATGAAGCTCCGGAAGCTACATATAGATCAGATCGTATTTCTTGCTCCGAAACATTGTATGGCTTCACTTGTCTACAAAATTAAGTCCTTTCACCTAAGACTAGTTTCTACTGCTTTCTGGTTCATAAAGGTACTTCGCCCCATAGGTAGATTCAGGAAGACAGAAAGTAGAATAGAGGTCACCAGAGACAGGGGGAGTGGGGAGTCAGTGTTTAATGGTTACAAACTTTCTCTTTGGGGAGAATGAAAACAATTTGGAAATAGAAGTAAAGGTTATCCCACACTGTGAATGTAATTCATACCACTGAACAATACAGGTAGAAATGATTACAATGTCAAATTGTATGCTATACATATTTTAGCACAATAAAACATTAAAAACATCCATTCTAGCACAACTAGACCAATGTGCTTCCTTCCAATTAATCTTTAGCTTTACACAAGGCAGAAAAAAATGGATTCTCCGCATTGTCAACAATTTCTCGAACCTTGCAAAGCTTCCTGTGTCCTCCTCCTGATCAGGGAAGTATTAGAATAAACATTTCAGACCATCTGTAGTGGCTTTTATGGCTTTTTTTGTCACAAGTTTATAGGAACAGTCTTTTTTTTTTTTTTTTCTTCTCAGTGAGCACAGGCCTTCTAGTACAAGCCCACAGAAAAAGCAACACAGGTTTATGTCACGGATGCTGCTTTCTAATCAGATAGATGGTCTCTCAAAAAATATTTTCTCCAAGGAGGTCATGAGTGCTCGAGACCATCACTCCATGTACTGTTGTCTTATCTTTTCCCTTTTCAGAGGCATGGACAGGGAAGCCTGGCGAGTTACAGTCCATGGGGTTCAAAAGAGTCAGACACAACTGAGCAACTTAACACGCAGCATGCACACAATCTGTTTAAAGGGCTACAGTTGCTGAGCTGCAGCTTTCTTGTCACCGCAGGCATGTCTAAACTTGAAGAGTTCACACGTCTAGAGGCCGGCTCTTAAGCAAGCTTGACTCCAAGAATTCTGTACTCAAAACAGGAAGGTCCTACTGTGGAGCAAGGGAACTATATTCAAAACCTTGTAATAACCTAATATCAAAAAGAATCTGCAAAAAGAATAGATACATATGTGATTGAATTACTTTGCGGTACACCTAAAACTAACACAACAGTGAAAATCAACTATACTTTCATGTTTAAAAATCAATAAAAAATAAACAAAACTCTACCCTCAGAGAGGATGAGAAGGATTCTTGGAACGAGGCACCAAGAAATCAGTGCTCTGTCTCCACGCTCACCTCCTCTCACCTGCAGCTCATGGGGTCCTCCTGCAGAAGCCCAAGGATGGGTGAGGCCATCAGTTGTGTGCGGTGGATTAAATTACTAGAAGCACTTTCCCCCATGGGCTGGGCAAGCACCTGGAGCCCAGACTTAGGAAGACTAAGGATGACGACAAGATACTGGCAGATGCTGGAAAGAGTCTGACAGTCATCTGTGACTCCTGCGATGAAGGGTGACAGGGAGGCAACTCCTGGCACTGGGCAAGGTGACAGCCCTGACTGATACTGTCCCCCCACACCCTCAAGCTGCAGCCCTCCCCCAGCAACATGCACACAGAGACACTCGGAAGAATGGTCTGAAACTGCACCTGCCGCTCTGCCACAGCGCAGTAGCATCCAGGAGAGAAGAACCACAAACAAAAAGTCCAGGCAAGATCTACTAAGCGTCAGAAAGATATTTGAAAGGAACCAAATTGCCAGGAACTATCAGACCCAAATACCCCTCCCAAGGAGACAATTAAAATTCAAAACCAATCACAGATGACTGGAGAGAGCTCTCATGATGGGAGAAGGTAAACAGGAGAGGGTCAAATCACTCAACAGGGTATAAGGGGCTGTTTTGTAAACACAGAGCTGATAGTTGTTAAAGCAGTACGACAGAGAGAGCACTTAAGCACCAAATCATAAAAGCTAAAAACACAAAGCAAAAATGATGACAAATTCATGAACTGTTTGACAAGATCACCATTACAATCAGAGGCTTCTTAATGTTTCCTTTAGATAGCACACCCAGCAAGGAAAAGAAAAAAATAAAAGCAAAAACATAGAGGAATTAAATATACAATCAATAAGTTTGATATAACTGGTGCTTAGAGTCTTACATCCACTGAATAAAGAATGTACCTTATTTTCAAAGGTATGAGAATACCTATTAAAACTTATAAATAAATGGTATATAACCACAATTAAAATCTTAAACATTCAAAAGCATACGGATTTCACAGCTGTTCTATTCTCACTAAATAAAACTGGTTATAACTAACTCATAGACACAGAAAACAAACTTCTGATTAAAGGAGAAAGGTGTGGCAGAGAGAGGGATCGATTATGAGGTTGGGATTAACATTCCACGGTAATATAGATGTAATGATAAGCAGCAAGGACCTACTGTATACCACAGGGAACTCTACTCAGCAGTCTGTAATCATGTATATGGGAAGAGTCTGAAGAAAAACAGACATATGGAAATGTATAACTGAAACAGGTGGCTGTATACCCAAACAAACACAACTCTGTAAATCAACTATATTCCAGTATACAATAAAAATTAATTTTAAAAAGAAAGGAAAAGAAAAGAAATGGCAATGGAATTGCCCCCTCATGCCTGGGTGACCTGTGGTGTTGTTATATCCCTGGGGCCTGAGCATTCTTGGTGCTCACGGCTGGACTGGGATGGAGCTGAGGGAGCTGGGGAGGATGTGCCAGCAAAGGAGCCCCCATGAACTTAGAACTCCTGGCCCCTGGTGCACGGGACCCCAGATCCAGGTGGGCCCCCCTTAGAGCTCAACCAAGCCTAGTGCACCCCCACAACGGTGGACCCTCTGGGCTGAAAGAGCTCTGACAAGGCACCTGGTCTCTAAACTTCCCGGTGGGGGTTCCCACCAGCAGCCAGCTTCCTGGGAGTCGCCCCACCTGAGCACCACAGCACTCAGGAGTGCAGTTTGGGGAGGGCTTGGGATTTCTCTGGGGGTGCAGGATAAGGGGGGAAGAAGTCATGAGACTCGAGCCATGGCTCAGTCCATTCTAATCTACAACCCAGGAACAGGACTTTCGCCAGAGCACCCACTGCCCCAGGAACCTGAGTGAAACATGAAGAAGTGCTGCCGCCTTGTGGACATTTATTATAACAACAGCTTGAAAACCGGCGCGTAGGAGCCCTTGAAATTCACAAGGCCTGCCAAACTGTAAAGGATGCTTGCCCTCAAGCAGTGACCTGGGGTGGGTAAGCAGAAAAAAAAAAGGAAAACAATTCAAAACAGGGTGGACCTTCAAGAAATCAACCTCAAGACGTCACCACAAGTAACAAACACTGTTTTCTTCTTTTTTCTTGAAAGCACGTGAAAAGATGCTCCACATCGCTAATTATTAGAGAACTGCAAATCAAAACTACAACGAAGAATCACCTTGCACCAATCTGAATGGCCATCCTCAAAAAGACTACAAACAATAACGGGGGAGAGGGTGTGGGCACAAGGGAACCCTCCTATGCTGTTACTGAAAATGTAAGTTGGAGAAGGCAATGGCACCCCACTCCAGTACTCTTGCCTGGAAAATCCCATGGACAGAGGAACCTGTTAGGCTGCAATCCATGGGGTCGCTAAGAGTCGGACACGACTGAGCGACTTCACTTTCACTTTTCACTTTCATGCATTGGAGAAGGAAATGGCAACCCACTCCAGTGTTCTTGCCTGGAGAATCCCAGGGACGGGGGAGCCTGGTGGGCTGCCGTCTGTGGGGTCGCACAGAGTCGGACACGATTGAAGTGACTTAGTAGTAGTAGCAGTCACAATGCAGAACAGCATGGAGGTTTTTAAAAAACCAGAAGCTAACACAGGATCGGCATTCTCACTCCAGAGCTTCCACCCGGAAAGAAATCATCATTCGAAATGACACACGCTCCTCAGTGCTCCCTGTAGCACTGTTTACATTGACTGAGACACTGAAGCAAGCACAATGCCCATTATCAGCTGTATGGAAAAAGAAGATGTGGCATATATATATATATATTATATACACACACACATACATACACACACACACACACACACACACATAGATACATACAATAAAGGGCTTTCCCGGTGGCTCAGCAGTAAAGAATCTGCCTGCAGCGCAGGAGACACAGGAGACACGGGTTCAATCCCTGGGTTAGGAAGATCCCCTGGAGAAAGGCATGGCAACCCACTCCAGTATTCTCGCCTGGAGAATTCCATGGACAGAGGAGCCTGGCAGACTACAGTCCATGGGGTCGCAGAGTCAGACACGACTAAAACGACTGAACACGCACACAGGTACGGTGGACTGTACCTCAGCCATAAAAACAAATGAAAGAATGCTTTTTCCTGCAGCTGCATGTGCCAGGAGGTGATCATACTAAGTGAAGGAAGTCAGAGAAGGACAGAGAGCTCATGATATCCCTTATGCTTAAGATCTAAAAATCAACACAAACTGATTTACAAAATGGAAACAGACTAACAGATGTAGAAAACAAACTTCTAGTTATCAAAGGGGAAAACTGGCTGGGCTGAAGGGATAAATTAGGATGAGATTAACATATACACAGGCATTTGTGTGTGTGTGTGTGTGTATATATATATATATACATACATACATACCCTGCTAGAAAAGATTGATGCTAGGAAAGATTGAAGGCAGGAAGAGAAGGGGACGACAGAAGATGAGATGGTTGGATGGCATCACTTACTCGATGGACATGAGTTTGAGTAAGCTCCAGGAGTTGGTGATGGACAAGGAAGCCTGGTGTGCTGCAGTCCACGGGGTTGCAAAATCGGACTTGACTGAACTGAACTGAACTGATGCCCCAGGAACCTGAGTGAAACATGAAGAAGAGCTGCCACCTTGTGGACATTTCTTATAACAACAACTTGAAAACCGGTGCTTCAGTACAGCTCAGTTCAGTAGCTCAGTCGGGTCCGACTCTTTGTGACCCCATGAATCGCAGCACGCCAGGCTTCCCTGTCCATCACCAACTCCCGGAGTTCACTCAGACTCACGTCCATCGAGTCAGTGATGCCATTCGGCCACCTCATCCTCTGTTGTCACCGGTATTTAGGGACCTTGAAATTCACAAGGCCTGCAGAACTGTAAAGGACACTTGCCCTCAAGCAGTGTCCTGGAGTGGGTAAGCAGAAAAAAAAAAAAAAAAAAGAAAAACAATTCAAAACAGGGTGGACCTTCAAGAAGTCAATCTCAAGATGTCACCTCAAGTAACAAACACTGTTTTCTTCTCTCTTTTTTCTTGAAAGCACATGAAAAGATGCTCCCTATGGCTAATTATTAAAGAATTAGTGTGTATATATATACACACTATACACACACACACACACACACACACACACACACACACATACCACAAATAACCAACAAGGACCTACTGTATAGCACAGGGAAGTCTACTCAATGTCTTGTAATAACAACACATTGAGTATATGGTAGAGTTCAAAGAAAAAAAAAAATATATATATATTTATATATGTGTGTAACTGAGTCACTTTACATCTGAAACTAACAAAACATTCTGAACCAAGTATATTTCAATAAAAAATTTGAAAAAAGATGTTAGATAAAACAACCAGAAAGCTCATCCATGTGGAAACTAAAAAGCAGCTGGTGATAATCTGTGGATTAAAACTGAAACCCAGAAGAGAAACTAGCAGCTATGCAGAAAGCAACAGAGAGCAGTGTATTGCAAACAACATCTGTAAGATAGAGGGAGACTCACACTCAGAGTTCTTGATCTTGAATACACTTTTGGTTAAAGAAGAAGACCAACAGGGTCTAAGATTTCACTGTTATAATTTCCTAAAAAGAACAACAAACAAAATCCAAAGAAACTAGCAAGAAGGATAAAATAAAGATAAACTCCAAAGTAAAAAGGTAACATAAGATATCAGAGGATAAATAAATCCAAATGTTACTTCTGGGTGATGAATAGATTCAAGGGGTTAGATCTGATAGACAGAGTGCCTGAAGAAATATTGACGGAGATCCGTAACACTATGGAGGTGGCAGGGACCAGAACCATCCCCAGAAAAAGAAATGTAAGAAGGCAAAGTGCTCATCTTAGGAGGCTTTACAAAGAGCCAAGGAAAAGAGGTGATAGGCAAGGGAGAAAGGGAAAGATATATTCAATTGAATACAGAGTTCCAGAGAATAGTGAGAAGAGATAAGAAGGCCTTCTTCAATGAACAATGCAAAGAAATAGACAGATACAATAGAATGGGAAAGACTAGAGATCTCTTCAAGAAAACTGGAGATATTAAGGAAACATTTCATGCAAGGATGGGCATGATAAAGGACAGAACACATAAGGACCCAACAGAAGCAGAAGAGATTAAGAAGGGGGGCAAGAATACACAAAAAAACTATACAAAAAGGCCCTATGACTTGGATAACCATGATGGTGTGATCACTCACCTAGAGCCAGACATCCTGGAGTGTGAAGTCAAGTGGGCCTTAGGAAGCATTACTACAAACAAAGCTATTCTTAACAAAGCTTAGAAATTCCAGCTAAGCTATTTCACATCCTAAAAGATGATGCTGTTAAAGTATTGCACTCATTATGTCAGCAAATTTGGAAAACTCAGCAGTGGTCACAGGACTGGAAAAGGTCGGTTTTCATCCCAATCCCAAAGAAGGGCAATGCCAAAGAATGTTCCAGCTACCTTACAACTGTGCTCATTTCACATGCTTTCAAGGTAATGCTCAAAATCCTTCAAGCTAGACTGCCGCAGTATGTGAACTGAGAACTTTTAAATGTACAAGCTGAGTTTAGAAAAGGCAGAGGAACCAGATATCAAACTGCCAATGTCCACTGGATCATGAGGAAAGCAAGGGGATTCCAGAAAAAACATCTACTTCTGCTTCATTGACTATGCTAAAGCCTTTGACTGTGGATAGTAACAAACAATATGCCAGCAAATTTGGAAAACTCAGCAGTGGCCACAGGACTGGAAAAGGTCAGTTTTCATTCCAATCCCAAAGAAAGGCAATGCCAAAGAATACTCAAACTACCACACAGTTGCACTCCTCTCACATGCTAGCAAAGTGATGCTCAAAATTCCCAAGCGAAGCTTCAACAGTACATGAACTGTGAACTTCCAGATGTTCAAGCTGGATTTAGAAAAGGCATAGGAACCAGAGATCAAATTGCCAACATCCGCTGGATCATAGAAAAAGCAAGAGAATTCCAGAAAAACATCTACTTCTGCATCATTGACTATGCCAATGCCTTTGACTGTGTGGATCACAACAAACTGTGGAAAATTCTTAAAGAGATGGGAATACAATATCACATCTGACCTGTCTCCTGAGAAATGTGTATGCAGATCAAGAAGCAATAGTTAGAACTGGACATGGAACAACGGACTGGTTCCAAACTGGGAAAGGAGTATACCAAAGCTGTATATTGTCACCCTGCTTATTTAACTTCTATGCAGAGTACATCATGAGAAACGGTGGGCTGGACGAAGCACAAGCTGGAATCAAGATTGCCAGGAGGAATATCAATAACTTCAGATATGTAGATGACACCACCTTTATGGCAGAAAGTGACAGAGAACTAAAGAGCTTCTTGATGAAAGTGAAAGAGGAGAGTGAAAAAGTTGGCTTAAAGCTCAACATTCAGAAAACGAAGATCATGGCATCCGGTCCCATCACTTCATGGCAAATAGATGGGGAAACAGTGACAGACTTTATTTTGGGGGGCTCCAAAATCACTGCAGATGGTGACTGCAGCCATGAAATTAAAAGACGCTTACTCCTTGGAAGAAAAGTTATGACCAACCTAGACAGCATATTAAAAAGCAGAGACATTACTTTGCCAACAAAGGTCCATCTAGTCAAAGCTATGGTTTTTCCAGTAGTCACGTATGGATATGAGAGTTGGATTATAAAGAAATCTGAGTGCTGAAGAATTGATGCTTTTGAACTGTGGTGTTGCAGAAGACTCTTGAGAGTCCCTTGCATAGCAAGGAGATCCAACTAGTCCATCCTGAAGGAAATCAGTCCTGAATCAGCATCAGGACTGATGCTGAAGCTGAAACTCCAATACTTTGGTCACCAATACTCATGCTGCAAAGAACTGACTTGTTTGAAAAGACCCTGATGCTGGGAAAAATTGAAGGCAGGAGGAGAAGCGGACAACAGAGGATGAGATGGTTGGATGGTATCACCAACGCAGTGGACATGAGTTTGTGTAAACTCTGGGAGTAGGTGATGGATAGGAAGGCCTGCCGTGCTGCAGTCCCTGGGGTCGCAAAGAGTCGAACATGACTAAGCAACTGAACTGAACAACAAACAAATTCTTAAAGAGATGGGAATACCAGATCACCTTACCTGTCTCCTGTGAAACCTGTATGGGGGTCAAGAAGCAACAGTTAGCACTGGACATGGAATGACAGATTGGTTCAAAATTGGGAAAGGAGTATGTCAAGGCTGTATATTGTCACCCTGCTGATTTAACTTCTATTCAGAGTACATCATGCAAAATGCCAGGCTGGATGAATCACAAGCTGGCATCAAGACTCCCAGGAAAAATATCAACAACCTCAGATATGCAGATGACACCCCTCTAATGGCAGAAAGTGAAGAGGAACTAAAAGAGGCTCTTGATGTGGGAGAAAGAGAATAGTGAAAAACTTGGTTTGAAACAACATTCAAAAAACTAAGATCATGGCATCTGGTTCCATCACTTCATGGCAAATAGAAGGGGAAAAAGTGGAAGCAGTGACAGATTTTATCTCTTGGGCTCCAAAATCACTGTGGATGGTGACTGCCACCATGAAATTAAAATACGCTTGCTCCTTGGAAGGAATGCTATGACAAATCTAGATAGCATATTTAAAAGCAAAGACATTATTTTCCCAACAAAGGTTCATTTAGTCAAAGCTATGGTTTTTCCAGTAGCCATTTACGAAAGTTGGATCATAAAGAAGGCTGAACACCAAAGAGCTGATGTTTTGAACTACGGTGTTGGGGAATACTCTTGGGAGTCCCTTGGATGCAAGGAGATCACACCAGTCAATCCTAAAGGAAATCAACCTTGAATACCCATTGGAAGGACTGATTCTGAAGTTGAAGCTCCAATATTCTGGCCACCTAATGAACAGAGCAGACTCATTGGAAAAGACCTTGATGCTGGGAGGACAGAGGAGCCTGTAGAGTTACAGTTCATGGGCTCACAATGAGTCAGACATGACTTACCCACTGAAAAACAACAACAATGAAATAGATAAACCCCTTAAGATCCTGATAATGTAAGAGACTGAACGAGAGATTAAAAGAGTGTGAGCAATATAGGCAAGATGAGAAAGGAGAAATAACCACAGAGACAGAAGTGATTAAAGTAATTTAGGAGAAGAGAATAATCAATTTTAGCACAATAGTTTTCCAAATTTGAAAGGATGAATTCCTAGCAATATGATAAAATGTGAAAATAGATCCAGGAAAAAAAGTTGATAATTCTGAATTATCCAAGAAAAGCTGCAGATATTGAGAAAAGATTTTCATTAATGCCTTTAAACACTATAAATGTTTGGGAGACATTAGAGATATTTGAAGATATTTGAACTATTAAATTATAGTTGTGGATTAGCACTAATTTTCATTGTTGTTGCAAGTTAGGTATGACAAAGCCCTTAGTATTAAACTTTGTATACTGAAATATTTAGGAATGAAATGTCATAATGTCACACACACATAAACAAATATAGCAATAGCACTGTACACTACAGTAATGAGAACAGTATCATATTGGTATAAAGAGAGACAAAAGTTGGTCAGTGGAACAGCCTAGATAACCCACGAATAAACTCACATCCGTATAGACAACGGGTGTGCTGCTGAATTTTGACAGCAGCACAAAGGCAATGCAACCAACGGTGACTTTTCAACAAACGGTGCTGGAAAAAGGGGATATCCATATACAAAAAGGTGAAATCGAATCCCTCTCTCTCAACACGTTAAAACCAACACTGTAAAACTTCCAGAAGAGGGACTTTCCTGGTGATCCAGTGGTTAAGACTCTGCTTCCACTGCAGGGGGCGAGGGCTTTAGCTCTGGTGGGGGAACTAAGATCCTGTGTGCAGCGAAGTGTTGTCAAAACACATAAACAAACAAACTGATAAAATATGAAAACTACACACACACACCAAAGAAAACCTCTAAAAGAAAACATCACAGGAAATCTTGTTGACCTTAGGTCTGTTGCTGTTTAGCTGCTCAGTTGTATCCAGCTCCTTGCAACTCCATGGACTGTAGCCTGCAAGGCTCCTCTGTCCATGGGATTTCCCAGGCAAGAATACTGGAGTGGGTTGCTATTGCCTACTCCAGGGTTCTTCTATCTGTGATTGTATCCTAAATTTCTTTTCTTATAAGGAAAACAGTGATTGTTTTAGGATCTAGCACTAACCTCATTTTAGTTTATGTCTTTTTTTTTTAAGATTTTTTTTATATGGACCATTTTAAAGTCTTTACTGAATTTGTTACAATATTGCTTCTGTTTTATGTTTTGATTTTTTGGCCCCAAGGCATGTGGAGATCTTAGTTCCCGGACCAGGGATTGAACCTGCAAACCCTGCATTGGAAGGTGAAGTCTTAACCATTAGACCACCAGGGAAGTCCCTACTTTACATCTTTAAAGGCCTATCACCAAATACAGTCACATTCTGAAGTACTGGGGGGTTAGGAACTCAACATTTCAATTTGCAGGGACATCGTTCAACCCGTAAGACAATGGAAGCACACAGGGAGAACACCCTTGGACCAGGGAAGAAAGAAACACAGCGACAACACCACAAGCCAGCGAGCCTCAGTGGGTTAGCCAGGTGCGTTCTATGACTGGACAGCAGCCACCTAGCCTCCTAACTTGTGAACTCTGCTCCATCCTTGCTTTGCTTTTCTGCACTGTAGCCAAGTCAGGGAATGGCGAACACGTCTGATGTGGCCGATGCTTGTGTGTTGTGAATCAGAGGGAGGTAGGGACAGGGGAGGTAAGCCTGGGTTGCATTACTAACCATCTTCAGTCTTTATGCCCGAAGGAGTCACAGAGACCATTTGCCAGTTGGTTCTAAGCCCCACTCACTTACATGACCAGGTAACTATAGCACATTTGGGTTAGCCCTTTGTGGAATCCTGCTTGCCTCTGAATCCTGGTTCTGCTGCGCAGGGACTGTGTCCTTAGGAAGTTACTTCCCAGAGCTTCTGATTTCCTGTCTATAAAGTGGGTAATAATAATAATACTGCTCAGTATTACTACTAATAATACTTCCCAGTATTACTAATAATACTACACAGTAACAATATTGCCCAGCCTGGATGAGAGGGGAGTTTGGGGGAGAATGGATACATGTATGCGTGTGGCTGATTCCCTTTGCTGTCCACCTGAAGCTATGATGGCACTGTTAATCGGCTCTATTCTGAAACAAAATAAAAGCTTTAAAATATAATAACACTGACCAATCCATAGTGATATCACAGGAAATGTGCTCAGAACAGGGTCTAATCCATACCAAGTGCCCAAGAAATGCCAGCTATTAGTTATTATCCGGCAGCCAAGAAATTTTAAAGCCCTACCTTAAAAATTTATAATCACCTGATGACTCAAAGGAGCTCTTTTATTCTCAAAGTTGCTATTAAAAATAGAAATAAATATGTCCATAGCTCTCTGAATGCCAGATCTGTGAAGACCTAATCCATTTAAGACGAGAGCAGTCCTGGCAGCAGCTGAGAGAGAAGTCACAGAGCTGGGGACTTTATGATACACACTGGCCCATGGACCATCACTTTGCCCCTGTAGACTCCTGCTTTCCAAACATTTCTAGCCACTCTGCCTCCTGGGTTTTCCAGAAACAGCAAATTAGAAAATAAAGGAGGAAAAAGCTTAAAAGCGGGCACCCTGACAGTAGCGAGACGTGACAGCTGACAGTGTGTCAGCTAAGAAAGAAGCAAGAAAATTAAAAAGCCGACCACACGGTCCCACAGGGCTCAATAACCTCCCGAGGGCTTTCCCACCCGGCACAATGATGGATGTTTTTAGGGATGACCCCGAGCCCTGCGTTCCTCGCCGTGGAAATGGCCTCTCCATCCACTCAGCTTCTTGAGCTTGAAAAATCAGCTCTCCTCTGGCTCTTTCCTCCTCCATCTATCTAGTCGGTCACTGAGTCCTATCAATTCCCTCTTAAATGGATCTTGAGGCTCCGGTGCCTGACAAAACGGATGGACGTCCTAAAATATTAACCCACAGTCCCCTACTTTATTATCGTCTGCTGGACAAGTGCACGGCAGACTCCCACCGGGCTCCTGGCCTCCCTGCCTCCAGCCTCATGTCTGAGGTCAGTATAATCACGGTGGGGTTGGGGACACACTCCAAGCCCGCAAGTGCCTGTCATGTGTCAGGGGGCATATGCTCATCATTTTTGTTCCAATAAAAAAAAAATGATACCTCTTAATATAGGCACAAAGTTGCTATTTTAAATTATTTTAGAAAATCAGACTAAGTCGATGTATTTAGAGACTGAATTAGAGACGGTGAGGTCAGCAGCTTGATAATTCAGACCCCAACTACCAGTTTCCCTTCAACTGCAGATAATTGAAGGGAGGCTGAGAGAGGGGAGTGGGTAGCTTGGAGCAGCCCCTAATCCTTCACTGTGAACAGACCAAGGTTTGGTGGTCCTTCTGTGTCTGTATCTCACTTTATTCTTTTCTTCTCGAGTCAGCCATGTACTTGAGGAAACGTTAACCTGGTCGGTTTTCCTTCCACCGATGTAATCTCTCTCTGTCAGTTTCCTTCTGATCTGTTTCAAGGTCTCTGTCATGGTTCTAATGCAGGGAAGGGTGTTGGGCATAGGATCTGCTTTTGTGGGAGAGAGCCAGCTTGGACAGGACTGACTTATGCTGCAGGAATCAGAGTTCGCTGTGCTAGAGGATGCAGGGTCCACGCTCACATCTGGGTGATTCTCCGCTCACCTTTCTGAGCCACCTGGTGGCTCAGATAGTAAAGAACTGCCTGCAATGCAGGAGACCCGGGTTCAATGCCTGGGTCAGGAAGGTTCCCTGGAGAAGGGAATGGCCAGCCACTCCAGTATTCTTGACTGGAGAATCTCATGGACAGAGGAGCATGGTGGGCTACAGTCCACGGGGTTGCAGAGAGTCACATATGACTTAGAGACTAAACTTCCTTTCACTTTCACCTTATCCAAGGCTGAACTCCAGAAGAACCGTTAGCACCAACACTGCAAAGAACTGAAGATACGTATCTTCAGAGGGTCCTTACTATTTCCACCTTCACTCTGAACTGAAGGCAAATGTGCTTAGCGTCTTTAATGCAGGCATTTCTAGTCATCAGCATCCCCCTGATCATTAGGTGGATAAAGTGTCTTCTAATTATGAGTCTTAAATGGAGAATTTTTGCCTGCAGTGAAGCAATTTGCCTTTTAGCTTGAAAACCTTTGAATAAGGATATTAGCTGACTGCATTTAGGTATGTACCAGTTCTGGTTGTTCCAGGGAGCGCCCTTTATTAACAACTGCCAGTCATTAACAAAACACAGGTCTTCACACACGGTCATCACCTCCGTTGCTTGTACACAGCCGGCTCTCCTGGATTTTCCTTTCACGTGTGGGTTCCAAAGGCTTAATAATCTCACGTATCTCCACCATGCTATCTCCTCGGATCAACACTGCTCAGCGGTTGGTTCTGCACAATCTCTCGGCCCCCAAGTAGTGCCTGAGATAGCCATGTCACACTGCCCGGAGACAGACCGCCCTTACACCGTGACATTCTCTGTGCCACACTTCCAAGCTCTGAGGCGCGTGTCACTGAATGTCACAAAGCCACATGAGAGCGCTGCTTCCCCTGCCTCCCAAAGCCTAGCAGAGGGTGGGCACCGTTCCACAGACACTCCAGCAGCCGAGGAGATTTTATTCTTAATATCTATTCACCTACCACCCACTCTCAGCCTTCCCTTGATTTCCCAGATAATGCCTTTTGAAACTCCAATCGCCTTCGGTTTTATTTTAATCTGTGATGTGCTCACATTTTGAGCAAGAGACAGAAAGAGCACAAGAACGCTTCTGATTTTTTTAACATTTTAGGCCAATTTTATATTTATATGAGGCAGAAACTGATGCAGATAAAATACTTATGCTTAGGAGTATCAGTGCTTTTTTTAAGTTGGCAGTAACTGCTTTACAATATGCTGGTTTCTGCTATACAACAATGAGAAAGAGTCATAATTATAATACACACACACACACCCCCACACCCCCTCTCCCCCCTCCCCTCCCCACCTCTCTAGGTCATCACAGGGCACCAAGCTGAGCTCCCTGTGTTATACGGCGGCTTCCCACGAGTTATCTGTTTCACACATGATAGCGTACATACATCAATGCTACTTTCTCAACTCATCCTACCCTGTCCTTCCCTCACTGCATCCACAAGTCTCTTCTCTTCATCTGCATCTCCATTTCTTCCTTGATAAATAGATTCATCAGTACCATTTATCTAGATTCCGTGTATATGTGTTCAGTGTTTTGTTTTGTTTTTTCCAGTGTGGTTTTTTTACCTAAGTTGGTCAAATAATTGCATAGATTTAGCTTAAATCACTTTTAAGCTTTTCAGACATTTCTAAGTCAACCAGTTTTTGCATGTCTCCATGAACAATTCCTTTTTATCCTGTCTCTTCCCTCTTTTTGCTGAGTTTTGTCTTCTGAACCTTTTATAAACAATCGAGAACACATGTAAGTGATGCCAGAGAAATTTCCACTCCCCGTCCTCTGAAAGACTGGGAGCGCCAAGAGAAGGTTCTGTCTATATTTTAAATGATACTTTAAAAATAACATTCTATTTTCCTTCTTGTTAGATTTCTTACTATTACCCAAAGAGAAGAAAATTAAAGATCACCTTTCGGAGACCTTCACTGTTAACATGTTACTGTTTTGGCCACCTTGTCTCTTAAAAACACAGAGAATGTGGTAAAAGCTTTCCACAAATGTTTGAAGTCATTTAATGGTAAAAATAAAGTCAAGATTTGGTAGCAAACTGAAATAGCTCCAATAGTCAAGTAAAACTTACTTTAAAATGAACTTATTCCTAAAAACTGGGGCCAATTCTGACGGAGCTGTCTGGGAAGATTAGCTAAAATACACAATTCCAAGCTTCTCATCACAGTATTAATGCCAAGTGTTCTTTAATGAAAGTGGAAACGCTTAATCCCCAAAGGGTACAAAGCTTAGGAATCTGCAAAAAGACTGGATTTGTGTGAGAGGGGCCAAAATCGATGTACTGTATAAGAAATAGTCCAACGGGGAATTATCTTTAAGGATTCTACTTCCATGTGTTACCATAATGCAAGTTCTTTTATATTTTTGGTCACCATTTTTTCTTAAAATTATGATCTCTTATTAGGTAGGGTACATACACTATCTTTCCATTGAAAACCTAAAGAACGTCAACTTTCCTTTCTTTGTACAGTTGAAAAAAAAGCAAGTTGAAAATATGAACACTTGGCTAAAACTAGACAGGAATAGCTCATCCTTTTATATTTGGGGGAGTCAGAATACTGGACATATTCCCTATTGTCAGGGGGCTTTTCCAAAGATGGACAGAGGTTTATAAGAGCTTTGCAGACCAAAGACGTCACCCAAATATCTTTTGGTGGCAACCAGTAGCCCAGCCTGGAAAAGAATGCTGGCGTTTTGTGTAAATTTTCTATTTCAGATAACATTGTGACCATTAATTTATAGGAACAAACAAAGGCAAGGATATATTATTGCTCTGGTCCTATCTCGCAAAATAATTTGCTCTTTGGGCCAGTCTCCAGGTACAGACTGTAATTAATGATTGGTTCCAAATGGGAAACCTGTATTAATACAAAGAAAAATTGAAGAGGCCTATGGGCTATTGTGACTGCACACATGCTTCATTATTTCACACATTTATAGACACTGACGTTGCTGCTTCTGAGTAGCAGCTGTTCTCTTACCTGGGGCTGCCGTGTGCTACAGGGAAGCGCCACTCACTGCTCCACAGGACAAGAGCAGCCATGGATGTGGGTGTTGACCCAAAGGACCGGCTAAAGCAGGTCAGTGGGAATACAAGTGGGATCGCACAGGGTTGGGGCTGTGGGCCATGCCCTATTCAAAAAAAAGAGCAGAAAATACACATCTGGAGCCACCAAAACCTTTACTCAGGTCTCAAAAGAAAACACTAATAGAGAACACTTTTAGTGCAGAGCACATTTCCCTTAAAAAAGCCTCTCCACAGGATGCTCCATTTTTAAACTCTTTTACACTCTAGCCAATGACTTCTATTAATATCAAAACACTGTCTTCTCTCTCTGCTCTTCCAAAGGACTTCTGCCTACATGCAGACCCAAAGGGCTCATCCACCTCTGCTGTCCCTGTCTTCACTGCCTGCCTTTATTTCTTCACCATCTGGATCCACTTACCCTTTCTTGCTTCTTTGTCTTTTGTTTTTCAATTCTCCTCAAATAGGAATTTGCAGAGCAAAGCAGAGTCTGAAAGCTGAACAAGCAATGCAAAATCAAAACTCCAAGAAAACTTCCCTTTCTGATGCAACTAATCGGGACAAAATTGTCAGCTGATGTAATCAAAGGCAAGCCTGTTCGCTAAAAATATTTGAAAAGAGCATCTTACCACCTGTCTCCTTGCTCCAAAGACTTTGTTCTCCAAGAGAACTGTTCTGTGCCTTTTAAGAAGGTTGTCACTTTGCATCCATCCAACTTTTTCTCTGTCCCATCTAATTTATTCAATAGCATTTTTGTGCTGGGTGCCAGGGTTACCAAGATGAACAAGGCATATGATGAACTGGCAACACATTCAAATGGCTTTGAGAATCTGCACTGTGTTATCTTTCTACTCAGACGCAGAGAACATGGGTAAAATATTGTGTAAGTTACTCTGGTGTGGGAAGGCATCCTGAAAAATGAGGAATCTGAGTCAGAACATGACCAGGAAAAGTGTTCTGGACAGAAGGAACAGCATTTGCATAATCCCTCCTCTACAACACAAGGAAGAAAAGCAACGCGGGACACGATGCACAGCTTCAGATGTCTGGAGGGTACCAGTGTGGAAAGCAGAGAAGCACTGGTCTGAGTTATTTCAGGGACTGAGAAATAGGCAGGAATAAAAGAAGCCAGATGTACAGTATTCAATCTGAAAAAGAACTTTCTTATACATGGAACAGCCTGATGATAACAATAGAAAATACTTATGCTCGTCATTATAGACCAAGCACTGATCTTAGTGACATATAGACTTTATGAATAAATTAAAAATATCAAATGTATAAAATTAATCCTCAAAATAACCCTCTACTATCACCATCCCTAAGTTATCAGTATAGAAACAGAGGCACAGAGCTGCTAGGTAACATACCGAAGGGGCCACAGCAGGAACTGGTGGCCCCTGGATTTGAACCCAGGCAGTCTGGCTCAAGCACTTGTGTTCTCAACTAGTCTGCTACACTTGCCAACACAAGAGTATGTCTCCTATTCCCGAAGGTTTCCAAGTAAAGGCCGGGTGGCCATTCTGCAGGAATGTCCTAGAAGAGTTCCCTTGCGAATGGGAGGCTGAGTTCTGAACCCAAGGCCCCTTTCATCTCTCAACCTGAGGCTGGTAGCTCCTCTCGAATCTTCCTGATAGTCTCACAACTCATCACCACACTCCTCACGGTCTCCTTTCTTTAATGTACAATTCCAGCCCCGCAGACTCCCCAAATCATGAAACTGCCTCAGTCTCAGCGGCATGATTTTCCCTTCACCCAGGCTTGTCCCTCTCTCCCAAATTGTGGTTCTACAGATCGACTCAGCCTTTCTGAAAAAATAAAGAAAAAAACTCTTCCCACCTTCCCCTCTTGCCTGGTGGTTTCCTTTGTTCATATTCTTTCCCTGTCCCCTCCCCATGACTACATCCTCAGGGTCCAGATGTCAGTCTGGCAAAGACATGGTTTACCCCTGAGATGCCGAGAGGGAGGAAATGGGAGGGACAGGGCCGGCTGTGCACGGACTCACAGGAGCCCTCTGTGGACATATGACTATCGTGACTAAGAGCTCCTTAGGTTTTGAGGGCAGAGCGAGAGGACAGAGGAAGAGGCAAACGCGAGCTCTGTGTGTGTGCCACTCAGGCCTGGAGAGCTTTCCACTGAAGGGTCTCTCAGCCTTGGCTCGTGAACAGGGAGCCCCCTCCCCTGTCTCCACAGAATCACAGAGACTTCAGACGTCTCTGTGCATCTCAGGAACAGCTGGTGGCTCCGAGATGAATCTAATTAAGCATCTTCCTGGGCTGCAAGCAGTTCTAATTTTAAGATTAAGAGTGTTGCCCAAAATGTATCTCACAGACGACCGGCTTCAGACATTCTATCCCAGACACACCATTCTGTGGCACAAGCTAAATCGCATTACAGAAATTACTCCACCCTGAAGCTTGGCCAAGTCAATAATATTGATGGATGAACCGGGGCTGTCAACCGTCGGAATACAGTGCTTCAGACCAGGCTCATTGTCCTTTCCCCTTGTCATATTTGTGGCTAATGTCCTTTCCCCTGAGAGCCCCTCCTCGGGATAATAAATGTCAGGGAAGATGAAAAGGGATTGCATTTGCTTCAGTCAAATGAAGCAACGTGCAGCTGCGTTTTGGTCTCCAATCGAGGCTGGAACTCGGGTGGGTTTGTTCGGTCCCACCCTGCTCTCCGTAACAAGCACTGCTAGGACCCTTTGTTCTGTTACCCTTGCTGAGGTCACAGCAGGACACGGGAAGCAACGGAGACCTGTAAATAGCAGGCTGCCTGATTTTGGGGGACACAAAAGCCAGAATCAAAGAAAGACAATTACTGGGAGGGAAATTCCAGGGTTCCTGTTGAGTCTTTGTGCTCGTAAATAGATACCAACATCAAGAGTTCCCTCTAGAACTCTGGGTGACTCCCCATCTTTCTGCTGCCATCACTCATTAAAGGGGGTCCTCATGTGAGAACCTCTCCTCCACCCCCTAAAACAGAGCAGACATGAAAACCAGAGAGCTTGCCACTTACCAGTAAGTTTCCCTACCTCAAAAAAAAAAAAAAAGCAAAAACTAAAATAGTAATCAAAGGTCATATAGTAAAATCTAATTTTTTCTCCCTACAGAAAAAGAGAAAAGAAGTTCAACCAAGTCAAAGTGGATGGCGGCATATGAGGGGTCTCCTGTTCATTTAAACAGAGGACGGTGCGGGGAGGGGTGAAATGGGACTTGCAGGGAGGAAAAAAAGCAGAATAAAGGCACAGAGCCAGACTACAAGAAAAGGGGAAATAATAAGAAAGCCTGAAATTCTTCTTTGAGAAGTCTTTCTTTTCAGCTGAGTGGAATCAGGATTTCCTGTAATTATCCAGCCATGGACTGGTGTGGGTATTAAGTGGGACTTCTCTGCAGAAAAGGCAGACGGGGACAACTGTGTTGGGCTGTGGTTGGGTTCTGTCCCCAAAACAAGATCAATGTCACCAGATCTCGCTTGGAAGTTCACTGAAGCCACAGGACAGGCTGGCCCAGAGACAAAGCTTAGGCATCCTCAATAATTTCCAAAAGCCTTTTGGGTGGACAAAACCCATTTTCCAGCACCCCGCTAGTCCATAAGGCAGAGAGATGAGTGTGCAATGCTGAAAAGTCAGCTCTGCCTTGGGTTGACATGGCAACGCAGCCTTGGCTTCCTTCTGTTTTCCAAGTTTCTAGTCTTGACTGTGAAAAGGAACAGCCCTCATAGATAGAAGGAAGTAGAAAACTGAGAAAACCTTTCATTGGGTATAATAGAAACAGGGTCAAACAGTAGGAGAAAGATAAACAAAAATGGGCCAAAGAATGGGAGATCTAAATAAAACCCAGGGCCCAGCAGAAAGTTCAAAAAGAGGAAGAGACACAGTGGTAGAAAGGAAGGTGACACTGAAAAGTAAAGGAAAGAGCAATTATGGAGAGAAGTCAGCGTGGGCTGCTGTAATCATCATTGTTGATATTCTGTAATTGACAAGTTAGTGTCTTGAAATCATGGGCCAAACTAACAGGCAAAGTTGTTTATGTCCATACTATCCCTGGGTTTCACAAGCACACAGAACTAACGTTACAGATCCTTCAACTACAAACACCAACATCTGTGTTTTGTTCCCTGACAAGGGACACCTCTACATAACCACCCCCCAACCCTCACTTTAATAACAAAGGCTCTGCCATGCTGCCCCTCATTCCTACTGCCTCCTGACCACCCGGGTGCTCCTCCATGTGGCTCTGCGTGGTGTGGGGTGCCCCTTCCTCTTGGGAACACTGAGTAACAAACTCTGCTTCCAAAGGCAGTCATCTCTGTGCTTCCCACTGCAGCACACCTGATTAAAACAAGCTATGGGTACATTTTAAAGCAGCTACAACACATCATCCTTGATCCTCAGCAGCATGTGCACGTCTAAATTCTGTTGTCCCAATTACGATAAAAACTCTCCAGAAAGTGGACAGAGGGAATACATACCTCAACACAAGAAAGGCCACATATGACAAATCTACATCTAACATCATACCTGAAAAAGCAGAAAAGCTGAAAGCAGTCACTCTAAATCAGGAACAAGACAAGGATGTCCACTCTCGCCACTTTTTTTTTTCCCAGCATAGTTTTGGAAGTCCTAGCTACAGCAATCAGAGAAAAAGAAATAAAAAGCAGTCCATTGGAAAAAAAGTAAAACTGTCACTCTTTGCACATGATATGACACTATACATAGAAAATCCTAAAGACACTACCAGAAAACTATTAGAACTCATCAATGAAATTGGTAAAATTGCAGGATACAAAATTGATACACAGAAATGTTGCATTTCTACACACTGACACCAGAAGATCAGAAAGAGAAACTAAAGAAACAATCCTATTTAGCACTGCATCAAAAACAATAAAATGGTACCTCATTGTGGTTTTGATTTGCATTTCTTTGATAATAAGATCTTGAGCATCTTTTCATGTGTCTATTAGCTATTTGTATGTCTTCTTTGGAGAAATGTCTGTTCAGTTCTTTGGCCCATTTTTCGATTGGGTTGCTTTTTTTTTTCTGGAATTGAGCTGCAGGAGCTGCTTGCATATTTTTGAGATTAATTCTTTGTCAGTTGCTTCATTTGCTATTATTTCCTCCCATTCTGAAGGCTGTCTTTTCACTTTGCTTATAGTTTCCTTCGTTGTGCAAAAGCTTTTAAGTTGAATTAGGTCCTGTTTATTTTTGCGTTTATTTCCATTACTCTGGGAGGTGGGTCATAAAAGATCCTGCTGTGATTTATGTCAGAGAGTGTTTTGCCTATGTTTTCCTCTAGGAGTTTTATGGTTTCTGGTCTTACATTTAGATCTTTTAATCCATTTTGAGTTTATTTTTGTGTATGGTGTTAGAAAGTGTTCTAGTTTCATTCTTTTACAAGTGGTCGACCAGTTTTCCCAGCACCACTTGTTAAAGAGATTGTCTTTTTTCCATTGTATATTCTTGCCTCTTTTGTCAAAGATAAGGTGTCCATAGGTGTGTGGATTTATCTCTGTGCTTTCTGTTTTGTTCCATTGATCTATATTTCTTTGTGCCAGTACCATACTGTCTTGATGACTGTAGCTTTGTAGTAGAGCCTGAAGTCAGGAAGGTTGATTCCTCCAGTTCCATTCTTCTTTCTCAAGATAGCTTTGGCTATTCGAGGTTTTTGTAATTCCATATGAATTGTGAAATTATTTGTTCTAATTCTCTGAAAAATACTGTTGGTAGCTTGATAGGGATTGCACCATCTCATGCTGGTCAGAATGGCTGCTATCAAAAAGTCTACAAACAATAAATGCTGAAGAGGGTGCGGAGAAAAAGGAACCCTGTTACACTGTTGGTGGGAATGCAAACTAGTACAGCCACTATGGAGAACAGTGTGGAGATTCCTTAAGAAGCTGGGAATAGAACTGCCATACAACCCAGCAATCCCACTGCTGGGCTTACACACCGAGGAAACCAGAATTGAAAGAGACACGTGTACCCCAGTGTTCATCACAGCACTGTTTACCATAGCCAGGACACGGAAGCAACCTAGATGTCCATCAGCAGACAAATGGATAAGAAAGCTGGGGTACATATACACAATGGAATATTACTCAGCTATTAAAAAGAATGCATTTGAATCAGTTCTAATGAGGTGGATGAAACTGGAACCTATTATACAGAGTGAAGTCAGAAAGAAAAACACCAATAAAGTGTATTAACACATATATATGGAATTTAGAAAGATGGTAACAATGACCCTATATGCGAGACAGCAAAAGAGACACAGATATAAAGAACAGACTATTGGACTCTGTGGGAGAAGGTGAGGGTGGGATGATTTGAGAGAATAGCATTGAAACATGTATATTATCATATGTGAAACAGATTGCCAGTCCAGGTTTGGTGCATGAGGCAGGGTGCTCAGGGCTGGTGCACTGGGATGACCCTGAGAGATGGGATGGGGAAGGAGGTGGGAGGGAGGGTCAGGATGGGGAACACATGTACACCCATGGTTGATTCATGTGAATGTATGGGAAAAACACCACGATATTGTCAAGTAATTAGCCTCCAATTAAAATAAAAATAATAAAATGCTTAGGAATAAACCTACCTAAAGAGACAAAAGATGTGTACTCCAAAAGTACTACACATTGATGGAAAAAATTGAAGATGACACAAACAGATGTATTAGCAATTAAATTATTTCCAAAACAAAGAACTAGGCTTCTGAGATAAAAAAAAAGTTAAAATTAAAAAAAACAACAACAATTGTGTTGGCATAACAGTGGACGATGAGACAGACTGTGTGCTCACAGCCTGTGTAATTTTGAAGGAGGAGTTAGGTCACATGTCAGCTAATGATGACAAGAGTTAACCTTGTTTGACAACTTGCAACCAGTGAGAGCTTCACATGATTCATTTCATCCTCACCCCAGCTTTGTGAGGCAGGTCCCATCATCATGCCCATTTCACACATGAAGAAACAGACTCAGAAATGGTAAGGAACTTGTGATGACTCAGGAGGTGAGCAACAGAGCTCGGAGGCAGTCTTGCTCTCATTGCTGGGCTTTGAATGCTATATTATGCTTATTCGTACCTCAAACACACATTAGCTTTCTCTCTCATTGAGACTGTCATAGAGGCATAAGCATCAGTAAACATTTAGTGAGGGCCAACGGCATGCATTGCTCTCCTAGGCACCAGGAGGACCTGACTAGGAGAAAGTAAGCTCTGCTCTTACGGGATTCAGTGAAACTATACCAGTCTCTTAAGTTCTTCTGCTGAGAACAGCTTGTAGACAAGAGGTGCTCTTGAAGATAAAACAGGAGAAGAATCACAGGATTTGGGATAGCTGGGAAAAGTGTGTGTGTGTGTGCTTGTGTAAGAGGCGGAGCACCAGTGGGGGCGGGGCAATTAATCTAGACCTTTAAGGAAAGAGAGGGGTCAGAGGATGGAGAGCTGAGGTGAGGTGTGGAGGTGAGGTCAGGAAGGCAGTAGCCGACTGCACAGGCTGAGCCTGGCGCTCAGCTGCAGTGATCCGTTTTTGACTCGAGTGAGGGATTAGACTGAAACTGAAGAGGCTGGTGCAAGATGAGGAAGGGTCTTAGGTGGCGATGCTAAGGAACCTAGCGCACTGAGGAAGACCTGTGAGCAGCAAGAGGAGAGGAGGCCACCAAGAGAGGAGAGTGCTCGAGTGGGAGGTGGGGAGTGGTCCTGAAGAGAGGACCGTGCGTTCACTGAATGGAGGCTCCTGGGGCAACAGAGAAGATGGGCAAAAGCTGGAGCGACACGGCCCTCTGTTTTCTCTTTGTTTTCTGATTTCCAGGATCAGAGGCCCAGAATGGAGAAAGGATGTTCTACAGTTATTCACAGAATTACTGGTGTGAGAGGAAATGGCATAAAAACATAATGAAGCTCTTGCCTTCTTCTCTATTCCAAGTTCTATTAGAGGCATTTTAAAAGCTAGCATATAACGGGGTTTTCATGACTCAGAACACTAACACTAGGGCTAGTGTTGCATTTGTCAGTAAAGCTTTTACTTCAAGCAATTTTCTTTTAATTTTTAATGTTTTATTAGATAAATGAAAAGCTATTGAAGAAAATAGAAAGTATAGGTATTACAAAGGAAAATTCTAAATGACATATAGTCTTACCAGCTAGAGATAATGACAGTAATTTTTTCCTATATTAGCTAATCTTTCAGATATTGTATATGCTTAAACACACATGTGTATATACTTATATTTCAAGTATATTTATATATGTGCATACTTACATTATGTATACTCATATTGTGTATAGTTCATTCATCAGCATACTATTATTATAGTTCTATGCCAATAATTTTATATATTCAAATATACAGAATGTGTCTGACTTAATGGTTATATGAATGTACCATGAGTTGTTTGTATATTCTACTTGCTTTCTGTCCTTAAGTATTATAAGCAATACAGCAATAAATATGTTTGTACATTTTTGTCTATTTAGGTAATTTTAAAAAATACATGAAAAATGCTACTTCTCAGATTGCTTTCCCTTTGTTGCTTTTAATACTTCATCTCTACACATCTGTCAACCATAATTTTCTCTCTGGCCAATTTTCTTCTGCATAGTCTCACTTGAGAAATGACTCTACAAATCTCCCATGAAGAAGAATTCCAAATGATCTCTGTAGCTACTCTGCTTGCAAGAAGGGGAAGAGAACTCCCCACCTCTTAGAGGTAGACTGTACACAGTGGCTTGCCTCTGCTATGGAATGGTATGGAGAGTGGGGAGCAGAGAAATTTTACAGTGTGCAAACCTGCCCAGCCACCCCAGCCTGGGGCTCACGATCAACACCAGAGGTCACAAGCATGTTAACATCATGTCCCCTTCCTAAGCGGTGATGAAATGACACTTTCCCTCTGTGGTGTTCCTCCCAATAACCTACCACCCCAGTCTCAGGATGAGAAGAGTGGTAGAAAAATTCCAGCTGTCAGCCATCCTAAAAAATGCCTGATTAGACTCTTCTGAACTGTCCAGGTCATAAGAAACATGACTAAGAAATTCTCACAGCCAAGAGAAGCCTATGGAGACATGGCCACTAATGTAATGCACTGATCTGGGGGCATGAGGTTAAAAACATAGGCCATCTGAATGAAGCATAGAAACAAGGTTTATCAAAAAAGGGGGCATCTAGTAAAAACTAAGGCACTTTGAATAAAGTATGGACTTTGACACACTTTTAGTAATAGCGTCTCAACATTGGTTCATTAATCATCGCAAGCATACCATACTAATGTAAGATGTGAAGAGTCTGCCAACTTGCCATCTAGTACAGAAGGTTCCAATATTCTATCTACTCAATGTATCTGTAAATATAAAGCTGCTCTGTAACATACGGTCTATGGAAACAAGCGTAAGAGCATGCTTCATGTGATTAGGGACCAATGTTACCTCCTCAGAGATGTCTGAAGATGCAGATGCACACGTGTGGATGAAACACCAAGCTACTGTATGTGAGGCATTATCCGGGTCTCCCCTGAGTGGTGGGGTGGGTAAGGAACAGTGAACAGTGTGCTGAGTGTGGCACCTGCCTCAGAGGGAGACATCAGTGAAGAGGAGCCACTGTTACCAAACCTTTCTTACATCACTCCAGCCATTACCCTTTCTAGAGCCCAGACTTCCTTAAGGTTAATGGTATATGTTTAACTTCTGAGGTACTAATAAAAACCTATAGAAACACTCCCACCGTGACCATGACCATGATCACGGACATCTTCAACTATCATTCACCTTGATTTCAAAACAAGGGTATCTACAAGCCAACTATCCTCCTCCTCCTTTCGGAAATTCCAACCCTGCTTGAACATATGTATCCAGGCTAGAAATTTCATACACTATTTCCTCACACTTATACCAACAAGGGAAAGGAGATTTTCAAAGTGGAGAACAACTCCCTCACCAGGATCACCACCAGTAAGGACAAAAAATGACCACAAATGAAACAGCTTTCTCTGCGAGGATTTAATTTGCTCTCTGACAAGCTGAAGGCTTTAGCAGAGAGATATCCACCTGAATGGCTAATTCTCCAGGCGAAAACCCTGGGCAGGGAGAAGGTGGTACCATTGAGTCACACTCTCCAATAAGAGCAGACTATAGGAATAATACTAGTACCATTACCAAGTGACACATTGTAAAACACACTGATAACTGAAAAGTTTCCTGTTTGCTGGTGACTCACCGTCTTAGAATATGGGTTATTTGGACTGCTAATAAAAACAGCTAACATGTGCAGAACACTTATGAGGCTCTAGGCTGTCTTCAGCTCTATAAATTTCTTGACTTATTTAATCATCAGCCTGCTCTGTGACACGATAACTGTTATTATTGCAATTGTACAGACACGAAAACTGAGATGCAGAGAGGTTAAGTAACTTACAGTCACATGGAGGGAGAAGACACATCATGAAATTTTGATGCCACAATCAAACTGTCTCCATGCCATAAAATACACGTGTCCTTACATACAAATATGTGTGTGTGAGTGCTCAGTTGCTCAGTCATGTACAACTCTTTCTGATCCCATGCACTATAGCCCACCAGGCTCCTCTGTCCACGCAATTTGCCGGGCAGGAATACTGGAGTGGGTTGCCATGTACATGCATTGGAGAAGGAAATGGCAACCCACTCCAGTGTTCTTGCCTGGAGAATCCCAGGGACGGGGGAGCCTGGTGGGCTGCCGTCTATGGGGTCACACAGAAGACACGACTGAAGTGACTTAGCAGCAGCAGCAGCCATGTACATACAAATATATATAAGTATATCTGTGTGCATGTTTGTGTGAATATACATAAACTCATATCTTTACTATAAAATATTCTAAAATTAATACTGGTAAATTTTTCATGACAAGGTCTGTTTCAACTGAAGCTCAAAAGAGAAAATCACTGACTTATTAAAGGCCCATAACAACATTTGTAGATGATATCATATACAGATTACACAGCAAAAGTAAGGGTTTGGTACTTTAGGATGAATTCTTAAGTAAATCCCATTTTTGAACCACTTTTAGCAGATAGAAGCCTTTGAAGATTATTTGAATGTTATCCAGAAGGAAGCAGCTCTCCCTCAGGACAGCCATTACCAGAGACACAATATTTAAGTACAATTGGAAAATTTGAAGTCCCTTTGGAGTTGGAGGGAAGTAGATTTCTCTAATGAATACTATTTCCAATTCTCCTATGAAAAATACTAAAGGCCAGATCGATTTTCTTTTGGAGTGAATGAGTAGGGCATTTCTGAAACCTCCCCCACATGTAACTGACCTCTGACTTGGTATTTTGAGTCTGTAGGTCACAGACATGTCATTTTCATGAGCACGTACATAAATAACCTAAGAAATGAATTTTCCTGGCATTCTGAAGCCTATTTTCTCTAAAACTATTTTTAGTGGTATATAACTTCAAATATCTTTAAAGAATGAAAAGTGAAAGTGAAAGCCACTTAGTCATATGCAACTCTTTGTGACCTCATTGATTGTAGCCTGCCAGGCTCCTCTGTCCATGGAATTCTCCAGGAAGAATACTGGAGTGGGTTGCCATTTCCTTCTCCAGGGCGAGTCTTCCTGACCCAGGAATCATACCTGGGTCTCCTACATTTCAGGCAGATTCTTTATCACTAGCACTGCCTGGGAAGCCCATCTTTAAGGTATAGAAGAACTGTAAGTTATTTTGCACCAATATCACCTAAGTGGGGAAAGGCTAAATTCATAGCAGCCCAGAGACCTTTATAGAGAAGGCTTGTTCAGCATCAAGGACAAGGAGGAGAGCTGGAGTGCTATGGTCCTGGGAAAAGGCTGACTGAAACAGCAGATATGAGCAAGATTAGAAGCAGCCAAACATAAACAGAATCCAGGAGGTTATTTGAGCATCACATGCTATAATGGTCCACATGGTAGCTGAAATCTCTCCACAGGTGCCTATCACAAACTGCAGGTTTTCCCTAAGTGACTAGGAGTACTGCTTCTGCTCATGTTACCGTGGCAACACCAAGACCTATTAAAAGGGTGTTCTCTAAACTACTGTGTCCTATGTCTGTGTATGTAAACGAGAGGTGATACACACACTCACCAACATTCACGTGTGCACACAGGCACACACAAGCCAAATGCACTGACTGATTCTTACGTTAGGGAGGAATTTGATTTCAGTTGTGACTTCTTTTGAATCTTATTTCTTACAAGTGGGTCATCAGTTGAAGGTAGGAAGATTTACTGTTACACAGGAATTTTCATTGTAACTATGGGCCTCCCTGGGGCAAAGTTCTCCCTTCTCAAGCCAGAGGTGAAATATAGGGTGGGGAGAGGTGCCAGGTGAAACGCAAACATGAGGACTTTTTAAAGCCTTTTTCTTTTCCTTTCTCTCTCTCTCTTTTGGTGGGGTTGGGGGATGTTCATTGGAACTTTCTCGGGCAGGTCAGGGGCAGGCTTCCTTGTGTGTAGAACTCTTAAAAATTCCTGAAAGGAGATAAAATAAACTTATCCCTTATTTATTATTTTGGTTAAAGGAATCACCTGATTGCCCAAGCTGAAATCCTCAGTTATCCCAGCCCTTGCCTTGTCTTCTGCCCCCAGTATCACTGGTCACCCACACGCTCAAATATTCCTCTGTGGTCCTTGCCTTCTTTCCTTATCTTGCCCACAACATTCACTCCGTCTCCAAATACAGTGCAGTTCCTTCTCCCAGGCTCTTAAATCAAACTTCTTCTCTCCATCCCCATAGCCTCAGCATTTATTCAAGCCCTCATCATCTTTACTAGGACTATTGCAGTAGCCTCTTAGGCAACTCCCTGAGTCCTCTTGTCCTTTAAGCCATTACCCACATAGCCAAAGATCTTTTTAAAACAGATACAGGACTGTCATTGCTTTACTCAACAACATCATTAGCAGAGCATTCAAGAACCTTCACCATCACATTCCTATGCATTTTTCCAGTTAAAATCAAGAGGCGAGCATGCCCCTTGAGACTTAACCAAAATTGTCTTGAGGCCCTATCTTAAGTTCTGAGGAAGGTTTAATATTCTCCCCAAGATTTTGCCTAATTTCTATGGTTTATATTCTCTTGGTCTAGAAGCACTAAAGTTGATCTGTGAGACTAATGTATTGCATTGAGGGCTTACTATATAACAGGCACTATGGTGAATGTTGTACACACATTATTTCATTTAAAGCCCCCCAGATCACAAACACACATACACTCCCCACATGAAGGCAGGAAAGAGTCCTGTTTTAGAAATATATCTTGTAGATAAACGGGTGAAAAAAAACAGTCTAGGTAACATCACAATCTAGAGGGATAGAACTCTGAACACGCACATGAAGGAAAACCCATGTTTACGAGCAAAACTTCATACTGGAGATTTACAACTTGGAAGGCCGAAAAGAGCTATGCATGTAACATGGATGTTAGCCAGGTTGTCAAGCTGGAACCAGATCTGCCCTTCATAGATTCGGAGAAGGCTAATGCCATCCCCAAGACTTCTCTAAATTCCTTGAGGGGCTTAGGTATTTGTGAATCACCACAGCCCTGACTGAGCTCCTGGTTCTGCTGAAGTAATCCTCCTTGTCTCAGTTCTCACACCTTGTTAGTTATTTCTTCTTCATTTCCATTAAATGAATCTCTCACACAACTAGAACATTTTATTGAAAGCCTAGAGAATATTTACGCAGGACTTCTACTGCAGAAATTCAAACAGCTAAAAATCAATGCTACACAATCTTGTTTCTAAGACACCCAAGGCCATTTCCATGGTTGAGTTGCAGCCTCTCTCTCGGTTACCTGTCTCTAACTTTCCACCACCACCTCCATGATTATAAGGGATTCTTTCTAATACATGGTCATTTAACCAAGTGCCATCATAACTCTTGCAAAATCTAAGCTCTTAGGGCCTTATCTTTTTCCTTGAAAACTCATCACAGTATTTTTCCAGAGACAGTTATCTTCCTAAGAGGATCTCTAGCCTCTGATGCTAATTCATGTTTTAAATGTTATTGCATCTTAATTATGAAAGTCATCCATCCTGATCAGATCACTGACATCTCCACCACTAAATGTGTTCACTTAGGTACAACTAGGCTACTTTCGACATATCTATAGAATGAGATGGGCAAAACAATCAACATTACTGCTACTGTCTACCAAACTATGGGCTTCCCAGGTGGCTCAGAGGGTAAAGAATCCACTTGCAATGCAGGAGACGAAAGAGATGGGGGTTTGATTCCTGTATCAGGAAGATCCCCTGTAAGAGGGCACAGCAACCTACTCCAGTTCTTGCTTGGAGAATCCTATGGACAGAGGAGCCTGATGGGCTACAGAGCCTGGCAGGCTACGGTCCGTAGGGTTACAAAGAGTCAGACATGACTGAATCGACTGGACACACATGCAGGCACTGAACTATATGTGACAACTGAATGACTGACAGATATAAAAATACTTAAGCCTGTCCAAAAGCAGTAGGGAACACAGCTCTGCCTCAAGGATACAATATGTGTACATAAATCCGAAGAGTAAATCATGACCTAATGGGGTCACACAGAGTCAGACACGACTGAAGTGACTTAGCAGCAAGCCTATGATTTACAGTTGTTACCAATGTGCCCAAGAGGAATGTATTATAATCTGCTGCTGCGTTGCTTCAGTCGTGTCCGACTCTGTGCGACCCCATAGATGGCAGCCCACCAGGCTCCCCCGTCCCTGGGATTCTCCAGGCAAGAACACTGGAGTGGGTTGCCATTTCCTTCTCCAATACATGAAAGTGAAAAGTGAAAGTGAAGTCGCTCAGTCGTGTCTGACTCTTAGCGACCCCATGGACTGCAGCCCACCAGGCTCCTCTGTCCATGGGATTTTCCAGGCAAGAGTACTGGAGTGGGGTGCCATTGCCTTCTCCTGTATTATAATCTAGCCATCAAGAAAAAAGGTGAAGAACTGCTAAGTTATCAACAAAGTTACCTTAGCCATGAGGTCAACAACCATTTATGATGTTACACCCCGTCTTAGGAAAAGGGAGTGGCTGAGCTGGGTACCTCTGGCTCACAGTCTCTCCTGCCGATGCAGCAAGCTGCTGGTTGGGACTATGGTCATCTGAAGACAGGGCTGGCTCTATTGGTAATAGGTCTCAAGTTCCTTGTAGGATCTTAGGAGAAGCTCCTTACCATGCAAGCATCTCCACAGGTTGGGTGAGCATCCTTACAACATGGCTGTTGCCTTCCTTGAGACTGAGTGATGAGAGACAGACAGAACTATGACTTTTATGAACTTGGTTTCAGAAGTCTCAGGCTGAACCTTCTGCCATATTTTATCAGTTAGAAGCGAGTCATTAAGTCTAACCAACACTCAAGGGAATGGAAATTAGGCTCCATTTTTAAAAGAAAATGTCAGAGAATGTTAGCATATTTCAAACCACTTTGAGAGTACCTTTCATCTCATAAGACCACTTGTAGGTGAACTTTGGTGAAAACTAAATCAAATATTGCAAAATGTAGGGAGGGTTCACTTTCTTCTGTCCTCTGTCACAAATCCTTGGGGAATCCTATCCGCATTCTCTAGGGAAAATCTGACAGAGATGGATAAGACATAGAATGGAGGGGAAGAACATGAATGTGAGGCATGTCAATTTTTAATACTCTATGCCATCCAGAATTATGTCAGAAACAGAGTAAGATTAATTGGGGAATTAAATTTCCTCTTTTTCTTATTCCACTCCTTCCTTTCCCAAACTCTTATCCTTAGCCACGGAGATTATCAAATGACACGCAGGGTTTTTTCCTCCATTATTCTTAGCTCTAAGGACCCATTAAGCAGCATCAATGCCTCCAGGGATCAAACAATCAATCACTTCTTTCTCTGAAATGGGGCCAGACTGATCACACATTTCGCTCTGCTTGTTGAAGGCTATGGCTTCGGAGCCAGCACACACATGATAAAAATACCTTCCAACTGATATGCAGCTATTATTAGAGCTGGTATTTACTTAAATGGCCTGTGTCACCATATTGCATTTACTTACTGTGTCAAAGAAGGAATGTTGCGCTCCATAAACAGATTTCTTTCTTTTTTCTTTTTTTGATGCTGGTAAGCTGCTCTGATTTGCAGCTGCGGTTTACAGTCACTATTTCCTCCTTCTAGAAAAAGCATCCCTCCCTTTTAAAAAAATAAATAAACTTTTCATTTAAAGCAAAGAATTCTGGTTTTAAATTAAGTCCTAATTCGGAATTCTTTATATGTTTTTTTTTAAAAAATCGTCTGGCATAATATTAATTCTTAGGTTTGCCAAAGACCTTTACTGTAAGTACTTAATGAAACAAAGTCTCAAATTAGATGCAGCTGGTCAAAGGAATTTTTTTTTTTTTTAAAGCAAGGATGGTGATATAAGTTTGACTCAAGAGTTCCAACGATGAACAAAGAGATAAATGTCTCAGAATTAGGAAGGTAAGGCTGCCCTTCCTATGTGAATCCCTTTATCACGTTTCTTCTCTCCCTGAGAACACTGGCATTTGATACCTTTTGAAAATGGAGCTAGAGGGTGGCTGGCTGAATCCAAGGATCACCATGCTGTCCCAGATGTGAAATCTCATTTATAATAATCGGGACTGACCCCATAAAAACAGCTCCAGCTGTGAAGCATATTGGGAAAAAAGAAAGAAAGAAAAATATGGATCCTTTTGATGAAACGTGGCCCGAGACAGCATCTGGAGGGGAAGTGTGGGTGACTGGGGTCCCAGGTCTTCCAAGGAAAGGAGATGATCTAAAGATGAGAACTTGTCCAAACAGCATCGTTATGAGATGACATGTTAAAGAACGGAGGCTTATTATTATTTTGTGAGTGAAAGAACTTAAATCAGTTTGGGAGGAATGAATGCATTTTTTGACTTAGAGCTTGAAAGACAGATACATTATTCCTCAAGCATAAATTAGGTATCTTGGAGAAATCTCAACTATTCTAGGAACGAGGGGATATGTCATTGTTATAAAAGCAATAATAGCATTTTGGAGCTTAATAGAATTACCCCTCCATCAAATTTCCAGTCTTTAAAAACATTTATTATTTAAGATTAAACATTCTATACAACTCTCTAGAGAGAATATGAAAAATACATGAACATATAAAGAAAAAAAAAACCCAACCATAATGCCTTCACTTAGAAACAGATATTATAAACATTTTTTTTTTTTTTTGCTATTTCTCCCTAAAAATTTTTAAAGGACATTGTTACATATCAAGAATAATAATGCAAGTAAAGCTTTTTAACCTGCTTTTTGGAATTTAAAAAATAACATTTAGTCTGACTAAAATGTGAGTAAAGAATCTGCCTGCAAAGCAGGAAACTCGGGTTCAATCCCTGGATCAGGAAGATCCCCTGGAGACAGAAATGACAACCCACTTCAGTATTCTTGCCTGAAGAATCCCATGGACAGAGGAGTCTGGCAAACTACAGTTTTCGGGGTTGCAAAGAGTCGAACATGACTGAACGACTAACACTAAAATGCGAGTACATGTTTTCTTGTGGAAAATCTGAGATAAACCAGAAAAGTATACAGAAGAAATGAAAAATTGCTAGAAATCTTGTTGCTTCATGTAAGCATTGTTAGTAATTTGGTGACCTCATCTTCTGGTGTTATTTTCTACTTCCCCCGGTTCTTAACAAAACTAAATTTACTTGAGAGAGCTGGGGTCATTCCTTAAATGTACAATTATCATTTAGCCAAGATTTGAGATAAACACGCTTGGAAAAATCAAGTCATTTAATACAAATCAAGTGGATTTCTTTTTCCAGTTGACATTTTGTGTGTGGGTGTGATATTCAGTGTAGACGGACAGTAGAGTATTACCTGGTAACAAAAATGTTTCTAGAGTTGTAACCTATCTGCTTCCGCCAGGCGGGAGCCTGCACATTCCTACTTTGAGAGAAGAGCTAGACCAATGAAAAGACTGAGAGAGAACAGACAATGATGAATGAGGGTGTATTTCGGGGCTGAGAGAAAGCTTGAAATGCTGTGAGGGCTGCAGTCACCAACTCTCACTCAAAATGCCTCTGCTACCAAGATTTCTATTCGGCTCATAAAATGAATATTGAACAACAAAAATTACATTAACCGATGGCCCCTGTTTTCCCCCCAGGGGACTCCCCTCATTTTTCTAAACTAGGATCACAAAGACTATTGCCAAGAAAAATTAAACTGAAAAGGTCTTTCACAAAAACAGAAATAGAAACCAATGATAATTCTTCTGGATCTTAAGTTTCACCTAAATACAACTGTATTAAGCTAGTTTCCAGGAGGCAGTGTGGTATAGAAAAGCCACAAAGGCAGCTCTGCTACATATTATGTGTGATCATGGGCAAGTCACTTTTTCTAAGTTCTGGATTTATCATCTGTAAAATGAGGGCTAATTATTCCTTGTCTGTATAGAGAGAGGCTCAAATCAGCTGACATGGGGAAAGTGCCTTGCACAAACAATGGAGTCAATGTTTGCTCTTTCCTAGTTTTAAATTCATGGACTGCCTCCCACAAGGGTCCGGACGGTGTATGGTGGGCCAGTGGTCATAGGGTCAATGTCACTGTGGATTACTTCTACCCTGGAGGGTAACTATATCCTTTTGGCTTGTGCAGGTCTGCAGAATTGGAGACAGAGAGGAAAAAAGAGATTTAACGTAGGGAAGATGCTTTAGTTATCTTTAGTAAAAGAAAATTCGATTACAAATGCAATGTATCTTTATCATTAAATAGTCCAAGAATACCTAAGTATATCAAACTAAGAGAGAAGGCATCCCTGCTATCTCACATACCTCCACAGAGGCGACCGCTGTTATCAGTTGTATGAACATGCTTCCAGAACACTTTCTATTCATCACACATAAATAAAGACACACCCTCGGGGACTTCCCTGGTGGTCCAGTGGTTAAGAAACTGCCTTTGAATGCAGAGGACACAGCTTCAATCCCTGGTCAGGGAATGAAGAGCCATAGGGCAACTAAGCCTATGTTCTGCAACTACAGAAGCCTACATGCCGCGACAAAGATCCAGTACAGCCAAAAAAAAAAAAAATATATATATATATATATACACACATATATATATAATAAAGAAAATAGCAGCTTACAAAAAACAGTAAATACACATATTTGCACAGCATCTGCTCAATATTGTGGCAAATTCCCCGTGTTAGTGCACCACGGTGGCACCTCACTTTTGTGAACAGTTGCACTATCTTTCCATAAATTGAATGAACAATAATGTAATTGACCAATCTGAGGAGAAAGAGTTGCAAATACTAATTCTTTACACTGTATCAGAGAAGCTTCCAGCAAACAGTAACTCCATCAACGTCTGTCAAGGCTCAACATCTTTATCTGTAACATGGGTGAAACAATACCATCACTCCACAGCCTTATCGTGAAGATTCACTGAGTGTTTCAGAAACTGTAAAGCACATTACACTGCCTATTCCTAGTGCTGTATGAGGTCAACAGACAAAGACTAGAGCTGAAGCCGGGCTGGCGCATTTTAACTGTTTACATGCCTCATACTAATGTTTAATTCCAAAGCTCCAGGCAATACATCAATGGAAAAATCATGACACACCAGTCAGAATGGCCATCATTATCAAAAAAAAGTCTACTAACAGTAAGTGTTGGAGAGGGAATGGAGACAAGGAAACCCTCTTGTACTACTGGTGGGAATGTAAATTGGTACAACCATGATGGAGAACAGCATAAAGGTGCCTTAAAAAACTAATACAGAACTACCATATGATCTGCCCTGGTGGCTCAGTTGGTTAAGAGTCTGCCTGCAATATAGGAGATCCAGGTTCAATTCCTGGGTCAGGAAGATCCCCTGGAGAAGGAAATGGCAACCCACTCCAGTATTCTTGCCTAGAGAATCCCATAGAGAGAGGAGCCTGGCAGGTTACAGTCCATAAGGTCACAAGAGTCGAACATGACTTAGCGACTAAACCACTACCACCACCATCAGTTCAGTTCAGTCGCTCAGTCAGGTCCAACTCTTTGTGACCCCATGAATTGCAGCACGCCAGGCCTCCCTATCCATCACCAACTCCTGGAGTTCACTCAAACTCACGTCCATAGAGTCGATGATGCCATCCAACCATCTCATCCTCTGTCATCCCCTTCTCCTCCTGCCCCCAATCCCTCCCAGCATCAGAGTCTTTTCCAATGAGTCAACTCTTCGCATGAGGTGGCCAAAGTACTGGAGTTTCAGCTTTAGCATCATTCCTTCCAAAGAACACCCAGGACTGATCTCCTTCAGAATGGACTGGTTGGATCTCCTTGTAGTCCAAGGGACTCTTAAGAGTCTCCTCCAACACCACAGTTCAAAAGCATCAATTCTTCGGCACTCAGCTTTCTTCACAGTCCAACTCTCACATCCATACATGACCACAGGAAAAACCATAGCCTTGACTAGACAGACCTTTGTTGGCAAAGTAATGTCTCTGCTTTTCAATATGCTATCTATGTTGGTCATAACTTTCCTTCCAAGGAGTAAGTGTCTTTTAATTTCATGACTGCAATCACCATCTGCAGTGATTTTGGAGCCCAGAAAAATAAAGTCTGACACTGTTTCCCCATCTATTTCCCATGAAGTGATGGGACCAGATGCCACGATCTTCATTTTCTGAATGTTGAGCTTTAAGCCAACTTTTTCACTCTCCTCTTTCACTTTCATCAAGAGGCTTTTTACTTCACTTTCTGCCATAAGGGTGGTGTCACCTACATATCTGAGGTTATTGGTATTTCTCCCAGCAATCTTGATTCCAGCTTATGCTTCTTCCAGCCCAGCGTTTCTCACGATGTACTCTGCATATAAGTTAAATAAGCAGGGTGACAATATACAGCCTTGATGTACTCCTTTTCCTATTTGGAACCAGTCTGTTGTTCCATGTCCAGTTCTAACTCTTGCTTCTTGATCTGCATATAGGTTTCTCAAGAGGCAGGTCAGGTGGTCTGGTATTCCCATCTCTTGAAGAATTTTCCACAGTTTATTGTGATCCATACAGTCAAAAGCTTTGGCATAGTCAATAAAGCAGAAATAGATCCAGCAATCCCACTTCTGGGCATATATCCCAAGAAAATCATAATTCTAAAAGATACATGTACCCAAATGTTAACTACAGCACTATTCACAATAACCAAGACATGGAAGCAACCTAAATGTCCACCAACAGAGGAACAGATAAAGAAGATATGATACATATATACAATGGACTATTCCATCATAAAAAAGACAAAATCATGACATTTGCAGCAACATGGATGGACCTAGAGATTGTCATACTGATGAAGTAAGTCAGACACAGGAAGACAAATATCATATGATATTGTTTTTATGCGGAATCTAAAAAAAGGTACAGAAGAACTTAGTACTACTTCTACCAGAAGTAGAGTCACAGATGTAGAAAACAAACTTGTACTTACCAGGGGATGATGGGAAGGGAAAAATTTGGAGACTGGGATTGACATATATATATACTAGTAGATCTAAATGAGATAACTAATGAGAACCTACTATATAGCACAGGGAGCTCTATTCAGCACTCTATAATGGCCTATATGGAAAATAATCTAAAAAAGGAATTGGTTTATGTATCTGTATGGGCTTCCCAGGTGGTGCCAGTAGTAAAGAACCTGTCTGCTAATGCCGGAGACAAAAGAGACATGGGTTCAATTCCTGGGTCAGGAAGATTCCCCAGAGGAGGGCATGGCAACCCACTCCAGTATTCTTGCCTAGAGAATCCCATGGGCAGAGGAGATTGCTACAGTCCATAGGATCACAACAAATTGGACATGACTGACGTGACTTAGCATGCACTCACGAAGCAACTTAACACACACACGTTTCAGTATAACTGATACACTTTGCTGTATACTAAAACTAATACAACATCGTAAATCAATTATATTTCAATAAAAGTTTAAAAAAGGATACATGCACCCCAATGTTCACTGCAGCAGTATTTACAGTGGCCAAGACATGGATGAAACCTAAATGTCCACGCACAGAGGAATAAAGAAAGAAGGTGTGGTACGTGTTATATACAGCGGACTGTCACTCAGCCACAAGAAAGAACGAAACAACACCATTTGCAGCATTATGGATGGACCTAGAGATTATCATACAAGGTAAAGTGAGTCAGAGAAAGACAAGTATCATATGATACCATTTACATGGAATCTAATACAAATGATACAAATGAACTTTTGTATAAAACAGAAACAGACTCACAAATCTCAAAATCAAACTTGGTTGCAAAGGAGAAATGTGGGGCGAAGTGATAGATTAGGTGAGGATTAACATACCCATACTTCTATATATAAAATAGATAACAAGGACCTACTGTATAGCACAGGGAACTCTACTCAATATTCTGTAATAACTTACATGGGGAAAGAATTTGAAAAAAAAAAGGATATACATATATATATAAATGATATTGTTTGCTGTACATCTGCAATACAATGCTGTAAATCAGTTATACTCTAATAAAAATGTAAAACCATATCATAAGTAATTCATTAATTTAAAAAATCTTGACAACATATTTTATACCAAAGCTGACTGCTTTAATATTTCGATTTTAGTCATCTCTGTATTTACATAACTCCGAACAGCCTTGTTCTCTTTTATAGGGTGGTCCATTGTTCACAAAGGGAGAAACCAATGCAGCTTCTTGACTAATTAAGAGGAAATGGCAAAAGGCTATTTTTCTGTCTGCCCCAGAAGAGCAAACAGAAAGGAAGCTGGGGTCTTTTTCAGTGCTGTTCAAAGAGGTGGGCTGGCAGTGCATCTGGATGACTTAATAAATGGTTAAAGCCTGAGAGATATGGAAGTTAAGAGCCTGAAGGGATAGTCACTCAGGTCAGATTAATGAGGGTCCTTCCTTACCCCGCCCCACAGTGTGATATGGTGGCATCTCATTTCCTATAAAGTCAAGGCTATTCCATCTTCTTGACAATGACAGAGGTTTGACTTGGCCTTCAGAATGGCCTGCATCTCTGTCTCCAGGTCACTGGCTCATCTGCACATGACACCAGCCAGTGTTTCCTTCAACTTTATTCTTCAATTTGGCATAAAAAGACCAAGACGCTAAATCAAGGCCTTTGGGTTTTAGGAGGGAGGCAAGGGCATAGTGCAACTCTAGCCTTCCACGTTACTAAGGAAATGTGTCCCATATCTCAGACTGGTAAGTTCCAGTGTCACAAAAAGGAACTCTTACTGTAGCTGAGCTGGACGTGCTATGAGACCAGAGAATCACAGGATCCACAATCACCTTCCAGGGCCTCAAATGCAGACCAAACTCAGGTGAGGTTCAAGTGCACCTTGAGTTGAGCAGAGGAAACTGGTCATCAGACAGATTTCTGATCAATGAGATCAGTTGTCCATGCAATACATTAGTAATTCTTTCAACTTCCGAGACTTCCCTGGTGGTTCAGTGGCTGGAACTCCACATTCCCAATGCACCGGCCAGGTTTGACCCCTAGTCAGGTTACTAGCTCCTACATGCTGGAACTAAAGAAGAGTTGCCTGCTGCAACTAAAAAGATTCCACATACCTCATCTAAGACTGAGCAAAGCCTAAATAAATAAATATATATATTTTTAAAGTAATTCTTTCAACTTCTTTGGTTCTACCAGGGGTTAGCAATCTTATATAATTCACTGGCTTTTAATCAAAATACTATGGATCACCAAAATGGCCAAAATGTATAGCCTAACTCAAAGTCCCTTTTTCCCCTCTTCTCTTGATGGCTAATGAGTATTTCCACTTCTTACCAATTGCTGAGACTTGGGAAATACTTTGAAATTATAGTATTGGGGCTTTCCATTGGCAAAATGTTTCTATGAGCAAAAACACAGACCTTCCTCTTTTGTCAGGAAGAAAAAAAACCCAGGCCCTAGAGTATTCTGCTGGCAGTCTTGTTATTATCCTGCTGCCTGTGGGCCTGGCTCTATTCCACACTGTATTTTTTTTTTTTTTTAAGATGGGGAAAGTTTTCCTTAACTGGGGAAGTTCACTCCTATCACAAACTGCAAGACACTCTTCTGCTTTCACTCTCAGGTCTGCTATTGTTTGATCTGTTGGCTCAGAAGCAACTTTCAATTCCATTGTTCACGTGTCCCCAGAATGAAGAAGACAAACCACCCAATCAACAGAACAATAATTTCCACTGAGGGGAAAAAATATATATCTTGCCAATTTCAAGTTCATATTGTCCCCAACACATCTGTAAAACTGTCTGCCCTGAATAATCTGTGATGCAGACAGTATAAAGTAAAAACCCCTCACATGGGATGACTAACAAAGACAGATGCCAAACAGCTTACAGTGAAAGCAAACACACAAATAAAACAGTGTGCGTCAAAGGCCTTGTCAATTACAAGAGAATGCTTTTCACATCTTATCATCAAAGATTAAAGGCTGGATATTTAAGGAATAGCAAAGAGGGTGTCCCTTAACAAATAATCTAAGTAAGGTGAAAAGGCAGTGTAGTGGGTATGGGGAAGAAGTTTGCAGTCAAACCTGGGTTCAAATGTCATTTCTTCTACTACGAATTAGTTGAGTCTGAGAAGGTCACCTGGAGGAGGAAATGGCAACTCACTCCAGCATTCTTGCCCAGAAACTTACATGAATGGAGGAGCTGGGCAGGCTACAGTTCATGGGGTCACAAACAGTCAGACATGACTGAGGGACTAAGCACGAGGAGGTCACCTAACTAGTTTCTCAGCCTCAGTTCCATAATCTGTCAGTGGAGATGAAATCAACAACAGCCCTACATCCATCGTGTGGGAGTGAGAATCAGATGGGATAATGGACTTGAAGTCATTACACAGGGCTATGTGAGCATTTGCATCTCTAAAGAGAAAGACGCATTCAAAAGAGTGGACGTGGCAGGCAAGCAGAGGTGACCATGACCATGAGAGCTGGAGGTGGCCAGCCCCTTCAGTCTTACATCCCACATCCCCTCCTCTCTGCTCTGGGAGGTCCCAGATCTTCAGACCTTGCTGGTGGGGTGCAGGAGAGATTTGGAGCCTGGCCCTCAGCTGTGGAGCCCTGGGATTTCCCTCCTGTTGACCTGAGAGGCCTCCTTCACTGCTTTGTTTTTTGAGGGGGGAACCATATGCATCCAAATTTAAAACAACAATGAAATGAGTTAGCAGTAGACTTGGCGATGGGCAGCTGGAGTTCTGATGAGGCCCAAGGTAATGGCTTTGAGGTTCCCCAGGACTTTATCTAGAGCCTGGAGTGGGGGACAAATAACCTGGAGTGGTTTTATTCCACCTCTGACTGTGTACCCTCTTCGAGTAACTCCTGGGCTTCAGTGACAGGTAGAGAAGAAGGAAAAAGCATAGAGGGAAGAGAAGAGTAAAAGAAGGGGAGATACCCCAGGAACAGCCAGTGCTCATTCTGACTGAGCAAACCCAGGTGGGAAAAACACTGGGTTCATGGGAGTCAGTGCTTCTAAAATAAAGGGGGACTTCCACGGTGGCTCAGTGGCTAAGAATCCACCTGCCAATGCAGGAGACACGGGTTCCATCCCTGAGCTGGGAAGATGCCACATGCCTCAGAGTAGCTAAGCCCAAGCACAACCACCGAGCCTGCACTCCAGGGCCCTGGAGCCGCGACTACTGAAGCCCATGTGCCTAGAACCTGTGCTCCACAACAAGAGAAGGCACTGCAACAAGAAGTCCACACACTGGAACAAGGAAGAAGCCCCCACTCGCCACAACTACAGAAAAGCCCGCATAGCAATGAAGACCCAGCACAGCCAGAAATAAACAAATAAAACAAAGGCCCCAGCGTGATGGTTGGTGCATGGCTGGATTTGAGTACTACTGGTGCGGCTTGAGAAAACACTCCCACGAAAGCCCATTATAAGAAAATGAGAGAATGACACCATCATACACCACACACACAAACTCCAAATGGCTTAAAGTCTTAACTGCAAGACATGCCATCACAATACCTGTAGAAGAGAACATCGGCAAAACGTTCTCTGACATAAACTGGACCACTGTTTTCTTAGGTCAGTCTCCCAAGACAATAGAAATAAAAGCAAAAATAAACAAATGGGGCCTAATCAAACTTACAAGCTTTTATACAGCAAGTGAAGCTCGCTCAGTCATGTCCGACTTTTTGCAACCCCATGGACGGTAGCCCACCAGGCTCCTCCGTCCGTGGGATTCTCCAGGCAAGAATACTGGAGTGGGTTGCCATTTCCTTCTCCAGGAGATCTTCCCAACCCAGGGATCGAACCTGGGTCTCCCGCATTGCAGGCAGACGCTTTACCATCTGAGCCACCAGGGAAGCTCTTATACAGCAAAGGAAACCACAAACAAAATGAAAAGACAACCTATGGACTGGGAGAAAATATTTGCAAATGAAGTCACCAACATGGGCCTAGTTTCCAAAATATACAAATATCTCATACAAATCAATAACAAAAGAACACACGACACAATCAAAAAATGAGAAGACCTAAATAGACATTTCTCCAAAAAAGACACACAGAGGGCCAATAGGCATGTGAAAAGATGATCATCATTACTAATATTAGAGAACTGCAAATCAAAACTACAATGAGGTATCACCTCACACAGATCAGAATGGCCATCATTAAAAAGCCTACAAATAACTAATCCTGAAGAGGGTGTGAAGAAACTGTTGGTAGGAATGTAAATTGGTGCAGCCACTATGGAAAAACAGAGGTTTCCCAGGTGGTTCCCTGGTAGACAATCCGCCTGCAAATGCAGGAGACACAGGTTCGATCCCTGGGTCAGGAAGATCCCCTAGAGAAGGAAATGGCAAACCACTCTAGTATTCTTAGCTGGAAAATCCCATGGACAGAAGGAAGAGCCTGGTGGGCTACAGTCCTCGGGGTCACAAAAGAGCTGGACAGGACTGTGCGACTAAACAAGAACAATGAACAACAGTATGAAAGGTCCTCAGAAAACTGAAAACAGAGTTCCCATTTGACCAGTAATCCTACCCTGGGCATATGCCTGGACAAAATTGTAATTCAAAAAGACACATGTACCTGTATATTCAGAGCAGCACTATTACAGTAGCCAAGACATGGAAACAACCTAAATGTCCATTGAGAGATGAATGGATCAAAATGTCACACACACACACACACACACACACACACACACACACGAAATAGTACTCAGCCATGAAAAAGAAAGAAACAATGTCATTTGCAGCAACAACGATGGAACTAGAGATTATTATTCTGAGTGAAGTAAGTAAAAAAGAGACAAATAGCATATGTTATCACTTACACATGAAATCTAAAATATGACATAAATAAACTTATCTATGAAACAAATAGACTCACAGGGACTGCCCTGGTGGTCCAGTGGCGGGGATTCCATGCTCCCAATGCAGGGAGCCTGGGTTCCATCCCTGGTCGGGGAACTAGATCGCATGTGCTGCAACTAAGACCCGGCACAGCCAGATAAATAAATGCATAATAATAAAAAGAAGTAGACTCAGAGAGAACAGACTAGTGGTTACGAAGGGGGAGATGGGGTCGGGGAGGGATGGATTGGGAGTTTGGGGTTAGCAGATGCAAATGACTATAGAATGGATAAACGAGGTCCTACTGTATACCACCATAGAGGGAACTATATTCTATATATATACACACACACATATATACACACACACACACACATATGTGTAACTGAATCACTTTGCTGTAGAGCAGAAATTAACATTATAAATCAACTGTACTGCAATAAAATATATTTTTAAAAAAAGGAATGAGAGAACAAGATTGAGGCTGATTTTAGGGAACTGGTTCATGACATGGTAGAGGCCTGGTTAAGTGCAAAGTCTGCTGAGGAGGCTGGTGATCAGAGACACAGGAAGAGTTATAGTCTGATTCCAGAGGTATCTACTGACAGAACTTCTTGCTAAGGGTAGTCAGTCTTTGTTCTATTAAGGCCTTCAACTGATTGGATGAAGCCCATCCACATTACAGAGCGTAATCTGCTTCACTCAAAGTCCAGCTATTTAAATGTTAACCTCATCCAAAACACATGTTTACAGAAACATCCAGAAGAGTCTCTGACCAAGTATCTTGGCACCGTGACCCAACCAAGTAGACATATTAAACTAACCACCACATGAAGTATGCATGCACCTCAATTCGTTCATTTCACTTTCAGGCTTTTTTTCCTATATTCTTTTCACCTCTATAAACAGTGCTCAAAATTCTTTTATTCCCAGAGGAAAGAATCCCAGAAGAAATATTATTAGGTCTAATGGTATGCTTATTTGTAATTTTAACAGATGCTGTGGGATTATTTCCAAAGGGTTTTTAATTGTTTATAACAAACTCTTGGTGGGTATTTCTGGCACCGCTGGGTCATCTCTAACCAGTGAATGCAAAAATTTAATATTTTCTTCCTATGCCAAGGTGGAAATGTTTTCCAAGAAACCTTCTCCAAGGCTGAGACCTTAAAACACTTCTCATTCAGTGGGTGATAAGTGAGGTCAGCATATCTGAAACCTGATATTAAGTCTGTGTTACCCACAGGCATGAAATGTGATGCTGTGGGCAGAAGACGAGAAGGCTTTGGTACCCCTGCTAGATCCAGGTCAAGAATGATGCACACTCCTTAGTTTGACCTCCCCATGATATTTGTCACTGCTGGATAATATTCTGAGATATTAATTCACGTGTTTTTTTACTCTCCTCCATCCTATCCTTTTGCTTCCCTTTATTTAAGCTTAAGGGAGGCGTATGCCTAAGAAGGGGCTTCCCAGGTGGCACCAATGGTAAAGAATCCACCTGCCAGTGCAGGAGACATAAGAGATACAGGTTCAATCCCTGGGTCAGGAAGATTACCTGGAGGAGGGCATGGCAACCCACATTCTTGCCTGGAGAATCCCATGGACAGAGAAGCCTGATGGGCTACAGTCCATAGGGTTACACAGAGTTGGACACTACTGAAGTGACTTAGCACTCATGCACTCGCATGCCTAAGAAGAAAGCAGAAGAGGCCTGGGAGATTTCCTGTCCCCTACAGAATGTAGGAGATTTCTGCAGTGCTAAGAGGAACAAAGGAGTTTGCAAGAAGACAGAGTAATAGAAAAATCAGGGGGGCAGAGACTAGATCATAAAACGCGAAGAGGAGAATGGGCCGCAGCTCCTCAAGCCATGGAGATAACACTGAACCTCCTGGCAGAGAAGGAAAGACTTCAAGGAACAGGGGCTGAAAGTCAGGCTTCAGTCAATGTGACCTTTGACTGTGTCCCCAAGGATTCCCTGCTCTAAGCATAGTGCCCACTGTGTGCTCAGTCACTCAGTCATGTTGAGTCTTTCTTGGCCCCAGAGACTGTAGCCTGTCAGGTTACTCTGTCCATGGGATTTCCCATGCAAGGATACTGGAGTGGGTTGCCATTTCCTTCTCCAGGGGCTCTTCCCAACCCAGGGACTGAACCCATGTCTCCTTCATCTCCTGCATTGTCAGGCAGATACTTTGCCACTGTGCCACCTAGGAAGCCCACCCTACCCTCACCCAATCTTTTCTCAGCTTAAAACCTTGGAAGTACAGTTCAGCCCCGGGTCAAAACCCCAGTAATAACTGACATTTATCAAAGAACTGATCTTTAAACACATAAAGAAGTTAATTCTCTTATTATTAGAGTGGAAAGCTTACATTAGAAGTTATGTCGATTGAAGAGTTTTGCCACCTTGGCACTACAGGCATTGTGACTGGGTGACTTTTTGCTGCGGGGGTCTATTCTGTGTACTGTACGATGTTGGCAGCATTCCTGGCCTCTGCTCATTAGATACAGGTAGCGTCCCCTCTCTGCTCCCAGCTTTGACAATCACAAATGTCTCTAGACATTGCCAAATGTCCCCTAGGAACTTACATAACACCTGATTGAGAATCATGGATTTCAGGGCAGGTAAAGAAAGACTGTACTTCTTGAGTCTGTGGGCAGAGATTCTTGTGAGGTACACATACTGACATCAATTCTATTCATTGTGCTGCTTGGAGGCCAACAAGACACTGAGCTTCTTCCAGCTCTGCCTCCCCGACAATGTTTTGCTTGGACTAATTATTAAACATTAGCTTTCATTCTCTGAACGACTTGTCAACAGGCGGATGACATCCAGAAATGGAAGGACATGCATCTTAATTATACCTACAGTGGTTAATGGGTCAGGGAGGCGTTCGGAATGCTCTGAGCCCTCACTGACCTTTCCCAACTGGGACCTGTCAGCTCTGTGGCTGCGCCAGACTTCAACGGATGCCTGTTCTGGAAACCCTGGCTGCCCTTCAGGCCCTTTTAGCTTCATACTAATAAGCCTGATTTAGGTTTTGCATTACAGAGCAGCAACCAAATATTATTGCCAGCAAGGGCAAATTGCTGATGTCCACGGTCTTTTCCAGGCAAGCACATGAATGCGATATTTTCTCCGCCTCCTCTCTTCTCACTGAGAAGATGATTCTTGGCGATAATCCACTTGGTTATCTATGGATGTGAACATAATTTGGAGGCAGCCGTCATGCCAGATGGCCAGCTGAAGCTGGGAGCCCTGAGTGGATTTCTGAGCCAAATTCCCTCCCTGGAGGAGCAGAGGAGAGGGTGTGTATGGATGGGGAAGGCTAAGCACTGCATTTCTCAAAAGGAAGGGCACACGGGGAGCGGCCGGCATGAATGGCCACTGTCCTTGCCAAATATGCACGGCATGCCTTAGGTGAGTGTTGGTGTGGCCAGATCCTGGAAACAGGACACCCAGGGCAGCTGTAGAATGCATTTCCCTGGAGGTTGAGGCTGCCTGGGTAGTTCTCATTCTCCTGCTTGATCGGCCAATCCTGAAGTTTGGGGCGATTTCTCACAGTGTGTCCTAACCTAATGACCCTTAGATGTGTGTGGGCTCTGGGAGGCAAGAAGTGGTGGGCGAGACAAGGGACCAGTAATACCCAGCTATGGTGGGCTGGCAGCTTCAGTGAGCACATACCTCAGTGAGAGCTCTGGTGAAACTCAGCTATTTGAATGTGCGTCGGGGCTTACTGGGAGAACAGCCCTGGACTGAGAAGGAAGGAGAAACTGAGAGGGAGTGAGAGGAAAAGGGAACCAAGATGAACGGGAGGATATTTAGAAAGAAATCAAACAAAAGACAAATGAAAGACCATCAAGACTTGGTCAGTGACATTTAGATTTAACAAAATGAAGAAGAAGAAAAGGAGGCTTCAGGATGATGAATATAACTATTTCATCATATCTATTTTTAAAATATGTATTTATTCTTGATTGCTAATTCATTACTTAAGTTCATCAGGTTGTCATCTTTTGTCTTGCAAACTTGATCTTGGGGGAAAAAAAAAATCTCCTTGACTTTTGGTTTTAGAAGTTATGGTTCTGTCACTTACTATGTGACTTTGGGTAAATCTTATTTCCTCTCTGAATATCACTTTTCTGGTTATTTAAAATAAATACATATGATAGCTGACTTATGAAGTGTTATGAAAGCCAAATAAAAAAATGTGTGTACAAACTCATAAACTGTATACAAACTGATAATTATACTCGCTTACAACAAAAATACAGTCTTCTCCAATTCATTCTTCACCCAGATTTCAAAGCAAAAATCTGAACACATACCTGATAAAGGGGTTCTATGGCTTCCCCAGTGGCTCAGCCATAAAGAACCCACCTGCCAATGCAGGAAACGTAGTCAGGAAGATCCCTTGGAGGAGGAAATGGCAACCCATTCCAGTATTCTTGCCTGGGAAATCCCATGAACAGAGGAGCCTGGAGAGCTACAACTGCATGGGGTTGTAAGGAGTAGGACACAACTGAGTGCACGCACACACACACGTCTACAGCACTCCTTGGCTCCCGATGGTTTTCCAGAAAATGTTCACACAACCTCCCCAGTCTGGCTTCTGTGTACCCTTCTTCCCTCTCACTAGTCCAAGCTTAAACTCAACAAGGTAGCAATTCTAATTTATCTGCACTGAACTCTCCTAATGCAATGAACATTTGATTTCTACCACTTGTCCTGAGACAGTCTCAGTTATAGGCAGCTTCCCATGGGACTTGATGGCAGAGAGCCTTGCTCCAGGTCTGCAGACTGAAGTACCCACTGGGCCAGGCAGGGAATATCAGAAATGAGTGAGTCAAGAGATGCAGGCAGTTACTACTTGGACTCAGCTAACTATCTTGTTTTGCAGAAACAGGGTACTGATCTTGTTAGATCTCAAAGAGAATCTCCTCCAACTCAGATTTTTATACAAAATCTCTTAAATTTTAAAGCTTGACAAGGAATTAAAAATTTTTGAAACCAAGTGTTGTTCTAATAGAATATGTCACAGGGCTGCATATGACTATGAACTACCATTTTCAACCCCTGGCCTTATCCTTCATGTTTATGAAAATGAAAATAAAACTAACCATATAAAAACACCATAAAATGTTAGTTGCTGCCCTAATGCTTGTTTTCTTGATCAAATCATTCTGGTCCTTCAAAATGCTATATAAGCATCACCTCTTATGGGAAGCCTTCACTCCTTTATCACTCCATCCCCTCTGGCACCTCCTTTGTCCAAGTCTGATTATTGCATAATCCAATATGGCTGCTGAAGCTCCAGCCATTACATCTGTACTCCAAACAAGAGGCTGGGGGGAAGACGATGAAGTGCCAAAGGGTCTTCTCCCAGATGAGTCAATCCCTCTCGAAAGGTTTTCAGAAGTCTTACCCTGAAATCTGACTTTCATCTCATTGTACAATCCTAGCTGTGAGATGTTAGGGAGATGTAGTGATACCACCAACTAGAATAGACCAGGATTTTTTTCAAAAACAGGAAAATTATTATTAACTGAGCAATTAGCACTCTCATCCATACATCCTGACTTGTTTCTCTGCTTCTACTATTATCGGTACAATTTATTCTTCAAATAACCATTGATTCTAAGTTTGATTATACCATTCTCCCCAACTTATGCAATTTTAGGAGCTTCCATTGTTCTTACAACAAGAACATAAGCATCATTAAGGCCCAAAATGCCTGTGGGACTTGGCATTGCCCACTTCTTCCCTCAGCCCAAGTCTCATTCTCTACCCTCTGGCTCTCATTCTCTGCTCCACCTCTACTGGAGCTATTTCAGTTCCATGAATGTGCCAGGCTCTTTCCATCCTTTGCACAAGCTGCTGTCCCTGCCTTGAACTCTCTGCCTCCAACTGACAGATGCCTCCAAGCATCTGAAGTGGTGCATCCTCAGGAAGCCACCCTCACCACCTCAACAGAGCACCTCTCCGTCCTCACTCTTCTTGGGTCTACATATTCATTCACGACCTTCCCTCAGCTCAGCACACTAAGCTGATGTGTGTGAACATCTCTGATGGACAGTCTTCCTCACGACACTCTGTGTATAGTCAGGACAAGGGCACGTGTTGGACCTGCTCCCTTCTGCATGCCTTCCAGCGCCTGATAGATGAGAAGCATGCAGTAAATATTTATTTGGCTTCAATCGCTAACATAAAGCAGTCTGTTTGGCCCTACTGGACTTACATAGGTAAAGGGTATGTGAGACTCAGCCAAATGTTTACAAGTCACTTTGTCTCTCCAAACCCATCGCAAAAAGTTATGAATTTAGGATGATCTCTGATCCTGCCCAATTAGCCACTTATCAGTGCTCAAAGCACCAACCCCCCCCCCCCCCCCCCCCCCCCCCCCCCCACCGCTCCGCTTTTCTTCCTTCTTCTACAGAATAGCGTTTTGAAGCCTTCTCAGCTAAGCTGTTCTATGCTGGGTGATGAATGTCAAGTGGCTATTCCCACATCCCCAGTTCAGTGAAATATATTCAACAAACATCAATAATTAAACATGTGAGGGAGAGGATACCCATTTGTTTACATTTCGGGAAACCAGCTCAACTGCTTCAACCTAAAACGAAAACTAACTTCCACAATAAACAAACACAGCTTCATGAAACTGTTTTCCTTTAAAGCTGTGCCTCATAAAAGAATAAAACAAAACAAAAACTAGGAAGAGATTTCTCAAGAAATGTATCATGCAACTTTATCTGAGAGTGCAAACTGAAGGTGAGTGGAGACGATGTCAACCAAAGAGCTGGCAGTGTCTGCAGCTGGGGTAGGGAAAGCCTATTAATTATTGATACTTTTCCTTCTGAAGACATGTGTCATGCATTCCAAGCTGGTTCTAACGTATACAGAGGAAAAGAGGAGAGACGACTGGCTCCAAGTGCTAACATTTGTTTTCTGCTCCAAGTACAGCGGGACTGTGAGAGTTTAGGGTGATGCTCTCTGTCCAAATGAGCTCCGGCAATGTCCTGGAGGACGGGAAGCCCAGCAGAGGTCAACACAAGGATGGTCCAAATGAATCCAAGTTTATGCCTTTCCTTCTCCATGGGTGACCCAGAGAGAGAGTATCTCGCAGCCTCACACCAGATGCTAATCAGATTATATCCAGATGCTCCATAAACATGTGTCAGCAGCTGAAAAGACCTCTTCTAATTGGGACAAAAATCACATTTTCCAACGCTGTAGGTAAAATACACAAGTAAAAATATAACTCTGGGGTTGTTTAAATATACCCTAAGGTGCTTTATTTTTCTTCAGCACAAATAAAGTCCAGGTTGAGCAAACAGTGTATGTCTTGCGGTAAGTTTGTGTGGAGGGAGAGAGAGAGGAGAGAGAGGAATTAGGCAGTCTGTCTAGTTCCCTTTGCTTACAGATGATACTTCTGTAAGTGCCCTGATTTGAAGACTAACTGGATTTTAGTAAATCCTCTTTTTTGCTGATTGGGGGGCTCTTAATGTTAACAAGTTTAACTGAGTTTCATGCTGAAGAATAACCCAAAGTGCTTTCTTGTGCATTTAGTGCAGAATGTATCTTCTTCAACGGATGCTTCAATCTCTGTCGAGTGCTTACCTATGCACGGGACAGTGAGGAGACATTGGGGTACAGTGGTTTAGACAGCTGGGAGCTTTTAAGTAATTCACAGTGTGGTAGCAGAGACAGACAAGTCAAGAGGAAATTACAACACATGTGGAAACACAATGACAGAGGGAGACTGAGGTGCTAGGGTTCTCCATCTTCAGCCTGGGGATGGGGATGGTCTGAGAAGGTTTCCAGAGTGAAGCTATAGGGTGAAGGAACCCGGGGAAGTAGAGGTGAGAGAACGGTGTCTTCAGGCAGAGGAGAAATGCCATGTATTATGTCTCCTGCTGCAGACAGATTCTTTACCATCTGAGCCACCAGGGAAGCCCATGTTAGTGACACAAGTTTTGATTGAGAGATGCATCATTTTTACTGCATAAAACTGGGCTCAGCTTCCCCAGAAAGCAGCAAGCTGAATATCATTAGACATACGCAAAGACTAGATTAACATTCCAGGGAATTATAAAAGGTGGAAGCTCCAATACTTTGGCCACCTCATGTGAAGAGCTGACTCATTGGAAAAGATCCTGATGCTGGGAAAGATTAGGGCAGGAAGAGAAGAGGGCAACAGAGGATGAGACGATTGGATGGCATTGTCGACTCAATGGACATGAGTTTGAGCAAGCTCCAGGGGATAGTGAAGGACAGGGAAGCCTGGCATGCTGCAGTCCATGGGATGGCAAAGAGCTGGACACAGCTTAGCGACTGAACAACAACAAGGAGACTAGACAGGAGTCTGACTGGGTCTATGGCCCCAACCACAGAGCCAATACAAACACCCAAAGGTAGACTTCAGGAATGTGGACTTGTTTGAAAGCTTACTAGTTTGTCATTAGGCAAATCAGAACAACAATAAGATACCATTTTACACCCATTAGGGAGATGGAACCATAAGGATGGTTCTTATTTTTTTAAATGTAAAACAACAAACATTGGCCAGGATGTGGAGGTAATGGAATCTTTTGTACTGTGGGTAAGAAAAATGATAAAGCTGCTGTGGAGACTTCCTATATGATCCAGCAATTCTACATCCGAGTATATACCAAAGGCATATATATATATTTAAAGCAGGGCCTTAGACATTTGTATACCCTGTTCCTGGAAGCATTATTCACAATAGCAAAAAGGTGGAAACAACTCAAAACTCTGTCAACACATGAATGGATTAACAAAATGTGGTATATATACACAGTGGAATAGTATTTGGCCATAACAAGGAATACAGTTCTGACACAAGTCACAACATGAACGAACCTTGAAGACATTATCCTCAGTGAGATGAGCCAGAGACAAAAGGACAAATATTGTATGATTCCACCTGGGTGAAATATTTAGACTCAACAACATAAAGCACACTAGAAGTTACTAGGGAGTTGTGGCTTAATTACAGAATTTCTATTGGGGATAAACAAAAATGTTTGGAAATAGATACTGATGGTTGTACAACAGTGTCAGTGTACTTATGGCCACCAAACTGTGTAGTTAAAATGGTTAAAATACACATTTTATGTCAATTACATGTTACCACAACGGGCAAATTAAAAGCTCCCTAGAGCAGTTTTGGAGAAGCACTGGACTAACGTATGTAAGTCTAGGAGATTCAGAGAAACCAAAGCTGGGACTTCCCTGGTGGTCCAACAGTAAAGACGCCAAGCTCCCAATGCAGAGGACCTGGGTTAGACCCCTGGTCAGGGAACTAGATCCTGCAGGCTGCAACTAAGCCCCGGCGCAACCACATAAATAAATACAATATTAAACATAGATGAAAAGTTAAAGCATATTTATGGCATTAAATTAGAACAAACTGTAGGGTCTTCCTTCAGGAACACCGCTAACTTGTAGGCACAGGTGAACTCCAAGCCTTTTGGGGATCTGCCCAAGCCAATAAAGGACCTCTCTCTGATGACAAGACTCAATGAAATCAAAGGTCTTTCTCCTAGGACAATGGGTGATGGGAGATAATTCAACTCTTCTACCTACTTCCATGCATCATCCATGGGTAAGGTCCATTTCTTTGTGTCAAAGCTACACAATAAAAGCCAACAAATGTCCACCTTCCCTTTAGCAGACACCCCAAATTTCATATGCACATGTGCCCTTTGAGTCTTTGGACTTGCATCCATCTCCAAAAGGTGGGAAAGGAAGAAGGAGGGTACATTTAAGTGTTTTCATTTTTATTCCCTAAAAAGCAGAGCCCAAGCCAAAGGCTTAAGTGCAGACAGGTTTCTTTGGGAAATGGTCTCAGGGAGCAGGAGTGAAGGATGGAGTGGCAAATAAGGAAGACATGAAAAGTCTATACTAGGAATTGTTATTTAGTTGGACAGGTACCTAGGTGGGCTAGAAATAATCTCTTTTCTCAAAGGACACTCTGAGAAGTCATTTAAGAGAGAAGCCAGGACTGTCCACCCAGGAATTGAAAAAGAGAAATACTTATCCATTGGCTCAGCTCCTTAGCATCAATAATGACTTCATGAGCATTAACTTCTTGCACTAGGCACATTAGGTTGAGTCTGAAAGGCGTGAGGCAAGATCCAGGGGAGGAAGCAAGAAACAAGTGGCCCAGAACAAGGATCTAAGGAGACGCAGTGGCGGCACTGTTTCCATGAAGCTGTTGACACCTGGTTGACCTCACTGGCAGAGTGGCACGTTCAGCAGGAGGCTAGGCTGGGAGGAGTGACTGTGTACAAGACGGGTCCAGAGTAATACAAAATCACCCTGCAGTTCCAACCACATTTACAACTACTGCATGGATTCACCACCTCCCCAAGGACTTCAAATGAGCCACCTACTAAGCACCAGATCAGTCCATACACTTGTCTAAACTTGGAGGAAAATGGCAGGGATCGATTGGGAAAAGAGGCAAAATTGCTCATAATAGAATACCTTTTGTGTCTTTGTTATACCTTTATACCTTTATAACTCTGACCCACTGTAAATCACAGGAAATAAAAAAGCAAATTTTATTCTTTCCATCATTCTTCCCAAGTGGGATGCCTTCCCCCAAATTTCCACTAGTTTCTAAAATTAGAAGCACTCCCCTTTAGGGGTGTGGCAGTGGGGTTGGTGTGGAGCCTGTAACTTTAACTCTGTGGTTCTCAAAGTGTGGTTCCAAACTAGCAGCAGCAGCAGAATCTGGAAACTTGTCAACAGTTCAGATTCTTAGGTCCCTTCCCAGACTTCCTGGATCAGAACCTTGGGGGTGGTGGGGGCGGGGCTGGGGTGGTAATGTCTTAATGGGCCTCTGGATTCTTATGTTCATTTGAGTTTAAGAACTGCAGCCTCAGAACAGCATTAAATCAATCAGCCACATGCTTTGACTAGGTTTCAAGAATCTCCCATTAGAGAAAGGGGCATGGAATCATGACTCAGTTTTCACTTAATACCAGCAAACACTGAATATGCTTGTGTTAGTTTCCTGAGGCTGCTGTGACAAATTATCACAAGCCAAGCAGTTTAAAACATCAGAAATTTTTTCTCTTACAGTTCTGGAGGCCAGATGTCCAAAATCAAGGGGTTGGCAGGGCTATGCTCCCTCCACAAGCTTGAAAGGAGGATCCTTCCGTACATCTTCCAGCTTCCGGCAGCTCCTGGAGTTCCTTGGCTTGTGGCCACCTTATTCCAATCTCTGTCTCATCTTCACAGGGTCTTCTCCATCTGTATGTCTCTCTGTGTGTGTCTCTCTCTCCTTTCTCTTTTTTTATTTATTTTTTAATTTTATTTTTAAACTTTACAATATTGTATTAGTTTTGCCAAATATCGAAATGAATCCGCCACAGGTATACATGTATTCCCCATCCTGAACCCTCCTCTCTCCCCATACCATCCCTCTGGGTCGTCCCAGCGCACCAGCCCCAAGCATCCAGTATCGTGCATCGAACCTGGACTGGCGACTCGTTTCATACATGATATTATACATGTTTCAATGCCATTCTCCCAAATCTTCCCACCCTCTCCCTCTCCAACAAAGTCCATAAGACTGTTCTACACATGAGTGTCTCTTTTGCTGTCTCACATACAGGGTTATTGTTACCATCTTTCTAAATTCTATATATATGCGTTAGTATACTGTATTGGTGTTTTTCTTTCTGGCTTACTTCACTCTGTATAATAGGCTCCAGTTTCATCCACCTCATTAGAACTGATTCCAATGTATTCTTTTTAATGGCTGAGTAATACTCCATTGTGTATATGTACTACAGCTTTCTTATCCATTCATCTGCTGATGGACATCTAGGTTGCTTCCATGTCCTGGCTATTATAAACAGTGCTGCGATGAACATTGGGGTACATGTGTCTCTTTCAATTCTGGTTTCCTCAGTGTGTATGCCCAGCAGTGGGATTGCTGGATCATAAGGCAGTTCTATTTCCAGTTTTTTAAGGAATCTCCACACTGTTCTCCATAGTGGATGTACTAGTTTGCATTCCCACCAACAGTGTAAGAGGGTTCCCTTTTCTCCACACCCTCTCCAGCATTTATTGCTTGTAGACTTTTGGATCACAGCCATTCTGACTGGTGTGAAATGGTACCTCATAGTGGTTTTGATTTGCATTTCTCTGATAATGAGTGGTGTTGAGCATCTTTTCATGTGTTTGTTAGCCATCTGTATGTCTTCTTTGGAGAAATGTCTATTTAGTTATTTGGCCCATTTTTTGATTGGGCCATTTATTTTTCTGGAGTTGAGCTGGAGGAGTTGCTTGTATATTTTTGAGATGAGTTGTTTGTCAGTTGCTTCATTTGCTATTATTTTCTCCCATTCTGAAGGCTGTCTTTTCACCTTGCTAATAGTTTCCTTTGATGTGCAGAAGCTTTTAAGTTGAACTAGGTCCCATTTGTTTATTTTTGCTTTTATTTCCAATATTCTGGGAGGTGGGTCATAGAGGATCCTGCTGTGATGTATGTCAGAGAGTGTTTTGCCTATGTTCTCCTCTAGGAGTTTTAAAGTTTCTGGTCTTACATTTAGATCTTTAATCCATTTTGAGTTTATTTTTGTGTATGGTGTTAGAAAGTGTTCTAGTTTCATTCTTTTACAAGTGGTTGACCAGATTTCCCAGCACCACTTGTTAAAGAGATTGTCTTTAATCCATTGTATATTCTTGCCTCCTTTGTCAAAGATAAGGTGTCCATATGTGCGTGGATTTATCTCTGGGCTTTCTATTTTGTTCCATTGATCTATACTTCTGTCTTTGTGCCAGTACCATACTGTGTTGATAACTGTGGCTTTGTAGTAGAGCCTGAAGTCAGGTAGGTTGATTCCTCCAGTTCCATTCTTCTTTCTCAAGACAGCTTTGGCTATTTGAGGTTTTTTGTATTTCCACACAAATTGTGAAATTATTTGTTCTAGCTCTGTGAAGAATACCGTTGGTAGCTTGATAGGGATTGCATTGAATCTATAAATTGCTTTGGGTAGTATACTCATTTTCACTATATTGATTCTTCCAATCCATGAACATGGTATATTTCTCCATCTATTAGTGTCCTCTTTGATTTCTTTCACCAGTGTTTTATAGTTTTCTATATATAGGTCTTTAGTTTCTTTAGGTAAATATATTCCTAAGTATTTTATTCTTTCCGTTGCAATGGTAAATGGAATTGTTTCCTTAATTTCTCTTTCTGTTTTCTCATTATTAGTGTATAGGAATGCAAGGGATTTCTGTGTGTTGATTTTATATACTGCAACTTTACTATAGTCATTGATTAGCTCTAGTAATTTTCTGGTGGAGTCTTTAGGGTTTTCTGTGTAGAGGATCATGTCATCTGCAAATAGTGAGAGTTTTACTTCTTCTTTTCCAATTTGGATTCCTTTTATTTCTTTTTCTGCTCTGATTGCTGTGGCCAAAACTTCCAAAACTATGTTGAATAGTAATGGTGAAAGTGGGCACCCTTGTCTTGTTCCTGACTTTAGAGGAAATGCTTTCAATTTTTCACCATTGAGGATAATGTTTGCTGTGGGTTTGTCATATATAGCTTTTATTATGTTGAGGTATGTTCCTTCTATTCCTGCTTTCTGGAGAGTTTTTATCATAAATGGATGTTGAATTTTGTCAAAGGCTTTCTCTGCATCTATTGAGATAATCATACAGTTTTTATTTTTCAATTTGTTAATGTGGTGTATTACATTGATTGATTTGTGGATATTGAAGAATCCTTGCATCCCTGGGATAAAGCCCACTTGGTCATGGTATATGATCTTTTTAATGTGTTGTTGGATTCTGATTGCTAGAATTTTGTTAAGGATTTTTGCATCTATGTTCATCAGTGATATTGGCCTGTAGTTTTCTTTTTTTGTGGCATCTTTGTCAGGTTTTGGTATTAGGGTGATCGTGGCCTTATAGAATGAGTTTGTAAGTTTATCTTCCTCTGCAATTTTCTGGAAGAGTTTGAGCAGGATAGGTGTTAGCTCTTCTCTAAATTTTTGGTAGAATTCAGATGTGAAGCCGTCTGGACCTGGGCTTTTGTTTGCTGGAAGATTTTTGATTACAGTTTCAATTTCCGTGCTTGTGATGGGTCTATTAAGATTTTCTATTTCTTTCTGGTCCAGTTTTGGAAAGTTGTACTTTTCTAAGAATTTGTCCATTTCTTCCACGTTGTCCATTTTATAGGCATATAATTGTTGATCGTAGTCTCTTATGATCCTTTGTATTTCTGTGTTGTCTGTTGTGATCTCTCCATTTTCATTTCTAATTTTATTGATTTGATTTTTCTCCCTTTGTTTCTTGATGAGTCTGGCTAATGGTTTGTCAATTTTATTTGTCCTTTCAAAGAACCAGCTTTTGGCTTTGTTGACTTTTGCTATAGTCTCTTTTGTTTCTTTTGCATTTATTTCTGCTCTAATTTTTAAGATTTCTTTCCTTCTACTAACCCTGGGGTTCTTCATTTCTTCCTTTTCTAGTTGCTTTAGGTGTAGAGTTAGGTTATTTATTTGACTTTTTTCTTGTTTCTTGAGGTGTGCCTGTATTGCTATGAACTTTCCCCTTAGGACTGCTTTTACAGTGTCCCACAGGTTTTGGGTTGTTGTGTTTTCATTTTCATTTGTTTCTATGCAAATTTTGATTTCTTTTTTGATTTCTTCTGTGATTTGTTGGTTATTCAGCAGGGTGTTGTTCATCCTCCATATGTTGGAATTTTTAATAGTTTTTCTCCTGTAATTGAGATCTAATCTTACTGCATTGTGGTCAGAAAAGACGCTTGGAATGATTTCTATTTTTTTGAACTTACCAAGGCTAGATTTATGGCCCAGGATGTGATCTATCCTGGAGAAGGTTCCATGTGCACTTGAGAAAAAGATGAAAATCATTGTTTTGGGATGAAATGTCCTATAGATATCAATTAGGTCTAACTGGTCTATTGTATCATTTAAAGTTTGTGTTTGCTTGTTAATTTTCTGTTTAGTTGATCTATCCATAGGTGTGAGTGGGGTATTAAAGTCTCCCACTATTATTGTGTTATTGTTAATTTCTCCTTTCATACTTGTTAGCATTTGTCTTACATACTGTGGTGCTCCCATGTTGGGTGCATATATATTTATAATTGTTATATCTTCTTCTTGGATTGATCCTTTGATCATTATGTAGTGACCATCTTTGTCTCTTTTCACAGCCTTTGTTTTAAAGTCTATTTTATCTGATATGAGTAATGCTACTCCTGCTTTCTTTTGGTCCCTATTTACATGGAAAATCTTTTTCCAGCCCTTCACTTTCAGTCTGTATGTGTCCCCTGTTTTGAGGTGGGTCTCTTGTAGACAACATATGTAGGGGTCTTGTTTTTGTATCCATTCAGCCAGTCTTTGTCTTTCGGTTGGGGCATTCAACCCATTTACGTTTAAGGTAATTACTGATAAGTATGATCCCGTTGCCATTTACTTTATTGTTTTGGGTTTGAATTTATACACTGTTTTTGTGTTTCCTGTCTAGAGAATATCCTTTAGTATTTGTTGGAGAGCTGGTTTGGTGGTGCAGAATTCTCTCAGCTTTTGCTTATCTGAAAAGCTTTTTATTTCTCCTTCATATTTGAATGAGATCCTTGCTGGGTACAATAGTCTGGGCTGTAGGTTATTGTCTTTCATCATTTTAAGTATGTCTTGCCATTCCCTCCTGGCTTGAAGAGTTTCTATTGAAAGATCAGCTGTTATCCTTATGGAAATTCCCTTGTGTGTTATTTGTTGTTTTTCCCTTGCTGCTTTTAATATTTGTTCTTTGTGTTTGATCTTTGTTAATTTGATTAATATGTGTCTTGGGGTGTTTCGCCTTGGGTTTATCCTGTTTGGGACTCTCTGGGTTTCTTGAACTTGGGTGATTATTTCCTTCCCCATTTTAGGGATGTTTTCAACTATTATCTCCTCAAGTATTTTCTCATGGTCTTTCTTTTTATCTCCTTCTTCTGGGACCCCTATGATTCGAATGTTGTAGCGTTTAATATTGTCCTGGAGGTCTCTGAGATTGTCCTCATTTCTTTTAATTCATTTTTCTTTTATCCTCTCTGATTCATTTATTTCTACCATTCTAATTCACTAATCCTATTTCTGCCTCTGTTATTCTACTATTTGTTGCCTCCAGAGTGTTTTTAATTTCATTTATTGCATTATTCATTATATATTGACTCTTTTTTTATCTCTTCTAGGTCCTTGTTAAACCTTTCTTGCATCTTCTCAATCCTTGTCTCCAGGCTATTTATCTGTGATTCCATTTTGATTTCAAGACTTTGGATCAATTTCACTATCATTATTTGGAATTCTTTATCAGGTAGATTCCCTATCTCTTCCTCTTTGGTTTGGTTTGGTGGGCATTTATCCTGTTCCTTTATCTGCTGGGTACTCCTCTGTCTCTTCATCTTGTTTAAATTGCTGATTTTGGGGTATCCTTTCTGTATTCTGGCAGTTTGTGGAGTTCTCTTTATTGTGGCATTTCCTCGCTGTGTGTGGGTTTGTACAGGTGGCTTGTCAAGGTTTCCTGGTTAGGGAAGCTTGTGTCGGTGTTCTGGTGGGTGGAGCTGTATTTCTTCTCTCTGGAGTGCAATGAAGTGTCCAGTAATGAGTTATGAGATGTCTATGGTTTTGGGGTGACTTTGGGCAGCCTGTATTTTGGAGCTCAGGGCTGTGTTCCTGTGTTGCTGGAGAATTTGCTTGGTATGTCTTGCCCTGGAACTTGTTGGCCCTTGTGTGGTGCTTGGTTTCAGTGTAGGTATGGAGGCGTTTGATGAGCTCCTGTCAATTAATGTTCCTTGGATTCAGGAGTTCACTGTAGTCAGGGTTTGGACTTAAGCCTCCTGCTTCCAGTTATTGGTCTTATTTTTACAGTAGTTTCAAAACTTCTCCTTCTATACAGCACCATTGATAAAACATCTATGTTAAAGATGAAAAGTTTCTCAACTGTGAGGGTCACCCAGAGAGGTTCACGGCGTTACATGGAGAAGAGAAGAGGGAGGAGGGAGTTAGAGGTGACCCAAATGAGATGAGGTGAAATCAATAGAGGAGAGAGTGGGCTAGCCAGTAATCACTTCCTTATGTGCACTCCACAACTGGACTGCTCAGAGATGTTCACAGAGTTATACAGAGAAGAGAAGAAGGAGGAAGGAGACAGAGGTGGCCAGGAGGATAAAAGGGGGGAATGAAAAGGAGGGAGACAGATCCAGCCAGTAATCAGTTCCGTAAGTGTTCTCCACCGTCTGGAACACAAAGAAATTCACAGAGTTGGGTAGAGTAGAGAGGGGTTAGGGAGGAGACACAGGCAACCTGGTGGAGAAAAAGGAGAGTCCAAAGGGAGAGAGAGCAGTCAAGCCAGTAATCTCGCTCCCTAGTGAAAAATGGGTACTGAAGATTGGGTTCTTAAAGGTACAAAATTGGTAACAAATACATAAAAGCAAAAATTAAAAGTCTAGAGTAGAGTTTGGAATTTCAAAAATACGATGTTAAAGAAAAGAAGAAGGAAAAGAAAGAGAGAAAAAATGAACAAACAAAAACAAACAAGGTTGCAAAAATTATAAAGAAAATACAGGTACAAAATTGATAACTAATACCAAAAAGCAAAAATAAAAAATCTAGAGTAGAGTTTGGAATTTCAAAAATACAATGTTAAAAAAAGGAAGAAGAAAAAGAAAGAGAGAAAAACAAAACAAAACAAAAACAAAGTCGCAAAAATTATAAAGAAAATACAGGTACAAAATTGATATCAAATACCAAAAAGCATAAATTAAAAATCTAGAGTAGAGTTTGGAATTTCAGACATACAATGTTATATAAAAGAAGAAGAGAAAGAAACAGAAAAAAAAAAGTCACAGAAATTATAAAAAAAACTATAGGTACAAAATTGATAACAAATACCAAAAAGCTAAAATTAAAAATCTAGAGTAGAGTTTGGAATTTCAAAAATACAATGTTAAAGAAAAGAAGGAAAAAAAACACAACAAGGTCAAAAATTATTAAAAAAAAAATATATATATATGAAGTTTGCTGTAAAAAAAAAAATAGGGTCTTTTTTTTTTTTGCAAAGTAATAGGTTATAAAAGTGAAAATTAAAGGAACAATAGAGGACTTAAATTTTTTTTTTTAAATTAAAAAAAGAAAGAAAAAATGATCGTAAAAATAGTAAAACTATATCTAGGACTTTCTCTGGTTTTGTTGTGAGTATTGTGGGTTCAGTTCATTTTTGGCTAGTTCCTTGGTCCGACTTGTATGTCTCAAGATCTATAGGCCCCTTCCTATGTAGTCGGTAGTAACCACAGGGTTTTAATCTATTGCCTGTAGCTTCCAAGGTGGTTCCCTCTGTTATAGCTTCTTCTGTTTGCTGGTCTCTTCAGTGTCTGGTTTCTGCCCTGAAGAAAGGGGACGGTGGAGGACACTTTTCTTTTTTTTTTTTAGGCTCACTTGTTCAGTCACACTGTGGGGAGGGAGGGATGCTGCAAACAAATAACACTGGCGTGTGCTCGCAGTGCCTCAGCCACACTGGGTCTGCCCCCGCTCACAGCACATGTAGCCTCCCTGCCCACACTGCTCAGGCTCTAGGTTGCTCCGCTGGGAACCACCCGTGGCCGGCCCTGGGCTGCCTGCACTTCCCAGGTCCAAGACGCTCAGGGTCAGGCACTCGGGTAGTCCTCAGAGGTGCAAACTCGGTTGGGCCTGCGTTTTGTGCCCTTCCCAGGTCCGAGCAGCTCAGGTGATGAGGTGCTTGGCCAGCGCGACTGCTGCGACTTATCGCCTCCCCGCCGCTTGGTTATCTAGGTGTACAACCAGCGCACCTTCTCAGGCAGATGTTGACTGTCCAGACCCCCAAGAAGTTTTAGTTAGCAAAGAAGCCTGCTTACAGTTTTATAGATAATGTCTCTCTGGGGCTGCGATTGTCCCCTTCCAGCTTTGGCTGCCTGTCACCGGAGGGGGATGGTCTGCAGCTGGCTATCTCTGTTCAGTCCTTTGTTCCGTGCGCGGGCCTGGCGGTGTCTTAGGTTAGGCTGGCTTTTCGCATGGTAGATATCCCACAGTCTGGTTTGTTAGCCCAAATTATTTCGCTCAGATAGCACTCAGGGTATTCAGGCCAGGTCCTTACTCTAGGCGATGCAGCCCACGCCACACCTCGCTGCCCAGCCCCCGCTTGCTAATGGCGTGTGCAGGCGTCTCCGCTGCTTCTCCGCTGGGGGAGTTACTGTAGGGCTCGCAATCTGCGGGTTTTAATTGTTCATTTATTTTTCCTCCCTGTCATGTTGCCCTCTGTGCTTCCAAAGCTCGGCACAGATTCGGCAGTGAGAAGGTTTCCTGGTGTTTGGAAACTTCTCTCTTTTTAAGACTCCCTTCCCGGGACGGAACTCCGTCCCTCCCTCTTTTGTCTTTTATATTTTTTCCTACCTCCTTTCGAAGACTTGGGTTGCTTTTCTGGGTGCCTGATGTCCTCTGCCGGCATTCAGAAGTTGTTTTGTGGAATTTACTCGGCGTTTAAATGTTCTTTTGATGAATTTATGGGAGAGAAAGTGTTCTCCCCGTCCTACTCCTCCACCATTTTGGCTCCTCCTCCTCTCCTTTCTCTTGTAAGAACACTGGTCACTGGATTTAGGGCTTGCTCTAAATCTCAGATGATGTCATCTGGAGATCTTTAATTCTATCTGCAAAGACCTCTACTGAGAAGGTCACATTCATAGGTATTGGACGTAAGACTTGGACAGATCTTTTTGGGCATCAAAATTCAAACCACTGCAATTTACAACAAACTAGAATTTGACACCTTCATAAAAATCACAACTTACTTTCTTTTTTTTTTACAGAGGTAAGCATATCTAAAATTCATAACCATTTGATCATTCTTCTCCACAGGAAACAAACCAACAGAATCACATGTAGCTGGGATGTCCAGTCCCCAGCCAGGGGTACAGCGCTATCACCCCACACAGATGCTCCAAAATACAATGACTCCTTGTCCCTGCCTGCCCACCTGAGCCCATCTCCCTTATTCACCCTAGATGTCCAAGATCAGATCAGATTAGTCGCTCAGTCGTGTTCGACTCTTTGCGACCCCATGAATTGCAGCACGCCAGGCCTCCCTGTCCATCACCAACTCCTGGAGTTCACCCAGACTCAACATCCATCGAGTTAGTGATGCCATCCAGCCATCTCATCCTCTGTCATCCCCTTCTCCTCCTGCCCCCAATCCCTCCCAGCATCAGAGTCTTTTCCAATGAGTCAACTCATGAGGTGGCCAAAGTACTGGAGTTTCAGCTTTAGCATCATTCCTTCCAAAGAAATCCCAGGGCTGATCTCCTTCAGAATGGACTGGTTGGATCTCCTTGCAGTCCAAGGGACTCTCAAGAGTCTTCTCCAACACCACAGTTCAAAAGCGTCAATTCTTTGGCGCTCAGCCTTCTTCACAGTCCAACTCTCACATCCATACATGACCACAGGAAAAACCATAGCCTTGACTAGATGAACCTTTGTTGGCAAAGTAATGTCTCTGCTTTTCAATATGCTATCTACGTTGGTCATAACTTTCCTTCCAAGGAGTAAGCATCTTTTAATTTCATGGCTGCAGTCACCATCTATAGTGATTCTGGAGCCCAGAAAAATAAAGTCTGGCACTGTTTCCACTGTTTCCCCATCTATTTCCCATGAAGTGATGGGACTGGATGCCACTTCGTTTTCTGAATGTTGAGCTTTAAGCCAACTTTTTTTCTGCCGTAAGGTTGGTGTCATCTGCATATCTGAGGTTATTGATATTTCTCCTGGCAACCTTGATTCCAGTTTGTGTTTCTTCCAGTCCAGCTTTTCTCATGATGTACTCTGCATATAAGTTAAATAAACAGGGTGGCAATATACAGCCTTGACGAACTCCTTTTCCTATTTGGAACCAGTCTGTTGTTCCATGTCCAGTTCTAACTGTTGCTTCCTGACCTGCATACAAATTTCTCAAGAGGCAGATCAGGTGGTCTGGTATTCCCATCTCTTGAAGAATTTCCCACAGTTTATTGTGATCCACACAGTCAAAGGCTTTGGCATAGTCAATAAAGCAGAAATAGATGCTTTTCTGGAACTCTCTTGCTTTTTCCATGATCCAGCGGATGTTGGCAACTTGATCTCTGGTTCCTCTGCCTTTTCTAAAACCAGCTTGAACATCAGGAAGTTCACAGTTCACATATTGCTGAAGCCTGGCTTGGAGAATTTTGAGCATTACTTTACTAGCGTGTGAGATGAGTTCAATTGTGCGGTAGTTTGAGCATTCTTTGGCATTGCCTTTCTTTGGGAATGGAATGAAAACTGACCTTTTCCAGTCCTGTGGCCACTGCTGAGATGTCCAAGAAGCGTATTAATTAATCACAGTCAGATGTCTGGTTGCTCATAGGTAATATCTGCCTTATGAAACCAAAAGACATAATTTCTGCCTCACTCACTCACTTCCCAGGACACCTGCCACCTCTTCTACAAATAAGAGCTGGCTTCATGTTCACCGTGTATCCCAGGGGCCACTCCTGCTGTTAGTCTTACTGCCTGCTCTCTGTCTTCACCCAGTCTGACTACAGCAATGGGAGAAAGATGGTTTCTTCTCTACCACGTCAGCCCAAGCATGACTATGGCCAGGCCCCTCAACTTAGGCATAAACCCAAGTCCATCCCAGGTCTCCCACTGAGCCAGTTTTTGTCTTGTTTGGCATGGGGCCATCTTATTGCACAATTCTACGGGGCACCATTCACGTTCTATTTCCTTGAGACTGGTGTCCTCATGGGCCATGCGTGATCACTGCCCTGACATAGCCAGACAGCACAGCCATCCCTGGAATTTCTCCATGCCTCAGAATCTTGGCCCTAGTCCCCTCAAGCCTCACTGTGAAGAAGGTTCTCTCTTCCCCTCACAGTCAACTGGCAATGAAGCCCTTCATTCCATTCAGGGGAAGTACCACCCCAGCCTCACCCTCAGTGCTGTGGTCTGACCCCCACGGCCCAGGAAGACACTTATCCAAAGCTCTGACATTCTACCAGGTCCACAACTAAAGACTACTTCAGTTGTATAAGTGTAATCATTAAAAGGAGGTGCTTCCTGGGTGGCTCAGTGGTAAAGAATCTGCCTGCCAATGCAGGAGACACAGGTTCGATCCCTGTATCGGGAAGATTCCCTGGAGAAGTGAATGTTGACCCACTTCAGTATTCTTGCCTGGAAAGAGCCATGGATAGAAGAGCCTGGCAGGCTACCATCCATAGGGTCACAAAGAGTTGAACACAACTTAGCAACTAGACAACAATAATTATTAAAAGACGTTAAAGGTATTAGACATAGTGTCGGAAACATAAATAGTTTTTAAAAGAGGAAAGTCAACTTTTTTTTTGGCTGCACTGTGAGGCGTGTGGGATCTCAGTCCCCTGACCAGGTATTGAACCTGTGCTCCCTGCAGAGGAAGTGCCGAGTCTTAACTCCTGGACCACCGGGGCTGTCCCCAAGTAAACTTTCTTTTGTACTTGCCAAAGACCAGTCAGAAGGGGCCATCAGGAAATGGTGTAAATATGGACTGGCCCCAGAACTGCCAACTTTGAATCTCTCTGGGGCTCACAGGTAGGATGTCATGTGGATCAGATCCAAAGGCTTGATTACTTACTTGGTCCTTGCCCTTTCCTAGATCGTCTCTGTTGGAAGAGAGCAAGAGGAAGCAATGTGGTGTTCCACTGGGAGAGTAAATGGAACCGTGTCCTGCCTGGAGTTCAAACAGCATGTCAGAGGGACCTCCTGTTCTCACTTGACATCTCATCACTTCCCCCAGCAGACCTGGTTTCTAAGCTTGGAAGCTTGGTGATGAATTTCACCTAAAAAAGAAGGATCTTGATGGGAGTCAGGCTGGAAGGAAAAGTAACCAGAGTCAACCAAGTTGACCCATCTCTTTCTTTGGCTCAGCCTGCTTGGGTTTCATTTATTCATTTACACTTGGGTTTCATTTCCCTTCTTAGCAAAGAGAACTGCTCTTGGCCTCTCACATGTTCCATCTTTTTTTTCTATCTGGGGCACAGAGACAGACAAACATGCCCAAGGATGCACAGCTGCCAAAAGGCAGAGCCAAGATATAAAATGTGAGCAGTCTAAATCTGTGCATTGTTTGCTTTTAAAAGACCCTAGGTCCCCAGAAGCATCGGAATTGTTGTTGCTTAGTTGCTAAGTCATGTCTGACTTTTTTGCGACCTCATGGACTGAAGCCATGGCTACAGGCTCCTCTGTCCATGGGATTTCCCAGGCGAGAATAATGGAGAGGGTTGCTATTTCCTTATTCAGGGGCTCTTCTTGACCCAAATTTTGAGTCTGTGTCTCTTGCATTGGCAGGCAGATTCTTTGCCATAGAGCCACCAGGGAAGCCCATTGAAGCATCTGAATAGTACCAAATACTTCATCTGTTGGTTGGTTCCAAATTGATTTTCCTACTGTTTTTCTCTGTCTGACTTATTTCACTAAGCATAACGCCCTCCGGTCCATCCATGTTGTTGCAACTGACAAAACTCTGTTCTTTTTAATGTCTGAGTATTATTCCATTGTGTGTGTGCACGTGTATATATGTGTACGTACATACCACCACATCTCTCTCTCTATTCAAATGTTGATGGATACTTAGGTTGCTCCTATATTTTAGCTATTTAAGTTATTGTAAATGATACATATATAATATCTTGGCTATTGCTATGAACATTAGGGTTTGCCTCAGTTTTTTTTTTTTTTTAAGAAAATCATTCAAAAGATGGTGCATATGGCATTAATTTGCAAAACAAAGAAATGGAAGGAGGAGGAGGGCCGCCCTGATGATGTGAGAAACTTGTTTCAGGGGAACATGTGTAACCTCATGTGTAAGGTTGGGTCTACTCAAAATACTGGCCTAGCAATTGAGACTCTAGAAGGGACAAAGGCAGGACTGGATGCTGGAGAATTTCCTCCCATCCCAGCCCCTTGAGGATAGCCAGCTCTGTATTCACAGCTGTGTGGTGACCAGGTCGGGGTGGGGGGTCAGGAGGTAGAGAGCGCTGACAGAAGGGGTAATGGGTGCTGTGCACTTGGGCTGCCCTTCTGAGCACATAGCACTGCTCTGACACTACTCTGCATGGCCCCAGATGACACTCTGAGGACCAGATGGAAGAAGCAGACTTTTTCTCTTGAGTTACTGGGCCGTTGCCATGCAGGCTTTAGTTAGGACACTTGGGGGCATCTCTTTGCAGAGTCAGTGACCCTTTCAAAAGCACTCACAGTACTGACTCAGACTGGAGATGTTTAACACAGGACAGGCTAGCAAGCCATGCCCCAAACCACTGATTAAAAAGGAAACTATGGGATGCTGACCCAGGAGGAGAGCAAGAGAAACTCACAGGAGGAAACAGCTTTTCTGAAGGGATGAGTTCCTCAGCAAGGGAGGAAGGTAGGGGTCATCTCCTCAGTTCAAGTAAGAAATGGGGTCAGGGGGAATTTCCAGGGGGAGCCCCAGAAATGATGGTGAAGCAAGGAGACTGGTGAGTAGCTACGGGCTCTGGGCAAGGGAGGGTTGAGGAGTTAACATACTGAGGGGGGACTTGAACCTTCTGCCATGCCTTATTTTTCTTACTAGATAATTCAGATAACTAGATGATTAGAACGTTTTCTTTCCAAAGGCCAAATTTTGGCTTGAAAATTCGACAGGAGAAAAGCAGAGCTTCAAGAGAGCAGGAAGGTTATCTGACTTATTCATTGCTTCATCCCCAATCCTAGAATAACAACACACAGGAGGTCGAGTCCTGCTCAGTGATTTTCTCCCACAGGTTCTCTCTTTGTATGAAGGGGGAGGTCTTTTCCAATTTTTCAAGGGCAGTATTTTGGGTGATGGGGGCTTCATGCAGTCTGGATAACCTCTGCATGAGTCATTAAATTCTCACATTTATTCTTTTAATCCAATAAATCATTGGGAGGCACCTACTTGTACACACACTGAGCTTAGCATGTGTGAATACACTGGTGAGAAAAATACATAGGTGTGCACTGGCTTGGAGCTTATGGTCTCCAAGACTGCAGTCTCCAAGGCCACTGCTGTGGACTGAGGCGGTAACTAGTCAAACAATGTAATGAAACCAAAGCCAGCAAGTCCAAAAAGAAACCACCAAAGCACTGGGCCTATGGCCTTCAGAACCCCTCGTAGTCATGAAATAACTCACATGAATAGATGGTCTAGGCAAGGAGGACTCTTGAGAGGATTAAATTGGTTCCCATGTATTAGTCGCAGTAGGCCAAGTTTTGCTATAGAAACCAATACTGAAACCTCCACAGTTTAATACAACAAAGGTGTTCAGCTGACCCTTGAACAACTCGGGTTTGGACTATGCGGATACACTTACACACGGTTTGTTTTCAGTAGTAAATACTACAGCACTACAGCATCGAAGGTTGAATCTATGGATGCAGATTCTCAGGCCCAGAGGAAGCATAGATATGGAGAAACCACACACTCGAGTCCACTATAAATTATATTCAGATTTTCACCTGGGTGACACGTTGGAGCCTCTAGTTGTTCAAGGGCCAGCTGTATTCCTTATCGAAACAAGGCTGCTTAAGCATGTCTTCTGTGCAGTGACTCAGGGATCTGGTCTGCTCCCATCCAATGATTCAGCTTCTCACCCTGGGCATCCTGGTCACCGTGGTGAGATTGCAGGCAAACGCCCAGGGGTGACACCTCTCTTTCCTTCAATTCTTTGACCAGTGCTAGTCACATGACCCCACCCACTGCTCAGGGGCAGGGATGTAGGAGGCAACACAGGGCTCTTCAGTGAGCATCACACATCTCAGCCACACCCATTCTTTACACAAAATGCCCCCTGAACCATCATTCTGCAGAACTGGAAAACAACTTTGAAACAGTTGATAGATGAGATTATAGGATGCTGCTGCTGCTGCTAAGTCGCTTCAGTTGTGTCCGACCCTGTGTGACCCCAGAGACAGCAGCCCACCAGGCTCCCCGGTCCCTGGGATTCTCCAGGCAAGAACACTGGAGTGGGTTGCCATTTCCTTCTCCAATGCAGGAAAGTGAAAAGTGAAAGAGAAGTCACTCAGTCATGTCCAACTCTTAGCAACCCCCATAGACTGCAGCCCACCAGGCTCCTCCATCCATGGGATTTTCCAGGCAAGAGTACTGGAGTGGGTTGCCATTGCCTTCTCCGGAGATTACAGGATAGATTTTGCAAATAAATGAGACAATTTTCTTCCTGGGCTATCCAGGAATAATTAGGAAATGAAAGGAATACTGTTAGTTCTCCCTGTTTCTAGGACAGAGAAATTTAATGTTGACTTCAGAGCCCTTTGGGTTTCCCTGATAGCTCAGTTGGTAAAGAATCCACCTACAATGCAGGAGACCCCGGTTCAGTTCCTGGGTCTGGAAGATCTGCTGGAGAAGGGATAGGCTACCCACTCCAGTATTCTTGGGCTTCCCTTGTGGCTTAGCTAGTAAAGAATTCACCTGCAATGTGGGAGACCTGGGTTTGATCCCTGGGTTGGGAAGATCCCTGGGAAAAGGGAAAGGCTACCCACTACAATATTCTGGCCTGGAGAATTCCATGGACTGTATAGTCCATGGGGGTCAAAAACAGTCAGACATGACAGTGATTTTCACTTTCACTTTTCAGAGCCCTTTGATCTCTCTTACAGGTCAGGAAAACTTCTTCACCTGTACTTTTTTAGCGGGTAAGGTTTGTTTTTCCACCTCAGTAAAGAGAGATGAGAGAAAACTCTAGATTGTAGAAGAATTAAATTGGTTTCAATGCCTCTAAAAGTCTTATGGCAGTAGCATCACCTACCTTTTGAATGTATGCCTTTGCAAACCTCTGTCCACTGGGATCCTGTTTACAATAAGCACACTTGATTGTACCTGAAAAATTAGGATAACATTTGCTTTTGCTAGATTCACTTTTTGTTACTGAATAGAAAGCATCAACTTCCTTCTCTGTGTTTCTTCTGCCACTGGGGCTTTTATTAAGGACTGTACCATCTCATTTACTTCTAATTCACTTGCAGATTTCTATTATCTACTAAGTGTGACCAGGTTCTGTTCAGGCTTGTTCAGACATATTTTCTAATCAACAACAGTCATGTAATTAGCACTCGACCCATGAAAGAAGAATACTGAAATATGATAATTTATCCCATTTGCTAATAAAAGTTTATTCCCGGGGAGCATTTTCCTGATCAATATAGATTTGCCTGTTCTTAAACCTTCACTTCCTAGTGATTATTGTTTCATTAAATCATAAACTGATTATAATTCCATGGCATGAACTCTTAACTTGGGTTTTTGCATTTTGAGCTGACAGTACTTGAAATGTTGATAGCTTCCTTGTGGAGTCCAAGGACACATTATTATTCTTTGAAACTGGAAAACACTATGCTTGGAGGTTTTTGTTTTTTCTTTAAGAAAAAAAAAACAAAACACCACAATTTAGGGGGAAATTCAGTAATGCAAACCTGATCTCAGCCACACGCACTAACAGGGAGCTTTGTGTGAAATTTTGCCCCACAGCAACTCAGCATTTGGAAGATAGGAGCGTTCATCTTCGAAGGACGTGAAGCCACGGAGGCAATGCACACATCCAAGTGTAGAAGGCTGAGCTCTGCTTTCCCTTCTCCCTTTTAATGTACTCAATCAGGAATTTTTAGGAATCTCCTTTTTAATATTCCTTCAAAATATTTTTTGAGGCTCTACTATATGTTAGGCCCCAAAGGAACAGGCTGCAAAAATAACTAGGATGCCTGGGCTCTTGTGGGATACAGGCTAAAATGGAGAAGAAGCATAAACTCACAAGTCCCAGGGAGCCCAAGGCAGAGATACATATTTCCAAGTGGCCAGGACCATCCTGGAGGATGAGGTGTAAGCTGAGCCCTGAAGAATGAGGAGTAGTCAGGCAGGTCAAGAACAGATAGAACAGGGAAGGTAGGCAGGGATGTATGAATTTTTAAGTGGATGGAACGGCAGGTCTGAAGGGCTGGATGCAAGGCAGAGTGTGCAGGGGGTGATGTGGAATGATCACTTGGCTGGACTTTAATACTGTTTTTTCATCATATGCACACTATGCTTATAGCTTATGTTCATGTCTGGACATCTCTCTGAGACAAAAAGAGCTGCAGCCAGAGAAGTGTCAGATATGAGTCCTGGCCTGACCACAAAGGTTTCCTGGGTTATGGGCCCTGACCATAAGAATAGATACAGTGACTTTCAGGGTCATCCTCTTACCTGGTCTGAGACCACCAGTTGGATGGAATTCATACAGTCGATGAAGTCAGATGAAAAGACTACTGTGGTCCTGCAATTTTAGAGAAAAAATTCATCTAGTATCAGAGACTGCATAGTATGCGGGGAGTTTGGATATTTAGTAAAGCAAAGGGAAAAACAAAGCAGGGCAGAGTAGCTGATGGATTTGTATAATAAAGAGCAGGAGAGGGAACAGGGACTTCTGGACAGAAAAAGTCTGTGTACAGGGTATGTTTCAGGGTGGAAGAGACAGAACTGGTGGGAAAAGCTGGCATCCATGTACAGAATAATGAGGGGGAAGCCATGGAGAGAAAGAATTTTAAGATGCTTGCTATGCATTAAAAAATTCATCTCCTCCTTTGCCATTTTGTTGCAGGAAGGGGGAACCCCTTCCAGGGCCTGAAACAGGGCTCTTGTCTAACACTCAGAAATGAATTGTCCAAGGAGACACATGTACTGACAAAGCAAGAGATTTTATTAGGAAAGGGCACCTGGGTGGAGAGCAGCAGGGTAAGGAATCCAGGAGAACAGCTCTGCCATGTGGCTCGCAGTCTTGGGTTTTATGGTGATGGGATTAGTTTCCAGGTTGTCCTTAGCCAATCATTCTGACTCTGAGTCCGGTGCATGCCTTGTTTAGCCAAGATGAATGCCAGAGTAAAGGATTCTGGGAGGCGGTCGGACATGTGGTGTTTCCTTTTGACCTTTCCTGAACTCTTCTGGTTGGTGGTGGCTTATTAGTTCCGTGTTCCTTACCAGGACCTCCTGTCGTAAAACAACTCATGCAAATGGTTACTATGGTGCCTGGCCAGGGTGGGTGGTTTCAGCCACTGTGCTTCCCCTAAGCATTTCCTTCAGAGATAGTACAGGTTTGAAATACTGATTGGTATTTTTTGGTTCCTGAATTGTGCTTCTTTGAATGCAATACCTGGCTAAGACTGGGCCAATTGGAGGCCTAGGTCTGGAGAATGGTAGAAACTTTCACTTGAGATGGTTGCTCCAATTCAGTAAGTATGGTGTACCCGGCTGTTTAAAAATACAATTAATAGATAACAATCCTGTTTCCTCCCCATGGGATCTAAGAGAGTTGTTACAGGAGGTACATTTTGGGGTGTCTGTCCAGCCCATGACTTTCTCTATCTGAAAACTCTTTCCTTACCCACAAGAACTAGTACTTGACCAGCACGCTGGCACCAAGCAGTCACCCAATCTCCTCCAACAGTTGATTCAACCAGGAATGAGCATGTGACCCAAGTTGGGCCAATCAAGACAACTGAAGGGAAAAAGATTTAAAAATCGGGATAAAATTCTTTTTCTGACGTCTTTGTGGCTTTCTTCTTCCTGGTTCCAAGTTCTCAGGAAGGGGCTGCCCTCAATTCTTTCAAGACACACAGTCCCCTTCAAATAAATTCTCTGTCTCTTTCCATTATGCTCAAGTTACTTTGAAGTAAGCTTCAACCACTTAAAATCCAAAGTATGTGGCCTGAGACAATTGCCTTTTATGGTCCAAATTCCTCTAGCTATTGGGATCACTTTCTGGTACTTACAGTCTCCTGTGTCTGCTAACTTCTGTGTTAATGGTACAAAGCCGCCCATCAACCCTGATGATCTGTGTTATCTCCAGAATCAGCCAGCCTAGCAGGAAAACAAGTATCTGCTAGTATTATGTTGAGAAATCTGTTCTGCTGAGAACGATTGTGTCATTTAATGGCTTAACCATTTCCGGCTAAACTTCAGCCTGCGTTTGTCTTTGATTATTTTTCTATTGCATCTTCTCCTAAGGTTTCTTTCTTGGTGTCTTGCCTGGACATCTCTCTCAGACAAAACCAGCTGTGGTTAGAAGTGACCCTGACACTGGTTTTCCAAAGAGGCTGATGTTTTTCGGTCTGGGCCATTAGGAAACCTGTGTACTTTACACATATGGTGAATGAACATGTGAGAAGCAGACCCTTCCAGACTGAAGCTCTGTCACACAAGCTGCATGCATTTAGCACAGAAGGGCTCACTCACAGGAGGTGAAGGATTCCCCGTGATGAGAGAGGCTCTGAGCAGTTTTTCCTAACGGGTCTTCCCAGATCCCTAGATGTCTACGAAAAATTCAGTTTCCCAGGCTTTGCTGAATCAGACTTTCTAGGGATGGGGCCAGGGACTCTGGATATTTAATAACCTACCTAGGTAATTTTGATCTGTGAAAGCCACTGGCTACATGAGCCAAGAGTAGCAATTCTCTAATCCTAACTTAATTGTTAGATGGCATTTTACAATTAGCTTGAAACAGAGCAGGACCCTAAAGTCCTTCTCCACTCCCATCCCTATGCCCTCTGCCTGTCTTGTGTCTGTTAAAAAGAAAGACAAAAACAAAAAACCTTGGTCAAAGAATAAAATTAACCAGAGAAGTGAGAAAAAGCAGACACAAAGGAAAATAGTCAAACAAGACAAAATAATAGTTTACTTGTTAAACAAAATAAGAACCTTTAGATCCTCCTCAATGGCTATAGATACTATTCTGGGCCATATCCTTTGAGCTGTTTTGTAGATAATGAAACTCCCATTAGGTGGAAGAGGCTAACTCCCTGATGACCAGACTGTAGCCATGACATAAGCTGCCACAATTCTGAGAAACAGCCTCAAACAAATGGAAATAAACTGACCCTGGAACTGAAGATTAACTATACTTGAATCAAGATGACGCTGGTCAAACAACCGATGAGCAGTTTCATCGGCGTTGTCTCTGCCTGTAGCCCGTCCCTCTGCCTGTACACCCTTGAAACTCCCCTCTAAAACTCTTGTCCACTGACTGTCGGCGGGGGAATTGGCGGTGGGATTCTGCCTTTGGACATGTCTGCCCTTTCCCCTTGCTATTACCAGACTCCTAGATAAAGCAAACTTTCCTTCCCACCAACCTAGCGTCTCAAGCATAGGCTTTTAGGTAACGAGCAGCCAGACCACACTTTGCATAACAAGCAAATGCTGTGCGTCACTCCACGTATCTCTTTGATATACAGTGATATATATCTCTCAGAAAAAGTAAAGTCAGTTAAACTAAATTTCTTTGTTTGAAGACTGTCATTCCTAGGCAAGAGTGAATATACCCGAGAGCCTTCAAAACTGGATTCTCAACTCCAGGCTCAGATCTCTCCATCCTGACCAAAGGCCTTGTGACTCAGCTTCTTTAGGAGTGGGTGAGCTTGGGAGACCTGTTCCTAGCTACATCAGACTGAAATGGAGGGTCATGCTGAAGGAGCAGATTCTGGGATTTCCCTGCTGGGTCAGTGGTTAAGAACCCATCTGCCAATGCAGGGAACTCGGGTTCAATTCCTGGTCCAGGAGATTCTACATGTCACGGAGCCACCAAACCCTTGTATCACAACTACTGGGGCAGCAGAGAATAGATGGTTAGATAGCATCATTGATTCAATGGATATGATTTTGAATAAACTCTGGGAGATAGTGGAGAACAAAGGAGCCTGGTGTGCTGCATACATGGGGTCACAGAGAGTTGGACACGACTTAGTGGCTGACTAACACAACTACTGAGCCCATGCGCTTAGAGCTCATGCTCCACAATGAGACGTCTGCTCACCACAACTAGAGAAAGCCTGCACACAGCAATGAAGACCCAGTGCAGCTTTTAAAAGCAGATTCTGGGGTTCGAGCCCAGATCCACTGAATCGGAACCTCTGTGGGAGACTTGCATTATTAACTCTGCAGGCATTTCTTAACTATTGTCAAGATTCAGGCCTTTTTGGGGTGTCGCAAAATCCTACTAAATGCTTACATTAGAAGACAATGAACACTCTCAGACAAGATACTAATGATATCCAGTTTCTGCCATCCTTTCTCTTTGGGTGGGATATAGTAGTAAAAACAGCGGCAGCAGCAACCACCACCACCACCACCACATATTTCAAGCTCTTACAATGGCAGACACAGTGCCAAGAGCTTCACGTGCATTATTCCAATAAACCCAAACGACAATCCCACTATGCTCACGTTAGATAAAACCCAAGACAACAGAGAGGACGCGGGCATTTCCCAAGAGGACCCAACTAGCAAGTGGTTGAGATGGGACTGAAAACAAACGCGGAGTGGGGCAAAACAAAAGGTGTTGCAGCTGGCATTCAGAAGTCATCCTTCATGGCTGAATTAGGGTTGCGAGGAACACTTCAGTGCAAAGAGCAGCCTGCGCAGATATGTAATGTGACAGTACGTAAACACAGGGAGTGTGTGAAGGACCAAAATCCTGCAATAATCCTAGAGCAGCACCTCCAAGGAAGGAACTGGCATCTGTGTGGAGGTGAGGGAGTCGTGGGGACCAGGTCCTCGGGGTCATTTCACATCTCTGTGCTCGTGTCCATCTTTGCTCTTGGACCTGTTCTCAGCTGGACCTTCTGCTTTCCTTATCTTCTTCTGCTTTCCTTGTCTTCTCCTTCCTCATCCTTCACATCCTTCATTTTATCGTGAAGTGCACTGACCGGACTCCACCAGCCCACTCTCCCGACACATTCTCTTAGCTTCAGCTCCACTGCCTCTTGGAATTTTTGTTTTCATTTTATTGCAGTATAGCTGATTTACAATGTTGTGTTCATTTCTATACAGAAAGTGATTCAGTAACACATACATACATGTATATATATATACACATACACACATTATTTTTCATATTTTTTCATTATGGTTTATTATAGGATACTAAATATACTTTCCTGTGCTATACAATAGGACCTTGTTGTTCATCCATTCGTATATGATAGCTTTTATCTGCCTATCCCAAACTCCCAATCCATCCTCCCTCTGTCTTGGCAACCACAAGTCTGCTCTCCACGTCGATGAGTCTTTTCATAGGTAAGTTCGCTGGTGTCATAGTTTAGATTCCACATGTGATATTAGATGGTATTTGTCTTTGTCTAAATTACTTCACTTAGTATGATAATCTCTGGGTCCATTCATGTTGCTGCAAATGACATTATTTCACTCTTTCTTATGGCTGAGTAATATTTTATTCTATATAGATACCACACCTTTAAAAATTGTATTAATTTTCACTAGTAGCAAAATTTGATTATGATTTGTGTATTGTCACCACAGTTTCTTTTTTTAACTGTTTGTTTTGTAGTGGAGCACAGCCTATTAATAATGTTGTGATAGCTCCACATGAACAGCAAAGGGACTCGTCATACATATACACTTATCCATTGTCCCCCAAACTCTCCTCCCATCCAGGCTGCCACATAACCTTGAGCAGAGTTCCATGTGCTATACAGTAGGTCCATGTGCCACACAGTTGGTTATCCATTTTATAGCAGTGTATACCATACCTTCTTTATCCATTCCTCTGCCCATGGACATTTAGGTTGGTTTCAAGTCTTGGCTATTGTAAACAGTGCTGCAATGAACACTGCAGTGCATCTGTCTTTTCAAATTACAATATTGTCCAGATATATGCCCAGGAATGGGATTGTAGGATCATATGGCAACTATATTTTTAGTTTTTTTGAGGAACCTCCATACTGTATTCCATAGGGGCTGTGCCAATTTACATGGAATTTCTTAATTTACCTTGAGAGAGAGAAGCTGATTGGTCCACTTTATGACGTCATGCTAGGTCACTTACAGATTATGGGTTGGCTGCCATTCTTGATTCCTATCGTTTTGTTGAGGCACAGAAAGAGGGGGCTCATATAGTGAAACCATGGTTGACTGATGGGCATGCTCTCCAGGAAGGTGTGTGAGCAGAACACACACAGTCACTGCCATCTCTAAAGCCTTCATCCAAAGGCTCTCAGAAGGGCTTATAATAACTCCCATCTGCAGCTCCCAAGTCCTGTGCTTAGGGTGGGTGGGACTACTTACTGTTCCAGATTTCTCATTTAGTAGAAAGTCAAGTTCACAAACTTCTTTAGGATAGGGATCTTTGCTTTGTATATACTGCTGTTTTCTAAGTGCCCAGCACAGAGCAGGTTCTCAATAACATTTGCTGAGTGAATGAATAAACAATATTGTAGTATCCAGCAGCTCCAAAATGTTGTGAATCAGACATGCGGAAATCTAATTTACATGCTGCTTTGGTCTTGGCTCCCAGACAGTATTAATAGCATCCTAACCAGAAAACAGCCATGCATAGAACTCTTCACACCATCCACTTATTATTTGCTTAGAAGTGAATACAAATATTTTCAGCCATCTGCTGGTTTCAATTCCTGCTAATAAGTGAAAATTAACTGTGTGGCCCAGGGTTGAAGTCAGTTTTAAGAATCCTCAAGGAATGAAGATACTAAGAAGGTACAAAGCATTTTAACTGGTGGTTCTCAACCAGCAGTGCTTTCTGTCCTCAGGGGACACTCAGCTAAGGGTGGAGATTTTTTTTTTTTAAATCATGGTAAAATAAAGATAACATAAAATGTGCCACTGTTGAATGTACAGTTCAGTAGTAAGTACACTTACATTGCTGTACAACAAATCTCCAGAATTCTCATCTTGGAAAGAGAAAATGTATACTCGAAGATCTTCCCAGGAGCTCTTATCAGTCCCAGGCGACCACTTTGTGCCTGTGAATTTAACCACTTTAGGTAGCTTGTAAAGGCAGAATTACACACATCTTTTTGTGACTGACTTATTTCACCCAGCTTAGGGTCCTCAAGTTTATCCATGTTGCAGCATATATCATAATTTCCTCCCTTTCAAAGGATGAAGAACAATTCATTGTACGTTTGGATCACATTTAGCTTATCCACTCATCATCAGTGGACATTTGGGTTGCCTCTTTTAGCTATTGTGAATGATGCTATCAACACGGGTGTACTAATTATCTCTTTGAAGCCCAGTTTTCAATTATTTTGGGTATATACCCAGGAGCAGAATTGCTGGATCATATGGTAGTTCTTTTTTAAATTTTTTTGAGGAACTACCATACTGTTTCCACAGAAGATGCACTGCTTTATATTTTTACCAGTAGTGCAAAAGTGTTCCAGCTTCTCCCCATCCATGCCCATACTTGTTACTTTCTTTTTCCTTCTTCGTTTTTAAAAAAATACCCTAATGGGTGTGGTGGGAGCAAACATTTTTAGTTGTCACAACTTGGGGCATCTAATAAGCAGAGGTCAGCAATATTGTTAAACATCCTACTATATGCAGGATGGTTCTATGCCGCAAAGAATGGACTGGACCAAAATGCAGATAGTGCCCAGGTTGAGAAATCCTGATCTGAACAATCAGGTTCATCTTTCATAGCAAATCTCACCTCTCCTGACATGTGCACCTTCTCTATTCCTTTGCTGAGATGCTCAAAGGCAAAGACTTCCAAAAACCTAGAAAGTAATGGAAGACTGAGAAGAACGGCAACATTTCGTTTATTCAAATTTTATTGGAAGTTTACAAATGTATTACAGACATCAGTAAAACATCATATCCATTTCACAGGGCACGGATCTCAAGCAAAGTGTTCACAACAGTCTCTGGCAGAGCCCACACCAAAGGTCCACTGCAGACCTTCTAAACAAATAGCTTGACACCCGACACACAACACAGACTCTGGTGTGCCTTACCTTCTCAGGCCCTTTGAGGTTCTGTTTATGCGCTTGGAATTAAAGCAGAAGATGGACAAAATGATCCTGTATAGGAAAGAATGTGTTTCGGAGCAGGAGAACTGCCGAGGTCCTCATCTGCTAGGGAAAAAGGAGGACCCACAGGCCTTAGAATGCGAAGTCAGGGTCCAGGATAGAACCAAATACTTTATGGAGAAACATGGAAATTAACTAGAAAGGCTTGAGTAATTCTCTCTGAAACATTTAAAAAGGCCTGGTCAGCGACCTATGGAACATCAATGGCCAAATACTTGGTAGGGTGAGGGACATCTCAGAACTCTCAGGATAGAATAAGACACTCCCCCTACCCTCTCATGGATTCTGTATCTAAACCACAGAAGTAATTTCTAACACGATGTTAGATTCCTGTTGGGACAAGCCAGTTTGGGGAAAGTTATAAGCAGGAAGTAAGCTTATAAACTAGTACAGCCCCCAACAGTAAGTCATGCTTTCTGGGAGTCTTGTATTGAAGGAACTTCTATTTTGAGAAAATGGAAAAAGACTGCAATCTTTTTTCAACTCTAACCTTGATGACTGCTTCCCAGTAGTCAGACAAGCAGGCTCTGGTGTCTGCTGAGGCCCCAAAGGGACTGACCACTGGAGGCAAGACAAAAACTCTCTTCATTTCCACGTCTCTCACGCTTTAAGAAACATACCTCAAAAGGCAGCAATCTGGAACTGCCTTCAAGATTGGCAGAGGAGGCTTGGCTGAGTTCTGTACCTGGAATGCTGTCCGCAGAGTCCTTGTCAAAGCCCTGAAGGTGCTAAACAGTTGCTGATAGCAACCCTTCTGGCATGAAATCCTCAGATGACTGATTTCAACGTCCACTTTCCTTTGTCAAAGATAGATCCTCCTTCTTATGCATTAGCATCTGGTTTCTGTTAGAGAGAAATATGCAAAGAGCACTTCTCCTTGGAATTTAAGTATTTGTGTTGTTCTTTATTAGAAGGTGGGACTAGAAAAGAATGGGACGGACTCTTATCTTACCTCTGCGAAATGGCAAACACAGATTGCTTATAACTGGCCAAGAATCCGAAAATGGAAAAGGAGGCCAAAGAGATTTTTGTTTAGTCTAAAGAAGTCAGCCTCCTTTAGCATCTGCAATACAGGGGCATAGGGATTGGCATCACACAATGATTTATGGATGATGCTTCCTGAATAGATGGTGAACTGTTTTGGGAAAACGGCAAAAGAGCCCAGGGTAGAAACACAAGGAAGAATCAGTTCACGAGTAAGATTTGTTATCAGACAAAGCAAATCCATTCGGATCAACTGGTCCTGGCTGGCTAGAGTGTTGCAACGATTTCTGAGGCTGCATCCACGCTCTCTGAAGGGGTACCGTGGTTCTATCTGCCCACATTATAGGTATGGCAGAGACATCCCCACCTGAACTCAACAATGGCTAGTGGTACCCAAGAAGCAGAAAGCTACTGCAGAAGAGGAAAATATAATCTTGTTGTATTGAAGAAACATCCTATAGAATGGGACAAGGGGAAGAAAAAGAGCTACCCTCAGTTGCCATATGAGAAATGACAAACTGCTTGTTTGTGGGGCTGGCGGAGGGTGGACAGAAGGTGAATATAGGTGGACAGGGCCAAACAACCAACTCTAAAAACCACCCCCATCCTTGAACATTGGCAAAAATGGAGAAGTATGTTTTTGGTTTCCCTGACCTCACTTACCTTCACACTTGGTAGAAATCCCAGAATGCTATGACAGATGGGAGGCTACCTGAATGCCACCAGCCTGCTAAGAAATTTGCTCATAGTATCAAGGTTGATATGCACTGGCAGGGCCATTCAGAAAACTGTCACTGACTTCTAACTTGGGAAAGGGCCAGTTCTGTTACCAATGAACTGAGCAGCAACAGGAAATGAAATGAACGCTAAAGTGTGGTTTTATCCAAAAGATAAGAAGATCAATACGAGGAGAGGTAGGAAGAAAAACCAAACCAAAGCATGAGAGAAGAAAATCAACAGGGAAAAGATTTACTTTTCTAAACACAGTCTATTAAAGATCAAATGATGATCTAAGAAGAGATGACTGCAAGCCCCGGCCGTGGAGGAAAGCTTGACTAAGTAAGAGCTTCTGGTGATGATCACGTAAGGACCAGATCCGGCCTCAGAAAGGAATGTGCTGAATTTTGGGAAATGGGATTCTGGGATGTTGGGTGTAAGTTATCACTAAGAGGCAGAATTCCCAACACAGTGATGACCTGCCCTCTCTCGGGCATTCCCTTGGAGGTTCCATCCTTGCAATGAGGATTTACCTGGCCTCTGCCAGCAATCTCCACAGGGTGCCTGGCTGCATCTAGGGTGGGGAGGAGGCATCTGCAGTGGTGGACAAGATGGAGGTGATCTTGCTTTTTCGACTGCAAGCCCTAAGGCTTCTATCTCACCACACCTCCAGCTCTGGCCAGTTCAGCTGATGGACGTTCCCTGGGCAGCTAGATCTGAAACTGCTTATTCCTCTCATCCCTTTGCATATTGCTCAGTTGCCAGTGTCTAGGGCACTTTCTTCTTTCTGCTGATGGTGGTCAAAGCCTCATTGGGGAAATGTTAAGAGGTACTCTTAAAAGGACAGATTAAGAAAACAACGTTTACTAGGAGAATTTCTTTCCTTGGATTCCAGGCCACGGAAGACAGACATTATTTTCAGTTATTTGCTAAGTTAAATGATCTACTTTTTGTCTCTCTTTTCTTTTTCCAAAATGCCTTTCTATTCTCATCAATCCAGAAACTTAGAACTCCAAATTGGACTCGCCCGGTTTCTACCAGAAACCTGCCACGTTGGTAGCGTGGTGGTATACATTATGTCTTTATCAGTTTGCCAAGCAGTTTACAAACTCACTATACAAACTTAATAGAGTTAATTCTCCAGAGGCTTGGATAATTAATGAAGCATTTAGATATGAAGAAAGCATGCGGAAAACAGCCACAACCAACATTTGCATCGCTTTTTCAAAAACATCAGTGACAATGACAAATGTCATATAAATACCTGAAAAGCAAATTATTTTAATACATCCTGAATGGAGTGCCACTTCCACATCCTTTACAGCCTTCCTTCCCCAGACCCATGTGGGATGGTGTCTAAAAAGCCACTTTCCACATCCTCTGCATAAGAAAACACGAGAAAATATTAACTACTATACTGAAAAGAGACCAGGCTCACCTCACCATGGCAGATGGCCACTGAGATACACTGCACACTACACTGACAGTACATCTCACTACAGGTGGGCCCCTCAATGGGTCACTTCACCCACAATCCGTGAAGGGAAGGAGGAGAATGGAAGCAAAAGCAAGCGCTTCACTCTTAACCGAAGCTAGGTAGGAGGTTTTAGTTTACTATAAACAACACAACCGTTAAATGTCTTCTTTAAGCACACTCACTTGTGAGCTCATTTTCTATCTGACCGACGGTCCCCAAAGTTCAAAACGGAAACCTCTCTTTCAGCAACATCTGTTTTCCAGAACCATAACACAAAATCTCCTGAGCGGCTCAATCTTTCTGGGCAACCCAGATACTCTGGTTATAGAATGAGTTAAACTGGGTTTTGTTTTTTTTTCCCACCAGCACCAGGGGTTGTTCAAAGGTGGTTCTCACCTCTCCTATACTTCATTTCTGGAAGTTCTTCTTTGCTCTGACTTTCCTTCATATTCCCCTTCAGCCTCTACCCTTGATCTGTGGGTTGGATTCTTGTACCCTTCGGCCTCGGCAGCTTGCTGCCTGCCATCCCCTCGAAGTCAAAGCTTTGATGCATCCTTCCACGCCTGCAGGTCTGTGTACCTGACGTGAGTGCTGAGCGGGTGGAAGCGGCCCTCCATCTCCACATATGACCTACGACCTAGAAAGCACCGTCACTCCCAGAGCCCCTCGGAACCTTTCTGGCCTGAATTTCCCAAAGCTGAAGTTCATTTGCGCTGAGGACAACCGGTTGTCAGGCTAAGGCAGCTGTTCTGTCTGCCTTGGTAAAGGAAAGCGGATAATACAATCCAGGAAACGAGCACCAGGAAATAATGCCACACTCAAAACAATGTCATGCTGACATCACACAACGGCACCACGCACAGTCACTTTTGTTTTCCCCACAGGACAGATCAATGGTGAGCAACGTCAGTGTTTCCAGCGGGGATGGAATTTTTCACGGAACTTGACTGACACTGGTTGGTTTTTCTAACTGGCAGAAGTTACGTTGGTAATTATAAAAAAAAAAAAAATTACTACCACTTTGTAGAGAAGAGATTCTACTGAGGGTGGGAGCAGACTTAAGGATGGCTCCTTAAGATGGATGGAGCATCAAATGTTTTGGGTGTAACAGGTAATTTGTGAGGTTTTTTTTAGCCACAAAAAGCCAAATTGAATAAAACCCTTTGAAAAAGGTCTCACTGACATGTAACAAATTTGTATAGAAAAAAGAAAAGAAAAAAAAAAAAAAAAAAGTGGTCCTGGACCACCCTGTAATACTACTCAAAAGACAATGCTAGACGTGCATGCAAGGCTCCACTGAGTCCTACGATATAGAAATTCCTTTGATATTACAAAATACAAAAATATTTTATCAGAACTCTCATTTACATTGCATTTACAATGGACATGTAAATAACTTAGTGTGGGGTCCTGGCTAATAAACAAATTACTTACTGGAAAAAGGATCCTAAAAGGAAGAAAACCAGAGAGGCTATATATATATATATATGTGTGTGTGTGTGTGTGTGTATGTATATATATATAAGCGAGCAGGAAACAATTTTGCCATCTTGCCAGTGGCAACTCAACACAGACGGTCGGAGAAAGAGGTGACCAACCCTGGCCTCCGTTGAGCCTACAGCGTTTCCAAAGTGAAATGTGCAAATAATGTTCAACATGCCAAGAACTGTGACTACCTATGGAGTCAATAGGTAACCTTGCCTCCATCAAGGGAGAGGTCCTCTCATCTCTCCCTGGAACCCCCCACCCCCAAAGCGCTTTAAAATTTCCAACAGTGCAAGTTTCTGAATCTACATTCTTAGCTCCCATCTTCCCCCACTCCCTGACTCCCCACTGGATTAAGAAATGATACAGTTTTTGCTCTTCTGTCTTTTCCTGCTGTGCAACTGTCCCCTGCCACCTAGTGTGGAAGACTTGGGGAGGCCATAGGAGCTGTATTTGTGCAGTAACTCATCACTGGTGACATATCGCAGGTGGGCGGGCTGGGGGATGGGTTCTCCTAGGAAATAGCCCTCGTTGTCAGATTCGGAGGAGGAGGAGCAGGTGGAACACCAATCGTACTCAGCGAAGTAGGGGCCCCAGCGCTCCCCAAAGGCATTCTGCAGAGCCAGGTCCGACACGGTCCGGGGGCACCGGCCATACAGGTCCCGCCGGGACCCCTGGCCCAGGCTCTCCTGGAAGCTCCGCTGGCGCACGAACTGATCATAGTCCTCCCTGGCTCTCAGGGGGGGTCTCTCCTTTAACTGAGAGAGGGCCTCGCGCTCGCCGGCCAGGTGGAGGGCGTTGTCTGAGCGAGAGCGTCGGGATCGCCGAGACCGGTGGGGCCGAAAGCGGCGGTTGTCTTCGCGTGAACTGGCTCTCCTCCGCGTGCGCTCGCTCATGGGCTGGATCCTCACGCCCTCTGCCCCCGGCAGCTTGCTGCCCGCCATCCCCCCATCGAAATCAAAGCTCTGATGCATCCTTCCGTGCGCCTGCAGGTCTCTGTACCTGATCGGGGTGCTGAGCGGGTGGAGGTTGCCCTCCATCTCCTGGTACTGCTGAGCGGACAGCAGGCTGCGAACCGACTCAGCGCTGCGGAACTGCATGGACGAGTTCAGCGTGCCCATGTTGCTCAGCTTCTCGGACACATTCATCCCAGAGTCTTTGCTGAGATCTGGCATGGAAAACCGAGAGAGGTGCTCCTGGCGCTTGGCGCCACCATCCGCGGAGAGGCCTGAGGGAGACAGAGGAGAGGTTCACGGAAGTTAATACAAATGTGCAGTGATGAGGATTCCATCGCCACGGGTCACCGAAACGGTCATCTAACCAGGGTCGCTGCAAACCGTCACACAGTTGTACTCTGCACAAAAGCTTGCTCAGCAAGTATGCAGGAGGGCTCTCCCCACTGTCAGTGGGCCAGCGTCCACCTAGAGGGGGCACCTGGTTAAAAAGCTTTTTTTTTTTGACTAGTCATGCCTCCAAAGTTTCATCAAAATTACTTAGGAGCCTTTCGGTGTATCTTATATACAATGTTTCCTCTGTTCAGAATTTCCCTTTCCAAAGTGCTTCAATCACCTCTTTGGTTCTAATGATGATTTATCTATAAGTTCTCTGGACAAAGAACCTTTAAGCTTCAGAGGCAGAGCCATGCCCAAATACTTCCTAGCAACACTGAGCCTAGAGCCGAGTCCTATAGTACTGGACCACCTCACTTCCACCTCTGCTGCTGCTGCTAAGTCGCTTCAGTCGTGTCCGACTCTGTGCGAACCCAGAGACGGCAGCCCACCAGGCTCCCCCGTCCCTGGGATTCTCCAGGCAAGAACACTGGAGTGGGTTGCCATTTCCTTCTCCAATGCGTGAAAGTGAAGTCGCTCAGTCGTGTCCGACTCCTAGCGACCCCATGGACAAGAGTACTGGAGTGGGTTGCCATTGCATTCTCCGCACTTCCACCTTTAGCCTCCAGTAATTTCCTGGTCTGCCTGCTGTCCCTTGGCCTCTATCCCAGATATCTTGAAAACCAACTGACTCCCTGGAAGTAGACAGAGGGATATTTATCCTCTCAGGCTGTTTAGTAGATGACTGTTCCAAGATTCCAAACGGACACCTAGCAGTCAGAGATGTCAGTGGGACTCTGGGGTGGGGATGGGGGCAAGCAGTGATCCTAATGCTCTCGAACAGCAGGAGCCCTGCAATCCTGACGTGCTGTCACTGCCATCATTGAGACTAAAAGCAATTTGAAGGTAGGAGGAGATTCTTGACTAGAGTAATTTACATTTTGTCCATTTAAAAACAGCACTCTTTCTAAAAAAAAGCAGTTTAAGAATGGACCAGGTGGCAAAATCTCAGCATTTCTTGATCATTATCAATGAAAAAGAACAGCAATTCTGTCATTTCTGGTCACAGGCGACATGTCTTTGAATTGCACTGGCCCATTATAACCCCTCCCACTGATTACTCCTCCCCACCTACTGGGGCCAACGACTTTCTCTCCCCGCACAAAACTAATGTTATGAGCACTGTGAAACACTACTTAGCAGTGTGTGTGTGTGTGTGTGTGTGTGTGTGCGCGCACACGCGCGCTCAGTCACGTCCGACTTTTTGCAACCCCAAGGACTGTAGCCCGCCAGGCTCCTCTGTCCCTGGGATTCCCAGGCAAGAATACTGGAGTGGGTTGCCATTTCCTTCTCCAGGAGATCTTCCCGACCCAGGGATCGAACCCACATCTCTTCAGTCTGCTGCACTAGCAGTTAGGTTCTTTACCATGAATGCCACTGGGAAGCAATACCTACTAAAGCTAAATTTGTTGTTGTTATTTTAGTTGCAAAGTCATGTCCGACTCTTTTGTGACACTATTGACTGCAGCCCGCCAGGCTCCTCTGTCCATGGTATTTCCCAGGCAAGAATACTAGCGTGGGTTGCCATTTCCTTCTCCAGGGGATCCTGCCAACCCAGGGATCAATCCTGCGTCTCTTGCATTGGCAGGCAAATTCTTTACCACTGAGCCACCTGGGAAGCCCAAAACTAAATATACATACATATATGTATGTGTGTGTATGTATATATATGAATTATGAATCAGTTGCTTTAAATACTTGTGTTACTTTTTTTGGTGATCTTAGTGTACTCATTTCTGTTGGGTATATAACCAGAGTGGAGATTCTATGCTTTCTTTTTATTTATTTATTTATTAAACTGTAGCATAATTGATTTACAATGATTCAGGTGTTTAGCAAAGTGATTCTGTTAAATATTGTTTCATATATATATAAATTCTTTCTAGACTCTTCACATATATACAGATATACATAAATTATATATTCTAATATATAATTCTTTTCCAATGCAGGTTACTGTAAGATACTGAATACAGTTCCCTGTCCTTGTTGTTCTGTAACTTTCCATTGCCACTCCTGATTACATGCCCAATGGAAATCAGTTTATGGGTCCAAAAAATGCACAAGGGTATTAAGTGAAGCTTTCCTTATATTAGTCCAGAACCAGAAACAATTTAAATGTCAGTTAACAGGAGAAAGGATAAATAAATTGTGGTATTTTCTACATTCCCCATTATAAGGATTTAGATAGGACTTTTTTGGAGAAATGGATAATTCCAGGATTGGAGAAAGGAAGGACAAAGATGAGCGTGGAACATCTTGTTATGTACTGAAAGGTAAGGAAGTGTTTAAGACTGAAAAATGAAGGGGGGAGGTTTTCAGAAGAACACAGGTCCCAACTTCAAAGGGATCCCACCAGCTAAAGCTGAGCAATTTGAGCATTAAAACTGTAATGATTTATAAACCACTGGAAAAATTAGAATTCCTGAATCCATACTGATAACAAATAAAAACACCAATAAATAAATGGGGGAAAGAGTGGGTTTTGTGTACAACAGAATGGGGTGCACATACAGAAAGAGTACTGGATTTGGAAGATCATCATTTTCTAACTATTATAGGTAAAGACTGGCTCATGCAAGATGTGAAATCTGCTCAACTTGGGTCAATTTTGCTTGGAGAGCAGGATACTTGCACGGTGTCAATGTTTCCCCACATATTGCTTATCCTCTGTAAGGCAAAATTAAGTAACTCTGCGGAGGAGAAATCAGGCAACACTGTTGACTACCTCCATTACCAATGAGTTTCCATCACCATCGTGCCCCTCCCGATGGGGTGGTTGAAGGAGGACACACTACTGCTGCAGTGTTCCATCAAGAACGCACACACCCTGAATGGATGCAGGAGGAAAGACCAGATAAGCCCCACGTGAGGACTATTCTATGAAGAAGAAAAAGCACTGTTTGTTTTTTTTTTCTTTTTTAAAGAAAATCCAGTATCATAAAAGACAAAGACTGAGTCAACGTTCTAGACTAAAGGATCTTAAGGAATCACAGCAACTATACACAATCCCTAATCCTGGACTGGAATCTGCACTGAAGCAAAAATAAACACTGTAATGGATTATTTCTCCTAAATGGCAAAAATTGGGACATAGGGCCAACTGATCAATGCATTATGTTAAATTTTCTGTGGTTAACTGATAATTGGGATCATGTTTGAGAAGAAACTTATTCTTGGGAAATACACATGGAAGTATATGGTAGTAAATGGCCAAGATAGGTGCAACTTGCTATCAAGTGGTTCAGAAATACATTGTGTGTGTGTGTATGTGTGTGTGTGTGTGTGTGTGTGTGTGTATGTGTGTGTGCTGCTGCTGCTGCTGCTGCTGCTAAGTCACTTCAGTCGTGTCCGACTCTGTGCGACCCCATAGACAGCAGCCCGCCAGGCTCCTCTGTCCCTGGGATTCTCCAGGCAAGAATACTGGAGTGGGTTGACTTTCCTTCTCCAATGCATGAAAGTGAAAAGTGAAAGTGAAGTTGCTCAGTCGTGCCCGACTCTCAGCGACCCCATGGACTGCAGCCTACCAGGCTCCTCCGTCCATGGGATTTTCTAGGCAAGAGTACTGGAGTGGGGTGCCATTGCCTTCTCCGATGTGTGTGTGCAAGACAGTGCAAATAATAAACCAAATGGGTAAACTGTTAAAAATCTAGGTAAATACATTATGGGTATTGTTTGTTCTATTTTTGCAGCTGTTCAGCAAGTTTGAAGTTATTTCCATATAAAAAGTTTCCTAAAATTCTAGTACAGTGATATGATGCAATGGTTTTCAATTCTAGGGGAAATTACTAGGGATAGGGGACACTACTGGGGCTTCCCAGGTGCACTAGTAGTAAAGAACCTCCTGCCAACGCAGGAGACGTAAGAGACTCAGGTTTGATCTCTGGGTCAGGAAGATCCCCTGGAGGAGGGCATGGCAACCAACTCCAGTATTCTTGCCTGGAGAATACCATGGACAGAGGAGACTGTTGGGCTACAGTCCGTGGGGTTGCTGAGTCGAACATGATTGAAGTGACTTAGCAGCAGCAGCAGCAGAGAGATGCTGCTGAACACCCTATAACGCACAGGACAGTCCCCACAGCCAGGAATTATCCAGCCCCCAATGTCAATACTACCCCGGTTGAAAAACCATGCTATAATAGAATATTACACAATGAGAGTGAATATGTACACTGGACAACATGGATGAACGTCACAGAAAATGCCCACAGGCTCAAGGGTCCACACAGTACAAGTCCATTTATGTGAAGTTCAAGAAGAGGCTGAGGCTGTCTGCGGTGGAGAGGTCAGAAGAATGGGTGGGGGCGCAAGGGAGATATTCAAGGCACAGGAATGTTCTCCACCTAGATCTGGGTGATGATTATAAAAGAATGCACATGGAAAAATTTCTTGAAGTGCAGTTTAAATGTTAGTTTGCTTTACCTTATATGTGTTGTAACTCAATAAAATGGTGTAAATATAATCCAGTGTTCTCATTAAAGAGCCCAATTTAAACACTGGATATGCCTACTGAGCAACTATTCTGCCAAGCATCGTACTTTTCAGTCACTTTTTAAAAAAATTTAAATTTCATTACTGGGATAATTGTCAGGGCAAGAGGAGTAGAGTTCTCTGACTCCTGCTTTCTGCACTGCTTATCGGTGACGTGCACATCATAAAAGCTGATTTACAACAGCCAAATCACTTCCAGAACCTCCCCAATCCGAAGGCGGAGAGGAGAGGAGAGCAATGCAAGATGATGAATGACTAGCCTGAGCAGATAAATGTAAGGAAGGAAAAAAAAATTCTTCAAAAATCACACTGAGAAACAAAAGCTATGGAGGAGGGTGTGATGTTTTTTGCTGGGCTTTCTACTCAAGCCCTGGAATGAAATTAGGGTCAGGAGAAATAATCTAGCAAATACTGTATGCTGTTTTCCTGAACCTGCCTCTTATAAGCCCCAAAGTCATGCATTTCTGAGACTGTACTGTGTGTGAATAGATTCATATTTCAATGAAGAGGCAACTCGAGAACCAATTCTGAGCAGAACTGGAGAGGGGACTTGGGTCAACTTTGAGACCTCTTGAGATGCATCTGTAAAATGGGCATAACACAGTACCTGAGTTCACAAGCTGTGGTGATGATTAGCTGAGAAAAATGTCATTTTTAAGCCTTGTCACAACTGCCATAAATTTGTGTAGTTTTGATTCTCTGTCCATCTCTATATGACCAGCCTATAAGCATCAAGAGGGCCAGAGCTGGTTCCTGCTTTCTAGCCCCGATCTCAGCACCTGGTGTTCGATGCATGGGAAGAAAGTAAACAAGGCCTAAAAGTTCCCCATGAAAGAGCGCACACTCTCCATGTAGCATGAGACTCAGTGTCAGAACAATGCACATCAGGACTTCCCTGGTGGTCCAATGGTTAAGAGTCCACTTGCCAATGCAGAGGACACGGGTTCTGCTCTGGGAGATCCCACATGCCACGGGGCAACTGAGCCCACGTGCCATACAGCCTGTGTTCTACCACAGGAGAAGCCACTCAGTGAGAAGCCCGTGCGTCACAACAAAGACCCAGTGCAGTCAAAAATAATGTTTAAAAATAGCTTTAAAAAGAAGGGAAATGTGTGTGTATTTTTTTTTAAAGCACATCAGTACAATCTACTTGAATGGGGCTCTTGATGCCCCTCAGTTCTCCTGCAATAAATGTACTTTTTTTTGCTGCCCAAGCCATGACTCTGTGTGTGCGCGTGCGTGCGTGCGTGCGTGTGTGTGAATGAGCACAGCTATGCGTATGTGTACAGGAGGCAGAAATTGCACTCAGAGCTCCCCAGAGCTCCAGCGGAAATCCACGGTCTGACCCCACACTTAACACTGGCATTGTTAGGGTCCCAGCAAGTCCTGGAGACCCTGGCAGAAGATCCCACCACACAGCCAGAGACACAGATGCCAAGTCGCTTTCCCCTCCGGCGGCACCCTGTCTTATTAACAGACAGAGAGAGTTTTTTCCTCTCCAAATAAAGCAACCTTTGTGAGAAGCTCTAGATGGTGACTGGGGAGTTAAACGCTGCGATTTATCTTTATCCCTGGGGTGAGCATGGCCAGGAGCAAAAGAAACGTCCACACACCGCAGGGGCTGTGGGTTTCCCTCAGGTCCCACAGGACGTGCCCCAACAAAGAGAGGTCAGTATTGAATTTAGCCTGTGGTTCCCTACGGTTAAACTGTCAACTGGAAAATGCAGCCAGGCGCTTTAAGCCACACTCAAGCGTTTCTGTCCAAGCAATGCCCCCTCACTGCAAACAGGAGGTTTTAACAGAAGCCAGTGACGATGCAAAAAATCAATACCTTCAAAGAAAGCTTTGGGCCTGATGGAAGAGAAAGGCAATCTTTGTGGTGCCCCCTCCCTCCACTGATCCTAAGGGTAGAAAGTATTCGCTGAAGCACAGAAAAAAGAAAATGCAGACTTAAACGCACTGGCAGTTCTTTTGGTACCTCTTGCTGTTCCTTATTTATTGCCCTTTCTAATCCCTCTCAACCCCAGCAAAAACAAAATGAAAACAAAACCACAAAGAAAAAACAACTGGCATAGGGAGAAAATTATGGTTCTGCCCACTTGAAGGATGCATTCACATTTTGATGCAGTAAAAGAAAGAATATCTACTCATTTTTGCCCTCTATTTACAACCCATACTGGTGATTTAGGTTTTCCAGATTTTTTTTCTTCTTTCTTTCTTTTTTCTCTGAAGCAGAAACGTGAAGAAAAAGGAACTGTTTAGAATAGGGACTTGCAAACTATGGCTCAGGGGCTAAATCCAGCTCACTATGTACTTATTTCTGTAAATAAAGATTTATTGGAAACCAACTACACTTAGTCATTTGCATGCTGTCTATGGCTGCTTCCTTGTTACAGTGGCAGGAATGAGTCGCTGTGACCGAGACTACATGCCCTGCAAAGCTTATAATACTTTTTATCTGGCCCTTTCTAGAAATAGTTTCAACCTCTGGTTTAAAACGGGAAAGTCTGAGAAACTGTATCATGTGTGAGCATCCCCGAAGTCAAGGGCTCTGTCTAGGCTAAGTGTCTGAGACCATGCAAAAAATGCCTTTGGGGTACCATCTTGCTTAAGTGTGTGTGTTGGGGAGTAGTCTGCTCAGGTCCCTTGGGTTCTTTTTTAACCAGCTAAGTCGACTGATTTCATCAACACCCTGAACCTCAAACTGGCAAGAGCTAGAGAGACTTTGTCATCTGGGCAGTGCGGTTTAACCACCACATGTTCCCAGGTGACAGGGTTTGAACAGAGTACGACAGGGAAGGCTGGGGGAACAGGGATGGAGAGACAGGGAGAGTGAGAAGGGAAGGAGGGGGAGATTATGAATGCACTCAAAACCGCTTGCTCTTCCAAATGTGATCTGCGGACCAGGGACAACAGCAGCCAATCCAGACTTGTAGAATCGGAATCTGCATTCACACAAGATCCTCTGGTGCCGATTCTCATGCCCTTGAGGGTTAGAGAAGCACTGCCTGGCTTGTGACAGCACTTCAAGGGCAATCCTTCCTTGCAACTACAGGAGCTTCTACTCCAGAAAAGCCCATACCTTCAGAGACACTGATCCAGGGTTTCTCAACCTTGGCAGTATTTGCATCTGGGGCAGAATGATTCTCTGTGCTGGGGCGGGGGTAGGGGGGGTGGGGCGCTGCCTTATGCATTGTGGGAGGTTAAGCAGCATCTGCCCTAGGTGCCTAAAGCACCCTCCCCACTCCACTTTCGACAACTCGAACTGTGTCCAGACAATGCCAAATCTACCCTGGGGGACAAACAGCCCGATGGAGAAAAGTGTGCAAAGTGTTAGTCTCTCGGCTGCGTCTGATTCTTTGCAACCCCATGGACTGTAGCCCACCAGGCTCTTCTGTCCATGGAATTCTCCAGGGAAGAATACAGGAATGGGTAGCCATTCCGTTCTCCAGGGGCTCTCCCAGGTCTTCAATCTCCCAGATTGAACCCAGGTCTCCTGCATTGTGGACAGATTCTTTACCATCCCAGTCTCGAGGACGAACTCAGCTCCACGGAGAAACGCTGCTCAAACACTTTTAATTCTGGAGCTGCAGCTGATGGCAGACTGAGGGGGACTAGTCCTTGACACTTTGGGAGCAGCGGGGTTAAGCCTGACCACCAGGCAGGGCAGACACACCCACTTTCTGAAGAGGGAAGAATGTGTTCCCCCAGGCGGGGTGTCTCCCAAATCAGGGAACTGCCAAGCTGTTTTCTCTCTAAACTCCTCTCAATAAACCTACTCCTGACAGCCTGTCCTTCCCTGGGTGGGTTTCAGGAGTTCCCTGAGCTCCAGGCCTTGGCTGTCTTACCTCCCTCCCCCATTTGAAGCTTTGAAATCTCGAGCCCTGGGCACACCTTCCTTTCTTCCCTTGGTGGTCTGCCCATCGAGCAGGTCCCAAGTGACCAGCAGGTTGTAAGTGTACACAGGCCACGCGTCTGCCATCTGTTTCCATGGTACCAGGGAGACTTGAAACAATTTCCTTTATCAGCTGCTATGGGGGAGGGGAGGGGAGAGCGGGTCACTTCCTCATTCCTGATGCACAGGGAAACTGGTCCCGAAATCGAAGACCAGCTGGTCCCAGAGAAGGCCATGACTAATTCTGGCTTTCCCAGTGGACAGCACTATGGGAGGAACAAGCCTTTGAACCAGTGTGGTCCGGAAGTGACCAGCATCACAATAGGACTTGAGTCAAGTCTCAGATCTGACAGACCCAGTATAGTCAACCAGGACGAGCCTGATCAAGATCAAAACATGGGCTCGGACTGGAAGTCGCTAGCCTTCTACCTGCTCACTTGTGCATTAACTTTCTGATACACTCACCCCCATAACAGACAGACGCATAAAAAGTAGCGAAGGGGAAAATCAGGAGACAGCACTCTTTGAAACATGTGGGGTCAATTTTCACTCCTCCTCAGCTCCGTGGGGGATTGTGGTGGCTGTGTGGCCACAAAGCCGATGGCTAACTGAAAAGATGAGCAGAAAATTTGAACCAGTTGATGATGACTAGCTGGCGTTTGCTCTGAGCTCACACTGGCCCCTTACTGCTTTCCAGAAGCCATCAGCCCCAGTCACCAAGCAGACCACACTGGAGTATTTGTTCAGGAAACACTTGACTCCACGGGAGGCAGAAGCAAAACGGCTCCCTTGTGGTAGAGAGCGGGCAGCCAGGGACCAGAAACTCACATGGTTTCTTCAAAAGGGTTTTTGCTGAAGCCCTGCCGCTGCTGGGCACTGTGAGTGCTACTGTGAACAAGGCCCTTTCAGACAGCACCTCACAGGAATATTCCACCGTACAGGAAAAGCAGATTGACTGAATCACACACCGTTACAGCTATTACAAGTCATTAGGAGGCAAGGAAGAAATGCGAGGCTTAGATGCAGAATTAAAGACTGGTCCTCCCTAGACAGAGTGCTGGCGGAGAGCCCTGTGTTGGTGATAATGAGGGTCCGACATAGAGGAAGCGAAGGAGCCAGTCAAACCAAGAGTTTGGTGGGGGAAGTATTCTAGGCAGAGGAATGAGAATATTTTGTACCAGAGAAAGTTCCAGGTGCTCTGAGAAGTGACAGAAGGGCTAGAGCACAGTGAGCAAGAGGAGAGCAGCGGGCACCAGGCCAGGGGGTGGTCAGGAACCAGAGGGGGCTTCTTCTAGGTCATTGGGGGTTTGAGAGCATCCTGCCCATGCTTGCGGGCAGCACTGAGGAAACGCCCAGAAGGAGCAGAGGGCGGTGGAGAAAAGCACTGGCTTCGCAGACTGCATCCAGCTCTGTCCCTTACAGCTATGGCTCCACCATGAGACCCTGGGCAGCTCCATGCTGTAAAGTTCTCCCAGCTGTAAAGTGGGAATAATAGTAGAATCTACCTCGTTAGCAGGAAGGTGAGTGTTAAGTGTGTTAACACACAAAGTCCTGAGAACAGTGCTATAAAGTGGGAATAATAGTAGAATCTACCTCATTAGCAGGAAGGTGAGTGTTAAGTGTGTTAACACACAAAGTCCTGAGAACAGTGCCGGCCCAGAGAAATAAGATGGCATACTCTCATTGTCTTCATCCCATATTTGTCACTATTAAAAGCATTATTCTGCGTATTGTCATAGAGAAAGTTCCTAGGAATTGTTATGGATGTGAGAGTTGGACCATACAAAAGGCTGAGTGACGAAGAATTGATGCTTTTGATCTGTGGTGCTAGGGAAGACTCTTGAGAGTCCCTTGGACTGTAAGGAGATCAAACTAGTTAATTCTAAAGGAAATCAATCCTGAATATTCTTTGTAAGGACTGATGCTAAAGCTCCAATACTTTGGTCACCTGATGTGAAGAGTCAACTCACTGGAAAAGACCCTGATGCTGGGAAAGATTGAAGGCCAAAAGAGAAGGGGGCAGCAGAGAACGAGATTAAATAGCATCACTGACTCAATGGACATGAATCTGAGCAAACTGCAGGAGACAGTGAAGGACAAGGAAGCCTGGGGTCGCAAAGAGTTGGACAGGAGTGAGCAACTGAACAACAGGAGTTGTTGCATAATTTTTTGAGTGGATAACAGAAAGTTGGAATAATATGCCCAATGTCACACAGGAGCTATTTTAGAACTGGTCTTTGATCTCCTGCCTTTTATTTTTATGAGTAGCAGGAATATGGCAGGAGTCCCTCCACTCTCCTGGAGGGACAGGAGGCAAAGAGAAGTAAAAATCCATCAATATGAAAGAGCTTGGAACCAGAAGCAGCACTTGTAAAATTCTTTCATTTATGGGTATTTTTCTCCAGTATAAACAGGAATTGCTGCTATATGCAACAGCACGCATGAATCTCATAAAGTAAAAGATGCCAGACACAAAAGAATATGCATAGTATGATGCCATTTATCGGAAATTAAAAACTAGCCCAAACTCATACAAGCTGTTGGAAGTCAGGACACAGTGTACTTTGGAGAGGAGGGAGGGGCTAAGGGACTTTCTAGGCCATTGCTTGATCTGGAAAGAGGTGCCCTGAGTGTGATGATTCGTTGAGCTGCAACTGCACATCAGACCTCTGGCTCGGGAGCCAGAGAACCCACAGAAGAGGGAGAGGGGACTTCCCTGGTGGCTCAGTGGTAAAGAATCTGCCTGCCAATGCAGGAGACACAGCTTTGACTCCTGTTCTGGGAAGACTGCACACGCTGCAGGGCAGGTAAGCCTGTGCTCCCCAACTACTGAGGCCACGTGCCCTAGACCCTCACCCACAGGACAAGCCACTCTCCCCCCACCTTAGCCCAATCTTTAATTTTCCTTTGCGAAATTCCATGGATTATATGCTGATTATGAACTTTGCTTACTATGAACTTTTCACTGGTCTGGAAAGCAAAGGAACTGGAGTCCAGTCCCAACTTTATTGCAAAGACCAAAAGGATCTTGAATAAATCCCTTCTCTCTGAACCTTACCTCTTCCTCTGAACCTCCACCAGAGATTCTCCAAACTCCTCCCAGCTGAGAGTCTGCAAGTTTTTTTTAGGTACTACAAAAGATTTTTTTTTTCCAGTTAAGATATAATTGACAGATCATATTAGTTTCAGGTGTACAACAAAATGGCTCAATATTTGTGTACACTGCAAAATGATCCCTACAGTAATTCTAGTTAACATTCATCACCATACATAGTGACTTGTTTTTCTTGTGATGAGAACTCTTAAGATCTACTCTCTCAGTTCAGTCACTCAGTTGTGTCTGACTTTGTGACACCATGGACTGCAGGACGCCAGGCCTCCCTGTCCATCACCAACTCCCAGAGCCTCCTCAAACTCATGTCCATTGTGTTGGTGATGCCATCCAACCATCTCATCCTCTGTCATCCCCTTCTCCTCCCGCCTTCAACCTTTCCCAGCATCAGGGTCTTTTCAAATGAATCAGTTCTTCACATCAGGTGGCCAAAGTATTGGAGTTTCAGCTTCAGCATCAGTCCTTCCAATGAATACTCCGGATGAATTTCCTTTAGGATGGACTGGTTGGATCTCCTTCCAGTCCAAGGGACTCTAAAGAGTCTTCTCCAACACCATAGTTCAAAAGCATCAATCCTTGGGTGCTCGGCTTTCTTTATAGTCCAATTCTCACATCCATACATGACTACTGGAAAAACCATAGGTTTGACTAGACAGAGCTTTGTTGGTAAAGTAATGTCTCTGCTTTTTAATATGCTGTCTAGGTTGGTCATAGCTTTTCTTCCAAGGAGTAAGCATCTTTTAATTTCATGGCTGCAGTCACCATCTGCAGTGATTTTGGAGCCCAAAAAAATAGTCTGTCACTGTTTTCATTGTTTCCCCATCTATTTCCCATGAAGTGATGGGACCGGATGCCATGATCTTGGTTTTCTGACTGTTGAGCTTTAAGCCAACTTTTTCCACTCTCCTCTTTCACTTTCATCAAGACACTCTATAGTTCTTCTTCGCTTTCTTCCATAAAGGTGGTGTCATCTGTGTATCTGAGGTTATTGATATTTCTCCCAGCAATCTTGATTCCAGCTTGTGCTTCATCGAGCCTGGCATGTTGCATGATGTACTCCGCATAAGTTAAATAAGCAGGGTGACAATATACAGCCCTGACGTACTCCTTTCCCAATTTGGAACCAATCTGTTGTTACACATCCAGTTCTAACTGTTGCTTCTTGACCTGCTTACAGATTTCTCAGCAACTTCCAAGTATACAATACAGTATTATTAACTAGAGTCACAGTGCTGTACATTGTATCTCCATGACTTATTTTCTTTATAAGTCTGTATCTTTTGATCCCCTTCACCCACTTCTGTGAGAATCTGTGATTTTGATTCCATGATCTGAGAGAGACACTGCTCATGATCAGATCAGTATGGATTAGTGGATAGGGACCAAGGCAGCACCTGATTCCCGAGGGAATGGTGTGTAGGAGAAAGGTAAGTTCTAATCAAGGGGGTAAAAGGGAAGCAAGAGGAGTTGATGGGATGCTGCCAGAGGGGTTATCAATGAAAATAATTAGGTGATTCCTAAGTAGTCAGGAAATATTTAGGGGTATAGTTTGTTGGCAGAAACAAAAGAAAAGTGAAAGTGAAAGTTGCTCAGTCATGTCTGACTTTTTGTGACCATATAGGAATCCTCAAGGCCAGAACGCTAGAGTGGGCAGCCGTCCCTTTCTCCAAGGGATCTTCCCAACCCAGGGATCAAACTGAGGTCTCTTGCCTTGCAGGCGGATTTCTTTACTGTCTGAGCCACCAGGGAAGCCAAAGAATACTGTAGTGAGTAGTCTATCCCTTCTCTAGGAGATCTTTCCGACCCAGGAATCAAACCAGGGTCTCCTGCACTGCAGACGGATTCTTTACCAGCTGAGCTACCAGGGAAGTGAGAGAGAGACTAAACCCAAGATGTGTGAACTTGGTCATCTTTCACTGTTCTAAATCTATCACCAGCTCGTAAATGAATCATGTGGTACCTGGAGCCTGACTCTGCCCCTACAAAGTCCTAACTGAACAGACAAGGCTCATGTTAAAATACAGTGTGGTCCTGGCACCACCTGGGTCATATTTACCTGGGGGGCTCATCCCAGATCTACTGCATCAGAATTTCTAGGAGGGAGGCTCAAGAATGTGCATTTCTAACAAGCTCTTCAATTAATTTTGATGCCTTTAAAATTACAAAACACCAAAAAAACCCCCAAAACCCCACTGCTTTGAAGTCATATGACTGTGAACATGTAAACAGATCCCGGCACCAGCTCCACTAACTTGCCAGCAACCTTGGACTTCAGAGTCTGAAAAGCTGCCTGTTATGTAATTTGGTTGTGCCAGCGCCAAGGAAGGTGCGAGGATTCTGTGACCTGCCAAGAGCCGGGTCACTGTCAGATACACCATTTCCAGGACAGTTTGTGTTACCTTTCCCGCCAGATCTTGGCTGCTGAAGACTGATGACTTAATTCCCCAACCCAGACAGGGTAGATGGCAACCCAGCTCCCCTGGAAACTGTTCAGATGGCTGGTACCCGAGAAACCCATCAGGATGCTGGAGGCTGGTAGAGAGGGAGGGATTTTACTTGGTCTGTCTCCAACTCTTGGGCCATCAGAGCAGGTCCCTCCCTGCTCTCTGAGCATGAAAAACACCTGAATATCAGAGCAAGTAGGTGACCGCTCTGAGCCTGATGTACAGCGCCTGTCCTCAAGCAGGATTTGGTCCTACCAAGGGACCATCTCAGGGCCCCTAGTCTTCTAAGGGCAAAGTTACACAACCCAAGAGGGCAATGTGGTAGCATCTACATAACTTTCTTGATCCTGAAATCCCCAAGGAATTCATGCTACTGGAAAACGTGAATAAGCACACAGACGTAAGTAAAAAGGTTTTTACTGGAAAACAAATTGTGCCAGTATAAACTTGCAAAAAAACCAAGTGTCCAGCAATACAAGATATAGTAAAAGGATGATACTGTAATCATACCATGAGATACCGTATAGGTTCAGATGAGTTAGAGCTACAAAGACCAATAAGGAAAGATGAACAAGGTATACTGTTAAGTATAAAAAATAAAAGAAAAAAACTACAATATGGACTTCCCTGCTGGTCCAGTGGCTAGCACTCCATGCCCTGAATGTAGGTTCTATCCCTGGTCAGGGAACCAGATCCCACATGCCACAACTAAGTCTTTGCATGCCACAATGAAAGATCCTACACGCTGTACAAATAAAAAGATCCTAAGGCTGCAACTAACACCCGGGGCAGCCAAAATAAATACATAAATAAATTAAATATTTAAATCAACAATAAACTGCAAAACAGCACAATGACTTTTTTGTTTGTATCTGTCAGTGTGTGCCCAGAGACAAATACCAAAGGACTATTCACCCAGTGGTTGTGGTGGGAGGGGAACTGATGGAACAACTTCAACTTACATAATACACATTTCTGTAATTGTGCAACTTAAAAAAAAAAAGAATTGTTTGTAATTAGAGAAGCTTATAAAATTCCATGGAAAAAGTTGGCAGCCTACCCCCTTTACCTCAGCCTATCTCCCAGGAGATCCAGAAGCCAGGTGCGCTTTCTCTGGGGCTGAAACAAAGCTGGGGACAGGGGTATTAAATACAAATCTGTAATTTCTGGAACACAGTGAGAAGGGACAAGAAAATAAGTTTCTCCCCAAATCCTGTGCTAAGTTATTCAGAGCTGTTTGCAACTGAAAATACCTGGAGTTCACGTGAGAAGGACAGGTGGTTTCAGATTTCAAACTATCCATCTCCACCCACACCTCGACCTGGAAGTTCTGAACCCAAGCAAAGCACCTGCTGCCTCTGTACCTGGTTTTAAGTATGGGCCCCATAGACATTTATCTGTGGTCATCACCACCGGCCAAACACTGCTTTATGAGGCAGTCTGCTCACAAAGGCTCAGGACTCCAGCTGCCTCTCATGAGCCATTTGATCTTGGGCAAATCTCTTAATCTCTCTAAGCCTCTGTTTTCTCATCTGTAAAATGGAGACTCATTCTTTCAGCATCATATTTCAGGAATGCCTACCAGGTGTCAGATTTACCAAATGCCTACTGTGCTTCAGCTGCCAGGCACTTTCAGCTGCTGGGGCAACAGCAGCAAAAAACCAAACCATATGAAGTCTCTGCCTGCATGCAGCTTCCATTCCACTAGTGGAGAACGACAAAAAACTAAGCATTAAAATATTTACTACACCAAATAGTGTTAAGTGCTGCAGACAAAAACAAGCCAAGGAAGAGTGAAGAGGAGAACTGTTGTGGGGGCTACAATAGGGAATAAGAACAGACCCGTACACAGTGAGTTAATGCATAGGCATAGCCCTCATCCCATAGCAGCTATTCAGTAATGAATGCCATCATTACCATGACTACTATCCCTAAGACCACTGTCCATGTGCCCTCCCCGCCCCACTTCTGTGGCTTGTCCTCTGTCAGTCTGTCTCCACTGAGGATTTCACAAGAGGTGCCTTTTTGGATATCTATTATGGGCAAGGCATGGTACTCAACAATTTCACATGTTTAACCTCATTCAAATCTCATCAACCCTGGACAGTGGGTATAGTCCTTCTCATTTTTCAGCAAAGAAATCTAGGGTTGGCAAGAATCAGTCCTCCAGATCACACAGCAAGCAGCATTCAAATCCGCATTAGCCTGACTGAAGGCTTAAGCTCTCAACCGAGCGTGTCTTCCCAAGGCCAGGTAGAAAGCCACCTCCTACCTGCCCAGCTCACCATAGGCTATGCCCTCCCTCCTGAGGCTGTGGCAGCAGTGCCCACAGGCCCTGGGGGTCCTGCCTGAGCCACACCAGGCCAGGATGCTGAAGATAGCCAGAGATGGCAAACCTAGAATCCTGACCTACTCTCTCTCTCTTGGTCCTGTTCTGTGATTTGGGGTTTTCCCCTCAGACTTAGAATGAGGGCCGCAGATACCGATTAAAGTGGAACCCTCAACAGAGAAGAGAGGTGTTGGTGGTGGTGGAAGGGGAGGAGCAGACAGAGGAGAAGGGGAAGCAGAAGGCCTGGGTGGTCTGAGAGAACCCACCTGCTTTCTCCACATCTGGAGCCACTGCGTTCCTGAAGCTGGTCTAGCATATCCATGAACTTCTGCAAAGGTGGAAGGAAACTTAGGAAGACAGATTCAACCTCTGCTGCCAAAGTGATGCAGTGAATTCTTGACAAAGTCAAACCCAGGGATTATCAAAGCGGGGAGTGAAGAGGCTGTGCTCTGCCCAACCCGGGGAGAGACAGAGGGTGAGGAGGGGCAGGAGTACTTTACAAAGCACAGTCAGCATTCTAACACCGTATTAACCATCATTTTCATAGTATGAACTAAGAAAATGTAGCTCAGTTTAGGGCTATGGCAGAGATTCTCAACCTTGGCGCTTTCTGACCTTGGGGGTCAGATCATGCTCTGTTGTGGGGGTAGGACTGTGCCCTGTGAGATATTTGGCAGCATCCTTGATCTCTATCCACTACATGCCAGGAGCATCCTACCCTCTCTTGTGACAACTCAAGAGGTCTCCAGACATTGACAAATGTCCCCCACTCCCCACTCCGGGGGGGAAGATCTTGGTAGAGAACCATGGGATTATGACTAAACACACAGGACTCAAGTGTTGAGACCTTGGTTCAAGCTGCTGGCTGTACTGTGGCTCTGAACATGTTGTAAGTCTCGGATTCCTTATCTGTGAAACAGAAAGGACACGAGACGTCTGCTTCACAGCACCATTACAAAGATTAACCAAGAAACGTCTACCTGAGTGGTTAACACAGTGTCCCACTTAAAGGACCTCAGCTCTATCGATGACAGTAGATCCTGGGGATGTAAAGAGGACAGCATCTGGACGAGAGAGGAGAGGCACAAAGAATCGGAAGCGGGGGTGGGGTGGGGTGTAAAAGTCTCCTGTCATTTTGTTAAAAAGCAGGCTCGCTGTGAGATACACTGGCTCAGTAGCAGAACCACTACTGAAAGCAAGATGCAGAGGATCGTGGTTCTACCAGAGCACAGAACAGCAGTGAGCAAGAGGAAGGGGGGGACCCACCGGGCACAGCCGGTCGCCCCAAGCTTGCCATGGCAGCTGCCGAGGTTGTCTGGGCTGAGCCCAGGCAGGCGCCCTGGCTCCTGTGTGGTGGCATATGGGCTAGACAGCTGTGAGGAAGGGAAGCCAACAATGAAAGGGTGAGGAAGAGGATTTTTCCAGGTGCCTGTGGCAGTCGGCCGACCCTGCCCACTCTGGCTTCACTGGCTGATACCTCTCTGGAGAACCCTTCCCATCGGAGAAAAACCTGAGCTTTGTGTCAACTTCCTTTTCTCAACCAGATTAAGGGCCGATATCACCAGGAGGCCCTTCTTCTTTCAAGAGCTTTATGGAGAGCAATATGAAATGGTGGTGGAAAGTGGAGCCTGGCAAACCTGCTCTCATCCCCAAGGGCCCAGTCATGAGCCACGTGACCTTGAACTCTCTGATCTTTGGGTTCCCCATCTCCAAGATGGGAATAAAAGCAATAAGCATTGCTGTTGTTCTTTATTGTCATTCATTTGATTTTCCTGGGTTAGTCCTTAGCTATGACAAAATCAGAATGCATCTATCCTGAGAGTTTTGTGCATCTCTGCTGATGAAAACTGCAAATGTTTTTGAGTGTTTACTATGATTCAGAAATTGTATTTGGAGAAGGAAATGGTAACCCCCTCCAGTATACTTGCCTGGGAAATCCCATGGATGGAGAAGCCTGGCGGGCTACAGTCTATGGGGTCACAAAGAGTCAGACACAACTGAGCGACTGAGCTCAGGAATTGTATTCAGTGCTTTCTCATTTAACTCTCTGAAAGGGTTGTTGTAGATGAGGAAATTCAGACTCAAAGAGTTTAGGTAATTTGTCCAAGGTCACAGAACTGCTAACAGTCCAAGCCAAGAACTCTAAATAGGGGCTTATTCGACCCTTGAGACCATCACCTTAATGGCAATTTCTAGATGCTTTTGGGCAGGATGTGGCAGAGCAAAGATATTACCAGAGAGCATCCTGTATGCTCAGAAATGAGTGCTCTCTCCCTTAGGATGTGTGCTACTTCACAGACAGAAAGAAAACAGACCAAACTAGGGCACCAGAAGCAGAACCACTCATAAATCATCCCAGAAGCCAGAAATAAATGCACCTGCTGAAGAATTTGGATTTGCCTTAATACACTGCTTCTCAAGCTCGTCTGCCTGGTAGAATTACGGGAAGTCTTAAAACATCCCTTGGCCTAGGACAAACCTCAGACTAGTTAAACTGAACTCTTAGGGGTGGGGTCCAGGCATCTGTATTCTTTTATATTCCCCAGATGATTTCATATGTGGTAAAGATTGAGAACCACTGTGTAAAGATTATAGTGTTTACTGTGAAATAAAATTCATATTTTGTGGCCAGATAAGAAAAATTTGAACATAAAAATTTTTCTTCAGACTTCCTTGGTGGTCCAAGTGGTCTGGAAGGACACTCTGGAAGGACTCAGCACTTCCAATGCAGGGGACATGGGTTCGATCCCTGGCTGGGGAACTAAGATCCCACATGCCATGCAGCATGCGCCCCACCCAAAAAAAAAGCACTTAATTTTTTTCTTCTTCTGCCCTCTGAACCTCTCTCCTCCACTGTACATTAGGCATCAATCACACCTCCCTCACCGGCAGAAATACCTCCTCAACCGTGAAGAGCAGCATTCTCCCATCACCACCAAGACAGCTCCTTGAAGGATAACATTCTTTTATGGAGTGAGTGGGATTTAGTCACCACTGTCCACAAGAAATAAAATATATATCCAGAAACAAAAAAAGATATTCCTTCTTGATCTTGTGAAGGGTCACAGTGGCCTACCGCTTCATACTTACAGATCTAGGTTGTACAAACTGTCAGTAACATGTCATTTCATGTACAGCCCCCTCTGTCTCAAAAACTTCTAGAACTATATGTAGCCGTCTAATGGGTGGGAGAGTTCTTGGAGCCTTCTAAGAGGCTGTTCCCAGGTTAAAACCTTCAACTTGACTGAAATAAAAACTTGTTTCTTTCTTAGATCGCTTATTACTATTTCACTGGCACTATCTTCCATCTTTCCAGTAGGTGCCCAATGAAACTCTCTCTTAAAAGAGATGGAGAAGGCCTGGTGATCATTCTCTTTAAAACAGTGTTAAGTATTCACTTGGTACCTCTGAGCTTGAGATAGGAATTCCCATGAGGTACTAGCTCCCTTTCCTTGTTAATGAGAACTAAGTCCATGACCACCAAGGGCCCTAAACAAACGTGTGATGGTTCCTGAGATTTTTAAGGATGAGCCTTGGGCACTAGTCACTGAACTGTCCTAAACTGTGAACCTACTTGGTCTCATCTCCTATCATGGTGCTGAGATTCTAGGAGGACAAAGTCACATGATTTCCTCCCTACAATGGAAAATCTTGTTGAACTCCTGGCGCTTCACTGTAGGAAGAAATTTTGAGGAAACGAGGAAGGATTCAGATCTCTGGAGGCTGGAAGAAAGCCTTCTGTAACTATTGTAACATCCACCCAGGAAATATCCACCTTTCTTCCTAAGGACCAATGCATCTGTCCTAAGAGCCCTAGAGTCTGTTCCCTATGGCCCAAACTGGCTAATTCGTGCAACAAAAGAAGGAGACTTGTGAATCATATGTTTAGCTACATGTTTTCAGGGCTTACTGTTTACTTCAGGAAAGGCTTTGCTTTAATCAGATTTATATATTACTTGCTTGGCTAAGACAGGATACCAGGGGTGAAATTCAAATACACTATGTATATGAAATCCAGCAGATGACCAAGCCAGAAATCAGCACCAAAAGGCAAAAATAAGCTACAGCAACCCAAAGATCAACAGAAACAGTTCACAGACTTTTCCTCCCCCAAAACCTTTTTGTCTTCAAATGACAAGTTCTCCCCTCACACTCCCCAACACGCACGACATTTTTGACCTTACTCTTGCCTTTGCTTCCCCAACCGACTCTGCAAGTCATCTGACTTCTTCCTACTTACACACTCCACTGAAAAGGGACCAGGACAGTGTTCTCAGAGGGATTCCCAGAGGCTCAATTTGAGCCAGCAATAAAATGTGAGTGCTTCATAGCTCTAAGTATAGCTCTCCCCTCGACAACTACACTCTTAGCACACTGGCCTGCTTTCCAGTTACCAGAACTGTAAAGCTCTCTCTTGCCTCAGGGCCTTTGCACATGCTATTTCTTAAGCATTTCATCTTCTTCCTCTCCTCCTCCCTTCCTATGCAAGGTCAAGTTCTTATCCAATTCTTAGCTTAAACACCACTTCAGACAGCTTCCATGACAATCTTTCTAATGTTGTTAATCCTCAATACTCTCTCAGATCTCTACCCTGCTCATGTCCTTCATACCACATACCATAATCTGCCTTAGTGTGTGCTTATACATTCCCTGCTACAATTATAACCATCTCCACCCTGCTCTCCCACAAAGCTGCATCAATGGCTGGCTCTCTTACTCTTGGGCTTCTGGTTGGGGTTGATTCCCAGTAGGAAATCAGAGGGTAGCATGGTGCTTATCACCCTGGCTCCCTCTGCCAGGCTGAACATTGGCTGAGGTTCTCTGCCTAAGGCCTCAGTTACTACCCAGTGGCCTCCTTCATTAGGCTTCCTTTAATTACCCTTTCCTGTGCCATCTGTTTCCCGCTGGGGCCCTGACCCACACAGGGACTGAGTCTGATTTATTCACCAGCGTACACTTGGCAATGAACAGAGTGCCTGGCACGCGGGAGCACCCAATAAGTATTTGTTGAATAAATGACCATAAAACAAGTCAGAGCCAACATGTTTAAAATGTCTTTCTTTTCCTCATTCTTTTTGTTTCAAAAAGAAAAAAAAAAATCTCATATCAAACTCTGGTATAGAAGATGGATAAAAAACAGGATTGTTGGGACTGTGAGTGGATGAGGGAGACACACGAGCATGGCTCCCTTTGAAATGACAACTCTGTAAATAAATAGAAATGGCAACTCGAGAAAACCAGTGCATTAGAGACGTGTTTTGCAGGGGGTTACCATAAAGGATGACAGGGCATCTTATACAGTTTGTCCCACTAACATACGCAGTATTAGGGTCTGGGATGAGAGTGAATGATTTTTACAGCTCCCAGGAGGGCTTTGGGTTCAGCTACCGGATGACAACGGGTGGGGGCGGAACTTCTGAACACCCACTAAGGATATTTACAATGCTCCTTCTGCAGCAGTCCTGGGGCTCAGAGAAAAGCTGGAATACAAATGTCCTCCAAGCTGCTGTGTTCCATACAATACTGACAGATAAAGATGCATCACCCACATGAGCTGACTAAAGTCCCCACAATGAACAGCTTCAGAGGGCAGAAGAAGACAGGGGAAGCCATCTGTTTCCTGGGCTGCCCTCATCCTGAGCAGAAAGGGCCACAAGGTAAAATGCTCAGGGACAGAAAGCCTGGCCATCCACGGTTCACTTAAGAATGGTGAGACCTGGGAACTCTATCTAATATCCTGTGACAACTCACAATGGAAGAGAATATGAAAAAGAACACATATACGTGTAACTGAGTTACTCTGCTGGACAGCAGCAATTTTGACAACATTGGAAATCAACTGCAATTGCAATTTTTAAAAAATGGTGACGTCTGGGGTGCTTCAGGGAGACCTTTATGAGAACCTCCGGGCAGGCTGGAATTTGTCTCCCTGCCGAGGGGCTTGAACTCAAAACAGATCTGCAGCTAAGAGCCAGACTTCACTAGTCAGTGAGTCTCCAAGGCCGATAATGATCTCAATGGAAAATTTCTATTGTTGGGACTCCCCACCCCCCGACTGTCTTCCTAAACTCAGGGCCCAGAGATTGCTCATCCACAGACTCAAACAACAAATTAACTCTTCTAAATTGCAGCAAATGAGAATTGTCTGAAAAGTTAATTGGTACTGGGGAGAGGGGGCGATTAGCAAGGGAGAGGCTCAAGCCTAGGAGCTGACAGTCGAGCGTCCTTACACAGGGAGGCCAGGCTCCATTACCACTAAGAGGTGTTATATGGGCATACTTAGGCCTCAGATTCCCGTAGCTTTTTTCAGCTCAGACAAGGTGGGACATCAAGACTCGGAGCAAGGGGCTCATCTTTCCAGCTGCAAACATTCCTGAAAATCCAAGCCACAGAGCTCCCCAACTGTGGGCACCAGCGTGGTCTGGATCTCTGACACCTATAGAACCGCCAGACCTCAAGCTCATCCATGGATCCAGGCCCTCTCCCTCCATCCCTGTCTGTGATCATGAGGTCTGAGTTTCTGCAATCTTCCTTCTCCCTGGTAAGTGAGCAACAGGCTGAGACAGAGTTAAAAGGAAAGAGACAGGAGGTTGGCGCTCTGGGGCACCTAATAATAAGAGTAATAATAACTCTCAAATATTGAGACGGCCAAGTGCCAGGCATGCAGTTAAGTGCTTTCTGAATATTACCTCCCATTCCACCACAGCCCCACGTGGCAGAAATTTACATTTGTTCTCTAGGAAGCTGAGAGATTGAAGCCATTTGTCTGAGGCCATGCAGCTAGAGCGGTGATGGGAGTTTCAACCAAGTTGGACTGATCCTGAAACAGTAACCCACTCTCTGTGGTGTGGCTGGGATCAGACCAACAAGCAGAAAGGGTTCTTTCAGCTGCAGAGGGGGCTTCTGAAATGCCAGGCCAGGCAGACCCACTACCTGCCATGTGACATCATGACCTCCTCAGATGTGGCTCTGAGAGGCTTTGATGGAGGCTGATGCTTTCTGAATGAATTCCCAATGTCTAAACCAGGCTTTCTCAACTCTGGCACTACTGACTCATGGGGTCAGAAAATTCTTTGCTGGGTTGGTGCTCTTTGATGACCTAGAGGGGTTGGATTGGTGGTGGTGGGGGGTGCGGTGCGAGGGAGGCTTGAGAAGTTGTGGGGGGTTATACGTATACATACAGCTGATTCACGTGGTTGTACAGCATACGCCAGCACAACGCTGGAAAGCCATCATCCTCCAAGCAACAATTAAAAAAGTTTCTGGGAGGGGAGGTGCTCTCATGTGCACTGGACATGTTTAGCAGTACGACCCTGGCCCTCTATCCACTAGCAGCCATGAACACCCTGCACCCCAAGATGTGACAAACAAAACTGTTTCCAAATATTGCCAAATGTCCCCTGCATGACAAAATCCCCACCCTCCCCACCTCCACCTGCCCCCGTTGAGAGCCACTCATCTAGACCATCACGCTCACCCTGAGGCAGTGTTTGTCCACGAATGTGCAGCTCAGGCAACGGGAATTCCCCACCACTCTCCCCCTGATCTTTTCCCCAGGACCCAGGATCCAAACACAAAGAAAGAAAGAAAAAGGATGAGTTGTTCTAGGCTGTTCTCTCATTTCCCTTCCAGTTCTGAGCTTAATCTGCTCTCCAGGAAAAGACACAAGTAAAGCCTGAAATGGACTTTTCTGCCCTTCTAAAATCAGCGCCTCCGTTTTGAAAGGCAGCAGTCAAAACTCTGCTCCAGCCAGGGGAGCAGTCCAGGGCAGTTACAGAATCCTTTCTATGGATGCTAGCACCAAAAGCACAATATTAGAATAAAAAATAAGTCCTCACAGGTGTCTTTGGATGGATAACACACTCAGGAAGGCAGATCTGACTGGGTAAGATGCTTAACTTCAAGAAATGAGAATCCCTCAGACGTAGCACAGCTGAGAGTGAAGGATTTGTTCCCAGGAAAGGTCCAGAGAACAGGAATGCACAGAAGGACGGTTTCTACTCCTTTGTGCAAGGAGTATAATGAGCCTGTTTTTCCCTCCACTTCTTGTACATGGGGAAACTAACAGAGAAAAGGGAAGATAGGGGCTGGACAGTCTGCAAACTGGAACACCAAAACCTTGGGTGGGTGAGAGCTGAGAAAGATGATTTTCCAGAACAGAGCGGAAAAAAAAAAAAAAAAAAAATGGAAGAAATATGTCCTATATCTTTACTTAGTGGATGGGGAGTTCAGCATGACATTTTTAAGCTGTTAAAAGTTTTTGTACCAAAGAAAACATGAGGTTTTTTCTTAGTAATTTTGTGTTGGAACACAGAGACTTTATCTTCTAGACGGTGCCCCGCCTGTTTGCTCAGCCTGATTTGTGACAGCTGCCTCCCAAAAACATGTCATGGTCTGGTTTTGATTTGGGAAGGGCAGGCTGGAGGAGCTGGCTGGAAGAACAGAGCTCAGAAAACACATACACACGTACCCATCCATCCACCCACAGACAGCTAACTAGACGCTCTCAAGGTGATGCTGGTAAAACATTGAGGAGGGCTACTGAAAATAATTTGATGCTGAACAAACAACGAATCAACCTGTCTCAAATTCTTATGAAACTTTGGTTTCATGGCCTTTTGATTTTCACATTGATTTAGAACTGAAACAGGCCCTGTTTGAAGACTAGAGTGTTTTACTGTCCACTTTTTCTGCTGTATCCAGTGAGAATGCCAAAACCACTTGGCAAGCATCACCCTCTTTCATATTTAATCCATACTATGTAATTAAGGAATACCCCATCCATATGGTTCAGATCATGTGTTCTTAACTAATTAGAATGATATTTACTATTATCAAGAGCAAGTTGATCTTGGGGACATCTTCAGAGCTTCTCAGAAGAAGCATAATTCATTTTGCTTTTGTCTAAATAGGAGGCTGAACTCAGGGCTAAGAGGAGATGCAGAAGGGCACTGCAGGATAGATGAGCATTCCAGCCACAGATAAGATGGTAAGTATGATAGTAACTATCTGATCACCAAGATGAGAAGTCTGGGTTCCTCTAGCTCAACAGTCCTTTCTCAAACTTAGCAGGCCTGAGAGTTCTCCGGGGGCACTTGTTAGAAAAGCTGAGCCCTGAGAGATTCTATTTGTGAGTCTGGGATGGGGTCCAAGAATCTACATTATTGACAAGCATCCCAGATGAATATAATGTAGGTGGGCCCTGGATGAGTCTAACTGATGGAGGGGATGACTGTTTATATGGAGAAATGCACTCCCCCAAAGTTGGCTCCGCATGGCTCATACTAGGAAGTGGGGTTTCGATCACATTGATTTTCCAGTGCTCTGGGAGATGCTTCATGTATGGGTTGAAGAGGGGTGGCTTAGACAGGTGAGGGTCAGCACAGTATAACTGATAGGCATCACCCTGTGGTCAGAACATCTTGTGCAGGAGATACTAAAATGCTTTTCCAAGGGGCCAAGCTGAGGAGGTCAAGGATCTGGTGAGCCTCTGAGCCAAATATTTAGAAGGTTTATGTTGATAAGAAGAGGGAGGGTCAAGAAAGTATGTTCTGTTGATGGAAACCAAAGAAATCAAGATTTAAATAAAATCAGATTGGAAACTGCCTAAATGTCCAATTCCAGAGATGCGATAACATTCATTCAGTGGAATACTAATGCAGTCATCAAAAACAATGGGTACAAAAGCTCTGAAAATAAGCTAACAATAGAATGCAAATTAAGAAATTCAGGACACAAAATATTCAATATGCCTCCAACTCCAAGAAAAATGATATACCAGTATATAGGGAAAAACTGGAAAAGTCACTGAAATAGTAGCAGTAGTCAAGTGGTGGGTGTTACGATATTTTCCCCCACTTCTGTCATTTTTCTCAATTTTCCTCTTTTACATTTTACTGTCGATATTTTAAAGGCATAAATCCTAAAAATCTGAGTTTCAAAACCATTTTCAAGTGGATAAGAACTATCTGATTTCCCATGTGACACTCCCAAATTCAAAGGTTCTGAGACAAATGCACACCCATTCTTTAAAAATTCACTTTGAAAAATCTCATGACTCTAAAAAGCCCATCATCCTCTGGTCTCCACTCTAGACCCATTTTCTTTTTTCCAGTGTTGCCTTTTCAGTAATAAAATGAATAAAATCAGCGATCTTTTCTCTCCTGTCAGCAACCACGGTTACTTACTCTCAGCATAGCTGACTGCTCATGCCCAAGGAGGTTATAAATAAGCCTCCTGAGTGGTTATTAAAAACCAGGACACTGGAAAAGTTTCTCTGGACCCAGAAAATATCAGCGAGACCATGACAGGTAGCTACTGTGGACTGGGCTCTGTCTGTCTGTCCACTGTTCCCCATCTGTCTCCCCTGGCTCTGACAATGTCCTCTGCTTTCCCACACACCAAAGCTTTGACTCAGCAAAAAAACAAGGAACAAACAGATTCTCCTACGACATTCGCTCTGCTGGCTTTCATCTGGTGCCTGGTCTGTGAGCCTGGTTCAGAGCTGAGAAATGCCAAGAGGGCACGCTTTCCTGTGTGTAGGGGGGCACCAAGGAAGTCAGCCCACGAAACCAGTCAGAAAGCACTCCTGAATCACATCCTCAACACAGAGCCAGAAGCTTGGGTACCATCTAACCTGCCCCTCCAAACCATCTAGAACCTTCACATTACAATCAGCACAGGGACATGTCCCAAAGACCAGAGCTTTGTCTCCATTAAAACAAAACAAAACAAAACATGGCTAACAACCATAATGGACATTTGATGTCAAGTTTAAATGGTGGGGCTTTTGGAGGAAGGAACCAGATCAAGGTGTGTGTATGGGGGGTGGTCTGCCCCAGATGGGTGCCATGCCTGTGGTTTGTACTCCTGCAGCACCATCCCTCCTCTTTTGTAAAGACTATCTGATTTCCCTTTGAGAAGCTCCTCTTCTCCATTTTCCATTCCTACAGTTTTGATGACCTTGACCCTACTTGCCCAGTTCCCAGGATGGACATGTGACCCAGGCTTGGCCAATCAGTTCAATGATTCCCTCCAGCTCCCTCTCAACCTGGGAGTTAGTTTAACAAATGTTAGGTGACCAAAGTCACGCAAATGCAACTCAATTCTGGGACTGTCACAGACACTATTAAAGAAGATCAGCCCATTCGCCTTGACCTGATGTTAATAGATGTTAGCCTGGGGTTGCTAAGCACCCTCTCCTACTCCGGGGAGGAGTCACTTGAGAATGATGCCACCATGCAGAAAACAAGACCTGAGACAGGAAAGAGGCTGAGTCCTGATGCCATCGTTTGTGTGCCTGGAACCAGCTGTACCAGGAATTCCCAGTCTGGGAACTCTGTACTTCATGATGAAAAACAAAATCTTGTTTGTTTACACCCATTGGAATTGGGATTCTGAGGCTTGCAAACAAAAGAGTTTCAGAATTCCAGTGAACAAAGACGATCCCTATGCATTTCCCCAAGTAGACCTGGGGTTGGCTCTGGGACCAGACAACAGAACTCAAGGTGAGTTCCAGGTTTTCGAACCTGTAATTCCAGACTGGGCATCTTCCACGTCTTCCCCATGGAGGAAAGGATCAGAAAGTCCTGGGCCATATGATTTATGAGAACCTTTGAGGGCTAACTCCTCGAGTCATGGGTGCCAGCTGCTTAGGAAGTTTTATCCAACAATTTAAATACAGAAATTGGGTTAGAGGATGGATATCTAAGCTTTGCAGAAGAATGGGAGAAATGTTCCTGCCTCAAATTAAATATACAAATGTTTCACATTAAAAGGATTAAGAAACATCTCAGACATTCTTGGTAAAGTGGGCTGTTCCATTTGTTACTTCAGATTCTCACACTGAAGTTTCTTTTCCTTCTTTTTAAGTTTGCCATAAACGCTAAAAAAAAAAAAAAAATTACCCCATTACCCACTAGCAATCAATACCTCCAGTTATTGTGCAACTGAGCTTTCCTTGTCAAGGTGTGTAGGTGATGTGTGTTAAAGGCGTGAACGTGCTATGCATATATGCTTATAATAAATAAACAAGAGGGTAGATAACACAGCACAGGAAAATACAGCCATTATTTTGTAATAACTTTAAAAGGAGTATCATCTATAGAAATATTGAATTACTATGTTGTATACCTGAAACTAATATGATATTATAAATCAACTATAGCTCAATAAAAAGATAATAAAGGTGTGGATATGCCACGCCAATACAACACTAATCAAAGATGGGAGGTTTCTACCTCTGTTGTTTGTCTGAGTATCCAAGTGAATCATGCATGGACTTTCTACTGATGCTGGCCTGGGTCGAAAAATCACAGAGTAGGCAAACTGATCCAACTTTTATGTTTTGACATCCATGCAATTCTGCTTCCCGGGATTGTTCCCCCAGCTCTGCCAATTTCCTCTCCTACGTCACCATCACGTGCACGCTCTTCAGTCACTGCTGTGTTTACACTGTGGGGGCTGCTGCCTTCATCTCTTCTCCTGGCTGCACATCCTGGACTGCCTCCTAATGGGTCTCTCTGTACCAGCACTTACCCTCTTAAAGTCAATTCCCACACAGCAGCTGAAGCTGTCTTTCCAGAATGCAAACCTGATCACGTCACTTCCCTCCCTGTTGGCCTATAACTTCAAGTGCTTTCCACTGTCCTTAGTGGAAAGGCCCAAACCCTTAAACTATCTGATGTGGTTCTGCACTATTCCCCCTGTGCCTTCCAGCCTTATTATCCTCTGTGCATCACCCAGCCATAGCGCCTTCTTTCAGGTCTTTATATTTGCCATACATCCTACCACAGGACCTTTGGACATGCTGCTCTTGCTACCTGGAATGCGCCTTCCCCTTTACCCCCTTAAGCATTTTTTTTCTGTCCTCTCTGATCTTCCTAACTTAGCTAGAGCCCTCTCTGTATACCCTCCTAGCCCCACATTTACCACTGATGTAATTTTAAATAGTACAATTAGATGGTTCAGTTCAGTTCAGTCGCTTAGTTGTGTCTGACTCTTTGCAACCCCATGAATCACAGCACGCCAGGCCTCCCTGTCCATCACCAACTCCCGGAGTTCACCCAAGCTCATGCCCATCGAGTCGGTAATGCCATCTAGCCATTTGATCCTCTGTCATCCCCTTCTCCTCCTGTCCCCAATCCCTCCCAGCATCAGAGTCTTTTCCAGTGAGTCAACTCTTCGCATGAGGTGGCCAAAGTATTGGAGTTTCAGCTTTAGCATCATTCCTTCCAAAGAACATCCAGGACTGATCTCCTTTAGAATGGACTGGTTGCATCTCCTTGCAGTCCAAGGGACTCTCAGGAGTCTCCTCTTGAGAAGAAAGGTCTTTTGAACACCACAGTCCAAAAGCATCAATTCTTCGGCGCTCAGCTTTCTTCACAGTCCAACTCTCACATCTATACATGACCACTGGAAAAACCATAGCCTTGACTAGACGGACCTTTGTTGGCAAAGTAATGTCTCTGCTTTTGAATATGCTGTCTAGGTTGGTCATAATTTTCCTTCCAAGGAGTAAGCGTCTTTTAATTTCATGGCTGCAGTCACCATCTACAGTGATTTTGGAGCCCAGAAAAATAAAGTCTGACACTGTTTCCACTGTTTCCCCATCTATTTCCCATGAAGTCATGGGACCAGATGCCATGATCTTCATTTTCTGAATGTTGAGCTTTAAGCCAACTTTTTCACTCTCCTCTTTCACTTTCATCAAGAGGCTTTTTAGTTCGTCTTCACTGTCTGCCATAAGGGTGGTGTCATCTGCATATCTGAGGTTAGATTGTTATTATGTATTAAATTCTACTACACTATGAGGAGCAGGAGGGCAAGGCCATGTCTTTGCTCACTGCAACCTTAGCACCTTGCAGAGGCATGGCACCTACTAAGTGTAATCTCTAATAGTAACTCAGAGGGTGTCAGGCATTGTGCTAAATTCTTTATGGGAATTTACTTATTTAATTCCCACAACAAGTCTACAAGGCAATGTTATCATTTCATTTGGAAGATGAAGACAGTAAAAGAGTTCCCTGGTGGTCCAGTGGTTAGGATTCAGTGCTTTCACTGTCATGGTCTGGGTTCAATCCCTGGTCTGGGAACTGAAATACTACAAGCCATGTACTGTGGGCCCCCCCAACATCCCCCCCCCCAAAAAAAGATGAGGACAATGTGATACTGTGAGACAGTGAGACAGAATAGATAAGCCAGGTTTGCCCGAGGTCACATAGGTATTAAACCACAAACTCCGGTTTCCAGCTAGCAGACTGGCCTACAGCCCATACTCTCCTTCCTTCTGCTGTAGCTCAGGGCAGGAGCTCCAGTCACAGCTGCTCACTGACTGAATGAATGAACAGAGAAACCGCCTTTCCCCTCTCTCACTCCGATACACATCTGCATTTTGATTCTCCAGGTCCTAGCTCTCTCTGACCCTTCACTCCTTATAGAATCTGGCTGATCCTTAAGGAACAGCCCTAGCGTCAGTCTCACCACTGTCCCCCTTCCTGGGGACCAGCTGACAGTCTCCGGCTGTTGTGTGGCATCTACCTGAAGTCACCGCTCCCAATTCCAGCTCTATTCTATGTCTGCTCCAGTGTGACTTGAACCCAGACTCCACCTGGCACTATGGCCGCGGTCTCCTCCCCATGAGTGCCTTCTGCCCGGGTGCTCACCCTGGGATGGTTTGTACTCGTCTCCTTTGTCTTTCCTGCCTCTCACCTGGGCACATCACCTCGGACCACCTCCACTGCTTCTGCCATTCAGTTCTCCATTGGTGTTTGGGCTCTCAGGCTTCCCTCTAGTCTCGCCTGAGCCTAACAGACCGATCAACAAACTGGCTGCACAGGAAAAGGAATCCTTGTCTCTTCAGAGAGTCACTGTGCAAATCTCTAGACTGTGAACACCACCCACCATCTTCCTGTGAAGATGCAGATCGAGGTTCAGAGTAAGGGCTTTGAAGACTACCACACCTAGGGCTCAGGTCCTGGCCATTAGTGGGGCCATGCGGAGGTCACAATGTCTCTGCACTTTAGTGTGCCCATGTACACTTTACACTTTAGTGTAAAATTGGTATAATAATCAGACTTCTCTCACAGGGCTGTTATGAAGACTGGAAGAGATGTTATATATGAAGTTGTTACCAGGTCATGTCCCAGTCAGTGATCTGTTACGATTATCTTCACTTATATCATCACCATCAAGCATTCCTGCCATGGCACAGGGTCCAGGGCACAGGCTCTGGAGCTAGGAATCCCGGTCCTCTACTTCCGAGCCATGTGGCCTCGGGCTACTTAGCCTCTCTGGGTCTCACTTAAGTTACCTATAAAATGGAAATAACTCTATCTACCTCACAGGGTGTTGTGAGTTACTTCCTGTAAAGTACTTAAAACCATCCTTGGTACATGATAAACATCCGGTAATGGTAGCTGTTGTTGATTTTGTTACTCCTATTTATAATACTACCATCACCCAGGCTGCAAGCTGCTTTAGAGGCGTGGTTAGACAATGGCAGGGTCAAAGAGCTTCTGCAATGTTCTTCCGTGGTGGTCCAGTGGTTAAGAATCCACGCTTTTACTGCAGGGTTTGCGGGTCCGATTCCTGGTCAGGGAACTATCTCCCACATGCTGCACAGTGCAGCTAATTTTTTTTTTTTTAAAAGAGCTTCTGCAAGACTCCATTTAGTGGGGGGTGCAAATGGTGACCAAGCCTGCCTGATTCACTCTGAGTGAGCAGAAGGGATGGACCACGTTTGCCGATGATAAGAGAGAGTCCACTCCCACTTCTAAACCAAAACTGCAGGTGTTCAACTGAGATTTGAGGCTGGCAAGCCACTGGGGCTCCCTGGCTTTTCAGACTTGCTGTAAGGAAAAAATGCTGCCCACAAAAAGCTCATGCTTTGTGCCAGATTAAACACTGCAGACATAGTTAACAACAAGTTACTGGCCATGGAAGAGAAAAAAAAAAAAATCCATTATCTTGAAACCTAGTTTTCACTGAAAGATCAAGGTATTTTTGACTGAGCCTTTTGTGATTTGTACTTTCACTCCCAGGGATTCCTTGGTGGCTGAGTGGTAAAGAATCCTCCTGACAATCAGGAGATGCAGGCTTGATCCTTGGATCAGGAAGATCCTCTGGAAAAGGGAATAGCTATCCAGCCCAGTATTCTTGCCTGGAAAATCCCATGGACAGAGGAACAGGTCATGAAAGGGTCAGACACAACTCAGTGACTAAACAACCTTCACTCATAGCCTGGGATTCTAGGGTTTAAAGATACACACAGTTCACAATGCTGCATTCTCAAAAAACTACTGAATTTTCCAGCAAAATTCACATGCAACAGTAAGGGTCAGCAGCAAAAAGACTAGTTAACACCATGTCCTTGGTATATGTGAAAGGCGTTCAGGGTGAGGTCTCATGGTGAAGGATGCTATGAACGGTGCTGCAAATATTAGCTATAATCTCCCTTCCAACACTGCCGTGTCTGACAGATCCATGGAAACACAGGGGCTCAAAATGGATTTCTTTAGGCCTGTTTTCCATGCTCTTCTCAGGTTGATTAGGGAAAAGAGGAGCCCACAAAAACAGTTTCAAACCTAAAAATGAAGACCTGCATGGTAGCTGGATGCTGGGAGATACCAGAAGCCAAAACATCCCGAGAGGCCAAAACCATGCACCAGTATGTTTAGGATGAGAGAGAAAAATAAAAAATAAAAACTCAGGTAACCATTGGAGACAGTCATGTGTGTCAAAGACTATATTAGTGTGTTTAAGTGTATGATCATTTCCTTCTACAGAAACCCTACAAAGGAAGTCCTATTACTCATCAAATGCCATAGATGAGGCCATTGAACCTTAAGGAATTTAAGTGACTGCTTTAAGGCTACACAGCTCCTATAGGAAGGCTGGATTTGAACCTAGGGAGTGTAACTCCAGAAATGGTACTCCAAACCAAGAATTAAGTTAGAATTTGAAAAACCAGGGCTCAGAACAGAATTCCCAAAGATATTAATGATAATGAAAGTCACTCAGTCGTGTCAAACTCTTTGCGACCCCATGGACTATACAGTCCATGGAATTCTCCGACCAGAATACCAGAGCGGGTAGCTGTTTCCTTCTCCAGGGCATCTTCCCAACCAAGGGAGTGAACCCAGGTCTTCCACATTGCAGGTGGATTCTTTACCAGCTGAGTCACCAGGGAAGCCCAAAAAGGTTAATAATGGGGTTAAAATTCTGCCCACCCTAACAGCTCCCTCCCTTCATCTGTGCCATCCATAGGGTAGCCTCTGGTTTAGCTACACGTGGTGATTGAAAATGAAACTGATTAAAATGAAATGAAATTTAAAATTCAGCTCATGGCTGGTGAGCACTTGAAAGGTGGCTTGTATAGCTAATGGCCTGAAATTTTCATTTCATCTTGATTACTCAAATTTCAATAGTCACATGTGGCTTGTGGCTACTGTATCAGACAGTGCTGGTCTGGGCAATTTTTCTCAGCTCTGTCAGACGTGGTTCAGGGCTGCTTTCCAAAAAGTTCTCAGAGACAAGGGGCACTCACTGCTTTGTCCAAGGATCTACAGAAAATCTTGAGGATAAATTACCTGCCTTTTCCTTAGGGTCGGAGACTATATATTCTTCAAATGTGCTTAGTTGGTCTTTCCAACATTCTCCAACCTCTAACCTCCAATCTTCCAGATGTTTAAGCTGGTTTTAGAAAAGGCAGAGGAACCAGAGATCAAACGGCCAATATCTGCTGGATCATTGAAAAAGGAAGAGAATTCCAGAGAAACATCTATTTCTGCTTTATTGACTAAGCCAAAGCCTTTGACTGTGTGCTGCTGCTGCTGCTGCTAAGTCGCTTCAGTCATGTCCAACTCTGTGTGACCCCACAGATGGCAGCCCACCAGGCTCTGCCATGCCTGGGATTCTCCAGGCAAGAACACTGGAGTGGGTTGCCATTTCCTTCTCCAATGCATGAAAGTGAAAAGTGACAGTGAAGTCGATCAGTCATGTCCGACTCTTAGCGACCCCATGAACTGCGGCCTACCAGACTCCTCCATTCATGGGATTTTCCAGGCAAGAGTACTGGAATGGGGTGCCATTGCCTTTGACTCTGTGGATCACAATAAACTGTGGAAAATTCTGAAAGAGATGGGAATACTAGACCACCTGACCTGCCTCTTGAGAAACCTATATGCAGGTCAGGAAGCAACAGTTAGAACTAGACATGGAACAACAAACTGGTTCCAAATAGGAAAAGGAGTACGTCAAGGCTGTATATTGTCACCTTGCTTATTTAACTTCTATGCAGAGTACATCATGAGAAACGCTGGGCTGGAAGAAGCACAAGCTGGAATCAAGATTGCCGGGAGAAATATAAATAACCTCAGATATGCAGATGACACCACCCTTATGGCAGAAAGTGAAGAGGAACTCAAAAGCCTCTTGATGAAAGTGAAAGAGGAGAGTGAAAAAGTTGGCTTAAAGCTCAACATTCAGAAAATGAAGATCATGGCATCTGGTCCCATCACTTCATGGGAAATAGATGGGGAAACAGTGGAAACAGTGGCAGACTTTATTTTTCTGGGCTCCAAAATCACTGTAGATGGTGACTGCAGCCATGAAATTAAAAGACGCTTACTCCTTGGAAGGAAAGTTATGACCAACCTAGACAGCATATTCAAAAGCAGAGACATTACTTTGCCAACAAAGGTCCGTCTAGTCAAGGCTATGGTTTTTCCAGTGGTCATGTATAGATGTGAGAGTTGGACTGTGAAGAAAGCTGAGCGCCGAAGAATTGATGCTTTTGGACTGTGGTGTTCAAAAGACCTTTCTTCTCAAGAGGAGACTCCTGAGAGTCCCTTGGACTGCAAGGAGATGCAACCAGTCCATTCTAAAGGAGATCAGTCCTGGATGTCTTTGGAAGGAATGATGCTAAAGCTGAAACTCCAATACTTTGGCCACCTCATGCGAAGAGTTGACTCACTGGAAAAGACTCTGATGCTGGGAGGGATTGGGGGCAGGAGGAGAAGGGGACGACAGAGGATGAGATGGCTGGATGGCATCACTGACTCGATGGACATGAGTTTGGGTAAACTCTGGGAGTTGGTGATGGACAGGGAGGCCTGGTGTGCTGCAATTCATGGGGTCACAAAGAGTTGGACATGACTGAACGACTGAACTGAACTGAACCTCCAATCAGGATCTCCTGATTTCCTCCTAAGTTACACTGTGAGAACAATCAAGTCAGAACAGACAAACCCAAGAACAACTGCTCTAGACAGTGGTTGTATGAGCACCAGCAGAGAGCTGTTCAAAATGCAGGTTCCTGGGCCCCACCTCTACTGGGTCTGATATCCTGGGCCTGGATAGGAGGCCCTGGAATTCATGGTTCAATCAAGCAGCCAATGATTCTGATACAGGTGGTCTAGCTTTGAGAAACTCCACTTCAAAGTCTGAATTACATACATATCTTCTGGCCTCTTAAATAATTATAGCATATAAATCTTTTGAGAACAGTACAAACTGGGCTGGAAGCCAGGCAGTCATCACTCTGTGCTAATTGCACCTTTGTATGACATTAGGCAACATGCTTAGTCACCAAGGCCTCATTTTTTTCATCTGAAACATGGGGGTAAACATATCTGCTCTTTGTCCTCCAAGACAAAGGAGCACACAGCTGTGAAAGCATCGGAGAGGATGATGAGGTTAATAACACAACCTACATATATCCTACAACTCAGAGACACATTTTGCGTCCAGCAGAGAGTTCCAATCGGCTTTACATTAAAAAAAAAAAATCCAAAATTTTAACTTATTTGGGAACCTGGAAGATCTGACAGCATGGAGCTCAGATGAGGTTGGCAGCCTGATGTGCGGAAGAGCGCTGCTCTGGGGTCACATGCAGAAGTTCCAATCTCTGCTTTGAAAGTTGGATGACTTTAGGCAAGTGCTTCAACCTCTCTGTGCTTCAGTTTCTTCTACTCTGAACTGAGAATGTTAAAAGTCTCTCTCTTTCAAAGACTTGTGATGATTTAACTGAGTGACTATTTATCAAGTGCTTGGAACAATGTCTGGCACATGGTGAGTGCTATATCACTCTTAGTTGAATAAATAAATAAACATTCCTGCAGGCAGCAACAACCAGCTGGAGCCAGCGGCGGCTGTCCCTCCAGAGGGGGCTGATGTGCATAAGGCTGTCACAGTTTTCACTGGGACAGACACATTTGACTCTGGGATCCCTACTGGAATGGACAGACATGTGTCTCCTTCCTGGTGTCCCATCCACAAAAGGCAGAGACACTCAATGCTCCTTCAAGCAGCATTTCTCCATCTATCTGAAGTGAAGGACCAGTTTTCATATTTCAGCCCAGTATGGCCTGATATGTGACCCACCTGAACAGGACTGACACCCAGCACATGCCACAGACAACTCACCCACCGGTCTCTAACACCTTGTCCAGTCCACACCTGAACCAGCAGAGACAAGCCCACTGAACATGCGCTTGGATGTTGCAATAATGTCAAATTGCTCCCAGAGAGCGTAAACACTGTTAATATCAGTACTTATCTCCAGGTGCACTGTGGATAGACCTGCTCCTCAGATGACACTTTGCACAGTGTCATCTCGGAGAATGCCGACATTGTCTACACGTGTACACAAAACAGCTGGACAATGTAGTTGGCAAGAGCAGGCAATGGATTGTCTGTCTGTCTTATGTCTCTCTCAACACTTTTGTCCTTCTCAGCCTGCCTGCTTGCTCCTTATCTGTCCTCATTTCTTTCATCTTTATCCACACACTAAAACCAGCTCCCTAATAAGATACTGGAGCTCACAACCGCCCACCCCTTCTCTTTAATGTCGCTTTTGGCCGAGAGGTGCTCTCCTGCCCCTGTGCCCACATCCACAACCTCATCCCCAAGTAGCTCTCCAGTTGCCCAGGACCAATGACTGACTGACATGACTGAGCAAAGCATCCGTCCCTTTGTCCCAGAAAGGAAGCCACCCCACTGTATGGTCCCACTCATCCTTCAGAGCCCCCTGTGGGCTCAGACTGAAGCGTGACCCCAGCCCAGACAGCATTTTCCACTTGGCTCCTCCCCGTCCTTCCCTGTCTCTCTCGCTCCTCTTCCTTGGCATCATGTTCTCAACATGCGAGCACCATGTTCATCACAGGCACCTTAACCCCTGTGTCAGGCTCCACTTAGAAGGAATCCAATCAAAGGAGCCACTGGCATGGGGTTCACCTTCCTCGACAACCTGGTGGAGGAGGGCATGTGGCAGGCATGATGCAAAAATCCTGAGGACCAGCAATCAGAGGGCCCCGAGAACATTCTCAGGGTACCAGGAGACCAGAACCTACCTGTTGCATTAGACAGCGCCAGCGACTCCATGGAGCCCCGCGGGGTCTGCTCAGTGGGCGTCATGTCCTCAGTGTACTTCAGCGAGCTGATGGGGTGCCGGGTCCGACACTGCTGAGCGGACAAGCCCCCTTCCTCCTCCTCCTCTTCCTCATACTTGGGGACTGGGATGCCGCCCCGGGTTTCACTGAAGCTCTGGCTGGACATGTCACTGTAGCTCTCCTGGGACCGCAGCCTGCCCGGGTAGTAGTCCTCCCGGCACTCCTTGATGAAGCTGCCACCGTGGCCCTTCATGGCCAGCGACGAGCTCCTCTTCGGGTTGCCGAAGTGCTTGGCCCACACGTCGGTCTGGGCTCCAGCGCCCTGCCCGCCGGGGCTGTAGGAAGTTCTGATGTTGCACTGGCTGAGGAGCTGCAAGGGGCTCTGCGGCTGGCTCTGCTCCAGCTTGTTCCCGTAGTGGTATGGCTCGTCCCGGCTCCTCCAGATGGGGTCCCGGTTGAGGCTGGGTGTCTGGCTGGACAGGCTGAGCAGGTCCATCTGCAGTGACAGAGGGTCCACGTCGGCCGACAGCCGGTTGGAGCTCACCTGCAGCTGGCTGTGCTGGTTGAGCAGCGGCTCCTCCGTCTTGCCCTTGTTCTTGCCGATCTTGGCGCTGCGCCGGGACTCCTTGGCCCGGGCGTTTTGGAAGGCGGAATCGGAGGAGTCTGAGCCATTGGGGTCCTCGCCGGCGCTGCAGGCCCGCGAGCAGAAGATCTGGCCTTGTTTGGGGAGGAAGGGCCGCCCCAGGAGCGACTTCTTGCAGTGAGCGCAGCAGAAACAAGTCTCAGTGGCGTGCCAGTGTTGGCCGTCATAGGTCATTTGACCTTGGTCAATTCCTGGGAAAAGAAGGGACACGAATAGGGTGACGAGCTGCTCAGAGTGCTGTGACACAACATGAAATGTACAGCACCCTGGTCTGACTCAGGGTTCTAGATGCTGCAGAATAAAATGTCTACAGGTAGACTATCAGGCTCCCGCGTAAACAGTATTCGTGTCTTACGAGAGTCACCGTGTTTTACCAGTCAGGTCCTCCTTAACTCACGTGCCCTGAGGGCAGAGAAACCAGATCAAAGTGGCCTGTCCAGGAATCCTTCTGACCAGGGCACATTCCTCCAGATAAACAGCAATAATGATACTCAGGTGTGAGAATCACCGCTTTAAATGCTTTGCATATATGTGAACTCACTTAACCTCTCAACTGCAAGAGGAAGATCTCTAATACTATGTCCACTTTTCAGATGAGAACACAGAGGCATAGGTGATTAAATAACTTGCTCAGTGTACAAGAGCTAGCAATCACAGATGAGATCTATGCCCAGCACGTCTGGCTCCTAACCGTGACCTTGATAATTGTCTCTTTCACTCTGCTTCGTGGCCCTGTCCCCCCTTCACAGCTACCCGTGACTGTTGTCCATCCTCACCTGCTGTATTTTCTTCACAGCACGAATACTGCTTGACAACGAGCCACTACATACGTGCATCTATTAATTACTAAAAGTGAAGCTGGATGATGAAGTTTCCGGGGTATCTCCATGAACATGGCCTGGGGCTCATGCCCCAGGGGCTCTTCACATGTGGAATGGGCAAGTGAACTGAATCCCTTCACTAGCGTATGACACTCTAAGGGGACATCAGTTTAGCAGCTCAGTGGAAAGGAAAAAAGTGGATTTCAGCTCATGTAAGGAAAAACTTGGACCTGGTTTGTCAAAGACATCTCCTTACCATAAGCATGCATATTCCTTGTGTAACTTCCTCCCTGTGCCAAAGCTGTGCCTGGTTTATATAATCTTGTCACACCTGCTTCCAGGAACTTCCCATAGCCCTGGCTGTTCTGCCCTCTTCCAGTTACAGGACTTAACCCCGTGGTGAGACACCATCTTCCTGCCACCCTTGGCCATGAGCTTTGGGCGGGGCTAAAGCCACAGCTGGACTGGCACTGTTCAATAAAAATACCATATCTCCTCCAAACCCAACAACTAGTTTAAGGTTGTGCACGTGACCTGCGCCAGGTCAGTGAGAGAGGCACCTGCATCTGTTACTAAGGTAACCACACAGGGAGACCTTTTGACAGCAGTTACTAAACAGGCAGAATGGGAGTCGGAAGTGGTGGGGGCCCCTTCCCCCAACCCCATAGGAGTGCAGACCCAGCAGTGACTGTGGGATAGGAGGGGACCTTGGCAAGACTCCTCATAGCTCATGATAAATGTCTTCCCTGAAAGGCAGTATGGATGGGAACTGTCACCTGTGGTGGCTGACAGTCCTGAGTCTGAACTTTCCAGGAATAACCTTTAGAGACTTGTCTAGAGAGGGTGTGAATGAGAAACGGGGAAAAGGAGAAGGGCAAGAGCCAAAGGCCACGAGTGCAGCAGCCTCTCCGGGCCCTCTCTGTGTTCGCCTCACTGTCTTTATGTCCCTGGTCCAGAGAGAGAAGAGTAAGGTATGATCTTCTCCTAGGAGCTCCTCCCCAAACTAAGGGGGTCTCTGTTTATTTAGGCGTCAGGCTATAGGGACCGAAAGGGGATATTTAGAGGGACAGGAGAAGCCACAAGGGCACCCCAAGGTGAGTGAGACACTCAATCAAGTCCCTGTCACAGCACTACTTCCCCAGGAGGAGTGAGAACTGGCGGGGATGGGGCTAGAAACAGCAGGCCCAGAGCTGGAGCTCCACACACACAATGGAGTATTACTCAGCAATAAAAAGGAGCAAAATTGGGTCATTTGTAGAGACATGGATGGACCTAGAGGCTCTCATTCAGAGTGAAGTAAGTCACAAAAAGAAAAACATATCATATATAAACACATATATGTAGAATCTGAAAAAAATTGATATAGACGATCTTATTTGCAAAGCAGAAAGTGAGACACAGATGTACAGAGCAAATGTATGGTCACCAAGTGGGAAAGGGGGTGGGATAAACTGGGAGACTGGGATTGACAAATATACACTATTGATACTAAGTATAAAACAGATGGTAAGAACCTACTGTGTAGCACAGGGAACTCTACTCAATGCTCTGTGGTGACCTAAATGGGAAGGAAATCCTCCCAAAGAGGACATACATACATACATACATATATATATACACATGTATATATATAGTATGTCTATATATATATATATATATATAGATGTACGGCTGATTAACTTTCTGTTTAGTATAAACTAACACAACATTGTAATGCGACTAAATACTTCAATAAAAATTTAAAACAAAGCAAAACCCCCACAAAAACACTTCCCTCAGCAGGCTATTGGAGGGAGCAGAGGCAGGCAGAACCCTCTAGTACTCAAGAGTGAGGCCTCAGGACTCAGACAAATACAGGTTCAAACCACAGCTCCACACCATGCCAGCAGGTTATAAAGACTCTGAAACCTATCAGCTTAGTACAGCCGCTGAAGGACTGTGTGACCCTAGGCAAGTGGCTTCTCGTCTCTGGGCCTGCGTCTCCTCCACACTAAAACAGGGATAATAACAGTACTTACTTCTTGGGGCTGCTGTGAGAATTGAGTTAAGATAGAGTCAGTGCTTAGACTCTGCTAACTCTTGGTCTTCTTGTGTGTTCGTGAGGTCTCAACACCTGTCTCTCTTTGCCCTGAGGGCTGCTATCTGGATGCTGTTCAAGAAAGAGCTGAGGCTGGCTAGGTCCTCCCCATCCCCGTCCTCCTCGTCCCGAGAACTGGAGCTGATACCCGGCTGCCCTGGGTCCTCACAGTGAGCTCCAACTCAGCGTGGCCTCCCCAGCAGCTGCAGCCTCACCCGCTGCCTGTCAGAGGTGTGGGAAGTCCAGTTCCTATGGCCTGTGCTCCACCAGCTGCCTCTCCATGCTCCTGCAAGGGAACACGCCCAGATGCAGCAGTGTGGGCCTAGTTCTGGGAGTGGAGGCCCCGCACAAGGCTGGCTCGCGGTGGGGAGAGCGGAGGATGAGGCATGTTCCAAAGTGGCCCAGCCAGCATAGGAACGTGGCCCCTGATAAACATCAATGATGTCAGATGGTGCTCTGAACTGCTCCTGAACTCTAAACATCTGGAAAAGGGCTTGGCCGTTCCACATCTAAGCGTTCCTTTTTTATTCCCTCTCTAAGCCCTTTAAGTACTTCTCTGAGGGTGTATATGTCTACCGCTGCTACAGCCTTGGTCTGTTTATAGGACTGTTTACTCTGCTGTGTGCAGGCAAAAGTACCGTTGCCCTGGCAACAGCTGCCTGATGCAGGGTCTGCGCTGCACGGCTGTATAAATAGGGAATATTTGGATAATATGGTCAGAGCAGAGCACCCAGACACTGTGGTATGCATGATACACAGAGCACACCCTTTCTCTGCTGCAGGAAAAGTATGTTTTACAGAAAAGTGGATTTAAGGGAAAAAAATAAATCAGGGACAACATTTTAACTACAGCAGTGATAATACTGCAGGCCACAGTGGTCCCCCTTTCTGATAAAGCATGGATGTCTTTTTATGGATTTCAGAGGGAAGGAGAAGGGAATGGCAATCAAAGCTAAAGAAGACAGAAAGAGGAGAAAACAGAGGTGTGCATGCCATGGTGACAGATGTATTTTCTCTCTTCCAAGCTGCTGGGCAAAAATTTTAAGTGGCAGTTTCTGGAGAGGCTTTTCAGTCTCACTGAAAAGGGACAGAAGAAACAGAAATACTAACAAGCAGGGGGATGGCTGCTGTATGCAAGGTGTCTGCGCGTTCTGCCCCTCTCATCCAGGCAGGCACCTTCCTGTAGACCCAGAGCCACGGTGAGCGTGCTGGGTCAGCACCTCACACCACCTCTCCTGATCGAGTCCCACCCCCAGCCCCTTGTCCAGATCAAGACCCGCCTTTCCTCGTTGTTCAGTCGCTCAGTCATGTCTGATTCTCTGCAATCTCGTGGACTGCAGCACACCAGGCTTGCCTGTCTTTCACCATCTCTCAGAGTTTGCTCAAACTCAAGTCCATTGAGTTGATGATGCCATCCAACCATCTCATCCTCTAATGCCCTCTTCTATTCCTGCCCTTAGTCCTTCTCAGAATCAGGTCTTTTCCTTTCCTAGCTCTCAGAATAAAGGGAAGTATGTCTGTTTAACCGCTTTGACTTGTGAGAAACAGAAGCTGGTGGGAACCCGGTTGAGGCATCAGGCTGTAAGAGGTGAAGATTTCAGGGGCTGGGGAAAGGGGGTTTTTCGTGACAGCCCAGCTCCCAGATGGGAATGCTGCTGGACCCAGGTCGGTGTAGCACTGTTCATCCTGGGGCCTGGTAGGGACTTCAGCTCAGAAGGGCTCCATGGAAGCAGGTCTGAGCCCACGGGATGGACCCTACAGTGACAAAGGACCCCTGAGGATATAGTAGGTGTCTGAAAGCTGTGATTTTAATCAGCACCCAAGCCCTTCAAGTTATGAACTAACTTTTCATCTGACTGCATCACTTCTGATGAACCAGGGAGACAAGGCCACCTCTTTTTGTTCCGGATAAAATCTTTTACGTGAGGTAAAACGGGCTCCCAGACTGATGATCTCCACACCTCCCCACTATAGGTAAGGAGTTGGCAGCCTCCAGGCAGATTTCTTGGAACTGCACAAGCCACAGGAAGATCAGGCTGCTGGTCTCAGAGACATTCATCCACTGCCAACTTCTCTTCTCTTTTTAAAGGGCAGCTCATTCTCAAGGTGCCAGAACAGGCGAGCTGAGTGAAGACGCTCCAGATGCTGCATGATCAGGAATAGTGTTGAAGGGCTGAACGAATCCGTTACTTGAAAAGGGAAAATGATTTTCACCATCTCAAATCTGCCACTTATTTGAGGCGTTTATAGCTTCGGAGCTATTTGAGGTTCTCTCGCTTTGTTTTTTGGCTGGGTCGGATTTTGCTGATTTCTTTCAGGACATGCATGCCAGTTGCCACTTGGTTTCCTTGACTATCTTTTCCTACCAAGAGGACCGTTCTGTTTCCTCCTTCTGCTGATCCCTGAGGTTTTCTGAGGAGGCTGTGGAAGGCAACTGTTTATATTTTCCCCTCCTCTGAGACCTCTCCTCCTCTGCTTGGTAGTTAAGACTGTCCATCATGTAGCCCCGCCTTGGGGGTGGGTCTATGACTCAGTCAGACCAACAGGAACCCCCTATTCATTTCTTTCTAGGGTGGAACAGATGACCTAATGGCCGGCTATAGCATTTCTATTTGGAGGACCTGACTTGGATACTGGAAAAGTCACGATTCCATCCTTTTTAGAGAACAGTGCTTAAGCTGGTATGTATAAGTGTGGGGGTCATTGTTACACCTTGTGAAGGCACCCTGTTGCCAAATGATGCCAACAGAAGGCAAGCTGAGACACAGAGGAAAAAAAAACAAAAAAAAACCAGATTCTCTTCAATCCCTTGATCCATCCTTACCTGAAACCAACATCCTCCCTGGCTTCTCCGGTACTATGAACCAAGACATTCCCTTTTGCACTTAAGGGAGTATCAGTTGGATTGCTATTGCTTGCAACCAAAGGGATTCTAACTATACCAGACACAAAGGAGATGCAGTCAGAGTAGGACCAGGATGAGCACCAAGTGCTGCCTCACCTATGTGCTGGGCACAGGTGTCACAATATTCTGCATACAAGGACTCAAAGCAGTGGCAGCAGTAGGGCCTTCCCTCCTTCATGATGTAGCGCTGGCCACCCAGCACCGTCTCACACTCGAAGCAGCAGAAGTGTTTCATGTGCCAGTGTCGCCCCTCGGCTTCTGTGCATTCATCTGCAAAGATGATCTGCAGAGGGAGAGGCCAAAAGGTCAGTGGGTAAGAAACAACCATGAGAATACACTGTGAAGGAGGAGAGCTATGAGGGCCCCAGACTAAAACGGTAGGAAAACTGGTCCCACCCACAAGTTATTAAACAGAAGTAGATACGTATATATTTACTCTATACCTATATCAGTTTCCACATGTGGATTTTCCTAAAGCACATTTAAACAGTTTCTGACCTGGCCAGTGATTAATTTAACCACAGTGTATTCAGACAAAGAATAGTCTACCAAAAAGAATATAGAGCAGGACTAACAGCTGACAGCTCATGGACATTTTGGCCATTATCTGTTTAATTTGGATTATATATGGTATCTTTTTTAAATGAGAAACGTCATATAAACACCTGGGATCCCGAGTGTTTTTTGAAAATACAGTATTTGGCAATGTGTGCTACACATTCCTGCATGGCGACAATAAAAGGGGTTGTTGCTTTCAGATGAGTGACGAGTTCTGCAGTTTGTCATATTTTTCACCACTTGCTGTAACCTTAAAATGAGTCACCTTTATTTACGGTAACCGCCTAACCCTCAGAGGTATTTCTGTTTTGAACCATGAGACAGACTTGTTTTCAATTTCAAAGCACAGATTTAAGAACGTACTACAAACTGCAGTAATCAAGGCAGAAATAATCTCAGACATTTATGGCCAAATGACGATTGACAAGGGTGACGAGGACATTCAATGGAGGAAAGAACAGTCTTTTCAATAAACCTGCCTGGTACGACTGAATAACTGCATGCAAAAGAATAAACTGAACCCCTACCTCACACCATATATAAAAGTTAACTCAAAAGGGATCAAAGACCTAAATGTAAAAGCAAAAATATTATAAAATGTCTAGGAGAAAAGTAAAGATGTGAATTTTCAAAAACTCTGTTTCCAGTTAGGCAATGGTTTCTTAGCTACGACACTAAAAGCATAAGCAACAAGCGAGACATCGGAAGCTGGATTTCATTGAAATCAAAACTTTCATGCTTCAAAGGACATCATTAAGAAAGTGAAAATATAACTACAGGATGGGAGAAAATACGTGCAAATCACAGATCTAAGTGACTAGACTCCAAAATATATAAACAAGTTTCACAAGGACACAATAAAGAAAATCACCCAACTGAAAAAATATGCAAAAGACTTAACGAGACATTAGTCTCCAAAAGAAGATATGCAAATAGCCAACAAACACATGGAAGAAAAGATAAACATATAAGCCATTAAGAAAAATCCAATCAAAATCACCATGTGATGTTATTTCATACCCACTAAGGTGACTATATGGCTTCCCTGGTGGCTCAGAGAGTAAAGAATCTACTTCAATGTGGGAAACCGGGTTCAATTCCTGGGTTGGGAAGATCCTCTGGAGGAGGGCTTGGCAACCCACTCCAGTATTCTTGTCTGGAGAATCCCATGGACAGAGGAGCCTGGTGAGCTACAGTCCATGGAGTCCCAAAGAGTTGGACATGACTGAACGACTAAGCACAGCACAGCACAGGTGACTATAATTTAACAGACAGACAGTAATAACTACTGAGGAGAATGTGAGAAATTGGAATTCTCATTTGTTGATAGCTGCAAATGTAAAATGGTGTAGCTGCTCTGGAAGACAGTTTAGATCCCCTCAAAAAGTTAAACATAGAACTACCATATGGCCCAGCAATTTCACTCCTGGATATAGACTCAAGAGGACAGAAAATATATGCCTGCAAAAAAATCTGTATATGAATGTCCACAGCAGCTTTGTTTAAAACAGTCAAAAAGTGGAAACAACTTAAATGCCCACCAATTAATAAATGGCTAAACAAAATGTGATATATACAGTTGCTTATTATTCAGTCATAAAAAGGAAGGTACTGATACACGCTGTAACTCGGGTTAACCACAAAAACATCATGCTAAGTGAATGAAGCCATGCATGGAAGGTCATATGTTGCATTAATCCACTTATACAAAATGTCCAGAATATGCAAATTCATGGAGAGACTAGATGAATAGTTGCCAGGGCTGGGGGCAGGGGGAGAAAGGGGAGTGACTGCTGATGCATCTGGGGTTTCTTTTTGGATGATAAAAATGACCTGGAATTAGGCAGTAGTAATGGTTGTCCAACTTTGTGAATACACTAAAAACCACTGAATTGCACACCTTCAAAGGGTAAATCTTATGCTGTATGAATTAGACCTCAATAAGCAAAAATTTCAAAGTGCTTTAACATCCTACTTCATTTCCTATTAGATAAAGTATTACGAGCACTCGCTTCCAGATGGGGCAACTGAGGCAGGCAGGGAAAGGTGCTGCCTAGAATCACAAACTTGGACCGACTACCTGCTCAGAGCGTCTCTTACGAACATCAGTAGTAGCATGAGAATCCGTATTAGTTAAGACCGATAGATTTCCTCCTAGAAGAGTGAGTCTCTGATGGGCAGTTTTTAAGGAAGAAATGCCACATACCGGTGGCCTCTGGGTGACAAAGTGCAGGGTCGTTTACAGGGTCCCACATAGCCTTACAGGGTCAAGAAAGAACCAAAAGTATATTTTGTACAGGAAGAACCCCCTGCCTAAGACCTTTTCCCCAAATTATTCCTGTAAAATCGGTCAAGCTTAGAACATTCTCCTTTCTGCTCCCAACTTTTATACTAACCCAGGTTTTCTACCTTTCAGCTCTCAGACCACACTTGGGTGTACTTTGGCTGGGAGGAAAGACGAAGTATGAACCTTGGGTCCAGTCTGCTCTCTGACCTGGGTGAGTGTATGGGGCAGAAGGATCCTAATGGAGTAGCCATCTGCCCTGGAATCCTCATCAGGACTTTCATAGATTATGGGAGAATCACATCATGCTACTCATTTTCTTCTCTTCTCATCCTAATCTGTCGCATTGAATCTCAGGAAACCCAAGATTTTAAGATAATTCAGAAATGACACATTATTACTAATGATGACTGCTCCCTTGGATTTGGGCTGAAACTGAAAGCTCCACAACAATCCCTCCCCCTCCCCCTTTTTAAGAGTTCTGAAATGACCTAGTGCCCTAGAAACTGTTTTCCTATGAGACTGTCAAATTCAGCAAAGCAGGTCACAGTCCTGGACATTCTAGCAAACAGGGATGGGGCCAGACCCGCTCTCAAAAGCGTTAATAGGAGAGGCTGGAGAGGCCTGCGGTTTTCCTCCATGCAGGAACCACAGGGCAACGTGCTGGCTGAGGTGAAGCCCGGGGTGACAGTGGGGCTGCGCACCCCAGGGAGCGGAGCCAGCTCTGACCTCGTCGCAGGCTGCGCAGCGCGGCTTCAGGCACTCTGCGTGGTGCCTGCCACAGTAGATCTTCCCATCCTGGTAAAAGTAGATCAAATCCACCAGGAGCTCATTGCAGACGGTGCAGATAAAGCAGGGTGGGTGCCAGCTGACACCGTGGCCGGCACGTGATGCAAACACAGCGATGTCCCCGCCATTGATCTGGCCTCCACACTGCGAGGTGAACAGAAACAGGTCAGTACGAGGAATAGCAGCCCCCAGCTCTCAGCGCCATGAGGCAAAGATACACAACCGCCAGCATCCTTAGCTCGTTACTGAGCACTTACTTTCAAATGAATTATTGTGCTGCCTGCTATAAACACGTGGCAGGCTGGTTTCTCTTGCCCCTCTACCCCCACCATCCCTTCCTAGGGCCTACAATTAAGATGAAGATCATTGTCACTGAGAAAATAAAGAATCACAGAGGTGGGAGAGAAAGGCAAAGTCTGTCAGTGCAGTGACACAGAAGAGCTCTGCTGACAGGAAGCAAACTGAGCGGAGGTCTCATTATCTCTGAGACATTGCAAACTCCCTGCCGGAGGCCCAGCCACGTCAAACGCCTGCAGCAAGAGTGTGGCGTGGGGGAGCGAGAAGGAAGCCTGCAGGGATTCGGGGAGCTGGCGGGGCCTACACTTAGGGTGGCAGGGGAGTGGGTTCATAAAAACATGCCCACCTTTTACCATCTAGGTTTCTCTAGAAGCCTCTCAGGCATGCTTCTGGCCTGCTTCCTCTGATATCTTTGTACACAGTCCCAAATGAAAAGGTACTACTCCTAAGGCCAGACTACGGCAAGGACTTCTTTTTTCTCCCTTTCCTATCTTCTCACTCATTTCCATAGTTCCTTCCCCTGCCCAGAAAGGAGCAAGGTAAAATCCATGATAACCCATGCTTACAGTTGGGCTTAAGATAAAATGAATAGAGTCCGAGGGTCTTGGAGGGAACAATAAAGTGTGAGGCAACAGGTCTGGGGGAGGCTTTCTGCTGATCATGGTATTGGGCTGAGAGTCCAGCCCGACCTGAGAGGCTGACTCTGGGGACAACGTCTGAAGAGCAGAAAGGCCACCCCTAGACCTTTCCCACACACTGCCGTCAAAAGCACTGAGATGCTTCATAGAAAATGAAGTCCAGGTCTCATGGAGTAGTCTCTGGGAGCTGATTCATGCAAGTGACCAGACATAAGAAAGACATTACATTACAGAAAGTGATACCCCTGCCTTGTGGGGCAACGTTAGTAGAGCTGAGGTATGCGTATTGTTAGAAGATAAACCAGGGGGCACATTAAAGCTTTCCAGTTTATTTGCTCCAACACTGATTTGAATTGGGTAGCAAGCATCAAACTGAAGGTGGCTGGGACAGAAACCCAGGGAGATAGTTTTATAGAGAAGTCATGGAAGTAAAAGCAAGGAAAGTATTTCAGTGACTATAGAGATTAAGTGGTCCCCTTATTTGGGAAAGCCCAGCTGGCTGCTTGCAATTGGTTGTTCTTCAGTGTCATTTTCTCAGATTCCGGTACCCTGACTGGTTCAGGTTTTGGTCTGAGAAGACCAAGGCAATAGAGCCACCCCAGTCTAATGGCGTCCTTATTTGATTACTGTAACAATACAGAATCCCATTTCACCCTCACCATGATTCTACGACCTAGGTATTCAATACCCCCATTTTGGAGATGACAAAACTGTTAGGAAAAGTAATAGGGTCAAGGTCGCCTGGCAGACTCATGTGTCAAACGTACATCTTTCTGTCTCCATGCTGTCATCACTATTCTGTGTCACTCTCGATATCTGCCTGTGAAATGCCCAACTTCCCTTTTACTTCAGGTGAGCCCTTCTGGGCTGGTCAAGAAGAACCCACTCAAGCGTGGTAGAGGCTCTGAATGGAGCACACAGAACCTCACATCTTAAACTCTGACCACCTGCATCTCAGGGGTGGGTGTCAAGGATGAGGACCCCTGTTGTCAATTCCGGTGCTTTGGCTCCCCTGTTAAGTAGCATCTCCATTTCATCCACTGAGCCTTCCAAGCTTCTCTCTCTGAAATCCCTCCCCAAAAGGGCCCCCCAATAAATGGCATCCCCTCTGTTCACATAGTATGTTGCCTTTTCTTCACCAGTTAAGGTCATGTATCCTCTTGCAATCTGTGCCTGAATGGGTCCCTGAAGTGCTTAAGGAGTTAGATGGGGCCACTCTTTGAGCAGCAGGGCTAAGAAAAGTGCTCAGTACATGACCATCTGCCCCAGAAGGCTTTTGGAGGTCAAGAGGTCGGGGGGGGGTGAACCCAGGCAGGCCTGATTCCCACCCTGTTTTCTTAGAAACCCTTCTCCACCATGCCCGGAGCACTCTACAGGAGACTAGAAGAAAAAACAAACCCAAACTCACAACCAAGTGAGGTCCGAGAAAGAATGTGGGAGGTCCATGCACTTTGCTAAAGAATCTTCAGACCCAAGGAGATGACCATTTACCACCTCTTTAAAGGGCACTGGTCCTAGGATGATCCTGGGAAAGACAGTGGCCGTGGTCCAGAAAAACTCCACTTTCTAAAGCACTCATTTTAAAATAATATTCCATCATGTCCTTTCTCTGCTCAAATCCCTCCAGTGGCCCTCTTTCTCCTTCCAGTGTTTGACACAGCTCTCCATTAAACTGGACTTGACCGGTGCATTCTCTTCCTTTGCCCCCCTGCCCTGCCACAATGGCCAACCTGCTATTCCTGGCCCATAAGAGAAACGCTCCTGCCGCAGCGTCTTTGAACGTGCTGTTCTCTCACACCCCGCTTCCCCTGCCATCACATGACTCACTCCCTCAGTTCCTGACTGTCTCTGTGGAGCCTTCCCAGCCACTTCCCTGAAAATTACAGCCACCTCACACTCCCAGCATTAACTCTCTTCCCCACTGCATTTTTTTCCTCTTATTTATCGACATTATTGTCTGACTTCTCTCCTAGGACAGAACTCCTTCCAAGGGCAAGACCAAGCTTTCAAACCTTTTGCTCACAGCTGTATCTCCCAGGCCTATCAAATAGGCTCTCAAGAAAATAAATGCTGAGTGAATGAATCAGGGAAAGGATGCCTGAGTGACCTCCCGAGCACGCCCCAGACCATGCGCTCACCTGTTCACAGATGGCTCCCGTCATGGTGACCGGGAAGGGCCTCACGTTGCCACGGCCCAGGTTTTCACGCTTCCTCTGGTTGCTGAAGAGCTTCAGCTCCCTCTTCTCTTCCTCGTCCAGGGAGTTGCAGTAGCGAACCTGGACAGACACACAGGAAGGTTGGGGGTGGTGGGGTGGTCATCTCTTGCTCCTGAGGATTCCTGAAGCCCTGGCCTCAGACTTTTTTCTTATTAAACACATGTGCACTCTCAGGTGTCCTGGTGGGCACCTGAATACCACCAGGCTTGGGGTTATTTAGGTGAGTGTCTACCCGAGATTGTTGACCATCAAAAGAGCTTCCTAGAGGCTCGAAACTCTGGAGCACAAGTCTTAGGCAGGCCAGTGGCTGGTACCTGTTTCTCATGCTCACTGCCCCTCTCTGCTCACCACACTGAGAGCCACGTCATTGGCAGAGCTTTGCTGCTAGTCAACATCTGGGACTTCCTTCTTCTACAAACTGATGTAGATCTTCAAACTGATCATCATACTCTTACTATCAGATGGTAAAGCATCTACCTGCAATGCAGGAGACCTGGGTTCGATCCCTGGGTTGGGAAGATCCCCTGGAGAAGGAAATGGCAACCCACTCCAGTACTCCTGCCTGGAAAATCTCATGGACGGAGGAACCTTGTAGGCTACAGTCCATGGGGTCGCAAAGAGTCTGCCAGGACTGAGCAACTTCACTTTCACTTTCACTCTCACCTCCATGGGCCCAAGGAAATGATCCCTGACACCAAAGGATGGCTCCAGGCCAACGAGCCAGAACTGTGGTCAACACGCTCATGGCGTCTGTTTCCCAAAATGAGATGGGAACCAAGGCGTGAGACTGAGAATTTGGTTCAGAGCTCTCTGTGTTCTCTCAGGAAGTACTTGCATGTTTCTCTGTGTGTAGGAGGGAGAGGGCTGCTCACCGGGCTTTGGTTAACAACTTGCATAAGAGAGTTTCCTTCTCGTTCAACACAGAAACTCACAAAAATTAAGGGACAGACATTAAAGATATTCAAATCTGCTATTTCCCATTCTCTCTTTTATTTATGCACACCTTGGGAATTTTGCTGTAATCTTGAACTACTATTTACTTAATACTGTTTTAAAAACTAACTCATTTCTTTTTTTACTTGAACACATTTACTTGAAAAGAAAGTATATGACTATAAATAGAAAAGCAATATCACTTGTGAAAAAATAGGGCAGTCATAAAACTAAATACAAGAGTGAAAACAAAACCATACTGTTGGCTTCTAGCTGGTTACTTTTCCTTGTAGGAGATTCTAAAACGGAGGTTCTCAATGCTGTTACTTAAAAATGGAGATCAGTAGGAGTTGGAGAGGTGTGAGACACCGGCCCACCCAAACTGAAATTTCCCCCATGATCACTCAGCCACAAGGAATGAAATACAGTTAAAAAAGGGAGAGCGTCTCTCATTATGTGGTTAAGTATTATTTACTGCCATGTCCTTGTACCACCCAAAGTCATGGATCTAGACATCTTTGGACACATGGATCTAATCCCACCCTCTGTCTTACTTCAGAATAATCTGGACATCTGGAACACTAACTGAATTGCCTGGATGATTTGTCCTACAGATGGTCAAAGGGCAACCTTTGAACCAGGACTAGTTGAAAACCACTGCAGCTGTATACATCAAAACTGTCTAACCTATATGAAAAAGGGCATGATCAACTATTTACTTTAGAATCACCCTTTGTCCTTTAAGAGGCCATGTCGAATGGACAAATCTGTCCACTGGGTCATGTGTAAGCAATTTTCACCAGTAGGAAGAAAAAATTTGAAGGGTCTATTTTCATGAAATCACAGTCAACCATAAACAGAAATAACAATGAAAAAACAGAAAGGAGCAGGTAAGAGCAGACCACGTTCCTCAATCAAGTAAAAAAAAAAAAAAAAGAGTCTTCATGTGGAGAATGTACTGCCATGATCTGAATAACCCAGAGAATACGATTACACCACTGACAATTTATGGACATGCTTTGAAACACAGGCACACCCCTCCTGCTTGTAAAAACTGGCATTTTCACTTTCAAATTAGTTACCTGGGCATCAGGTTACAATGCTTGCTTTCCTCTTTAAAGGAGAAAGCATTATTTAAATGTTTCATGAAGTCTGAAATAAACAACAGGAAGGGGAATTGTGACTCCCTTTCTAGAGAGTTGCTTCAGTTTTTAAGCTTTTGCTCTGCTTATTCAAATTAATTTTTGAGGCTCCTGGTTTATTCCTTTTATTCAAATGTGGGAAGATAAAGACTAAAAAACCACACACTTATTTCCTCAGGGACTGAGCTCGTGGGTGGGGGCAGCTGGTAAAAAGCTGGGTCCAGCTCTCTAAAGGAGTTTTAAATTTCTCCTTTTACCTTGAAATTATGGCTTTCTTTAAAACACAATTAGAGTTAAGTAGACAACTGGATTCTATAGGATCACTACTTTTAAAAACCAGATACTTGAACATTAATTTCTAGTTTGCAAACCTAAACCTCCCAAGCATGATGACTTTTTAAAAACACATACACAAATTTCCTTTTAGGATCAAATTTGACTTCAAAGATGATAAATGCCTGCTTAGAGTGCCCTTGTCTGGGTTCAGAAAAAAAGACAATCTGCAAGTCATACTTTCAGGAGTAAAAAGGATAACCTTGGCAAGCTGGATTGGAAATAACAAAAACACAGATGTTCACAGCTGCAAATCTGGACACGTAACTTCTACAGCAGTGTAACATGGAAAACCTCCACACTCATTTACTAAGAAAAGATGCTGAAAATCTAAGAGAGTCACAAAGTTTGTGCTGGGCTTGAACTGCCCAGGGAATCTCATTCATCTAACATGCTCAGGAAACTGGCATCGCCTACTCTTCAACTAAGAAAACCTGGACTTGAACTTTTAAAGTTCAGTGCTCTCTGCCCCCAGTAGTTAGTATAGTACCAGGCACAGAGGCAAATCAACCCCACAGTAAGATTCTGCTTTTCAGTAACCCTCTCCAGAAGATGTCTGACAGCTTCTTTTACCTCTAATTAAGGAAACTAAAATCTAAAATTAATTGCCCGAGTTTTTCCTCGGGGATCTCACTGACCACAGCATTCTGATGACGAAAAAGTTAATAATTCGCTGAAAGTTCTAAGCAAAGGCTTCTGAAGGCCCCTCTAGCCCCTTACCTCATTGTCATGCGGTGGCAGCTGGTGTAATAGTTGCTTGATTCGAAGTTTCTCTCCAGGACTGTTGACATAGGGGACTTTCTCTTCTGGCAGACAGCTATAGTACTGGTGAACCTGAAGGGTGGGAAAGCACATGGGTAACTCACCCATTCCTCAAACCATCTGCCCATTCCCACATCCTGGGGAGATGGTTCCCACAGCAAGACTCAATCTGCTTCCCACTGTCTCCACCCTTCGTGAAACTCCACAGCCTAGGAGTTTCTCGTTGCAAGCAGAGACATTTATTCTTGAAGAAAGAGTCCCGCGGATCTCCCATGTCTTGGGGCTTTTCCTCTCTTTGTAAGGGAGAAACAAACCCGTCAAACTTTCCTAGAAAAAGAGATTTAGGCAAACATGCTGATGACCCCAGGGGCCAGGGCTTTCTCAGCAGGCTCCCCTGAGAGCTGACTTTACCATTTTCTCTGTGTGTCTCCGGCATGTAACCTGCCCTCCCAGCCAAAAGGATGTGTCAGTGCCTGTCTCGGCGCTGGAGTCTTTGGCACTTGGAGGACTCTTCGGTCCCTCAGCCTCCACCTACACTAAAAACCCTCTAGGTTTTCAGCTTTTCCTGAGGACAGGCCAGAAGATCAGGTCTGTTAAAAAGTCACTGAATTTGGGATACAGAACATGTAATTAAAGATCATCATCAACTTTTTTTTTTTTTTTTTTTACTACATGTTAGAATGCTCCTGTTTACAGCTGTTAGGATATATTCTTTCAGTCTCTGAGGCTCATTCAACCCTAACAATGACTTGGGAAAGCACTAAACATCTAATTTTGCCTGAAAAAGAAAACAGACATTCTACCATCCAGTTGCATGCAAGCTAGGAGAAAAAACTGGCCAAACAGAAGATATGCTTTATATACGAGAGATTAAAAAAAAAAATTACCACAAGCTCAGATGATATCATGGAAAATACTTTTCAACTATCTCTAAGCATTATGACCAGCTCTTGTGAAACAAGGCATTCATTCAACAAAACAGAGAAGACAGAAGACATGAGGCCCTAAATTCACTGTATTTGTTACACTCCTCAACCATGGTCACATTCCCTGGAGTTTAGGGAGCCTTGGATATGACTATATGTTTTAGGAATGCTGGGGTGAAGAGTTATGAAAGCTCTGTCTACTTTGATCTCCAGAAATGAAATCGTAAGTGTTAGAAGAGAGAGGAAGAAGGCTTTATGATGACAAAGCCTTAAACAAAATGTGAAAGTCATTCTTATTTTTGTAACAAATGATCGTAACCATTCACCATCATGTGCATAGCAGCCTCTTAATCAAATCCCAAAGGCAAACATAAGCAGATTTCTTGTCCTAGACTAGCTGACTTTCGGAACCCAGGGCCTCCAACCCCTCCCTATAGACACTGGTAGGGAGCCAGGGCCTGGAATTCAGGTTTTGAAGGCAGCCCACAGATTACCGGCACTCTCTGAGAAGACATGTGAGCCCAGATCATGAGTTAGCTTGGGATTAGAAGCTGGTGATGAGCCCATCACAGACTGGCACAGCATTGTGTGCGCAGAAGAACTGCAGCCCACATGCTCACCTGCAAGGGCCACAGATAAATAAGCAGTTATACTGGGGAATGGGTTTTGCCTCCCAGGTCAAAAAATGACGGGTGGAAAGGCCTTGTGGCATCATCACTTTGTCATTCTCACAACTCCCATGATAGTTACAGAACATTAGGGGTAAATACTAATATAACATGAATCACTGTATGGATAAGCAATGAAGTCCTACTGGATAGCACAGGGAAATACATCCTGTGATAAACTGTCATCAAAAAGACTACAGAAAGAATGTATACATATATAGAACTGAAGGAAGACCAGTTTTACGCAACACCATATATCAACCATACTTCAATAAAAAAATTTTTTTTAATGCATCATACTGTGGATGCATAATCATGAAGAGTCTAATGTGAGCTCCACTGACCTTCCTGGCAATCATCCCTTATCACTCACACAGCCCTGTCTCCACTGCCCAGAGCTGTCATCTTCTGAACTGGTGCCTTGAATAAGCCCTGTCCGCTACTGTCCAAGGCTGACCCAGGCTGGAGTCTTCCCCGTATCTTCTGCAGCCATGGCCAAGTAGATCTGAACCCTGCAGTCCTGGCTCTGTCCTTACCCATTCCCATGTTTCTGAGAAGGTTAAAACCTCTCAGAATCCTTATCACATGATTGTGGCAATTAAATGAGAGTGGAGGCAAAGTATTTAGCCAGCAATAACAATAAATAATAAGAATACACAGCAGTAAGTATATCATCCAGCCTGGTATGCTTCAAATGGGACAATCCAGATTTTCGTGGCCTCCCTTCCATTTTAAGAGGTAGGCTACACCGCTGGCTTGTAGAGTGAGACCAAATCTGTGAAGCTCCCACTTGCAATGGGTCTAAGAAAGAAGGTTGCGAGGAATAAAATGCTATTTAAGCTAGTTTGGTTTCAGGGGGAAGAAAGCTAACTTATTAAAAAGATGTAGTGTTTTCTCAAAAACCCTATGAGGAAATGGAAACTTCCAATGGAAGATGACTGGAAAGGGATTTCCCATCTCTCTAAGGCTGGTGTTTTTTGCTCTATTCTTTCCTCTCAGCAGATCCCCCACACGACTGGGAGTTGACACAACCTCAGCTCAGGAGTCCACCTTAGACTGATGAGTCTTGCTCAATTCCAGTTCCTTATGGAAGGCTCTTGGGTGAGAACCACACCTGCAGGCTGGATTGGAGAAGTTTCAGGCTGTTTTAAGTGCTGCATACATGCTAAGTCGCCTCACTTGTGTCCGACTCTTTGTGACTCCATGGACTGTAGCCCACCAGGCTCCTCTGTCCATGGAATTCTCCAGGCAAGAATACTGGAGTGGGTTGCCATGCCCTCCTCCAGGGGATCTTCCTGACCCAAGGACTGAGCCTGGGTCTCTTAAGTTTTCTGCAATTTGCAGGAGGGTTCTTTACCTACCAGAGCGCCACCTACTGGAGGATAAAAAAGTCCCAACACATGACTGGGCTAAGGGGGAGGAAGTGATGGAGAGCTCTAGAGATATTTAGCTGGTAAATAAATACTTTAGTCCTCGGAGGTCCACCCTAAAGACTGAATTCTTAGGTCTGCAGAGGCAGTGACTCTTTTGGAACATCCTTCCTGGCTGGATATCTTGTGTTTCCTTTTATAATTTAAGTCTACTGATCACCACCACTGAAATGTATCTTTTCTATCAGTATTCCAGTAATTCCTTGAATACAAAGTGTTTTAAAATAATTTCTCTCAAGGCTAGCAATAATTTGGTGGATGACTTCAAATAATAGTTGGAGGAAGACTTAAAAGCTTCAACTCTTTGCCACCCCCTCTACCCTACGGACTGTAACCCACCAGGCTCCTCTGTCCATGGGATTCTCCAGACAAAAATAAAAGAGCTTATTTAGTAAGACGCTCCATTATTAAACCAAAGCAGCTAACAACGTACCAAATCACTCCCATATTACACGGTGGGTAATCTGGCTTGCTCTGAGGGAGGAGAGTGAGTCAGTGCTTCACCACTTTCAAGGCTCTTCAAAGCCTGTTCAAGTCCAGGAGGAAAAATAATCACTTTGTGCTGCCTTCTGTGTCTCTTCATGGTGTTTAGGAGCTGGACTCTGCAAGCTCTTCACTGAGTAAAGGGAATTAGCAGACAGATGGGAAGGAGGGAGGAATGGCTTCCTTTCCCCATCTGTCTCTGGCTGAACATGGAAATGCTGCATGCATGGAAATGCTCTGGCATCTTCCATAATAAAACTACTGTATAGCTCAAAACAAACACCAATCATACCAATGGGAAGGGGAAAATATTTAATATACTTTCTGGCACTACAAAAATTAAATTTGGCACCACCCCTGAAAACCCTGCAGATTGCTCATTTTAGCCCAAACATGTTTCTCTTGTTATTTTTTACGAGTAAATAATCAAATCCAATAGAATTTTGTCAATGATGATCACTACCAAACCATTATCCGACAGGTTGATGATGTGATTTTTCCTCCTGTGCATACTCAGTGTATTTCTCCAAAAGCAGCTCTGTGGCATGTGCTTGGGACTTCACTCCGGTTACAGATCCTTAGGTAGAGGTGCCCTATGACTGACCTGGGTGTAGCCATACGAGGTACATTTCCTCCAAACAAAAGCATGCTGAACACAATACACTGGTTTAGGAAAACGAAATAGCTGAAGGCCTTTATTTAAACATGTTACTCTCAACAGTGAGATTTGGCAATAACTGCAGTCTGTGTCAAGACGGATTGTCAGAGCTTTATTCCGTGTGTGCAAATAAAGTCGATGAAGCAAGACCTTGTCCAGTTGGGAAGACTGGGTTTTTCAGAAGGAACTGCACATTTGATAGCATTTCTGCTGGAGCAGAGATGGAAGCCAAAAAGTCAGTGACTACTCGTTGGAGAGAAAAGTGCTCTACGCAGGAACAGTGGTTCTCAAATTGTAGCTTCCACCACAACCACATGGAAGGCTTGTTAAAATACCCATCTCTAATCCAGAGGACCTGGGGGTTGGGGGTGATCATTTGCATTTCTAACCACCTCTGGGGATGCCCCTGCTATTGGTTCAGGGAGCCTATTTTAAGAATTTTAGAGTTACTCATGTGCTTTCCTTCAACAGCCAACCCATGAGATTACCAGATATCCCAGGAGACGCAGAGGAGGCAAATGAAGTTATATGCTCTCACTCAATTTTGTAAGTGTCTCCCTCTCTGTAGCACTTAAAAACGAGTTCATCAGCTCTGGCGAGAATGAGGAATTCTAAAGGCAAAGTGCTCAAAATTTGAGGGGTACATTTCCATATCAAAAGCATCCCTTTTTCTTAGACTGAGATCCCAACAACAAGTCAGAATTTGGGGGTTGATTTGAAAATCAATTGTCCTTCACTGTCTCAATAAAGGAACGGATCAAACAATGTATTTTTTTAATTTAGTGGCTCTTATGCCCCTAAGTATTTTTATATGTGAACCTTCTCCACATCCATTTTCTATTCTTCCTTAATTAGAATACCATTATTTTACTTACAGCATCAATATACTCAGCTCAGAAAAACAATTCTATACCTCTGAAGGAACAACATGTGGCCATGTGAATAAATTCTGGCCCATGACACGTAAAAATGTGACTTCTGGGAGAGCTCTTTTAAAGGAGGTAAAGTAGTTGACGAAAGCCCCTTTTGCCCATTTCCCCTTCTTCCGGTTTTCTGGCTGGAACGTACAAATGATGGCTGGGGGCTCAGCAGCCATCTTGCACCATGAAGCAACTTTAAGAGTGAAAGTTTCTGAATAAACCACAGAGCCATCATACACCATCACTGGGTTGCCTGTTACCGAACTTCTCCAACCAGTGAGAGAAATAAACTAGATCTTTATTTAGATTTCAGTTTGGAAGTGAGTGTAATTCCCAAATGATATAGCAACAATTCTCAAGCATACACATACTACAGAATCATTTGAGGTCCTTATTGAACATTATTCCCATTTTTATCCTTCTGGATCTCACAAAGAACCCAGAAATCTGCATTCTTTTTAAGTTAATTTATTTTTTATTGAAGGATAATTACTTTACAGAATTTTGCTGTTTTCTGTCAAACCTCAACATAGATCAGCTGTAGGTATACATATATCCCTCCCTTTTGAAACTTAATAAAAATCTCATACCGAACATGGAGAAACACTGCTTTAAGGGGAAAGCAAATGTGACTTTACAAGGCAAAGGTAAAAACTCACAGAGTGTAATCACCAATGTGCGTTGACACATTTGGAAGGTTTTATAAAAGCCCGTCTTAACCCAGAGACTGCCCAGAATATTGGGCCTTTATTTCACATTCTCTCTGTCTCACAGTTTGAGAAGCTTAGAACCCTGGTTCATCTACCTCAATCCAGGAAGGCAATATCAACCATATGCTTGAGGTCTCAGAGGCAGGTGCTACAGAGAAGGGAGAGATGCATGTGAACACGGTGGGTTTTATGAAAAGTGCACACGAGTTCCCAAACGGGGACCTGGAGGATAATCAGATAGCATTACAGCTATGAGCATGGGGTGATGGGCTGCTTCTGAGGGCCTGTTTGTTCATTTGGCATCTCCCTTGCCAGAATTTCATTACCCAAGCAATAGGAGAGAAGTGTTGTTAAGTGGCGTCGAAGAGGTAAAATTGTACCAAGTTCGGCTCCTTGCCTTTTCTTCTGGAGATGCACATTATAATTGTAATTGGTTTACTCAGGAAGCAATCCAGGAAATAACAGTCTAAAACCTAATGCCTAAACAATGTATGCATCAGGCTTAAGCTCCCATAGGATTAGGATCAAAAAAATCAAGGCAAAAAAAGCTCATTTGGGATGTTTGCAAAGAAAAAGATTTCAAAGACCTCTGCTTTTGTTTTGTTCACACCTGATGCCTGATTCAATAGCAAATCATATCAGATTTACGTTCAAAACATCCCCCAAATCCAGTCACTGTCCCCCACCCCTTCACAACCAGTCCTGCCTCGACTGAGTGCTCACAAGAATCACTGCCACGGCTGCTTGTGCACCTGGCTTTCACCTTTGTGCCCTTGTAGGTGACTACTCGGTAAGAACAATCTCATCTGAATGTACCCCAGGTCCCATTGCTGTTCTCAAAACCCTTCGTGACTTCCTATCCCGCTCTGATTCAAAGCCACAGTCCTCACGACAGGCTCACGATCTTGCCTCCTGAAGAGGTGGCTGATCCCATCCCTTAATACATTCTTCCTGTTCAGTCCTGCTCACGATGGCCTCCATGTTACCCTTCTCACCTCACGGCCCCTGCACTAGCCATTCTCTGCTGGGAACATTCTTCCTCCAGATATTTACAAGATGCTTGTCCTCGCTTCTTGTGTCTTTGCTCAAAAGTCACCTTATAAGAGAGGTCTTCCCTGACCCAATGAACCAGGGCCCTGACCTCTTACTCTTTAGACCAGTGCTTCTCAACTGGGCCTTACACTGACCCTCAAGGGATATCTGGCAATGTCTGAACGTTGTCACAACTGGTGTGTGTGAGTGTGCATGTGTATATTTGTGTGTGTGTGTGTGTGCTATTTATATATGAGTCAAGGCCAGGGAAGCCATTAAACCTCCTACAGTGCATAGTGTGGTTTCCAAAGTAAAGAATGATCTGGATCAAAATGTCACTAGTGTTGAAAATGATAAACCTTTACTCTGCTTTCCCCCAGAGAAATTTACCAGCTGCTGATACATAATCTACCTGTTCACTATCTCTCTCTTCCCTCTAGAATATGAATGCCTGGGGTTTTGTTCACTCTCAGAAGAAGGTGTTGCACACAGTAGGTGCTCAACAAACGTTTGGAGAATCAATGCATGCTGTGTTCAGATCTCATCTCTGCCTTTCTGGTTTATCAGTGGATGTGGATGGGGCATGCAGCAACAGGATATACAGGTGAGGCTTCAGGATGAATCAGAGCACTTACTTTTTCACCAAATGTAACTGATGGCAAGACGCTAAGAGAAGGCTAACTAAAATGACTTGTCGATGTACTACTTCTTTAAGAGGAGGGGACAAAAGCAACACCCTTTTTGATTTGAAGCCAGAGAATTTCTTTTAAGTTGAGTCAACTCTGTTCAAAGAAACTGAAGACAATAATCACGTTACAATCGAGGCAGGTACTGTGATTCAGAACCAGGTGAGCTGCTCTGAGGCTAATGCCTGTCTGCTCTCACATGCTCGCTCTCTATCCAACCCTTTCAGTTAACAAAAATTTTATTTAGAATATTAAACTTCAGTGTTTAGTTAGAAAATACTTTCCATTTAGTTTGGAGTGCTATCTGACAGTTATTTATTTTACCCTGTCTTAAAGAAGAGGTGTCAGAAATGGAAGAACTTGGAGTCTTAATACTCCCCCTAGAAGCCGCAATTTCAAGACCCCCTTATCCCCAGCACACATGCACTTTGCAGAATGTCCACACATTTGCGTACACGCCCTAGGCAAAATTTACAAACAGCTGCTTACTTTTTTTGGATAACAGTCTTAATACTGCCTTGAGACACGCTCTACACATACGTATGTATAAAACAGCAGCGGAGGTGTTTCCTAGAGTGGCTGGGTGTCTGGACTCTGGAGTCACACTCTTTGGGTCTGAAAAATGTTTTGAACACTTTTCATCGGTGTATTATTAGGCAATTTAAAAAAAAATCTCTTATAGACTCAATGTCTCTCTCTGTGAAATGGGAACAATCATATTTACTCTGAAACTGCTGTGAGGCTCAAATGATGCACAGGCACGCAGCACTTCAGTGAGTTTGCTGTACTATGCTCTGCAGATACGCTGTTTTACAGACTGAAGGCTTGTGGCAATCCTGTGACAAGCAAGTGCAGTGGTGCCATTTGTGCAATAGGCTTCTCTCACTCTGTGTCAATATTCTGGTAATTCTCCCAATATTTCAAACTTTTTCACTGTCATTATGCTAGTTATAACAATCTTTGATCAGTGATTTTTTTTTCCCAAGAAAGCAAATTGAAGATTTACTAAGTGAGAGTATGCTCTTGGGGGAGATGTGATTGGTTACTATTGTAATTGTTTGGGGACACCATGAAATGTGCCCATTTGTCAAACTTAATAAATGCTGCATGTGTTCTGACTGTTTTACTAAACAACAATTCCCCCTTCTCTCTCTTCCTGCTTGGGGTCCCTATTTCCTGAAAGACAACAATAACAATACCCACATTAGCCCAGTTAATAACCCAACAATGGCCTCTAAGTGTTCAAGTGAAAGAAAGAGTTGCACATCGCTCACCTTAAATCAAAAGCTAGAAATAACTAAGCTTTGTGCAAAAGGTATGTCGAAAGCTGAGACAGCCTGACAGCTAAGCCTCTTGCTCCAAATAGGGAAATTGTGAATGTGAAGAGAAAGTTCTTGAAGGAAATTAAAAGTGCTGCTCCAGTGAACACACAAGTGATAAGAAAGCAAAACAGAGTTATGGCTGATATGTTGGAAGTGTCAGTGGTCTGGACAGAAGGTCAAACCAGCCACAAGATTCCCTTAAGCTGAAACCTAATCTAGATTGAGGCCCTAACTCTCTTCTAGTCTATGAAGGCTGAGAGGTGAGAAAGCTGCAGAAGAAAAATTTGAAGCTTTGGTTCATGAGGTTTCAGGAAAGAAGTCTTTTCCATAAATAAAAGTACAAGGTGCTACAGCAAGTTATACAGAAGATCTGGCTAGGATAATGCATGAATATGGCTGCACTAAACACCAGATTTTCAGTGTAGACACAACAGCCATATATTGGAAGAAGATGCCATCAAGGACTTTCATAGCTGGAGAGGAGAAGTCAATACCTGGATTCAAAGCTTAAAGGACAGGCTGACTCTCTTGTTAAGGGCTAAAGTAGCTGGTGACCTACACTGAAGCCAATGTTCATTTACCATTCTAAAACCCCAGGGCCCTTAAGGATTACACTGAATCTACTCTGTGCTCTGTAAAGGGAACAATAAAGCCTAGATGACAGCACATCTGTTTACAACACGATTTACTGAATATTTTAAGCCACCGTTGAGACCTACTGCTCAGAAAAAAAGATTCTTTTTGAAGTATTCCTGATCACTGACAGTGCAGCTGGTCATCCCAGAGCTCTGATGGAGTTGTTCATCTTGTTTTCATGCCTGCTAGCACAGCACGCATTCTGAAGCCCATAGATCAAGGATTCATTTTGACTTTCAGCTCTTACTATTTAAGGAAAATATTTCTTAAGGGTATAGCTGCCATCAAAAGTGATTCCTCTGATGGATCTGGGCAAAGTCCACTGAAAACCTCTGGAAAGGATTCATCATTTTATATGCCAGTAAGAACATTCATGATTCATGAGGACACAAAATATCAACATTCACAGGAGTTTGGAAGAAGGACCAACCTAGACAGCATATTCAAAAGCAGAGACATTACTTTGCCAACAAAGGTCAGTCTAGTCAAGGCTGTGGTTTTTCCAGTAGTCATGTATGATTGTGAGAGTTGTACTATAAAGAAAGCTGAGCGCCAAAGAATTGATGCTTTTGAACTGTGCTGTTGGAGAAGACTCTTGAGAGTCCCTTGGACTGCAAGGAGATCCAAAGGCAATCAGTCCTGAATACTCTTTGGAAGGACTGATGCTGAAGCTAAAGCTCCAATACTTTGGCCACCTGATGCAAAGAACTGACTCACTGAAAAAGACCCTGATGCTGGGAAAGATTGAAGGCATGAGGAGAAGGGGATGACAGAGAAGAACATGGTTGGATAGCATCACCCACTGAATGGACATGACTTTGGGCAAGCTTTGGGAGTTGGTGATGAACAGGGAATCCTGGCATGCTGCAGTTCATGGGGTTTCAAAGAGTCAGACATGACTGTGCAACTGAACTGAATTCCAACCCTCATGGATGACTTCAAGGGGTTCAGGACTTCAGTGGGGGAAGTAACTGCAGATGTGGTAGGTACAGCAAGAGAACTACACTCAGAAGTGGAGTCTGAAGATGTGACTGAGTTGCTGCAATCTCAGAATAAAACTTTAACAGATAAACCCCTTGCTTCTTACAGATGAGCAAAGAAAGTAGCTTTTTGAGATACAATCTACCCCTCTGAAAATGCTAAAGACTGTTGAAATGACAGCAAGGGGGTTAGAATATTACATCAACTTAGTTGATAAAACCCTGGTGGGTTTTGAGAAGAATGACTCCAGTTTTGAAAGGAGTTCTACTGTGGGGAAAATGCCATCAAATAGCATTGTCTGTTATAGAGAAATCATTTGTGAAAGGAAGAGTCAACCCATGCTTCATAGCTGTTTCATTTTAAGAAATTGCCCCAGCCACCTCAACTTCAACAGCCACCAACCCAATCAGTCAGCAGCCATAAAATCAAGGCAAGACCCTCCACCAGCAAAAAGACAGCTTGCTGAAAGCTCAGATGATGGTTAGCATTTTTAAGCACTAAAGTGTTTTGTAAGTAAGGTATGAACATTTTTAGATATAATGCTGTTCCACAATTAATAGTATAAATACAATTTTTACATGTGCTGAGAAACCACAAAATTAGTGACTTTATTGCAACACTTACTTTCCTGTGGTGGTTTGGAACTGAAACCGGAAATCTCTGAGGTAGGCCAGTAATGCAAGTAGCCAAAAGCCAGGCACACAATGAAGGATCTATACTTCTTAGCTTTGAAGCAATCTAATCCATAAGTCATAATGTCTGTATTACAGACTAAACTGTGCCTTCCCCCTCTCTGTTCACATGCTGAAACCATAAGCCCCAATGTAACTGTATCTGAAGAAAGAGCCTTTCAGGAGGTATTTAGGTTAAAAGAGGTGACAAGATTGGGGCTGTAATCAGAAAAGACTGATATCCATGAAAACTGAGGAAGAGACTCGGAGCACCCATGCACAGAGAAAAGGCCTGTGAAGACAGAGCAAGAAGGTGGCCAAATGCAAGCCCAGAAAAGTCTCACCAGAAACCAACCCTGCTAACACCTTGATCTTGGACATCCAGCACCCCAAACTGTGAAGAAATAAATTTTTGTTGTTTAAGGCACCCAGTTTGTGGTACTCGGTTAAGGCAGCCTGAGCAGACTAATAGTCTACTACATGCAAGGAACTTTGAGGGGTTTGTATGGAAAGGACACATATACAAATAAGAAACTACTCCTGGTTGAAGGAGGTTATATTTTGTTGAAGTGTGTAAGACAAATGCGTCCCAGGTGGCACTAGTGGTCAAGAATATGCTTGCCAATGCAGGAAATGCAAGGGAGATGGGTTCAATCCCTGACTTGGAAAGATCCCCTGTAGCACAAAATGAAAACTCATTCCAGCATTTTTTTTCCTGAAAAGTTCCATGGACAGAGCAGCCTTTCAGGGTACAGTTCATGAGGTCACAAAGAATTGGACGTGGCTGAACACATGTGCGCACACACGTAAGACAAATAGGCAAATGACTTTAAGGCAAAGTTAAAGTAATGCAAAAGCTATTAGAGGCAGAGAAAAATACTGCAGAGTTAAAAACAACAACAATAAATCCATCCCTAAATCTGCAGCATTTGTTCATTTTCATGATCTAAATAATTTCACTAGGAGTGGTTCCAGGCTACCAATGTGATGTCACTGGATGAGGGACTGGGAAGAGGTGCACAGCAGCATAAAACTGCACAGTATTCCCACCACACAGATGTAATACAGGAAATAACCTCACGAGCACAGATAACAGTAAAGTATGGGAAACCTCACCATGAAGTGATGCAGTTTGAGTATTTAGTATCTTTGTTTTTAATATGGTGCAATTATAAGTTTACACAATTAAGTTTGAAAAAGGGCTGAATGGCTTACAAAATTTCTGAAAACTGATCAGTTGCAACTTGTGACACTGCCAAGAGCCCAGTTCCAGTACATCACTGCTGGAAACTTGTAAGTCTGCTTCTTTGGCAAATTCTCTTAAAAAAAAAAAAAAAGGAAAAGGAAAAGAACAGTAGAGAGTTGTGAACATAATTAGTCCATTCCCTCCCCCATTCTTAATAAGTACAGATTCACAATGTCATGGAGAACCATTTTGAAAAAAGTTTAGAAAATAGCAACAGAAGATATCTTAAGATTAAACTCAACTTTTAAATTGTAGAAAGCAACGCATAATGACACATGCTGTAATTTCAAGAGAATTCGTTCTCATGTAGACTTCCTTTCACAGGACACTGTTGCACACCCATTTTAAAATACAGGTGATCTCTGTTTGGAATCAGTTCACTGAAGGCAGTTTTATTTCTTCACATTAAAATAATAAGGGTGTGAACCCACAGAGAAGTATGAAAACTAAGGAGCTCATTTATACATTATGAAGTAGGTATTTCTGACTGCCAAGGCTACTGTTAGCCTGAGTTACACCACTTGCCTCATTAAGTTTCAAATGTATCATGGATATGACTGCAAGGATTTAGTCTTCCCTGTTCTGAGAAACCGAAAGATCACCGAATGTAGCATACTAGCCTGCAGGTTCAAGGTTACGTATGTCCATAAAACTCTAAATGTCCTATATTACCCCACTTGAGAGGAACAGGCAGGCAGGAAGGCTTGGTTAGCATGAGCTGGATTATGCCACAGTAATAAACACCACCAAAATATCATTGGCTTTGCACCAATGCTTTGTATCAAGTTCATTTTTAATTAAGAAATTAAATTTTTTTCTTATTGTGGTAAGACATATAAGTTTTGCTATTTTAAGCATTTTAAAATTTACAATTCAGTGGCATTAATTACATTCACTATGTTGTATGTCATCTATTTCCAAAACTGTGTATATATAGGACTATGTGCTATGTTGTACCATGATCTACTTCCAAAACTTATCATCACAGCAAACTGAAACTCTCCACCTACTAAGCAATAACTCTCCGTTTCTCCCTCCTTTCAGCCCCGGGTAACCTTTGATTGTCTTCCTATCTCTATAAATTCACCTAGTCTAGATATTTCATCCAAGTGGAATCATACAATATTTTTGTGTCTGGTTTATTTCATTTAGGTTCATTCATGTGGTAGCATCTATCAGAACTTCACGACATTCTATGACTAAATAATACTCAAAACTGTTTGCCCCTCTGAAGGAAACGATATATCAACAAAATGGAAAGACAATCTACTGGATGGGAGAAAGTATTTGCAAATGATGTGACTGGCAAGGGGTTAATCTCCAAAACAAATTGCCTATGCAACTCTAAAAAGTAACCCAAACCAAAAAGGGGCAGCAGACCTAAACAGACATTTTTCCAAAGACGACATACAGATGGCCAACAGGTACACGAAAAGATGGTCAACATCATCAATTATTACAGAAATGCAAATCATAACTACAATTAGGTATCAACTCACATTGGTCAGAATGGTATCATCAAAGTCTACAACAATAAATGCTGGAGAGGATGTGGAGACAAGGGGATCTTCCTACACTATTGGTGAGAATGTAACTGGTGTGGCTGCTATGGACAACAGTACAGAGGTTCCTTTAACAAACTAAAAGTAGAGCTACCATGTGATCCACATTAAATATTGTCACTTGCAGCGAAGTGGACAGACCTAAAGAATATTCTACTTAGCCAAGTCAGAGAAAGACAGATACTACATGACATCACCTATGTGGAGTCCAAAAAATAACACAAATGAATTTATAAACAAAACAGACTCACAAACGAATTTATAAACAAAACAGACTCACACACATAGAAGACAAACAAACTATGGTTACCAACAGGGAGAGAGAAAGGAAGAGGGACAGGAGTATAAAATAAAAATATAAGTTTAGCAGATACAAACGATCATACATAAAATAGATAAGCAACGAGGGTTTACTGTGTCACATAGGGAGTTATACTGTCTTTTAATAACCTACAATGGAATATAATCTGAAAAAATATAAAACTGAATCACTTTGTTGTATACTAGGAACTGACACTATATTATAAATTAACTATACTTCAATTAAAAAATTTTTTTGTCCATTTGCACCTGTTTGGGAATGACTGTGAAGCATCGTGAGTACTGATTTGGGGGTCACAAACAAATTTGGAGAGCGAGGCAAATCTGTAAAAACTGACTTCATGAATAATGAGGACTGACGAGATTATGAGACTATGACCTCTCTGACCTGCTCATGAAAAAGGGGATGAACAGGATTTAAATTTGGGTCTGGTTTCAAAGCTCATTTTCTTTCCACTTCACTCCACTGTCTCCCTAAACCACTCACAGGATTGTAGTCTGCCCTGAGCATTTGCTGACTCCATACCCAGTGCGGTCACAGTTCATTCTTCAAGCCTGTGGTTCCTGTTAAAACCTGGAATAATAAACAGACTAGAGAGGCTCCTTCATCATGAAAGCCACAAGAACCAGGTGGAATTCCAAAGACGATAGAAATCATCAGTGTTATTTGGTAATGTGTCTGCTTTGAATAGTGTGTGCATAATGTTATATAGTAAAGGTCATGTGAAATGACTCAGGCTTGACAAACTTTTTTTCTTTGAGATCTACGCAAGAGAAGTTAATATGTCCACATCTATCCCCAACAAAGGCCTGGTGTTCTTGGAGGTGAATGCTCTGATTCCTCAAAGTAAATTTTAAAATTTATTTTATTTTTTAATTTCATGTATTTATTCATTTCATGGTAAAATACACATAACACAAAATTTACCACATTAACCATTTTTAAGTAGCATTAAGTACGTTTTTGGGCAACCATCACCACCATCTGTTTCTCGAATCTTTTCACCTTCCCAAACTAAACCTCTGTACCCATTAAGCACTAACTCCCCATCCCCCTTTCCCCAGCTGCTGGTAACCATCATTCTCCTTTCTGTTTCCATGAATTTGACTAGAGTTGAGAGTTACTTTTATTACATGTTCGTCTGCAGTAATACTCTGATACTATGGTGAGAATCAGTGGGGAAAAAATGAGTCAGACAATGTATTTACACTTACATTTAAGTCCTTTTGTAAGCAATTTTCCTTCTGTTTTTAATAAAACAATTAAAGGGTGCAGGGGTACCTTTGACTTCAGTCATTAGAATCCATAACAAATGAGAATATCGTAACTGTGTGTCCACTGGGAAGGCCCATGAAATAAATCACTACTGATATCCAGGGGAGTAATTTCTCCTGAATTTTAGCATTAGGGCATTAACTCCATATTTTATAGATCACAGAATTCCCATCACATAGCACTTCTTCCTAGCACATGACAGAGTCTTCTGAATGCTCTTGGAGTGGCATGAGAACTTTGGAGCAATCAAAGTTAATAATTGCAAGAGAAGAGACCTCAGTATCAACTAGGCTGAGACTCAAATAAGCAGTTCCAACAGGCACTCCTCAGCATTCTGACATCCCCAATATCTAGCCTAAAACACGTTCATCCACATGCTTAGTCTCTTTCCCCCAAATCAGATATTGAGTAGCCTATGACAGTGCCCAGGTGTAAAAGCCACCTTTAGTCTTGAACTTCTGTTATGATCATCTCCTTTCCCTCTGCTACCTACAGCATTTATTTTAAAAAAAATTTTATTGGAGTATAGTTGATTCATAAAATTGTGTTAGAAATGAAAATAAACAACCCACGGACTGGGAGAAAATATTTGCAAAGGATCTGACCGACAAGGGATTAGTCTCCAAAAATTACAAACAGCTCATGAGGCTTAACATCATCAAAACAAACAATCTAATCAAAAAATGAGCAGAACACCTAAATAGACATTTCTCCAAAGAAGACATACAGATGGCCAAGAGGCACATGAAAAGATGTTCAACATCACGAATTATTAAAGTAATGCAAATCAAAACTACAATGAGGTATCACCTCATACCAGTCAAACTGCTGCTGCTGCTGCTGCTAAGTCGCTTCAGTTGTGTCCAACTCTGTGTCACTCCATAGACCGCAACTCACCAGGCTCCCCCGTCCCTGGGATTCTCCAGGCAAGAACACTGGAGTGGGTTGCCATTTCCTTCTCCAATGCATGAAAGTGAAAAATGAAAATGAAGTTGCCCAGTCATGTCGGACTCTTAGCAACCCCATGGACTGCAGCCCACCAGGCTCCTCCGTCCATGGGATTTTCCAGGCAGGAGTACTGGAGTGGGGTGCCACTGGAGGGTGGAGAGGGTGTGGAGAAAAGGGAAACTTCCTATACTGTTGGTGGGAATGTAAATACAGCCACATTGGAGAATAGTATGGAGGCTCCTTAAAAAACTAAAAATAGAGCTACCAAGAGACCCTGCAATCCCACTCCTGGGCATGTATCTGGAGAAAAACATGGTCCGAAAGGATACATGCACCCCAATGTTCATTGCAGTACTGCTCACAATAGCCGAGGATGCTCAGTATTATGTGGCAGCCTAGAAGGGAGGTGAATGGATACATGTGTATATTTATGGCTGGGTCACTTTGCCTGTCTACCTGAAATTATCACAACATTGTTTACCAGCTATACTCTGAGAAGATAAAAAGTTAAAAAATATTACTGCTACAAAATTTAAATTTTTGAATTATGTAATAAAAACTTTGATGTGGATGAAAAAACAGAGTTGTATTAGTTTCTGCTATATAGCAAAGTGAATCAGTGATTTTGTTGTTGTTTAGTCACTAAGTTGTATCTGACTGTTACTCCATTATACATATACTCACATTTTTTAAGATTCTTTTCCTATATAGGTCATTAAAGAGTATTGAGTACAGTTATCTGTGCTATATATATACAGTAGGTTCTCATTAGGTATCTATTTTATATAAAGTAGTGTGTCCATCAGAGAAGGCAATGGCACCCCACTCCAGTACTCTTGCCTGAAAAATCCCATGGACGGAGGAGCCTGGTGGGCTGCAGTCCATGGGGTCACGAAGAGTCGGACACAACTGAGAGACTGCACTTTCACTTTTCACTTTCATGCGTTGGAGAAGGAAATGGCAACCCACTCCAGTGCTCTTGCCTGGAGAATCCCAGGGACAGGGGAGCCTGGTGGGCTGCCGTCTATGGGGTCGCACAGAGTCGGACACGACTGAAGTGACTTAGCATAGCATAGTGTGTGCATGTCTAGCCCAGGTGGTGCTAGTGGTAAAGAACATGCCTGACAATGCAGGAGACAAAAGAGATCCAACTCAGGGTTTGATCCCTGAGTTGGAAAGATTCCCTGGAGGAGGGCATGGCAACCCACTCCAGTATTCTTGCCTGGAGAATTCCATGGACAGAGGAGCCTGGCGGGCTAGAGTCCGTAGGGTCTCATAGAGGCAGATATGACTAAAGCGAGTTAGCACGCACAGTATGTACATGTCAGTCCCAATTTCCCAATTTATCCCTCCTCTCCCCTCCCTGCTCCCCGCCCCCAGCAACCATCAGTTTGTTTTCTACATCTGTAACTCTATTTCTGTTTTTAAAATAACTTCATTTGTAATATTTTTTAAAGATTTCACACGTAAGCAATATCATATATTTGTCTTTCTCTGTCTGACTTCACTCAGCACGAGAATCTCTGGATCCATCCATGTTGCACCTACGGTATTCTGTACTGTTGTTTTAACTATTCTACTAATAGATCCTCTAAGCCATTTTGTAAAACAGGAAATGAATGAAAAGAAAAAGGTGTTAATTTTAAACATCCATTTTTTAAGGAAGTAGACTTTGGAAAACAGGGAGTTTGGGGATCAGTTCTTATCTTCATTAATGAAAGAAGCAAAGCTGTAAACAACATAAAATGATCTTAAAATTACTAGTGTAAAATTACTAGTATTCAGCATCTATGCATGATAAAAATTCTCCAGAAAATGGGCACAGAGGGAACATATCTCAACACAATAATGGCCATCTATGACAAACCGATAGCTAATATCACAGTCAATGGGGAAAAGCTAGACATTCCATCTAAAATCAGGAATAAGACAAAGATATACACTCTTGCCACTTATATTCTACATAGATATGGAAGTCCTAGCCAAGGCCATCAGAGAAGAAAAAGAAATAAAAGGAATGCAAATTAGGAAGAAATAAAAACTGTCACTGTTTGAAGATGACATGACACTATTCATAAGAAATCCTAAAGATGGCCACCAGGAAACTGTTAGAGTCCATCAGTGAATTTGGTAAACATGCAGGAGACAAAACTAATACACAGACATCTGTTGCCTTTCTATACATTAACAATCAAGTATCAGAAGGAGAAATTAAGGAAACAATTCCATTTACCATTGCAGCAAAAAGAACAAAGTACCCAGGGATAAAGTACTTCAAAAACCGAAAGACACTGATGTAAGAAGCTGAAGACAACACAAACAGATGGACAGATACACTGTATGTACTGTGTTCTTGGGTTGGAGTAATCAATATTGTCAAAATGACTATATTTATCCAAGGCAATCTACAATTTAAATACAATCTCTATCAAAATACCAACAGCAGTTTTCACAGAACTAGAAAAAATAGTTTCAAAATTTGTATGGAAACACAAAGACCAAAATAGCCAAAACAATCTTGAGACAGAAAACAGAGCTGCAGGAATCATGTTTCACGACTTCAGACTCTACTATAAAACTACAATAATCAAAACAGTATGGACTAGCACAAAGACAGACACATACATCAGCAGAACAGGAGAAGAATGTCTAGAAATAAATCCACACACTTATGGCCAATTACTCTACAATAAGGAAGGCAAAAATACACAATGAAGCAAAGACAGTCTTTTCAATAAAAGAAGAGAAGATATTTGCAAATGGCAAGACCAATAAAAGATTAATATCCAACATGTATAAACATCTCAACATCAAAAAGACAAACACCTGGATTTAAAAAATGGGCAGAAGAACTAGACAGACATTTTTCCAAAGGGGAAATGCATATGGCCGACAAGCACATGAAGAGATACTCAACATCACTAGTCGTCAGGGAAATACACATCAAACCACAATGAAGTATCACCTCACATCTGCCAGAATGGCTGTCATCAAGAAAGAACATAGCAAATATTGGCAAAGGTGCGGAGAAAAGGGAAGCCTTGTACACTGCTGATGGGAACATAAATTGCTGTAGCTGATGTGGAGAACAGTACGGAGGTCTGTCAAGAAGCGAAAAACAGAACTACTCCCCTGGTGGCTTAGACAGTAAAGAACTACCATGTGGATGCGTGCTTAGTCGCTCAGTCGTGTCTGACTCTGTGTGACCCCATGGACTGCAGCCCGCCAGGTTCCTCTGGCCATGGGATTCTCTAGGCAAGAATACTGGAGTGGGTTGCCATGCCCTCCTCCAGGGGATCTTCTCAACCCAGGGATTGAACCTAGGTCTCCCGCATTGCAGGTGGATTCTTCACCATCTGAGCCACCAGGGAAGCCCAAAGAACTACCATATGACCCAGCAATTTTACTGCTGGGCATATAACCAAAAAAAAAAAAAAAATCCCAAATACTAATTAAAAAAGACACATGCATCATAATGTTCATAGCAGCATTATGTATAATTGCCAAGATATGGAAGCAATCTAACTGTCCATCTACAGAGGAATGAATAAAGAAGATGTGGTGTATAGGCACAATGGGATACTACTCAGCCATAAAAAGGATGACATTTTGCCATCTGTGGCAACATGGATGGACCTGGGGGCATTATGCTTAAGTGAAGTAAACAAAATATAGAAAGACAAATACTGCATGATATCACTTCTATCACAGAACCTGAAAAATACAACAAAGTAGTGAATATAACAAAAAATAAGCAGACTGACAGATACAGAGAACAAGCTAGTGGTTAAAGTGGGGAAGGGGGTGGAAGGTAGAAACTATTGGGCGTAAGACAGGCTCAGAGATGTGCTGCGTAATACAGGGAATACAGCCCATGTTTTGTAATAACCATAAGTGGAAAGTAACATTTAAAAACTATAAAAATTGTAAAAATTAAAAAGATTACTGAAAGAAAAAATTATTAGCATTGATATGATTTTGGTTTAAAGAGAAACTATCTAAAAATTTACTTAAGTGTGAGCAAATATGAATTCAAGGTTATGTAAGGTGGCTTCGAAATACACTGAGGCTCAGGGTGCCTCATAAGGAAGGGAAAGTCTTATAAGCCACGTAACAAATGGTACTAAAGTACATCATGTGAGATCTCCGTTAGACTTAAAAGGGACACATAAAGCCTGATACTTGTTAAAAATGAATTACGTAGGAAAGCAGTGCATTAAGTACAGGAAGTGAGAAGGCCTTGAGGCTGGAGGAAGCTTGGGATACTTGAAGATTGGCAAGACAGCCAGTGGGGCTGGATATTAAGGGATGGCAAAGTGGCCAGGAGAAAAACAGCAACGTATTGTATTGTTTTCCAACAAGAAAAAGTAGAGAAACTGGGAAAACTTGATTAAAATATGGAAGTCAAGAAAACACAAACAAAGCAGAGGAAAATAACATAGCAAATAGAAAATAACAAAATATGTGGGAATAATAATTATCTAAGTTATCATAATAAATGTAAATATATCCATCAATTAAAAGATTATCGATATGGATTAAAAACAAAAACTCAATATCCATGATATGCTGCTTACTTAAAACAAATCCCTAAGAAAACATTGAAATAAAAGAATGGAAAAGTACAGTCTTGCAATTATTCCCCTCAAAAAAGCTAGCATACAATATTAACACTGAAGAAACTATATTTATGTAAACATAATTAGGATGGATTAAGAGATGCTACAACTAATTAACAGCTCCATGATCATTTCAAAATTAATAGTGACACAATTTGTTGATTGAGCCATCAGTTTCCTACTTATTTTCCTGGAAAATTTTATTAATGCACCTGTTTATAAACTTTTAAAGGACCATAAAATGATTTTCATGTTAAAATAAATGCATACAAGACTTAAGACGTTAAAATAAATGCATACAAGATAATAAAAGGAAGACAAATTGATAAAAGTTGGAATGTATTCATAAACTTGTAAGTATCCAAAAATACAGCCTGAAAATATAAGGAAAACAGAAATACAAGAAGAAACAAATGTATAAACATTGTGAGAGATTTTAAAGCATGTGTCTTGGGACTTCGCTGGTGGTCTGGTGGTTGACTATGCTCCCAAGGCAGGGGGCCCAGGCCTGATGCCTGGTCAGGGAGTTCAGTCCTGCACACCACAAGTAAGGGTCCTGCAACTAAGGCTCCCAAGTGACACAACCGAAAGATCCTGTGACTATGGCTCAGTGCAGCAAAATCAATCAATGAATAGCAAAAAAAATAAACTGTCTCAGCATCAATAGACCAAAACAACAAAAAATTATGAAGGCTACGGAGTATAACCGGGCTTCCCTTGTAGCTCAGTTAAAGAATCTGCCTGCAATGCAGGAGACCAGGTTTCGATTCCTGGGTCGGGAAGATCCCCTTCAGAAGGGAATGGCAACCCACTCCAGTATCCTTGCCTGGGAAATCCCACGGACAGAGGAGCATGGCAGGCTACAGCCCATGAGGTTGCAAGAGTCAGACACGACTTAGCGACTAAAACGCCATAGAGGATGACAATAGTAACAGCTGTTCACTAACTCTATCACCTTTCTTCTAGCAATTTAGAAATAATATTTTGTTTATTCTTACTTAAGAGTGGGAAGAAAAGATTTCACCACCTTATTTTCCAAATGGGGAACAGAAGCTAGAAGGTGCTAAGAAACCTGGGGAAGGCCACTTAGATAACCATGGTCCGAACTTTTCTGATCCGTAAGTCTTTCTAGACTTTCATGCTCCCTATGCTATACATGTGCCTTTTCGACTGCCCCTAGGTAAATCTCCCTGTAGTAAGGGGAAGAATGCTGAGATAAATTAACTCAGCTCTCTAAATTCTGACTATGTGACAATGTGCAAGTCATACACTTTCTATGAGACTGTTTCTTAAATGTCATTTACAAGACTTAGGTTTAATAATTCCTTAAGTCTTATTTCTATGAGTCTTATATCTCTTCCACCCCTAAACCCCCAAACTCTGGACAAGAGCTTCAGATTTCATTCCCAGTTCTTTTTTTTTCCCCCTGAGATGGGCTTTTTCAAGAAAAATGTTTTCACTTTTGGCCTTTCCAGTCAGTATTTATATCTAATGTTTCTTAAAATATCAGGTACTGGGATAGTTGCTGTACAAGCCAGGAACCATCACTATCTTCATTCTATGCGTGCTAAGTCACTCCAGTCATGTCTGACTCTTTGCAACCACATGAACTGTAGCCCACCAGGCTCCTCTGTCCATGGGATTCTTCTGGAAAGAACACTGGAGTGGGCTGCCATTCCCTTCTCCAATCTTCATTCTATAGATGAGGAAAAATGACTGCATCAAGGTAAAATAACTTGTTCCAATCATAAATATAGCCAGAGAGCAGCCGGAGAGCTGGATCAGGTACCATATGCATCTGATAGCACAGCCACGGATTTTAATCACTCTGCTTGGGAAGGACCACCCACTGACCATATTTCAGCAGAGCTATTTCTCATGTCATATTCATCATCCAGATGAATTACTGATTTCCACACAGCAGTGGGGTCCCAACAAGGATGGATGCTTCAAAACCACGCAAGTCCAACTTCAAAATGGACTTACACAGTTTCAGTTGACCGTCTGCCTCAAATGACATGAACAGAGTTGCCAAGTGGTTGACAAAATTAGTCAGTTGACATTTCAGCTCCTTTCTCTGCTTGCCTCTCCATCCAAGGCTATGATACTTGCAATGATTTACAAAATGATGGAAAAGGAGGCAGGGAACAAAAAAGAGGCTGAAGTGTTCAACATCTTAACCATCAAAACTTGAGAAATCATAACTTACTTCCTTTCCTCTACCAAATACTCAATGCCAATGAGGATGAAGACACCATTTCTTATTCCTGACACCCTTTGGCAAGAATCAGAAAGGAGGTTTCCTAGAAACCCAGGATTTCATGGAAGAAATGAAAAGTCATCATTGAGCTTGGCTAGTTAATATTTACAGTCCATCTTAGGTTGCTGCTAGACTTTTTGGTAGTTTTATGGAGATTAGAAAAAGATACCCTCCTGTCAACCCCAACTACAAGTTAGAAAAAGCAAGCTCCCAATCTCAGAAGGGGAGTGTTGTATCACAACCAGGTAAACTGCAAGGTGCTCTAGGTTAAATAAAATTTCCTACTCTGGTTAGTGGGCTTCTCAGGTGGCTCTAGTGGTAAAGAACCTGCCTGCTGATGCAGATCTGGGTTCGATCCCTGAGTGGGGAAGATCCCCTGGAGTGGGGCATGGCAACCCATTCCAGTATTCTTGTTTGGAGGATCCCATGCACAGAGAAGCCTGGCAGGCTACAGCCCACAGGGTTGAAAAAGAGTCGGACATGAGAGAAGTGACTTAGCACACATGCACACATACCCTCTGGTCTGTAGTCATAGAGCCCAGCTGAATTAGCCTTCACCACCGCCTTGGCCAGGCACCTCTGTGTGGCACACAAACTAGACAACTGCACGTGGCAGCCCTCATCCTCTACCAAGCGGAAAGGTTACGGATTTATCTTTTTGGCGCAGGAAATAAAGGTTCAGACATCACCTGAATAACTAGTTTCCCTTAGCAAGATAGGATCACTGAGTTTTAATCAGTCTTTCTAATTGTCAGAGCAATAACCACCACACTATTTATCGAGGGCCAACTGTATGTCAGGCACTGTCTCAGAGCATTTAGAGACGAAGCAAAGAGCCAGTCTGTGGAACTGATTTTTTAGTGCCATCCATCTGGATGTTGATGAGTTTCTGTCCCAAATCTCTGTTTTTATTGTGCATAATTAATATTGAGCAATTCTTTCTGACAGTACTTGGCCAAAGGGCTCAGTTACTTGCTAAGGCAACCAAGCAACATGAGGAAGACTCCAACACTGGCATTCAAGGATGCTTGCCTTCCTGCTTGCTAAAGAGCAACTTCATTCATTCACTTTATTAAAGTATTTGATATAAGATAACTTCACATATTTAAAGTATACAACTTGATAGGTTTTGACATAGACATAGATCCACAAAACCATCAGCATGATCAAGATCCTGAAATATCTATTACCTTCAAAGTTTCCTCTGCTCATTTGTTTCTTCCTCCCACTCTCTCCATTCACCTCTTCAGCCCCAAGTAACCACTGGTCTGCTTTCTGTCACTACAGACTAGTTTAAAATTTTGAGAGTTTTATATAAATAGAATCATACAGTAGGTACTTTTATGGTCTGGTTTCTTTCACTGAGAATAATCATTTTGTGGTTCGTGAATGTCATTGCACATATGAAGAGTTCATTCCTTTTTATTGTAGAGTAGCATTCTACTCTATGATATGACACGATTTGTTTATCCGTTCAGGTGCTGATGGACATCTGGGTTGTTTCCAAATTGGAGTTATTAAAAAAAGAAAGCTAAAAGCTGCCATTTTTAAAGCCACGTGCTTAAGGCATTGCCTCATTTAATCCTCACATCTATGCTACAGTTTGGATAATGATATTCTTATTTTTCAGAGGACACGAAAGCTCATGGAAGTGGATGAACTTGGCCAACGTTAGAGCAACACAGCTATGATGTGAACACAGAGCTAGTTAGTGTCAAAGCTTATACTCTGGAACACTATGCGCTCAGGGGCACAGGTACTTAAAAGGTGGACGCCATGGGGCACCAGCACAGAGCCTGTAGTCCGTGTGGGTCTTCCTCAGAGAGGGACTGTCCACACCTGTCTGTGAGCAATTCCACACTACACAGAGCACACCATCCACACAGGGCCTAGGAAGTGCCAGTTCTAAACTGGACTTGGAAAACAGCCACAGTGAAATCACACCCAGACGAAGGACGTGCACTTAATGGGCACTTAATAAGTACATAACTGCTGAATGGACACACAGCTGAATGCACTAGTGAATGAATGAATGGATGGACAAATAGATGGACATATGGAGGAAGGCAGTTACTAGCTGCCCTGATGGTAGGTTCATCCAACCAATCCATGAAGCCACTCAAATGTCTCATGAGTCGGAAGGCGGCGGGGATCATCTTGATCGGAAATCAACTGTCACACCAGCCCACAGCGTAGGCTGCTCAGTCGGCAGAAAGGGTACACAGCTGTGAACTCCTACAGGATGTCAAAGTCCTGAGGCTCACTCCCCATATCCAGGATTCTGGTACACACTTACTATAAAAGTGGGAGCCATCTGTCTTGAGAGTGGGACCTCCAGGGGCAGGTCTCCCTTCCTGCATTTGCAGATGGGCCTTGGCTTTTCCAGGCCTCACGCTCTGCACACAAACCTTGAGAGGGCCCTGCTGGGGGCATCTGGCCACACTGCTGCTTACTTCATCTGGCAGAGGCCCTTCAGTCTGAACCCAAGTTCTAATACCACCTCTGACAGCTCCTTTGAAAACGAGTTCATTAACAGGCAGTTTTACTGAAGGCTGCACAGACAGGCATATTTCCCATCACCATCGGATGACGTCAGCGCATGTCTGGAGCCAAGATCAACAGAGCATCGCTCATGTGACTGGCTTCCTGAGAACGGCAGGAGGTTGCATTCAGGCCTCCTCCTATCTTCCTTCTTCCCTTCCCTTCCCACTCATTCCTCACCCAGCACCGAGATCTCTGGAGTGAGTGACAGTGAAAGCTAACACAAGAGAAGCAGCTTGGAAGAAATGTAATCCAATCCAGGTTGGGGAGGCGTGCGTCTCACCGCAGCCATGAAATCCCATTTTGAGCTCAGCATGTGCTGATGGAGTAATGAAATGAAGACGACACTGCGAGTGGCTGGTGACTCTAATGATTGTGTTTGTGGGTTTTTTTTGAGGGGTTATTAGATTCACTCTCTATGAACCAGAACCACCCAGCAGGCCTAGAGAGATGAACTACTTCATCATTGTTCTCCCCATGCCTGCACACCTGCCAGCCTCTGTCCCTCTTGGTATAAATAGCTTCTTATATAAAAAGAACAAACTGTCAATAGCCTGCAAGTGAATGGAAAAGCTGGGTGCCTAGCACTGTGGCCCGGGCCCAATGGTGAGTCACAGATATAGAGTTCATGGTTCCCAAACAGCAGGGACCAGAGCATCTTCTGGGTTAACAGGCTAAGGAGGGGGCAGAGGAAGCAGGACCAGGCAAAGAATTGAAAAAAAATTATCTTGATCCTATATGCAAGACAGCAAAAGAGACACAGATGTAAAGAACAGACTTTTGGACTATGTGGGAGAAGGCGAGGGTGGGATGATTTGAGAGAATAGCATTGAAACATGTATATTACCATATGAGAAATAGATGATCAGTGCAAGTTTGATGCATGAAGCAGGGCACTCAAAGTGGTGCCCTGGTGTTCTGGGACAACCTAGAGGGATGGGGTGGGGAGGGAGGTGGGAGGGGGGTTCAGTATGGTAGGACACATGTACACCCGTGGCTGATTCATGTCAATGTACGGCAAAAGCCACCATAATATTGTAAAGCAATTAGCCTCCAATTAAAATAAATACATTAATTAAAAAAAAAAAATCTTCAATTCTCCTTTAACAAACAGCCTTGTAATCAGGCCACATTCTGCAGATATCAGCCAGGGGCAACAAGCTGGGGATGAAAGACATCTTGCCCACAGGGAAGATGCTGGGGCTGATCCTCTGTTGCTGTCCACGGGCAAATCTGCATCAGTGTCCGGAAGACCCAAATAACGAGGGTGGTGATGACAGCAGCTACCATTTCATGAGGAGCTCCTATGAGTCAGCATCTCCTAGGCTCTTGAGAGAGTAATTCATTTAGTCTTCACAGCTATGTTAGACTTGGGCACAAGCCTCTTCATTTGACAGACAACAAGGTTAAAGCATCCAAGGTTACAAAGCTAATAAGTGGTAGAGCCAAGATTTGGCTCCATGAACTTTTGACACTCTCGTTTTTCGGGAACCCAAGAGCAGAGGTTCTCAAGCTTTGGCCTGCATAAGAAACCCCTTAAGGCTCTGTTGAAAGAGAATGCTGGGCCCACCTCCAGGTCTCTGGTTCAGCAGGTCTGGGACACAGCCTGAGAATCTGTATGTTTTACTAAGTTCCCAAGTGATAATAATGTTGCTGGTATGGGAACCAGACTTTGAAAACCACTGGAATGGCTGAATCCAGGTAACCTAACCATCATTTCAAGTAACAACTCAGCTTAGATGTCATCTCTTCAGAGAGGCTTTCTTTGGTCACCTCATTTGAAGAAGTAGATTCGCCAAATCAGGGACCAGCAAACTACACAGCCTGTGGGTCAAATCAGGCCCACTGTCTGGTTTTGTTAATAAAGTTTTATTGTCACATGGCCATGCCCATTCATTTATGTGTTGTCTGATTGCTTTCAAAGGACAACATTGGAGTTGGGTATTTGAGACAGAGACTATGTCCCACAAAGCCTAAAATATGTACTGTCTGGCTCTTCACAGAAAAATTTTGCCAACCCTGGCTCTAAATCACATTATCCCCCTTTTTAAAAATTGCTTTCCCAGCACACTGAAAGTGTATTGTTCATTCAATAGTTCACCTGCCTGATTCTTCCACTAGAGTGTCAGCTCTGAAAGAGCAAGGATACTTGTTTGTTTGTTCATGGCTGTTCCTGCAGTACCTGGAACATACTTATCACTTGATAAATACCTGCTCAATGAATATCACTGTTGAGTGACCAGGTATGAAGACACCATACCAGGAACATGAGGGCCAGTGGAAGCAGATGACAAAACGTGTCTGTCACCAAGTGGGTTCCCAGCCAGGATGAGAGACTGAGAAGAGCCAGAGATAGAGAGATTGCTGATAGGGAAACAAGTCTTTGAGGAAGGTAGGGCTCTGCTACTTCCTGCAGTGGTGGGGAAACTGGAGGTGGGGAGAGAGGAATTCCTTAGTCACCAGGGTGACCTGGAGATGAAAAGCAATCTGTCTCCCCTAGGAATGAAAGAGCCCAGTGTGACACATAGTGCTCCCGCCTCCAATACATGCCAAGTCAGCTTCCTCGGATCTGATATCTTGGGTGGATCACCATGGAGGTGAGGGTGGTGTAGGAAGAGGAGCCCAAATAGGTCCTGGGTCAAGTAGAAGGCTGGAGTGAATCCTGGCTCTGCCCTTTATGAGCTGGGGCACCCTGGTCAAGTCTCTGACCCTCGAGCTGCAAGGTATTCAGTGGGGAAAAAGGGGATTTTCTATGGGGATGAAATGTGACTTATTTAATGTAACATCTGTTTACTGAATAATCTCTCAGACATTATTTTAAGCACTGAGGATGTGGTGGTGAACAGGACCATGTCTGTCCGTCTCCAACAGGCTGACATTTTAGAAGGCAGGCCGTATGACAAAAGGGGGAGACACAAACGTACATAAAGCATACATTACGCACTTGGCTTGGTGAAGGCTTCTTGCTCCCTCTCTAGTTGCCTCTGAATGGGGAATCTGTGTTGCCTTATCTCTGCTCACAGGCAGACAGGTCAAGGTGATGGGTGACGGGAGCACCTTTGATTTCCCAGGGCGAGGAACAGCAGTGGAACTGCCCAGCCCTCAGGCTGGTGGGTGGCTGCCTTGCCAAGAGCTCGGCATGGCACAGGCCCTACTCATTTCTCCATAGACCATCCCACAATGCCCTCTCCAAATTCTGAGCACAGATACAAAGTGAGTACAGATTTCATTTCACTTCTGAACTTCTGCAACCAGCTAGATCTTTGCAGGGTAGGCTTCCTCCTATCACTCAGTAGCAGCTCAAAGACCACGTCCCCCGAGAGGCAGGTCCTGACCAATCAATTTAAATCAGCCAATCCCCACTGCCCCAACACTCTGACCCACAGTCCTGATCACAGAAGCCACTGTATTTCCTTCATTTGTTGTTGTTGTTGTTGTTGAGTTGCTCAGTTGTGTCCAACTCTGTGTGACCCCATGGGCTTCCCTGTCCTTCAGTATCTCCCGGAGCTTGCTAAAACTCATGTCCATTGAGTTGGTGATGCTACCTAATCTTCATGGTTAATTAAATGCAAAGCACCTAAGAGAGTGCCTGGTGCATGCAAGAGTTCACTAAGTGTTTACAGCTCTACTGTTTACATCATTTTAAAATTTGCAATGTTCAATTATCTCGGTCATTTGTTTCCTAACGGACAGGTCTCCAACAGCCCCACTAGAAACCTCACAGACCTTGGTTACTGTTTCATCTGCAGGCCCAGCAGGGTGCCTGCACAGAGCGGGTGCACAGGGGACCAGTGAAGGGAGGAAAACAGTCCGGTCGCTGTTCCTTCATCACAGAGTTCTCCAGCACAGTGGAAAGCTGGCACGAAGCCCGCCCGCTAGACATGGCTGCTGAAGCGGCTGCGAGCGGCAGAGTAAGGACCATGCCTTTAGATGACCTCAGCGTCCTCAGAATGGCGGCCATTCTGCTTTGTGGAAAGGTTCTCTTTGCACTCTGAATGGTCTACAGAAAATGCCCCTGGAACTTACTCCTCACCGATCTGGGCACTGAGAGGCTACATACAGGTAACCTCAGGCACCGAAGAAGGGGGGTTGGCAGAGCACAGACATCCCCAAAGCCCACTTGGGATGCTGAAGTTTTCAGAATCAGGTGGCTTCGCCTGGGCCCCTGTCCAAACTGATCTGGTTCAGTGCGCCCAGAAGTTCACGAGAAACAAGCTGCACCTTTACAGCAAGCCCACAGAAGAGAACCTGGGGAGCAGAACAGCTCCTGCAGCAGCAGAATAGAAATGATTTTTAAAGCTTTTGAAAAGGCTGAGGAGGAACCCTGGATTTTGGCTGACTCTATGCTGACCCTCTCCCACCCGACGTAACCATCCTCCATGTGGACAGCCTGATGCTCCTTCCCCACTTTTTGCTGCCTGCTCAGGGCAGTAGCTTCCAAGAAGGGTGATAAGGAGACAGTCATTCTACTGAGCATCTACTGTGTGCAGACACCGCCCTGGGAACTTTCTACATGCTCCCTCACTCGGGGCCAGACCAGCCCTGTGCTAGACCTATAGGCCTAAAGAGTAGCAGCTCTGGGTTCTGGGTGTCTGAGACTGAATTCCTCTCTGCTGCTTCTCAGCTGTGTGATCCTGGGCAAGTTACTTCACTTCTCCGAGCCCTGCTTCAGTCACTTCTAAAACAGGAATAATAACGACCAAATCACGTTGTTTTAAGAATTAAGCACGGTAATGCATGTAAAGTTGAAAATGGTGTTGGGCACGAAACAAGGGTTCAGAGCAAGTTTAATAATTGTCTCCATGTTATTATCATCACCCTCAGAAGGAAAACTGAGGTTCCTGGAAACTGAACAACTTTCCCGAGGTCAGAAAGGGAGCAGAAGCCAGACTTACTAGACTCTGGGAGTGAAGCTTTTTCCACTGCACTGTGATACTTCCCCTTGTGTCTCCAAATGTATTCTCCAAGTGATTCTGTGACACAACTGGTCCTCTGGTTTGGAAATAAGGAGGGCTTCTGCCAGACCCTTGGCTCCTGGCACCCTGAGTGTTAGAGCTGGTGGTGCTGCCGCAAGTCTGTGCCGGAACACAGTCCTTCCCCGCATGTCATCCATCTCCTGCCTTTCCAACCTAAGACGTCTCTGAAGCCGCTGGGATTATTCGGGGAATCTGCTTGAGTATGTTTTTAAGAAAAACACAGGGAGCAGGAATAATGGATACAGAATAATCCTGTTTTTATGTAGAAAAACATTGAAAAGACCTTTATCCTTTCAGTGTGATGCAACCCTGAACATCACTGGTTCTGCAAAGGCTCCTGGTCACCTGCCTGTCTCTTAACAAATATTGGTAGGGTGCTTGGCACTGTGCTAGGCACTAGGAAATTCCTAAAGAACAAAGCAGATAAGACCCCTGACCTCCTGAATCTTAAAGCAAAGTCAGAAAGCCAAATATTAAAGAAATAATTATACTGTTAAGTAATTACAAGTTTGAAAGGTGCTATATCCATGGGGTCATCAAAGAGTCAGACACGACTTAGTGACTAAGCAAGAAAAATAATGAAAAGGAAATGGTAGGGACTCTTGGAAGCAGGGAATTGGGGATCTAATCTTATATTGGAAGAGTGGGGTGGTTAGAGAAATTCCTTCAGGAAATACATTTAATCTGACATCTGATGGATGAGTAACAATCATTAAATTAAAAGCCAAATAAAGAATTTTACATATTCCCAAGAGGTATTTTAAACCAACTAATTCACTCCCATCTTTTAGGTAATATTGAATGGTTTATTTTTGCCACATATGGAAAAATGCTTTGAAAGCCCCAAATTGGGCAATTACTTCTAGTATCCACTATTCATCCTTCCTGCAGCAGTCTGAAGCGAAAGTTGAGAGTTCTGGAGAAATAACCTAATTACCATTGTTTATGTGCAAAAATAGGGTTATGGTCAAGGTAAAATCACTAATATTGGGAGACCAAAGATGTGAAGACATTCCTATCAGAGAACTCTCCATGGAGTATCCAAAACATCGATAAAAGGACATTCACTCAGGAGAAGCAATCTGATGGTCTGTTCACATTTTCAAGGATCACAAGCAGAAGCACCAGGAGAAAAACCACATCTTCACAGACCCAATGAAAGCTATCCACCCAGAGGACGCACTACTCATAGCATTTCTGGACGTCAGTTTAGCACAATGAATCAAAAGTCTTACTGGCACAATGAATCAAAAGCCTTAAAGGGGTTTACCCATGACCTCTCCACCTCTAGGGATTGTGCTGAAGGAGAGAAGCAGGTAAGTGTACAGGGATGCTGGCTGCTACTGCTTTAATACAGAGAAAAGCTACCAAGGATGCATATGTTCAAAAATAACTTTTCAGTTTAGGGCTGTTTGATGGTTGTGCTCCTGGCATTTGGGCGGGATCAATTCTCCTTTGCACAGGATCGCTTGGTACTTCTCAGAACGTTTAGCATCCCAAGCCCCTACCCATCAAAATTGGAGTGAAACCCCCTAACCATTTTGGCAATAACTGCCCCCATCTAAACCTACACTTCCAAATGCCCCCTAGTGGCGAGTGGTGCCACTACAGGTTGGTAACTACTAACAGAGAACTATGCACCTATTCCAAAAGATAATCTGGGTCTAAATACAGAAATTTGGGCTTCCCTGGTAGTTCAGGTGGTAAAGAATCCACCTGCAGTGCAAGAGACCTGGGTTCGATCCCTGGGTTGGAAAGATCGCTTGGAGAAGAAAATGGCTACCCACTCCAATATTATGGCCTGAAGAATTCCATGGACTGTATAGTTCATGGGGTCGCAAAGAATCGGACACGACTGAGCGACTTTCAAATACAGGAAAAAAAAAAAAAAACAGAAAAAAATGTTCACAATACACGAATTGAAAAAAATTTCAAGATAAATGGATAGCATCATCACATTTTGGTCCAAAACAAAACAGAAATGTAAGCCTATACACATAGATTCTTGCTACATGTATTCCAAATGAAAATGAGTGTTAATTGCTCATCATTTTTGACTCTTTGTGACCCCATGGACTGTAGCCTGCTGGGCTCCTCTGTCCATGGGATTCTCCAGGCCAAAATACTGGAGTGGGTTGCCATGCCCTCCTCCGGGGATCTTTCCAACCCAGGGATTGAATCCTCATCTTCTGTGTTTCCAGTACTGCAGGCAGATTCTTCACTGTTTGAGCCACCAGGGAAGCCCACACACATTCCAAAAACGTTGGAAAACAGTTTTCTGCGGTTGGCAGAATTATGAGTGATTTTTATCTGCTTTCTTTCTTCTTTTCTTTCCCTTTTTTCAATAGGCAAAGTCTTCCCCTTATGGAAAGAGAATAGTATCTTGTTTTGGAGAACAAATGGTGATCCACCCAACAACCTGCTCCTCACACCATTTCAATCCTTGTTTTGACTTATCGGGAGGATGAGTACTGGCCTCTGCTCAAGCAGCGTGGGATCACCTTTCTCACTCTGCCAAATACTCAGCCTCGTTTCAAGGCAGCAGCTGTAACACCAGAGGTAGGACCTGGGAGGTACTCAAATAAATGTTTACTCAACTGAGTCATCCTTTTCTTGTCTGGATTGGGCCACGCTTGTGTTGACAGGTCCTCCAGGTTTTAACATTACTTTTACCCAGTGGTTCTCAACCAGGGTGCCCAGCTCATCCCCCAGGGGCAATGAATGGTATTCCGATACGTGTCTGGGTCTGGTCATCCCAATGGAGGGTGTGGTGAGTGCTACTGGCATCAAGTAGGTGGTAGGGGCCAGGGATGCTGCTAACCATCCTATAATGCCCAGGACTGCACCAACAGCAACAATCATTCAGCCTAAAATGTCAACTGCACTGAGGTTTAGAAACCCTGCTCACCGTTTTCCTTCCTTACAGCTTGTTAAATAATTTCCAAATTCTTCCTAAAGTATTATCTACTATAAATGTCTCCCCAGAACAGTTCTAGGAGACAGAGCGCATACAATGACCTGCTGGAGTCTGAAGAGAAATTGGAGCCTTACAGATGACCTCAGATGGGCCATCAGGGAAGACTCTAGTTTTCCGTCCTGCCTCCGCAGGGCTCTCTGCATAATATTAAATGCCTCACCTGGAGCAAGCGGAGACAAAGGATCTTGGCAACCTCTCTGATCAGTTTTCCGTCTGGTCATTAAAAAACACACCTTAGAAGCCTTTCTTTTCCAGCATCAACTGTTATCTTTATGGTTTTTTATACTATTTTAAGAAGGCTGGCTTTTTGCACTTAGTAGATTTTAATAAAATTAACTGCCCATATTCAAGAATACCTCCTTTTCAAAGGGGGGTAGCTTTAATTTCCATTTTCTTTAACTGAAGGCATTTCTCAGAAGAAACAGAATAATAAAGAGTGTCACCCGAAGCTATATTACCAACCTCACAACCAGGGAATGAAATGAAAGGTTTTTAACAAAAATGAAAACACATTACTTGGAACCCTAACTGGTCTTGAGAATTTTGCCCCCAGCACAAAGCATTTTAATATCCACTGTAATTTCTCCTGATAGAAAAATGTTTTTTCTCAAGTCAGAGACAACTAACATCATATTAAATACCAGAATTTTTATTAGTAAGAGGTATCTGGGTCTTAAGTTTTTCTAAAACCTACCAGGCAACCTTTGAAAAAAAATCTTTAAACCTATAATCAGTTCCATAAGTAATAGACTTTCAAAGATCTTGTAATTTAAAAATCTGAGGACTATTTTTTTCATGCAAGATGATCCCCTGAAACACCTTTAATGCAGATTCATATTTTATTAGGCAAATATAGAGCCCTTCAAATAGCATGAAAAGATAGTCTCTCTCTGGAGAACAATTTCCTCTCTAATCATCTGTGTCATATAGGTCTGAGTAAGTGTTGTGAATAGAGAAAACCGTTTGAAGAAAAATACAATTACAAGAGATGGGAATACTCTGTCATGTGACATAATTCAAACCACTGATTTAATAGCATTAATCATTTTCTTTCAAAACAAATCAAAGAAAGATGTTTTATGTTCCCCAAAGATATTCACTTTTGATGAAGCAAGTGGCCTTCAAAAATACGTAAGCAATCATTTTTAGAATTGATGGATGTCACCAAGCCCCTTAACTTTGGCAACTGTCTGTTCTCTTAGGTCAGTAGAAAATGTTCTCTGAATCTGGACATCACAGAATGATACTTAATGGCCTTAGAAAAGAATCTACCTAAGCAGGGAACTGAAAATAGCTTAACTTTGGAATTTCAGAGCCCAGTTCAGCAGGAAGCAACATGAACAAAAGAAGGGTGGGTCTCTTGGAAGCTGCTGGAAATGAGGTTAGCAAGAAAAACGAAACAGGCTCACAGATGTACCAAGGTGTGAAAACTCACTGCTCAAGTACTGGCAGTAGAAGGTGATGTCAAATACAGATATTTAGTCACCCACCACCTCATCTGAGTTTCCAGACAAACTCAATCAAATACTCTCTTTCTTCTTCAACTTATTAATAATACAGTCTTTACTGAAACGGAAGAAAATAAAGATTTAACCTTAATATACAAACTGGGAAAAAACTTCTATGCGTGCTAAGTCTCTCCAATCGCGTCCAACTCTTTGTGACCCTACGGACTGTAGCCCTCCAGGCCCCTTCCGGCATCTCTGTCCATGGGACTTCCCAGACAAGAATACTGGAGTGGGTTGTTGCCATTTCCTCCTCCAGGGGATCTTCTCAACCCAGGGATCGAACCCATGACTCATGTCTCCCTGTATTGGCATGTGGTTTCTTTAACATAAGTGCCACCTGGGAAGCCCCTGGGAGAAAACATTCTTATTTATTTCTGCTGATAACCCAACACAGAATTCCTTTCAATTCTCACAGAGATTATTTTCTGTGAAAGTTTCTATTCTAAGACATTTTCATCCTAGTAAGAATTAGAATAGAATTCACAAAACTCAAATGCCTATAGGGGATAGGAAGATGAACACAAAAGGATGAAATGGGCTTAGTCATGACCACGCTGACCTGGAGATTCACTCTTTTGAAACTCTGGAAAGAATGTCTCGCACTCAAATCAATGGCCTGCACACCAATCCTTGAGAAAGTAAGATTTCAGATTCTACTGAAAGTAAGATTCCAGATTCTCAAAATTTCAAGATCTAAATATCAACTTTAAAATTAAAATTTTTTAAGTACGAGCAGTTTCTAAGTATTAGTGACTAATTAAAATTTTAAACAATCCTTTGCTGGTTAAACAAATCCTGGCTGTGTGCGTGCGATTCCATCTGTCAAATGACAACCTCATTATTGGAAGAAGAAAAATGAGAAATGGCTAACCAAGATGTTATCAGGGTCCTATCCTCAAGTTCTTGGTGAATTTTTGGGTCTTCTCTCATCTTAAAGAACTTTTTCTAAGAGCATCACATCTAAAGTTCCAGAGTTAAAACCTTTTAGGGCTTTTTAAGCTTTACAGCATTGCCAGACACAGGGAAAGAACCTTTCTACGTGAGAGGAAGGGAATAGTGGTCAAACACTGAAGGCTGTGATAAACCTGTCTCTCAAAAATGCACAAGGAGGGTCATGAAAGTATCCAGCTTATGGTGGCGGGGTCGGGGGGGGGGGGCGGGCTTCTAAACCAACAGGAGGCTGGAACAGGAGAAAATTCCAAAGACCAAGAAATGCAAAGCGAAGGTTGTATATGACTGAGAGAAATGCAGTGACACAGAAAGAAACCAAGTTCATCTAACTAAGCCAGCAGTATTTATCGCCTGTGGGCAGTGCCAAAATGTTTCAGGAAGTGCCAGTGTCTTTCTCTGTCAAGCTGGGCCAAACTTTTCAGCGCAGCATCAGATCACTATGTAAATCCTCATTTCCTTACTCTCCTTTACAAAGAATCTTAACAGTAAGATTGATGGCCAATGCAGGACACCCCTTCCCTCTCCAAAAATGCAGTTTCATTACCTAATGTTTCTAGACCTTTCTAGAAAATCTTTTGGTAACAGCTTCAATGGAAATGGAGAATGAATTAGCGCAGTTTCATTTCTCTTCCTGGTTTCTCACTGGGGACCCAGATGTCTTCATCCGTACAGCAACATCTTCTCAGATTCAGCAAAGTCAGCTCTTCCTTCTGAACCGGAATGAGCAACGACGGCCGAGATCAAGGGAAAAGCCAACCCCATGACTGCCCTTCCGTCAAGAGTGGTATCTCTGGGACTTCCTTGGTAGGCCTGAGGCTAAGACTCTGCACTCCCGGTGCAGGCAGCCAGGGGTCAATTCTTGCTCAGAGAACTAGGTTCCACGTGCTGCAACTAAGAGTTCATGCCACAACTGAGACCCAGTGCAGCCAAATACATAAATATTTAAAAGAAGAAGAAGAAGAGAAAGAATGGTACCTGTTCAGGCTTCAGTCCTGGGGGAACCCAGGCGTACTCCTCCAGGGCACAGCCTGAGTCATCATCTGAGGTCGAGTTCCTCTGGAAGTCAAACATGAGTTTGCTGACGGTCTTCTCCATCGCCAGGGGCATCGCCGTCACCATGTGCTCCTCCTGAGGGCACTTGCAGTGCAGGCAGATCTTCCTGCAAGCAGCGAAGGCAGGAGGTGAGAAGAAAGGCAAAAGAAACCATTTTTCCACTTGGCCTGCCACACTCCAGCCCTTGGATCCCAAACCATAAACACATTCCTTGGCAACTGGCTTTTGGCAAAAGCATCTAAAGGAGTGTTCCACACCCCGCCTGTCTTTGTAGAAGGCGTGGCCCTGAGTACCTGCAAAGCCCCTGAACAGTCAGAGGCCACCAGGTAAGCATGCTAAGGACATTTAAACATGGATGCCGACCTCTTCTAAATCAGTATCCCAAGAGGCAAGTCAAAATACCTTTTATTTTACTAGGTAGAACACTGGATATGCACCATGACCACAATTTCCTTGACTGGAATAGTAATTAAATATATACCATACATAGTCAGACCAGAAATATTACCAGGAGATTTAACAAATACTGACAACATTCCATTTTTATAAAAAGTTTCCAGACCTTAGGAAAAGAAAGTGATTTTAAAAATAACTGCAGGTGAGATTTTCTTTAAGAAGAGTAAAAATAGTTTTTTTTCCCCACAAAACAAATCTGACCCTAAGATTGCCTGGGAAAGACATTTTCATCTCCACTGAAGATCCTTGTGGGTTTGAAATTCTAATCAGAAACCCCAAATTACCCCACATTGGTAGCTGTTTTTTTAATGTACAAGAGCAATATGCATGTGAATTATTTCAAAAGATAGCAGCCAAAGACACAATTCTCTCCCCTAAATTGAACATTTCTCTTTTAAGATTACCATCTGTTCCCTTTTCCATGGCTACAAAAATGATGAAGCAATAAAAACGTTGATGTCAGCAACACAAAAGCACTTTTAGCTTCCACCAGTGAAATAAAAAGTAAAAAGAGAGGAAAAAAGTAAAGGAGGAAAAAGATTTAAAGAAAATAAGCTGTTCTACCTGCACTCTGACCTTTAGAATTAGTTTCAGGAGCACCTTATAAAAGTGATGAGACGGCCCAGAATTCTAATCCCCATGTGCCTGAATTTTTCGACAAAAGCTTTGTGAAGATGTAATTCACATACCATAAAATTCGGCATTTTAGAGTGTACAATTCACTGGTTTTTAATATATTTATAGAGATGTGAAAGCACCACCATTATCTAATTTTAAACCATTTTCTTCACCCTCCAAAGAAACTCCAAGTGCATTATTAGCAGTAACTTCTCAGCCTCCCCTCCCCCTGGGCCCTGACAACCACTAATCTATTTCCTGTCTTTAAGGTTTTAGTTGTTCTGGAAATTTCTGGAAATTTCACATAAATGGAATCTTACTACAAATAGTCTTACCATATACATAAATGGAATTTTACTAGATACAGGCTTCTTACACATAGCAGGATGTTTTTAAGATAAACTCATGCAGAAGCACATGTCAATCTTTCATTTCCTGCATTATAATACTCCATTATACAGGTATACTGCACTTTGTTTATCCATTCATCAGTCAGTAGACATTCGGACTGTTATCACTTTTCGCTGCTTCTGAATAATGCTACTCTATTTATGTGCAAGTTCTCTATATGTTTTCAATTCTCTTGGGTACTTACCTAGGACTGGAATTGCTGAATCATACAGTAACTTTATGTTTAACATTTTGAGGAACTGCCGAATTATTTTTCAAAAGAGCTACATCTTTTTACTTTCCCACCATGAATGAATGAGTGCCATCTTTTTACTTTCCCACCATGAATGAATGAGTGCCATCTTTTTACTTTCCCACCATGAATGAATGAGTGCCATCTTTTTACTTTCCCACCATTAATGAATGAGTGCCATCTTTTTACTTTCCCACCATGAATGAATGAGGGCCATCTTTTTACTTTCCCACCATGAATGAATGAGGGCCATCTTTTTACTTTCCCACCATGAATGAATGAGTGCTCCATTTTCTCCACATTTTCGTCACACTTGTCGTTGTCTTTCTCTGTGATTGTTACCTAGTGGGTGCGAAGTGGTATCGTCCCAAAAAGGCTTTGGTTTGTACTTCCTTAATGACTCACGAGGTTACACTTCCTTTTATGTGACTGTATATCTTATTGGAGAAATGTCTATCACATCTTTAGTTCATTTAAAATTGTCTTTTTATTGTTGAAATGGAAGAATTCTTTATATACTTTTTGGATACAAGTCCTTATCAGATAACATGCTTTGTAAAAATTTTCTCTCATTTGTGGACTGTCTTCCCTTTATGATGAAGTCCTTTGAAACACCTAAGTTTTTGATTTTGAGGAAGTCCATTTTTTCCCCCCTGTTGTTCTTTCTGCTTTTGGTATCATATTTAAGGAATCTAAGGTCATAAGATTTACTCTTGTATTTTCACCCAAGAATTATATGGTTTTAGTTCTTATTTATGGGTCTATGACCCATTTTGAGGTGCTTTTCATATATGGTATGAAATAGGAATCCAACTTCATCCTTGTGTGGCTATCTAAGTGTCCCAGCACCATTCAATTCACTTGCATTGACCCTTGTCAAAAATCAGTTGACCGTAAGTATAATGATTTATTCTGGACTCTCAACTCAATTTCATTTCATATTTTGGTCTATATGTCTCTTCTTATACGAGTACCATACTGTCTTAATTACTGCTCTTTTATAGTAAGTTTTGAAATTGTGTAGTGTGAGTCCTCCAATTTTATTCTTTTAAACATTTTTTTTTTTACCTTTTGTGGGCCCCTGACATTTGCACTATTAACTATAAATTTTAGGGTTATCTTGCCAATTTTTGAAAAAATTTAAGTTCGGATTTTGACAGGCACTGTGATGAATCTTTAATTTGGAGGGTACTGCTATCTTAACAATATTAAGTCTCCCAATCCATGAACAAAGAATGTCTTTCTATTTATTTCCATTTTTTTGAATGTGTGTATTCCTTAGGACTTTCTATATACAAGATCACGTCATCTGTGAATAGAGATCGTTGTACTCCTTCCTTTTCAATCTAATGCCTATTTTTTTCTTTATCCTGTCTTATGCCTTACCTAGGTCCTCCAGCGATCCTAAGTTGCAAATGTCTAAGTTGCTCTTTGTCTTGTTCCTGACCATAAGAAAAAGCAACCAACCCTTCACCATCAAGTATTACATAATTGTGGGGTTTTAGGGTAACTTTTCTTCAGTAAGTTGAAGAAGTTTTCATCTATGATAGTCATTGAGAATTTTTAATCAACAAAGGGTGTTCCATTTTGTCAAATGCTTTTTTTTGCATCTACGGAGATGATCAGTCAGGGGGTTTTTTGGGTCCCTATTCTTTTAATGGCCTGAATTTTGATACCAAAATGTACTTGAAGAAACGAAATCAGTTTTGTCCAGCCAAGGGAGGCTTGTCAGATTCTTCTACTTCCTGCTTTTCATCTGACTGAACACATACATTAAAAGAAGGCACACTGGGATCTGGTTTGCATCTCCAAACTCAGAGAAGTTTTATCCAAATCCTGGCTGTTGCGTTTAAAAATAGTTTGAGCTCATTTTAACAGTAACTCGTTAATTAATCACCTACTGTAAAGAAGTCAGGGGTCTCGGGAAGCAGTCAAGGTTGTCTCCCGCCCCCCGCCAGAACTTTTTATGTCAGTGTATGACTTAAGGGGAAAAAAGTCTCCCTATGTTTAACTAAGTCTAGGAAGCTCTTCGGTGACTAATGGTTTACTAGCAAGTCACACTTTTAGAACAAAATGTAGAGATATTTTTTTCTAAATTCAGTCTCTAGAATATTCATCAATGAAACTCATTTATTCAGCAAGGCCGGGAAGAGCATACTTTTTAATGCTGGACAGACATAGTCTAATGAACAGAAGCTCCAGAAGAAGGAACAAAGACAAAAGCCAAACAGAATTAAAGAACCAGATCCGTAATGAGTCTCACTGAATAGAATCCTGAACAGAGGAGAAAGAGGAGAGGGCTAAGGGTCCTCTTTAGTCATTTCACAAGTAACCGCCAAGTACCTACCATCTGCCAGGCACTGCTCTAGACACTAGCGACATCCAAGCAAAAGAAACAAAGATCCCTCCCCTCACAGAATCTATATACTCAGAGGGGGAGAAACATACAATAAACAAAAAAACCCAACATATCATTCAATCAAGTAGTACATTAAAGCTGCTCAGTGCAATGCAAAGCTAGAATGGTGAGGCAAAATGAGGGCAAGCAGGGCTTGGCTGAGGGCACACAGCATATCACTTGCTTCCACCTGACACCTGTGAGCTCAGATTTGCACACCAGTCCTCCAAGAGAGGAACTATCACCTCCACCTTCCAGAGAAGAAAACAAAGCAGAACAGAGATGCAAAGCAGGATCCATCTGACCCCCAAACCCTATTAATACCCTATGAAAGGCATACCTCATTCCCACCAGAAAGCAGCCTTTCACTCAACAACAAACACATTCAGAAAAATCAAAACCAAACAGGAAAAACAGGAGGAGGAAAAGAAACACCACCAAAGAAAGGTAAATCAAAACCATCAGGACCTTATGTATTTTCCCCGTTAGCTGTCTGCCTTCCATTCCTCATTTATAATTAACAGGCACTGCTGTGGCAAGGCATTTTTATTTGCAAAGAATTTTTAACCTTTGAGCGCTTCCATGACAGCCTTTGGAGAGACTAATTTAATAACTCCTGTTTACAAATGAGCAACGGCAAGGCCTAGATGCTGAGAAAGGCGCGGAGGGTCAGAGGTAAAGCCAAGAGGATTTCTCTGGATTCTCACGTCTTTCTCTCCCTCTTGGCAAAATGCACGCAACACCTAAGAGCTCTCGCTTTCAACACACTGATTAAAGCTTTTCAGGAGTGCGTGGGGAAATATATGATTTGGTTTTGGTTTTTTCTTTTTTAAATAGACATTTATGAAGATAGAATCTGCTAGTAAAGCAGAATTTCATTTAAAAAAAAATCATACAAAGCGTGCATTGGTTTCATTCTGTCAGAGTTGACATTCTACCTGTACATAATTGGGTTTGTGAATGACAGGTTTCCAAGGAATAAGGCATGATTCTGAGAGCAGAGCTCCTGCATCCTCCGTTCTCCCTCCGTCTACCCAGCAACAACCCTCGCCACCACCCTCACCCCCCCACCTAAAGTTGCAGCTATGAATTCATTCGCTTTCGTATTCAGAAGCTACAATTGGCTCTTCCATGACATACCCAAGACCAGCAGATGAAGGCTCTCCTTTCAACTGTCTCAAAGAACTCTGGTCATCTGCATCAGTGACCAAATCATTTGCAAAATGCCTAATGATTTATACCAATGAACCCACCGACCATGATGCAAAAGAATCCGTTATAAATGGATCGGGGGTGTTTGTCTGTTGGGGGGCTGTGTCTCATCTTTGAGACATTGACAGGTTATTTACAACACTGAACCCTGAACCACAATGTCTCCTTTTGTGTGAGAAGTGATAGGATGAAGGCAAAAAAGGAGTCTTCATTGTCACATGATGCTGACAAGTTCAAGTTGTAGACTGCAGGATTCTAGGTTTGGATAGGATTGGAAATATCATTAAGTCTTTCCCCTGTCCCCCTTCTCCTTTCCCTTCTCTTTTTCATCCTTCCTTTTTTTTTTTTTTTTAAGGAGAGGAAAATATTTTTTTGCAAGAGAACTCCTATGTGGAAACTCATTATATAAAACAGAGCTGCCCAAGTCCATGAGACAGCAGGAGGTCCTGGGCTCAACTTCTCTTAAGCTCCACCTTCTCCTAAACTTCAGGACCATTTTCATGGTCCTAACATCTCAAGGGTTCCAAAGACACAGATCTGGAAACCAGCATACTTCCAAGGACAGCTCAAGGTCATTTCTAGTATTATCAGAATATGAAGTAGGTGCCCAATAATTTGAGAGATGGCAGAAAGACAAAAAAAAAAAAAAAAAAAAACAGAGGCTGTTGGATGACTTTTAAGAGACAGATAATTCTTTATCATCAAACTCTGCAGATAATGATGATTCTTGTCATGGGAAATTGTATGCCCTGTTTCTAAGACATTACATGGAGATGCCTAGGGTGTAGAGATGTACCCCCATGACTGATTTGACAAGTCTGACACAGGGCCCTGGAAGTGCATTTTCACCAGCATTCCATGTCATTCCAATCTGACATGCACTTGGAGGACACGCTTCTGGAACAATCCTCCCAGTTAAAAGGGGGCACCTGAGTCAGAGGTTGGTCTGGAAACTGGCGTGTTCTACCAACATTTCCAATGGTCTCAGGGCATCTATGCCAACTGTCCTGACTATGATGTATTAAACTTGTGTATCACTAAGTCCACTCAGTCACTAAGTGACTGTATCACTAAGTCACTCAGCTGGGCACCACTGGGGCATGTGTGTGAAAACACGCTGGTGAGAGGCAGGACTGTATCAGTCATCAAACAGTGCCTCTCACTGCCAGCCTGCCATCTATCCTGCCTTCTTCCTTCCCTGTGGTATGGGCTTCCCTGTGCCAAGTTCATGGTCAGACAGGTTCAGGTCACTTTTATGCACAGGGTCAGACTGGCAGGGTCAGCAGACGGGGCAGACTGCTTAAAGTGTGGCCCAGTCCCAATAATCAAGTGGGGGATAAGGAACGCACAGTTCTGGGCTCAATACAGCAATGCCTCAGGCAGCTGAGATCAGGTGTGGGAAAAGATACTTTTGTTAAAGACAGAGGGCTATGGAAAGCAACTAGACTCCAATAAAAATTAATAATAAAAAAAAATACAGAGGGCTAAAATACCCCAAAGGCCTCCAAAGCTTTTTGCTAATTAACAGATGTGTCCTTGGTATTTAAATTCTTCCATGACTTCAGCTCACTAAAGGCATAAGAATCACTCCTTTTACTTTTAACCAGAGGAAAAGAGTAAGCCTTTTTCTCCTTATCGTAATTTAATGTTACTGCCCCCTTATCATAAAAAGAAAAGCAACATATAATGTATGTAGAAAAGAATCAGGAATTACAGATAAGCAAGAAGAAGAAAAAAATAATTCAAACATTCACAATCCCAGAGATAATCACTGCTGAACAGAAACAGATGTGGGCCCTCTTTTCCTCTCATGTGAAGGAACTGGAGACCAGATTTCATTTATGTGTGCGCGCTATCAGGGAGTACCGAGAGACAAGACTCTGGCCTGAAATAAAAAGACATGAGCCAGAGCCACCCACACATGGACACACAACACTCTCAGCAAAAAGATGTGCATTCTTCAATCCAGATAAGTGGGTTTGCTCTGATCTGGTGCCCTGTAGCAGGATCAGAGACTTTATGTACATAGTCTAGAGAACACCAGGCAACGTGGGAACTGCGTACATACTTAAGGGCATCCCAGAGTTAAGCTGGGTCCCTCAGATAGATAGAAAAGAAAAATCTGAAAACTGGATTTCAACAGCTATCAACTTTCAATTTGCTGTGCAACTAGGGAGAGATGGGTCATGGATAATCTAAAACCACTAAGCCTTGGCTCTGAATTGTGTCTTTGTGTATCGGTCACAGACTCTCAATGGTGCGGTAACTGACATCACTGCAAGCCACCTAAAGGGTCTGTCTTGGGCAGGCCGGACTTCTGGGGGGCTGGGTAGGAGCCTGGCTTCCTCAGTCCACTCTGCTGCTCCATTCCCTCAAGTTCCCTATAAAAACATCCAGCTTTTCACATGCATGCAAAACACTGACCTAAGAGGAGCCAAAACTTATTCTGAGTTTCCTACCTTTGGGAACAGCTTTCCCACCTTATCTGTTTGACCAAGAAAACAGGTAAATACATGTTTTGAGTGAAGAGAGATTTTATTAGGCTGCAGGCTGCCTCGATGTAAGGAATGAAAAGAAGTGGGCACTCGTAGCAGAAAAGCCATTACCGTGCTGTGTAAGCGAGCCGGTAAGAACCGCAAGTGGAGTCTGCTTGCTTTCACTTAGTGCTCAGAGGACTTCCCTGGTGGTGCAGTGGTTAAGAATACACCTGCCAATGCAGGAGACACAGGTTCGGTGTCTGGTCCGGGGAGATTCCACATGCTACAGGGCAACGAAGGCTGTGCACCGCCAACTGCTGAAGCCAGTGTGCTAAAAGCCACCGCAGTCAGAAGTCCACAAACTGCAGATAGAGACTAGCCCCTGTTCACTACAACTAGAGAAAAGTCCAAATGCAGGCACAAAGACCCAGCAAGGCCAAAGAAAATAACTACATAAAAAACAAGAACAACAACACAAAAACAACAAAAAGAGTTTTTTAGAAAAATGGGTATCACTGAGATACTCCCATGATGAGTAAATCAGAATTGTCAAAACTGAGTTATCACCAAGCACGTTAGCTGTTCCCCTCCAAAACTGCCTGAGTCACGTGATCACAGGGCCCATATGACAAGGCTTTAGCTCCCTCCTTCCAAGCGCTGCACAAAAACACAAGTCGAGGGTCAGAAAGACAGGAAGGCAGGCAGGTCAGAAATAGGCTTGTGAAGGCTGGTTTGAAACGAAATGAGATGAGGATGTTCCAAGAGGGGGAAACATGTCCCGAAAGGATTGAGGACTTCATGGGACAAGTCTGACCTCCAGGGCCTTGACTCCAGTATGTGCTTGGGAACTGGGGGATGGCAGGGAAAGGTTTTCTAATATATTTCTAATGTTTATGCAATTTCTTACATTTACAAAAGGTTTATAACAGTCATTTTGTTCCATAGTTTATCATCACCTTTATTCCTTCTCAGCTGCCCTATAAAGTTGGCATTTGTATCCGTTTCACACACATGATCCTACAAACTCATAAGCAACTTAACTGAAGTCACACAGATTAGAACCTACGTTTTCCAACTCCAAGACCAAAGCTCTTTCTATCACTTTTTAGGAGAGTGGTCAAATCTTCCTTCTGTTCTGTGTGCATCTTCCCATCCTTCTCATTATCTGTCCAACCATTCAAGCAAACAGTGATGGAGCATCTACTGGTGCTAGGCCTTGTACAGAGATGCTGGGATTCAGACAGTATCTCTAACCTCAAGGGGCTTCAAGTCAAGTGAGGAAGAGAGACAACAGTCAGGTCAACACATAGATAAACGTGCCACTTACAGAGTGCAGTGACTGTCATGATGGAAGCAAACAAGGAGATGAGAGAGGGGCCAAGGATGGATCAGGACAGGCCTCCCCACTAAAATGACACATGAGTTGTGATCACAAGATGGAGGAGGAGCCAGCTCTGGGGAAGACCAGGGAGCGTTCTCCAGGCAGAGGAAAGGCAAGCAGAGGCTGTGGCATGGCGAAGGGTATGGAGTGAATGTCTCAGGAGGCCATGTGTGACCTCTCCTCCTCCACCACTGTCGGCATGGATGGTGGTGACCAAGGCGGCTGAGCCCCTGCCTGTACCGAAGCACTGTGATTTGGGGGAAGAGGCCATCTTAGTGCGTTGAAGGAAAGCTCTTCCTTTCTCCTGAATTCTCTTCGCCTTGGAATTCCTATCTCCCTGTCTTGATACCCAGACGTCAGCATATCCTGTTATTTGCAGCCTCACTGGCTCCTTCACCCCCCCATCTCCCCAGCCACAATACTGTGTTTTTCCTCTTTCTTGAAACACTCAGTCTGACTGAGGGACCCAGGCATGAACCTTGACACTTGCCATGTCTGGAAGCAAGATTTCTATCTCTGTGAGAAAGGAAGAACGGTTTCCTAATCAACACAGAAGCTCAAGGGCGGAGACCGTGACAGGGCCAGCTGGGTACGAGGCTGGTGCGAGTGCAGAGCCAAAACCCGCTGTCTGGCCCATCATACTCCCTGCCCTCTGTCTGGGCTCCAGCGGCTCTGGCCATCTGCACCAAGAAGAGATTATCCCTGCCAGGCGCTGCCCAACTTGGTACAGGATCATTTTTAGTGGCAGTTGTTTCCTCTAATACGTCAATTCATATTTCCATGAAGAAACATACATGGTGCCCTACTTTGGACTAATTTATCTTGGAATTTTTAGGCAGTGGAAACATTTTTTTTTTCTTTTAAATTAAGCCTCCTGGATGCCTTTTTGTATTATGAGTATCTCTGACCATAAAGAATATAACGTAACATAACCATAAAGAACATAAAGAAGGTTGGGAGGTGATCCCCAAGCTCCTGAGAAGGAACTGCAGAAGGGATGCAGGGCAGAGAACGATGCCAACACATGGAGGGGTGATGGGCAGCTGCAGCTCTGGGCAACTGTGACTCATTTAGTGGAGAAGCTATGGAAAATGGTCTAGAACATTCCTCACAGATGTCTTCCTATTAGAGAATCAAAGAGGCAGGGGTACTCACCCCCCACCCAATTCCCAACAGTCATTGGGTGAGAATTACACTTGGGCCCCTGTGGTGCACCCCACATGCAAAACAGGCAAGCTAGAGAGTGATAGTTCCTTTGGATGGAGGAACCACGGGTCAGAGGACTCTGAGAAGGTGAATGCCCAGGGGGAAGAGGGGACTGTCCCAAGTCTCTGCTGCAGGCGGCTTCATTTATTAAACAACTAATCACTGTACATCTACTATATACTATGCATTCTGGTGGGTATTGTGAGGGATTAAAACAAAATAGTAAGAAGCCCCTGTGTGACTAGGACACAAAAATATAGTCACAGAGAGCTAGATTATAAATTTCAAAGTTCTTGTGAGGTTACTTAAGAGAAGGTGCTTACCTAGGAGACAGATGCTGAAAAACACACAGGTCAAGGATTATGCTTGTCATTTAATTTCAAAGGGTTGAGCAAAAATAAGAATATATGTGCATGCATTGTGTGCCTGTGCATGCAAAAAAGAGAAAGAGGGAGGGCGGGGGGAACAAGCAGCACAAAAGTGCCAAATGTTAGCAACAGACCTTTCTAGAAGGCTATCTGGAAGTTCATCATGCTATTCTTGTTAACTGTATACAACACTGCAGTTTTTCAAAATAAGTTTTGAAACACAGAAATAAAAAATTGAACGGTTTTGTGACTTTGTTGTTAGGTCAGTTATTAATAGAACACCTAGCACATGCTGGGCACTGGATACCATCTTGCTGAGTAGGAGGTTGCTAGGCAGAAAGAGAAAGAAGGAGTACTCCTGACAGGTGGATAAAGGCATGCAGGTAAGAGAGATCAAGGTGCTATCAAGACACTGAGAGGAGTCTAAGATGGTGACAAGTCAGCAGGTGCAAGAGTACACATGCAACCCAAGTGAAGGAGTTTTCACTTTACTGTAAACATGTTCACAGGCCAGTGAGAAATCTGCCGGCCAAACACACAGCTAGCTAATTCAGCATCATGATGAGTACTAAGAGCGAACCCTCAAGGGAAAGAGCTTGGCCACTGATGGTGTCTCCATGGCAACACTGCTACCTGCATCACTGCCTCCGTTAGGAAAGGCTGTGAGTGCCTAGAGAAGCTCTGATTTCCTGAGCTGCGTTCAGACCCACCGCCGTCCTAAGAAGCAACCAGAGAGATGGAATGGTTATGCCTGGACCAGTTCCTCCATTTCACTTGGTCCATATGTTCTGTGATTTTATGGCATGTACGTTTTTCCTTCATTGGGTGCTGAGCAGATCCAGTTCCAAGAGCTCCTCCTTTCCAGATGAGTCCCTCAGGGGAACAGTTTCTGAGGAAATGACTACACATTGTAACACTACAATTGTAACACTCTTCACCTCCTGACTTCAAAATGAGAATTGTAAGACTCCACAAAACACCTCTCCGTTTGCTTTTCTTTTCCATGCCACCTGCCAAAGGGCTTGTTCAGTCACTACCTCCTGTGTAGAAGAAGTTGGCTAACCCCATGGAGACCAAATCTGAAGCATTAAATGTCCCCTAAGTACTCAAAAATAGCATACTGTGACCGTGCAGTGAATTAAGATCTTGGAGGCACAGTGTCTTGGGTTCAAACCCTATCTCTGCCACTTCACTGAGTGGCTGTTAGGATTAAATAATACCTACAAGTGAAAGTGAAGTCGCTCAGTTGTGTCTGACTCTTAGCGACCCCATGGACTGCAGCCCACCTGGCTCCTCTGTCCATGGGATTTTCCAGGCAAGAGTACTGGAGTGGGGTGCCATTGTATTAAATAATACAGCTGGTATTTAATAATACCTTCACTATGCTGGCTATAGTGAAATCTGACTGGGCCAGTTTGCTAGGCCCTGTGCTATGTGTAGGGACAAAAAGTAAAACAAGTCAATAAAAATAGTCATGGTTCTTGTTTGCTAGAAGTTGATCTAGTCCCTACTAATATATTTTAGTTGGGATGGAAACAGATCAATGGAAAACAGATGGGTGGCAAACAAATCACTTCTGTAAGTCTTTATTAAACACCTAATATATACTTGAAGGTGTGCTGGACTGACGAAGGGAATTTGATTACCGTCTTTACCTAAGGCTTACTTATTTTACCATGCTTTTAACACTTCAAGGTCACAAAGATGACCTTAGTTTCTTACCAAGATACAATAAGGTAAACAGGCTTGGATAATGACCCTGGGACTAATCAAACACTTCTGAGCTTCCCATGCACTTTCAATTCGGGGAACTCTGTGAATTGCCAAAAATATCTACCAAGGTTCATCAGAGGAAGGGTTATTATTGCCATTTCACAGAAGGAGAAGGTGGTGCTTGGAGAAGCCAAGCACTGTGGCCGTTATTATTAAGCGTGCTGTGTCTAGAATCCCAAATCTTCTACTTTTCACCCTGAAGCAGGGCACATTGAGTCAGTTTGGTTCCAGTTCTGGGGTGTGCTGTTTCTAACTTTCCTTTTGAAAAGGACATTTTTGGAGGGTACGCCAGGCTCTGTGCAAAACACTTTCCACGCGTTCTTGACTTAATCCTCACAGCACAGTAAGAGATGGAAATCAGTAATATCTTCCTCATTTTACAGATGGGGAAAACCAAGGCCCAAAGTGTTTCTGAAACTCACTTATGCTCCCACAGCCGAGAGACTACGAAACTGGAAACGCAAACCTGCACCGGCTAGGTTCCAGAACCCTTCACTGAACACCTGAGCGAGCGCCTGTTCGAGGCCCCAGCAGACGGGCTGTGCTGGTTTCCTAATCCATGTAAAACAAGCTGTGCTTTTCTCCCTGTTCACACAGAGGCCCCCAAATCACTGGCAAGTCATAGGAAATTCTTAAGTGGCTGCTTATTAATAACATTTTCAGTTTATATTAGCCTGCCTTTCATCCAGGGGAACTCAGCCAGCTCCATATACAGAGAACCTCTGCAATCCAGCCGTTTCTGGTGTGGACGGGGGCCAGCTGGCGAGAGCACCCCTCAGGGGCCTGGCTTGTGGGGATTCTGGCAATGGTCACACCCCTCAAAACTTGACAGGGGCCCTTTAATATCCGTGCTGAAGGGCTGGAGGCAGAGACTTCCCAGAAACCCACGTTCCTCCGTGAATGAGGCCAACGGCTCGAGATGACCCCAGTGGACTTGGGAAACAAGAGTGTCAAGAAATTGGGTGTTTACCAAGTACTGAGGCTGGAAGTGAAGCCCTGCCATTGAGATTGAGTTAGACACAACAGGGAAAGACGTTATTTTCAGGAGAGACCTGGCTTCAGTCAAGTCCAGGGGAAAAAACAAAACACATTTCTCAGGGTTTCCCACAACGGGGACAGACAAAAAATAGGAAAAAAAAAAAAAGAGGCAAGATGCTGATTTCCCTTCTTCAAACCCGATCCGTGGAAAGGTTTATGTGGTTTTGTTATGGGCTACGACCAGTCCCCTCATTCTGCAGCAGCAAGGGGATGGAGGGAAGTACACAGAAAGAAAATAACACCTCCTGGTTTCATGTTTTACTGGAGAGAAGCCCTGGATGAATTGAATTCACATGGTCTACAGGAGTGAGACACTGAAAATATTTAAGAATCTGTTATATTCAGATTTGACAAGGTGATGGTGGAAGGATGTATGTCTCCTAGATGTGCCTCCCTCCCCCAAACTCAGGGGGTGCAGCAACGCCCTCGTGCTTCTGGCTGAGTTGATACAATGAACAGCAGCTCAGACTGTGGGCTTTCTTGGTGCACGAGATGAGGCTTGGTCACTTATCCATGAGCTCTACTCACTATTTCCACCTTTCCCTATCTGTCAGCATCACCTCCTGCTTGGGGTACAACAGCCTACTTATTCTTCCCTGTATCCACTCTTGCCTCTGTAGAATCTATTTTCTGTTTTGTTTTTAAAAACAATGGCGGTATCACTCAACTGCCCTGCTTAAAAAGCTCCACTGGCTTCCCATTACAATTAAAGCACATACTCCCTAACGTTGGCCTATGAGATCCAATATAAACTGGCCCCTTCCCGTCTCTCCAACTTCATTTTGTCCCACTGCCCCCCATCTTCTCTACTATGTTTCAGCCCCAATGACCTTTTAATTGTCCTCTGTGCCTGCATGTGTGCCAAGGCCATCCCTCTCTTAGGACCTCTGCAGTGGCTGTTTTACTGCCTGGAGCATTCTTCCCTGAGCTCCTTCTGAGCTGACCTATTTTTCATTATCCATGTAATTACTCAAAGGCACCTCCACCAAGAACCCTATGAAAAATAGCCCACTTTCCCTTCTCATTCACTCTTCATTCTATTATTCTTTAATTTTTTTCTTAACATTTGTCACTATCAGAAACTGCTTTACCTGTTGGTGGATCTATCAAATGTTTCTCCTACTATAACCTCCATAAGATCAAGGAGCTTATCTTGTAACCGTAACTCTAACCTAAAACAGTAAGTATTCAATCCAGCCTGGAATCTAGCTTGGTAGTTCTCAACTAGAGGCTGAACACTTTATGGGCATACAAAAAAGACAGAATCAGTGTGAAAAAAATTTTTTATATTCATTTTTTGGGATTACTGAAAATCTACATTATTACAATGATGCCAAAAATGGAAAGTGTGAGTCAACTATAAGATCAGTAGTACATCATCAAAACCACATCAAAGAAAGACTGTCTTCTTCTGGGATTAAAGAAGACACAGGAAAGCTAGGGCAGAGAATATATCCTGAGAATGACCAAGAATCATACTGTAACTGCCATGTAATGTAACTCGGCTAAGTGTACTGCAAAATGTCCAAAATCGGAAAGAATGCCTTGAATACAGAAAGACTGAAAAGCTGTAGTTTAACCTAAAGTAAATGTTCCAAAAACTTGCTGGAATTGTTCAGTTAATAATAAAAAGTATCTGAAACACAGAAGAAAGAAGTACTCCTGTGGCTTTGGCATCTGATATTCCAGACCTCAATTTACCCATCTATAAAATGGGAGAGAACCAGGTAATTCACTCCTTCCAGTTCCAGAGAGCTTTGTAGAACTGTGAAATATTTGTATAGGGCATGAGGGATTTTTTCCAGTCCCCAGTTAACCTCAGGAGAGTTTCCTGGGTGAGTTTACAACCATCTACCATCCAATTCAGCACTTCTTATTAACTTTCAAGTGACTTAACATCTTTAAGAGTCTGATGAAAGCTGGGATCCTTTTCCTTAAAATGGTGAACATACATACATTCATAGTAAATGCTGCATTTAATTTCATAAAGTTTGTCAGTCTTTACTGTTCCTTTGGTGCTCATGGATTTCAAGTTAAAAACACCTGGTTTAGAGAACTGGCTAAGTGTAAAAGGTCTTCTCTGCTATTCCCCGCAGGCCCACAGACACTGCCTTATGTTTTGCAGATGTTCTGTTTCTCACTCTCTGCGACGTTTGCTTTTAAAAATTCAAAATAGCACATGATATCATCCTGACCACGTAGGATGCTGAATCTCAGGCATTCAACGATACAGGCTGGAAGGCCGTTTTTAAGGATGGCAAGGGCTAACCACACTGGTGTTAGGCAGTCCAACTGCCAAAATGAGCAGAAGGCAGGTTCAAGCTAGTCTGATCAAAACCTAGCCCGGTGATTAGGGCTGCTTTTCAACCTTTCAGAAGCCATTCAAGCAAGAACTCAAGCTCCTGCTGCTGAGACAGGAACAAGGGAATTCTCTGCTCTACACTCTACGTTTTCCCCCTGCTTCCTAATGAGCCAGGTGTTTCAGTGTGGTGGCCCAACCTGCACAGGAAGCAGGGGGAGGGGCTTAGGCTAGGGGGGGGATCCACTGTCACAATTGGTGGCAAGCTTCTAGTCCCGACAGGCTCTCCAGCTGACTTCTGCGATGTGACCTCAAATGCAAGTAGGAGACTTGGGCAGTAATTTACATGAACTCCTGAATCCTGAGAGCTAAGCTGTCAGGAGAGGACATCAGCTGGCAGCAGCACAGTGAGCCAACAGCAGCCTCTGCATGTGTGCTGGCCACCTGGCCCCTGGCTGAGATGCCAAGAGGCTGCCTACAGGAAACAGTCCCTTGGATAGCAGGTACTCTTCTGGGACCATCAGAGCAGGAAAGCTGGATAAAGAGCCTACATCACTTGTAATGAAAAGTGACAGGAGCCGTAAGAATGGCCACCATGTTAATCAGAACAACAGGATGTAAGTCGCAGAGAAATAAAAACACTCTATTAAAACTTTAAAAATTCAACTAACTGAAACTTTCAATAAGCTTGTAGGTCCATCCACTTTAGGGGAGGAAGAATAAAACAACACAGAGTAAGTAGAAAATAAAATGTCTTTTTAGCATGCCTAAGAATTAATAGGTGAAAGAAAGTGAAAGTGAAGTCACTCAGTAATGTCCAACTCTTTGCTACATCATGGACTGTAGCCTACCAGGCTCCTCCATCCATGGGATTTTCCAGGCAAGAGTACTAGAGTGGGTTGCCATTTCCTTCTCCAGGGGATCTTCCTGACCCAGGGATCGAACCTGGGTCTCCTGCATTGCAGGCAGATGCGTTATTAATAGGTGGTTGGTATTTATTCACCAAACTGAAAGAATCAACTTCCAGGCAGTGTCCAAGAGGAGACATAGCATGTACGTTCAATCTCTCGGGGGCAACTACAACTGATCCATATAGGCTACCTGAGTCCTGGGGTGAGGAGTAGTCTGAGGCTGTGCTGGAGCTCGACAAAGAGTGCGGAGTGTCATCAGGGAGATCCACAATGGACAAAGGTGTGCAGGCGCCAGGCATGTGCCAACTCCTAGTGTGCTGGGACATTGAGAATGCAGGTCAAACACGGGTACATATGCAAACGCCAGGCATGTGCCAACTCCTAGTGTGCTGGGACATTGAGAATGCAGGTCAAACACGGGTACATATGCAAGGAAGAATACATTTCCCCACTCAGGGTTTCCTCTGTCATTCAAACAGAAGCTTCTAGAAGAATAATAAGGAGGCACCCCTTAAAGGAAGAAAGCAGACATCTGTTTATCCTGCCAGATCACAGCCTGGGGTTCAGCAAGGGGGGAGACAGCAAACTCAGATGATGTTCACAATCAACCCACAATCAATCCACTTGCAGGAAATTCGTGTTCAGGATAATAACTTATATGGCTGCCATATCCTCAATCACAAGACACAGTTGGGTAACTGTGCTCTTCCTATTAAGGCAGAAGAGTAATTGGATATATTGTCCAAATTTGCAAAAACAAGATTGAAAATGAACTGGGATCTAATTCTAAACAGCCAGAAATTTAGCTAACCAGAACCTCCCACTCCTCTTAGCTGACACTTTCATTTCCTAGTTGAACAACCCAAGACAACAGCAATAAATACCTGTGCTTTTCAAAATTTCACAAATCATTTGATTTGAATTAATATAAAATGAAACAGGACTTTTTTTCCCTTAAAAACAATACCGTCTCAATTGGGAACCACCAACTTCTTACCATTTCAGGTGTCCTAAACACTTATAAATATAGAGATCACCAAAGTGTCCTAAATGTTTATAAACATACAGATCATAGAAATAAATGTATTTATTCATATGGTATGTTTGTAAAACACATGTGAGTTCCAAGATGGTTCACACCTATCATTTCTACAAGTTGTGGAAGCTTCAGAATCAAGTGATTTAATTCAAATTTCAGCTTGGCCATTTACTAGCTATGTGACATTAGGCAAGTTACTTAACATCTCTGTGCTTAGCATCTATAGAATGTATAACAGACCCCATCTCACAAGGTTATCATAAGATATAACACATAAAATTGTGAACATGAGCCATAAAAAGGAACAAAATTGTGCCTCTGCAGAGATGCGGATGGACTTAGAGACTGTCACACAGAATGAAGTCAGAAAGAGAAAAACAAATACCATATATTAACACATATATGTGGAATCTAGAAAAATGGTAGAGATGTACTTATCTGCAAAGCAGAAATAGAGACACAGACATAGAGAACTAATGCATGGATACCAAGGAGGGAAGAGGGGAGGTGGGATGGACTGGGAAAGTGGGATTGACATGTATACACTACTATGTGTACAACAGATAACTGTACCGCAGTGTATAGCACTGGGAACTCCACTCAGAGCTCTGCGGTGACCTAAGTGAAAGAAAATCCCCCAAACAGGGGATGTGTGTGTATCTGATTTATGTAAAGCTGATTTACTTTGCTGTTCAGCAGAAACACAACATTGCAGAGCAACCCATGCTTTAATAAAAAAAAAATTTTTTTAAAGACTTAAAAAATAGTGAGCATGGTGCTGGGCACATAGTAAGCAATTAACTGTTAGTCATTAATTATTTATTACTCCATAGAAGGAGAAACTGAGTCACAGAGCAGCTAAGTGATCTCTTTCAGGTTCAATCCAATAAACAATGACACAACTGGGACTCGAACCTGGGCCTTCTGAACGCAGTCCAATCTCCTCTCCTGTGGAGTCCTCTGTGCTTGTGACACAGGTGGCCGAGAAGCAGCAGCACCGGCATCACCAGAGAGCTGGCTACAAGTGCAGAATCAGCAACACCCCCAGGTGCATGTACGACGCACTGGAGAGTCCTGGGCTCAGGCACTGAGGAGGATGCGTGTACAGAACACAGCCCGAAGGGCTTCGGAGAGTGACCGAGCGGCACCGAGGGATGCAGACACCCCCCCACCCGCTCCCCACCGAACTAAACATCTGAAACATCCAAAGGTCAGAGGCTTTTGCAGGAAGCTCCAAGTGGCTCTCTGGAGGGCTACTGCTTTTCATATTCCAGCGCATATTCACAACACACAGAGGTCAGGGCCAGATATAAAACCTGACCTTTTAGTTCTCTGCCCAAGAGCAGCCACTGGAGCAAATCGCACACCTCCACCGACAGGGCTGAATTCCCTCTAAAAGTTCACACTCATCAAGGTCAGTGCCAGAAGACAATTTACAGATCACCTAATCCAGGGCCTTTATTTTAGGGAGAGAAGAACTGAGGCTCAGAAAGGGGAAACACACATTGTAGTTAGGACCTGAAGAGCTCACGATGAAGGGATCCAAAACCCACAAGCCTGGCCTCTCTCTTTGGACTCAACTAGGCTCGCAGCAGATCTGCCCACACTCTGTTTAGTCCAACAGAAGGGCTGCTTCCATTTGCCCAGAGCTTTCACTCCTCATCAGAGTGTGTCTTACCAACTTCCCAACAAACCTCACACTTCCATTCTAAAAGCCACATTCAGAGCTGGCGATGAAGAAGCCACTCTGTTCTGTCTTGTGCCTGACACAGTCTCTTGGATATTGCCGATTTTATCAAAAGATCAAGCAAAAGGATTTCTGAAATCTAGAAAAATGGTACAGATGGGTCTATTTCCAGGGTAGACGCAGACATAGCGTCTCTATTCCCACCCTGGAAACAGATGCAGGCATAGAGCATGGACGTGGACACAGTGGGGAAGGGGGAGGGGGACACACTGGTAGAGTAGACTGACATATATCCACCACATGTGTCAAATAGCTACCAGTGGAAGCTGCTGCACAGCACAGGAAGCTCAGCTCTGTGCTCCGTGATGACGGAGAGGGGTGGGATGGGAGAAAGGTCTAGGAGGGAGGGGACGCATGTGTACATTTAGCTGAGTCACTTCAATGTACAGCAGAAAATAATACAATGTTGGAAAATAATGATATTCCAATTAAAAAAAATCAATCAATGGCTACATAATGAGGTATTTCTCACGTTAGGGTTCCACAGATACAAGATTTAAAAGGCAAAGAAAAAACATTCATAATACTTTATAGTAAAAAGTGTAAGGAGACCCAGAATGGTGGGCCTCATTCAGGCTTTGACGATGACCATCCTGGGTTTGAATTCCAGCTTTATTCTTTCTTCTTTGCATAAAGTAGGGCAAGTTATTTAACTTTTTGGAGCCTTGGTTTCTCTCTTACTAAATGGAATTAATAATATCTAGCTGTGTAACTGCTGCAAGGATTAACAAGGTATGGAAACCATCCTTCACATCAACTAGAATATGGTAAGTGTTCAACCTATGATACCTACCATCTTTGCCATACATTCACACAAGCACAAAACTATTTCAGACACGTAGACACCCATAACATACATTGACATATATACTAACAGCTACCCTGAAAAATATCTGACCTGGTGACCACAGAAAATACAGCTGTTTCTCAGTTGAGTCCTGGAACTTTCACGAACAAGAATCTCTGAGGACTCAAAACTGATGAATGGATGCCAAGAAAAGAGCTGGAAAAATGGCATCCTGCCCAGTTGAAATGAAATGCTAAGAATTCTTGTCCCAGTTAATTTTAACCCTGGATGGGGCTGGATCCTATTTGTAAGGTTTGATATTTAAAAACCAAGAAGGGGTGGGGGAGCTGAAGTCAGTGGTGCTCCCAGTGCAAGACAAATGGAGACAACTCAAATCCCCATCTACCGTGAGACAGGCACAGAGCTGACTGTAAAAGGTGCCCCACCTTGGTTCCATCTCTGCCTCCCATCCCAGGTTCCCTCCAGTGCCCCAAGATGGTTTATACACGAATGCCAGAACCAGGAAGAACAGGGGTTCTCAGAAATCACCACTATCCCTTCTTCCTAGAGGTCATCCCACTGTCCTGAGTGACCGACTCTGGTTACGCTTTCTCCAACAAGGCCAGCAGTCCTGACTCCCCTGAGGTCTCCACTTCCAACCAGTGATGCTTCTGGATTCTGTGCTCCAGGCAGTGTTTTGCATTCTCTTCCATGTCAGCTCTCATGAAACTTGAGTCTTCAGTTCAACTGACTTGATCCTGATGGACTTTACAACCAAATATGTGCTGAAGTACAGGCTACACACCCACCAAGGAGGCTGGCTGGCTCGTACTGTACTAAAAACTGTGCTCTCTTGAATAAATGCACTTTTAAAAATAGGCCATGGTGCTCTGGTGGAAAACACTTGCTGTGCTGAGCCCCGTATAGGGTTTTAGAATCTAACATGGCAAATGGTTGCATTACGGATTCTGTGGGTTTCCCCCATGGCTCAGTGGTAAAGAATCCAGCTGCAAGGCAGGAAATGCAGCAGATTCAGCTTCAAGCCCTGGGTGGGGAAGATCCCCTGGAGGAGGACATGGCAACCCTCTTCAGTTTTCTTGCCTAAAAAATCCCATGGACAGAGGAGCCTGATGAAGTACAGTCCAAAGCGTCGGACACGACAGAGAGACCGAGCATGGATCCTGTAGGACAGATGGGGACAGGCATTTCTAGCTGAAGTGGAACACAGGCGCTTGTCTTCTGGGCTGTGACGTCACCCAAAGGGAACTTCGGCTTAGCACATTCATGGTGGTTTGGAGACTGCTCTGATATTCTCCCAGCTGCTTCCTGCTCTCCCTTCCTCCTGACTCCTTCATCCAATCTCTCTAATCTCTGTCTTCACAAACAACAGCACCCCCCTACCCCACAACCTGCCTTTTTTCTTTCCTTCCACCTTCTTTCTCCCTCTGCCTTGTCCCCAGGGAAATAATGGAAGAAGATTGCTTCTGGATTTCAGACTCTGAACAAAGAACTGCTCAAACAGCGTGCCAAAGAAACAAGAAAGCCAAGTCTCCAAAATCAACTAGCCAGGTCCCCAGTGGAGACGCTCGGAGACTCATGATGCTGGAATCTCAATGTCATCTTATCCAGTATTTTCTCCCCTGCTTCATTCAAATACACCCAAACCACCCCCACCACCACGACCCCCACACACATCCTACACACACACATGGACAATGTATAAGAATGAGAACATTTCATGAACAATCTTTTCAGATGAGGAAAACAGCAAAGTGGCAAATGTCAGCCAAGAGCATAAATGAGGGAAACAGATTTTGCCAATGCCTAGACCTCCAGCTCCTTAACTGGCAACAGTTCATGGTCACCAGCAATGACCTATTATAAGCATGACAATCAAGGAGGGTATGAAAAGAGAAAGGTTTTAGTAGGTCTTCAAGCACAAAAGAAAAGCCCTTACCCAAATGTCACCTAGCATTACTGTCTGACGGACAGAGCATTTTCACTCTTGGGTGTTGGAAAACAACAGAGAAGAGAGAAGATCATGTTTCCGGCTTCTAAAGAGAGAGGTTCCTGCTAATTCAAGACCAGCAGTACGTAAGGGAGGAAAAAAGCCCTGCTCAGACTCAGCGCCTTTGCAATCCACGTGTAGCAGAAGCAACACTAGACTGGGTACCAGGGCTTGTCACCAGCTGTGTCACTGAGGGTAAGGGATGTTCCCTCTCTGGCCTTCCATCTCCTCTGTCGAATGAGTATGAAAACTACTGCTCCCTGGGGTTCACAGGTTCGGATTCAATGGGAAATGTCAAAGTCATCAGCCCCAGAAGGAAAGCAAGTTGAGTACCTCATAGGAGCCAGGAACTGGGCAAAGGCAGTGCTGCCCCCATTCCCCAGCAAGCCCATGAGTCCCACTGAGTCAGGGAAATTTATGCCTAAGTTTTATATGAGGAAATCAAAGTTCAGAAAGCTCAAGCTACTCTCCTAAGATCACACATACAATCAGGAGGCAATGGAGGGAGGCTATCATTAAGGGAGAACTATGATTTTCTATGCAAGACACAACTGGAGTGATCAATTCCCAAGTCTGAGTTTCTGCAGAAAGAACTTCAAGCCAGACTCCTCTGACTGTAAAGGAGTCACTTGTAAGTTGTCCTTCAGACCTCTGCGTTGGAGTTCCAGTTCATCTACGTTTAAAAGAAAGATGCTGAAAGAATAGGGAGAAACAGTTATCAAGCTGCATGACTGAAGTATGCTCACCAGCAGGACAGAGGAAGGGCAAAAATCTAGGAAAGATTGATGGTGTATATCGACACAAGTCAAGGGCAGATGCCTAGGTCACAGGAAGGTAGGGTAGGCAGTACCATTCTTTTCCCTTAACAGCCGATGCATAAGCTAACGTCACCAATATGATGGCGTAAATGAAGCCATGGAACTTCCAAGGAGCCATTCATCAGGTGAAGAATGTATTCAAAGGCCTCCCTTTGATGCTTTGTTTCTGCACTGCACAGAAAGAAGAAAGAAAAGGCAGGCCTCATACACATGCAATGTTGGATCAGAAGACACATATGCACAGAAACCCAGAAGTGCATAGATTCTAATTTGGATACTGTAATGGTCTACATGAGACTTGTCGGCAGTCAAACAAGAGAACTTCTTTAAAGGTGCCTGAGCCCCAGCAGATGAGATGATTTTCATCATAGCATCAGGTCACTTCTAGCTCTGCAAAATACAGCAGACAGACAATACACTTTATTATGTCAACTCAGTCAGTAGGGTGGGAAGTGGCTTTGAGTGGGAATGGTTTGGGACATTACAGTGATTGAAGATGGCACCTTTGCTGCTGGCTGAACCTCTCGGCATGCAAATGGATGTGAGCATACTGTCTTTTCAGTGGGTTGTCTTTTTTTTTAGCAACTACACTTATTAAAATGATGATAAAAAGCTAACGATGACAACAGTAACAACAGTAATAGCTAACTTTCACTGGACATTTACTATGTAGCTAGCTAGCACTGTGCTAGGTGCTTTCCTATGTCACCTCATCCTTACACCTGCCTGTTGGTTCTATTGCTCTTCTCATTACATGAGCAGGAAACAATATTCAGAAAGGTAGCTCAAGTATTTTGACCTCTTTCTGAATCCAGAGTCTGAGTCCTTGATGATAAACATCATACCCTACTGCCTAACTGCGAAATTCCCTGTTCATTCCTCCAGCTTCCGTGAATGCACCTTCCTTCCAATATTTCTCTCCCCACCCCCCCACGTTGCATGGTGAACCTTTACAAACCTGCCATTTCAAACAATGCTATTTTACCATTTCTGGCGGCCCCACGATTGTTTACAGGCTGTAATGTCTGATGGAGCCAACATGTTTTAATTTTCACATTTAAAAAAAAGAGAGAAAGAATTTCCAAGGGGAAAGAACATTTGACGGAAAGTCAAAACCTTTACAAGCGCTCAAGGAGGCATTAAAATCCAAATTTCCAAAATACAGTAATTCTGTTAAAAGTTGTGACTTGCTCTGGGGCCCAAGGGGACACTCATCCTGACCCATCTGTGAAAGCCATCAGCAGCCAGGAAGCCTTCTGGAAAACGGGATTAGAGTAGCCAATTCAGCCTCCAGCAAGGAGGCCAGGCTGCTTCATTTAGTTTAAGTCTCCCTGAGATGGTTTAAAACACTCTCTGGGAAGAGATATTCAAGCAAAGCAAATTGCAGCCTTGCAAGCTGCAGCTCTGGTACAAGACAGGCCTTGTCTACAGAGTCATAGCACACTGGAGCCCTCCCCCGACTGGCCATGGATGCGCTGACTAGAAGCAGAACTCTCCGGGGAAATCGCATACATGGGGAAGTTATACAAGAGCCACGCCTGGACCAGCGGATGGCATCACAGCTGGTACAGACCACTTATCCCCCTGTGATCTGGCCCAGCCCGGATTATTTATGGCTCATAAAAGCCCCATCAGACCTCAGCACATTCTAAGATGACATAACAACAACAACAAAAAAAATAGGATTAAAAATCTGTCTTTCATCACCAAGACCTTCATGGCAGATGAAGGATGCTGTGATTGGCTTTGGGGAAACCGAGAGCTGAGGAGAGCTCACTGTGAACACTCCACTCTGAAACCCAATGTAGAGAACACACTGAGTCATGTGTTTCAGCCGGGCTGTGCGGTCATATTCTGGAGCTCTGTCACCATTTCTAATCTGAAAGCACTAGCTAAAATTAAACCTAAATAATTCCAGCGCCATTTCTTCGCCTGGAAGTCTCACTTAAGTCTTCATTTCCCAGAGCCTCTAATGGTTTCTGACATCCTGAGCCAAAATGCAAGCACGCAGCCAGGTGTGTGCTTGGTTTTTAAACCCTCTCCCCTTTTAGGATTATTATTTTTTTTAAGGACAGCTGCACTTCGTTTACAGAAAAGCTGCCTCTAAAGCACTGAGACTTAAGTGATTCTTCAGGATTCCCTAGAACTGTGAAATGTCACTGTGCAACTGAGTTTTCCAATAAGCATGATAAGGGCAGAGGTGCCAGAGGACCACAGAAAACAGCCTCGCCACCAAGATAACAGAGCCCTGATATCCTGCCCACCCCCCATGCAAAGCCTCTAGATCTAGCCTTCTCATCCTTTCTAGAAAATACACTGTTGTTCAATTCGTGAATTCCAACAAATTTCTTACCTACCTCAAGGGAGAGTTAAATTCCCAGTCTGGATAGAAGCTTCCGCCAGACCCTCTGAGCTTGTCAATTGCCCCAATTCACTTTTCCCCTGAGTCTGGCTCCTAAGAAGGCAAGCAGGACGGCAGGCAGCCAAAGCATCTTTTTCTGGAAACCCTTTTCCAAATCAGGACCCTTCCTGAGGCCAGCAGCAGCAGGAGCGGAGCCCGCGCTGCTCTTCCTTCGCTCACAGAAACAGCACTGCTGGATTCAGACCCTCCTGGGATCCACCAGGCAGGGGAAAAAGTGTGACTTCTTCTCTCCCTTCGGATCCGTTCGCCTTCGCGAGAACCCCGGTTTCATATGAACTCCCCTTCTTCACGACAATCTGCAGGAAGTCACAGACCCCAGCTTCAGCGTCACCAGCTGATCCTGAGCCAGACCTGGGGGCAACCAGTCAGCTGGTCGCGGAGCTCAAGACACAGAACCAGGAACTGTGCAGCTCCGCCGAGAAATACTAATAACTGTCGGCGGAGCTGCTGGTGGTGCCAAAGTCGCTGTTGCAGTGCTCGCATCCTCCGCATGCTAATGAAGCCGTGACGTCAGCAAGTCAGTCATGGCATCTGGATGTCCCGTCCCCTCTGCCCAGCGCTGAGATTTATTTACATGTAAATTAGCCTCGCCTTCCAAATCAATAATCCCCAAGCCAGGAAGGACGAAGAAAGCCTTTGCTGGATGCAAACGCCCCAGCAACACAACCTCCAAAGGGGTAAAAAATATCACATAGGAGAAGAGAGGCTTTAAAGATGCACACCTTTTTTTGTTGTTGTTTTTTAAAGACTGTGCTCTTATGTGCCAGGGACCAGATCTGGGCACAGTTATGAACCTGAGCGCCTGTTTCAGATTATGTGCTGCATCAACGCAGGGTGCAATCAGAGCTCTCCCCCAACCCCAATTGTCTCTACTTTCTTTTTCTTTCTTTTCTCTCTCCAACTTTCATTTCAGAGAATTTTCTGGCTTGGGGCTATGTCATCCTTGAATGTTTGTGCACCTTGAGATAAAACACAAATGACTGCTTTCCTCAAGTGCCTGGCTGTTGGACTGGCCACTCTGTCAAGCCTGACCCCAGCGCCAAGTAAGTATGGGAGATGACAAACCAGAAAGCTTCCCAGACGCTTCTGAGGGCCGCTGGAACCTCAGAAAGCACAACTTTCATCTCTCCACTTTTCACACTAGGAAAGTGAGGTTCTGGATGGAGAAGCAGCTTTTCCAGGGCCACAGAGGGATTCCAGCAAGGATGGGCCAGAATACACATTTCCTGGACTTTAGTCTACAGCTCTGTTAAAGACCTTTGGGTCTTCAATCTCCATCTTTTTGTACCAACAAAGAGGCCTATCTAAACAGTCAGGAAGAAAGAATTTTATAGTATTGGATAGCCCTGGGTTTAAATCCTGACTTTGCTTCCTGCTAGACTTTGCTTCCACACTTAGGGTCTACAGTTTCTTCATCTGTACCATCCTTTTATTCAATAAATATTTTCTGAGTACCTACGCTGTGCCATGAATATGTTTTTTAAAACTTTATAGTATGTATGTGAATAGTGTATGTATGGGTATAGGTACATGTTTGCTCTAATTCAATAAAGTAAAAATACTGAGTGGAAATGTGGCAAGGACTAACACAATTACCAGCAACGGTAAATATGGAGAAGTAAAGTGAAAGTCTCTCAGTTGTGTCCGACTCTTTGTGACCCCATGGACTGTAGCCTGCCAGGCTCCTTTGTGCATGGAATTCTCCAGGCAAGACTACATGAGTGGGTAGCTGTTCCCTTCTCCAGGGGATTTCCCAACCCAGGAATCTAACCAGGGTCTCCTGCATTGCAGGTGGATTCTTTAACAGCTGAGTGACCAGGGAAGTCTAAATATGGAGAAGGAAATGGCAACTCACTTCAGTATTCTTGCCTGAAAAACCCCATGGACAGAGAAGCCTGGCAGGTTCTAGTTCATGGGGTTGCAAGGAGATGGACATGACTGAGTGACCAAGCACAACAGTAAGTAACAGTTATTTCTGATATTTTGGGTAAAGTAAAAAAAAAAAAAAAAAAAAAAAAACAAGCACTAAGCTTTTCCTTCCACTGGGCTGGCCATTGTATCTCTTCTCCGAGTATCCCTAGTCCTCTTTTATTGTTTAAAATCAATTGTTCTTTCAGTGCTGTCTAGGCAGTAAGCTGGACTCTGTGCCTGCAATGGGATGCACTGTGGGGTCCTCAGGTGGAGGAGAGGGAGGAGCTAGGGAGAGGTGTATTCCATGATGCAGAAGCGTCCCTGTGGACAAAGCAGCCAGCACAGCTCCTTGCCCACACTCTCCACGCCCCTGCCTGGAGAACCCCCCCCCATGAGCTCTGCCCTTCCAGCTGGAGTTCCTGAAGCTTCAAATGAATCTCTTTGTCGGATATGAGGAAGTTAAATTGTGTCTTTTGTTATACATAATTGTATTAATAATGCTTAATAACTTATTTCAAATTGCTTCTCTCTGCTTCACAGAAAACCTTTCATGGTGAAAATTGTGGGACCTGGAAAAACTTTTTACTAATAGAAACTGAATACAAGCCAATGAGTCAGACTCTGCTTCAGGTCTCCATCACACAGAACTCAGAGGACGTGGGGAAGCATTTGCTTCTCAATATCCTTTGAGATGATCAAACAGACCAGCTTGGGGCCACCAATGGCCAAGTGGAAGCAGTGACACCCTACTCCAGTGTGATCATGGGCAAGTAGCTTCAGCTTTCTGTGCCCCAGTTTCTTCATCTGAAGATGAGCCTCTTTGATGTACTTATTATTGTCAAGATCATAGGAGAATCACGAGAAGCAATTCACAAGTGATGGACAGGGAAGCAATGAAGAGGAATGCAGAGCAGAAAGTGTGAAAAGTGATTGATCTTCACCTGGAATAAATCTGGCATGTGACCATCCATTTCATAAGAGGTAAGGATGTGACAAGGGGTCTGGAATGGAGTGCCTGTGGTCAGACCTTGGCTCTAACATTCGCTCTCTGATTGGGGACCTTATATTCTTATCTAAAACAAGAGGAGCTTATGCTTGCAGAACTGTTTTGAGGAGCAAATAATCCTCAGTGTGAAGTCCTTAGCACTGGACCTAGCACCCAGCAAACATTCAATAAATGTTAGCTGTTGGTCGTGGAAGTGATGGCCCTTCAGTTACTATTCATTTTGGCACTACTTGTTAATGACCAAACTTCAAAAGGCAGGAGAAAGTGGGTAAACAGAAAACAGCCAAATCTTCCCCATTCCTAGGGCACCACTCAAAAGTTTCACCTAAGTGAGCTGCTGACACAGTCTTCCTCCATGAAGCAACACAGATACTTTTCAACTGCTATGAAACTGGAAAGAAAGCAGGGAGAATAACCAAGAAGCCCCAGGGGTCTCCTTCCTCTGAGTCTACACAACAGAGACAGACAACTGTGTTTCTGGCAAGCATTGGGTTCTTCATCCATTCATTCATGGAACCATCCACTTATTAAATGAGCTCCTGTTTGTCAGTCCGTGTGCTAGGCCTTAGGGACATCATGGTGACCAAGAAAGACATGGGCTCTGCCTTTAAAAAGCTAAGAAGTCAGAGGGGAAGACAATTAAGCAAGCAATTAGAGTGTGATGCATGTTATGATAGGCGACTGCAGAGTTCCTGAAGGTCTAATTGCAGTCAGGAGAGGGTGGTGGTGCAAAATTACGTGGCTAATGTCCCTCTGACAGGGTGTGCTCTGTGAGTGCAGCTCAGAGGTGGGGAGCTGGAGGGCTGTGCATTACCCTTGCATAAGATGGCTGAAATCACAAAACAGGGATCAATAATTCCTTGTGACAATTATTTTCATCCTGGACAATATTATCCTATTCTGGATTTTTGGAAAATATGCCATTAGGAATTGGACAAGGTGAGGCAACAACTATTTTGGAAATTTAGAGGCCTGGTAAATAGGGATGAAGCTCATCCTGTTTTGACACAACAGAGTGAAATCGCAGGTTCATGACAGCGAACTTCTTGGGGGTGGGGGAGGGGAGAACTGGCAACACACATGAGACCTTCAACACCTTCTACTGAGATAGCACAGTATTATTTTTACACAAATGACCATAATTGCATATAGTATACAAGAAGAGAGACAAAGAAGCCAAGGTTGATTGAGGCTGAAGTCATCAGGAATCAAGAAGAATGTGATCTGAATCATGAAGGTCAAAAAAAAAAAAATTGAGGTGGCGGGCGGGGGGCAGGGTGAAAAACCAAGGTTATAGGGGAAAGGTCTTACTAATAAGCATGACACAAAATCCAGAAGTCCTAAATGAAGAGTGCTAAAAGTGTCATGGTCAAATTTTAGCTGGTAGAGAGGGTGTTGCAGATGGGGCAAGGGTACAGACCTAAGGGAAAAGTGCTCGCACAGAGCAGAAGAAAACTCCCCTGCAGAAGCACCAGCAGGACACTGGCAGGTTATGACAAAGAGACCGCTTCACACATGCGAGAAAAATCAAATCATCTTTCCATTCCACCAGCATTAGTCAAAATCTTGTTAGAGGATTATGGGGAAAGGGTAATCGAATCATGGCTGGTTATCTCGCAGGAGAGAAGGGTAAGTGATGACAAGGGCTGTGGCCTCTGAGATGAAGGGCTTTAATGAGGACAGTCATAATGAACAATTTTTTATCTCCATCTCCATAGATGTAAAATAAGGAGGAATGGATTTTCAATGAACTAAAGAGGGATTTCACTTGGATCTAAGGAAGATGCTTGAATCTGAAGATGATATGAACTGGCCTGGGTTACTCAGAACAACAGCAGTGTTTTTGCTCTTAGGAGCACTTTACAGAGATCAAGACAGCCCCGGACCTGGTTAGTTTACACTAATACCTCTGGCCGTGAAATTGTGAAATCTTAACTACTATAAGGGATATTACCAAGTTTCAAAACACTTATCTAATAATGGTCTTAAATTCATTTAAGTTTAATTTTATTAAAAATGGTATGTATACATAGTTAATATATATACACATACCATAAATACATTATATTATATATTTTAAAAGAATGTATTATTTAAAACTTACTATAACTTGTAATTTATATAACTTCATATATAAAGCTTATTTGTAGTACAAACTTTAAGTATATAATATATATTTTATTATTCTTTAAAACTTACAAGTTATATAATTTTGTATATACAACTTATTTATATTATAAATTTTAAGTATATAATACATATTTTATTATATATTTTTAAAGACTTTTTTAAAACTTTATATATGTATGTGTATAGTGTATATATACACTATATATAAAGAGAGAGAGATTGTTTTACATAGCTTTAAATAATCTACTCAAGATTGGTTCTCTGACATTTAGATTTCAAAATCCAGTAAATTTTTCAAAATGAAGAAGAGGAGGTTGACCAAAAATTGTTACATTAGTTGGGATAGGCTAGGCTATTATGCAGTAACAATCATAGATCTCAGTTATTTAACACAAAGAAAATTGATTTTTCACTCAAAGTTGGTTGGAGGCCCAGAGCCTCTCCAGGCACCTCCATTCCAAGCAGCGACTTGGGGATTCAGTCTGCTTCTTTCCTGTGTATCTGTGATCTCAACACATAATTTCTAGGTTGCAGCAAAAGAAGAAGAGACAATTGGAGATGCTCTTAGGTGCCTCAGCTTGGAGGTGAATTACATCAGTTCTATTGGTCAAACAAGTTCCATGACCTCACCCAACTGCAAAGGGACTGGGACTTGTATACCCGGAAAAAAGAGGAAAAGAACAGATTATGAGGAGTCCTACCAATGCCTACACAGCTGTCAAATTTTATTTTTGCCATGTAAATTCATTAAAAAAAAATAACACAATCTCCTAAACCCACGATGTCTTATTAAAAGTATGTTTAACAGCAAAGAACTGTTAAT